>NC_139512.1:298770267-300230267 GCF_947247035.1 Vipera ursinii
GCTACAGATGTGAGGATTTATGCAATGGCTTTCAATTGCTTAAAAAGGTAGGCAAACTGTTGCTATTAATATGTTGTATAATAGCATATCAAGAGTTTAAACAAGATATAATTCAGTATATAAAATGAATGGAAATTCATTCTCAAAGGAATTTGGAAACCCAAAAAATGCCTCAAAACAAACTTCTTCATCAACAATAGAAGACAATGAGAGGAAAATAAAAGCCTTCCTAGGAAGAAAGATTTTTTTTCCGAGTGGATACTTTTTCTTCTATCTCTGCCAGCATCTTCTGGGAATGTGAAGAAAATCCTTTCTAGCAGACCGTAAGGAGAAGAAATACTCATAGGAAATGTAGGAAGGCCTTTTACAATAGACCAGATTACTTCTTATCACCTGTTACCGGGTATTCTGAAGAGCAAATGGCAAGAACTGAATGTAGAAACCTCATGCAGAGTATATGTCTCTATGCTAAGTTGTTGGGAAAAGAAAATTTCATCCAAATCTTGAAACAAGGTGGTCAAGAGGGGTCCTTGGTGCTCTCTGAGCTTGCTGGTTTTCTTGCATACATTTCATTACCCTAACTAGGTAATATCATCAGTGTTAGTCTGATGATGGTGGTAAACATAACCTACAAACCATTATCCCCAAATAGAATTGATTTTAAATAGAATGGTTTCTGAAACTTACAAGAAATTGCTGCTAAAGATACTAAAGCCTCATCCATGTCCTTTGTTGTGTTGATGCATCCATGCATTATATCAGTGCAGGTCCATAAGCAGCTTTCCACTCTGGTGCTCACCAAATATGTTGGATTTCAGCTGTCATTAGCTTCTACCAAATAACCTGTGACACTGATGTTCTATGCATATAAATGGGTCTATGCTGGAAAAGAATAATCTGGAGGAGAGTTGGTTTAGTACTGATATCTCAAATGGTCAAAAGGAAAGATGATATCTTGGAATAAAGCTTCTTTTCTCTAGAGCTATTGTGTAATATTAGGACATTGATTTAGCATTGAGAATCATAGCTGGTACTATTGGTTCTTTCTATTTTGACTTCTCTCCCCTCCGTAAAAGCAGAATGAACATCAGTGAACATCTGTCTAGATTAAAAGTATTACTCTATTTCTTGATCAAATGTCAATGTTAATTGCTTTCAAATGTTAGTACTTTTGACATTTCAGGGAATGGTAGCAAGCAATATGGGCAGTAGGTTGGATGTTGAAAGCCAATCTGACAGTTTAACTCTTATTTACTTTGGAACACACTGTAGTCACTAATTACTAGTACCCCTTTAAGTCAAGTCATTTTTTTAAATACCGTTTAATTTACCAAAGAATCTACAGTTAAAGGCATATCAAGTTGTCAGTGGATTATTGTTCATCAGATTCCTACTTGTTAACATTTTGTAAAACATATCACATTGAGCTATGTGATAAATTATACCGTTGTTTGAAGGAACCTGCGACTTGTATACTAATTTATGAGGAACCAGATTCTCTTTGGGTTCCATTTGATCTGGTGGTTAAAGCACAGGATGAGGAATTGGGAAACTTACTCCTGCCTCAGGCACAGAAGCCATCTAGATATCTTTTGGTTGCCACTGGCTCTCAACCATAGGGAGAAGACAAGGTCAAATCACTTCTTAAAATGTTGTTAGAGATCTCCAGGACTTGTCCATGGCGTCGCCAAGACTTAAAACTAACTTGAAGGGGGAAAAAACACAAAAAACAGAACAACCCCAAGCCTTTATGTTGTACATTCCTAGGAACTGTATTATTCTTTAACTATTCTGTGTTATAGGTTTTTGTTCATTTTATTTAAGAGCAATTATACCATCATGGATTAGCCTAGATTGATTTAGACTGATAATCGTCTTCTTTGATGGCAGACAGAATAAAAAAGGCCAAAGATTAGAGGGGTATATTTTAGCTCAGTTCTACTTTCAGAGAGGAAAAGAGCATGTCTACACTTTTCTGGATCAATGCAGAAGAGAACAAAAGATGAACCTGTGGACCTCAAATGGTCTGCACCAGTTGCATCCACAAGTGTTTAGGAGGTTTTCCCCTTTGGGGAAAAACAACCAAACCACAACTTTGATTTAGAGAAAGGTTTACTGACATTTAAACCCTTTTAAAATTTGATCTGGGAGAAGAAAAGGATCGTGCTTGAATCCCTGTTTGGAATGGGGGTAACAACAGGTATTGAACTATCAGGGGGGAAACCCTTATTACATCATCAGAAACTCTTATTTGCATAAAAACTGGCATTATTCATTGCTTTGGCTCCTGCTTTTGGCTTAAAAATAAATACCAGCTGGAGCCCAACAACAAGAAACCCCCCCAAAGATTTCTGATTAGATTTTAGCTTGCACACTGAGATTTAATTAACTTCATCATTCCTTCTATTAAATTCATACTCATTTAAGAGGACTGTTTTGCCTTACTTCTTTTGTTCAAAGGAGTTGATCACATGGGTTTTTCCCCCCAGAAAATTTCAGTGGAAGCAGAGATTACCTGGACATTCTCATTATAGACACCCTGTTATTTGCAAAATGTTACTTGTAAAAAGCACAACATGTGATCTCATCTTAAAGGGCAACAGGCAGATATGGTACCTTATAAAGAGAGGAGGAATCATATATAAGTAATATATAAATGTCATTCTGTCTCTAATTCAAATAAATCTACATTAATTTACTGCACAGAAGTCTTGAATTCAGGTGATGTATATTTCATTCCATTACTGGATGAAGGCCTCTTTCATGTGTTTCCAACCAATACATATAGACAATGGCTAAAATGATAGTGATGATGACGATGATATTTTGTTCATCAAAAGGAGAAGAACATTCTTAGATCCTTCATATTTGTTATACCACAGATTTTCTACAAATCCTAAGCTTCTATCTACCGGTATGTCTTCCCCAGCCATATTGCGATGACTTTAACTCTTGAAATTTATTGGGAAGAATGTTGGAAGCTAAAGTTTATATATTCAGAAGGTACCCTGATTAGAAAAGGCATTTCTTTATTTGGTGCCTTCAAGATCAGGCAATTGCAAAAGGCAGCTTTACTTAGAACAGCTAATGTCCCGTGACTGTTTCTTTAACACCAACAAACAAATCTGCCTACCCAGCTTCTTGGGAAGGATTTCAAAGATAGAGAAACATGTCAAATCCAGCCTAAACATCTGACTACCTGTGAAACTAACCATAATATCAAATTAACTTGAATTTCTAGGAGTACACTGACTATTACGCTACATTATAATAGTGTTATGTAACCCTGTAAAAAGAAAAGTCTTCATCATGGTTCCATCCAAGCCAGGGATAAAAACAGTGTTGGTGAATGCTCCAACACTGGAGGTTTTTAAGAAGAGACTGGCCAGCCATTTGCCTGAAATGGTATAAGGTTTCCTGCCTGAGCAGGGGATTGGACTAGATGACCTCCAAGGTCCCTTCCAACTTATTATTATTAACATGGCAACTGCTTTAGGAAGAAGGTTACAGTTTATTGTAGAGGAAAGTCAGACAGAAAGCTGGTTCCAGCAGAAAAAGGACTGAGCACATGTAGGGAGTGGGTTTTATACCCCTGGAGTCTTTTGTTTGGAGTTATTTCCTGTTTCAGGCTTTGTATTTCCTGTGTCACTTATTCTGACCTGAGTCTGGGTGTGCCTTTCTGGTATTCTTGATGGCTGTGGGTCAATCCTACTATGTCCAAAGGTCATATCCTGCTTTCCTGGGGCTGGGGTATGTAGATTTTAGGTCTTCGTCTTCCTACGTTTTCAGCTCCAACATTCCTGATGGTTTACATTTGCATGTCTATAGAACTGGTTTTCTGCTTGGGGAAAGGAGAACTGGGCTATTAAGAAAACTGGGCATGCTTTCCTGGTTCTTCAATATCTTTTTAGGAAATATGTTTTTCTGCCCTTTTAATATTTCCTTTTCTGGGGAGCTGACTTCCCTCAACCCTATTACAGGGCTGATTTGGGGTGTCAAAACAACTGGAAAGCCAGGTTAGGTTTAGGTTAGGCTGCACAATAACACTTTAATTTAACAGACTTCAATTTAGCGGCCTTCCGGTGTAACGGACAAAGGTTTGATGAAAAGTAGCCTGGTGAATTTCACATTTTTATCTCATTTTATAAAATCTATGGTGATTTGCATGATTTGTGGGATAATGCCAATTGAAATGAATAATTTACATACTTTTAGATTTAATAGATATTTGGGAATAACCTACCCCCACCACAATTCATCCTGTAAAGTGAGGTGTTACTGTTTTATATTACTATATTTACATTAGCTTAAGAAAATTCTGCTTCCCAAAAAAGGAAGAATAGTCAGATACATTCATTTGCTTCCATTATCATATTGTCAGCAAATCCAAGATCACCCTTTGATTCCAAAGGCAAATTAATTTAAGAAACAAACCCACTAGTCTTCATTTCTGGGAAATGTGGTATATTAGGGTCAAGTAATCTTGTTTTTGCTGTAAAAAGGCAATTATTTTTAACTGACCTCTGAGAGGGTATGGTAATAATGTAGGGACATCATAGGAAGGGGACACACCAAACTTGCACTATCCTTTTGTCCTTTGAGGTGGGGCTTAAATAAAACAGAAGCATTACGTCTTCTGTGTTTTTAGCTTGTTGAACAAGAATAGTTCCAAATGGTATAACTTTTTTTAAAAAATGTGGAGGAGGTGTGTATGTAATTTATTTACTACATTTTTGTGAAGGCCTACATAGGTTCCAGGGGACTGCCCTAATTATTTTTTCTTCTCTATAGTCTTGCCTACCATTTCTTTAAAGCTTTCTGTAATTTTAAATTAGACTGCTGTTGCAGTATAAAAAGGTAAAGGTTCCCCTGCACATGCGTGCTAGTCGTTTCTGACTCTAGGGGCCAGTGCTCATCTCCGTTTCAAAGCCGAAGAGCCAACGCTTGTCTGAGGATGTCTCCGTGGTCATGTGGCCTGCATGACTAGACGCCAAAGGCACACAGAACGCTGTTACCTTCCCACCGTAGTGGTCCCTATTTTTCTACTTCCGTTTTTACGTGCTTTCGAACTGCTAGGTGGGCAGAAGCTGGAATGAGTAACAGGTGCTCACTCTGTTACGCGGCACTCAGGATTCGACCCGCCAAACTGCCGACCTTCGATATATATGCAGAAATATCACCAGGAACTTCTAAATGCACTAAAGGCAGAGATGAGTTTTTCCTATGCTCCATTTCTTTGAATTGTTCTTAGAACAAAAATCTACCAGGTAGAAAGACAGAGGCCGTATAGAGGCTTGAAAGGATATAATGGCCTTTCACAATAATCCCCACTCTCCCCCCAAATCCATCTTTCATCCCGCCCTTTGTTCCCTGTTTTGCAAATTATCCAATCCTGCAGCCTCAGAAATCTGTATCCCAATACTTCTTTTATATTGTGAATATCAGAAAAAAGGCAATTTTGACAGCATTTATCCAGGCATTTAATTGCTTCTTGTAAAACTGCATATGAAAGGGTATTCTCCCCTCCTCTTGTTAATAGCATTCAAGCACATGTATGTGACTGTTTCAAAGCAGTAATGTGAAATAAAGGGACTTATCACTTTCCAGCATTAAATGTCCTATGTCCAGTGGTTTTCTTGATGCATTAATCAAACAAATGTATTGCTGAGACTCAGTTTATTTCCGTTGCCACTTACTACAGAAAAAGGTACCAGACTTGCAATGTAAGGAGGATATTGCATTTCAGATGGAAGGATATTTATTTAAATTAGAGACCTCATATATGATCATGCATGGCACAGTTCCAAGCAGCAATGAAACAATGGTTCATTGCTCTGAGCTGTGCATTCAAAAACAAACAAACACACACATTTTAAAAGCTTTCTGCTTAAATACATTGCTTAGTCCTTTCTTCCATCTGGTCTTCTTCTTCAAGTTCAAATGTAATCCCTTACTCTATTAACCTGGCCATCCTCACAGCTGTCCCAACATAAATAACCAATGTAGAGACCTAAAAAACAACAACCACAAAGATAATCCTGATTCCCAAGATTAAGCAAATGTTACTGCAGCAGAAAATGAGCCCTTTTATTACACTGTATATTTACTCACATGAGCCACCAAATGTTAGATGGCTTGTGTTTTTTTCTTCCTATCCCTGAGGCTGCCTTTCTAATCAAGTGGTGCCCATCAGATTGACGAGTGGCACCCTTCTGCCTATGGAGGTCAGCTGGAGTTATGCATTTAGCATTTCCCTCTCCCACGCTGGCCTGATTTGATTTGCTATGACACTGAGACCCAACTCTGCTCCTCATACCTGCAGCACTTCATGTCAGTAATATCATATCCCAAAGCAAATACAGACCCAGGGGTTAATTGAATTACAAAGACAAGTAGCTTCTTTTTTTCATTCTTTCTTATTGGTGCAGGCAATACCAGTAATGATCAGTATACAGACCCAAGGCTAGACTGTTGTAGAAGCTGGCAGTTAAAAAAAATCTGAAAAAGAAAAATGGCAATAGGAAAGAGAATAGATTACTGTAAGAGTACATGAGGTGGACATCTTGGTTAATTTTTTTTACTTTAGTAATTAATATAGATTGCAGTCAATTGCAGTCTTTCCTGATAAAAACCTGACAGAAATGTACAGGCAAGTTTGTGGTTGTCTATATCAGGAGATATAAGGGGCATAATGGCTCAGTGGTTAAAGATGCTGAGCTTGTCAGCTGGAAAGCTGACAGCTTGAGTTTGAGTCCTGAGCACCACACAAAGGGATGAGCTCCTGTTCCTGCCCCAGCTCCTGCTCACCTAGCAGTTGAAAAGGATGCAAATGTGAGTAGATTAATAGGTGCCACTTAGGTGGGAAGGTTCCATGAGTCTTTGATGCATAGCCATACTGGCGAAATGACCACAGAAAATGTCTTCAGACACATTCAATCCCTTGGTCAAGAATGGAGATGAGCACCACATGCTAGAGTTGGACATGACCAGACAGGGAAACCTTTACCTTAACTTTATATCAGGAGAAAGAAATTTTTCTATGAATTGCCCCCTTTCTTGGCTAAGGGCCATTCTGGTTGTGTTTTGCTCCATTGCCTGGTCTAAACTATTTGATATTGTTTTCAAAACAACTCATTCATCTGTGTTTCTTCTTTCAATTTCATGTTTACTAATCCAGTGTGTTGACTGTCCCCTCATTATTATCATACTGTGATTTCATATGAATTTAGGAAAATATATGTACTTCAAGTAGTACTTTGGAAACTACTCCTGGTTAGACCTGATAAATTTATAACTATGTTTTCTGTTCTTCACTGTTGCTCATATATTAAATGAAAATACCCTATGGGAAACTGGAAAGGGAACATGGATTTTTTTTCAGTGTCATAAATTAAGCTATGTAAGGATTAGGCCTTACAGAAGGCCTTGCAGCAATGTTTTCCCATTCTCTAAAAGGGAAAGGACAGCTCCAGACTACTTTGACCAATGTATCTTAAGAGGCAGCATGATCTAAGGTTGAAGATTCTTGCTTGTCCTGCCATCAATCTCTGGATCTATTGTAGTAGCCAAAACCTGAGAAATAGATACTACTGCAGAGAAGCTACTTAACTGAGATGTTGCAAAGAATGGTTAGCACAACATCATTGATCGTTGGCTGGTCTGCCACAGAGTTTAATATCAATAATTCACAATAGCCTGGCTCTTTATTCCAAGTGTGACATAATTCCTAGGTGGCTAAATTACGGGATCTGCAGCACACAAGAAGTGATATTTGTGATGAAATATAGTAAAGTTGATTCTGAGGAGGGAGGAAGTGCATTCCAGAGGACTAAGAGGCATCTCAGTCCAGATATTATATATGAGAGAAAGAAGGGGAAGGCAGTCCCTTCTAGTAGTTCACAGAGTATAATGTAGATGGACATAGTAGAATGTTCAGTCTGGCAAGATTTTGTCTGTAGGTGTGAAACAATGAAGAACTCAGCTTGGAAGATTCACCATGTGTCATTCTTGGCTTTGCACTTGACATATTTTGTTCTATATCCACATGAAACAGCCATGTAACATAACCCAAATAACAGAGTTCTGTGTTTGGAACTTTATTTAATTATTGGAAATGTAGGGATCCCCCCAGGAGTAAGGGAAAGTCCCAGCAGGGAATCCTGTGGAACGTTCTGAATTTCAGGCATACCCCTATAATACCAGACCAAAATGACTCCATACTTATCTGTATCATACTAAGTGGTAATGAGGTTTGATTGATTGTGGCTTAATGTGCTCCAAAAATCTGGCTATTGAGAATGGTTAAACATGACTTATGGATTACAGTAGTATAAATCTTAATGCAGGTAACTGTGGATTACTCAACAAACCATGCATAAAGAAACCAAGGGTGAAAGCAGGAATGGGCTGCCAAAAGGTCCTAAGAGGCCATCAGCTGCCAGACTGTGGCTCCCTGGCCCACTCTGTATTTATAATACTTTTAAGATTCCAAACAAAATTTGGGCTATAAAGTTCACCCAAAATAAACAAGTTTATTTTAAGCATCCCAAATAGACCGAGTAAAAGATCTCAGATCTGCTCTTGATTCCTGATGAGGAGTCAGTCAACCTTCTCCAGTGAGAACGCTTTGTCAGCTGGTGCTGAGAAGTGACAATGAGTCCCAAATGCCATGTTTCTTCTTGAAAGAAACTGTCAATATGCCATTGGCAGCCAGCTCCAATTGCACTTGGAGTCCCACAGGAGATTCACTTCTTGCAAATGACAGTGAAGTGATGCATTCAGAAAGCCTTCTCAAAGGAATACAGGGAGAAAGGGGAGGATAACAGGGCTATGCAGCATGTTATTTTTTTTTCTGCAGACATTGCTTGCTATGCTGTATTTTTTAACCACATCAAGGGTGCAAGAGAACAGTGGGAAAAGTGACCCTTATTCATGCATAGCAAATAAAAGACCCCTGCAAGGCCTTGGCAATCTGTTAAATCGTTATTCCTCAACCTCAGCAACTTTAAGGCATGTGGACTTCAATTCCCAGAAATCCCCAGAGAGCAATTGCCTAGGGATTTCTGGGAGTTGAAGTCCACATGTCTTAAAGATGCTGAGATTGAGAAACACTGTGTTAGGTAAAAACACTGAGGGATGATTTCTGGCTTGTAGCAAAATGGTCTTCTCTTTCTTTTGCTAAAGTTATTTCCACCAGGAGGAAGAATGGCTTTTAATAGTGTTGTTCATACTACTATATTGCATCTATAGTCATTTTTGAAAGGGTGAAGAATATGGTCACGATCTTTACCTAGGAAAATACCTTGGACAGGTGGCAAAAATGCTACAGTTGCCATCTTGCACAGGTCCATCTGTCTTCTGCAAAGTCATCCTGCTCCAGTGTAGCCTCCCCCTGAATAAGGTCAAATGGAACTTCCCTCCAGATGCTAATTCCTAATAGTTCTTTTTGGTATAGACAGGTGGCAATTAGAGACAATTAGCATAAGTTTCATTTTATTGCCCATTTTATGTCACTATAATTTTGCTTCTTGATCAAGTGTTCTAGGATATTTTTAACTAAAAGCTTCCAAAGTCTCTAAACTAATTGAAACCTCCTTGTTTACTGACTGTATCACAACCTGTTACATTGTTCATTTGTGACAGATAGAAATTGTCTGTTGTGATGCATACCAGGCAGAAAAAACTCACCAGAGAATTTAAGCAGGTTCTCACCCTGAAATGTTTTTACTATCAGTTGAAAATATACCTGTTTTGACCAGCCTTTGGGATGGGGATGGTACTTATCTTCTCAATTGCTGGTAGACATGTTCCAGTCTGACCAAAAACTGGAGAGAGAGGAGGAGAAAAAAAGATGGCTGGAGAGAAAAGTTGGAGAATGAAGTTATGTGAGTTATGTATAGATCAGTTGGTGGTTTCTAGTTGGGAAAGGAGAAAAAAGTTCCACAAGTGGATTCCCTGGAAGAAAGGAAGGGGAAATCCATAGACATTAGATGTTCAGTCAAGATGGGAAGGAAAGATGCAGTTTTCTACTGACTGATCTTCACACAGCACTGAAGATGGGAAGGGGGATGTTGGGTCATTGGTCAAGCCCAATTCTCTGGGGAAGGATTGGGCAAAAGACCCTGCAAGAGGCTCTTCCCCCAAGAGACAAGCAGTAGGCATTTTTCTGAGCAGACTCAAGAGAAACTCAAGTCATACTGAACAAAGGACAATAAATCCAGTCCCTTCTGGAGTTCAGAAATAGGAGAAGGAAACAGAATGAAGGCGGAGCAAACAGAAGAGCTAGAAGAGGATAGTTTCTGGGAGGGAGACCTAGGAGGAAAAATGACATGGGTGAATGTTGGGTTTCTGTTGTTGTAAATATTTATTATACAGTAAATAGGTTCCCTGCAAATAGTTAAAAAAAAGTTCTCACTGTCTTTAATCAGTGTCATTAGCCCATGGTTAATGCTCTGTTGCTGCCCAGCATAAAGGTAAAGGTTCCCCCGCACATGCGTGCTAGTTGTTTCTAACTCTACGGGCCGGTGCTCATCTCCGTTTCAAAGCCGAACAGACAAAGCCTTGTCTGAGGACGTCTCCGTGGTCATGTGGCTGGCATGACTAGACTCCAAAGGTGCACGAAATGCTGTTACCTTCCCACCGTAGTGGCCCCTATTTTTCTACTTGCATTTTTACGTGCTTTCGAATTGCTAGGTTGGCAGAAGCTGGGACGAGTAACAGGCGCTCACTCTGTTATGCGGCACTTGGGATTCGACTCGCCAAACTGCCGACCATCTGATCGACAAGCTCAGCTTCCTAACCCACTGAGCCACCATGTCCAGCATATCAGACACTAAATGTGTGTTTAAGTTAATGGAAAGCAGATTTAATTCAAACATCTTTTTCCTACTGATAATAGACAATAGAACCAAAAGGACAGGCAGATGCTGAATTCTTTCAAACTATATGTACTTTTTAATTCACGAACCTCTCTCTCTCTTTCTCATTGATAGTTGCAATGTTTAATAGGAACAGATGTGCATCTGGTACGGGATTAAAAAATATAACTAGACTAGGGCCAAGTGTTCCATAAATCAA
The DNA here is from genome assembly GCF_947247035.1 of Vipera ursinii. NCBI lineage: Eukaryota > Metazoa > Chordata > Lepidosauria > Squamata > Viperidae > Vipera > Vipera ursinii. Next base: position 298,781,344 of record NC_139512.1, read on the forward strand.
AAATATTCCCCAAGTCAGAGATATCTCCAGCCCCAGTGCTTTTGGAGATATAAATTAATGGGAATGTTTCAATGGGAAAAAAGGGATATGGTAATTAGAGGACATTGACCAGATAATGTTCCATGGATGAGACCCAATTATTGGTCAATAAAATACTGTGTAGGAAACTTCCACACTTCTTGCAAAAATAATACGACATTAGTATTCAAACAAAAACTCATGAATCAATTGCACCAATTATCTTCCAAAATAAATGAGCTGAAGAAAAATGCTTTTTCTTTTGAAGGGAAGGACAGCAAAAATGTAACTAATCTGCCTTCTCATGGTAGGAAGTTCCAAAATCTGAGAGCGATAAGCACAGTCCATTGCATATTAATGAAATAGATCAGCGTGTTTCAAACTTGGTACCTTTAAGATTATATGGACGTCAACACCTAGAATTACCAAGCAAGCATGCAATTGCTGATTGGTCATGGTGGTTGGAAATTCTGGGAACTGAAGTTCACATATCTAGCTGCTAAGTTTCAAAAACACTGAAATAGATTGATCAAATGCTCTAGCTTGAGCCTCATCGGCAATTGCAAAAAGAGAGAGAGAGAGAGAGAGAGAGGGAGGAAGGGAGAGAGAGAGAGACCTTTCAGCTAAGCATTGGGATTACTTAAAGAACATCAATGATCCTCTTATTAGTAGAGGTGATGTTTATTATCCTAGGAGCCTTTTCCATAATGGTCTATGCCACACTTTCATTCAGCTGTTAATCAGCTAAAGTTAAGTATAGCTTAAGACAGCATCGTTAACAGTGATGAATGTTAAACATATTGCATTGATGTCTTCTCTCTAATAGTCTAATATCTTAGGGTGGCAACAAGGCATGAGAAAGAAGAAAAATAAACATGTGTGACCTGCTGGGAAGATGGTTTTCAGGAGATGCTTGGAAGCTAAGATGTGAAATGTTCATTTTGCTTCACTGTGGTGTCTCCAGTCTCCAGCATTTGCATTTCCTATATAATTTATGATGGGAAGTTATGCATGATTCCCTCCCGCCATAGTAGTAGTAGTAATAGTAGTGGAGATTTGGGAAAGAGGAGAGAAAATTAAATCCGTAACCACTTACCAGGTTTTCCTTACGGCCCTTTCCACCTGCAGCTTTCCCTGTTCAAGGTCTATTCTATTCTATTCTATTCTATTCTATTCTATTCTATTCTATTCTATTCTATTCTATTCTATTCTATTCTATTCTATTCTATTCTATTCTATTCTATTCTATTCTATTCTATTCTATTCTCCATGTATCTTATCTATCCAATCTATATATCTAATCTATGTATATTATGTATATCCAATGTTTACTCCTACCTTTCCTAAAGAATTCTAGAGGTGACATACAGTACATGAATGCTTATTGTTTTATCTTTGCAATAACTTTATAAACAGTCTAGTGGGGCAAACAATTTAGTAAGCCTGTTCATTTGCCAAAGTTGCTTTACCATGGATAAACAAGTAGGTGTTCCTTTGCCATCAGAAATGACTCAAGAAGCTATAGAAATTCCTTTTGGCTGTTACTATTATTTTTAAATCATGCAAACCAGGATCCATGGTTTCTTTCTATTAAGCAAGCCATAAATTCTAAGTCAGGAATAACCCATGTTTTCTACTATTGGAGAGTAAGCCAGAGTACCCAGTTCACACACTCCATTTGACCAACACACACTTTGGTATGTTCAGTTTTGGTAAGCCAGGATTCCTCAAAATTTGATTCATTATGATGAATATATCCCACACATTCTATTGCAACTGCACAGATATGGAGTATAGAGAAAAGTCTTAACATCAGCAAAGTACTGTACATCAAGTCAGCTAGGACCAGAGCAGGCTTCATTTGGTGCAATGGTCTGTAGTCTGAAACACCATTATGTTGCTGCATCTTTAAGGGGATAATTTTTGATAACCATATGGCATGCAAAAATATTTTGCACTTTCCACTATTCCTTTCAAATACACAACAAATGTAAGAAGCTACAGTTCTGTAGACAATCTGCTCAGTGACACAGATTTGATAAAACACCAAGTGTTTTAACAAGAACAGTGTAGCCACAAGAGCTTTTCACCCACCTGAGTTGTAAATTACAGTGCTGCTGGAGAAGGAGAAATTCATTTTTAAAAGATATTGTAGTCTGTTGGGCCATGCAGTCACTATCTTTACATGGGAAACACAAATAGGTAACCCTGGCATAAATTAAAAAAAGAAAAGCATGTGTGGAATTTAAAATAAATAACTAAGAATAAGAAGGTATTTATGATTAAATGTTGGAGGAAGTAGATCCCTGATTAAATCTCTGGTTTCTCCAAATGAAAAAAAAAACATTTTGTATTAGACGGCCTAGGAAGATATTATTGTTAAGGTTAAGGTTAACATATCCTGTTTGAAAGAAATGGGCCCAGATATTGTCATCCAGTAATATCTAAAGTTGCAAGGTCAGTCAGTGTCCTTTTAATTACCCTAATCTATAATTATAAGATATTCCTAGTCAAGAACGGTGTTTTTTTTTAAAAAAAACATCTTATAGTGGACTCCTTTAAACAAAGCGAACATGGCCTGTTCTCTCCCTCTCCACCCTAGGTCACTTTCCTTAATCACCAGTTTATTCTGCTGATTTAACCACCCAGAAGGTTCAGATTCTCTGCTCACTTCCTTAAGAGTCCCAGATGATAAGAATCTAAAATAACAAGTGGTTGCTATGGTAAAGTCACTTGCTAGAAGAAAGACTTGCCTAGTTGTGAACTTAATTCACAAATAACAAAAATAGGCTCTAATCTGTGTTTGAACCAACGTGTCTCAAAAGGTGGTATACAAAAAAATTTAGGTGCTGTCTTGGAATCAAAGCTGGAATATTTGCAGAGTCAACTCTTCCTAATTTTCAAATAACTTAAGAAAGAAAGAAAAATATTCCAAAGCATGACAATACGATGATTTGGCATCTAAAAGGCATATGTTTTCTAATAGCCTCATCCAAAAATGCTAGGAGGCACATGTTGCATGTTGATATATGTTCTTTAAGACCATTTCTTTTGCCAAGAGGCTGATTTGGAAAACTAGCAATGTTCTGGAAAACTTCCTTAGAAGTTCTCTTCTGTCCCATCTTTCCCCACCATTATACTGAAATAAATAAAGCACAACAGTGCATCATGTCATTATATTGCCATGCTTTGACTGGTGCTATCATCAAACAGTTCATAAATTCTTGTAATAAAAAAGAACCAAACTGTCAACATACAGAACACTAAAATTCAATGTGTCTCTCTCAGTTTCCTTGCAATTAGAAGCTGCTAAATGGTTACAACCAATTCTGCTCACTTATTCTCACTCTTTCCTTAATAGCCTGATTAAATCAATTGCAGAAGAAAAGAAACTCAGTTAATTGAGCCCCCACTTTCTCAGCGGCACCTTGTATTCACAGCAGAGCAAACGTATGCTTATGGGATTTATCTCACATTACCCAATATTATGATTCTGGAAAAATAAGTTTGAGGGTAAAGAGAAAGTTTACTCATGCACACATTTTAAAAGGATACTCTTATTTCATTGCAAATAACTCTACTAGGGAGTGATATTTTCATCACCAATCAGTTTTAGTTTTCCAGAGCCAGCTCTTCAAAATGATATACTTGTGAAACAAGGAAGAAACCTTTCAAAAACCAGTCTTGGAGAATAAACCCAGCGAAATTTGAGATGGGACCCAAAGAGGTATTTTTGGAGTCATTTTTAATGTGTGAATTTTTGGTTTTCCTGGCTAGTTTTGTAAAACATCTTCCTGTAAATCATCTATTTGCCTTGCCAGAGGTTTTGGAATGAGTTTTTTTTTAAGTAATTATTTCTGACTTTAATTATTTCTGACTCTCTTTGCTGACCCTATCCAAAGTTAATAACTCTAGGCTCCCTGCAATGGCAGCTTGTTTGAATTTTACCTACAAAGGTCATTTGGTTAAAACCTTGAATAGATGAAGCTGCATTCAAAAATATATATAAGGTTTTATTATGGGAGGTGGTGTACTAATCTGGAAAAGGGATGTGGTGGCTCAGTGGGTTAGGACGCTGAGCTTGTCGATCAGAAGGTCGGCAGTTTGGCGGGTTGAATCCCAAGTGCCGCATAACAGAGTGAGTGCCTGTTACTCGTCCCAGCTTCTGCCAACCTAGCAGTTCGAAAGCACATAAAAATGCAAGTAGAAAAATAGGGGCCACTATGGTGGGAAGGTAACAGCGTTCCATGCGCCTTTGGCATCTAGTCATGCTGGCCACATGACCACAGAGACGTCCTCAGACAAGCACTGGCTGTTCGGCTTTGAAACGGAGATGAGCACCGGCCCCTAGAGTTGGAAACGACTAGCACACATGTGTGGGGGAACCTTTACCTTTACCTTTTATCCTAATCTGGAACTTTGACTTCACCCCTAATAGTTTTAAACCAAGTAAGTGATACGTGACCTAATGCTTACATAATCTGCTTTTACAAATGTCCTGTTTGCATAAAACTAAATATTCTCATGGCTGAAATAACATATTTCTCCAATCCTGGGATACTACAGGGAGGAAAGTGTGGTGGAAGACATTATCTTGTCCTAATAGCTGAGCCTTAGACTCCCTTATGGGTCACCAAAAATCAAGCATGACTTGACGATGGCATGTAATCAGTTAGACCAGTGAGTAATAGTATACCTGTTAATGTGGAACAGATTCAGGAAAACAGTAGGAAAATTCTGCCAATTTCTTGTTCCTTTTTATTGAATATGATACAAATAATAACAATCAACAATTGCTCTCGCTATTTGGTAGAATTAGTCGAGATGATCAATTATATGTACATTTCTTAGAGCAGGGATGACCTCAGGTCAGGGCAACTGATTTCTGGCAACTGCCTGGAGTCTAGACAGATCCTTGTAATTTTCTCAGAAGTGGTTTGCCATTGCTTCCTTCCTAGGATTGAGAGAGTGACTGCCCGAGGGCAAGGCTTCATGTCTAAAGAGGAACTAAAACTCATGCCCCCCCCTAATTTCTAGCCTGGTACCTTAACCAATATACCAAACTGTGTCTCTATATGAATAATTATAGGGGGTGGGACAGTGGCTCAGTGGTTAAGATGCTAGGCTTCTCAGCTGAAAGCCGGCAGCCCAGGTTTGAGACCACGCAACAGAGTGAGCTCCCATCATTGCCCCAGCTCCTGCCAACCTAGCAGTTTGAATGCATACGAATGCAAATACATAGGTACCGTTTCAGTGGGAAAGTAACAGCCACATGACCATGGAAATGTCTTCAGACAGTGCTGCTCGATTGCCTTGTAATAAAGATGACAACAGCCCTGTTTAGTTGGCCACGACTAGTGGAGTAAAATCTGTAGGGACGATTTTACATTTTTAATGTATAATTACATATTATATCATTGCAATAATTACTGAGTTCCACATTTAAACTCCAGCTTGACTGAACAGAAGAAAGGCATGAGAGGAAGCAACCCCTGATGCTTCTTGCAACCCCTTTGTTACTTAACTTATTTTCAAACATGAGTTTACTGCTAATCCAAAAGAGCACTGAACCCACATATATAAGGAGTCTGCTTAATGACTGATCAATGCTTTCCTAAATCAAGCAGATGACTGTGAAGAAGCCAAGCTTTCAGCCTTTCTTGCAGCCCCAGCCAAAATCTTCTTGGACGGCAGAAGCCAGCAAGTGGAGGAAAGGAAGTATCCAACAGCTGCACAAACTAGCTAATAAAAGCTGGGCAAAATCTGATTTCTGACTATGTCATCAACCACATTGTCCACATTGTCCTCTTTTTTCTCTGGGTGTGGGGGGTGGGGTGGGGTGGGGTGTTAGATCATGTCCATGGCCAAAAACATTATTTTAAAACTGGAACAGTTAAATAGGGTGTTGAGCTGTCTTTGTGGTAGTCTGTGGATAAGAACATATGTTTTAAAAATATTTTCTAGATAAAAATATTTTAAGGATAGGTTCTGCATCATTTTCACATTTATCATAAATATTTTCAAACAATAATTGAGGAAAAGTATCAAATTAGCCTGGAGATCAGTGGTGTCTGCAAAGTTCAGTGTTTGAGGGAAGGATTTTCACATATTATCTGTTTAAAAATTACCTTATACTGATATTCTATGCAGTTTTCATGAAATGAAATGAAATGAACCTTTATTGTCAAAGTACAACTATGTGTGCATTGAGATTAGCTGAGCCTCCCTTTGTGCTCCCACCCCCCAACACACAATGACAACAAACCCTCCATCTTACTACACCATGTGAACCAACTACACCACACACCAGCCTCCCAAGTCAATTCTGCATAAAATTCACAAAAGTTCACAAAAGTTATTTCTCATTCAAAAGCCTAACAGCCCACAGATAAAAACTGTTTTTCAGCCTGTTGGTGTGGCTGGCTATACTCCTATATCTCCTACCCGATGGTAGGAGAGTAAAGAGATACGGTCCATGTTGTGAGTCATCCCTCACAATTTTCCTCACTCTTCCAAGGCAACGAGCCCTGTTGATGTCATCCAGTGGTGTCAGGGGACAGCCCACAATGTCTTGTGCTGTACTCACCACCCTCTGTAATACTTTCCTATCCGCAGCTGTCAGACCAGCATACCAAACCACAATACCATACGAGGGTATACTCTCTATAGTAGACCGGTAAAAGAGGGTCATTAGCCGTTGTTCTGCCCCGTTCTTCCGCAAGACCCTGAGAAAGTGAAGCCTCTGTTGGGCCGTTCTAGCCACCTGGGTTGTATTAACTTTCCAGGTCAGATCTTCACAGAGGTAGACTCCCAGAAATTTAAAGGAGGAAACTCTCTCCACACAGTCCTCCCCGATGTAAATTGGGGCAGGTTCCTCCTTTTTTCTCCGGAAGTCTAGCACCATCTCTTTCATCTTGCCGATGTTCAGGTGCAAGTTGTTGTTACTACACCATATGGATAGTTTTTGTACCTCCAATTACAGTTCTGCAACAAAATGCATTTAATCCCCAAAATACTCTAAACAGTAATTCCAAGCATACATGCCAAATACACTTCCTATTGAATTTAGGGTTTTTTTATTCCTATGTGCATGGGATTACATTATGAATTTTAGTAATACAGTCTGTAGTTTCAGCACATTTTCCACTTAGTGAATGTTTCTAGTATTCATCAGTGATAATTTACAGTACTTATGTGAGTGCAAGGTTATTCCTGGTTTCACTGATGCTGATCTCTTAATTCTTAATAGTGATAAGGTTGCCACAAAAGTTTAATAGAGCATGCCTGACACTAGCCTACTGCCCAACAATAAATAGCAGCCAGGCCCTACAGAACAAGAATATTTTTCTAACCCCAGCTCCTTCTTAAATTGCTAATAAAGCCAGAAACATCTGATAAAGGAAGCCTTGTATTTTAAGGGGTGGAGGCAAGGGATTGTAAGGCACAATTTACAATATGATTAGAAGCATATTGTAGAACCCCCTTCTGAAACCAGCCTAGCTTTCCCACATACGGTTGAGAAATGCAATTCATCCTTGATAATGGAACTGGTCTTGAGGGAGAAAAATTCAAATAATAGCAAAGAAGGAACTACATTTAAAATGTAGTGCTTCTTCAAGATTTTATTCATAAGCCAACAAAGAATCAAATAGGTTTAGTACTATTGATTTAAGTGGTTTTAGGAGGTGTATTACTGTATCCACTTTTGGCCATTCCTATAACTCAGTATGCACACAAATAACAACAAACTGGAATTCAGCAGGCAAAAAAGAGAGAACTTTCATAAATAGAAGAGACTTTTTGAAAAAAAAAATCATCTGCTATAGTAATGCAAGCCTCATATAATCCAACATAGTTCTACCTGTATTTTTAACCAAAGATAAAAGTGGAAGAGAAGTACAGTACTAATGTACTGTAGATTCAAGTCTAAGTATTTGAATATTCTCTGTAGTCATAGAACAATAACCAGCCTGTTTAATAGTTGTAACAGTGAAAAGAGGGAAGCCAGAGAAACATACATTGATTGCTTACACATAGGTTCATCTGCTGGCATTTGCATCCCCCCAGCCTTCTGCCCCGTGGCCCTCAATAAAACTCACTAATTTATATAATGAACCAGCTCTTTTAAGAAACTTTGCTTTTTGGGGGGGGGGCTTCCAGTCTGCTGACAGCCATAAATGGATGCCTGGAGGACGGCTCCTGTCTTTCACGTCGAGATGCACATCACTGGGGGTCCTAAAAGGACCGAAGAGTTGCCCTGGAGGGGTGTCCAGACAGAAGGGGCTTTTGCAGAAATGCAGGGGGGCAGCAACCCCCTTGTTAGTGCCTGCATTCCATTTGTACCAGCAGACAAAAGACTGACCATAGGAATATGGCCAGCTCCTAGGCTGCAGACAGCCGAAGTCAAATCTACTATCAGGCAACATTAAAGCAGCGTGGAAGAGATGAGGGTAAGATTCCTCTCTTGTACCTTAATCATCTTCTTTTCACCTAATTAAGCTGCTAAGTACTTTTCCCCCTGTGGAGAGGGAGGGGGAATTTAACCCTCCCTTCGGAAAGTGGCGAACAAACTCAGGGGTGTTTTTTTGGAAACAAAAGAACATTTAAGAAAGAAATAACAAAAGAAAAGAACTCTTAAAGTGCTTGGGGGACACCCAGTGGCTAAATTTGAAATTGCAATTTTGACTTTCTCTTTAAAAAAAACACCAAGAAAATATTTAAGAAAACAAGATAAAGAGTGACCTTGAACATCAGATGTGAAAGTTTACAATGGAAGAGTTTCAAAAACAAATTCATGCTCTGTGGGAAATATATTACCAAACTTATCAGCTCCTTTCTACAGCTGGCGATGAAATAAGAGCTTTTGGGAAAGAATTAGAAAGCATCTCAATGAAACAAACTCAAACATAAACTGTGACTACAACTAATATTTTACTGGGACAGAACTCAATAGAAGAAATTGAACAATTAAATACATTGGCAGAAGAATTAAACAGTCAACAAATACAGGTTTTTGAACATGGTGATAGAGAAAATATGGAAGGAAGTTTATTTGGACCAGGACAATTGTATCTAGAGGTGAAAATAATAAGATGTGGTGCTGTTGGCAGATTCTTTAATTCTTTAAAGGTGGAGACTGGGGGTCCGCTTCAATATGATATAGTAATACAAGAATGCTTTGATGACCCTGAAGCAAAGAAGCGGAAAATGACATGGCAAAGGAAGAAAGCAAGAATAAGATTGAAGAAATATGAACATTTTTAAAAGGCGTGAAATAGATAATATTAAAATAGATAGGATGGTACTGGGATTACGAGACTGTTTTGATGAGTAGATAAAAATATTGATTAACTAATAAAAATAATAAAAATAAAAAATAAAATACAAATGTATGAATATCAACATTGAAATATTGAGTTTTTCTAAATGATATGGTTTAAGATGTATATATGCTAAGAATGATAGAATGTAACTAATATATTTGGATGCAGAGACATGAAGGATGTATTGAATGTTAAAATGGAACAAATTTTGGTTAATTTTTAATATGTGGAAACTACTGTATAAATGAGAAACAAGAATATTTTATTGTCCTCTTTTCTTTTTCTTTCTTCTTTCTTCTTTTTCTTTCTCTTCTTTTTCTTTCTTTTTCTCCTTGCGATTTGTATCTTAATGACTACTATTTTAAATATTGTATAACTGATATAGATATGGAAATGAGATAAATGAGAACTGGACTACATTACATTACTAGGTATTGAAGAGAATTGTATAGAGGAAAAAGAGGTTATTTAGTAATATGTAATTGAGTAATTGAGAAATCTTAAACATTTTAATTTTAATATCAATGAAAAATTAAAGCTAGAAAAAATAGATAAGGTGTTTGATGTCTTAAAGATGAAATGTTAAAATATGAAATATACTAAAAGATTGATGGATATATATCCAAAAAATAAAATAAACTATTAAATGATTGATGGATAGTAATAAAAAATATGTTAATTTAGATAAGAGATAGTATATATCGAAGGAAAAAAAGAGAGGAAGTATTGGTTATAAATAACGTGGAGATTTGTAATAATATGTACCGTATATACTTGAGTATAAGCCGAATTTTTCAGCCCACTTTTTGGGCTGAAAAATTCCACTTCGGCTTATACTCCAGTCAACAAAAAAAACTTACCGAGGACTTGTGCGCGGCCGAGGCTTTGGTGCTTCCGGGATCGCCCGCACCTCTCCCAAGCCACCGCCGTCCGAGACCTGCCGAAGTTTGGGGAGGTTTGGGGAGGTGCGCGCGCACCTCCCCAAACTCCGCGCCTTGCCTGCCTGCTTCTTTCCGCAGCGGAAAGAAGCAGGCAGGCAGGGCGCGGAGGAACGGAGACTTGCCGACGTTTGGGGAGGTTTGGGCGTCTCCCCAAACCTCGGCAGGTCTCCGTTCCTCCGCGCAGACCTGCCGACGTTTGGGGAGGTTTGGGCGCCTCCCCAAACCTCCCCAAACCTCGGCAGGTCTCCGTTCCTCCTGCCGACCTTTGGGGAGGTTTGGGCGCCTCCCCAAACCTCCCCAAACCTCGGCAGGTCTCCGTTCCTCCTGCCGACCTTTGGGGAGGTTTGGGCGCCTCCCCAAACCTCCCCAAACCTCGGCAGGTCTCCGTTCCTCCTGCCGACCTTTGGGGAGGTTTGGGCGCCTCCCCAAACCTCGGCAGGTCTCCGTTCCTCCGCGCAGACCTGCCGACGTTTGGGAAGGTTTGGGCGCTTCCCCAAACCTCCCCAGGTCTCCGTTCCTGTTTGGGGAGGTTTGGGCGCCTCCCCAAACCTCCCCAAACCTCAGCAGGTCTCCGTTCCTGTTTGGGGAGGTTTGGGCGCCTCCCCAAACCTCGGCAGGTCTCCGTTCCTCCGCGCAGACCTGCCGACCTTTGGGGAGATTTGGGCGCCTCCCCAAACGTCCCCAAACCTCGGCAGGTCTCCGTTCCTGTTTGGGGAGGTTTGGGCGCCTCCCCAAACCTCGGCAGGTCTCCGTTCCTCCGCGCAGACCTGCCGACCTTTGGGGAGGTTTGGGCGCCTCCCCAAACGTCCCCAAACCTCGGCAGGTCTCCGTTCCTGTTTGGGGAGGTTTGGGCGCCTCCCCAAACCTCCCCAAACCTCGGCAGGTCTCCGTTCCTCCGCGCAGACCTGCCGACCTTTGGGGAGGTTTGGGCGCCTCCCCAAACCTCCCCAGGTCTCCGTTCCTGTTTGGGGAGGTTTGGGCGCCTCCCCAAACCTCCCCAAACCTCAGCAGGTCTCCGTTCCTGTTTGGGGAGGTTTGGGCGCCTCCCCAAACCTCGGCAGGTCTCCGTTCCTCCGCGCAGACCTGCCGACCTTTGGGGAGATTTGGGCGCCTCCCCAAACGTCCCCAAACCTCGGCAGGTCTCCGTTCCTGTTTGGGGAGGTTTGGGCGCCTCCCCAAACCTCGGCAGGTCTCCGTTCCTCCGCGCAGACCTGCCGACGTTTGGGAAGGTTTGGGCGCTTCCCCAAACCTCCCCAGGTCTCCGTTCCTGTTTGGGGAGGTTTGGGCGCCTCCCCAAACCTCCCCAAACCTCAGCAGGTCTCCGTTCCTGTTTGGGGAGGTTTGGGCGCCTCCCCAAACCTCGGCAGGTCTCCGTTCCTCCGTGCAGACCTGCCGACCTTTGGGGAGATTTGGGCGCCTCCCCAAACGTCCCCAAACCTCGGCAGGTCTCCGTTCCTGTTTGGGGAGGTTTGGGCGCCTCCCCAAACCTCGGCAGGTCTCCGTTCCTCCGCGCAGACCTGCCGACCTTTGGGGAGGTTTGGGCGCCTCCCCAAACGTCCCCAAACCTCGGCAGGTCTCCGTTCCTGTTTGGGGAGGTTTGGGCGCCTCCCCAAACCTCCCCAAACCTCGGCAGGTCTCCGTTCCTCCGTGCAGACCTGCCGACCTTTGGGGAGGTTTGGGCGCCTCCCCAAACCTCCCCAGGTCTCCGTTCCTGTTTGGGGAGGTTTGGGCGCCTCCCCAAACCTCCCCAAACCTCAGCAGGTCTCCGTTCCTGTTTGGGGAGGTTTGGGCGCCTCCCCAAACCTCGGCAGGTCTCCGTTCCTCCGCGCAGACCTGCCGACCTTTGGGGAGATTTGGGCGCCTCCCCAAACGTCCCCAAACCTCGGCAGGTCTCCGTTCCTGTTTGGGGAGGTTTGGGCGCCTCCCCAAACCTCGGCAGGTCTCCGTTCCTCCGCGCAGACCTGCCGACGTTTGGGAAGGTTTGGGCGCTTCCCCAAACCTCCCCAGGTCTCCGTTCCTGTTTGGGGAGGTTTGGGCGCCTCCCCAAACCTCCCCAAACCACAGCAGGTCTCCGTTCCTGTTTGGGGAGGTTTGGGCGCCTCCCCAAACCTCGGCAGGTCTCCGTTCCTCCGCGCAGACCTGCCGACCTTTGGGGAGATTTGGGTGCCTCCCCAAACGTCCCCAAACCTCGGCAGGTCTCCGTTCCTGTTTGGGGAGGTTTGGGCGCCTCCCCAAACCTCGGCAGGTCTCCGTTCCTCCGCGCAGACCTGCCGACCTTTGGGGAGGTTTGGGCGCCTCCCCAAACGTCCCCAAACCTCGGCAGGTCTCCGTTCCTGTTTGGGGAGGTTTGGGCGCCTCCCCAAACCTCCCCAAACCTCGGCAGGTCTCCGTTCCTCCGCGCAGACCTGCCGACCTTTGGGGAGGTTTGGGCGCCTCCCCAAACGTCCCCAAACCTCGGCAGGTCTCCGTTCCTGTTTGGGGAGGTTTGGGCGCCTCCCCAAACGTCCCCAAACCTCGGCAGGTCTCCGTTCCTCCGCACAGACCTGCCGACCTTTGGGGAGGTTTGGGCGCCTCCCCAAACGTCCCCAAACCTCGGCAGGTCTCCGTTCCTGTTTGGGGAGGTTTGGGCGCCTCCCCAAACCTCGGCAGGTCTCCGTTCCTCCGCGCAGACCTGCCGACCTTTGGGGAGGTTTGGGCGCCTTCCCAAACGTCCCCAAACCTCGGCAGGTCTCCGTTCCTGTTTGGGGAGGTTTGGGCGCCTCCCCAAACCTCCCCAAACCTCGGCAGGTCTCCGTTCCTCCGCGCAGACCTGCCGACCTTTGGGGAGGTTTGGGCGCCTCCCCGAACGGAGACCTGCCGAGGTTTGGGGAGGTTTGGGGAGGCGCCCAAACCTCCCCAAACAGGAACGGAGACCTGCCGAGGTTTGGGGACGTTTGGGGAGGCGCCCAAACCTCCCCAAAGGTCGGCAGGTCTGCGCGGAGGAACGGAGACCTGCCGAGGTTTGGGGAGGTTTGGGGAGGCGCCCAAACCTCCCCAAACAGGAACGGAGACCTGCCGAGGTTTGGGGACGTTTGGGGAGGCGCCCAAACCTCCCCAAAGGTCGGCAGGTCTGCGCGGAGGAACGGAGACCTGCCGAGGTTTGGGGACGTTTGGGGAGGCGCCCAAACCTCCCCAAACAGGAACGGAGACCTGCCGAGGTTTGGGGAGGTTTGGGGAGGCGCCCAAACCTCCCCAAAGGTCGGCAGGTCTGCGCGGAGGAACGGAGACCTGCCGAGGTTTGGGGAGGTTTGGGGAGGTTTGGGGAGGCGCCCAAACCTCCCCAAACAGGAACGGAGACCTGCCGAGGTTTGGGGACGTTTGGGGAGGCGCCCAAACCTCCCCAAAGGTCGGCAGGTCTGCGCGGAGGAACGGAGACCTGCCGAGGTTTGGGGAGGTTTGGGGAGGCGCCCAAACCTCCCCAAACAGGAACGGAGACCTGCCGAGGTTTGGGGAGGTTTGGGGAGGCGCCCAAACCTCCCCAAAGGTCGGCAGGTCTGCGCGGAGGAACGGAGACCTGCCGAGGTTTGGGGAGGTTTGGGGAGGCGCCCAAACCTCCCCAAACAGGAACGGAGACCTGCCGAGGTTTGGGGATGTTTGGGGAGGCGCCCAAACCTCCCCAAAGGTCGGCAGGTCTGCGCGGAGGAACGGAGACCTGCCGAGGTTTGGGGACGTTTGGGGAGGCGCCCAAACCTCCCCAAACAGGAACGGAGACCTGCCGAGGTTTGGGGACGTTTGGGGAGGCGCCCAAACCTCCCCAAAGGTCGGCAGGTCTGCGCGGAGGAACGGAGACCTGCCGAGGTTTGGGGAGGCGCCCAAACCTCCCCAAACAGGAACGGAGACCTGCCGAGGTTTGGGGAGGTTTGGGGAGGCGCCCAAACCTCCCCAAAGGTCGGCAGGTCTGCGCGGAGGAACGGAGACCTGCAGAGGTTTGGGGAGGTTTGGGGAGGCGCCCAAACCTCCCCAAAGGTCGGCAGGAGGAACGGAGACCTGCCGAGGTTTGGGGAGGCGCCCAAACCTCCCCAAAGGTCGGCAGGTCTGCGCGGAGGAACGGAGACCTGCCGAGGTTTGGGGAGGTTTGGGGAGGCGCCCAAACCTCCCCAAAGGTCGGCAGGAGGAACGGAGACCTGCCGAGGTTTGGGGAGGTTTGGGGAGGCGCCCAAACCTCCCCAAAGGTCGGCAGGAGGAACGGAGACCTGCCGACGAGCCGCGGCTACACAGGGTATTCCTGTGTATTCAGGCTTGCAAAATGGCGGATCGAGCCTCTGCTGGCGGCAGAGGCTTGCAGAACGGCGGATCGGCTTATACTCGAGTCAATAACTTTTTCCAGTTTTTGGGGGTGAAATTGGGGGTCTCGGCTTATACTCGAGTCGGCTTATACTCAAGTATATACGGTATTTGTCTGAAATGGAGCTATTGTAACTCGGACACCACGTTGCTTTTTAAAGATATTATTGTAAATATTGGAAAACTAATAAAAAAAATTTTTTTAAAAAGAAACTTTGCTTTTTTTGGAGCCTGTTGCTCCAAATATCTGATGATGATGACACTAGATTCATTTGAGTGAGATATATATTTCTGGTCATTATTTGCTTCCTATAAAATTGCACGTTCCTCCTGAAAGAGTGCAATAAATATCTTCTATTGTAAATATGTCCTATTTTAATATAATCAGGTTGTGGGGAGAAGGAATAGATTATTCTGACCAAGCTGAAGCAGAAACTACTATAGGAATAGCTGTAGAGTTTAAAGTTGATTTGCTAATGGCTGAAACAACTGTATTTTAAAAAATAACAGAGTACTGCATATTGATGGCCAGCCTAATATGGAAATGCATATTTTAAGAATGATTGGGAAGAAATTGCTGCTTTAAGAAATCCCAGTTACTTAATACCTTTTCCAGACTGATTAAATGCCTGCAAAAAAAAAATCAAGCTAGGTTTGAAAAATTACTCCAACATTATTTCTTAAACATGCTAAGTCTTGCTATCTAATTCAATGGGAGAGTTCCAGATATTTCAGGATTCCAAGTTCCATAAATTATAGAGAAATTTGCTGAGGATGGACTCCAGCACAAGTCCAAAAGTTCGGAAGACTAAACATCTGGTCCCAGTGACCAACCCAGATTGGATCCTGTAGCTTGTAAAAGTTTATAATATAAGACAAAACATCTGATCCATCTCCTTGGCTATAGCATTTCCAAAGAACTGAAGTTGAGCATGAGTGTAATGATGGTAACATTACATTTTCAAAGATATTTCTGCCATCCCCATTTATGCTCCAGCTCTTTGCAAGGGTTTGGAAGTCATAATGTCTCTGTAAGGACCGACCTCATCTAAGCCACCCAAGAAAGCAGAACTCTTGAAACAGGCATTGTCTCAAAATGAACCTTTATTAGGGGCTAGTGACATCAGGGAATCAAGGCGAGGTCTGGGGGAAAAACTACAAAAGCAATATAATAAAAGCAACATTCAATACTCCTCCCCCCAGTGTCTCAGTGTTTGTTTGAAATCCAGCCAATCCACAGGTGGCATAGAGTTTTGGTAACTGGATTCTTTCTCACACTCCTTCAAGGTCTTTCTCACTTTCATTTCCTTCTGGCTCCAAGCGCAAACCATCTCCTAGATAAGGGTGAGACATTCCATCACCTAGGGAAAGGGCATCATAGAAAAACAGTGCAAAGCAATCCCAAAAGCTCCCCCCTCCCAACAGAATGGCAGGTCACAAAGAAGGTTTACAGATTCAACGATATGCAAAGAGAAAGAATACATTTCTTTAGGAACCTGACATATGGACCCCTAGAAAAATGGGTAATCCACCTGCAAAAGACATAAAAAAGGAAAGGGAAGAAAACAAATAAAACATGACATTAATCAGGTCTATCAGATTATTTAGAGTGAAAACACGTAAGTAGCTTAGAAGCTCTCACATGCTTTTTGTATACCCATTCATTCTGAGAAGAGGGAAGGTTTTTCCAAGCTACTAAATATTGAGTGGAGCCATGGTGTTTGCAGGAATCAAGGATGTCTCGCACCTCTACCCACACTGGTGTAGATACTGGAGGGACCAGGGATCTAAGATTAGAAGTAATCTAAGGCTTGAGCAAACTACAATGAAAGACAGGATGGATCTGTCTCAGGCTGTTAGGGAGCTCTAATTCCACAGTTACTGGGTTGATAATGCATTTAATGGGGAAAGGTCCAAAAAACATAGGACCAAGTTTCTTGGAAAGCTGCAAAGATTGCAAATATTTGGTAGAAAGATAAACTCTGTCTCCAATTTAAAAGGTTTCTGCTCCACCCTCTTTTTATCAGCCTATAGGCATCTCTGGCTTCATCTAGTGCTTTCTGTACTAGCAGCCAGGTATTTTGCAACTGTTTGATCTATTCTTGCAAGGAGGGGATATCAGGCTTTTTAGCAGGCAGTTCTGGAATGGGGACTAATGTCTGGCCATTGTCAACCTAGAATGGGGTATAACCAGTACTTGAGTGCACAACATTATTATATGTGATTTCAGCAAATGGCAATAGATTGGCCCAATTATCTTGCTGATAGTCGATAAAGCATTTAAGGTACTGCTCTAGAACTGAGTTCAGTCTCTCTGTCTCCCCATTCATTTGAGGATGATGACTAGATGATAATCCCTGACTAGAACCCAAAAGGTCCAGAAAAGCTCTGGAATTGAACCCCCTGTCCGAAATTATGTGCTGTGGAACCCCATGGAATCAATAGATGTGCTGCACAAAGAACTTAGCCAATGTTTTGGCTGTTGGGATTTTTGGGCATGGGATGAAATGGGCTTGTCTAGAAAACAGGTCTGTAACTACCCAAATAACTGTATTCCCAGCACTTTCAGAAAGCTTCACAATAAAGTCCATGGAGATCTCTCTCCAGGGTGCTGAATGGCTTGCCACTGGCTGTAGAGGTCCTGATGTTTTTCCTTGCCTCCACTTAGCTGAAGCACATGTGGGACAGCTTACAACTTAGTTTCCAATGTCCTTTTTCAAAGATGGCCACCAAAACCACCTTTTAAGTAGATGTAGGGTTTTGACGAACCCAAAATGTCTAGCAATTTTTGAATCGTGCCTGGCTTGCATTACTCTCAGTCTTAGAGCTGCTGGGACATATATTTTGTCCCTGACCCAAGCCACATCATCTTTAATTAAGCACAAGTTCTTATGTCCTTGAAACTACTCGTCAGTTTCCAGGGCTTTTGTTGAAATTTTGAAATGCCATTTTGTCTATTGGCATCATAGCCCTAGTTTGTGCTCGGGTAGTGACAGGCAATGCTAACTGCTTGGGAGTCAGGAATAGTTTAACTACTTCAGATTTTGCACTATTGCAGCATCCTAGATAGGGCATCTGCTAAGAAATTCCTCCCCCAGGGAAGTAATGGATAGTAAAGTTAAATCAGTGGAAATGTTGAGACCACCATGCTTGTTTAGGTGACAACTTCCTGGGGTTTTTCATAGCTTCAAGGTTCTTATGATCAGTCCACAGTTGAAATGGTATTTTACTCCCCTCTAGGAAATGCCTCCAGGTTAGGAGTGCCCATCGTACAGCGTAGGCTTCCTTCTTCCAGGACGCCCATCGCTATTCAGTTTCAGACAATTTTCTAGAAGTATAAGCAGAAAGTTGCAGTTGGCCCTTCTCGTTCCTCTGAAGCAGGACTGCCCACATGGCCACATCACTAGCTTCATCCTGAATAACAAAAGCTTTCTCCAGATCCGGGTGCTTTAAAATTGGCTCAGCAGAGAAAAGCCTCTTTAGTTTTTTCAAATGTGGCTTGACACTCCCCTGTCCATTTCAGTGGCTGGCTGGGTTTTGGCTTGTCGCCGCCTTTAGTCTTTAACAGATTTGTAATGGGGAGTGCGATTTGCACAAATGAGGGAATGAACTGCCAGTAAAAATTTACAAAGCCTAAAAAACTTTATAATTGTTTCCTAGTATGAGTGGGGGGGCACTCCAGTACAGCTCATACTTTCTCCACACCTTCACTGGAGATGTGGTAACCCAAATAGTCAATGTGATCTTTGTGGAATTCACATTTAGCAGAGCGCAGTTTATTTAATACTGCTTTAACTAGTTTAAAGTGCTCTGCCTTGGTTTTGGAGTAGATTAAGACGTCATCGAGGTAAACTAAAAACCCCTTGTACATGTGCTCATGAAGAACCTCACTGATTAATTGCATAAACACAGCAGGAACTCCCTGAAGTCCAAAAGGTAATACCCTGAATTGAAAACAGCCCATGGGACAGTTGAAAGCAGTCTTCCATTCATCCCCCTCCCATATCCTTATTCAATAGTACGCCTCCCACAAATCCAGCTTAGAATTTTTTTTTCCTTTTGACAGGTGCACTAACATGTCTCTCATGACAGGGAAGTGGTACATATTTTCCATGCATAGTGCATTCAGACCCCTATAATCCCTGCAGAGATGAAATGACACATCCTTTTTTTCTCTGAATAGCATGGGGGCTGCCATCCTGGGTCTGGCAGGTTGAATGAAACCCTGTGCCATTTTTTTGGTCAATGAACTTGTGAAGTTTGCCCAGTTCTCTAGGGGTCATGGAGTACATCTTTAGATTATTACATTAGAATATATTCTACTAAGGCCATCACCTACAGTGATTTCCTGGGATATGTCCATTTCACTTCTGTAAGATGGTGCACTATAAACAATGCCATTAGCAAAAATGAGAAGTATAATTTCCAACTCAAAGTTACTCAGATTCATTTAGATGTGGATTGTGATGAATTTTGTAGTGGCATTAAATCATCTTGCTGACTGCACAGAATAAAATAAAGTTATTTTTAAAAGTTTTCCTATTATCCTCTTCTTTTCTGTAAGGTAAGCATTCTTTGTGATATAAGTGGAAATAGAAAGTAGGAAGGGGAAAAAAAGATATGTAGTATACACTCACACACACATCCTGAAAAATAATATGTTTTCTGGCAAGAAAGCACTGGTTATAGGACTATGTCACTCTGGAATTAAAAAAAAAGTTTGTCAGAAAAAAGTAAAGCTGGTGTTAATATTTTATTCTTTTTGACCATTTTTTTCTGGGAAACAGTACAGTACTGCCATCTCAGAATTTCCTCTTGATAACTGAAGAGGATTATCTCTCTGTCAAGGAACAGAAAAATTCTGTTCCTGAGCAACATAAATAATCAGGTGAGAATAGAGACAAATGTATTAGAACTGTTGCAATCTCTTTTTCCTTGGAAAAAATGAAAAGAAATGAAACCTGTTTCAGGAAAGGATGATTGGTATGAAAAATAAATATCGGGGATGGCTGTGCTTAACTCTTTCCCTGATATCAATTTCACCTTTGTATCCAGTCTAGATACATGAAAGTTTATCTATAATTTACAATGAGCAGGACAATATGAATCTGAGATTTTAAAAACTGAATACAAGAATAAGTAAGATGAATGAATTTATCCCTCTAAAGCATTGACTATTTCACTATTAAAGTCTGAATTGAAACATGAGCACATAGTCAGGATTGTGGTGCTCTGACCAATCATCTTTCCCTTTCTCATAGGGTGCCCATCTTGAAGATGTACATTATGGTTTTTGATACAATAAAGGAAATTGAATGGCATGTTAAATGTGGTTTGGCAGGCATTTGGGAAGCTAAGCATAATGTTCAAGAACAACTTCCCCTATGCCTGAAGAGAAATGTTTTTGATCAGTGTTTGCTATCTGCTGGTAAAACATGGACACTAACTTCACAATTGATACAAAAGCTATGATGCAAAGAGCCATGGAAAGATACATGCTTGACATCAAAAGATGCTTGGCATCATTCATTCATTCATTCATTCATTCATTCATTCGGCACTGTCAATTGTAATTTGGGGAGGATCAATCCATGTTACCATCTATGAGTCAATCTCTTTTTCTTCTTTCATGCTCCAATATTCCATATCTCAATTGCTCTCATCCACTAGTGTACCTGGGCTTTATTTTTTTTCCTAAGCCAGTCTTCCCCATCCAATTGCCTTCTGGATTCACTGAAGTGCTGTACCAAAATTTTTCATCCAACTGGTGAACAGGAAATTATGAGCATACCCCAAGCCTGTAGGCCATCTATGCAAGATGTCTGTAATCCAGATCAGGTTTAAGTAACATCAGTGTGCTGAAAGCCTTAATTTTCCATCAGTTTCACTGTATGGAAGTCAAATACAGTCTGTTTCACTTCTAAAGTAAGGAACATTCAAATCATGCAGTTACAGAGTTGGCAGGGACCATTTGAACTGCTGAGTCCAACCTGCTGCTCAATGCAGGAATCAAAGCATCACAGACAGATTGTTGTTTAATTTCGGATTGAAGATTTCCAATGAAGGAGAGCCCAGTGCCTTTGTGGGTAATTTATTCCACTATCAAACAGCTTTTACTGTTCAGAAGTGTTTTTGTGGATTTTTTGGTGTTACATTTAAGCAGAACCTGCCAACCTTCATAGATTGATTATTCTGTGTTTCGCTCTCTGGAATAAGAGAGGTCTTGATCTTTCAGTTATTTGAAGAATGATACCGTACCACAGCACAGCATATTTTCCCCCTCAAGGCTAAACATGCTTTCTTCACAGGACTTCATTTCTAATTTCCTGGTAATCTTTGTTCTTCTTATCTGAACCAGTTTCAATTTCTCTGCATCCTTTTTAAACAATGATGCACAGAGCTTGGAATGGATCTGACCAAAAGAGAATAGTGGAATGATTACTTCCCATAATTTGGAAATTATGTTTCTGTAGATACATCTTAAAATTACATTTGCTTTCTTTGTTGTGCTACAACTTATGATTCTGTTGGTAGTCAATGATTATTCTAAGATGTACCCCCCTGCTTAATTGGGGCCTTCTGGGTTGGGCAGCTGGTGTATGCATAAGGCCCTCTGAATTCTTCATAGCTTTCCCAGATTTCTTTAAATGAAATTAGTATTGTGATGTGCCTACCTGAGCATTAGGTCTTTGCAAAAAAGGGGGGATAAATGATCTCTAACTGCTCCCTAAAAACTCAAATTAATAAAGGTTCATGGCTGTGAATATAAACTAGATACACCAGTGACCATCAGTTCTTCTTGCTATGTGACCAGCCAATTTCCATTTCAGTTCTTTTGTTCTCTTGATAATATTGTATACTTTAATTTGTTCTCTAATCCATGTGCAGGTCTTTCTATTTTGTCTTGTATCTTTCCATGGCTCTTTGTACCACTCATAGCTTTTGTACTGATTGTGAGTTTAGTGTCCATGTTTCATCAGCCTATGTTAGAGCAGGTAGCACCCACTGATCGAAACTGGTGGACCAATGCAGTCATAGAATGGATCCACTTGATTAAAAGCGTCCAAAAAGAGACCTAAAACAAGATGGAACAAAGACATCAGCCAGTATTGTGGGGCCAATTGGCAAAGGAAAGCTCAGGACCATATTGGATGGAAACTTGTCTTCATCTTGCAGTGGATAGACAATGGCTAGAATGATGATAACAGCATTTGAGTATTTTATTTAAATCTAATGATTAAAAGAAATATTTAGTTATTTATGTATGTAGTCATTTAACTTGATTTTGGCTCTACCCAAAAGCTAATTCTGGGAAGATCACAATATTAAATAATACAGTAAGATGATAAAAATAACTAAAATAACAAACAAGAATTAATAAATGGCAACTTGGACAACTCCCATTAAAACATATATAACATATATGAAACTCTAAAAGGGTTAAGGACACAATATCCCAAGGCCTGGGAGAATAGTCAGGTCTTTAAGGTCTTTCAAAATACCATTAAGATAGGAATTGTTCAGATTACTCTTACAAAGTTATCCTAACCTATGTCCCAAGGTGCTTCTTGGATGAGAAACAAAACATCTTCAAGAAAAAAAAAGGAAAGTCCAGTTGCCTTTTGAAAAAGCATCTTTGGGTCAACCATGACCTGAATGACTGAAAGTCTTCATAGACATCCTAACTTATGCATTTGGTTCCAATTTTCTAAATGAATTTTCGTATTTATTTCACTTAAAGTTCATTCTACTAGCCTTATCCCAGTTCTCCAACTTGTCAGGAATGTTGTATCTTATAGAGAATTATTTAGCCCACTAAATTTAATAGCCTATGCAAATTTGATAACCATTATCTCCATCTCCATGAGCCAACAGTGTGCTGCAGCTGCCAAAAAAGCAACACAGTGCTAGGCTGCATTAACAGAGGGATAGGATCAAGATCACGTGAAGTTGACTCAGCCTTCCATCCTTCCGAGGTAGGTAAAATGAGGACCCAGATTGTTGGGGGCAATAAGCTGACTTTGTAATAATGCCGCTTGGGGGGGGCGAAAGCCCTAATAAGCAGGCATGTACATAGAATGAAGGCTATTGCTAAGCACATTGATTTGTGCTTTAAATTGTAAGCCTCCCTGAGTCTTCAGAGAAGGGCGGGATATAAATGGGATTTTTTTAAAAAAAGTGTTAATACCACTTTACAATGCCTTGGTAAGGCCACACTTGGAATACTGCATCCTGTTTTGGTCACCATGATGTAAAAAAGATGTTGAGACTCTAGAAAGAGTACAAAGAGCAACAAAGATGATTAGGTGACTGGAGGCTAAAACATATAAAGAGTGGTTGCTGGAAATGGGTATGTCTAGTTTAATGAAGAGAAGGATTAGGGGTGACATGATAGCAGTGTTCCAATATCTCAGAGGTTGCCACAAAGAAGAGGGAGTCAAGCTATTCTCCAAAGCACCTGAAGGCAGGACAAGAAACTAATCAAAGAGAGAAGCAACCTAGAACTAAGGAGGAATTTCTGACAGTTAGAATAATTAATCAGTAGAACAACCTGCCTCCAGAAGTTGTGAATGCTCAAAGACTGGAAGTTTTTAAGAAGAGACTAGACAACCATTTGTCTGAAATAGTATAGGGTTTCCTATCTGAATACTTTGGCCACCTAATGAGAAGGAAGGACTCACTGGAGAAGAGCCTAATGCTGGGAAAGATTGAGGGCAAGAGAAGAAGGGGATGACAGAGAATGAGGTGGCTGGATGGAGTCACTGAAGCAGTAGGCGTGAGCTTAAATGGACTCCAGAAGATGGTAGAGGACAGGAAGGCCTGGAGGAACATTGTCCATAGGGTCGCAATGGGTCGGATACGACTTCGCAGCTAACAACAACAATCTGAGCAGTGGGTTGGACTAGAACAGGGGTCCCCAACTCCAGGTCCATGGACCAGTACCAGGCAGCGCATGCCACCAACCGGTCTGCACAAACAAGCAAACAAGCAAAGCCCCAGGCAGCACACAAAATCACACACCCTCTGGTCCACGGAAAAACCTCTCTCCACGGAACTGGTCCCTGGGGACCTCTGGACTAGAAGAAAACATTATTATTATTATTATTATTATTATTATTATTATTATTATTATTATTATTATTATTGATCGTTGCACAGCTAGCCAGATGTTCAGACTGGATTTGACATTTTTGTCTACCTATCGAGTCCTTACCAAGGACCTGGGACAGGCAGATGTGGATGTTTGATGGTATTATAGATATCGTCGCAGGATTATTATTATTATTATTATTATTATTATCATTATTATTATTGTTGTTGTTGTTGTTGTTGTTATTATTGTTATTGTTGTTGTTGTTATTTTATTTTTATTGTTATTGTTATTATTATTGTTGTTGTTGTTGTTGTTGCTGTTGCTGTTGTCTCTTCAGAATCTCTTAATTAAAATATTGAAAACAAAAAACCAAGACTAATTTTTGTGGCATCCCACTCCAGTTTGGTCAGGAACAGTGGTAAATACTCTTTGAATACAATTTTTGAACCAGCTATAGATTCCCTTAATTGCTTAGCATCTAAGCCACATTAAAAAAAACCCTACTAATTAACATGTCATGGGGTGTTAATCAAACGCTTCATAGAAGACAAGTATATTGCATCTAGTGTGATCTATGAAAGAAGTTGCCAAATCAATATAGGAGACAAGGTCAGTCTAGCTAGATTTGCTCTTGAGAAATCCATAGCTACTTCTGGAAAGAATCGCATTGTCTTTAATGGGCTTAAAGACACATCTTGAGAATCTTTCAGGGCATTGAAGTCTTTGTAGTCTGCTGAATCTTCCTGTTTCCTCATTTTTGAAGATAGAGGCAATAGTTGTTCTCCTGTCATCTGATATTTTACAACTTCTTCAATAGTTCTCAGAGACAATATATAAGAATTTGGCCAGACTATTAACTATTTTCTTCAACATCTTAAGATGGAAATCATATGATTTCTGACCATGTCTCTAGCTCTTAAACTTCTAGGTTGGGTCTTAATTCTGCTCTTCATAATTTCCTAGTGGAAACCATAGCTTTTAGTTGGACAATACTGAAGCAAAATAGCAGAGAAGTTGGAATAGTTTACATTTTTTTTTAAAAAAAAAGTCTTTTGAATTCCAACTCATCTTGAATATCTTTCCTCATTAGCTTTTCCTGTTGTAGTAGATTTATGTTAAAATCTTTTCTTATTCTTATTAACTACATTCAATTTTAATTTCCATTAAGATCATGAATTTGAATATTACACAATCACTTTCTTCTTGCTACTTTCACTCTTTTAGTTTCCTATGGATGCAAGTCAAGTAAAAGATAACTGTTCCTCTTACACATTCTTCTAGGAAAATATTCTCAACAAGGCAAATAAACAATTGGGCTACAATACTTGGCATCATGGTTGGCAGAGTTTGTCTCCTAACAGATACCAAAATAATTAAGTCTTTGCATTGAATTACACTGGACTACCAGAACACACTGTTTTTTTTAAAAAAAGGGATATTATATATAATGCGCTTGGAGTGATTTAATTGTGATTTATGGTTTTGCCAGAATGAACTACACAAAAATAAATATGTGGATTTTAAAAGATTACTTACCATGAAACCCAAATTTTATGTACTGTATATTAAAATTAATTGTAATGAAATTCTATGCATATTGCTCATATTGTGGTAGAATTTAAAGCAAAGTACTTCATTCAAAGCTTAAATTATTCTCCTTCAAACCATGACCCAAACCATTTTTAGCTATCTGAGAAAGTTGAATTCTCTTGTGCCATTCCTTTTTAAGTTTTTGTTATAAATTAAATCAATTTTGTACCTCATCTGTAGTTCACACATCATGTACCTATTCTCACATATATTTCAGTATCCTACATTAACACTTTTAAGCTCTTTTCTATCTTCTCTAAATCTGATAAAACATTTAATTTCCCATTGGACTGCATATTTAATTATACCCAGCTTGAACTGAGTACCCTTTTAAGCAGGTTTCTGTGACAAAAAATAGGATTTATTATATTTAAATATCCACAAGTAGATGTACATGTCATTTATTCTGCTTGTATGTGTCTGTGTCTGACTATAATTGCTATGTCATTTTCAGTGTAAAACTATAATTTGTCTACAAGCACTTTTATAACTCGGTTGGCAGCAGCATAATCATTAGCAGTTTCCTTCTCAATGTAACCTCAACCAATAACATGTTAGTTTTGTAATCTGGTTGGGGGCCTATCACATAATGTTGGAGGATTGGCTAAGGCTGATCATCAGCTGAGAGTCAGGTGCACTTACTCCCAAGAGTATCAATAAAACAGTCACAAGTGCCCAGATTTTGGACTATAAAATCCATCATTCCTTACCAGCAAGTTCAGTAGACAGAAAACGTTGTTGTAATCCCACAATATCTGGAACCAAGGCTTGGGAAGCATAGCAAGAGCTAATAGAAATCTCATTCCCTTTTACTTGTCCAAGAAGATTATTATGCAATTATGACTATGCATTTCAAGCTGAAATGGAAGAATTAACACTTTGCATTAATTATTTAGGGCATTGTATTTCTCTTTTTAGGGATGCGGTGGCTCAGTGGGTTAGGACACTGAGCTTGTCGACCAGATGGTCAGCAGTTTGGCGGGTCAAATCCCGAGTGCCGCATAGCAGAGTGAGCGCGCCTGTTACTTGTCCCAGCTTCTGCCAACCTAGCAGTTCGAAAGCACGTAAAAATGCAAGTAGAAAAATAAGGACCACTCCGATGGGAAGGTAACAGCGTTCTGTGCACCTTTGGCGTCTAGTCATGCTGGCCACATGACCACGGAGACATCCTCGGACAAGCGCTGGCTCTTTGGCTTTGAAACGGAGATGAGCACCAGCCCCTAGAGTTGGAAAACAACTAGCACGCATGTGTGGGGGAACCTTTACCTTTACCCTTACCTATTTCTCTCTTTAAGTTTAATTTAGCATCTGAATTATTTTGGCAGCATATAAATAAATCATACTGCATATAAGTTGTTGGTAAATCACATATTTAATTGAAATTCTGGCTGGATTAAATCTCTAAAATATATAGTATTCAATAACTGCCTGCTTTCCATATAAAAGAAGTCCACATATAAATAAAAATAAATTCTACATTTGTTCGGGAAGTGATTCATGATCACATTTTCTCTGAGGACTAGAATATCAAAAGTCAAAGCTGTGTTTCATAATTTTAAATCTAAAGTCTGCCAAATACTTGGAAATAAATACAGCCCTGAAAACTGTATTTATATAAATAGAGGCAATTAATCTCATAACAGAAAACATCAACAGCTAGATACATACCAGAATAATGGTGAGTTATCAGAGCAAAGGCCTGTTTACTCCAGAATTCCATTTTCCACACTGATTCCCCCAAATTTCTCCAGGAAACTCAGAGACACAACACCAACTTAATAAGCTTCTCTTGCTGTTGCTTCTCAGTATTATTCAATATAATACTGCTTCTGAACACAATGATCCTAAAATAACATCACCTTGAAACATTACCTACAAAAATTACCTTCTCTGTGCTCCAGTTGGCAACCACCTCACTTTGTAGACCTTTGCCCAAAAGACTGACAAGATATGATCAGGTGAATTGGGACCTATTGCTGATAAAATATTTGTCAATGCAGATTTGCCCAACACCTTTGAAGCCTACTGAAAATTTCCCATGCACCTCATTCTTCGTGTGGTTTTAACAGAAAGGTTGTTATTTGCACTGTTTTAGAGATCTTAGTCTGTGTTCAAAAGAAAAAAAAAGATTTCTTCATAAATATTCCTAAACTGAATTTTATTTATGCCAAATCTGTAGGCAAATGAAATTTAAGAAGGATCTATTTGAAAACTTGTGCAAAATCCTAGGGCATAGCAATGTGTAGAAAGGGTACATTTAAGCATGCAGACATGTAATTAGTGATGTACGTACTGAGAATTAAGGAGGCTTCTGATTCTACCTCCAGTCCTGGATTAACTATTTAATGAGATAATGATGGAGCTGGGGGGGAGAAAGGGGGGGGAGGGGATATCATAGAGGCTTTGTTTTTTAACCTATCATACTCTTAACTCTTTAATTATCACAAATTTTTTTGGTAATTCTCCTTCTGCTCCATATTTGGCTTTAACCTGCATTATTAAAGAAGCATTTTCTTTGGCATGGTGAGTGTCTAAAGCTTAAAAGTCTGATCTGAAACTAAACTACACTTGTTTCCACCTCAGTTTTACTTCTGTCGAAGGATACCATTGATGTGCTAAATTTAGGGCACCAGTTGGCATTAATCCAGTCCCATCTGCATTCCTTCTTCTGGCCCTGGCTGACTCTCAGAAGCCAGTAATTTTTGTTCAAGGGAGTGGCACTAGAGGAGGGAGCTAGATGCCAAGGAAGTTCTTATTTCAGCCTCTTGGCATACTTATTGGATAGTTTATGACAATCTGCACCATGTAGCCTTCCTACTTATCTTTATGTCAAACAGAGATTTTCAGAAAGAAGAATTTTCAGAGTGCTCCACCCATTTGCTTTATGTCCTGACTCACTAGAATCTCTCTAATATCTGCTCTGTCACCTTGCAATCCAGTTTGGTCTTTACAGTCACCAATGGGATCCCATAATTTACAAAATAAATCAATGAGTTATACAACAGAAGGAAGGAAGGAAGGAAGGAAGGAAGGAAGGAAGGAAGGAAGGAAGGTATTTTGTCAATTGTTTCACAGTGAGGAATACTGTAGTTCACTGGGCATAAAGAACAGGGAAGGATAGGGGTTTAGCCACTTATGTCACTGTTGCAAATATATTTCTTCCTGTTGTTCTCTGCCTCTGGTATAGCTATTGTGAATAGCCATCCATGCTTTCCAAAATGAACGAACAAACAAACAAAATTCTAAATAGGGCACAGCTCAACATTATGTCTCTGTCACTTTATAGTTATGCTTTTGACACTTTCTCGGAATTCCAAATGTGCCCTTGAAGTCCATAAAGGCTGCATCTTGAAACATTACTAAAGATTTTAAGCCCACTAATCCCACCCCTCCAACACCCCTCTGATAGCCAGAAAGATTAAGAGGTCAGCCATTGATTAATATCCTCTTACAGAAAGAAGCCAGCATCAGATGAATGCAAGTACACAAGAGCAAAAGGTCAGAAAGGCCTGAAAATAGATTTACAAGTTTCAGCTCTTCCAGAATTGATAAACAAATTAATTGCCATAACACCAGCTTCAGCAAGTATGGGCTATTCATAAATATTCAGCAGGTCTGCTAACCACACCTGCTGGAAAATGAAAACCAGCTATTCACTAAGCCAGTGACCCAGATGTAAAAGAGAATGCTAGGAAAAATGTGGATAAATTGTAGCTTCTCAGAATAATGTTGTTATTCTCTTCAGCATTTCATAACAACAGATGGGGGAACTGATACTGTGATGCCACGTAGATGGCATGAGTGAAGGAATTTTTTTTTGTCCTTTTTCCCTTCCATTCTTCTTGATCAAAAATCTACTGGCTTCAGCTGTATCCTAATATTTTGGGCAACAGAGAAGGCTGAATCTGTAGATGATGTTAATGAATTATATAGAACATAAAGGCACAATAGTAACTATCTGGATGGGAACTTCTAAGGGCATATTAGTAGAAACAAATGAAATAAAGTATACTTTAACAAATACCATGCATTATACTTTTCTACAATTTTCTACCCTTGTAAATCATCCTTGCTATTACCACATCTGTGAATTGATTCAAACATTGCCTTTTGTTACTTAAACTCCTCGCCTACTTCTTTCTGAGAATGTCATCAACTCTATCTAGCCAGAGTTTTCTTAATCTTCCCATTCTTCTTGACCCATTCACTTTTCTTCATATCTCTACCTTGTAAGTTTATTCTCATTCATTCTCTCTATATGACCAAGATTCCTCATATTCATGTGGTTTCACTCCATTGTTACCCTATTTTCTTTATCAAATGTAACTGTCTTGGTCTTTGATGTCTTAATTTTCAGTTCTGTACTTGTTACATAATGCAATGTATTTATTATTTGGATTCTCAGCCAGGAGCATAGCTGGATCAACATAAAAAATAAAGACATCATATATGTATTTATAAACCAATAAGTATAAAAATCATTATATGTATTAACCAATTTGGTCTAGTGGTAAAATAATAATAATAATAATAATAATAATAATAATAATAATAATAATAATAATAATAATAATAATAATAATAATAATAAATAATAATAATAATAGCAACCCATGTCAACCATTAGTGCCAGTCAATTTGAGTGTTCAGTTGACTGAGTTTCATGTTTAATGAATAAAAGTTAAAAGTTAATAATAATAATCTCCCAGTGAAGCACTACCTTGACGTGGTTGTGGGGCTTGTGTACTCTGAGGAAGGTGAGAGCTATGCCAGAGTTTCAACCATACTGGACAGGTCTCATCAGAGGAGTCAGACAAAGAGTGTCTCTCCCATAAAAAATATGGTGAGACATAAATTTCAGAATGCCATACCGGCTCGGATGTCACCCGGGTTAACAAGGTCCGTGCTAGATGTTGGAGTTCCTGGATATCTGGTGAAAAATGGGTTACAGGACTGAGGACTGTTGGCTGAGTAACCAGGGCCAGCAACTGCAGAACTACTGAAAGAAAAGGTGTTTACCCATCACAAATACACAGTGATTGAAAATAAAGAAATAATGATCTGTTATTACAGATCAAGTCCAACAAGAAGAGGATATCTAAAATGAATGCACAAGTTCTGGAAAGAACAAAATCCAGAATCAGAAATAACAGAACAGAGACTAGCAGATCAACGCCGATTTCTAATACAAAATAAAGTATTCACAGAAACAGAATTGGACAAACTGCAAAAGTTTACCCAGGGCAAAGAAATCAAAGCCTTGCCAGAAGTAATTCAGAATGTAGAGGCAAGCCAGGGGAAGTTGGCAGTGAAGGAATCCAGCAGAGATATACAACTGTTCTCATTTGGGAACCAGGCACCTTTTCCTCAGGAAGAACAAAGCCCTCTAACTAAAGAAATAAAAGAATTGAAACAAAGAATAACTGAGCATCTAGAACAGCACAAAAACAACAGAATAAGGCTGCCTGCTTTGAAGCTTGTTCCAAAGAAACAGCTAGCACAAGCATTAAAAGATGCAAATACTGCAATATCAAGCACCAATTCACTGCAAGAAACAAACCAACTAATGTACAGCACAGTTGCAGTTATAACTGAAGAAAAACAAACAAACAGTGCACCGCAAAAATGGAAGGTTAGACTAGAAAATAAGATCAGCAAGTTAAGATTTCATGCAAGCAAGCTAGAACAGATGAAAGAAAAGAAGCTGAAGAACAAGAAGACCAAAGAATACCTAATCAAGAAATATCACTTAGAAACAAGGAAGATCAAGGAAGCACTGGAAATAATAAAGCAGCAAATAACAGCTATAGCCAAGAAAATCAGTAGATATGAAGCTCAGATTGCAAATTATAGGCAGAACCTCCAATTTCAATCTAAGCAGAAACATTTCTACCAATCCATCAATGGAGAAACTGCAATGAATCAGTCAGAAAGAAACAGTGCAGTTCTGGAAGCAGATATGGGATAACCCAAAGAAACACAACAAGGGTGCAGCTTGGTTAAAAGAGGTAGATGAAAACAAAACAGAAGTTGAAATGAAAGAACTAGTAATAACAACAAAAATGGTAGAAAAAAGAGCAAGGAAGATCAAAAATTGGTCAGCACCAGGTGAAGATGAACTGCATGGGTTTTGGTTGAAACATCTAACTGTTATGTATCCACTCATTGCCAAGCAGTTCAACAATATACTACAAGGAGGAGAAATTGAAAAGTGGCTAACCACTGGGAAAACCTACCTAATAATGAAAAATCCAGCAAAAGGGGCAACACCAGGCAACTACAAGCCAATTACCTGCTTACCAAGAACTTTCAAATTGCTAACTGGTGTGGTAGCTGATGCAGTACAACAACATCTAGTTGAAAACAATCTCTTTCCACCCAAACAGAAAGAAAACCACCCCAATAGCAGAGGAACAAAAGATCAACTCCTAATACACAAAATGATCTTGGAAAACTGCAAGCAAAGGAAGACCAACCTGAATGTGGCATGGATTGACTACAAAAAGGCATTTGACTCTCTGCCACATGACTGGATAATCAAGTGCCTAGAAATAACAGGAGTCAGTAGAAACATCAGAAAATTTGTGCAAAGATCGATGGCACAATGGAAGACATAGTTGCAGGTCAATGGTGAATCAAGAGAAGAATATTTCAAGGAGATTCATTATCACCACTACTATTATTGCACTGTTTCCTCTGTCAACAATACTGAATAACTCAGGACATGGCTATCAAACATCAAAAACATCTGCCAGACTATCCTACCTCCTTACATGGATGATCTGAAGCTGTATGGAAAAACATCATCTGAAATAGAACCGCTGCTGAACACTGTCCGTATATATAGCCAAGATATTGCAGTGGAGTTTGGCTTAGACAAATGTGCCACACTTACTCTCAAACAAGGAAAAATAGTGAAAACTGAAGGAATCAAGATTTCCCATGAGGAAGATTACTACAATACTTGGGTATCCTTCAAGCTGACAACATCAAGCACACTGAAGTCAAGAAAAAGATTAGAGGTGAATACATCAAGAGAGTGAAGAAGATCTTAAAGTCCAAACTCAATGGAGGAAATACCGTGAAGGCAATCAACACCTGGGCAATTCCAGTCATTAGATACACAGCTGGAATAGTGGACTGGACTCAAGCAGAACTAAAAGCAATGGATAGGAAGACCAGAAAAATAATGACAATGAATTATGCCCTTCATCCACGCAGTGACATTGACAGACTCTATCTACCAAGGCAAATAGGTGGACGTGGAATGCTGCAAGTACATCAGATGATTGAAGAAGAAAAATGGCTTTGGAAGAATATATGAAGGACAATGATGAAGATGCACTGAAATTAGTATATCGGGAAGGCTTACTGACTACTGGAGAGACCAAACTGGCCTACAAGAAAGACCAAATGAAAAACAGAATAGAGGCATGGGAAGACAACGAACTACATGGCCAGTACATTTAAAAAAAAACAGCTGGGAAAGCAGATAATAACAAGAGCTGGAAATGGCTAAGAGCAGGAAAGTTGAAGAAAGAGACTGAGGGACTAATTCTGGCTGCACAAGACCAAGCCTTAGGACAAATGCATACAAAGTCAAAATTGAGAAGACAGCAACAGACAGTAAGTGCCGCCTTGCAAAGAAGCTGAAGAAACAGTGGACCACCTGGTAAGCTGCTGCAAGAAGATCACACAGACTGACTACAAGCAGCGGCATGACAAAGTAGCAACAATGGTGCATTGGAAGATCTGCAAGAAATATCATTTGCCTGTAAGCAAGAACTGGTGGGATCATAAAATAGAGAAAGTCATAGAAAATGATAAAGTTAAACTGCTCTGGGACTTCAGAATTAAAACAGACAAGCACCTGCAACATAACACCCCAGACATAACAATTGTCGATAAGAAAGACAAAAAAGTCTGGATAGTAGACGTGGCAGTGCTTAGAGGCAGCAATATAGACGAGAAAGAACTGGAGAAGATAACAAAATACAAAGACCTGCAAATAGAAATAGAAAGACTGTGGCAAAGGCAAGCAAGGATAGTACCAATAGTAATAGGCATCTTGGAGGTCATCTAGTCCAGGCTAGAAACCAGGAGATTCTGAGTTCTAGCCCTGCCTTAGGCATGAAAGCCAGTCGTGTGTCTTTGGGTAAGTTGCTTTCTCTCAGCCCAACTCTCCTCACAGGATTGTCATTGTGGGGAAAATAAGAGGAGGAAGGAATATTAGCTATGTACATTGATTTGAAGTTATTTATAAAAAATAATAAAGGCAGGATAAACAAACAAACTTTATTAAGCATAATTATATTAAACAATTAAGGACACATCACTTATTTCTTGGTCTGTGTTGAAACTGTTGTTCAGCAATCCCTACTGTTTCATGCATGATTTTCTTCCATCACAATGTGAATCTCTTATCGCCTGGTGCGCCAGTTGCGACCCTATCTGGACCAAGATGCCCTACGCACAGTCACTCATGCGCTCGTGACCTCCCGTTTAGACTACTGCAACGCTCTCTACATGGGGCTGCCCTTGAAGACCACTTGGAGGCTTCAGCTGGTGCAGAATGCGGCCGCGCGAGTTGTGATGGGGGTTTCCCGATACTCCCATGTAACACCTCTACTCCGCGAGCTGCATTGGCTTCCGGTTGCCCTCCGGGTGAGATTCAAGGTGCTGGTGATGGCCTATAAAGCCCTAAATGGCTTGGGTCTGGGATATCTGAGGGAACACCTGCTGCCGGCATCAAGTTCCCTTCGTCCAGTGCGCTCCCACAGGGAGGGTCTTCTCAGGGTGCCACCGGTAAGAGATTGCCGGCGGGTAACACCCAGGGATCGGGCCTTCTCAGTGGGGGCGCCTGCCCTTTGGAACCAGCTGCCAGTGGAGCTGAGGACTGCCCCCGACCTCCATTCATTCCGCCGGGGCCTGAAGACCTGGCTCTTCGAGCTCTCTGGCCCAGGCTGAGGATTAACCTTATTTTAACTGGGATTTTTATTTAGACAGGGACACATATAATTTCTTTTAAAATTTGTTTTTAACTTTTGTATTTTTGTTTTTAATCACCCTGTAAACCGCCCTGAGTCCTTCGGGAAAGGGCGGTATATAAATGTAATAAAATAAAATAAATAAATGTTCAGTAGCCAATCTTCAACTTTCTATTTGAATCAAACGATAAAAAACTGAAATAAGAATGCTAGTTTTAATTGGCCATATTTCTCTACAACTGTACTTGTGTACAGCCATAGTATTTCTTGCAGCTATACTCTTCTGGGAGTTCTCTTGATTATGGAATTTGATAAATGGGCCAATATGCTTTCAAAGATTTAAATCCAATAGAACATATGCCTTTGGCAGAGGCTTTAGGTTCAAAGATGGGCAATGCTGTCCCTTGTCTTTTCCCTCCCTCCACAGTAGAGGGTCAATTTATTAGAATAACATTCAAAGCTCCCTTATAACAAAACTGAAATGTTGCATTTCAAAGAAGCTGGTTATAGTGTCTTCATACTTTAAAACAGGGCTTTTCAACCTTTTCACCCATTGTACCACTTGTACCAACATCCGAGTACCACCAGTCACCTTGCAAAGTGTCAAAAACCTGATGCCAAAAAAAGGAAAAAAGTGAAAATAGAAAAATAATTGGTTTACAACTGATAAGAGTACAAAAGAACAGAAAGTGTCCATTTAAAGCAGGGCTGAAAAGCCCTGCTTTAAAAGGACACTTTCTGTTCTTTTGTACTTCTTTTGTACTCTTATCAGTTGTAAACCAATTATTTTTCTATTTTTAGTCTTTTGCTAATGTAGAGCATTTTTGATCAAAGATCAAACTATATTTGATCAACATTTTATATAAAACCTGTATCATTTTAGGGACTCTTTTCTTGGAGTCCTTGGAGGGTCTTAGACACCACTTACTCTCTATAATTTGCAATCTTTTTGAAAATAAAATAATTGTTGGAATCCCTCCAGTTGTTAGAGTTTCTTGGACTGAGCTTTCCACCACATTTCATAATATAGTTGGCAGGAAAGAAACTTTTGGAACTGAGAAGGGGCTATGTATAATTATCCTATGCTCTGATTGGGGCGGTTTGCTTGTGTGTTTGTGTGTGTTTTGTTTGAGAAGGAGCTCAAGTGTTACAAGTTCAGCAAATGAAGTGCAAGCTCTGCACTTGTCACTGAGCTATGTGTGTTTTGTGAAGTCTGAAACTTGTGCCTAGATTAGTGGACTGGAACTACTTTTATTTAGAGCCACTGGCTGGTACAGAAAAATGCGTACAAAATTTCTCCTTGGTCATTGGAGATGGAAGTATATACAGTATTAGACTGCAGAGCACTGGACTGGGGGTGGAAAGACTAACACTTGTCTTGCTTTGTCTTGCAATGCAACTTCCTTGCACTGGTTTCCCAGTACTGCCAGTAAGTTTCAGCCACCAGTCTGTTGTAGGGAGAGAAAAAAGGCAATGGGCAGCATTGTGTCCCCCTCCCCAGCAGTCTTCCAATAGTCAGATAGAGAATCAGTCAAACCACATTCTTATTTTAGCATTATTTAGCCAGATATACTAGCTACATTTGCAGACATATCATTTCTCATTGTTCTCACACAATATTCACTTCCTTTTTGTTTTAATACTAACATTTATGATATTTGTTTCAAGTTCAGTCTCTCACATATCACTGTCATTCTCAGACAACTATCTAAAAATGCTCTTTCTAGCATTACTGACCCTCATTTTCATCCCATCACCTTTAATTTAAATCCAGCTCACTCTGCTGTTTAGACCTTATTTAGCATTCCTTAGCCATTTTTTTGTTTCCATCAAAATTGCTCTGCACTTTCTCTGCCTTGTAAACGCTACATTTCTTTGCAGTGTTTTCTCTGTATAGTCATTACATAGCATCTTTATTTCATGTTCCTTTTTGTACTGCCATTTTCTTATGCACAAGTTTTCCTCATCCACAATCTCTTTCACTTCATCATTCTGAGCATTTTTTAATCTCTTTAACTAACATAGTTTCAAACATTTATATGATATTCTGTAACTTTTTCTTTTACTCTATTGCCTTCTTTTCCTACATCCAATTCCCATTCATCTTGTTAGAAGAAAAAAACTATATTGTAATGTTCTTTCATACTAGACCCATGCTTTCTCTTCCCACAGTCGTTATAATTTCAGAGTTTCAGAAGAGATGGCCGTTTATAAACATTTTGAACAGTTTTTTAGGTAAAGCATTTCCATCAACCATTTCCCCCCTCTTTTCTACATTTGGAAAATAATTCCTATGCATAAATTCCTCCCAAATGTGAAGTATACTATATATAATAAAGTGAATGTGTATCCATTCAATTAATTAAAAAACTGCGTAGTTCAAAAGGAGCAAAAAGAGAAAGTATAACACCTTAAAAGCATCATGACTTTGAACTGGTAAGGAAACGGAAACACTTATCATCTTGAAAGGTCTTGGACTTCTGCCAGAACTAATAAAAGGATTGAGTAGTGGAAAGAAAAGATAAAATAGAATATATTAAACCCAAAAACTATTATGGGGAACAGACTAATATAAATGAGTTATAGATGCAATCAAACTACAGACTATAGATTGGACAATGTGGAAGGAACAAAATGGGTAGAATATAAGCCAATTGGAAGAAATGATTGATTATCATCCATAAGATTGATGACTTACATGTACAAATAATGAAGGCAGTGTGCTTTCAAAATGAGCTCTACCTCCACTCCAGCTTCAGTGTCAGGATAAAAAACTTTTTTCCTCTTAACCTGCTACTTTTGTCTTGTAAACAGTAAAAATGGCTAGGTAGATATGAGGTACAAATGGTTTACTTTACTCCAATAAAGTCATTAAAAACTAATTAATCATGTCCCTGTCTTACTGATTAAACTCTCACCGTGACATGCTCTGATCCCCCCTATTATGTACTTTTCTTCTATTTCCAAAGAAATATGGTGGTCCCTTATGTTTAAAAATATGGTGAGAAGAACCCAGTTCAGTGTCTTGATAAACCTATTGCCCCAATATGGATGAGTATCTGTGGGTTAGAAATGGAGGTATATGTGCAAGCCTCCACTTTCAATTTCATCTCAACCATTTTAATGCATATGTGTAATAGAGCTTCTTGGCAGATTTGAGTAGATGTATTTTATTTAGCTAATCTCCTTATATCATGTCCCAAAGGTGCTTTTTCAAAATGCAACTGGACTCTGTTTTTCCTTGAAGACTTTTTGGTTCTCATGCAAGAAGCTTCTTCAGAATGATGACATGGATGAATGAGACTCCATCCATAGACACCTTATATCATGATGTTCCTGAATTTATTCACACAGAAGTTTAAAGAATTGCCCTTCCTATGGCTGGTGTTGAATGAGTTTGGGACTAATATCTGGCTACTGTTATGTCCCTGCTTTCAGAAGTAATGGGACAAACTCTTTGAACAACTTTAATATCTATTCATCTTTTCTCACCAGCAGTTTTGACCATAGCTGGAAGTTAGCAGAATCCAGAGTTACTTAACCTGGTATTTTCTGTTTATGTAATGGCCTTTAGGGACATGCTACCCCCACTACTTAATTCATGATTAAAATTGATTTTATAGCTGACATTTTGCCAATAATTCTTGCCCTTGTATTTGAAACTTGAAGGTTAAAATTTAAATACTTTTGACAAGCCTTTGATTCAACATGACACATCTCCTCAGTATTGCTAAAACTTCTCTCTCCCATGGGATTTCATTTTGAGAAAGATTGGGGGGACAGCATGATAGGAGGGCTCTTCCACACCAAATTTAGTTCATTAGGGAGAATCTGGCCTACTTTTCTCTGTGATATGTTATCCCTGAGTATAAACATATGTAGATCAGACAAAAAATATTGAATAAATGTTTGCATACAGTCTAATTAGACTTGAATGAGATGAATGTCTGTGAACTTGAGATGATATCGTATTTATTTTATCTCATAGATATAGCATATAATTTAACTTAGCCTATAGAAATAGATACACAATTAAATCTCAGCATGAAAAGGTATCTCAGAGTAAGAACATAAAGATCAGGAGAGTCAGTTTCTCTGCAAAATGGCACACTGAAAATAATGTCCTAAATTTGCCTTGCATATTCTGGATTTTTCCAGGTGCAGTTTCTCTTGAGCACTATTCTTCTATAGTTCCTTCACAGCTGTGAGTGTGGGTGGTGTCAACAAAAAATGGATTGCCTGCAAATTGAAGCAGGTGTTTTCCACTGCTCTGTAGCTGGTAATGTTCTAATATCTTGGAATCCCAGAGCCAGCATTGAGTTTTCACAAAATGTTTTACCGGCTTAGACTTAATTTCTGGCACTTAAATGAAGTTGACAGCATTTGATCATTCACTTGTTTCATTCCTATAGTAATGTGATCTGACAGCTATTTTAGCATTCTGGTGAGTCTGTATTTGCAGTTCTGCAGAGAAAGGATTGGACCAAAGGGAAAAGTGGAGCAGGTGATATAGCAGTAGAGTAGAGAAGAAATAAGCATTGCAACATAGCTTGGGGGGTCATATAAAATTGAGAAAACAAGTTTATGTTGCTGGGAATATTTTCATGAGCACATATCTAAAGAACGTTGAAACCCAGGTGGCAAACAGCTGATGTAAAAAGCTTGAATGTTTGTTTCATTAAATCCTTCAACTTTCACCAAAGGGTGGTTCCAAATAGCTTATATGATTCTATAAATTTATGCTACCGCTATAATTTTGTACCAATGATAACCATAATCAGATGTTTCAGCAGAGTGTATTGCAGATGCTCAACAATAACAATGCTTCGAGGGGGTAGATTTCAGAAGCACTTTGAATTCCTTAATAATAATCATAAACTTCATATGAATCACCCTAGTGTGGCCTCTCAGAAGCAAAAAAAAACACACAAAACAACCCACCATATATAATTCTTTATTGGCCTTCCCTGCTGAGTGACTTAATGATAATCATATGATATGAGCCATTCTGAAAATGACAAACACATGCTTATTCCGTTGCTATATAGATTTATATGTTTAAGAGTATAAATTAAAATGTAAACAGTTCCAGCATGGCTAAATGGAATTGGAATCTAACTGTGAAGGAACTGTATTAAGCTTAATCACTTTTTTTACCTTTCTCTCATTTGCTTGTTCTTCATTTGTCAATACTTCATCCAGACCAAAGGTACTCGTTTCCTCAGTTTTATCTGGCTGTTTTAGAAATGAGTGGAGTATGTTTAGGAGTATGTTTCTTTGCAGACATACCATATAATCAGACCCCTCCCTTTCTTGATTTTGCTTTGATTTTGATGAAGCCTTTTGGGTATTTCTGTTTGGAATTGTTTTTGTATCTTTCCAGTAAATATTTTACAAGGTCTTGCTAAACTAATCCATTTTCACACATTGAGAAGGATCCTTTGCAGAAGCATTTAGATATTTTATATTGCCAGGGTTGAACTTTTAATATTGTGAGAGTACATGACAGAAAAAAGTGGAAACTCAAAAATCCTTTCTGAAATAAATCCTGCTTCTGGTTTTTTTTCTCCTTTGACCTAATCATTTTCCCTCTAAGTCTCTGCAAGGTAATTTCTCTGTTGCAATAAATTAAAATTATTATACAGTTCTGAACTATTAAGAATGCCCTTTCATGTACCTGATTTGACAGGATAACATTTTTAATGGAATTTGGGATATATGCTGCCAATCTTACTTTACTCCAACTTAGGTTATATGAAATATTGAATGTTCATCACTCAAACAATTAGGGTTTCAAACTATGGCATAGCACTATTACAAAGAGAAATTGTTACACAATTTGTCAGTGACATAGGAAGTAATATACTGGTGATGAACAAATTACGAAGAGAAAAGGTTAGAGGATCCTACAGTTGGTTTATATCTATAATAGGAAAAACTATATTTTATGAAAATAATAAGTCACTTCTCCTTTGCATTTATTTATTTATAAAAAAATTATATTGTCCCTGGAGCCCCTTCACCTTTCATGTCTTATGATATAACAAGGCCAAATATCAGTTACTTGGAAATATTCTAATCCTTGGGTACAGTTTCCTTTTCAAAAGATCAAAGCTACATGTTTGATGAAATATAAGCCCCATAATGTCTTAAGAAGGCTTAGTCCTAGTAAGTGAGATTAGTATTGGGGCCTCAGGTAAATAATATTCTTTTAATTTGGAGCTTCACACACAAACTTCAATGGATGGTTAGAACTGAGTCCTTAGGGAGAAGGGTGGTATACAAATCAAATAAATAAATAAATAAATAAACTGCAGGAAAAATAATTGCAACCAGCCTGCCTTCTACTGAGAACCTGTGTACTGCATGAGCCAGAAAGAGGGCTGAGAAAATATCTACAGATCCCTCACATCCTGGACATAAACTGTTTCAACTTCTTCCCTCATAATGACACTATAGAGCAATTGCATGCCAAAACAACCAGACACAAAGACATTTTTTTCTCCATGCTACCACTCTGCTAAACAACTAATTTCCACAACAGTCTTATTCCCTGGGATGTCAAACCACCTAGTAGGGCTGAATTACTATTATTTTTCTCATCTTTCCTATTATGCATTTTCTTAGCTTCTTATAACTATAATTTTGCTGATTGCTTTTATTAGTATCCTATTATGATTTATGTTGATTGATCATTCACTATCCTATGATTATCACTGAGTGTTGTATCTTATGATTTATAATGATTGTATTTTATGATCATGAT
Organism: Vipera ursinii; assembly: GCF_947247035.1. Taxonomy (NCBI): domain Eukaryota; kingdom Metazoa; phylum Chordata; class Lepidosauria; order Squamata; family Viperidae; genus Vipera; species Vipera ursinii. Next base: position 298,822,386 of record NC_139512.1, read on the forward strand.
CACGATTTATCACTTGTTCTTTATGTATACAGTACGCTGAGAGCTTATGCACTAGAGACAAATTCCTTGTGTGTCCCATCACAGCCAATAAAGAATTTATTCTATTCTATTCTATTCTATTCTATTCTATTCTATTCTATTCTATTCTATTCTGTTCTGTTCTGTTCTGTTCTGTTCTGTTCTGTTCTGTTCTGTTCTGTTCTGTTCTATTCTATTCTATTCTATTCTATTCTATTCTATTCTATTCTATTCTATTCTATTCTATTCTCTGCAAGTATCAAAGTCCCATTATATCTCTTAAGAATCACTTGTTCTTTGCTATGCAAAGTGAACTGGTTTTTCTACTCTTGAGTGGTTTTTAACTGGGGTTGTTATCAAATGAGTGGAGACGGGCTGGTGGTTATTGTTTTACGAATTGACATATTGTTTGGGGAATCAACATCCATGGCTGTTTTGATTTGTGTAAATTATTGGTTGGGATGAAAGATTAATAGTTCAACTGTTAGCTCTGCAAGTTTTTCATAACTTATTCAAAGATCCACAAAGCCAACTGTCAGGTTCCTCTGAAGACAACATTGAAGGAGTAAACTGGTATCTTTTATTAAAGTGATATTTCCCTTTTGTTCATTCTCCTTTCCCCCCCCTCTCGTCCCCAATTTTTTTGCTAATAACCCCACAAGGTAGGCTAATGTGTGAGAGAGTAGCCAATCAAAGCTCAGTTTTATAGTAGTGTGTGTGATTTTAACCTCAGATTCCTTAGTTCAGGCATTGCAGTGTCTATGGACACTAATAAATTAACAGATAGGACCTGCTAGGATCAGGTAGAGTTTGACTTGATTTTTGAAAACATTTTAAAATAGAGACTGGATGAAAAGCTGGCATGCTACAAAGGAGCAGCCTATAACATCAGCTTTATTTCAGGAGCATCTACTGAGGCACATAAAAAATTGAAATGGTGGACAGCTATTCCTCAGGGTTTTGTCTGGAAGGGGTATGTGGGAAGGGGTCTAGGAAACAACCAAAAAATACATTCAAGAGACTGCAATCATACGAAGCCAGAAAAATACACTCAGTTTATCTTCTGAAAAGTAAAGAGTCATTATGTAAACAATACACCTATAATTTTGTGGGAATGTCCATTCTATGCTCTAAGAATTCTAGTTGCTCACAAGCTTATTTCTGCTCTAATCAGTGACATAAGGAAGAATCAGATGCTATTGCAATTCTGAGGATAACTTGAGGGAATAACTTAACAGAGACAAACAGCTCTATTAGAACAATTGTTTATATCAACTGAGAGAGAGATTCAATTGCTCACTGGCCAGAGCAAAAGACAAGAAAGACAACTTTACATAGGTAAAGCACGGTCTCCTCATGTGATCTGGCCTTTTCCTTTTGCAAATGCCTCTACCCCAGTTCTGCATCCATCCATGTGGTTTTCTCCGGGATGGGCCATGTTTCTTGCCACATTACTTTTTTTCAGGTTGCTATGGAAGCTGATTGACATTTGGTCACAATTAATCCCTATCTCTAGTAAAGAAACATGGGAGAGTAGTAAGCAGAGGGCAATCAATTGTGATTTTGCAGACTATGGTCTGCATAGCGGTTTCTTTCTGGACCTGTTTGCTGCTGATATTTCTCTGTCAAGCTGTGATTCATTGCTGGCTCCATTTCAGTTGTGTCCTTTCATCAGCAAAGAGCCATTTGGCTAGCTGCAACTTTTCCCATTAAGAGCCTATTCTTTCTGCCAAAATTCGATAGGTGAGTATATGTGAAAAAGAGAGAAGAAGAAAAATATGAACATTCTCACTTGGAATAATTTAGTCCATTGGATCTCTCTACAAACTAGAATAGATTTCAGAAAACTCCAGAAAAATACAGAGGAAAAAAGGCAAAAGGAGGTAGGCGAAAAACCTGATGTAAATTAAGCAATTATGGAAATGAAGCAAGATAGGGCAGGAGAAAACAGTTGGATCCACTTGTTATGGGCCTCCGACGTAAACCTAATAGGAGGTCCTTGATTTGTTTTTTGTCAAAATTTTTTTGGGGGTTAGGGAGGAGGGAGGGTTCTTTTCTTGGTTGTTTGGACGAGGGGGGCAGTCCAACTACCTTTGTTCAGGCTAGTGCTGAGGCTGATCGCGGAGGGGAGGAGCGGGGGTCGGCTGCTTCTGGGGCTCCAGGGCCAGTCGTGGGATTATCTATTCCCACGACGATAGGGAATGGCAGCAGGTGTAGGAACAGAGGGCCGTATCGGTCTCAGGGAAGGCCTCTCCGCTGCTTACAAGCGGTGAGGCACTCCGACCCTCTGGTTCCGCCCCGAGGTCCCGGGAGTGAGGATGGGCAGCCTCCTGAGCTCCGGCTGGTGTATTTGAATGCCAGGTCGGTCGTTAACAAGGCCCCTCTCGTCCGAGACTTGGTCGAGGGGGAGCAGGCTGACCTGGCTTGCATCACGGAAACCTGGTTGGGCCCAGAGGGCGGTGTTCCTCTGGTTGATCTTTGCCCACCAGGTTTCCGGGTGCTGCACCGGCCTCGGGCTCAGGGTAGGGGTGGGGGAGTGGCTGTTGTTATGAGGGAGACCTTGTGTCCGCGGGAGGCCACCGTTCCCCAGATAGTCGGGTGTGAGTCTCTCTTTTTGAGATGCGGCCCTGGTGCGCAGTTGGGCTTGCTGCTGGTGTACCTTTCGCCTAGTCACGCAGCAGCAGCCCTGCCTGAGCTGCTCGATGCCCTCTCTGGGCTGGTGGTTGAGTTCCCGAAACTTATAGTTTTGGGGGATTTCAACCTACCATCTCTGGGAGGATCATCTGAGTTGGCTCGGGAGTTCATGGCTTCCATGACGGCCATGGACCTGACGCAAGTAATTTCGGGACCGACTCATGAGGGAGGCCACACCCTTGACCTTGTTTTCTTGTCTGGACGGTGGTTAGATGATCTTGGTGGGGGCTCTCCAATTATCATGCCCCTGTCATGGACCGATCATCATCTCCTGCGGCTGGTCTTCCGTTTTGCCACCCCCCGCCGTGGGTGTTTGGAACCACTCAAATGGTACCGCCCCAGACGCTTAATGGATCCCCAGAGGTTCCAGGCGGCGCTGGGGTCCCCACCTGCCTCCCTTGCTCACAGCTCGGCCGAGGCCTTAGTGGAAGCCTGGGAAAGGACGGCCACTGAGGCCCTTGACCGAGTTGTACCCCTGCGGCCCCTGACCCGGTGCAGATCCCGTCGAGCTCCATGGTTCTCTGCGGAGCTCCGGGAGATGAAGCGTCGGAGACGGGGCCTAGAGAGCGGTTGGAGGTCCAGCCGATCCGAATCCGACCGATTGCGACTAAGAGCCTACATTAGGTCTTATCTCGCTGCAATTAGGGAGGCGAGGTCCAACCACTTCGCCACCCTTATTGCGTCCGCAGATAATCGCCCGGCTGCCCTGTTTAGGGTGACTCGCTCCCTCCTAAATCAGGAGGTGAGGGAGGATCCCTTGCAGGGACGTGCCGAGGAGTTTAACCAACATCTGTCGGACAAAATCGCTCGGATTCGGACCGGTCTGGACTCTGACTGGGCAGAGTCTGACGATCAGGACACGGGTGGTCTTGTCGATATCACCTGGGAGGAGTTTGATTCTGTGACTCCGGAGGAAGTGGACAGGATCATGGGGAGGCTGAGCACCACCACATGTTTACTGGACCCGTGCCCTTCCTGGCTGGTCTATGCAGCCCGGGAGAGGACACACAGCTGGTTCCAGGCAGTTATATCGGCTTCTTTGAGTGAGGGTATCTTCCCCGCCGTCTTGAAGGAGGCGGTGGTGAGGCCTCTCCTCAAGAAGCCTGCCCTGGACCCGGCTGTATTGAACAACTTTCGTCCTGTCTCCAACCTTCGCTTTCTTGCGAAGGTTGTTGAGAGTGTGGTGGCGCATCAGCTCCCTCTGGTCCTGGATGAAGCGGATTATCTAGACCCGTACCAATCGGGTTTCAGGCCCGGGCACAGCACGGAGACGGCATTGGTCGCGCTGGTGAATGATCTCTGGAGGGCTCGGGACAGGGGGCATTCCTCTGTCCTAGTCCTATTAGACCTCTCGGCGGCTTTCGATACCATCGACCATGGTATCTTGCTGCGGCGTCTCAGGGGACTGGGAGTGGGAGGCACAGTTTTACAGTGGTTCTCCTCCTATCTCTTGGGACGTTCGCAGTCGGTGTTGGCAGGGGGGCAGAGGTCGACCGCGAGGTCTCTCATTTGTGGAGTTCCTCAGGGGTCGGTCCTCTCGCCTCTCCTGTTCAACATCTATATGAAGCCGCTGGGTGAGATCATTCGTGGCTTTGGAGTTGGGTATCATCAGTATGCTGATGATACCCAACTTTTCTTTTCAACCCCAAACCACCCCAGTGATGCCCTCAACGTGATGTCCCGTTGCCTGGAGGCGGTTCGGGTCTGGATGGGGAGGAACAGACTCCAGCTCAACCCCGACAAGACTGAGTGGCTTTGCATACCTTCATCCCGGGTTTATTCGGACATTCCACCTCTGGCTATGGGGGGTGAACTATTACCCCCCGTAGATAGGGCTCGCAACTTGGGGGTCCTCCTAGATTCACGGCTCACCTTGGAAGACCATATAGGAGCTGTGACTAGGGGGGCCTTCGCACAGGTTCGCCTGGTGCGTCAGTTGCGGCCCTATCTTAGCCGGGATGATCTATGCACGGTCACTCATGCGCTCGTGTCCTCTCGTCTGGACTACTGCAACGCTCTCTACATGGGGCTGCCCTTGAGGACCACCCGGAAGCTCCAACTGGTACAGAATGCAGCCGCGAGAGTGGTGTTGGGAGTCTCCCGATACTCCCACGTTACACCTCTGCTCCGTGAGCTGCATTGGTTGCCAGTTGCCTTCCGGGTGAGATTCAAGGTACTGGTAACGGTATTCAAAGCCCTCCATGGCATGGGGCCGGAGTACCTCAGGGAACATCTGCTGCCGGCATCAAGCTCCCTGCGCCCTGTGCGTTCCCACAGAGAGGGCCTCCTCAGGGTGCCACCGATCAGAGAATGTCGATTGGTGGCCTCCAGGGGGAGATCCTTCTCTGTGGGCGCTCCGGAGCTGTGGAATCAGCTACCGGTAGAGCTCCGGATGGCGCCCGATCTTCGCTCCTTTCGTCGCGATCTTAAGACATTTCTGTTTGTACAAGCTGGCCTAGCCTGATGGGGATTGCTGGGGTTGTTTTATCTTTGGTCTTTTAATTTTTCTTGGGGTTTTTAGCGCTGTATTTCCATTGTTTTTAACTAGGGCAATTGTTTAATCTTTTTTTAATGTTTGTATTTGCTATTTTATTCTGCCCTGTGAACCGCCCTGAGTCCTCAGGGAGAAGGGCGGTATATAAATGTTATTAAATTAAATTAAATTAAATTGTTGCCAAACCAATTATTTCATTTAGGAATACTGCAGATCTGTTTCTCAGATAGGAGGGATTGTGATAGTTCAATCACTCTTTCTTTGTTTTCTTATCCAGGACTTTTTCAATAGTATGTTCTTTATTCTTATTGGACTCATGAAGAACACATTTCTCTTAGTATATTAGTTTAGTTACCTGGCCAAAGCCTTGTATAAGCCTTGAAGTGGCATGGGGGGGGCTTCTTGAGAGGCTTTAAAATTTATGTTAAGGCTTCTTTGATAGGTGCTGCTGAGGCCCTCAAAACTTGTCTAAATTTGTTAAAAGTATGCTGGAGCCTTTTATTCAGTTTTATTTGGAAAGGGATGGTTCAGACCACTAGTCAGTGAGATTTGAACTGTTGCCTTGAACACCAGATTAGGTTTGTCAAGCCCCCAAACCTGATGGATACTTTTGGTTTTCAGACTGCTCTAGAGAATATTTTCTTGAATCTGACTAGTTACCCTAATTTTTAGGCTAGATCATTGTAAAGCTGATTTTGAAGATCACCAAGTACACAATGCAGCCACTTGCTGGTTAATGTGTTTTTTTCAGAACAACATCTAATTTGTGGACTTGGTTGCCAGTAGGTTTCTGTCAGCCTTTGAGGTAGGCCAGGTCAGGAAATAAATTCCAAAAATCTGACTGGAATTACATTTATTGGTATAAGCCAGAGGTCTTCAAACATGGCCCTTTTATGACCTGTGGATTTCAACTCCCAGAATTCCTCAGCTGGCCAAGTTTGAAGACTCCTGGTATAAGCTGTTGTAATAGAATGTTGAAAGCCTGACTGAGTACTCCGTCTTCCTTTTTCTTATACTAGATGAATTAGGGAGGTGTCAATTTGGGTTTGTTTCTCATGCTTTCACTGTTGCCCAGCCTTAACCCATGCTTTTGTATATGAAACTGCATGGTCTCTGCCCAACTTCCTCAAGGTCATTGCCATGGCATGCAATAATTTCTGAATATAATTCAAAGTTCTAGATGCCTTGGTTCCAAATTGCCTTTGGAACTGTCTCTTCTGGATAGAATTTGCCATTCTTGTAGAATCTCCTTGAGAGGGGAAGAAAAAACTTGAAATCAGAGCTTCTGTGTCTCTATCCCATTACTAGGGAAGCACTTCCTGCCCCAGACATTTCATTAGCCGATATTCTACTCAGTTTTAGGAAAGTGGTTAAGGCATTATTCTGCCAGGCATTTTTGTAAGGAGCAAGCAACCATATCCTTGCTTGTTATGAGGACTCTTCAAGGAAGTTGTTGTTAAATTATTATTATTATTATTATTATTATTATTATTATTATTATTATTATTATTATTATTATTATTATTGTTCTTGTTGTTGTTGTTGTTTTTACTGGACTGGAGGCTATGTCATATAAACAACAGTTGCTGGAATTGGGTATGTCTAGTTTACTGAAGAGAAGGATTAGGGGTGACATGATAGTAGCATTCCAATATCTCAGGGGCTGCCACAAAGAAGAGGGAGTCAAGCTATTCTCCAAAGCACCTGAAAGCAGGACAAGAAGCAACAGATGGAAACTAGTCAAGGAGAGAAGCAACCTAGAACTAAGGAGAAACTTCCTGACAGTTAGAACAATTAACCAGTGGAACAACCTGCCTCCAGAGGTGGTGAATGCTCCAACACTGGAGGTTTTTAAGAAGAGACTGGACAGCCATTTGCCTGAAATGGTATAGGGTTTCTTGCCTGAGCAGGGGATTGGACTAGAAGACCTCCAAGGTTCTATTCTATTCTATTCTATTCTATTCTATTCTATTCTATTCTATTCTATTCTATTCTATTCTATTCTATTCTATTCTATTCTATTCTATTCTATTCTATTCTATTCTACTCTACTCTACTCTACTCTACTCTACTCTACTCTACTCTACATTATTATTGAAAACTTTGCTACCTTTTTGTATTTTATTTCCATTTTTTCTTATCATTCTTGGTTTATCTTCATGGATCTTCTGTCTTCCAGTCATAGTATCTTACTCATCTCAAGGACATTGTATCATACCCATGCAGACACTCTTGCTTCTGACTGATTCCCTTTTCTTTCCATTAGCTGGTTTAGGAGCACGGTGTTTGCTGCAGACCTTATATCATAATTTAGTTGCTCTTTCATTTGATTCTTAACATCCATCTGTTACTCTCATTGTCTTTTTTTTATTCTTCACATGACCTGTTATACTTTACTCATTTTCCCAGCCTCAAAGTGGCCATTTCAAAAACATCCAATCGCTCCTCATCCTTATAGAACAGGTGTAGGCAACCTTGGCTCTTTTATGACTCATAGACTTCAACTCCCAGAATTCCTGAGCCAGCATAGCTAAGCTTGGAAACCCCTCCCTTTCCCCTCAGCATGGCTGGCTCAGGAATTCTGGGAGTTGAAGTCCATGAGTCATAAAATAGCCAAGGTTGCCTACCCCTGTTACAGAAGAACACTAGAACACTAAGTTACAAACAATTCCAGACTTTATGCCATAGATAACTTCCTAAGTTTCATTTGTATCCACAATATAATAACACAGGTAGGTGTCATGTTTCCAGGCAACAACTCAGAAACTGTAAGGCTTAATCCTGTCTTAGGCACAAAGCCAGCTGGGTGACCTTGGGCTAGTCACTTTCTCTTGGCCATAGGAAGGGGGCTATGGCAAACCGCTTCTGAAAACATTGCAAACAAAACTGCAAGGACTTGTCCAGGCAGATGTCAGGAGTCAACAATGACTTAAAAGTTCTAAAAACAAAACAAAGCAAAACAAAACAAAATCCATGCATAAGCTGTTCCAAATTCTCAGTACTGTCTTAGGCATCTCTCTCTCTCTCTCTCTCTCTCTCTCTCTCTCTCTCTCTGTGTGTGTGTGTGTGTGTGTTATTGTTTTGCCCTTTTCAAGGGCAGAGGCAAAACAAAATCCGTTTAAAACATACACACACAAATAATAATAAATAAACAGATTATTGTTTTTTAAAATCTTTGTATGGATCCAGCTAGCTGTGTAAAGAAAAAGCCACTTCCATAAAGCTGGAAGAACATGCAAATGGTTGGCTTGGATGTTGTAATGTTGTCTCTGATATAAGGCACACAATTTTCCCAATGGCAATTTGTGTGATGACACCTGTTTGATTGTACATTTGATTTGGTTTACTGAATGAAAATGTCCTCAGTCTCACCAAGACCAGCTGGTGCTCCCAGGCTTGCAGTCCTTTTCCCATCCAAGTGGTTGAATAATCTAGCAGCACTTAAAGAATAAAGCAGACAAGATCACCACTGAATATTCTTCTTTTCCTCCTACTACATTTTCCATAAGGCTGAATCAAGAGGCTCAGACCATCTAAACTTCCATTCTCTTTGGCTGAAACTGATATTTGATGTTCTGGACAAAGCAACTTGCTACTGATGAGGGCAAAAACTTATAAATTAAAAACTTATCCAGGAGGAGGAGAGAAAAGGAAATGTCCTGTGTGATGACTAAGTGGATTCTCTGGGCATGAATCATGTCCCACTGAATGGAGGAATGAGACATCCATCTAACTTAGAAGAGCCAAGTCATTTGCTATCAAGAGTCCTGGCATGATTCCAGCACTGGGGGCAATACTAGGAAATCTGACATTTTGACTATCACACAGCCCCATTTTGTTAAGTCCAACTCTGATGGCTAATGGCTACAAATTGCTCATAGATCACACAAAAGCTCAGAGGGCTAAATTGTGAAAATAATAGTAATTTTGATAAGTGATGGGACCAAACAAAGACATTTCAATACAGATATGTTGCCATAAAGAATGGCATGTGTTCTCTGCTGCAATTAAATATTTCTATAGTAGCAGCACAAAGCCAGCTGTTTGGGTGATTGTGCTCCAGTGCTGTATCCCAATTGTTAGGCTAGCTCATAATTTTAAAACAAACAAAAAACATCGCACACCCCCAACTCCACAATATGTGCCACTTGCTTCTCCAAATGCATGTGAATATGCATAAGAACAGAGCAAAAGGGAACTAGCGTGATAATGTACCAGCAATTACGCAATGAACAGATTGGGCAGCATTAGTCATAAATAGCCTAAGAAGCCTCTGTGTATATTAGATACAGCTAGTTATACCTGATGTGCATGTAACTGCATTATGCATATTGAAGCTCCTTATGCCCTGCTATTATGCTGAAAATGGGAGGTTCCCTGAGAGTGACATTGCCTACTATCAACATATGTGCTGAGTTTGTCTGATATGCTAATGGTTCATGGCCAGCGCTTTGCATTGGAAGAAGGAAAGGCAGAATTTGTTGATTTATAAATGCTATTTTTTTTAAAAAAAGTGTTTAATTCTCAGCAAAGGAACTGAGAATTATATAATCACCTCTTGTCCATGGACAGAAAGTTTTGAACACTGGGAAAGCTGACCAAAACCAGAAGCTTTTGGCATCCAAACAGTTGTTGAAAACTGAATTGGGATTTACTTGAACTCAGGCTGCTTTGTTTCTCCCAAACAAGTTCAATTTGGGTCTTTTAGCTATGCCATCATCTAGGAACAACTATTTCCTCTCAATAAAATTGGCGGCTGAGAGGGTTATAAAGAGATTGAAAAACTGACAGCAGCAAGCCTTTGGTTATGGTGTGAGGTTTACCACATCTTTCCCTTGACTCTACCTAGGTTCACTCTATCTTACTTTATTACTGGCTGGATTGGACTGGTATTCTTTGAGCCAGGAGACAGATGAAGAATGTTGCTTGACTTGATCTGTCTAGGTGAGATCCACACGTAGGTATGATTTCTGGTATTCAGTTTAGTGCTGAATATTTGGATCACTAACACACACACACACACACACACACACACACACAAACACACAAGCACACACACTCACAGTGATTGGGAAGACATCATCTGCATTATCTGAATAATGGAACTCAGCTATCATTTATACAACCTTCAAGTGAAGAAGCACTGATAGCTTTTGGGGGAAATTGGCTTCTTTGGAATTATTCAGGTTTCTTCCTTGTAGGATTTAGTTGCTGGAAATTTCCCCAAGCAGGGGAATCTTCAGGTAGATAAAAGGAATTCACTGAAACCATTGGAAAACTTACATGTGAAACTCTGATGGAACATGTTTGTTATGCCCTCAACACCATCTGTTCTTTTACCTACTGTAACATTCTCTATATGGGTTGTGTTTAAAGACCACCTAAAAGCTTTATTTGATGCAAAATGCAGTGGTTTGAGTACTCTCAGAGTTAAGTGTTGGACACATATTACATCTGCTTTGCAGGCTCTGCATTGTCTTCCTATTAGCTTCCACCTGCAATTTAAAATGGTGGTATTAATCTATAAAACCTCTGGCTATTTAAACACAGGACTGCATCTCCCACTGGGGTCAACCTGATCATTCTCTTCATGCCAGGAAAAGCAGCTGGTTGTTCCCCATTTTCAGGAGGTTAGAGGAAAACCTGGAAGAACTGTTCCTTGGTGAAGGGGCTGGCACTCTGGATTATTTCCCACTGGAGATTTGTTTGGTGTTGTTTACTTTCTAGAAAAGGCTGAGGACAGAGCTTTTCTGGAGGAGTTTTAGGAGCTGATACTCCAAAATGCTCCATATTTTGTTTGGGGTTTGTTTTATCTTTCATCATCATTGTATTTTTGTACTTGGTCATTTACCAAGAGTCTTGTGACTTTAGAATTCCAATAGACAAACACCTGCCACATAATACCCCAGTCTTAACGATTGTGGATAAGATAGAGAAAAAAGTTTTTATAGAGGTTGCAGTACCTGGAGACAGCAGAATAGAAGAGGAATAACTGGATCACAAAATATAAAGATCTACAGATAGAAGTGGAATGATTGGGGGGGGGAGGGACAAAGATAGTAAAAGATGCTTTGGAAGCAGTTCCAAAACAACTGGAGCACTACTTGAACACCATTGGCACTGGCATTAACAAAATCACCATCAGTCAGTTGCAAAAGGCAGCTCTACTTGGAACACAGGAACAGTTTACTGTGAATCCTGTGATGGTACCTTTAATATTATTAAACAATATGGGGCAAACCTGATTAAAGGCATGCTTTAATGTTACCAAACCAGGTGATATTACAGATGAGTTGGACTGTGCTCTGGTTCAGTTTTGATCTGATCAATTCTATCTGAAACATCTGTTCTCATTGCTTTGAAATTACTTTTCCTACAAATCTAAGCAAAGTTCCCCAGACCAGATTCAGACTGCTTATTTGGACACTGTTAACCTAAGACATTTTCTGCTTCATAAAGTAACTCCCAAAAATGCATTAGGCTTTCTTAAGCCTGAATAAAGAAGCCTGCCCAGGTAGATTTTATTTGCTGTCTGATAACCTGTGTCTTGACAAACAGTGGAACTCATTTGTAAATATTTCAATAGCAATCCGGTCTATGCATTTAATAATTAAGCATTGCTAAGACATGCAACCTCCTTCCTTCTCCCTCTTTCTTTGTATAAAACCTGCCCAGTCGCTGTATCTTTTCCTTTTGATAGTTTTGCCTACAGTGCTTTTCTTTTGGGTTTTTTTTCCCCAATGATATCTTTAATTAGCTTTGAGACAATGTCAGAGGCACACAACTGTTGGCTCAGCAGCAGGAACTGAGGACTGCAAATGCCAGCTACAATGATGACAACAGTGCCGGCGGGGAAAATAACATCCCTTGCACATCATTAGAAGCAAAAGAAGTTGCTGCCACTGGCGCATCTTTCAGAAGCAACCTTTTTATGGGATGACTGGGCTGTCTCCACCTGGACCAAGATGCTCCCTATCCCCTTCTCTAGTTTCTTCCAGCGTGCCATATTAAGGGTGCAGCTTCAAATCTGTCTGGACACAGATTGTTGAGCGAATGTTGCTTGGTGCTTATTCACAATGTCTATATGCCAGAAATAGCAGGATATTTATTTTAGCTTTCATAGATAGCGCTTCTCTCGTGTTCCTCTTTCTATCCATTGCTTTTTTTTTTAGAAAAACAAACTCAGCTTGAAGTTGCCAGCTCTTTAAAGTTCACACATCTATTCTTACATACTGCAAAATCCAGCCTTAATAAGATCAATCTCCTCTAGAATTTTATGGGGAAATGTAGTCTGGTGCAAATCGGGTTGGGAGGAGGCTGACCAAATAGATGAAAATTCAGATAGATATAAAATGAAAGCGGGGTGCAATGGCTCAGTGGTTAAAGGCTCTGAGCTTTTCAGCTGGAAAGCTGACAGGCTGGGTTCGAGACCCAAGTGCCATGCAATGGAGTGAGCTCCTATTCCTACCTCAGCTCCAGCCCACCTAACAGTTCAAAAGCATGCAAATGCGAGTAGATTAACTTCTGTGGGAAGGTAACAGTGTTCCATGTATCTTTGGCATATAGCCATGCTGGCCACACGACTGTGGGAATTGTCTTTACACAGTGGTGGTTGTCTCAGCCAAAAAAACAAATGAGCACCAGCCCCCCCCCTCTCTCTTGGTTTTGCTTTCACTTTTACTTTTACTTGGTGCTCTCTGAGCTTGCTTGTTTCTTGAAAATGTTTTATTACCCAAAGTAGTAACATTATCAGTGCTCCTTTTATCCCTTTTCCTTTTACTGTATATTTTTATATATAAATACATAGATAATATATACATTTTCTTTCAAATCTTACGGGGATGTCTCTACATATTTTGAATAGGCTTGGTTTTATTCACAGATGTATGCAGAGGTGCCCATAGGGGCATCAAGAGCCAAAACAAGTATCAAATTGTTATGCTCCCACCCCATCCCTTTTGTACTCGTATCATGATGTCACGTGCACATGCAAAAGGAGAAGAGTTTGTGACTCAATGCTCCTTTCATCACATTTATTAATGCATTGGACTCTATTAAAATAAACTAGAAGGTTTGAGCTAGGATTTACCCCAGCCTTTGCCTCCTAAAAGAGCTATGGACTCAGAGTACACACTATAAAACTATTTATTTATTTTTTATTTTAATTCCATTTATATCCCGCCCTTCTCCGAAGACTCAGGGCGGCTTACAAGCTTAGCAGTAGCCTTCATTCTATGTATATGCCTGCTTATTAGGGCTTTCACACACCCCCAAGCGGCATTATTACAAAGTCAGCTTAAATGCCCCCAACAATCTGGGTCCTCATTTTACCTATGAGAGAAAGCAAAGAACAGAGCTGGCAGAAGTGATTCCAGGGAGCTAAGAATATAGGAAGTTGTTCATTGGAGAGCATCTTTTAAAATGGAGATCCTCATAAGAAATCAAGAATTCAGTAGCATTTTTGAGACTCAACAATCAGCAGATACAAGAGGGAAAGAAAAAATCTGGGACAGAATTGAGGGGGAAAAAATCATTTATCTGGCAGTAAGTGGTTCTACTTTAGTTCATTTAGATCAGGGGTGTCAAACTGCCGGCCTGTGGGCTGGTTTCATCATACCGAAGCCATGCCCACCCCATTGCCAGCAATGCAAAAAGAGTTGCAATACGTCACAACATGTCATGTTACATGGTGACTTTGACACCTGTGATTTAGATAATAATTAAAGGGCAAATGAAATGTAGAAAATTTTTTAGGGAGTATATGAGAAAGTCTATTGCTTTTAAAGTTCACTGTGCTTTTTGGGTTCTGTGAAAGGAGGAGGATAGAGGGGAGGGTTTATCTTTGCATTTTAATAAGATGCTAGAGATATCACACTAGCTACAAGTTCAAGAATTGACTCTACCTGAGGCAATCTTAATTAGCTGATGTTAAATAGCCTTCCAAAATGTTTTGAAACAGTTAAGAATGCTCTACAAATGAGAGGATATGCAAATTTGCAATTTGTAATAAACCATTTAGTAGATGTTAAATATATACAAAAGGGTTGACAAGAAATCAATAGGGAATGGAGAAGTTGCATTTGAAACTATGCAGATTGGTAAATGTTAATTCTGCCACAGCTCTGTAAATAAGCAAAGTGCTCAAAGAAAAAAATTGGAATTGATGGCAAGAAACAAGTCAAGTTACTTTCCAGAGTGGCTGGTTCATCAAGAGACAGTAGACGCAACACAGGGAGACAGAACAGTGATAAGCTTTAAGAGACATGAAGGAAAATTTTGGAGCTAACTTTGAAAAGAATTGTGAAGGAATCTATCCTGACTCTGGTTCAATTAATAGGTTAACAAAAGAGATTTTTGAATTGGACAAACCTCTTACTTTCGCAAGTTTTGCTAAAAGCAACAGAACTATAAGATTGTATTACAAACTGAAAAAAGGGAAACACATAGCATTTATTATTAAATATTCTTTATATGATGCAGTGCTAAACGTTATTTTGAGATAAAATTTAAAAGATGGAGATAACTAATATGAAAGAGATTCTTGAGGACAGTGTTTTAGATGAAAATCTAAATAAAAAAGTCAGTTCTGTCAAACAGTGACAATGTAAAATTGTAGCAGAGAAGGCTAGTAATGGGAATCTGAATGTAGTTTTTGAAAAGAAAGGGAATTTAGTAAGAGGCTATAATGTATAAACACAACATGAAAGTCTGTTTATGTACCCATAAAATAAAAACAAAGCAAAACAAAAACATAGACATGACTTTCAGCAGACAATTAAAAATTAAGACGCAAGGAGAGAAGAGCTATCTATTGATATTTACAACTTTTGTGCAAATATGTACACTTTATCAGTAAAAAAACAAATGTAGGATAGATTAAATGAGTATGTTATAAAAGTTAACCATGTTTGAGAGAAAACCTCACTATCTGCATTCAGATAATACAGGTGAATAAACATTGAATGATATGACAAGATTACTGAGGAACTTAATATTGATCTAGTGCCTGAGGATGAAAGAAGATGGGTGGAATAGGAGAATTATTATGATGAGAACATGACAGAAGTAAATATATATAAGCAGTTCATGTAATTATATTTAAAACTTCTATGAGGGTATGGCAGCGCCCTCATAACTGGATGTCCAATTCAGTTATCCAGATCATTGCCTGTTATATTGCTTCATACAGATCTTGTAGGGCAGGGGTTCCAACCCCCGGTCCATGGACAGGCACCAGGCTGTGGCATAGCAGCAGCTGGGCTGCATAAACAAGTGAAGTCCCATTCGCCGGATGCAGGCAGCACATGAAACCGCGCCCCCTCTGGTCTGTGGAAAAATCTTTCTCCACAGAACCGGTCCCAAAAGGTTGGGCACCTCTGTTCTAGGGAACCAGAGAACACACATTGTGGACCATCTTGCACAATATGTTTAATAGTTTACATATTAGCCCCACAAATGACAACAAGGTGAATCCTTCCATCCCCACTGATAGAGGGCAGAGGCACTTCTTCCAGTATCACCCCTAAAATTCTGTTCAGTTTTGACCAGACAGACTGAGGCAGGTCAAAGCCAGTTGCTTTGGTAGAGTGATCACTAATGGTCAGGCCATAAGAAGGTACCTTGGGCCATTTTAGGAGGAGATAATGATGTTGTTTCTTGGGAAGCCTTCAGATCCCATATTTTTTTTTTATTTCTAGATAGGGTAGCCCTAACCTTGAAAGAGTTAGGATCCTCCAACCATTCAGTTTGTTTGTTTATTTATTTATTTATTTATTTATTTATTTATTTATTTATTTATTTATCGACTTATATACTGCCCTATTCCCGTAGGACTCAGGGCGGTTTACAGGGCAATTAAAATCATACCATATAAAAGTTACAAAAATTAAAACAATTAATTAAATTTAAAGCCCAAAGTTTAAAAATTAAAACATCTAAAACCCAATAAAAAACCCTCAGTCTAGGCCCAACAGCTCAAAGAGCCACGTTTTCAGGTCCTGGCAGAATGAGCGGAGGTCAGAGGCAGTCCTACGTTCCATTGGAAGTTGGTTCCAAAGGGCAGGCGCACCCACAGAGAAGGCTCTCTTTCTGGGAGTCACCCACCGGCAATCCTTCACCGGCAGTACCCTAAGAAGGCCCTCCCTGTGGGAGCACACAGGACGATGGGAAGTGGATGCCGGCAGCAGATGCTCCCTCAGATAATCCAGACCCAAGCCATTTAGGGCTTTATAGGTCATCACCAGCACCTTGAATCTCACTCGGAGGGCAACCGGAAGCCAATGCAGCTCGCGGAGAAGAGGTGTTACACGGGAGTATTGGGAAACTCCCATCACAACTCATTCTGCACCAGTTGAAGCCTCCGAGTGGTCCTCAAGGGCAGCCCCATGTAGAAAGTGTTGCAGTAGTCTAGCCGGGAGGTCACGAGCGCATGGGTGACTGTGCGTAGGGCATCTCGGTCCAGATAGGACTGCAACTGGTGCACCAGATGAACCTGGGCAAAAGCCCCCCTGGTCACGGCTCCTATATGATCTTCAAAGCTGGGCCATGAATCCAGGAGGACGCCCAAGTTGCGAGACCTATCAACGGGGGGTAACACCTCACCCCCCATCATTAATGATGGAACAAACTGGTTAACCCGAGATGCCAGTATGCATAGCCACTCAGTCTTGGCAGGGTTGAGACAAAGCCTGTTTCTCCCCATCCAAACCCGGACCGCCTCCAGGCAACGGGACATCATGTCGAGGGTATCACTGGGTTGGTTTGGCCCAGTGGCTTCATATAGATGTTGAACAGGAGGGGAGAGAGGACTGACCCCTGAGGAACTCCACAAACGAGAGACCTTGGGGCAGATCTCTGCCCTCCCATTAACACCGACTGCAAGCGGCCCAGGAGATAGGAAGAGAACCACTGTAAAACAGTGCCTCCCACTCCCAACCCCCTGAGACACCACAGTAGGATACCATGGTCGATGGTATCAAAAGCCGCTGAGAGGTCTAACAGGACTAGGACAGAGGAACATCCCCTGTCCCGAGCCTGCCAGAGATCATTCACCAGCGCGACCAATGCCGTCTCCGTGCTGTACACGGGCCTGAAGCCTGATTGGTACGGGTCCAGATAATCAGTTTCCTCCAGGAACAGAGGAAGCTGATGCACCACCACACTCTCAACAACCTTCGCCAAAAAGTGAAGGTTGGAGACCGGACGATAGTTATTTAAAACAGCTGGGTCCAGGGCAGGCTTCTTGAGGAGGGGTCTCACCACCGTCTCCTTCAAGGCAGCAGGGAAGATACCCTCCTTCAAGGAAGCAGTTATTACTGCCTGGAACCAGCCTTGTGTCTTCTCCCGGGCCGCATAAACCAGCCAGGAGGGGCACGGGTCCAATAAACAAGTTTGCAGATCCCAAAATGAACACATGCACACACAGTTTGTAAATCTGTTGTCATCTCTGTCTATCTGAATGAACTGTGTGTGAGAGAGGTGGTGGGAGGAATCATAAGCACATCTAAGTGGCCAGGTTTTTTTTTATCCCTTGATTTTGATCAGCTTTCAAATGCTTGACTATAATGTAAGTCTTTCAACATATTTTTAAATCCTGAAAATAGTAGATGTGAATTTCATCTTTTTCCCCCACTCTGTCAGATGCTTTAAAATACTGGAGAGTTACTCTAATTAGAAAAAAAAGAATGTACTGTATGTTCTTTTCTCATCAAATTTAAAATGGATAAATATTTACTCTGGATAGATACAAAACCCAGTGTTAGAGAGTAGACAATACAAAAAGCTTTTGATCAGTGTGAACTACTGAGATTGGAGAGCTTTATTTCTCAAATAATTACTTTAGCTCTTAAATCTCCCAGTTGTTCAGTAGTGATGCTGGTAAGCAGCTGAGAAAAGAGACTAAAGCCTTATTTTTCAATACATTGGACACAGATAGATGTTAGAGACACAATTTCTTCTCTTTTCATGAGTTAGCACAACATGTAAGATAATCTCATGATATTACTCTGCCTCCATGTTCCCCCCACCCAAGTTTTAGACTGTTACAATTTTGTAATCAGGTTAAATGGCAATATGGGGCCATGTTTAGTGCATTCATCTGATGCAGGAACTATCTATATATGTTAGAACCAGAGCAAATGAGGATGCTTATCTCAGTTCTATCCCTGTTTTGCTGCAGTTTCTGTACATTGCCATTGGTACGTCACGTAGTAGGCATAGCTTAGTACATTAAAATGCATAAAACAGAGGGAGCTAAAATAGAAGCATTATTTTCCCAGTGGAAAAAGTACTTTTGAAATGATCATGCATGTAGAAACATCTTAAAATATAAGTACTGGATAAAGGCATTAACAATTAATTGTAATTGATAGGATCAAGCAGCTTTGTGTTTGCCATGAACTGTAGAATTATATTTAATTTGCATTTGCTTAAAGAAAAAAAAACTGTTAGCAAAAAGAAACAAAAGACTGAATTGCTCTGTTCCTAATCTTCAGTAACTCTAGATATGCCAAGATACCAATCTGATTTACTAAAGTAACAAAAATCCATGTATGCATGCCTGGTTGATCCATTTCTCTTTTTAAAATCAAGATATTTCAGAAGCTCAACCAATTCTGAACTGAGAATAGAAATAACCAGGCTGAACTTTGATCCAGTATAAACAGATGAACTCTTCATGCTCTGCTATTCATAGAAACCATAATAGTGGAACAGACTCTGACTAAATAAGTGCAAAAAATACTGGAGGAAAAAAGAATAAAAGTGCATGCAAATGAGTTTCCTAAATAGATTACTCATTCTATTAAAACATTGCTCCTTTGGGCCTTTGTTCTCCCTTGCAGCTGTAAGAGTGATTAATGTTGCATATACTATTGTTAAGCACCTTGGTGCTAGATTTACAGTATCCCTTGAATTTATAATGTACAGTGAACTAAAGATTTTCCTGTTATAATAATCTTAAGGCATAAAGAAAGATGGTGCAATTACCAAGCAATTTCTTTCTTTTTCCTTTTGAAAATGCATGATGTTGGACTTTGTTAATGACCATAAGGTCATGCCTAAGCCAAAGGCTTAGTTCAGAAACTGTGGTCTCACTTCAGTGTTTAGAGTTTGGGAATATGTTCTTTCACTGATTAAAATTAGTTTCAGAAACCAGTCCATGGAATGACCTGTGTAAATTCTCCCACATGGGTGGTGGAGGAAGAAGTTTCCATGAAGAAGGCCATTATGTGAGTAGATTCTACAAGGAAGCTTTGTCAATCCCATGGGTGGCTGCTATGTAGTTGAAAATGCAATTCTATGTTTTGCTTAATGTTGCACTTCAGTTCTCAAAAATTACATAGTAAATCCCAATGATGGACTTTTTACTTACAGTCTGATTGGCTTACAAATTTGAGGAGCTATTTCCTAAAGCAAAAATGGCTTAATTTATTTCCATAGGCAATCCACACTAGATTAGACCATAAATTTTCTTTTGACATTTTCCATTGAGTGGATGATTTCTCCAAATTTCTCCAGGAGTGGAAAAATTCTCCAACAATTTATCAAGGTCAGAACCCTCTCTTGCAGGTAGTAATCTCATCACCAGAGTGGAAGCTATTCAGAGAAATTGCATTGTGATATCCTTCTTTCAACTGTAATTGTAGCATGGGAAGCCAGTGAAATTATGGACTACTATGGAGGTGAATGTACAATGAAAAAAGGGCACTTACATAGTCTCTTGACCATTTTGTTATTAAATGAGTGAAAAAAACAATTCACCCATACAAAATGTCCCAAATCTTCTTTCTCCATTGAAAGAAGGTCTAAATCATATTTTTTTCAGCAGTTTGAATGAGAAGTAGTTAAAACTCAAATCTTGATAGATCTATGTTGAAGATGAAGATGAATATTGTAGGCAATTCCGTTAATCATACATATGGAAAACAAATATAGTTAACTGCAATATTGTAAAAAACAAACTTTTTTTTTAATTTGCAGGAAGACAAGTTTTTGCCATAGTGCTTTTAGAGGAAAAAATGACTGCATCTCTTGAAGAATATAATTTACGAGAATGCATTCCTTATCCATCAGCATGGATCATGTCCAACAAAATAATATTGAAAAATGTTACTGATAGAATATTTTTAACTAAATATAGGGTCATAGTGAAAGACAGTGGCATTTAAATGTAACACATAGCAGTGCAGGTAGAAGAGTTCAGAATGCTTTAGTATACTTAGATTTCAGTAAGGCATTTGACAAAGTAGACCACAATCTACTGCTTGGTAAGCTAGAAAACAACATCACCACGAGATGGATTTGTAGCTGGCTGACAAACCATACTCAATCAGTAGTCCTCAATGGTACTACATCCACATGGAGAGAAGTAAATAGTGGGGTACCACAAGGCTCCATCTTAGAGCCAGTACTCTTCAATATCTTCATCAATGATTTAGATGAGGGAATAGAAGGGGAACCCATCAAATTTGCAGATGACACTAAAGTGGCAGGAATAGCCAACACCCCAGAACAAAAGCATTTAGGCAGGGAAAAATCAAAGATATAAGTACAGATTAGGTGAGACCTGGCTCAAAAGCAGTAACTGTCAGAGGGACCTTGGAGTCCTAGTGGACTATCACTTGACTATGAGCCAGCAATGTGCAGTAGCAGCCAAAAAAGCTAATACAATCCTGAGTTACATAAACAGAGGCATAGAATCAAGATCACATGAAGTACTAGTTGTTGTTAGCTGCGAAGTCGTGTCTGACCCATTGTGACCCTATGGACAATGTTCCTCCAGGCCTTCCTGTCCTCTACCATCTTCTGGAGTCCATTTAAGCTCACACCTACTGCTTCAGTGGCTCCATCCAGCCCCCTCATTCTCTGTCGTCCCCTTCTTCTATTGCCCTCAATCTTTCCCAGCATTAGGCTCCAGTTAGTCCTTCCTTCTCATTAGGTGGCCAAAGTATTTGAGTTTTAGCTTCAGGATCTGGCCTTCTAAAGAGCAGTCAGGGTTGATCTCCTCTAGGACTGATCGGTTTGATCGCCTTGCAGTCCAAGGCACTTGCAGGAGTCTTCTCCAGCACCATAGCTCAAAGGCCTCAATTCTTTGGCGCTCAGCCTTTTTTATGGTCCAACTTTCACTGCCATACATTGCAACTGGGAAGACCATAGCCTTGACTATACACACTTTTGTTGACAGGGTGATGTCTCTGCTTTTTAGTGTGCTGTCTAGATTTGTCATGGCTTTCCTTCCGAGACCAAGTGTCTTTTAATTTCTTGGCTGCAGTCCCCAGCTGCAGTGATCTTGGAGCCCAGGAAAATAAAATCTGTCACTACCTCAATTTCCTCCCCATCTATTTGCCAGGAATTGAGAGGGCTGGATGCCATGATCTTGGTTTTCTTAATGTTAAGTTTCAATCCAGGTTTTGCACTCTCCTTCTTCACCCGCAACAAGAGGCTCTTTAGTTCTTCTTCACTTTCTGCCATTAGAGTGGTATCATCTGCGAAGTACTAGTACAGCTTTATAAAACCCTAGTTTGCAGAATACTGCAAACAATTTTGGTCACCATATCACAAAAAAGATGTTGAGAGTTTGGAAAAAGTTCAGAGAAGAGCAACTAAGATGATCAAAGGCCTGGAGACTAAAACTTATGAAGAACGGCTACAGGACTTGGGTTTTGCTAATCTAAAGAAAAGAAGAAATAGGGGTGACATGATAGCAGTATACCAGTAGTTGAGAGGCTGCCACAAAGAAGAGGGGGTCAAGTTATTTTTCAAAGCATCAGGGGACAGGACACGAAACAATGGTTGGAAACTGATCAAAGAAAGAAGCAACCTGGAATTAAGGAGAAAGTTCCTAACAGTGAGGACAATTAACAAGTGGAACAGCTTGCCTTCAGAAATTGTGGGAGCTCCATCACTGGCGGTTTTTAAGAAGAGACTGACAGTCACTTGGTTGAGATGGTATAGGTTCTTCTGCTTGAGCAGGGGCTGGACTAGAAGACCTCCAAGATCCCTTCCAGCTTCTATTCTATTCTATTCTATTCTATTCTATTCTATTCTATTCTATTCTATTCTATTCTATTCTATTCTATTCTATTCTATTCTATTCTATTCTATTCTATTCTATTCTTCTATTCTATTCTATTCTATTCTATTCTATTCTATTCTATTCTATTCTATTCTATTCTATTCTATTCTATTCTATTCTATTCTATTCTATTCTATTCTATTCTATTCTATTTAAAAAATGATCACCTTTGCTATGACAGGTAGTTCATTTAATAACTGTACAAAGTTATGATGGTACTGAATGACAGGGATTTATGACTGGTCTTTGGAGTTGCAGCTTCCACATCATTCCTGTGGCCATCTTGGGTTCCTGACTTGTGATTACAATGTTGCAGTGAGCCATAGTCATATGACCACCATTTGTGATCTTCCCTGCCAACTTCCCACAGGCAAAGTCAATGAAGGAAGCCAGCAGGGAAGATTGCAAGTCACTTCCATCTCTCCCCCTCTGACTTTTCTTTCCAAGGAGCCCTTGGGGTCCTTGGGATATCTTATTCCATAGCACCCCCCACCTGCCTATTCTCCTTCGTGCCCCTGCCCATTCTCATTAGCAGCCACCTGCAGCTCCCACCAACCTATTATGTTCAGTAGTGCCTTCCCACAGCACTCATACACTTGCCTGTAGCTAAGTGATGCGGTCACATGACATTTAATTTTTCAATATTATTGTTTATTGATGGAAATTCTGATCTCAATTGCTGTTATAATCTGAGGACTGCCTACATTAAGTGGCACAGTCCTATGAGTGGGCTAAACCATGTGGTCTGTGAATGTTTAACTCTCTTCTGTCTGGTAAAGAGTCACCTTGATTTATCTTCCTTGTTGCATTATGAAACTTGTGGAATGTAGTACTCTTTCACAACAACAAAAAAGTTAAAATGTTATAAATTAAGGAAAACAGTCTTGAAATTGCTGTCAAAGTACAATGATTGACAATCTTCTTGGGACAGCAGGTATATCTGGAATTTTAAGAGCATGTTGGTGGCATTCTCAAAAATGACTGGCTGATTAGCCTGAACAATCATAAAATACATATTTTTCAGAAGGTGAATTACTCTATATCACCCCTTTGGTCCAGCCTTGTTTTTTATTAAAATAGTCCCTGGACTGCATTCTGAGAATGCTTTTGGATCCACCTGGCACCCAGATTCTGAGACATAAAGGTATGTTAGAGATTGGTTGGTAACATGCCAGTTAGTTATCTAATAATAGTCGGTCTGAGAACCTGGTGGATGTTTCAAATTGTCCCCATTGAAAGATTACTGGGAATAATTTTCAGTTCAGTTTGCATGCAGTATGCTCCCAACACTTCCAATATTCAAATCAGACCCCCATCCCTCTATTCTGTACATTTAAAGAACAAAGTCCCACAATTTAGTAAGCAGCAAAGATGTACAACACTGCTAAGTGAGGATGACCAACTATTTCTTTGCTAGATTTTTCCCTTGTGTATGATGTAGTGGCTACTTGCTCTTTGTAGTTCTGTTCCATCTTGTCAACATGGGAAGGGTCTTTTTTGTTTGACAGGAAGGCTTAGAGAAGGCTTGGAAGAAGAGTTTAAGTAGGGTAATAGCCAATGATAAATCCTGTCTCATGTCCTCTTTAAAGCTGTATGAAGTCTACTTGTCTTTTGCAAATGCAAGTATGGTTCTTCTGAATTCTATATAAATTAAATGATGAGTCAAACTAAACTTTTAGACATTAATACTTGACTTGTTCAACTTTTGTTTACTGGATAACAATTTATGATAAGTATATCTTTTTTACCACATCTGGATCATTTAGAAATACTTCTTTATCTCTGATACACATGATCTAGTGTCATACTTAGCATATTTTAATCTCTTCACGAATTTCTCCCATCCATTAACTAAATCTAATTTTACTTCAATTCTTTCCTGGCAATCTTTGACAGTGAGATAGCTATTTAAAGAATATCTTCTAGCCTTGCAGATTGGAAACATAATTTTCTGAGTTTATTTTTTGTGAAGCTTCTTTTGATTATTTTTGGCATTTTGTCATGAGCTGTAACCATCTAGTATATCTAAGCCTTGTAAACTAATTATTCCTTACTCTTCTCGCTCTAAGATAAGAAGATTAAATTTATCACATTCATTTATAGTTGGCATTAAACATACCGACATAAAAAATAGAAATCAGCAGCTTTTATTAAAGGTTTATATACTCTGTCAGAGTCTTGTCTTTTAATTAGGAAAGCATTATTGTAGTAATTTAGTCAATTCTCAATTCATTTAAATCAATTCATTTAAATCTTCAAGAGGAGATTTTATTGAGCTCTGATCAACTTATATTATACTTCAGTCTTGCCCATTCATTGAAATTCATCCACAAAAGAGATGTATATGCATAGAGACACACTCATTTGCTAATTTTCAACACTTGCTGTTAACCATATGTGAAAAGATTTCAGTGTTCTTTGCCTGCACAAGAAAGAGACGTAATAGAACAGCAATTATTACTTCAACAGATTTTTGGATAGCAAAGAGTGTTGAGGGGTTGCCAGAATCTCCCAGTCTACCAGTTCATCTGCTGTGCTTGGTAGACCCGGGCTTTGTGGTTCGGTGGAGTCAAAACAACTTGAGTCCCTTTGGCTGTCCTGTCCCAGTCGGCCTAGCCTAAAGTCTAACGGTACCACTAAATTGGCATGACTGCTGCTGGGTGTTGGGTGACTGCCCAGCCGCTGCAGTCTGGTCGGGGGAAACACTTTTACGGCCCCATCCCCGTTCTCTGTCATGCAAAATGTCTCAGAGTGTCCAAACTGCTCTGCTGAAGTGTGAGGTTGTGGACTCCAGGTCTGCTCTCTTTGGGAGTCCTGAGCCAATGACTGTTCCGTTAGCCGACGGCACAACTGATCGACATGTCGGTGAATGACTTGCCCATCTTCCAGGACACCTCGTAGGAAAGTGGTCCTGACACTAACAATTTTTGCTGGCACCCACAACTGCCCTTGCCCATAGTTCCAAGTCCAAACCTGGTCCCGCACCTGTAAATGCCTAGGTGCCTTCAGGCGTGCCATGTTGGAGGCTACTCTATCTGGGTGCAGTCTGTACAGTTTTGTATTAGTCTCTTGCCCCAGCACAGCTCTGCAGGGCTCTTGCCAGTAGCCGTACAAGGTGTTGTATGCTGGCATAACAAGAAGTTGGCTAGCCTGTGGTGCCAGTCCCCTGTAGTGATGCATTTAAGGGACTCTTTGGTTGTGTGAACCATCCGTTCTGCTTGCCCGTTCAATGACAGGTGAAAGGCAGCTGATGTGGCATGCCTAATGAGATTGGCCCTGAGGAAGGCCTGGAATTCTGATGTGGTGAACTGGGCACCATTGTTGGAGACTAAGATGTCCAGCAGCCCATGCATTGCAAACAGTGACCTGGATTGTCCTTGTAGTAGTCATATTGGGAATTGGAACTACCTCCAACCATTTAGAGTGGCTATCGACCAGTATTAAAAACAACTGTCCCTGAAAGGGACTGGCAAAATCTATGTGGATTCTTGACCATGGTGTGTGAGTTTCCTCCCATCGGTGTACAGGAGCCTGTGGCATCTCTGGTCTGGACTGTTGACATGTGTAACAGCCATGTACTTGGGCCTTGATAGTTTTATCTAGCCCTGGCCACCAGAGGTAGCTCCTCGCCAGTGCCTTCATCCGGATGATGCCTGGATGGCCTTCATGCAGAGACTGTAGAACTCTGGGCCTGAGTGAAGTGGGGACTACAACCCTGCTACCCCAAAGGATGCACCCCTTGTGAGCCGAAAGCTGGTTTTTCTGACTGAAAAAACTCTGAAACTTGGGGGCCTCACTATTTTCCAGCCATCCTATGTGAATTCAAGCCAACATGTGATTGGCTTAAGATTTTGTCTGCTGCCGTTTCTGCAGCGACATCTCCTGCATGTAGGGGAAACTCTGGCAAGTCTTGAATTGCTAAAATGTGTGCAGCTGGAGCCAGATTGGGCTCCATGTGTGGCAAGGGCAATCTGCTAAGGTCATCTGCATGGTCCATTTCTTTGCTTAGTTTGTGAACCAGCCTGTAGTCATAGGCTGAAAAGAAGATAGACCACCTCAACATTTGTGGTGACAGAATTTGAGGTGTCTGCTTGCCCATTGTGAACAAGCCTAGCAAGGGCTTGTAGTCAGTAAAGACTGTGAACTGCCTCCCATATAAATAGTCATGGAACTTCTTAACCCTGGCCACGATGGCCAAGGCCTCTTTGTAAATTTGTGCTTAGTTGCGCTCCGCTGAGGACAAGGTCCTCGAGTTATAGGCGATGGGTTACTATCTCCCATCCACCAACAAATGACTCAGCACAGCTCCAACCCCATATGGGGATGCATCACACGCGATGCAAACTGGCAGCTTTTCATTAAAGTGTGTGAGCACTGAGTTCGAGGACAACAATGCCTTGACTGCCTGAAAACTCCTTTCATGGAGCTTGGTCCACTGCCATGGGGAGTTTTTGTCTAAGAGACAGTGTACCGGCTCTGCCACTGCGACCTTGTTGGGGAGGAATGAATGATAAATATTCAGGAGGCCCAAGAAGGCTTGAAGCTCTCTCTTGGACCTCGGGCTTGGTGCCAGCTGAATTGCTTTCAGCTTTGACTCTGCAGGATGGATGCCCTTAGCATTGATTCTAAACCCAAGGAATTCTGTGGATGGAACCCCAATCTTACATTTGTCTCTTGTTAATCTAAGTCCTGCAGCACGGAACTGCTGAAGGACGGCTCTAAGCCACTCAGCCAGAACTTCTATGGACTCCCCGGCAATGAGTACATCATTGAAGTAGGGGCAGACCCCAGGAATGCCCTTGAACATGCGCTTCATGATCCCCTGAAAAATCCCTGGGGCTACACTTACCCTGAATTGAAGGCTCTTTACCTTGAAGGCCCCCCTGTGCATGACAATCATTTGTGCGGCTGCTGTGGCCTCATCCACCAACAGCTGTTGGTAGGCCTGTGCTAAATCTAATTTAGTGAACATGCAGCCTCCTTGCAATGATGCCAGAATATGGCTGATGACGGGACAGGGTACGCATGCTGCTGTAGTGCCCGGTTAATGGTATACTTGTAGTCAGCACATATTCGTACTTTTCTGTTGGCCTTGAGTGGCGTTACAATGGGGGTCTCCCACTCCCCACTGTCTATGGCCTGTAAAACCCCCTAACAAGCTAGTCCAGCTCTGCATCAATTTTATGCTTTAACACAAACGGCACATAGCAGGGCTTAACCTGAATTGGCGTGACCTGGGGATTAAGCTTAAAAGCTATCAGAGGGCTCTTGTACTTTCCCAAACTTGACCCGAAAACATCTGTGAATTCCTTGCAGACGGAAGACAAATCTGTTGTTTGAGTCTGGTGAATGCCAGTGACCTGGATGCCCAATGCATCAAACCAATTGAGCCCTATGAGGCTTGTTCATTGGCCATCTACCACAATAACATCTGTTGTTGTTGTTAGTTGTGAAGTCATGTCTGACCCATCATGACCCCATGGACAATATTCCTCCAGGCCTTCCTGTCCTCTACCATCTTCTGGAGTCTATTTAGGCTCACGCCTACTGCTTCAGTGACTCCATCCAGCCACCTCATTCTCTGTCATCCCCTTCTTCTCTTGCCCTCAACCTTTCCCAGCATTATGCTCTTCTCCAGTGAGTCCTTCCTTCTCGTTAGGTGGCCAAAGTATTTGAGTTTCAACTTCAGGATCTGGCCTTCTAAACAGCAGTCAGGGTTGATCTCCTCTAGGACTGACCGGTTTGAATGTCTTGCAGTCCAAGGGACTCACAGGAGTCTTCTCCAGCACCGTAATAACATCTAACAGGCCTGAAAACCCCTTGAACTATACCGCAAGTGTGGCCTCGCCCTTGACTGCCACTCTGGAATTTTGGAAGTTAGTAAGTAGGATATTAGATGGTCGTAGCTTGATCATCTGTTACTATGGCTGCAAATGTGCCGAAAAGTTCCAATAGAGATGATGGACACAGCAGAGCCTATGTCCAGTTCCATTTTACATGGAATGCCTTGAAGTTTGACCTGCAGTCTCAACTTCTGTTTCCGAGGTCGATGGGCACCTATGTGAAAAATGCTCCAGCAGCTGCAGCAGAACCCTACTCGGTGTTGCTTCAAGGCCCCGGTACCTCTCCTGAAAGCTTCATCTAGCTGGCAGTCCCTCTGGTGACCTCAACAGACGGCGGTGATGTGGCCTGGTTTTCCACATGCCCAGCACATGGCTGTCCTGAAATGGCAATCCGTGCATTGATGATGGCCTCTGCAGCCCAAACACCTCAGGAACAGAACTGCCTTGTCAGCTGGCCTCGTTCTTGTTTCGTGGTGCCACTGAATTTTGTCAACTTCATGGTTGGAATTGGTGTCTTCCAATCATTTGGCGTCCTTGTGGTGGATGGTTTCTGAAGGTGGCATGCTTTTGGAGGGCCGCAATGCCTTCATGGCCCCTCCAGTGGCTTTGTCCACCATAACTTCCTTTAAGGCTTCTTGAAGTGACAGAGCCTCCTTCGCAAAGAGTTTTTGTTGGAGGTCTCTGTTCCTGAGTCCACAGACTAAGTAGTCTCTTAGTTGCTTCTCTAGGTCAGAGAAATTGCAGAGTCGCGAAGCTTGATGAAACTCTGTGATGAATTCTGTTGCCGACTCGCCGGGTTGTTGTTTGTGTTGTTTGAAGGTGTGCCTCCATGCTATCACTGAAAGCTTTGGTTCAAAATGGTCCTGTAGCTTCTTCTTTATGTCTGCATATGTGAAAGTTTCCAATGGTGCTGGGGTGACCAAGTTCTCTGTGATATCGAAGGTGGCTGGGCCGCACACGCAGAGAAGGGTTGGGGCCTTCAGCCCATCTTCGCTGACTTGATTTGCACATAGGTACTTCTCTATGCGGGAAATGTAGGATGACCATTGCTCCGGGTGCATCATGTCGAATTCTTCAAGCTTTCTGGCCTTCGTCATGGTGAGAAGTCTTCGCGGCTTGTGTCTCGCGTTGCCTCATGCTTCTGGCTTCTTTGTAGGCCCTGGGACTGATCCAGCATGGTCTCCAGCATGGCTTGCTAGGCAGACTGATGGGGGGGGACACTGTTCCCTACAAGGCTCTGTGCTGGTCTCACCCCCTAGTGACTTCAGGCTTTTACGATGAAGCACCACATCCCACCTTCATCGCCAGTGTTGTGTAGCTGGTTTTTTTGCAGACATTGAGAGAAATGGAAGGTTCAAAAAAGCAACATACTTTATTGAAGGTCAAACACAACATAAGCAACAAAGAAGCTGCTGCACAGCTACTTATATGGTTGGCCGATAGGCAGCAACCAATAGGTTTGAAGCATTGGTTTCCTGCCCAAAGACCTACTTAGCTGACTGGAGACAACCAGTCTGGGCCGGCTAGCAACTGTTACAACATACACGTGAATTAGCACTTAGCAATTGAATGTAAGCAATTAGCACACAGTGCAACAAGAGCAAACACTTACAACATATACAAAAGGCCAATACATTACATCCCCATTTAGGTTTCTCTGAGCTATCTAGTTTTTTTTTCTTATCAATTTCTGACTGTGCATCTAATTAATGATTTTTTGAACCATATTGTTAGATATACATCTTTCCCATCTTTCTCATCTTCCTTTGCCCCAGTATACAACAGAAAACATTGTACGCAATGCTTTGATTTGAGAAATACATATAAAAAGGAAAGATGAATACAGAATTGTATTGTACATGAATATTGAAAGTGCTTGCATTTTGTTTTGGCAAATACAAATTGGTACATTTATATTCAAATGCAAAGTGAACTATTTTCTCTCTCATCCTATTTCAAAGCTGCTTTAATGTTCTTGAAAATCTGTGGTTGCTTATTGAGTTGGCATAAAAGTCATTTAATGCTATAGACCTCATAAACAGCATGCTTTTATCTCAGTTTGCACACAGTTGTTAGGCTCCTTGGCTTTCTTGTCATTAGCATCTGACAATTCTCTGCCAGATTTCCATAAGTGAAGCCCTTCCCTGAAGTTCATAGGGCAGCATGTTGTGAGGAAGGATGTTTTGTTGCTCTAAAATCCTTCCATTTAATCAAACTCTATTTCCTTTTCTCACTCAGCTTTTTGCCACTTGTAGTGCTTGTGGTTTTACTGGAGGATTGGCAAGGAGAAATTGAGTACTGGTGTGTACTCTTTCCCAATTTCAGTAATTTATGTGTTGGATTTGTTAAGGACACTACACTCCAAAAAGATTCCATACAATTTAAAATATGTCAATAAATATGTTAAAACACAGATAAAAACCATGATTGCCTGGACCAAAACAAAACACCAGGATATGCAAGAAAGAGAAAGGGAAAGTTGGAAACTGAATGATGGCTCTCCAGAACAGAGGCATCTCTGATCCCTTCATAACTGAGAAGACCATCCTCTCCCTCAAAGAGGTAAAAACAATTGCATGGACTTAACAGTCCAGTTAAGGTTCCTAAATAGCCCAGGAGGACTTGGATCTTGGATATATTGAACTATTATCTTTCAAATAATGGTTCAATATACAATGCAGAATCGAGCAAGCATTTACTTTACTTAGCATTTGGATTATATTTACTTCGACCTTATCTTTGGTGAGAAACTTGTTAGATTAGAATGATCTTTCTCATCTTCAATCTAGTCACCATTGAGGAACAGGTATTTCTTAGATTTGCAATGGTTTCTTTGCTACCTGGTATAAAAAAAGACTCCTTAGCTAGATTCATTCTTGGAGAAGAATGACTGCTGTCTTGAATTATATTATTAATGAAACTTCTGGAAACCAACCCACAAGCTCAGAGAATGAATCTTCACCCTCATCCTACATCTGAGCTACAGATAGTTGCCACCATTGGAAATTATATTATTATGTAATTTTCTTATAGTGACCTGGGTAAAAACCCTATGTACTCATTCTGCGTGGTCATTGCTTCTGAGTCCAAAAGAATCTGTGATCCAATCCTGCTGGACTGAGGACAGAACAATACGCTTCTTCCTTCTTGTCTTAACATCCAAGCAATTAATGCTGTTTACAAAGTAAATAAGCAAAAGCAAAAGATACTTCCTGGAGATGTCAAGTCATGGTTCATAGCTGAACTCAGGACTGCGTTTCTGAAATGACCTATGACTGTCCCTGTGGATGAAATTTTACCTCTGTCTTTGGTGATGGAAAAATGATTATATACCACTTAGAACTAAATAGATATTTTAAAAAGTATTTGTAGATTTGACCGAAAAAAAAACAACCTCCTTGCATTACCCCATCTTTCCTACAGGTTACAAGACCTTAATATGCTGCTGGATTTAAATGCTCCACACAATTGTTCAATGCAGCAGAATTCAGATAATTGGATCCAATCTATTTAATTCTTTAGCCCTCAAGCTATTAAATGAAAAGAAGCCTTTTGGAGTTTTGTCTTAACTGGTGGAGTAAATATAAGCATAGGAGAAACTGGCTTAGCCCCCAGTTAGATGGGAATCTGGTTAATATCTGGCCCTGAGAGATATTTAATGTATGATTCCGATAATACTTTATCAGCTGGTATTTCTGCTGCACTGATTGACCTTCTTAGTCATTCCAAACAGCTGAAACAGCACCAAGTCTCACTGTTGGTTCAGTTCTCCAGATTCTGTTTTTTTTCCCCTAAGCAGAAATGGAGGAGAAATTTGTTTAATTTGAGTGTTTAGATCTGGGGTGTCAAACTGCCGGCTCATGGACCGGTTGCATCATATGGAGACCACACCCATCCCAGTTCCGGCAATGCAAAAAATGTCGCAATACGTCATGTCACGTCATGTGATGTGGTGAGTTTGACACCTATGGTTTAGATGAACATCTTCACTTTGTTCCTGCCAACAGTCTCAGAATTTTGTGACCCATTTAGCAATTCCTAAAATGGCCAAAAAATAAATAAAAAAATGAATGCAGCAAACTGAGAATGTTAAGGAAAAATATAAATAGCAAAAGTGTGCATACATGGAACACCTTACAGAATGAAAAAAATATGTTAAAGAAATATACATGCTAGGAAACTTTCAAGCAACAAAGCTGTGAACAAGAAGAAATGCACATATTACAATATATGTTCTAACTTTTTTGCTGCAAAAAAACTGAAGGAGAAAGAATGACACAATCAGAAAATTGAAAAATTGATTTTAATTGAAATAATCAGATATTTCCTCCATATTCCACACATAGCAATACATATCTACATCTCACACACTTACACACACAGAGCTGCACACACAGCTCCTAGATTTTGGATTATAAGGAATAGAGGAGTAACTGCTTAGGCAATTTGTATTATAAAGTAATGCACCAATCCCATGGAGCACCATAAATGTACAAAGCAGAGTTCTTTAGTAAAACAATCTATGTAAAAATAAATGTTTTTTTGTAATGCTGCTAGAATAGAAAATAATTCATTTGCTAACTATTAATTTATGAGGATTTAAGCAACTGAAGTATCAAAAGGATAATCAGATCACACAGTTTAATATTTGATAGATATCAATCTTCCTATTTACTCTTCAAGGGAAAACATATAGATGTTTCATTTTCTAACCAAAAAAGACACTCTTTGTTGTCTTTGAAGCTGAAAAGATTGGTGAAATACCTTTCGGAAATATAGTATATCTTAATCTCAAGGATGCAAAAGTAATTTAGCTAGTCATATTGTGAATTGTCTGCTGTTGCTCCTCAAGATTCCTAGCATAGTGCTATTGAACTGATCTTTTTTGCCACAATTTATCTGGCCCCAAATAATCAAGCTGAATCATATTAACATCCTTTGTCCCAAAAGTGCTTTTTCAAAAGGTAACTGGACTTTGTTTTTCCTTGAAGTCCAGTTGCCTTTTGAAGAAAGTGCCTTTGGGACAGCCATGACCTGGAAGACTGAGAGTCTCCATAGACATTAACATCCTTTGTGACTCAACATCCCAAGCAATTCATAAGGAGAGTTTCATTCACCCAATAATATCACAATGCTGAAACTATTTGATATAAAGGCAAACCCCCCACATATATATCTTGGTTAGATTCATTCATTCATTCAAATTTATATAGTTGCCCATGTCACAAAACAGTGACTCTGGTTGGCCTGTAACAAAGTTAATAAACAATAGTTCATAAATAACAACAATGATTAAAAACACGATGATAAATGTAGTTAAAATAGTTGCTTATGATTGTATATTTTTATAGAAAACCACTCTAAGGCTGATTACTGCTATACATTTTGCAAAGTTAATTTTTCCGAAGATGATTTACATGTAATGTATAAATGTATAAAATGAATGTACTGTATAAAAATATTTTTTTAAGAAAAAGGAATATCCTAATTTTTTTGCATTGTGAAATAACTATACACTACAAAGACACAATAATAAAGAAAACATTACATTTTAGTAATATTAGTCTTAGTCCACTTTAGTTAAGTCCATGTTCAAATTATTTAAATAAATAATTTAAAATTGTCCCTTTAAGATGATATTCTGCATATAAATATAAATATAAATATAAATATACCATAGTCTAATTTAGTTGTGTTAAATATTAAAATAAATGCATATGTATATAATAATATTTTTTAAAACCTTCTTGAACTGTACTGATGCAAGGGTGCCTTTATTATCACATTTTTAAAAATCCAAGAGTGCTGCTCAATAGTTAACTTTTTATTGTTACATATTTTTATGTATAGACACCATTTAGATTCCTCCCTATTACATTTTCATTCATGCTTCTAATGAACAAAGTTAAGGACTTAAAAGAGAAATCATTTGGATGGAAAATGAGAAAAACCTAGTAGAGTTTTGAATTTTTACACTTTGACAAGGGTATTGGCTGTGCTTCAAAAGGGTTTAGATTAGTCTCTACTGGACCATCAAAATGTGTAGAAAATGGATGTTCTTCCTATAATAAGTGTGAGCTTGCAACACATATAAGAATTATGAAGCTATTATGTGTCATAAAAGAAGAATAGCAAAAAATATGCACAGAGGAAAGCAGGAAAGAAATTTGATTCCACAAACTTCTCATCCTGTTTGCACTTTGTGGAGACAGCATGAATATCATTATTAATGTCTTGATGGATAATGATGTTATACATTGTGACATGTTTTGCATTTACAGAAGGTCTATCTACCTATTTAGGCAGGGGAGGAGCAAGTGGCACTCATGGTTAGGAGGGCCTTTGCTCAACTTTGTGTTGTGTACCAGTTATATCCATTTCTGGATCAGGATGCCCTCCTGTTGATTACTCATGCCTGGTCATTTCCCATATGTACTATTGCAATATACTCTACATAGGGCTACTCCTGAAGAGTATACTGAAGGTTCAGCTGGTGTAGAATGCAGCTGCACAAGCAACTTTGGGTGCCGGGGATGGCACATGTAATATGTCTGCTGACGCAGCTACACTGGGTGCCAGTTTTAATTCAAGGTACTGATTATTACTCTTAAAATCCTACATGGTATGGGGCTGGGATACCTAAGGAACTATCTCACTTCCATTATGTCAGCCCTTCCCACTCAGTCAGATGGGGAAGGTTTATTATGGATCCTGTCGGTTAAACAATTTCAACTGGTAGGGTCTAGGAAGAGGGCCTTCTCTGCCATTGTCCTCCCCCCTCTGGAATATTCCAGAAGGATATTCCAGAAGCCCCCACTTTCCTGGCCTTTCAAAGGAGTTTGAAGAGCTGGATCTGCCATCCCATAAGGGGCTCAAAAAGCAGCCTGCACCCCTGATTGTGCTTGGCACCTTGATGGCCCTCCCCCGCTTTTAATTTTTTAATTTATTCTATTCTTGCTTGTCTAGCCCTTTTTATTCTTGTGTTGTATTTTTGTATTTTTGATGTATTGTATTTTTTAAAATCAGGTTTACCCTGAGTGATATTGGTTGTATTTAAAATTTGATAAATAAAATCTCTCTCTTTCTCTAACTATCTAGCATCTATCTATCTATCTATCTATCTATCTATCTATCTATCTATCTATCATCTATCTATCTATCTATCTATCTATCTATCTATCTATCTATCTATCATCTATTATGATAAAAAATAAAGGTCTAAAAATTTGGGGAGAAGAATATAGTCTTAAATGCTATGCAAATGATGTAATATTAAGCTTCATAAAATCACAAAAGGCAATAAAACAGTTCATGAAAACAATTAATAGTTTTGGAGAATACTCTGGATATAAAATCAATGTTCAAAATAAAAAAACAATTACAAGATTTTCAATGCAAGCAGAAATCAATTTTCTGCAGAAAGAATTTGGCTGTCAGCTAGCTCTCAGTGAATTACCTGGTTGTGCATCTAACAGGCAACAATTAACTAGCATATCAAGATAACTATGTTAAATTATGGGAAGAGATTAAAAGAGACCTTGAAAAGCAGAGGAGCTTAAAATGATTTTGGTTAGGATCAACTGCAATTATCAAAAGGAATATGCTATCCAAGACTGAACAATTTAACGATTGCAAGCTCCCCCAAAGTCATTGGAAATTAAGCGGCAGGCATACTGAATAAGTTATTATTATTAAGATAAACTGTCTATTCCAAATGATACAAATCAGTATTTCAAAGAGAGCCTTACAACACTGGCAAGAAACTGTCAGCAAATATATATAAAGTGGAGAAAAAAATGTAGACTTAAACAAGCACTCCTTCAAAATTTCTAAGACATTTTTTATCATATCATAACATTTAAATCATATCATAAAACAAGCTGCCTGACATTAATAACAGAGTGGATAAAATTCCCAAGAAGCAAAACATCAATATTCATAGATAGCTTCATAGGTATTTATGGTACAAAGATACAAAGGAGGATAAACATTTAAAAGGACATATTTTAGACAAAGTCTGATAAAATTATGGAATTTTAGAAAGGGAATATTAAGACCAACAATTTTACCTCTAGCTTTTCTCTCAAATGATTTTCATGTCAGAGATAATATAATAAAATGCAATCACATATGCAGATATGGTTCATTCACACTCTATGAATATACATCAATGGAAAAACTAACTATATATTCGCAATGGAAATTTAACCAAATTTAAACAAGAATGGTTGCTATATATAACAATCTATCACATAGCATATAATCACTTACAGCCTGGCTTCTAAGGAGACCCAAATGTCTACAAACATTGTAAATTAGCAAATGATAAACAAGGGGAAGTTAGAAACCCTTTTGTTCTGTTTTTTTTTCATTTTCTTTTCCTTCTTTCTTTTTTGTTATTTTAATTGTTGTTAAATTTAATTTGCTTTATCCTTTTTTTCCTTTTATTTATATGTAAAAAATTAACAATGCAATGTAGACCTTAACACTAAATGAGCAGTTCAAGACCAAATTTTTTATTGTACAAAACATACTTTGATGCAATCTGGTCTCTGAGTTTGTGTATTTGTGGATCAGTGTTTCACTGAAACTCCTGGATGAAAAAGTCAAACAATTTTATGCTTGGATTATTGATATCCCAAATTATAATTAATATTGATAGAATGCTTTTCTTTCCTTTATTTTCAATAGTCAAAGTTATCTAAACGATAGAGTGTCAATAATCTTAAAATAATGCTGCACAAATACCATTGTACTGAAACAATGTATAAAGTACTACAGTTCATAACAAGATTATAATAATAATCGCAAGGGAATGATTGGCAACTTAAATCAGCAAAGGAGTTAAGACAAGAAAACATAAATTACTCTTGGTTTCAATATACCCAATTGAAGCTAGGTGGAAGTCAGATCAAAAGGTTGGTATCACAATTACAGATCAAAATTTAGTAAAGCAAATTAGAGATTCAAAATGTGCACATATAAAGAGGATATATAATGCTTTAATTGAATTGGATTCAGAAACGGAATTGGTTAAAGATTGCATGATAAAGTGGGCACAAAATATTCAGGAACCAATCTCGTTGGACACCTGGGAGATAATTTGGGTCAGAAATGTTAAATTTACCCAGGCTCAAAATTTAAGAGAAAATTTTTACAAAATGTTTTATAGATGGCATCTGGATCCCAAGAAGTTGTCCAACATGTATCCTAATCTGCAGTCTAAGTGTTGGAGGTGTGGTAGCTTAGAAGCTACCTATTTCCATATGTGGTGGACTTGTAGAAACATAAAAGCCTTCTGGATTAAAATTTGGTGGAACATTCAAAAGATTTTTAAGAGGAAGATAAAGTTTTCCCCGCAATTGTTCTTACTGGGTATTGTTGTAAATTGTGATGTCAAAGAGACTAATCTGATGTTGAATATGATAACGGCAGCACGGTTACTGGTGGGACAATATTGGAAGAAGGACAATCTGCCCACGGTAGAAGAATGGGTGTTTAAAGTTTCTAATCTTGCAGAAATGTCCAAGATTTCTGCTTATTTAAAGGATCACTCACAGGAGAGATATATTTCAGTCTGGAGGAGATGGATAAATTATATTCAAAACAAATATGGGACCAAAAAGTTCCATTTAGCTTATGAGTAGAATTTAGTGGGATATTGTTATTGTTAGTAGTTATGCTAAGAGAGAGTTAAAGCGCAGTACGAATTTGGTTGATTGTATATTGTGTAAATTTTTATTTAGAATATGATTGTTGTAACTATAATCCTGTATTTAGCTCTGGGAAGTGGGGGGGGAAGTGGGGGGGTTGGGGTGGGAGGGATTTGGGGATATATTGTAAAATATTGTAAAACTCTTTAATAATAATTAAAAAAAGATTATAATAATAATCTCCCCCCCTTCCAGACGGTTATACAAATTCACTGAATAAAATTCCAAACCATGGGATACAACACTGGAACAGTGGAAATACCTACAAGGAACAGTTCAATTTTGCACATCTTTTCCCATGTGCTCCTTTCTCAGCATTAGTTACACCCTTGTGTGATTCACATAGTTTGAAAAGGAAGTTTTGCAAAGGCCAGGAGTGCTAACTGTGAATTTGAAATCTGATATTCATGACAGTTTTGCACTGTTCCATTACAGCAATTCCTGTTTTTGATTACTGTTCAGGTTTGCAGCGAATATCATAATCAGGGTTCTGTCAAAAATCAATCCAATATTACCTGCTCCAAAATTATGCAAAGTTTTGTGTTGCGTAGCAATACAATAGGGCTGGGTGTTGGATGTTCATCAGACATGTTTTGCCTGATTGAATTACATACTTAGGGTCACAGTCTATTTACAAGGCTTATTAGTTGTACTAAGGGTGACTTAGTATAAGCTTCGATACAAATTTGAAGTAACAAGTGCAGTTTAAATTCTAATATAGCAGTTCAGAAAACGGACCCATTTGAGGAAATAATTATGTTTCCAAATATATCAAGCCATTTTTATGGAAGCAAAGCCTAGTAAATATTAGACAAAAGATTGAACGGAAAGAAGTTAGTATACTTTGGGTTGATAATACATAAAACTTTATTTAATGTTCTTTACCATTTGTTGGGTAATTTCAGTGGAAATGGAACAGCAATCACAAATTACAGAAGATAAAAGCAAGGTATTTGTGCTAGATGCCATTAAAATTTATTCTGGCAAAAGGAAGAAGCTATAAGAAATTTATTTTTTTCCAAACACTGGTTGTGTGGGAGGGCACCCTGCTGAAAGAAAAACATGAGGCTAATGAGCTTGTCGATCAGAAGGTCGGCAGTTTGGCGGGTCGAATCCCGAGTGCCGCGCAACAGAGTGAGCGCCTGTTACTCGTCCCAGCTTCTGCCAACCTAGCAGTTCGAAAGCACGTAAAAATACAAGT
This sequence comes from Vipera ursinii, assembly GCF_947247035.1. NCBI lineage: Eukaryota > Metazoa > Chordata > Lepidosauria > Squamata > Viperidae > Vipera > Vipera ursinii. The sequence goes on from NC_139512.1 coordinate 298,861,423, forward strand.
AGAAAAATAGGGACCACTACGGTGGGAAGGTAACAGCGTTCCGTGTGCCGTTGGTGTCTAGTCATGCTGGCCACATGACCATGGAGACGTCCTCGGACAAGCGCTGGCTCTTCGGCTTTGAAACAGAGATGAGCACTGGCCCCTAGAGTTGGAAATGACTAGCACGCATGTGTGGGGGAAACTTTTCCTTTACTTTATACATTCCATTGGAGGTCTAGACTCTACCAGGCTGGTTCAAAATGGCTTTCAAGTTGTGGTGGCATAGGAAAATGTCAATTTATGGCCTTATACCTGCTCTACCCTACATCCTCTACCTGAGGCTTCATTTCTTTAGTTGTGGATTAGATTCCTATCCTCTTTCTATTCTTTTATGCCCCTGTTCTTTTTACTTGACTTCTCTGACCTTATATAGATAGTCCTCGACTTACAACAGTTTGAAATTACAACAGCAATGAAAAAAGTGACTTATGACTATTTTTCACACTTATGACTGTTGAAACATCCCCATGGCCACGTGATTTACATTTGGCTGCTAGACAACTGACTCACATTTATGACGGTTGCAGTGTCCTGGGGTCATGTGATCATCTTTTGCAACCTTCTGACAAGCAAAGTGAATGGGGAAACCAGATTCACTTAACAACTGTGTTATTAATTTAACAACTGCCAATGTGGCAAGAAAAGTTGTAAAATGGGGCAAAACTCACTTAACAAATGTCTCACTTAGCCACATAAATTTTGGGCTCAGTTGTAGTTGTAATTTGAGAACTAACTATAATAGTACTTGCTAGTACTATCCACAAATACACAGAAGCAGGCTCAGGGTATACCATTATTGCTTCCCTAAATGAACCTTTTTTTGCAATGTCAAAATTTGCTGTCATTGGTATCTGCTACCAACTCAAAGTGAACCCATTTTTTCCAACCCATAACATGTCTTTCTGTTTCTCAGTGACCCATAATCATTGCCTAAAGCCTGAATTTTGTATACCACTATAGGAGCAAAGGAAAAATCTGAAAGAGGACCTGCTGGCAACGTGCCATGGCTATCGATCTTACAAATAGCATGAAGGTTTTCAAAAGTAACATTGCAAAGTATCCACAAATCACTTCAGTGAGTACATTGACATTTTAATAAGTTCAGTCCCATTAGCAGTGACAGGATGAGAGGAGTATAAATGCAAGCCTATCTGTTTCACTGACTTGGGATGACATTGCTGGTTTATTGCAATCCTGTCACTGCATTGTGCTGGATTCCAAAGGGATAGATTTCAGTCCCAATTAATTAAAGTGTATCTATTGTCTTTTGTTGCAATTAAGCAATGTGTACAGGTGAAACTCGAAAAATTAGAATATCGTGCAAAAGTTCATTTATTTCAGTAATGCAAATTAAAAGGGGAAACTAATATATGAGATAGACTCATTACATGCAAAGTAAGATAGTTCAAGCCGTGATTTGTCATAATTGTGATGATTGTGGCTTACAGCTCATGAAAACCCCAAATCCACAATCTCAGAAAATTAGAATATTACATGCAATTAATAAAACAAGGAGTGTACATAGAACAATATTGGACCTCTGAAAAGTATAAGCATGCATATGTACTCAGTACTTGGTTTGGGCCCCTTTTGCAGCAATTACTGCCTCAATGCGGCGTGGCATGGAAGCTATCATCCTGTGGCACTGCTTAGGTGTTATGGAAGACCAGGATGCTTCAATAGCGGCCTTCAGCTCTTCTGCATTGTTTGGTCTCATGTCTCTCATCTTTCTCTTGGCAATGCCCCATAGATTCTCTATGGGGTTCAGGTCAGGCGAGTTTGCTGGCCAATCAAGCACAGTAATCCCACAGTCATTGAACCAGGTTTTGGTGCTTTTGGCAGTGTGGGTAGGTGCCAGGTCCTGCTGGAAAATGAAGTCAGCATCCCCATAAAGCTCGTCTGCAGAAGGAAGCATGAAGTGCTCCAAAATCTCCTGGTAGACGGCTGCATTGACCTTGGACTTAATGAAGCACAGTGGACCAACACCAGCAGATGACATGGCTCCCCAAATCAACACAGACTGGAAACTTCACACTGGACTTCAAGCATCTTGCAGTGTGTGCCACTCCATTTTTCCTCCAGACTCTGGGTCCTTGGTTTCCAAATGAGATGCAAAAGTTGCTCTCATCAGAAAAGAGGACTTTGGACCACTGAGCAACAGACCAGGTCTGTTTTTCTTTAGCCCAGGTAAGACGCTTCTGATGTTGTTTGTTGTTCAGGAGCGGCTTGACAAGAGGAATATGACATTTGAAGCCCATGTCTAGGATCCGTCTGTGTGTGGTGGCTCTTGATGCACTGACACCAGCCTCAGTCCACTCCTTGTGAAAGTCCCCAACACTTTTGAATGGCCTTTTCCTGACAATCCTCTCCAGGCTGCAGTCATCCCTGCTGCTTATGCACCTTTTTCTTCCACACTTTTCCCTTCCACATAACTTTCTATTGATACAGCACTTTGGGAACATCCAACTTCTTTTGCAATTACCTTTTGAGGCTTTCCCTCCTTATGGAGGGTGTCAATGATGGTTTTCTGCACAACTGTCAGGTCAGCAGTCTTCCCCAGGATTGTGATTCCTACTGAACCAGACTGAGAGACCATTTAAAGGCTCAGGAACCCTTTGCAGGTGTTATGGCTTAATTAGCTGATTAGAGTGGGACACTTTGAGCCTAGAATATTGCACCTTTTCACAATATTCGAATTTTCTGAGATTGTGGATTTGGGGTTTTCATGAGCTGTAAGCCATAATCATCACAATTATGACAAATCACGGCTTGAACTATCTTGCTTTGCATGTAATGAGTCTATCTCATATATTAGTTTCCCCTTTTAAGTTGCATTACTGAAATAAATGAAATTTGCACAATATTCTAATTTTTCGAGTTTCACCTGTATGTTCAGGTACGAATGCACAGGCTTGCAACTTGCTGGGAAATAAAACTGGGATATTTGAGGTTACTTTGCATTTTGCAGTGCATATTGTCTCACTCCTGAAGTAAGTGGAGGCATGGCCATGGAGGGTGGGAAAAGTTAAATGGGTGTCTCAGACATTTGCAAAACTTAAGATGCACATTTAGTCCCTTCACCCATCTGTGCATGCTCTCTGGAGCCACAAAAGAGATGTTTTGCAGCGACATGTTGTCTACAGACCACACTTCTTCCAGTCCTACATTAAGGGAGTTAATTTACCTATTGTCTCAATGAAACATTTTGTTTTATTTATTTACAAGTATTATCACATGCCCCTGTGTGAAGGCTCTGGGCAGCATTCTATGAGGAAAAAAAACAAAAAACAAAAGCAAAATAATATAATTAATCCATCCCAACACAGTCCCAAAGTAAACAAACAGAAACAGGTTTAAAGGCAAGGGAGAATAAAGTTGCTTGGACAGCCTTATCAAATGCTAGGGGGAGGGTACTGTATACCTTGCCATGCCTTGCCTTGTCAATCCCCACTCTCTCTTTAAATAGTAATGTGATGTTTGTGACTTGAAAACTGCATTCTCGCACTTTTAAGGACAAAAGGCTCAGTCATTTTTGGTCATATTTTGTAAAGGAATAATCAAATTGCTAAGATGCAATCCTTAGTTATAGTTTTATTAAACTTCAATTAAAATCAATTTGAAAGAGTCAATGTTTACTTCCCATGGAATCAAAAAGTGCAAATGACAACTTGATATACCATGTATGCTTGATCATTAACAGTTTGAGGGAAATTTCTACAAGAAAGAAAAAGCTTGACTTGTTTGTTTGTGTTGCGATTCAGGGTCAGCCTGTGCGTTCAGCATTTGGGTCGGATGATTCAGAGGAGGAGGAGGGGGGTGTTGGAGAGGTTGCTGAGGGGGTTGGAGAGCTTGCTGATGAGAGCCCTCAGCCAGGCCCCTCCCACCTGGTCACGATGCAGACCCAGCTGTGTGAGCCTGACAGCGTGGATGAAGATGACCCACAGCTGGCCCTGTTCAAGGACGCCCGACGTAGGAGGCAGTCAATCAGGAGTAAACAGAGGAAGGCAATGGGGCACCTCGGAAGGAGGCAGAGAGAAGCCATGCCCTGAACTGTATAAAAGGGGAATGTGTGGGAGGGCTGGTTTGCTGAAGGCAACCGTTTGAATAGTTCCTGTTTCATGGTTCGTGTTTGCTCTCTTTGCTCTCTTTGCTCTGTTTATGTTTTTATGTTAGTAAATTTGGCAGGCTTAGTTCCAGCCTCTTGCCTTCTTGTAAAAGGGGTTGTCCCTGTCTTATCTGCAGGGCCGGTAGCAGGCTGGTACAGAACAGTTTGATTGCTTGCTGGAATCAAATACGTATTAGTGAAATTCAAACAGATAATTCCAGTTTTTAAACAATCCCTTTGTTTTTCCTAAATTTAGGATTCCTGTGTGAAGGTAGAATGCTCTGTTTTCAGCCATATTTGTCACTTGTCCTTTATTTAGGTGGTAGTGCTGCTTCTGTTACTATCTTTTTATCTAGTATTATTACTGCAATATTCAAGTGTAGTCACCTGTGGTTGTGACACAGGCTAAGCAGAGATTAAGGAGTGTCTGTTTAGTGCTCATTTGTCACAGTGTCAAATGACCCTCCAATGGTGCCAATGAAGCCTCCACCCCAGCCTTCAGTTTTCCCTCAGTCTGGTTTCACAAACAAATTCCCAGCTGACCCACAAGGCAAGAGGGAGGTAACAGTGCCAACAAGTCCAGAGTTCCAGCAATCAAAACACAGTCCAAGAGTGCAAAGTGCAAGAGCCAAGTCCACGTCCAAGGTTCAGAGTCCATAAACACAGTCCAAAGTTCAAGGAATAGGATCTAGGGAAGCTGGAAGTAGAACATGAAATGAGCAGGTGTTCCCCACAAACACACTTTCCTCAGTGCCTAGTTAAATCACCCTTCCCCAGCTGTTGCTTATTAGGAGGGGCAGGGTTGCTTCTTCACAAGCGGCCTCACTGACCTCCTCTGTGCCTCGCTCTGCTCTCCTTGTCCACAGATCAGTTGGGGGATAGAGCCATTTTTTGTTGGAGGTGGTCTGGAGCCTGTCATCTCTGCTTGGCTCTCTGTAGCTGCTCCGCTCCTGCAGATGGCTCTCCATCAGGTCTGCCAGATGGCCCTGGGACTACCTCATCCTCAGTCCCTGGACTCTCCACTTGTTGGGAGAGGACCATGTCCTCCCCTCTTGTTGGGAGAGTACCATGTCCTCCCCACTTGTTGGGAGAGGACCATGTCCTCCCCATTGGATGGTCCTGGTTCCAACTCCTCCTCATTGAACCAGGATCCTATGGAGCCATGACACCAGCCTGAACTACAAATGTATCCTATTCTTTCTTTGTTTTGCCATGGAAATGAGAAAAACTGCTGAAGGTTAGCTGAATTTTACTGCAGATGAGAAAGCTGAATATTAGAGCAACCATGTATTGGATTATGTTACTCCTTTTGCAAATCTTGCTATTTTGCATATGGAAAAGGACTGGGTTGGATCGGAATATTTAAAACAAAAAACCAATATGTTTGTATCATTCCTACTGGTGAAGAGCCAGGTATAATGAAGCTCTAAATAAACTGTTATTTGGAGGCATGGAATCTTTCACAGCAGCCTATCATGGCTTGCCAGAAAAAGCAGGTGCTATTCAGATGAGAATAGGCATGAAGCCTCTGAACCCTAATTAAATCAAGATGTCTTTTGTTTTAAAATAGGAATGTGGAACACAGAGAATCAAATGACTGGAAGCTAGATGGAACAAGTTCCATCAAGCCATGAGGAAGATACAGACATAAGCAAACAGCTTTTGCTCATTCATTCATTCATTCATTCATTCATTCATTCATTCATTCATTCATTCAGTTGTATGTCCACCCATCTCAGTAAGGGACTCTGGGCAGTAAACAGCATTTTAAAAACAAAAACAATTACAATAATACAGAAATTTAAGTACCTTAAAATTATACAGATCAGTGCTTCAACTTCAACTTCAGAGTTATGCCACTTCTAAAATGGCTCCTGCTTCCAAGATGGCACAAGGCACCTTCTGTATAGGAAGGCTGCATGGCATATCAGCATGGAAACATTTTTTGGAAAAGTGAGCTGGAAAATTGTGCCCTTCTTGTGTGCATGGTGCCTTCTTCTAAAACCGGGAAAGGTGGGCTCTTTGGGAAGGCATTGTATCTGCTGATTACTCTTTTGGAAAGGCAATTTTTGGAAGAGGCAACAGGTGCAAGGGATGATGGGACAGGTAGGCCCAAGATTGTGGGATGCAGCAGGTTGAAAATTTTGCAAGGGGTGACTTGGGGGTTGGTGGTGAAGGCATAAGAACTCCTTGTCTATGCTATGTTGAGCTGGGGAGGTGCTGGAATGCAGGCTTATCCCACCTCCTGAGGCACCTTGTGTTCTGCTTAATAACCCATGTGTTCACTTAACTATCACAGCAGGGATAACTGGGATTGTCATCATTAAGTGTGGCAATTGTGTGAGTACCTTTGCTTAAGGACCACAACAACTTACAGCCATAATTTTTTGCTTCAATTGCAGTTTTAAGTCAAGGACTACCTTTAGATAGTTACATCTCAGTATCTTTCCATTTCATTTATAAAGAGATATGCTAATTTTTGTAAGTTTGTATCACATCATGAACCAACATTTGTTTGTTCCAAGCAGAATAACATAACAGAGTTGAAAGGGAGGTCTTCCAGTCCTATGGGCAGATTTTGAGACTGGGAAGGAAATAGATAGACCTGCAGGGATGATTTTGAAACTCTAGTTACATTAAAAGGGTAAAGGTTCCCCCGCACATGCGTGCTAGTTGTTTCCGACTCTAGGGGCCGGTGCTCATTTCCGTTTCAAAGCCAAAGAGCCAGTGTTTGTCCGAGGACGTCTCTGTGGTCATGTGGCCGGCATGACTAGACGCCAAAGGCGCATGGAACGCTGTTACCTTCCCACCGTAGCGGTCCCTATTTTTCTACTTGTATTTTTACGTGCTTTAAAACTGCTAGGTTGGCAGAAGCTGGGATGAGTAACAGGCGCTCACTCTGTTACGTGGCACTCGGGATTCGACCCGCCAAACTGCCGACCTTCTGATCGACAAGCTCAGCATCCTAACCCACTGAGCCACCGCGTCCCCCAAGTTACATTGCATATGTATTAAGAGGAGATACCAGCAAAAGAGTGATAATCAACAGGATGCAATTATGCTAGAATCTTTTAAAAAAACTGTGGAAAAGAATATGTCATGCTTATAGCAATTTGATTTTTATATCAAAATGTGCACTGATTATAACAAGTGAAAACCATTGGGGGGAGCCCTCTTTTTTAAAAACAAAACAAAACAACAACACTGTATTGCTTGACCAAAAAAGTGCTAGGAATATATCTGATGTTGATCCTGTGATGTAGAAAGAAAACAGAGAGGCAGCTGAAAGAATATATGATAATGGTGAATTCCTATTATCTCCACATTGATTGGCAAATGTGTATCCAGGTGCTGACAAAGAAAAAAAAGAAGAAGTGTTGTTGCTGTTGTTAGAAGAGAATGAGTTACTCATAGCACTGTCGGGATGGGAAGCAAATCAAGATACCATTGTGAGCAGTTCCCAGGGTCTATTTAGTGATGTAATTGTTGCTGGAGATATCTGAGCATGAACCCCTCTAGAAAGCCCAATGCAGTCAAAGTTAATTTCAGAAACTGGCAATCCTCAAAAATGGAACAATTAGGAATTGAAGGAGCAAATTGCTAAAAGTACGGCAAACAACCGACCATTATGTCTTTAAAATATCAGGAAAATAATGCTGGCTGGAGATGTGAGAGGGGGAACTCTAGACAGCAATTCAGTGCATTTGTCCAGGAATAAGAGCCATCAAATATTGCAAGTCAATTTATTTAAACAGCTCCAACAAAAGAAAATGCCCACCTCCTCAAAACAATCAGTTTCATTGGTAAATTCCTCTTAGCATCAGAAAGACTGCCTGGCATAAGATTGCCTTGTTAGAAAGGACAATTATGGAGGCAGACATGTAATCTCATGCAAATTCCTGTGTTGGTTTGACTCTGGGTCACAGTAGCTGCTACCCATTTAAATTGAATTCAGGGGGAAAAAAACCACAGACAGCCAATATAGAAGCTATGGCATGGTCACTTTGGGTTTTAAGCATGAACATTCATTCATTCATTCATTCATTCATTCATTCATTCATTCATTCATTCTGTAATTTGTATAATTGACACAGTCTAAAGCTTTTGCTGGCATTGAATCCCAATACCCATACTTCCTATGCTGGGTGGCAATTAAGAGTTTTAAAATCTGACATATCTGGAAAGCATCAAGTTGAAGAAGGCAGGTCTAGAGAAGTCTAGCTTCATTGTTCTGCAATTAAAACATTGCTTCGTTGTCCTGTTCCAAAAGGAAAGGAAGAATAAACAGAGCAAACAACAGTAATGAGTATCTAGGCCAATGTTTCTCAACCTTGGCAACTTTAAGATCTGTGATATCAACTCTCCTTGTTTTGTGAAGACATTGGCAAACTTTGACAGAGTACTCTTAGTTTACCCTAGGATGATGATGATGATGATGATAATGATAATGATTGAAAGCAAGAGAAAATGAAAGATAAGAAAAACTAAAGTCTAGCACAATGGACATTTTGACTGTTAGGAGTATTAGTGGGGACATTATTAGTTTAAATTAAATGGTGCGCACACACACACACAAACATTCATATATTCATGGCACGTGTAACAATCACATTAACCTTTAATAATCCTCCTTCCCTCTTCTGGTTTAAAGTAATAGCTATATTAATTAGTCACTGAATGATTAAATCAAAATGCAGGCATTTGACTTGCCCCATTCTGAAGGGCTACCTGACACTGTGTCACATCTCTTGAAAGACGCCCAGACAGAGGTGCTGTTTTCTCAGGAAAACATTTTCATGAGGAAACCTAAAAAAATATAGTCCTCATTTCTCTATTGTGCTTTTTCTGCTTGTGGCTGATGAGATCATTCCCCTTTTAGTTTACTGAAGTTAAAAGTTTTCCCTCATTTGGTGATATGACATTTTCTGTACTAATGCAACCCTAACAGATGGCTGTGTAGCCTTTTCTTGAACAGATCCTTCTGGCATCTTCTTTTGTCTGTTATTCCATGCCCTGTACTCTAGGACACATAGATATTTTTTGACAGAAAACATTCCCCCCCCCCACCGCCCCAGGTCTGGAAATCCCATCCTAGCCTTCTAACAGGATACCAAGATCTCATTCACTGGAGCCTTTTGCTAAAGAGATGTCTAAAAGCTTACAGCTTCCTTATCATTTCTCCAAGGCCGTTGGTCTTGTTGACTGGGGCTAATGGGAATTGTATTCCAGAAAACTGGGAAATTTGTGAAAAGCCAAATTAGAGGTAAAGAGACTATAAAGCACAAAAAGTAGGAAAGATTGTTGTTAGATCCCTTATAAGAAAAATGCAAAAACGTCCTCTTTTATTTTTATCTAAATAAGATTTGTACCTAAGGCTACATATGTTTGTGTTTTGAAGAGTGAGCCAATATCAGCTGTGTCTAACAGAGAGTTTCAACAATTGAACACCATCCCCAAATATCTGGAGTGATTGAAAGAAGGACATTAGTATAGACACATCTCTGTTTCACATGATGTGGGTTCCATTACTGACCACATCAATGATCCTTTCCAGGGTCTTATGCTTAGCGCCCTATAAAGCTGTCATTTTTGTTGCAGAATGAAGGAATGCCTCTGCATTACTCCTGTTTTTAATAGACACAATACAAATCTGCACCATTATATATATTTTCCAGTCTGTTTTGTATTTGTTAAATCTCTTTCAGCCTGGTTTGTCTATAGAACAGAACAGAACAGAATAGAGCGGGAAGGGACCTTGGAGGTCTTCTAGTCCAGCCTCCTGCCCAAGCAGGAGAACCTATACCATCTCAGACAGGTGAGTGTCTAGTCTCTTCTTAAAAATCTCCAGTAATTGTGTGCCACTATTTCCAGAGGCAAGCTTTTCCACTGGTTAATTGTCCTCACTGTCAGGAAGTTTCTCCTTAATTCAGACATGTCAAACACAAGGCCCGGGGGCCAGATCCGGCCCACGAAGTGGTTTCATGTGGCCCACGAAGCCATCCTGGAAATAGTGAGGGACCGGAAGGAAGGAAGGAAGGAAGGAAGGAGAGGGAGGGTCTGAGGGAAGTCCTGCCTTAGTCCTTCCCTGCTGCCCTTTCACCATCCCCTTGCCCCCTCCTCCTGGCCTAACCTGGGTGGTCTCCCATCCTATTGCTAAGGAAGCTTTGGATACAAAGCCAGGTCTCCTCACATGGAGAGGAAGAGGGCCTCCCTCTTGACGTTGCCCTCATACCCATCATGAGCAAGCTGGCTAAGGACAGCAAGCACAGCAGCTGGGCACCCCCTTGAGGAAGTGAGGGTGGGCTTAGTGCTGCAGGTGCTTGAGGGCTAGGCTGGGCATTTGACCACCGCACCACCGTCCAGCCTCCCCTCCTGCATGGCCTGAGAGGAACAGTGAGGCTCCTCCAGTGGACCATGCCTTGGCACTTGCCCAAGTCCCATCTCCTTCTGCCAGAGACCCTCAGATTTGTCCCACTCCTGCCCAGGCCCCCATAGGCACCATAGACGCAAACAATGTAGAGCTGGCCATGCCCACCCAGTAGGTCACGCCTACCCTGGCCACACCCACCTGGCCCCTCAAGGGTAACTGCAATGCTGATGCAGCCCTCAATGAAATTGAGTTTGACACCCCTGCGTTAATTCCAGGTTGCTTCTTTCTTTGTTCAGTTTCCAACCATTGTTTCTTGTCCTGCCTTCTGGTGCTCTGGTGAACAAAGTGACACCTTCTTCCTTGTGGCAGTTCCTCCGATACTGGAACACTGCTATCATGTCTCCCCTATTTCTTCTTTTCTTTAGACTAGCCAAACCCAAGTTTACCTATAATGAGCTTGCTAGACAGAGAAGAGAATAAAGTTCAAAAATAGCCGCATGATTTAAAAATAAGGAAGGAGAAAACAACAAAAGGACCGCCTTTTGGCTGACTGAGGCATAAAGCTGCATCTAGGTGAGGGAAAAGGGGTGATGTGACACAGATTTTGCATGCCACATTTCTATTCCAGCAAATTGTTATGAGGCTCTGACTGGAATCTTCCAAGATCACACATATCATCAAATGCTGGTAAGGGATCTCAGCCTCTGCTCTCCCTAATTAGCAGCAGGCATTCTGAACCACTGCCTCATAGTGAGCATTTATCTTGTACTTCACATGAAATCTTAATTAGATCTTTCTTCTCATTTGGATAGTTTTAAGCAAATATACATGGGCAGACTTTATATAGCTGCCCAACTCAGCATGATTTTGGATGGCATACATAAATTGTCCAGCAACAAATACAAAAGTAAAGAACACAAACCATTAAACACCAACTAAAATGATAAAATGCCAACCTGAATTAAAATATATCATAGCTCGACCATTTGGGAACTCTGCTTATCGTGACCCAAATGGATGGGGAAAGAGCCAGATTTTGATTGTCTTTCTGAAGGTTTGCAGAATCAGGGTTAACTGAATGTTTCAAACGGACAGAGTCATCACTGAGAAGACATGGCTTTTGGGTCCCTTAAGGTGACATTGCTCCAATGATGGACCTGGAATTTGTTGGACTTAGGAACCGGGCTATGCCATTTGTACAACACCCTTCAGATATTCTATCAAGCAGCATTTAACACATGAGAACTAGACCCTTCACATGTCTTTACTTTTTTTATTAGAAGCCAGGCTGCCTTACATATTTTATCTTTCTGATTCCTTTGTTGTGATTCTCAAACTAAGAATTGAATTCTTAGAAGGTTGGCCTAGGTTTAGGCAGTGTTTTTCAACTTTGGCAACTTCAAGATACGTGGACCTGAAAAGAATCCCAGAATTCCCCACCCAGCATAATATATATATGTTAGATTTTTATTTCCTTGCTGCCATGATGCTGGGCCACAGAGAGTAAATCCTGTAAAAAGAGTTGGAGGAACAAAAGTAGAGAGATTGCTAATCCTAAAGCAAGAGAGCAAAGTAAATGTTGAATGGGATGGTATGTGCTTTTTTGCATACCATTGAATGGATTAACAAGAATCTGTGTGGTTTAAGGCTTGCCCTGAGTATAAAGAAACAATTCACGAGGACTATCTAATCACCCAGGCATATATGTTCATGGCCCAGAAAGCCAATCATATTTAATCAATTTTTTGTACAGAGAGGACAAAAAAGCTCAATTGCACAATATGATCTCTCCCCCCCCCACTCCTGCCCCAAGTTCAGCCATTGAATTGTCAATTCAACCCCTGAGAATCCTGTACAGCCGCTCAGACAGAATGAATGACATTTGTTAGAGGAGTTCATCTTTGCTCTCTTGCCTTCTGCCTTCTAGATATAAAACCCCATTGCAGAATCAATTAGAACTGAAATGTTCCTGGATTTAAAAGCCTACGAAGTGTAGCAACAAGGAAATAGCTTATAATAATTCATTCCATAGGAATTTGGTGTGGAGGCTTATTGCCATATTGATCTGAGCATGTAAGAAATCATTAATAATAGGGGAGCAGCTTCTCTTGGGAAAAGTCTATTAGAGAGTTGATTTACTTATGATTCTTTTTTCTATACACACACACACACACACACACACACACACACACACAAATATGTATCCACACATACTGCTATCTGCAATATGGCATCTCCTATGTCTCCTCTAGATTGATTCACATTGTGCAGCTGTAAGACAATGAATAATAATTGAAATTTTCCTCCTCCTCCTCCTCCTCCTCCTCCTCCTCCTCCTCCTCCTCCTCCTCCTCCTCCTCCTCCTCCTCCTCCTCCTCCTCCTCCTCCTCCTCCTCCTCCTGGTGCTGTGGGTTATTTCTTACAGTCCAAAGAAAGGGAACCCTCACTTGTTGCAAGTGATGCTGTAATGGTTGCTCCTCTTTTTGCTAGAGCCACATTTCATTACTAATAATCCTTAATTAGTCTTTTTTGTTTATTGAAGCATTTTTTTTGCTTTAATCCAATTATTAAAAGCAATGGTGAAAAAATAAACAGCGTGAAGCTTAGCTGCATGAGACGGGGAAGGGGAACTTTCAAAATTGGTTTGGAAGGCAGGAGTCTCTGGGTTAGGCCTGGTTATTTAGACATTTTTATTTAGCTGGTGCTATGTGGAATGAAACATTTGAAGCACAAAGATGAGAAAAATATGTAGGAGAAAAGGAAAAAAAATATTTCCATTAAGTAGATACTGTTATTGTTATTTTTTTTTATTTTTATTTTATTTTATATTACATTTATATCCCGCCCTTCTCCGAAGACTCAGGGTGGCTTACAAGCTTAGCAGTAGTTATGAGCTGTGGTGGCGCAGTGGTTAGCATGCAGTATTGCAGGCTAATTGCCGACTGCCAGCATTTTGGCAATTTGAATCTACTGGCTCCAGGTGGTCCCTATACATAAACCACTTTTATTATAAAGCTATATGATTTTGATCACATGGGTGCAACCATTTTCTGCTTTTTTAAAAAAAACCCATCATGGCTTCCCTTGGCTACTTTTTAAACTTTCACAATGGCAGCTCATATTAACGTTATGTTAACTAATACCAACTCATAATATGTAATTACAGGGGCCTGAAAAATTGAGAATGTGGAAAGCAAATGTCAAGGATCAAATAAAACTGAAGGCAAAAAAATCAAACTGTTGTAGTCATTACAGATGTGCAGAGTGTTATATTTTATTTTTCTGGCTATTTTTACTAATTAATATGTGTAGGAGACTGGGTGTTCTTAACTAATTTAACAAATACTTCATTATCGCTGACTTTGAAGCACATGTAATAGGTATTCCAATTGGATAAGATGGCAAAAGATAGATGCCTACTTGATTATCTTTGTGATAAATCTACAGTCCTATTACACTGAAACATAAAATTATTCATTGAAGCAGTGGAGAATAGTTGAAAAAAAATATATACCATTTTAAAAGTCACATCTATAGTGATGGATCTGTGACTACGAGGGAGGTTAAAAAAAAGTCAACATGGCAGCATTGACCTGCCATGGCAGAAAGTGCCTCCTTTTTATGTACACTGTGACCACTACCTTGACATTTCAACACTGAAATGCCAGTGTTGCAGAGGTATGATAGAGATGATGTGATGATGATCAAACACAGCAAAAACCCACCCACTCATTGTGGATGACATTTATATTGCAAGGCTGCCTCCCTTTAGAGAAGTGTTTTGGTTTCTCTGTCTCTGTCTCTGTCTCTGTCTCTGTCTCTGTCTCTGTCTCTCTCTCTCTCTCTCTCTCTCTCTCTCTCTCTCTTTCTGTGTGTGTCTCTCTGTGTGTATCCCTTTGAGTCAGTGTTGACTCCTGGTGATTGCCTTGACAAGTTCTTGCAGTTTTCTTGGCAAGATTTCAGAAATGTTTTGCTATGGTTTGCTTCTGACTAGCAACATCCATTAACTAAATCAAGCTACTATAATTTGAGGGGATTGAGATTGATCTGCATTAACCATGAAGAAAAAAAGAGATTGAATCATGGGTGGCAATTTGTTGATCTTTCTCCCTCTGTACCATGCTTTAGCATATGAATATACAAATTGTATCTGTTCAGGCCACCATATTTCAATAAGGTTCAGGGGCTAATTTTGAATGTCTCATTCTCTCTTAGGCCAACCTTCCTCACAGGGGTGTTTCTTCTGGGGGGAAAAAGGAGGAAAGAGAAATAAGATGAGTCCTGTGTATTTCCTGAGATCTACATGCAGCCTGTTAGCAAAAAGAGAAAGAGGGGGAAACACAACCCAGGTTGTATGCCTGTTCTTTTGCAAAGCAGAACCTCATCTAGAGGATGCAAAGCCATTGTGCACGTGCTGATTTGCTACAAACAAATTAGTCTGCAACAACAGTCTAGAAAGACTGTTTGATTTTAGTGAAAGAGAATAGATAAAGCTCAGCACTGAAATGTGGAGATGTGGGTGTTCTCTGAATGCGGATGTTTGCTTGGAGATATTTCATTGCTCAGCTTGGTAAGATCATAAGTGAACTAGCTCAAGGAATACCAAGAACTCTACAGTATCTAAATTCAGCAGAAATAGACCAGCCCTAAATAGGTGGACCTGTCTTTGCGTACTCTTGGTGCTTTGGCTCCCATGCATTGGTCTTTGCCTGTGTTCTGTGCTTTCTTTGCCCAAGTCTGTCTAAAATTAGATTGTAATTTTGAGAAACCAGCTTGGTCTAGTAGTTAAGACACTAGGCTAGAAAAGGGAAGACTATGAGTTCCATCATAGCCATGAAAGCCAGATGGGTGACTTTGGTGGGTGACCAGTCACTCTCTTTCAATCCAACTCACCTCCCAGGGTTGCTGTGATGGGGAAAATAGGAGGATGAATGTGCGTTGGATATGTTGGCCACCTTGAGTTATTTCTAAAAAGAATAAAGGAGGGATACAAATAAAAATAAAAGTATCTCTTTGGGGTATGGCTTAGTCTTAAGATTCTAGTACTGAGTCCTGAAATGAACAGATGAAGGGAAATGGAGTATTTCATAACTGACTTCACAACTACCTCCAGGTAAAACCATTTAGAAGAAATCCAGGCCTTCTGTAAGAGGCTATAGAAAACCACAGCATATTATGAAATGGTTAAAAATGGGCTGAGCCATTTTTGTTGTCTAAAGCTTCTCCAGTCCATTATTTATTTACAATGATAATTAATTCCTTTGTACTGTAAACATTTATCAACAACTGCTTTACCCAAGTCTTCATTAGAAATACTTGGTGGGGTTAGGCACACTGACAGCTTCTATAACTGCAATCTAATTAAAGTAATTGTTGGCCCACATTTTTTATTCTGTTTCATGTATAATTATACTCAGTGGGAAATCTGGTGGGATTAGAAACAGGTTTTTAATCTATTCCTCACAAATCAAAACCACTCCCAAGAAAACAGTTTAATAATAATATTTAATAGTATGCCTGTTTTTTTTCCCCTCAGAAGACTTAGCAGTTGGAGGATTAACTGTGAGGAGAGAGAGAGAGAGAGAAAGAAAGAAAGAGAGAGAAAAATCCTTTATCTATGGATGCTGGATGAAAACAAACTTCCATATACACTCTGGAATTTTTTAGTTGGGTGTACAGATTGCTATGTGTATTTACTGTTGTGCATATTGTAAATTGTTATGAAGTTGCATATTCTAAAATTAATAAAAGTAGCTATTTAAAAATGACCCCCAGAGACTTAGTTCTGGAATAGGCAGTTTTATTGATTTCTGAGAAAGTGTAGTTATTCATAGCAAACTATTAGGCATTGACCAGTTGATTAGATACTTCATCTAAGTAAGTTGTTTGTTAACATGTTAATGATGATTTATTAGACTTTAATCCTACATTTCTTTCAAGAGTTCAATATAGTTGAAATAGTGATTTCCCTTCATTCTATCCTCACAACTTTAAAGTTGTCACTATGTTATGGGGTTTTAAGTTGTTTTATGGATTTTAAAGATATCATACTTTAGGTTTTCAACTGAAAAGGCTTTTTAAATTGTAAGTTATTTTTGATTTACTGAAAATTATGTTACATCTCTGCTTTGGGGTTACTAATCATTAATGAAAATAAAGTAGAAATGTTATAAATATATTAATATACTCCTTTTCACCATTTTTATTGCCTTTCCAGCTCCTTTACTTTAATAGTCACCCAAAGGAAGAAATTGAAAAGCAATCTTCATCTTTGATGCGGTAGGAAATACCATGTCAGTTTTTTATCCTCTTATTTAAGGATTTTCTTGCCTACCTGGTGTTGTTAATAGTATGTCAATACTGGCTTTGTTTTGCTACTGCCTACCTTGCTCTACTTACCACTGTTTCTTAAAAGAACTGGTGTAGCTTCATTCAGATAGTGATTTTGAACTCAGGCAAACAGATGAGGTTTCCCACCAAGATCCGTGGAAACATTTCATTGTTTTTTTGGACATGTTTCTGAGGGACAGCATGCAGAGTTTTCTCAAAATATTCAGAAGTATTTATATCCCACATCTCAGACAGAATATGAACACCAATGTTATTTATTTCATGTGCAAAAGAGTGACAATCCTTTTGGGGTTCATCTTCCCAAGATTATTGTTTCTATATTGTATGTAGAAAGCTAGAAAATTAAAAAAAATTGCCTGAGACTACCCCAATAGCATGTATCTGACAGGGATTTGAAAGGCCTGCTGCCTGTGAAGAGGGAATTTAGGAGAAATTAAGGCTTCAGTTCAGAATGGAAAAAAGTACAGGTAAAATAATATGCTTATAACAATCTCAATATCAACCACCACCCTGTTCTGACATTCCTGCTATGCTGACAGTCTATAGGACTCAAATTCAACTACACATTTCTCTCTTAAGAATGGTTGCTGATCACACCTTTATATTTGTAATCATTTTTAAATGGAATAAAGATGTATATATGATTTTTCCCCTCAAATAAAGAATTGAAGTTTCTGCTAATTAACAGATGTTGTGGAGAGCTAAGACCACCTACTATTTCTTATGATATTATGTTTTCTTCTTGTTGCTTTCAAGTGACAGTATATTCCTGGATTTTGAATTCAGTGTTCACTATTTTCTATTGGTAAATTAGATTTCTGTTCCCTGACAAATATAGGTTTTCATATATAGGAGCAAAAATTCTATAAATTTTTTTAAAAATATATTTTAAGAAAGACTTCTATAGAGAAAGTTTTCTTCCATTTTTAATCCAGTGGAGGAATGTGGCTCCAAATGAAGAAATTATAGATGTTTCCCAGTGATCCAACAGATTCCATCCCAGAGTTGTGAAAGAGCTGGGAGATGTTATCTCAGAACCGTTGCACCACATCTTTCACAAATACTGGAGCACCGGGGAAGTACCCAAGGATTGGAAAAGAGCTAATGTGGTCCCCATCTTCAAGAAAGGGGAAAAAAAGAACCCAGGAAACTACAGACAAATCAGTTTAACATCAATACCAGGGAATATCCTAGAAAAGATAATCAAAAAACAAATCTCGGAACAACTAGAAACAAACAAACTCATAACTAGCAGCCAGCACAGGTTTGTTAAAAACAGATCATGCTAAACAAATCTCATCTCATTCTTCAATAAAGTGACCAAACTAGTAGACCAGCAAAATGTAGTGGGTGTCGTATACCTAGATATCAGTAAGGAATTTGACAAAGTGGACCACAGCGTACTCCTTGGTAAGCTAGAAAAAGGTGGAATAGACAACATCACCACCAGATAGATCTGTAGCTGGCTGACAAACCAAACTCAACAAGTAGTCCTCAATGGCACTACATTCACTTGGAGAGAAGTAAGCAGTGGGGTACCACAAGGTTCTGTCTTAGGCCCACTACCCTTCAATATCTTCATAAATGACTTAGATGAGGGAATAGAAGGGGGAATCATCAAATTTGCAGATGACATTAAACTGGCAGGAACAGCCAAGATCCCAGAAGATAAGCTCAGAATTCAAAAAGATCTTGACAAACTGGAACAATGGACCCTATCCAACAAAATGAGTTTTAATGTGGAGAAAAGCAAAGTTTTACATTTAGGCAGGAAAAATCAAAGATATAAGTACAGATTAGGTGAGACCTGGCTCAAAAGCAGTAACTGTCAGAGGGACCTTGGAGTCCTAGTGGACAATCACTTAACTGTGAGCCAGCAGTGTGCAGTAGCAACCAAAAAAGCTAATACAATCCTGGGTTGTATAAACAGGGGCATAGAATCAAGATCACTCAAAGTATTAGTACCACTTTATAAAGCCCTAAGAAGACCACACCTCAAATACTGCAGCCAATTTTGGTCACAATATCACAAAAAAAATGTTGAGAGTTTGGAAAAAAATTCAGAGAAGAGCAACTAAGATGATCAAAGGCCTGGAGACCAAAACATATGAAGAACAGCTGTGGAACTTGGGTTTGTCTAGTCTAAAGAAAAGAAGAAATAAGGGAGACATGATAGCAGTATTCTAGTATCTGAGGGGCTGCTACAAAGGAGAGGGAGTCATGTTTTCACCAGAACACCAGAGGGAAGGACAAGAAACAATGGTTGGAAACTGATCAAAGAGAGAAGCAACCTGGAATTAAGGAGAAACTTCCCAACAGTGAGGACAATCAACCAGAAATTGTGGGAAATTGTGGGAGCTCCATCACTGGAAATTTTCAAGAATAGACCGGACAATCATTTGTCTGAGATGGTATAAGTTCTTCTTGAGCAGAGGGCTGTACTAGAAGATCTCCAAGATCATTCTATTCTATTCTATTCTATTCTATTCTATTCTATTCTATTCTATTCTATTCTATTCTATTCTATTCTATTCTATTCTATTCTATTCTATTCTATTCTATTCTATTCTATTCTATTCTATTCTATTCTATTCCCCCAATGGTTTATGTATTCTTCAGGGTCACATTTTTGAATAAGGGAGAAAGTGGGGATGGTATCAGTTTAACAATGTGAGAATGGAATTGGTAAATATATTTCTGGTGTGTAGTAATGCTCATAAGAAAATCGTGTTTACGACGGTCTTGCCTGGTGGAAGATAGTTGAGTTCAAACACATTATTTAGCAAAATATAACTGTGGCAAATATTGTGCATTGTGTGGAACTCTGTATAACAACTCTTTAGTAGATGTCACCAGTCTCAGTCAACTGCCATTAGCACCAGCCAATTACACACATTTTATCCCCTTTTCACTACTATGATTAATGTTTCAGAGATATGGCAGATATGTGTAAAATCTAATAAGAAGAATGAGAAGAAGTATGCCACATACTGCAAGCTCTAGATTTTAAATGGAGAAATGAATACCAGCAAGTGGCATTATATACAATAGCAACTAGCAATTAGAAACTATTTTTGGGTCCACTACATTTCATATACTTTGATAATCTTTATTAATGCATAAATAACCATTGGACAAAGAATAAAAAACCCTCATTCCTTCCAAAATATAAATTTAATGACTTTGGGCCAGTTACTCTCAATCCAACCTGCCTCATAGGTGTAATATTCTGGCGATAAAACTGGGAGTAAGAGGTATTATTTATGCAACTTTAAGCTTTTGGAGAAAAATAGGATATATTTCCAATGTCCGAGTGACTGACTGACATCTGTTCACAAAATGCTACTTTATTTGAAAGGACACACTTTGTTTTTGTACCAATACAATTGTTTGCATTGAGGAAGAATATTATTTGATTGGTAGGTCTCTTCTCACATTCGGACACTTGGTCATCTTGCTGTGTATTTTCCAAAAGAGGCTCCTTCCGTATCTTTGGGGCTAGCTGCTTGTGGTCTTTGGCAGGACATCCCTGGAGCCATTCAGAAGTCTCATCTCAGGTTCCTCTCCCAGCTGATAAGAAACATCTGTAGCTGCTGAGCTCTGCAGTTTTATTTGATGTCCCTTCGGAACATCGAAGTGGTGCATGGGAGTCTGAAATTGATAATTAGCATCTTCAGTTTGACCTCTGTAAACAGTGTCCTCTGCAATGAGCCATTACATTGCTCTGAAGTTATTAAACAAAAGTATGTCTTAATTAAATTATGGACAACTTATTATTCTTGAATTCTGTGCTTCCTGAAGTACTTTTCTGTTTGCATTGCTGCAGCATCTAGACCAGGGGTGTCAAACTCAATTTCATTGAGGGCCGCATCAGCATTGCGGTTGCCCTCAGGGGGCCGGGTGGGTGTGGCCTGGGTGGGTGTGGCCTACTGGGTGGGTGCGGCTAAAGTGCGTATGGCCTACTGGGTGGGCGTGGCCAGCTCTACATCGTTCGCATCAAGGGTGCCTATGGGGGCCTGGGCAGGAGTGGGACAGATCTGAGGGTCTCTGGCAGGAGGAGGGTCTCTGGGCCAGGGCCGAGGCGATGGGGGCCGTTCCCTCACTGTTTCCAGGATGGCTTCGCGGGTGCATGAAACCACTTCGCGGGCCGGATCTGGCCCCCGGGCCTTGTGTTTGACATGTCTGATCTAGACACTTCTTTGTTTCCTTTGCTCTTCACACTAAATACAGTAAGCCCCATTTTAAACCTTAAATCTGCATCTCTACTGTGAATGGCCAGGGGTGGTGATCAATCCCTCTTTTAGAATCCAACACTTGATGTTGCAAGTGTAACCCCAATACATAGCTGAGGAACGCATGTCTTCAGTGCTCCTTCCCTACCTCGCTTCTTAGAGGGAAAAAAAATAAGCTTCTCTCTGCAATTTATGTAGCCTCCAGGAATAGGGTCCTCATCTAAATAGAATGCACTGGAATATGCCACTCATTAGCAGAACAACATTTAAAAGTTTAAACACAGTCTGGTTGTTTCACAAATCAGTACTTATATATTTAGCATTCTGAGCAGTGTTGTGGTACATGCAGAATAAAACAGAAAGAGAAAGATAGAAAAGCAAAAATCCTCTGAGTATTATCTTCTTATAAGAAAATTGTAGTTGAACAATGGCATTGATTCTATACATCAAACCACCCTTTATTTACAGGAACATTGTTATCCGATGTGATTTGTCATTCACGCCACAGAGATAGTGTCACACTACGGTAAAAAGAAATAATTGTTATATTTTTCATATTGTGTTATGCTGTGGGAAAAGGATATATAGCAATTGCTACTTGAAAAAAAGGAGGACAATTAAATCTTTCTCTGTCTCCTAACATCCATCTTACTATAATTTTTAAACAATCAACAATTTTTACAATTGCTTTCCTGCAATGTCCACTGAACATAAAGAACAAATAAATATATACTGCTTTTTCTTTAGTGTGCTATTTTTATGCAGAAAAATATGCAACACTGATTTTGGAAGAAACTTTGCTATCTTCTATTTGGTTTGTCTGCCCCATTCCCTTGGGGCTAGCAAAATTGGAATTTATATTCCAAAATATTTCCTGATCCAAGGAGCAGTTTATTTATTATTGTACTTATTTTAAATTTATATGGCTGTACATTTGCCATGTGATTCTGGGTGACTATTAGCCAGCTAAAAACATCAACAATTTAAGAAAAACTTCAATTAAACATTGCACCAGAAACAGGGTATGCATTTCTAATTAATAAACACTGTAATCAACTAACCACAAAGGCCACTAAAACCAGGCTCACCTAAACTCCTGGCGCAGTGCCTGGGAAACAGCCAGTGTCAGGCTCAAACCAAGAATGACACACGTTGATTTTGCCAAGCTGAGTTCTTCATTGTTTCACACCTACAGACAAATTCTTGCCAGACTGAGTATTCTGCTATGTCCATCTACATTATACTCTGTGAACTATTAGGAAGGGACTGCCTTCACCTTCTTTCCCTCATATATAATATCTGGACTGAGTTGTTTCTGAGTACTCTGGAATGTACCCTTTCCCTCTTGGGAATCCACCTCCTTACATTCCATCATAGCCAGGTTTTTAATGTCTTATATGGGGAAACATTTGGAACTTGGAAGGCTGTGTCATCAGGACAGAAAAAAAGCATACTTCCTAAGTCCCATCAGATGACCAGTTTAATAGAAGGAACCTAAAGAACCCTATCATAAATTGTCTGATTTGCAAAAATAATTGGAGGTTCCATAAATTACTTGGCTCTGTGCCATGAAGGTTTTTATAGGTGCAACCAGCACCTTGAATTGCATCTGGAAGCTCACCTGCACCTGGAGACTGAGCAGTTCACAAAGTAATAGAGTTACATGGGCACCCTGAAATATGCTCATAACTACCTGCTCTGCTCCATTCTGAAGCAAATGCAGCATTTGAGCAGTCTTCAAGGGTGTACACGCATAGGATGAATCAGTTATCCAAACAACTGGTGCCCCAAAGTCAGTGGTCACCAGTAGATTGGGAGCAAAATCTCCCAACTAGATATAGTCCCATTGCCATATCTAAAGGGCAAAGGCCCTCATAGGAATGGCTGACATGGTTTGAACTACTTGCTGCTATTTAAGCAGTTTAAGGAGAAGCTGAGAGTCTAGGAAGACCTAAAGTTGTACATTTGTTCTGTCTTTTGTTGTTGTTAGCTGCGAAGTCGTGTCCGACCCATCGCGACCCTATGGACAACATTCCTCCAGGCCTTCCTGTCCTCTACCATCTTCTGGAGTCCATCTAAGCTCACGCCTACTGCTTCAGTGACTCCATCCAGCCACCTCATTCTCTGTCGTCCCCTTCTTCTATTGCCCTCAATCTTACCCAGCATTAGGCTCTTCTCCAGTGAGTCCTTCCTTCTCATTAGGTGGCCAAAGTATTTGAGTTTTAGCTTCAGGATCTGGCCTTCTAAAGAGCAGTCAGGATTGATCTCCTCTAGGACTGACCGGTTTGATAGCCTTGCAGTCCAAGGGACTCGCAGGAGTCTTCTCCAGCACCATAGTTCAAAGGCCTCAATTCTTTGGCGCTCAGCCTTTCTTATGGTCCAACTTTCACTGCCATACATTGCAACTGGGAAGATCATAGCCTTGATTATACGCACTTTTGTTGACAGGGTGATGTCTCTGCTTTTTAGTGTGCTGTCTAGATTTGCCATGGCTTTCCTTCCGAGGAGCAAGCGTCTTTTAATTTCTTGGCTACAGTCCCCATCTGCAGTGATCTTGGAGCCCAGGAAAATAAAATCTGTCACTACCTCCATTTCTTCCCCATCTATTTGCCAGGAATTGAGAGGGCCAGATGCCATGATCTTGGTTTTCTTAATGTTAAGTTTCAACCCAAGTTTTGCACTCTCCTGCTTCACCCGCAACAAGAGGCTCTTTAGTTCTTCTTCACTTTCTGCCATTAGAGTTGTATCATCTGCGTATCTTAGGTTGTTGATATTTCTTCCGGCAATCTTAATTCCAACTTTTGAATCATCTAGCCCTGCCTTTCTCATGATGTGCTCTGCATATAAGTTAAATAGGCAGGGCGAAAGTATACAGCCTTGCCGGACTCCTTTCCCAATTTTGAACCAATCAGTGGTTCCATGTCCAGTTCTCACTGTTGCTTCTTGACCCGCATATAAGTTTTTCAAAAGACAAATAAGATGGTCTGGTACTCCCATCTCTTTAAGAACTTGCCACAGTTTGTTATGATCCACACAATCAAAGGCTTTAGCATAGTCAATGAAGCAGAAGTAGATGTTTTTCTGGAACTCCCTAGCTTTCTCCATGATCCAGCGTATGTTGGCAATTTGATCTCTAGTTCCTCTGCCTCTTCGAAATCCTGCCTGTACTTCTGGTAGTTCTCGATCCACATACTGCTGAAGTCTAGCTTGTAGGATTTTAAGCATGACTTTACTAGCATGAGAAATGAGTGCAATGGTGCGATAGTTTGAACATTCTTTGGCACTGCCCTTCTTTGGAATTGGGATGTAAACTGATCTTTTCCAATCCTGTGGCCACTGTTGAGTTTTCCAAATTTGCTGGCAGATTGAGTGTAGCACTTTTACTGCACTGTCTTTTAAGATTTTGAACAGCTCAGCTGGAATACTGTCACCTCCACTAGCTTTGTTGTTGCTCAGCTTTTCTAAGGCCCACTTCACTTCACATTCTTGGATGTCTGGCTCGAGGTCAGTGACCACCTCATTGTGATTATCTGGAACGTTAAGCTCATTCTTGTATAGTTTTTCTGTGTAATTTTGCCACCTCTTCTTAATCTCTTCTGCCTCTGTTAGGTCCCTGCCATTTTGGTTTTTTATCATGCCCATTTTTGCATTAAACGTTCCCTTCATCTCTCCAATTTTCTTGAAAAGATCTCTGGTCCTCCCTATTCTATTGTTTTCTTCTATTTCTTTGCACTGTTCATTTAAGAAGGCATTCTTATCTCTTCTAGCTATTCTCTGGAATTCTGCATTCAATTGGGCATATCTATGTTTTTCTCCCTTGCCTTTCGCTTCCCTCCTTTCCTCAGCTATTTGCAAAGCTTCCTCAGACAGCCATTTTGCTTTCTTGCATTTCTTTTTCTTTGGGATTGTTTTGGTTGCTACCTGTTGTACAATGTCGCGAACCTCTGTCCATAGTTCTTCAGGCACTCTGTCTATCAGATCTAATTCCTTAAATCTATTTGTCACCTCTACTGTATATTCAACAGGGATATGATTTAATTCATACCTGAGTGGCCTAGTGCTTTTCCCTACTTTCTTCAGTTTAAGCCTAAACTTTGCAACAAGAAGCTCGTGGTCTGAGCCACAGTCAGCTCCTGGTCTTGTTTTTACTGACTGTATGGAGCTTCTCCATCTTTGGCTGCAGAGCATATAGTCAATCTGATTTCTGTGTTGACCGTCTGGTGATGTCCATGTGTAGAGCCGTCTCTTGGGTTGTTGGAAAAGAGTGTTTGCTATGACCATCGTATTCTCTTGACAAAATTCTATCAGCCTGTGCCCTGCTTCATTTTGTACTCCAAGGCCAAACTTGCCTGTTATTCCGCTTATCTTTTGGCTTCCTGCTTTAGCATTCCAATCCCCCATGATGATAAGGACATCATTTTTGGGTGTTAGTTCTATAAGGTGCTGTAGGGCTTCATAGAACCGGTCAATTTCATCCTCTTCAGCACTGGTGGTTGGGGCATAGACTTGGACTACTGTGATATTGAATGGTTTGCCTTGGATTCGAACTGAGATCATTCTGTCATTTTGAGGATTGTATCCTAGTATTGCTTTTCCTACTCTTTTATTGACTATGAAGGCTACTCCATTTCTTCTGAGGGATTCTTGTCCGCAGTAGTATACCTGATGGTCATCTGAATTAAATTCACCCATTCCTGTCCATTTTAGTTCGCTGATACCTAAGATGTCGATGTTCAGTCTTGTCATCTCTTGTTTCACCACGTCCAGCTTTCCTTGATTCATGGATCTTACATTCCAGGTTCCTATGGAGAAAAAATCTTTACAGCATCGGACTTTCCTTTCACCACCAGACACATCCACAGCTGAGCGTCCTTTCGGCTTTGGCCCAGTCACTTCATTCTTTCTGGCGCTACTAATACTAGCCCTCTGCTCTTCCCCAGTAGCATATTGGACACCTTCCGACCTGAGGGGCTCTTCTTCCAGCGTCATATCGTTTTGCCTTTTGGTACTGTCCATAGGGTTTTCATGGCAAAGATACTGGAGTGGGTTGCCATTTCCTTCTCCAGTGGATCACGTTTTGTCAGAACTCTCGGCTATGACCTGTCCGTCTTGGGTGGCCCTGCACGGCATAACTCATAGCTTCATTGAATTACGCAAGCCCCTTCGCCACGACAAGGCAGTAATCCATGAAGGGGTTGTTCTGTCTAGGAAATGCCATTACATCCAATATGAATCATGGAGGTTTCCCAGATCCAGGCAGTCCTAAAATCTACATCTACCGTACTTGGTCTTGCTAGCAATGTACCTAAGCCTGTTTCTCCCTCTCCAGAACCCAGAGCTTCCAAACACCAAGAAAGAACCTTACCAATATTGTTTGGTCCCAGAGGATAGAAATGTATGTTGATGATATTCAACCCTGTATCGAGTAATTTCCTGTATATTTTAAATAGGATCAGGAAGAAAGCAGGAGCTCAGAACTGGACCTTTCCTCTATTTCCAAAGCTGACAGGAACTGAACCAAGATGAATAATAATCATCACTATATTTTCTCCCATTCCCAACTCTCTGAGTCAGTCCAGGACACTATGATTGATGGTAAGATCAAGGAGGGAGTTAAACACCTGTAGTAGTTCTGTACAGATTCCTGGGCTTGCAGTTCTCTTTTCTGACTATAATACAAGACAGTATTAGGGTTAACGGATATTTTTAAGTATGAACGAAGTAGTCTTTACCTATCATTGCAGCCCTGACTACTAGGAGTCATTGCAATAGCAGCTGATTCCTTGTATGGGAGATGCTCATCCTCCTCCATTGTGTGTGCAGCTTCAGATGGGACATGTGTGGAGTGATGAGATAGGAAGGGGACTCCTGCTTAGCTAATCTGATCCGCCAACTCTATACCAACAATTAGTGAGGTAACAGATGGCACACTTGGTTACCCTTACAGTATATCCAGATTCAGTAGGATCAATAGGCCATCTGTTTGACAACTGGCAAAGTAGAAAGCAAAGAATCATCTCTTCTTATGGCAACTCATGGAATTAACAAAAGAGGCTAATTAAGTAAGCCCAATCACTCCCAGAGAAAGGAAATTCAAGGAATGCAGAAGAGATTAAATAAAAGGAAGAAACTCATTTCTCAGGAAATGAGAAAAAATTAAAATCTGGGTTAGCATTACTTTTAATGGAAAATGCTCTACATGAAGTGATTGGAACACAAACATTAAAATACAAATTTTGACTGTTCTATTAAAAATTAGAATTCAGTAGAGGAACAACTTTTGGAAGTTTTTTTTTAAATATTTAAGACATTGTATGAGACCCTAGAGCTAATTTAGCCCCAGGACTAGACTTGTAAGTAGCCCTGCTAGCTTGATAAACCTAGGCAAGTAGTATATTTCAATGGAATGGCTTTTCATTACCCACATGGTAAACAGAAGGATTTTTTTTCTTCTAAATATGGCTTTTCCATAAGCAATTTTTGAATAAATGCAAGTCAAACAAGGTAGTGTTTTCAAATAATAATCCTGCTCATATATCTTTGGGACACAGCATATTTATTTGCATTGGAAAGGTTTGCAAGGGAGAATGTGACTATTGATACAGCTAAAGCAATTGTAATTCATTACAGGAAAGTAATGAACTGCAACAAAGTTCATGAGGAAAATGGTATTCATCTGTTCTGCAGATACAAGTAATAGCTTTTTAAGGTTAAAACATATGCTATATCCATTCATTATTTTTGTGCTGAAGGCTGGATGGATAGATAGAAAAGTATACATGTCCACACATTCACACAGCCAGAATATATTTTGTAGGATTTTGTGTACACCAAGTTGAAGGAATGGTACAGTCTCATTTTTGATTAAATATAAGGTTGCAAATAAGACTAAGGAAGTGTGCTTACTCTATTGCAGGGGTGTCAAACTCGCAACATCACATGACATGTTGGGACATATCACAACTTTTTCCTCCACTGCTGGCAATAGGGTGGGCGCGGTTTCAGCATGACGCATCTGACCCACAGGCCGGCAGTTTGACACCCCTGCTCTATTGTAACTCTTGCCCCCTTGAGTAGGAAATCCCTCAAGATATATAGGGATCTAGAGTTGGAAGGGATCTTGGAAACTCTGCTGTGCAGAAGTCTGTTCATGGCCTGGGGTCAGAGAGCTTAGGGAATTCTGGTCATTTATTTATTTTTTAATATTAATGTTGTCTTGCTACAGAGTTATTTTTTCCCTAATTTGTGTTTTTAGCTACATACTTTATACTTTACATGCTGTCCAGTCTTTTTGGAATTGGATGGCCTGACAAATCCAGTACAGTCCAATCCAATCGTTAATCAATGCAGACATTTAGATTTTATTAGTCCTGAAAATGTTCAGCTTAACCTTTCATCACAATAAAGTTTTAAAAACCTTAAAACCTTATCATTTCACTGGACATTTATTTAATAAACTGCATTATTGGATACGCGCTGGTTTTAATACTTTTAAGCTATTTGTAGTTAATTTGGTATGATGGAAGGCTAAATAAGTAAATATTAAGAGTGTTCCCCTATAGCAGGGGTGTCAAACTCAATTTCATTGAGGGCCACATCAGCATTGTGGTTGCCCTCAGGGAGCTGAGTGGGTATGGACAGGGTGGGTGTGGCCTACTGGGTGGGCATGGCTAGAGTGCATATGGCCTACTGGGTGCGCGTGGCCAGCTCTGCATCCTTTGCATCAAGGGGGCCTATGGGGTGCCTGGGCAGGAGTGGGACAGATCTGAGGGTCTCTGGCAGAAGGAGGGTCTCTGGGCCAGGGCCAAGGCAGTGGGGGCCGTTCCCTCACTGTTTCCAGGATGGCTTCGCGGGCAGCATGAAACCACTTTGCGGGCCGGATCTGGCCCCCGGGCCTTGTGTTTGACATGTCTGCCCTATAGTGTGAGCCACCAGGAAGCAAGAAAGAATAGGATAGAAGTCTTAAACTGTTAAAGATGCTGTAAAAAATTGTGCCAACCTATACAGTGAATGTCCTACTTTAAATTTAAGACATAAGTTTTTTTAAAAAAAAACTTTTAGGAAGTAAATTTTTACTTTTTCACCCAATTTTCTGGGCTGGCAGACTTGCTGGCAAGACTCATTGGTACATGGAACATCTCCAGGGAATTATCTGGTTACAATTTGCTTTACTAGGATGCCAATCTTGTTAATATGTATCATTGGCAGGCTTAGATTTTTCTGTTAACACTGAACTAGGCCAATTGATTAATTCTTGTATGCCCCCTTCCATTCTGCACATTCTGACAAGGGTGTTAAAGCTATTGTTGCATATATTATATTATGATATAAAGAAAATCACACACACACACACACACACACACACACATCTAACCACAAGCACACTATCTCAAATGTACTGTACTTAAGACACACAACATTCAAGCTAAGTCAGGAACAAAAAGACAATTAATGGAAAGAAAAATCAGAGAATGGAAATGATAACTTTCATTAGTGGGCTGCTTATAACAATACCAGAATTTCCTTCACAAAATCAATCCACCCACAACTTTGTCCATTTATAGAAAGAAAACTTTAACATTGTTTAAGACTGCCAAAATAGGAAGCACCAAAAAATCTATCAGATTATCACACTGACCTGGATCAATCTAAAGTCTTTTGAAGACACTTCAATTAATTTATCAGTTGAAATCAAAGATGTGAGTGAATTAAAACTCAGGTCAACTCTTTGTACAGCTTCAGTATAGAGTTGCCACTTGTTGGGTGATCCATTCTATTGGAATCCCTGTGCAATCAAAGTTTGTGAGTCTATAGAGGAAACGAAGAACTGAGGTATGGTATTTGAGGCCATATCCAGATTTTCCTTTCAGATCTTTCCTGACTGCAGAGAAATCTGGTGGCAAAAGCCACTTTATTTAGGTTATATAGGGCTTTTTTTGTCATAGAAGGCATGGGACGTTGTTCTGACACCTTTTTTCAACGGAATTTGTGGAACTAAAAAAAGTTCAGTCAGACCTTTCAACTTCTTGCAAAAAAAAGAAAAAAAAAGAACTCACAAGGAGTTGGAAGGTCTGACTGAACTTTTTTTAGTCCCACAAACTCCATTTCCCTGCAGCACCCACTTTGCCTACCCTACAAGGTTCCATTGAAAAAAGGTGCTGGAACTCCGTTCTGGGTGTTCTATGAGAAAGAAAAGCCCTGGGTGTTCACATGGAGCTCCCTGTGTGACTTTAATTTTAGTTTATCATAGGTACTAAAGTTGTAGCAGGGAGAAGGACCTAGCTGGCTTTAGTTATTCTCAACAATTCTAATCAGGTTATACCTGCTTAATCCTTGGAGGAGAGCTCAATAGGCTTTAGGCTATGCTAAGCAGTTGAGGGGACGCGGTGGCTCAGTGGGTTAGGACGCTGACCTTGTCGATCACAAGGTTGGCAGTTTGGCGGGTTGAATCCCAAGTGCCGTGTAACAGAGTGAGCGCCTGTTACTCGTCCCAGCTTCTGCCAACCTAGCAGTTCGAAAGCACATAAAAATGCAAGTAGAAAAATAGGGACCACTACGGTGGGAAGGTAACAGCAGTTTGTGCGCTGCCGTGGTCATGCCAGCCACATGACCACGGAGACATCCTCGGACAAGCGCTGGCTCTTCAGCTTTGAAACGGAGATGAGCACCGGCCCCTAGAGTTGACTAGCACGCATGTGCGGGGGAACCTTTACCTAGGCAGTTGAAATAAATATTCTGCAAGAAGGCAGGGACAAATTGTTTCTGTATTATTACCTGAAAAACTAAGCAAATAACTTAATTTGAAGGAGACTTAGCTTAGAAATGAAAAACTACTGGATGAAAAAGATTGAACAATTATACCCTGAAATAAAATAGACCAGTGTTTCACAACCTATTTTTGTTTCCTGAGATATGTGGATTTCAATTTTCAGAATTCCCCAGCAAGAATGCTGGTTGGGGATTTCTGGAAGTTGAAGTCCACATATTTTAAAGTTGCCAAGATTGAGAAACACTGAAATAGAGATAGCAGTATGGTTAAATTCAAAGACTGTGCAAAATCTGAACATTTTTATATTTCAAGTGTTCTCCAATAATCCAAGCTGGTTGGGAAAGAATGAAAAACAGAAGTGAAATCAACTGCATTCTTAATAAAGCTGACTACAATATGGGCTGCTATTTTCAACTTTAAAAGTGAATATTGCAAAACCATTTGCAGGAGTGGAAGAATGTGGCAGTCCTTACCAGCTGTCTCGACTAAACAGTTTGATACAGGGTCATCAGACATACAAAGTAGATGGTTTTGTTGTTTGGGGTTTTTTTTTCTGTGAGTCAAGGGGAGTCCATGTCTCAGTGAGAGGGACTTCATTTTCATTTTAACAGCTGAGATATTTAATTTGTTTTCTTCATCTCCCCAAACCCTATTGCATTTTAACACCTGAACAACAAAATTCAGCACCTGAAAAGATCCCTTTCATCTTTTCTCATTCCCCCATCAATTCACCTGATGAAAAATTCTAGAACCCCTAGCATTCATGGTGATTTTATACAACAACCATTGACTTAATAAAAGTTACTGCTTCAACAGGTTTTGGATATTTGCCTTGTTGCCAAAGTGACTACTACTGATGATGATGATGATGATGACTTACTTTGGACTATTCAGGAACAAAGCCCTTTGTAAAAAAAAAAACAGATATAAGTCTCTGTCCCAAATAGTTTGAAACAGAAAAGAAATGAGAGAAGAATACAGAAATGGGCATATTATTGAACAGGGTAGAGTCTTTTAAAAGGTGTCTTTTGGAAGGTTAATGGTGTAGTGTGGAACTTAGATATTCAGAGATCTAAGAAAGGGATAAAACAGGAGCATGTCAAATAAGATGGGAATCTGAAGATGCAAAAATGGAGAGGAAGGCAATGTAAAAGTTTAAAGAATAGACTCATGTGATTAGAAATCATAAAAATCCTTTCACCCTCTAAAACGGGTGTCAAACTCGCAATGTCACGTGACGTGTTGTGATGTATCGTGACTTTTTTGCAATTGCCGACAATGCGGGCGGTGCGATTTGATGCATCCAGCCCATGGGCCAGCAGTTCGACGCCCCTGCTCTAAAACATACTCCACCACACATTCCAAATAATCTCCTAGAATATAGGAAGACTGACAAAACTAGGAAGCAACCAACATGAAAGCCTAATTACTAAAGCTCAAGACTTAATTGGTTAATTGCTAATAACATATCTTGGATTTTATTAGGGTAATGGCTTTTGAGTAATTATGTTTAAGAGAAGTTTATAAAGCGGTAAAAGGCATTCTGTCTCCTCTCAATGAGAATGTCTTTGTGGAGATTGTGCCCTTTATTTACATCATTTGCATGCAAATAACTTGCTTCTGGCATGTTCTGTTAGAATGCAATTCCGTGCACACTTACCTGTAAGTGGACTCACATTTAACTCTGCACATGGTGGCATTCATTATTATTTTTTTTAATTGAAAAGTTTTAAAATACAATTTTCCTTTAAAAAAACCCCCTTCCCCCTTCCTCCTCCCCCCCTACCTCCCCTCCTCCCCCCTCCCTCCTCCCCCCCTACCTCCCCCCTCCCCCCCCTACTTCCCAGAGCTAAATACAAGGTATATATATATATAAAAAAAGCAAACCTAAGCAACCATATACTAACAACTATAAATTCTAAAATCCATCACTCTCTAGCTTATATAGGATAAAACAAACCTTAACAATATTAAGTATATATAAAAAAAAAATCTAGAATAAGAAAAGGACACTCTCTAGCTTATATAGAATATAAACTTATATAGAATGGAACAAACCTTAATAGTATTAAATATATATTAAAGACAAAAAAAAAGGAAAGAGAAAGAAAAAAAAAACCCTTCTCAACCCTATACTTATCCTAAATAAACTCCATCCATTTTATCCATTCCATGATATAACATTCTTACAAATAATTTTTGAAATTAACCAAGAATCCCAAATCAAAAAACTTTAAAGTCAACTCTTCTGTATTCGGCCGTTCCTCTTCCAGTACCACATCTATAGTTATTCCAAACACAAAAATAAGAAAAAAAAAGATTGCAAACAAAACTTAAACCTCCATTTAAAAAATCTTTTGTATATTCCCCCAAACTTTAATCCAAAAAAGCTCACCCTTTCCACAGAACCACCAAATATAAAAATATATTGCGTCTACACCCAAATCTTGGGTGGCATTCATTATTATATCCATATTTTACATGCTTGAATCTAATTTAGATCGAGTCTAATTTATTCCACCAATAGAGCTTTGCATTTTACTAGTCTGTAAAATCCCTTGCTGCGATCAATGCAGTTTTCCTTTATGTTAATATTTATATAAATGATATTAATAACAATATTTGACATTTATTTAATTAGTTAATAGGTTTTAGGCCTGCAGGCAGAAAATTCAAAACAAAGCCTCGAAAATATAAAAGTCTTTGCTTGGCACTGAAATGACTCATGGGATGAGCATTCCACACTGGGGTGCGGCTACTCAATTGGCCCTAGCCCTTTGTAGTATGTCAGATGTTGGAGATATTGGAAGATACTGGAAAATGGATCAGTATATGTGATCCATTTGATATCTAAAGTTTGGCTAAAATTCAGGATTGGCACTCTACATTGAGCCAAGAAATGAAGCTAGAAGAAACGGACTGGGAAAAACGCATACATAAAATGTTCATACCCTGAATAGAATAGCAGATTTGTAGTTATCAATATCCATGTAGTTGTTTAAACAGAGAACTTTTAGAGAGAGAGTGGGATGGGAGAAATCAACCATCTTGCAACTGCATTTTTTATTTTCCACTCTCTTGGATTCTCAATATTGACTCATTAGGCCCATTGTTATATAAACTAACTCTACATATACTTAAACTGACACAGAAGGGAAATGTATATTAAAACCACTTCTTATGAAACATGCTGCTTTCATAAAATACGTATTCGGGTGCCTTAATATCCAGTCATTTCTCACCTGCTGTTCCACAGAATAGCAGCTAAATATAATAGAGCATTTTCAAGCTCTCAAAAAAACAATAACAACCCCACAACAAATCAGCAATTTTGATGTGCCTTTTTGTTTCTGTGAGTCTTTTTTTAAAAATAAATAAATAAATTACATATCTGTTATTATTCTGTATTTGTTATTTGACTGGAAATGGATGAGCTCCTGTTCATTGGGAATTAAACATCCAAACCAGATACTGACTTAGCCAAGTCATAGGAAAAATGAAATAGCTGCTCTCGGGGGACATGAAAACAGCTGCAGAAGCTACAGATGTCACTGTACCAGCAAGATGTGGGGGTGTCTACCTTGAGAGCATAATGCATGAGAAAAAAGACAAGCAAGGGGTGACCAAAGAAGCTGTGAAAATTATTTCCAAAGAAGCAGATGCATCTGTTCTCATGGTGGATTTCAAGTGCAATGACTCATTTTTGCGATGATGTTGGTTTTGTCTTTCTCCATCCCCATTCCTAAACACCTGGTGTTTCAAGAAATAGCATTGATCCTTCCTCTCTCAGAGATTGCCTCCCTTCATGATATGCTTGCTTTAAAAAAAATGTTGATTTCTAAAGTAAAACTTCCAAAGAATTCAGGGTTTGAGCTGAAAATTGAGTCTCCACATTAGTTCCCAAAGATCTTGATCAGTTCTCAGCTCCCTGATCCAGATCTGCTCCTTGTTTTGAAAGATGCATCTGTTTGAATAAGTGATTTCAACAAATCATCAAATCACTGAATCAAATCTTTGCACAGAACTACTAAGTGAAGCAAATAAATAAATGATGTCCTGGCAATCCCAGCTAAAGCTTGTTTGTTTTGAAGCAGTATTGTGATTTACTTGGGTCCAATGTGTATTTACTTGGGTCCAATTTGAATATATTTGAAATGACTTAATTTAGTTTGCTATGATTTATTCTAGTGCACGTTCTTAATGGTTTTTGTTTTTGAGCCATAGCAGAGTGGAAGATCTTCTAATGGAAATCTTTTTTTCCCAGCAAAAGCTACAAAATCCTTGAGGTTAATTTCTGGCATTGAGTTTGGCAATTTTATCCAGAACTTTACTTAATATCTAGACCAGGGGTGTCAAACTCAATTTCATTGAGGGCCACATCAGCATTGTGGTTGCCCTCAGGGGGCTGGGTGGGTATGGCCAGGGTGGGCATGGCCTACTGGGTGGGCATGGCTAGAGTGCATATGGCCTACTGGGTGGGCATGGCCAGCTCTACATCGTTCGCATCAAGGGTGCCTATAGGGGCCTGGGCAAGAGTAGGACAGATCTAAGGGTCTCTGGCAGAAGGAGGGTCTCTGGGCCAGGGCCAAGGCAGTGGGGGCCGTTCCCTCACTGTTTCCAGGATGGCTTCGTGGGCCACATGAAACCACTTCGCGGGCCGGATCTGGCCCCATGGCCTTGTGTTTGTCATGTCTGATCTAGACAACCAGAATAAAAGGACATCATATCTTCAGAACATAAAAATACATAGCACAGTATTTTACTTTAAATTTCATCTGCTATACATCTACTCAGAGAATTCTCTGATTCTCAGTTTTCAGTTTAGGTGGGCCTGAGAAGAAACTTATTATTCAGCCTATAATCTCACTAGTCAGTCTAAGGAAGGTTTTGCCACAAAGGAATAACAATCAAGCTATTTTGCAAGTGAGATTTTGTCTTGTCCTATGATTTATTTTATTAACACCATTTATTATAAAGCAAAGGGACCTTTAGCAAGACTTCACAGTGAATGAACTTTGTGCTTTTTTCCAGGCTGAACCACGATGGTGGAGGTGCTGGGCTGAGCTCCGTGGAGCGTTTCCAGTTTTGGCGTCCTTACCGGTCCTTTGGGGTTCCTCCGAGCCCGCGGAGATGTTTTTCCTCTTTGTCGTGGCTCGGAGAGTTGATTGAACCGAGAGAGAAGGAGAGTCGGCAGGCAGTTGGAGTTGCAGCCCTCCATTTTCTAACTAAGCTTCGGTGTTTTCATCTCGGAGGCCCTGGTGGAGCTGGGAGGAGCCGCGGCTTGGAGGGCTCCGAATGGTGGATCCTCGGGGCCGATAGAGCCGCGGCCTAGAGTGGCCTCCGGTTTTCCTGTTTGCTTAGTAATGGAGGTTGACTCGGCCTCAGAATAGAACGGTGGAGTGATCGACTGCGAGCAGAATGGGGAGCGTTTTGCTGGCTCGTGGCCCCTGTGCGGTCTGTGGAGGTCTGTTTGAAGTCACTCTTGTCTGCTCTCGACCGGGGAGGCCTGTGGCTGGCGTGGGACTGCCTGACTTCTGGTGCTGTGTGTGGCTGGCTGGGAGACGGGCTTTTTGCCTCCGGCTTTTAGCCCCCTGCATCGGGGTCCATCAATCTGCTATCCTGTGTCTCCTGCTCTCCCCGCTTTGCGTTTCCCGCCTTGAGATGAACTCTGCTCTCCAACTTAACTATGGTTACCCTCAGGTTAATCCTGATAACTGCTACTCTTCTTTTTCTCTCTCTATGGTCCCCACTGAAGCAAGAAGGTCTTGGACGAGCCTCTGTGAGAGGGCGGCTTGTATATGTTATCATCAATACCAACCAATTACCATCTGCTGCCTCCCTAGAGGTGAGAGATCTAGGGAGGTATGCCTTCTTGAGTTGGCAATTGTCCATCCCATCGTAGATCTGGGTCCTTCGTGAGAGGGAGGTGCCTGTTCTATCCTGGAGTCATCTGACGGGTACCCAGCTCAGTGGCAGGGAGCTGGGAATTGGACACTTTTGACTTTCTGCTTTCCAACTTTTGACTGATGGACTGCCTGACTGGACTCCCCTGGACTAATGGTTTTATCTTACTCCAGCACGGCCTTGTTGGCGCTCAGGGGTGCCCCCCTCTCCTGGGTGCGACCCGCCTGCTTTTCCATCGTGCCTCTTGATGACAGACCCAATTATTGGGACCCCGAGAGATGGCTGGGCAGGGACAGGAGCCTCTCTCCCAAATTTAATAAGAGGCCCCTGGTGTGTTTTTTAGCTAAATGTTTTGAGGGGTTAGGGAGGGGGGTGGGCTTATTGGCTCGGTTGGAAATTAGGGGGGTTCCACCAACCGTTTCTCAGTCCAGGTCAGGGACTGATTGCACCGTGGTAGGGGCTGGGCTGGGGGCCTACGGGGCCCCGGGGCGGGGTGTGGGATTATCTATTCCCACGGCGGTTGGGAATGGCTGCAGGTGTAGGAACAGATTGCCACATCAATACCCGGGGGTGCGTCCCCGCTGTCTTCAAGCGGTGATGCGCTCCGACCCTCTGATTTCAGCACGTGGTACCGGGAGCGAGGATGAGCAGCCACCTGAGCTCAGGCTCGTGTATTTCAATGCCAGGTCTGTAATGAATAAAGCACCTCTCATTCGCGATCTGATTGAGGAGGAGCATGCGGACCTGGCTTGCATCACGGAGACCTGGTTGGGCCCAGAGGGCGGAGTCCCCCTGGTTGATCTTAGCCCATCAGGTTTCCGGGTGCTGCACCAGCCTAGGGCTCAGGTTAGGGGTGGTGGAGTGGCAGTTGTTGTGAGGGAGACCTTATGTCCGCGGGAGGCCACCATAGTCCAGATAGCCGGGTGTGAGTCCCTCCTCCTGAGATGTGGTCCCAGAGCTCAGTTGGGCTTGCTGTTGGTGTATATTTCACCTAGACACGTGGCAGCAGCCCTGCCTGAGCTTCTCAATGTCCTCTCAGGGTTGGTGGTTGAGTTCCCCAAACTTATAGTTTTGGGTGACTTCAACCTACCATCCCTGGGGGGATCATCTGAGTTAGCTCGGGAGTTCATGGCTTCCATGACGGCCATGGACCTGAAGCAGGTTATTCTGGGCCCAACTCACGGGGGGGGGGGGTCACACGCTCGATCTGGTTTTTCTATCTGGACGGTGGTTAGATGATCTTGGGGGGGGTTCCCCAATTAATTCACCCCTGTCATGGACCGATCATCATCTCCTGCGGATGGTCTTCCATTTTGTCACTCCCTGTCGTGGGGTTGCTGAGCCAACAAGATGGTTCCGCCCTAGGCACCTTATGGACCCTGAGCGGTTCCAAACGGCGCTTGGGCCCCCACCTGCCTCCTTTGCTCACAGCTCGGTCGATGCCCTGGTGGAAGCCTGGGAAAGGGCAGCCACAGAGGCACTCGACCAAGTTGTACCCATGCGGCCCTTGACCCGACGCAGATCCCAACGGGCCCCATGGTTGTCCATGGAGCTCCGCGAGATGAAGCGTCGGAGACGGGGCCTAGAGAGCTGTTGGAGGTCCAGCCGATCCGAATCCGACCGGTTACGACTAAGGTCGTTTACGAGAACTTATCTCGCAGCATTGAGGGTGGCTAGGTCTAACCACTTTGCCACCCTCATTGCGTCCGCAGATAATCGCCCGGCCGCCCTGTTTAGGGTGACTCGCTCTCTCCTTAATCAGGAGGTGAGGGAGGAACCCTTGCAGGGTCGAGCCGAGGAGTTTAGTCGATTTCTGTTGGACAAAATCGCTCGGATCCGGACCGGTTTGGACTCCGACTGGGCAGAGTCTGACGAAGAGGATACGGGCGGTCTTGTCGATTTAATCTGGGAAGAGT
The DNA here is from genome assembly GCF_947247035.1 of Vipera ursinii. Classification (NCBI taxonomy): domain Eukaryota; kingdom Metazoa; phylum Chordata; class Lepidosauria; order Squamata; family Viperidae; genus Vipera; species Vipera ursinii. The sequence continues at coordinate 298,900,109 of NC_139512.1, forward strand.
TCGATCCTGTGACCCCTGAAGAAGTGGACAAGATCATGGGGAAGCTGAGCTCCACCACGTGTTTGTTGGACCCGTGCCCCTCCTGGCTGACTTATGCAGCCCGGGAGGGGACACGAGGCTGGCTCCAGGCAGTGATTACTGCTTCTTTGAGTCAGGGTAGTTTTCCCGCCGCCTTGAAGGAGGCGGTGGTGAGACCCCTCCTCAAGAAGCCTGCCTTGGACCCAGCAATTTTAAACAACTATCGTCCGGTCTCCAACCTTCGCTTTTTGGCGAAGGTTGTTGAGAGCGTGGTGGCGCATCAGCTCCCTTTGTTCTTGGAGGAAGCTGACTACCTAGACCCGTACCAATCGGGTTTCAGGCCCGGGTACAGCACGGAGACGGCATTGGTCGCGCTGGTGAATGATCTCTGGCGGGCTCGGGACAGGGGTTGTTCCTCTGTCCTAGTCCTTTTAGACCTCTCAGCGGCTTTCGATACCATCGACCATGGTATCCTACTGCGACGTCTCAGGGGGTTAGGAGTGGGAGGCACGGTTCTCCAGTGGTTCTCCTCTTACCTCCTGGGACGTTCGCAGTCGGTGTTGGCAGGGGGGCAGAGATCGACCCTGAGACCTCTCATTTGTGGAGTTCCTCAGGGGTCGGTTCTCTCACCTCTCCTGTTCAACATCTATATGAAGCCGCTGGGTGAGATCATTCGTGGTTTTGGAGTTGGGTATCACCAATATGCTGATGATACCCAACTTTTTATTTCTACCCCAAACCACCCCAGCGATGCCCTCGACGTGATGTCCCGTTGCCTGGAGGCGGTCTGGGTCTGGATGGGGAGGAACAGGCTTCGACTCAACCCTGACAAGACTGAGTGGCTGTTCGTGCCAGCATCCCGGGAAATTCCGATTATCCCATCATTGGCCATGGGGGGTGAGCTATTACCCCTCGTAGATAGGGCCCGCAACTTGTCCTTCTAGATTCACAGCTCTCTTTGGAAGAGCATATTGGAGCTGTGACTAGGGGGGCCTTTGCCCAGGTTCGCCTGGTGCGCCAGTTGCGGCCCTATCTAGACCGGGATGCCTTGCGCACAGTCACTCATGCGCTCGTGACCTCTCGTCTAGACTACTGTAATGTTCTCTACATGGGGCTGCCCTTGAGGTCCACCCGGAGACTCCAGCTGGTGCAGAATGCAGCCGCGCGAGTCGTCTTGGGAGTTTCCCGATACTCCCATGTTACACCTCTGCTCCGCGAGCTGCATTGGCTACCGGTTGCTCTCCGGGTGAGGTTCAAGGTGTTAGTTATGACGTACAAAGCCCTTCATGGCATGGGTCCGGATTACCTACGGCAACACCTGCGACCGGCGTCAACTTCCCTCCGTCCAGTGCGCTCCCACAGAGAGGGCCTCCTCAGGGTGCCGCCGATCAAAGAATGCCGATTGGTGACCCCCAGGGGGAGAGCGTTCTCTGTGGGCGCGCCAGACCTTTGGAACAGCTTACCGGTTGAGCTCCGGATGGCCCCCGACCTTCGCTCCTTCCGGCGCGATCTTAAAACATTTTTTTTCGAACAAGCTGGCCTGGTCTGACGGGATGGGGTTGGGTTTTTAAATTAGTTTTTAACTTAATATGTATTGATTTTATGGGCATGATGTTTAATGGTTTTTTAATAGTTTTTTAATTTTTGTATCTGATTTTTATTATGTATTGCCCTGTTCACCGCCCTGAGTCCTTCGGGAGAAGGGCGGTATAGAAATCAAATTATTAAATTAAATTAAATTAAATCTGCCTGTCCAATAGAAATTAATTTCACACTTAAATGACTGAGTAAACATCTGTCATTATTCCTGTAGGAGAGAGAAGGAATAAGGTACCACATGCCATAACTCTGTATGTCGTTCAAGTTATCTCTTTTGATCTTTAGAAGGAAAGATGTCAGTGGTCACCAGACTGAGAATATTGTTTAAGAAAGGACAAGAAGACAATTTAAAGCTACTGTACAGATGCTTCCTTCTACAAATAGACAAAGTTACTGTTTCTGGTTTCAGCTCCTAAGGATCAATGTATGATAAGACAGATACAATAATACAAAAGATAAGGTATTATTACAGCAGCCATTAATTGGCAGAAATGTAGAATACAAATCCTGAGAATAAAAGAATTAATAAACAATAAAGAATTTCTAACAGAAATTTATATAAATGCTGCACTGAAGTAGTTTTCCCAAATGGGCAATTCTGTTTCAAGAAAACGAAATGTGAGTGTGAATTGCAGAGCATATGATTTCAGAATGCTTGGGGACACATGTAAACATATATTTTGTTAAGATATGTTTGCTCATGCCAGGCAATATTCAAAATCCAAAGGAAATTGTTAGACTTATGTGAATTGTTCACTTTGGCATTTAAATTGTCAGTATGATTAATTGACTCAGTTCAAATTGTTAGTATGAGATGATAAAATTATGGTGTACATGTGCAAAAGTTCAAATATGCCCAAGTAAATGTACTGAATGAAGTTGATAATAGCTTTGAGGTTTTGACTTGAAGAGACAATATGACTGAATTATTTTTAGTCTGAAACTTTGCACATCTCTAAGAAAAAGTTCTACTCCATTGTCTCTGCTATAGAAGGGTCTTTTTTGCAGAGTTTTCCTTGCACAAAATTATTTCTTTGCAAGAAACCATTACAACACTCCTTGAATCCCTGCAATTGTTCCTGCCGTTTGCCACTACAGATATACAACAAGTAGAAGGATAGCTGTGGCAGAGAGGTGGTGTTTAATGGAACACATACTTAGTGTCAAACTATTAGAGTGTGCAGTAGCATCAGTGGCTGGGGGAAAATGGATTTGACAAAAACTACAGTACTCTACCATTGAATTTAATCAAGTCTCTAAAAGAAAAAAAGGTGGTCTGCTCTTCATAAAGGAAAATTGCATTAAACATGACTTTGCAAAACAAACTGCTATTTTAACAGTGTAAGCCAGGGGTGTTAAACTGCCGGTCCGCAGGCTGGATGCATCATAATGAAACCACACCCACCCGATTGCCGGCAAAGGCAAAAAAGCTGTGATACATCGCAATATGTCATGTGACGTTGCAAGTTTGACACCCCTGGTGTAAGCTAATAAGAGGAAGATTTTTTCTCTTCCTCTCCCATTTCCTTTACTTTCCTTATGGTTTCATGTAGCCACTTATGATGAAGATTTTACATATGAAAACTTTTTTTTAACTGCTTTGGTAAATTGAACTCTCTTAAGAGCTTATCTTGTTTCAAAAAGCATATTCTTCTTTGGGGTTTCAGGGCTGTGTTATGGAATATTTCATCGTTTTGCTGATTACTGTTAAACTTCTGGTTCAACACATCAGTACACCCAGTGTTTTTTAACCTTGGGAACTTTAGGTTGCATAGGGAATTCTGGGAGTTGAAGTACACTTATCTTAAAGTTGCCAAGGTTGAGAAACATTGCTCTCTATACAAAGAAGAGACAGAAAAGAAAATCAACAGGGGGACAGTGGGACTTCAGTTTTAGAGCTCTAAATCAATCTTGACTGATAACATCAATCAGTTCTCTGTCTTTAATAGCATCCCAACTCTTTCTGTTTTGTAATCCTGAAAGGACACTGGTTGCTTAATTTTAAAGCAATTACTTTATCTTCTGAAAAACTAACAGTCCTCTGGCATTTTGTGAGAACATGATAGCTGATACTGAAACTAGATTAAGTAAATGATTTTACAAAATATAATTATCATAAATGGAACATAAAATGAAGATTAGGGATGTTTTTATATTTTATTAATGAAAGCTAAATTTACTCCCATGCATGAAGTCTAAGTAAAAGTTTCTTTAACTTTAAATTAATTTGGCCTGATTTATTCTTTAGATCTTATGAACATGGTGCTTCTTTATGTGCAAAAAAATAATATTTCAGTTTTGTTTTATTTTTCCATGAACATTGAAAGTTAGAAAACATTTTGAAAAAATGTGTAAATTTTTTCTTTGGTATTTTCAAGCCACATAAAATGGATCCTTAGGGATTAGTGCTTTGCACCTGATTGAGTTTTGAATTTAACCAATACCAATTGAAATTAATGAATGAATATGTGACAATGCTAAATTCTTATTCTTTATTTTGTCGCTGCATTTAATAATCCTTGCATATTTTCTGACACTGGCTAAACAGGAAACAATTGGACAGTCTTTTACAATGGCTCCACTGAAACTGAATAAGAATAGTACAAGGCATTATTTCACTAGTCTCCCATCCACCATAGTGAAACTTTGAAAAAAAGAACTTCCGGATGGACCTAATCACAAATATTCCAATGGCACACCAAACTGCTTCAACCAGTTCCTTGGCATTCTGAAAAATCTTTATGCTTGTATCAATACGTCTGTCTCCTTCTTTACCATCTCAAGGTCTTACCATTCTTCCAGCCAATGTATTGTCTTCATTATTCATAAGAATATATGAGTTTAGAATATAAGAAGTTCAAGTTATTCCACTCTCACAAGAAGGATTTCACCTTTTGAACTAAAATATGCCCTTGTAGGTAAAGACTATATAAGCATAAAGTGATCGCTGGTGGACCCGGTCTTAAGCCTCTCTAGCTTTACATTCTTTATTCCAGATTGACCAACCAGATGGTCACTATGTTCCCAGCAAATGGGATTTACATGCATACTGACTCTAAGAGTAGAGATAATACCCCACCTTCATGATTAGATGCTATTGATGTCCTCTAAAGATTTGTCTAATTCTCTTTCAAAGAATTGAAGCAGGAAGCCAGCACTATATCTTATAGCATTAGTATATGCTGTATAAAGCCTTTTTTCTGTCTTGGCTCTCTCACCATTAAGTTTCAAATGGCATAGCTGTTTATTACTGAAAATCATACAGCGACGCTTTCCCTGATGAGAAGATAATTGTGAGAGATCCATTTCTTTTGACCAAATTATTTGTGCCTGACCAACCAATCCCTTCCCTTCCCCTCCCCTATGGAGGAAAAGATGATGATTTTAACTCCATCAATATACATGGAAGTCACAGAATTTCATTCTTAACTGGAATCCCACCTGAATACCTGAAAATTGAAACCAATAGCCCACTTTTCCTTAAGAGCTGTCTCAAATTTCGTGGAGAATGCCTTGATGTAATGGTATGCAGGAATAACCTTGGAAGGCAGGGGGAAGAGCCACAGTTAGGGGAGCATTTGAATAAGAAGCAGTTTAGCCTGCAGCAGGAACATGGGCATGGCAAACATATCAGAAGTTGTAATGGAGTGGGAATGATCTTGGGAAATAGGGCAACTAGATTTAGGCAAATCTGTTCCTGCGCAGATGACAGAACTGAAAAATAGGCCACCATTATATGGAAGACAGAAGCACTACCTTGATTTAATAATGTCTAAGAGCCTCTCATTTAGACTTAACCATATCTTATAGGGGAGCTCTGTCCCATGCCAATGCAGTTGCTTGCGAATATCTCAGCCACATGGACACACTTGTCTTACAGACTTTTTTCTGTTTGAATAATATCTCAATGAGAAGTAAGATTCTGTTGTATGTCATCACTCTTTTCTTAAATTATGAAAATGTGATATTAATATGAACTTGTGTAATTTAGGCATTAAGTAATAACCTAAAAAATATGGTGCCATTTTATACCTACTGATTTGCAATTCAATTTCAATTCCCAAGTAAGCATAGGAATGTTCCCCAAATGTTCTCATTGGATAGTTTTCACCAGGTTTCCCCCCCTAAAATGAATCAATCAAACCCTTCTGTTTTAGAACCCCAAATACTCTAAGTACAGAACCTCTTATTTTCATTTCCAAATTGGAACATAGATGCATGGAAGTTCCATTGTTTCCAGGTTATAGTGAACAATAAAGTTTATTTGTTTATATGTTGGAAAAGTAAAATTACTGAAGTGACCCAACCAAAACTCTTAACACCTTCATGACACTACAACATGATTTGTTTCATTGGATCTCTGTTTTCTAACATCCAGCTTTTTGTATTGATTGAAAGTACCAAACACTAAAACTTTTCCTAGAGGAGTTACAGCAGTCATTATGTTTTTGATTGCCCCAAATCTCTACTGTGGTTTGGATCTGAGTGTTACAGAATCAAAATTGTCATTTAAGGATTCACTCCATGCTGTGCCTAATTAGCCATCTGATTTGTTTGGCAGCATAATGAATTTTGGAGGCAAATGAATTTTGGGTAAGTGCAAATCAGACTGGACTGGATAAAACTGGTTAAACATCTCATCCAGGTGAAGCTGTTACTCTTGTCATAGCAGGCACCCATAGTTTAGATTTAAGGTTTTGTTTTTTTAAAGTCAAATAGCAGCCAAGTTAGGCTTATTCTTCTAGAGTAAAACAGCAGCCTGATTTCTCTCCATTTGTTGCTGCACTAAAAATTTAAACCTCCCTTACTATTTCTGTCCAGTTGCAATATGGGAAATTAAGAAGACTCTGAAGATAAAGACAAAAATCCATTCCGTACAAGCCAAATATTCTAGGAAGGTCCTAAATATGAACAGAGAAAAAATAGTTTTATGAGAAGAATACATTTTCCCCACATAACGTTCTCTTTTTAATGGCCATGTTTTACTGGAACTTGTTCTATATTGCTTTAGTACATTGTCTTAGTATGTATTTTATTGCTGTCTTTACTGTTTTGAGATCCTTTGGCACAGGAAATGAGAGATAAGTGTATTAATAGAGGAACCAAAGAAAACATGCTACTAGCAACTGATATTTATACATACTGCCTGTGATTCAGAAGACAGTATACGGCTTTCAAGATGCTGGTAGATGATAGTTCTATATTCCATGAATTCTATCAGTCTGTTTTTAAAAAAACAAAACAAAAAAACAAAACAAAACACACATCTAATTTCTGGCCACCATTGCTATATATATAATGGCAGTAAATTTTACAGTTTTAACCATGTATTCCAAGCATTCATTGTTATCAGTCTCTTACTTTGAATAGATGAACCAAAATAATATCTTGAGAAAAGGAGAAGGTTTTTCACACATTTTTTATTTTATTTTATTTTATTTTAATTCCATTTATATCCCGCCCTTCTCTGAAGACTCAGGGCGGCTTACAAGCTTAGCAGTAGCCTTCATTCTATGTATATGCCTGCTTGTTAGGGCTTTCACACACACACACCAAGCGGCATTATTACAAAGTCAGCTTATTGCCCCCAACAATCTGGGTCCTCATTTTACCTACCTCGGAAGGATGGAAGGCTGAGTCAACCTTGAGCCTGGTGGGATGCGAACCTGCACTAATTGCAGGCAGCTGGTGTTACTTAAGGAGGCATCAGCCCACTGCTCCACCAAGGCTCCACCAAGGCTCATTTTCCACACCATATATTATCCTTTATGTCTCAGTCATGTTTCCTCTTACCCACTGTTGTTCAAAATGTCCCATATATTGTCAAAATTTATTTTAAGGGGCCTTTTCCCAACATTCTTATTATTTTCACTGGCATTCCTAGCATGTTTTCCAGCTCTACAATCCAAGTGTTGTAGCAGCATTGATTTAACGAAGGGGATCATTACATTTGTATCTGTTTGCATGTTAATTCTTGTCCTAACAATTTTAACCCTGGAATTTGCTTCTTCTTTCTTACTATGTTGGGGTTACCATTTTCAATGAATGATCTGAATGACTCCCATTCCTGATCAGTAATCGTTACAATGACCATGTATACATGGTCATTTTAGAGTTAACATCCATCATTTGCATTGTCCATTTTCAGACTCGTTCACCAATTTAGGAAGATCTTTTGGGTAATGATGGGAGGTGTTAAGAAAGAGTCTGGAGTGTCACAGATGCCCTGTTGAAAAACATAAGAGCTGTCCTCTTACACAAAGCAAATATTTAAAACTCCAGATTTGTGGAATAAAAGAAATATCTATAACCTGTAGGTAAGTAGGGACATCCTTCAGCTTCAGTGAGCAAGAGTATCCTGCAGTAGTCTTTATGCAAAAATAATTATATACTTCTTATTGAGTGGATTTATATTTCCATTTGGTAGAAAATCCATGCTTTGTATGGAGGTTTACATATCTCTAAGGTAAGATCAAACCCTGCATTTATCTCAGCAAGTAGGGTCTTTGGAACGGAGTGCAAAGGAAATAATGATTTCAATAAAGGAGAATATTTGCAGCTCAAGGTTGAAATGAGGGACCCTTAGTGCTCTCTGAGCTTGGTTATTTTCTTGCAGATGTTTCATTACCCAAACTAGGTAACATTTTCAGTGCTAGGACTAGCACTTGGATAATGAAACATTTGCAAGAAAACAGCCAAGCTCAAAGAGCGCCAAGGACCCATCAAAAATGATTTTTCCACATCTACTCTATAAATGTTTGAAAGGTAGGATTTATTCAGAAAATTATTCTACACCATGGGTTTTAGGCTAAGGGGGACCAGTGTTTGCCTGAATGTCATATTCTGAGTCTGGAAGACTATGAGCTGAATGGGACTGAGCTGAGATGGATTGATGGACTTGATAGAAATGTTGGGGAGAAGGCATGAGAAAGGGTGCTGGGATGCTGTTTACTCTTTCTGGCTGAAGGGAGGAATTCTGGCTCATTCTGTTTGATGAAGATGGTAAAATAATTCTATCTTTCTTCCAGCTACTTGGGTAAGAATGAAAGGAAGAAGGGATTGATATGGTAAATGTTTGGGTGCAGGTGGTAAATAGTTTCTGCCTATTTCAACAAATATGGCTGTTCCTCATATAAAACAATGTCAACTACAGGGATCCAGAAGGCATGCCTTCTTTTTTTATAACATCTACCCTATGGAGACCCTCCCTGCAGAGATCTGACTACATTTCAGGTGCTGTATGAAATGTGCATACTTGTCTTGGTACCTAGATCCATCAGTTATTTTGGTGAGGTGCCATCTAGTGTGTGATGGGGCCATTTGATCAAGGGAAAAAGAATTAAGATTGGAATTGATGAATGTTGTCAGGGAGAAAATGGCAGGCAATGACATCAGGGTTGTAATGGACATGGGGAAATATGGTGGGATATAGGAGATGATCTGCCCTTCAGAAAGATTACCATGGTGCTTGATAATGATGCTGGGTTCTAGTCTCCTGTGGTTGATTTGAGACATGGTGATTAAGTTTTATGGGGACCTGGTCTTCATCTGCTCTTAGTTAATGCAAGGCTTGGCCATAATAATTCTTTGACTGTTCTATTCTGCTGAAAGTGGGTTGTCCCAAGACTAGGTCATTGTCTCAATGTCATCAGGCTCAATGTCATCAATGAATTTCTGTGGCAGAGGTGTGCTAGAACCTATACCTCCCTGCTCTTAGAGTCCAACATCTTAAGTATTGCATCATATCAACTGTCTATAGTGATACTTTCCCAAAGTTGGAATTTATCACTCAACAGTGTAGTACCAACCTAAAGACAGGGATGGCCTTATCTACAGAGGTTCCACTTTACCTGGCTGTATTTATATATCATTCATGATCTTCTCTGTGTTTTAACTGATTCTCTGAAACTCTAGGAGATATTGGTAGCTCTCTCACAACAAGTGCATTCATCTCCAACCCCCCATGACAATGATATTAGCTCTCTGAAAAGGGAGCTAGCTATCTCTGTTTGCACATATAATTCCCTGTTGGAATAGTTTGATGTACAAAAAATAATGTTTAAGAAGCCCCAAGTACTTCTGACAGCAAGAATATAAAATAAAGCACAATCAACAAACATTCCACATTAAATGTCAATGCATACATTGTTCTCTACAGTTGGCTGTCAAGGGGAATAAAGTGTGTAGAAGATTGTGCTCTGTGTTAAGGTTACACAGCTTGACTCAGCTAATAAAGGTTGATTGTATGGGATTAGAAGCAATGGAAAACATATTTTAATGAATAATATTTTCAAACAGCACAAAGGAGAACTACTAGTGGGGTTAACTGTTTGCATCATCAATCTGCTGTGCTTAGGTTTACTTCTTTAGAGCCACATAACTTTTTTTTAAAAACACACACCAAACAAACTATTTTAAACATGCTTTATTAAATCTGAAAGGAGGGTATTACTAGAATTATGTTTTCATAGATTATTCTTTTTTATGTAGCAAGTAAGGAGCTGGGAACAGTTAAAAGATCCAGAAAATTAAGCCCTTCAGTTAGGTTATCCATCTCTGACCAGTTCTCATAACCCCAAAACGTAGCCCTACATTCAAAGATCAAAGTGGTTATTGAAAGAACAGCAGGTGATGGCCAATGATGACATCAGTACACAGCTGGGGATGCTGCTGCACATTAAGATATGCTTTGCCCTTTCTTATTTCCCTTGTGTGTGTGTGTGTGTGTGTGTGTGTGTGAATGTATGTATATATATACAAACACAGCATATATATACTGGAGACAGTAAGTGAACAATTACCTAGCTTATAGATACTAACTTTATCTCTTTTTTTCTTTTAGGGATATATTGCTTTTAAGACAATTGCCTATTATTAAGATATATTATTATTTAAATATCTAGCAGTATTTTTATAACCACACACTAAATGCTTAAGATATTTACCTGGACTCCTGGACTCAACTCAAGGGACATTTATAGAACAATATTAAAATGCTCCATATTTTGTAGTATCCATGAAAATATGAGCATGAGATTTGAACTGTATATGAAAAGCAGGTTTCATATACATTTCATATACAGTTAGCTGCAGATTAAAGCACTGGATTTTTCCCAATGTTTACAGACTATTCCAGTTTTCCATGCCACCATTTTAGAATAGAAGAGAGCTGGAAGGGAGCTAGGAGGTCTTCTAGTACAGCCCGCTTGCTTAAGCAGGAGAACCTACAACATCCTAGACAGGTGATTGTCTAGTCTCTTCTTAAAAATCTCCAGTGATGGAGTGCCCATGATTTCTGGAGGTAAGCTGTTCCACTAGTTAATTGTCCTCACTGTCAGGAACTGTCTCCTTAATTCCAGGTTGCTTCTCTCCTTAATCATTTTCCAGCCATTGTTTCTTGTCCTTCCCTCTGGTGCTCTGGTGAACAACCTGGCCCCCTCTGCCTTGTGGCAGCCCCTCAGATACTGGAACACTGCTATCATGTCTCCCCTATTTCTTCTTTTCTTTAGACTAGCCAGACCCAAGTCCTGCAGCCGTTCTTCGTATGTTTTAGCCTCCAGGCCTTTGTTCATCTTAATTGCGCTTCTTCTAAATTTTGACTAGACCTTTGTTTTCCTACAAATTCAGTTGTTTGCTTTCAAACGGAACATACGGTACTAAGTAACCTATGAATGTAAGATGATCCAAAAGACTGTCATTTTTTAAATTTAAATTATTATTAATCTTTCAAGATAATAGCCATATCAAGGAAGTCCAGCTATAGTCATGTGCTTTTCATCTGGGGCTGAAATATTGTCCATGAAAATGAAGCTATAAAGGCTGTCCAGGTGGCTTATCAGAGAGTGTCAATTCCTAGGATATTTTCCCAACCACAGATTGAAAACACATGGCAGAAGTTGTACTTTTTTAGCCCCTTGATGTGGCTTATCTGACAAATGTCATGCCTCAAAAACCAACTGCTTAGAGAAACCGATAAGATGTGGCAGCTGCCTTCTGCCTCTGTTGCTTGCCTTGGCTTGAAGCAGTCATAGCTGTTTTGCTTTTCTTTAAAAAAAATCTTTCAAACAAAGAGGGCTATTCCAACCATTGCTCTGCAGACAAACAGACATTTGCCTTCCTTTCCTTTCCCTGAATATTCCAGATTTGCTTCAGATTGTCCTAAAGCTTTCCCTAGCTGACTTATATGAACCCTTGAAAATACGGGGGGTGGGGGGGAATTATACCACCCTATGAAAAGAATTGGTTATTTTTCTAGAAGACCAACTGGGTTGAATCAAATCTCAAATTATTGTACAGGGTTGATATTTTTACTTAGTGATTAAGACTATATCTTGTCATTTAAATGTCATTTCACTTTGAGAGAGCATCTTCAACTCTAGTGGCTTAACCCAAAGGTGCTTTTCCAAAAGGCAACTGGACTTTGTTTTTCTTTGAAGATGTTTCACTTCCCATCCAAGAAGCTTCTTCAATTCTGAGTCAGAACTGAAGAAGCTTCTTGGATGAGAAGCAAAAAAAAATCTTCAAAGAAAGAAAAAAAAAGTCCAGTTGTCTTTTGAAGAAAGCACCTTTAGGACAAACATGACCTGGATGACTGAGAATCCCCATAGACATCTATTGGCTTAAGTATTGGATTAGAACTGGGAAGATTCATATTCCAGGGGTATCTGCATGGGAGAGGCATAAAGTATGCAAGATGGGGAAGAAGTCTTGCCATCTAAGCATTGTCTCTTTTGTATATGTATGCAACATGAATGCATGTACAAAAGAGGCAGGGCCTGGATTACAATGCTGTGCCTACCATCTTGCAAACTCTTCTCTTCCCTTCCCCATGGATGCTGCTGCAAGGTTCAAATCTGTATTCAGCCATGAAATTTATGGGATGGCTCTCTTAATCTAATCCACCCTCATAAAGCTGTTGTGAAGAAAAATGTGGAGGGAAGGGACCATGCATACTGCACTGAAGAAAGTATGTTGCAAATATAAAAAAGGAAATAAACATTTTTTATATAAATCTGATATGCAAACAATTGTTCTTCTTAAGATTATTACTGAGTAAACATTCACAGAACCATAATGCAAAGAATTTGGAATCTTTCTGGAATCAGAAAATTTTAGTTCTAGTTTAGATCATGTTCACAGAGAAGACACAGTTCAGTCAAGGGTGAATCACTCCTGTTATATTTCATCTTTCCAATTTCCATCAAAGTTTTCTAATTTATTCATATCTACCAAGGCATCTAAGCAAAATAGATGAGGCTGGTAACAACAAAAAATCAGGACATCATAATAAACAATCTCTCTGCAAATAAATAATATAGCAATTGTTAAAATTAAATCTATAAATCATATCGGATTTTTAAGAATCAGCTTTACGGTTCTTGTGGAAAGGACAGTGGATCCAGGAGCACTCCATACTTCAACTCATAAAGCTCAGAGCCCTGATTCAAAGCTGCAAGACATTGTCATCCATAGGCATCCGGTAGAAATCACAGTAAAATCACATGTTATGAATTCATTGTTTAAATGATGCAAAGTGTGTGATTTAACTCAGTCACGTTATGACATGAATGGTGTACATTGCATAATTTGTACAATTACATAAGGTTTTCATGACACATTTTCTCTCCCCCTGCCCCACCAGGACAGAGAAGCACTGGAGGTTGTCCAATTTAGTTATAACTAACTAGTCACATCATGGAAATCTAATACTGCTAAGAGCAGAACTGACATAATCTTTTGTGGCTCCACCACCTTGCCAGTCTTAAAAAGATGCAAGCAAGTGCAAGAATCTTCCAACATGTATCTTTTCTCTTTTTCTGAGAGCCCCTGGGTAAGCTTTCTTCTGGTCCCATCTGGATGTTCTGAAAGGCAACACATCTTGGATACGTGGCCTTCTGGCTTGGCTTTTCAGTAGATGAGGATGCTCGACCTCTTTTATTAAAGTCACAATAGTTTTCAAGGAGACACATGTAAACCTGTCCTTAGCCAAAACTGTCTTCCCAGATTTAAGCCAACCAGGTGCGCCAGTGATAGCATATGCTAGTCAATACGTCTAAATGCCCCTGATGTCATTGGCTTCTGTGCAATTTTGGAAGGAGGACAGAATTACACTCTGCTCAGCTGTCCATACATGATCTTATCTGGAGCAAAGCAGCTGCAGTCTGCTGAAGGGAAACTCATTAGTTCTCGACATTTCTTGGGGGACTAGATGGAAGGGCATGAACTGAGGGTCAGTGCCACAAGAACAGGTTAAAAAGTGAGCCTCTTCTGTTTAATCACTGACATTCAAATGTGCTTCATCTGAAAGTAACACAAGACATAAGAACAAAGGGAATTTTCCCTGGCACGGAAGGATGAGTTTTATTTCGGGTTTTTTTCTTTCCTGAAATGTGCAGGTTCTCTGCCCATCCTAAGAGGGGGAAATGATAATATGCGGTATTTACATGCAAATGCATCAATTTGTTTTTTCAATGGAAACTCAGTGAAGGTTGAAAGAGAAGCTACCACAAGATAGATAATTATATTATCCTTTCTACCAAAACATTTTGCTTTTCTTTCAGCTGATGAGTAGAAGAATGACAATGAGGCATTCAGATTCCCCAAGCTGCATTAACCTTCACACTTGGCCTTGAAATTTCCTGAATGACTCCTTCTTTACTTGATTTCTCTTTGAAGACAATTTTCTTGTCTCTACGGCTTCTGTGGGTTCAGTGTAAGAGGTTACCTCAAATCTCTTTTTCTAGTAGAGCTGTTACTGATAGATTTCTTTTGTTTGTTTTTTTCCTTTAGGTAGGCCAACCTTTCTTAACATGTTTACTTTCCAAATCAGAGGACTTTGACAGAGATAGCAGTGTGCTGACCTTCATCAGCCACTACAATGCAGAGAAAGAAAACTTCAAAATGTTCAAAACCAATTCATTATGAACTTCTTCTCTCATTTCTCTTTTATTTGCAAGCGGTTTTAGAGGGTTGTTAGCAGGTGTGTTCCCCAAGGTGTAAGAGAGCCTGCTTTATAACAACTTATACTTTAGATAAGAATTGTCATTAACATCATCGCTTTTTTTGTTCTAGTATTTACTTTCAGATTTTAGATGCATGATTTGTATTCATGATTCAACCTCTCATATAAGTAGTTATTTCTCTCCTGAAAGGCCATTTACAGTCCACCAGGTCGCTTTGTGTGGCCCTCTAGTATTGTTTTTTTTTAAGTGAAAATATTGACTACTGCAGAATTTCATTTTAATGTGTGCCACTGTTCATACAGATAAATGACAATAAAGGTTATCTCTTGATGTGACTAATCCTACCTTTTTTTTTTCTTTGATGGGATGCCTCGAAACTCTCATTGCAAACTGGGAAAGGAAACACTGTGGCTTCATCTGCTCTAACTCACAAAGGCTTAATATTGTAGACAGTGGTTCTAAAAACATGGAGGCAAGCTCTTTGTTCACATCACAGTATGTCTACAAGATAAGAAAAGTTATTTACTGCTCCTTCCAAACTGTAGCCCAAAATCAATTTATTCATCTGAATATGTGCTGTTTAAAATGAGTATATGTTGTATAAAAATGCTGATGGATCAACTTTCTTGCCTGACTTTATTCATTCTGCTGCTGTATTTCTCTAAGAAAATAACCCACGTTCTAAAAAGTGTAGCTGGCGTGTATTTTAAAAGTGCAGCTAAGGAGAGACTCCCAAGTGGAAATATGATGCTTTGAAGGAATCATTTTCACTTCTGAGACTCCCCCTTTATTAAAAGCATCTTTGTATTGTCAAACAGATCAGAACTCTACTTCTCCAAAATTCACTTTGAACCTTGACCTTGCTTTATAGCTTGACAGTTTGGCTTTTCTTATCTCCATGGTATGCTACTTATATCTGACATATTTTAGTTAATGCTGGATCCATGTAGAAATAATACTTACTTAAATATTATTTAAGTACTTAAATATTTATTTAAGATGGGGACTGTAGCCAAGAAATTAAAAGACGCTTGCTCCTTGGGAGGAAAGCCATGGCAAATCTAGACAGTACACTAAAAAACAGAGACATTACCCTGCCAACAAAAGTGCGTATAGTCAAGGCTATGGTCTTCCCAGTTGCAATGTATGGCAGTGAAAGCTGGACCATAAGAAAAGCTGAGCGCCAAAGAATTGAAGCCTTTGAACTATGATGCTGGAGAAGACTCCTGCGAGTCCCTTGGACTGCAAGGCGATCAAACCGGTCAGTCCTAGAGGAGATCAACCCTGACTACTCTTTAGAAGGCCAGATCCTGAAGCTAAAACTCAAATACTTTGGCCACCTAATGAGAAGGAAGGACTCACTGGAGAAGAGCCTAATGCTGGGAAAGATTGAGGGCAAGAGAAGAAGGGGACGACAGAGAATGAGGTGGCTGGATGGAGTCACTGAAGCAGTAGGCGTGAGCCTAGATGGACTCCAGAAGATGGTAGAGGACAGGAAGGCCTGGAGGAACATTGTCCATAGGGTCGCGATGGGTCGGACACGACTTCGCAACTAACAACAACAAATATTATTTAATCACGAGCAACAAGGCCAGGGAAAATCAGCCAATCAGTGTGTGTTTGTGTATGTGTTTGTGTGTGTGTTTATACACCATACACACACACACACACACACACACACACATACATATTCATATGAAGAAACAAACCAAAATATTTTTTTAAAAATTTGGCCATAAAATATTATTAAAATAGACTATAGGTTTTAATAAAAAAAAGAGAGAGGCATAGTTTGCAAACTTATTGGCAGGGTCAAAAGCTTATTGTACAATGCAGTTGTAGGATTTAGCTGTACCCTGAACAACTTGGAGTGAAGGTGAAATATTGATTAAATAATAAATTAAACAACGAAAACCATAAATAATATTCAATTAGCTTTGGGACTAATTAAGGAAGAAGCAAATGCAGTAAAGTTAAAGTATATTTCAAGCAGAGCTCAAGATGGATGCATCCAGAGAGATTTCTTGGCAGTTTTGTGGAAATGTTTTGTGTGCCTTCTGGTGATGAATAGAAAAACTAGTAAGCATGGGTAAAATTGTCCTGTTTCTCTAAATAGTACTTTGGGTCCGAAATTAAAATAGGAAGATGCTTATATCAACTAAGTTTAAATAATGTAATGTTGTGGAAGAATCTGACCAATTATTAACTTTTAAATCAATGTAGTTATTTGTTATCTCGGGCTGGTTTTGAAAGACCCAACTTAGCTTTCCAGGAGAATCTGCTTGTGATTTCCTATTTTTCCACTGCCACAAATTACTGGAATAATTGAAATTATTTCAATAATTTCCACAAATTATCTGAAGAGCCTTCAGGGTTATGAATGGATGCCATCAGTTTTGATGGATTAATGTGTTAATTTTATTTTTATTAATTTAAATAAAAATAATACTGTTTTTATTTCTCAATAAAAATATTGATTAAGAGAGTTTAAAGAGGGGAGAAGAATCAGAATTTTGGGGTTTCTTTACTAAAAGGTTGGAAATATATTTTTTCTACTGATCTGCTACATGGAATAATACCTACAACACAGGAACAGAAATTAGTGTGACATTCTTCAAGGCACCAATAATCTATTGAGAGATCAAGGATAATGCTTTAATTTTGCAAAAATTGAATCATTCAAAATGTGTTTTTTAAGATAAACTTATTTTACTTTTCAGTTCAAGACTTTGGTTGTAATTTGGAAGGAAGGGAAGAGAAATAAACGGTGTTTGTAAAAATGGATAAAAATATTTGATTTACAGCTAAGCTTGCAGTGATGGAATAATATCATCTATTGGTAGGAAAATATGTGAAAATGATGTACACAATAAAGATGACTTTATGGAAGAAACCTGTGGCTGATTCCAGGAGTGTTTTGTGTTTGCAAGCTGGGTGGAAATTGGAAGGAAGTTGTAGATTTGGTTGAAATTAGGAGCCATGTGCTTTTCAGATCATAGTTGGACATCTTCTGCTCTAATGTGGAGGAAGGAAGGAAGGAAGGAAGGAAGGAAGGAAGGAAGGAAGGAAGGAAGGAAGGAAGGAAGGAAGGAAGGAAGGTTCATTTATCAGTAAATTCATAAGCAGCAGCTAATTTTAACTTCATAATGACCAACGTATGAAAATGTTATGTGAGTGTAGTATCCTCCTGCAGAAGATGTAATCCATACTTAGAATCTCAAGGAGCATATGGCCCTGGCCTCAAAAAGTATTTGGTGACAATATTTATTCATTTTTTGTTAACTACTACTATTAATTAGAGTGTCATGTGGTTATAGTAATAAAGATCATCAAGGTGAGACAGCTACTATGCCACAAGCACAAATAAGCAAAACCTTGAATTGAAAAGTTATAAAATCTTTTTTAAGAAGTCCTACACTACCAAAAACGGAGCACAACAACATCCAATACTGTGAAACATATGCAGTGAAAATCCATTTCCTTACCATGTTTAAAACTCACATTAACTTTTCTGGTTGGATATTGGCTGTGAAGGTTGCAAATGGTGATTATGTGCCTGCAGCACATTGTGATCATTCTAAATGCACAACACTTGTCCAGCGCCCAAATAGGGATCAAATGCATGATGCTGGAATGGTTAAAAGATTGAGGGCAGACATAAGTCTCTATTTTGAGTGCCAACATAAGTTCTAATAGTCACTGAATGAGTGGTTGGTAAGGAAGGACTGCCTTTATGCTGTATTTGAGTGTGTGTGTATGTGTGTGTCCACACACACACACACACAAACACACACACTTTTGGATGTTTAAATGTATGAATAGGAGCAAAACATCTTGAATGTTGTCTGGTCTCCTTCCTTCCTTCCCTTCCCTTCCTTCCTTCCTTCCTTCCTTCCTTCCTTCCTTCCTTCCTTCCTTCCTTCCTTCCTCTCTCTCTCTTTCCTCTTTGTTCTACACACACACACACACACGTGCTTGTATCTCTAAAATGAAATGTAAATTTGTTTCCCTGGAATAATAATAATAATAATAATAATAATAATAATAATAATAATAATAATAATAATAATAATAATAATAATAATAAGAAGAAGAAGAAGAAGAAGAAGAAGAAGAAGAAGAAGAAGAAGTAGTAATTGGAAGGGATCTTGGAGGTCATCTAGTCCAACCCCTGCTCAGGCAGGAAACCCTATACCATTTCGGACAAATGGCTGTCCAGTCTCTTCTTAAAAACTTCCAGTGTTGGAGCATTCACCACTTCTGGAGGCAGGTTGTTCCACTGGTTAATTGTTCTAACTGTCAGGAAGTTTCTCCTTAGTTCTAGGTTAATTCTCCCCTTGATTAGTTTCCATCCGTTGCTTCTTGCCCTGCCCTCAGGCTCTTTGGAGAGTATCTTGGCTCTCTCTCCTTTGTGGCAGCCCCTGAGATATTGGAACACTGCTATCATGTCCCCCCTCGTCCTTCTCTTCATTAAACTAGACATGTCCAATTCCAGCAACCGTTCCTTATATGTTTTAGCCTCCAGTCCCCTAATCATCTTTGTTGCTCTTCTCTGTACTCTTTCTAGAGTCTCAGCATCTTTTTTACATCGTGGTGACCAAAACTATACCAGCTATATCTTAGGAATTGAAGTGTCTTGTAAACTTGGGAGAAAAAGAAAGCTAATTCGTTTATCTTTTTTACACAACACAAAGCCAGAAAGTTCAGAAATCATTTTTCCCCCTAGGTGGATTCCTACCTAATTAGGACTTTTAACATAACAAACAAATACTGGAAGTGATTAGACCCTTAAAGTATTCTTTGTTTGCCTAGGTTTCCTTCTCATCTTTCAGTGATTTTGATCAAATAAGCATTGCTGAAAAAAGGATATCTAATGCAGATGTTCGACATTGCTTGATACACCTCTAAGCAGTGAAAAGAACCTCCCCTGTTTTGTATGAAAACACCATCCAATTCAGTTTAGTACTGAAGTGTAGTAACTTCTAGAATGCGTTAATTTCGTCATTAGCTTTAATCACTTAATCATATTTACTGACAGATTTCACTAATGCTTCAGCATATGTGAAACCAATTTTGCCTTTTCCCAGTTAGTCTGCAGTTTTTTTCTTTGTATTTGTAATGAATCCAGGGGCCTAGAACATTTCATTACACATGGAATTCCATCCCACATAAATTCCCTTGAATTTAATAATAATAATAATAATAATAATAATAATAATAATAATAATAATAATAATAATAATAAGTTAGAAGGTACCTTGGAGGTCATCTAGTCCAACCCCCTGCTCAGGCAGGAAACCCTATTTCTTGCAGTCTCTCCTGAGCGGAGTGGTTCTGCTCAATTCTGCGATAGAGATGGTATCATTTCGGATTTGCCTGTACAGGCAAAATAAAATAACTTTTTAAAATAGTATTGTTGTTTTTGAAATAATAACAGAAGAAAAAACAAAAGGAACAAAGCACAAAAATACATCCATTGTTAAAAAATATTTAACATGAAAATAAGTATAAATACAACAGAAAAAGTAAGAATACAATACGTTGTTAGAACAATAAAGTTACAGTTCTGTATATAATTATCTAACACTTCACATTACTAATATACTTAAATATTGTACTATTTCCAACCTATTCTATTATATATAAATGAGCCCCATATTTCCTTATAATTATCCATAAGTCCACATCTATAAGCAATCCAGTGATAGCTAGTGAGAGTAATCAGATCTTCAATCCCGATTACCATTCATTTGCTGTATATTTTTCCAATGTTGCAATATCAGTCTTTTAGCTATACTATGGGCACATAGAAGCCATTTATGTTATCCATTTACGTCAAATTTCATGTACTAAGTATGTAATTTAAGAGAATATTATCCTCTGAAAACTTAACTTTTACCACACATAAACATTTATACTAAGTATAGAACATTATAAAAACATCTGTTTTAAAGACGCATTGTCCTTATTATACTGTACCTGCAGCAAAATGTTGTCCCAGACAATCTTTTTCTAAGCAAAATAAAATAAATTATAAACCAAGCAATAGTTTCAGGGGAAAATGATTACACTCTATTTAATTATTCACACTAGAAAACCATGTGCTTTCTGTCATGATTAATCAGTCTGCTGGCTGTTTTCATTGCTTGAATTCTAATTAAATGGAGTGACATTCTGCTATGAAATATTAGTATCCAAACACAAAAAAATGTTGATTTTTTCTTGGTCCTGGACTGCTAGTCCAGTTGGGTGAAACACAAAAATGGAGCTGGAGAAGGCTTTATAAGCTACTGAGTTTCTATCTGTCTACTTTTAAAGGAATTTATGTTGGTGCCTTCATGTGTATAATGTCATTTTGTGTACCTCTAGTCTGCCAGCCCCATATCCACTATTCACCAGCCATGAATGACAGTTCAGAAGAGACCTGATAAACGTTTATATGCCATGCTGTATAAATTGCTGTATAAATTGGACGCGGTGGCTCAGTGTGTTGGGACACTGAGCTTGTCGATCAGATGGTTGGCAGTTTGGCAGGTCAAATCCTGAGTGCTGCGTAACAGAGTGAGCTCCTGTTACTCGTCCCAGCTTCTGCCAACCTAGCAGTTCGAAAGCACGTAAAAATGAAAGTAGAAAAATAGGGACCACTACTGTGGGAAGGTAATAGCGTTCCATGCGCCTTTGGCATCTAGTCATGCCAGCCACATGACCACGGAGATGTCCTCAGACAAACGTTGGCTCTTCGGCTTTGAAACGGAGATGAGCACTGGCCCCTAGAGTTGGCAATGACTAGCATGCATGTCCGGGGGAACCTTTATCTTTACCTTATAAATTGGGGAAAGATGCATGAAACACCCAAAAATTATCGTGTTTGGCTGCTGACAGCTGTACCCGCCACTGCCATTTAAAGGTTCAGTCTCTATTATACTGAATTCAGGAATTTATACTGCTGGGTTTTGTTGTTTTTGTTGTAGCTGAACTAAAAACCATCCATAGCTGGTTAATATTCAATGCTGATAAAATGTGATATTACCTCTGGAAATCATTAGCAATAAGTTGTTTCAAAAAAGCAGTCATGAAAGAGTGGATTTTCACTGCAAATAAATTATTCTATAGCTTTTCTATCATGCTTTTGGATTGTAGACTGCTTTTGCAATCATGTTAGGAGTTATTTACTCAAGACAATAATTAGGAATGGGATAATTGTATTGCTTACATCAACTTCTCCTTCATCTTGTCATGCTCATATTGAGGGTTTCAAGATATTTAAGCAGATCTGTCACTTTTGGCACATTAGAAGTTCCAGTGACCAGAAACAACAAAGCACCAATCCCACAAAAGCAAACCAGTGTTGTTGTTGTTGTTTTGTTAACATTAAGCCAAATCTACAACTTCCAAAAAGCAAAGGGAAAAGTAAGAGCAGATTTTGAAAGTTTTTTTTTTTTTACTTTAGTAGGATATTTGTTACACACAACCTGGATTCTTTGCTGGATATTCTGGAAGTTATTATGCTACCATTTCTCATCCATGCTATTCTTTTCTTTAAAATACAGATACATTTTTTTTAAAAAAAATGTGTGAAACCCTTGAATTGTTGGAGGGTTAATGTCCTCTAAAAACCTATAATCCCCCCTCTTTGCTTCCAAGTCTGCCCCAAAGAGAAGCAATTGCAGATATTTTAATGCTTCTGGATTGTTTGTTTTGAAACAAATCTCAGAATGGCTCAAATCTAATTAGTTTATCCTTGAACCCCAAACTACAAACTTTAATCACATAATAGCTTGTATTAAATCTTGAACTGCCAGTTTTAATCAACTCAGACCGATTTGCACAGGTCCTGTTTTCTTGTGGTCTCTCTCCAGTCCTAAAACATTATCCGAGAGTTAAGTTAATAAAATAAACATGGGTTTATGTTGACTGACCAAGTCCTGGCACACAAATATCAACTGATAACATCTATTATTACATAGTTTTATATATATATATATATATATATATATATATATATATATATATATATATATATATATATATATATATATATATATATATATACACACACACACATATATATATATATATATATATATATATATATATATATATATATATATATATATATATATATATACACATATATATGGATCCTTGGTTTTTCGGGTTTTTCCCCGCGTAGAATTAAAGGTGTAGGCGCAACGTTTCGACGGAATCCCATCCGTCATCATCAGGCTTCTGCTTCCTACTTCTGGGAGAAGCATGTGGCTCTTGCTCTTTGTTCCTCTTTTTTTTAAACTGCCAGAGGGGGTGTGTTCTGTGGAGGTGTGCTCTGATTGGGTAGGGGACCAAGTGTGTTCTGATTGGGTGGGAGTGTGTTTTGAATGGTGGGGGTGTTCTGATTGGGTGGGGGTGTGTTCTGAGTGGATGGGCTGGTCTCAGCTGCCAGCTCCAGAACTGAGCTGGTGAGTTGTGCTGCTTTTGTTCGGCTTCGTGTTTGTGGTGGTGCCATGTTTTTATAGTGGGTGTCAGTTTGCTTATTGTGTGGTTTGGAGGGGTTTAAAGTGGCTGATGTTGCAGCTGTAGTTAGGTTTCTGTTTTGTGGTTGTGTGTCTTTATCGTTGTGGGTTCGGATTTGCTTTTTGAATGGTTGTGTGGTGGTGATGTCATGTGATGTTATCATGAGTTTGGGTCTGGTATCATTCTTGGTGGTTGGGCTTCGTCTGTCAATCAAGGCGGGTTTCCAAATGGCTGGTAGACGAGAGGTATCATCTCGTTTATTCATGCTGTGGGGGCGTTTTTCTATCTCAATGGCTTCTCTGATTATTCTGTTGTTAAAATGTTCAATTTTGGCGATAGTTTTGGTTTTTTTAAAATCAATTTCATGTCCCGTGGCTTCAAAGTGTTGGACCAGGGATGAAGTTTGTTCTCCCTTTCTGAGTGAGTTTTTGTGCTCTTCAATGCGTGCACTTATTCTTCTGTTGGTCTGTCCGATGTATGTGGTGGGGCAGGTGGTGCATGGGATTTCGTATACTCCTTGGTTTTCTAACCCAATTATGTCCTTGGGGTTTCTTAGGATGGTGGATATTTTTCTGTCTGTGTAGAATGCTGTTTTGATGTTGTGTTTTTGGAGGACCTTGCTGATTCTGTCTGTGGTCCCTTTTAAGTATGGGAGGAGGGCTTTGCCATTTTCTTGTTCTCTGTCTTGGGTTTTTGTGGGTGTCTCTCTTTGGATTAAGTTGGTAATCGTGTTTCTTTGGAATCCATTGGCTGTTAGTACATTAGTGAGAGTGTGTAGTTCGGTTTTTAGGTGTTGTTCGTCAGCTAGGTGTTTTGTTCTGGAGATGAGTGTCTTGGCTACGGAGTTGATCTGTGCTGGGTGGTGGTGTGAGAGTGCGTTCAGATAGCGGTTTGTGTGTGTTTTTTTATGGTAGATAGTGTGTCCTAGGGAGCCGTTGGATTTCTTGTAGACTAAGACATCAAGGAAGGGAAGTTGATTGTTAGCTTCTGTTTCCATGGTGAATTGTATTTTGGGGTGTAGGCTATTGAGGTGTATGAGGAAGTCATCCAGTTTTTCTTTGCCGTGTGGCCAGATTACGAAGGTGTCATCTACGTATCTGAGCCAGAGTTTGGGTTTGTGGTTGGATTTTTCCAGAGCGAGGGTTTCAAAGTGTTCCATGTAGAGGTTTGCGATGACAGGTGAGAGGGGTGATCCCATGGGTGCTCCTTCCATTTGTTTGTATCTTTGTCCATTGTAGATGAAGTATGTGTTGGATAGGCAGTGGTTGGTCAGATCTAGGATGTGTTTTGGGGGGTTGTATTTATTTAGGATAGCTGTCAAGGCTTCTTTGATTGGTACTTGGGTGAAGAGGGATACAACATCGAAGCTCACAAGTAGGTCCCAGGGCTGTAAGTTTAGTTTACTTATGATCTCTATGAATTGGAATGAGTTTTGTACGTGTGAGGTGATGGAATTTGCATAAGGCTGTAGTTGTTTGGCAAGAAATTTGGCTAGATTTTGTAGAGGTGAGCCTATGGAGCTGACTATGGGTCTGAGTGGGGTTCCTTCTTTGTGTATCTTGGGCAGACCATAGAGCTTAGGACATCTGGATGATTTTTCTCTGGGAATGATTGTTTTCTGGATCTCTTCACTGATGGGTGTGGCTTTTATTTTTGATTTTGTGGTTTTTTCCAGGTAGGTGGTGGGATCTGTCTTGAGGAGTTTGTATGTGGAGTCTCGGAGTAGGTTGGATAATTTGGTATGGTAGTCAGATGAGTTCATTACCACCGTGGCGTTGCCTTTGTCTGCTGGCAGAATGATTATGCTGGTGTCATTTTTTAGGTTAAGTAGTGCTGTCTGTTCCTCTTTGGGTAAGTTGCTTTTGGGTGGTTTGCTGGTGCAGAGGATGTTGGTAACTTCGAGTCTGATTTTGTTGGCATCATCAGGGTTAATTTTGGTCAGGCTGGATTCGACTCCGCATATAATGGTTTCCGTGGGAATGTGTTTGGGAGTGACTGCAAAATTAAATCCTTTAGACAGGACGTTGGTTTCGGCTATGGTGAGAATCCTATCTGAGATGTTGTGCACAGTTTGTTTCATGTGTTGCTGTGGGAGAGGAGGGGTTTGTTTCTGGCGTTCCTTTAGTCTTCGGAGTTTATTGGTGTGTGTGTCTGTTTTGTAGGCAGTCTCTGTTTCAGCTCTCCAGACAGCGATTTGTTTGAATTTGTCCCAAAGTGTGGGGTGGATCTTGTTGCTGAGTTTGAGGTGAAGTGTGAGGAGGTCTCTGTTGATTCGGTCCAAGAGGAATCTTTTTGTGTGGAGTTCGTTTCTGATTAGGGCCAGTTCTGTTCTTATCAGGATGCGTTTGATGGCTGCAGAGTTGGAGTGGAATTTCAATTGGAAGGATGTGGGGATTAAATTTTGGTCTCGGCAGTTGCGTAGGAATGTGAGGTCACACAGGATGGAAGCTCTTCGTACTTCGAGTTTTTCGTAGGTCTTGGTTAGCTGGTAGATTTCCTCCCCGTAGAGGTAAGATATTTGTTTTCTGAGGTTTTCGCGGGTGCCTGTATGTGGATCCTTGGTTTTTCGGGTTTTTCCCCGCGTAGAATTAAAGGTGTAGGCGCAACGTTTCGATGTCTTAGTCTACAAGAAATCCAACGGCTCCCTAGGACACACTATCTACCATAAAAAAACACACACAAACCGCTATCTGAACGCACTCTCACACCACCACCCAGCACAGATCAACTCCGTAGCCAAGACACTCATCTCCAGAACAAAACACCTAGCTGACGAACAACACCTAAAAACCGAACTACACACTCTCACTAATGTACTAACAGCCAATGGATTCCAAAGAAACACGATTACCAACTTAATCCAAAGAGAGACACCCACAAAAACCCAAGACAGAGAACAAGAAAATGGCAAAGCCCTCCTCCCATACTTAAAAGGGACCACAGACAGAATCAGCAAGGTCCTCCAAAAACACAACATCAAAACAGCATTCTACACAGACAGAAAAATATCCACCATCCTAAGAAACCCCAAGGACATAATTGGGTTAGAAAACCAAGGAGTATACGAAATCCCATGCACCACCTGCCCCACCACATACATCGGACAGACCAACAGAAGAATAAGTGCACGCATTGAAGAGCACAAAAACTCACTCAGAAAGGGAGAACAAACTTCATCCCTGGTCCAACACTTTGAAGCCACGGGACATGAAATTGATTTTAAAAAAAACCAAAACTATCGCCAAAATTGAACATTTTAACAACAGAATAATCAGAGAAGCCATTGAGATAGAAAAACGCCCCCACAGCATGAATAAACGAGATGATACCTCTCGTCTACCAGCCATTTGGAAACCCGCCTTGATTGACAGACGAAGCCCAACCACCAAGAATGATACCAGACCCAAACTCATGATAACATCACATGACATCACCACCACACAACCATTCAAAAAGCAAATCCGAACCCACAACGATAAAGACACACAACCACAAAACAGAAACCTAACTACAGCTGCAACATCAGCCACTTTAAACCCCTCCAAACCACACAATAAGCAAACTGACACCCACTATAAAAACATGGCACCACCACAAACACGAAGCCGAACAAAAGCAGCACAACTCACCAGCTCAGTTCTGGAGCTGGCAGCTGAGACCAGCCCATCCACTCAGAACACACCCCCACCCAATCAGAACACCCCCACCATTCAAAACACACTCCCACCCAATCAGAACACACTTGGTCCCCTACCCAATCAGAGCACACCTCCACAGAACACACCCCCTCTGGCAGTTTAAAAAAGAGGAACAAAGAGCAAGAGCCACATGCTTCTCCCAGAAGTAGGAAGCAGAAGCCTGATGATGACGGATGGGATTCCGTCGAAACGTTGCGCCTACACCTTTAATTCTACGCGGGGAAAAACCCGAAAAACCAAGGATCCACATACAGGCACCCGCGAAAACCTCAGAAAACACACACACACACACACATATATATATATATATATATATATATATATATATATATATATATATATATATATATATATATATATATATATATATATATATATATATATGTTTTCGTAGATTCTCGCGGGTGTCTGTATGTGTAGATCTAGAGTCTCGGGTTTCTTCCCGCGTTCCTTTCATCTTCAGAAAGTTGTGGCGATGTTTCGACGAAATCCCATCCGTCATCATCAGGCCAGAGTGTTCCTCCTGCTGCTTCCAGGAGCAATGCGTGGTCTGGCTGTTCCTTTCCTTCCAACTGCCGGTGGGGCTGTGTTCTGACTGGGTGGAGGCATGGCTGCTTTCTGATTGGGTGGGGGTGTCCTCCGACTGGGTGGAGGCGTGGTTGTCTTCTGATTGAGTGGAGGCGTGGCTGTCTTCTGATTGGGTGGATGCGTGGTTGTCTTCTGATTGGTTGGAGGTGTGGCTGTCTTCTGATTGGGTGGGGTGTGTTCTGAATGGGTGGGGTTTTTTGTTGTGTTGTAATATCCTGAGTGTTGTGATTTGGTGTCCTGAGGAGTGGGCTGTGTAGTGGCCTCCAGAGCCTTGGCCCGGCTCCGAGTTTGAGGACCTGCTATGTATCTCTGGTATGGGTCAGTCAGGTTCATGTGTGCGTTCTTCTGCTTGGGTGATGGCACTTTTGCTTGACTTGTTCTGTCTTCTGTGTGGGAGAGTTTTTGTTCTGGGTGTGGATGAGTCTTGCTGGGGCTGGTGGCATTTGGGGTTGTTTGTTGGTTTTTTAAATCCTTGTTTGCTGAAATTCGTTTCTCTATCAATGCTGGTTTCCAAATGGCATGTAGGCGGGAGGTGTCGTCTCGCTTGTTCATACTGTCTGGGTGTTTTTCTATTTCAATGGCTTCTCTGATTATTCTGCTATTGAGATGTTCTATTTTGGCGATTGTTTTTGTACCTTCAAAATTGATGTTGTGTCCCGTAGTGTTTATGTGTTGTACTAGTGAAGATGTGTGATCTTTCTTCTGTACTGAGTTCTTATGTTCTTCTACACATACCTCTATTCTTCTGTTAGTCTGTCCGATGTATGTTGCTGGACAGGAGGCGCATGGGATTTGGTATATGCCCTGGTTTTCCAGTTCTATTTTGTCTTTGGGATTTCTCAGGATGGTTGATATCTTTCTGTCAGTGTTAAATGCGGTTTTGATGTTATGTTTGCGTAGTACTTTACTGATTTTGTCGGTTGTTCCTTTTATGTAGGGCAAGATGGCTCGTCCGTTGTTCTGTTCTTCTTCTTGGATGTTTTTCTGTTTCGGAGTCCCCTGCTGAATCATATTGGTGATTTTGTTTTTTTGGAACTTGTTTGCTGTCAATATGTCTGTCAGGGTGTGTAGTTCTGTTTGTATATGTGTTTCATCTGCAAGGCGTCTGGTTCTTGTTATTAGTGTTTTGGCTACTGAATTTATTTGTGCTGGGTGATGATGTGATTGCGCATTGAGGTAACGGTTGGTGTGTGTTTTCTTTCGGTAGACTGTGTGTCCTAGGGTGCCGTTTTGTTTTTTGTATATAAGTACATCCAGGAAAGGTAACTGGTTGTTTGTTTCAATCTCCATGGTGACACTAATAACAAGAACCAGACGCCTTGCAGATGAAACACATATACAAACAGAACTACACACCCTGACAGACATATTGACAGCAAACAAGTTCCAAAAAAACAAAATCACCAATATGATTCAGCAGGGGACTCCGAAACAGAAAAACATCCAAGAAGAAGAACAGAACAACGGACGAGCCATCTTGCCCTACATAAAAGGAACAACCGACAAAATCAGTAAAGTACTACGCAAACATAACATCAAAACCGCATTTAACACTGACAGAAAGATATCAACCATCCTGAGAAATCCCAAAGACAAAATAGAACTGGAAAACCAGGGCATATACCAAATCCCATGCGCCTCCTGTCCAGCAACATACATCGGACAGACTAACAGAAGAATAGAGGTACGTGTAGAAGAACATAAGAACTCAGTACAGAAGAAAGATCACACATCTTCACTAGTACAACACATAAACACTACGGGACACAACATCAATTTTGAAGGTACAAAAACAATCGCCAAAATAGAACATCTCAATAGCAGAATAATCAGAGAAGCCATTGAAATAGAAAAACACCCAGACAGTATGAACAAGCGAGACGACACCTCCCGCCTACATGCCATTTGGAAACCAGCATTGATAGAGAAACGAATTTCAGCAAACAAGGATTTAAAAAACCAACAAACAACCCCAAATGCCACCAGCCCCAGCAAGACTCATCCACACCCAGAACAAAAACTCTCCCACACAGAAGACAGAACAAGTCAAGCAAAAGTGCCATCACCCAAGCAGAAGAACGCACACACGAACCTGACTGACCCATACCAGAGATACATAGCAGGTCCTCGAACTCGGAGCCGGGCCAAGGCTCTGGAGGCCACTACACAGCCCACTCCTCAGGACACCAAATCACAACACTCAGGATATTACAACACAACAAAAAACTCCACCCATTCAGAACACACCCCACCCAATCAGAAGACAGCCACACCTCCAACCAATCAGAAGACAACCACGCATCCACCCAATCAGAAGACAGCCACGCCTCCACTCAATCAGAAGACAACCACGCCTCCACCCAGTCTGAGGACACCCCCACCCAATCAGAAAGCAGCCACGCCTCCACCCAGTCAGAACACAGCCCCACCGGCAGTTGGAAGGAAAGGAACAGCCAGACCACGCATTGCTCCTGGAAGCAGCAGGAGGAACACTCCGGCCTGATGATGACGGATGGGATTTTGTCGAAACGTCGCCACAACTTTCTGAAGATGAAAGGAACGCGGGAAGAAACCCGAGACTCTAGATCTACATATATATATATATATATATATATATATATATATATATATATATATATATATATATATATAATACTTTTTTTTAAAAAAGTGATGCTGTTGTTGTAAGCTGTTTTTGTAGGCTGTATAGTTGGCCTTTCTTCAATTGTTGCAATTTTGTTTGTTTCTGAAGGAAGAACTTTCTGGGCACCAACCAGTCCTATAGCTGCATGGTGTTTTGGGTTCCTCAGGGTTCCACAGAGGGTTCCACAGAGCAATATTTTAACTCCTACCAAGGCCAGGAAAATGGGGGCGTCTGTCACCTTTGGGGAGAGAATATTCCAGAGGGCAGGGGCAATGGCAGAGAAATCTCTTCTTCTACATTCCTAATATATGCATTCTATGCATATTCCTTCTGTAAATGTGGATGCAGCTGTCTGTTTGTAAGCATCAGTATGGTATTTTCACACATTATCCAGCTTTCAGCAAAATAATATGTGAATATAAAATAACAGTTTGTATATTGTTTCGAGAAGATAAAATGAATGAATTTAACATTAATTTATGGGCTAGAAAGGTTTCTCTTCTTCCTTGCCTTATTTTTCAACAATAACGATAACAACACCATCAAACAACAACATCTACCTATTCTGGATTCTTGGTAAGGACTCAGTAGGTGGGTATGAAAATCACATCTGCCTGGCTATGGAACAAATAATAACAAATAATAACAAATAATAATGTTTGGTTGTTTTAAAGTATAAATATGATCTGTATTGTGCATGTACACATCTGCAACTCCTATGATTTTTAAAGCTCATGGATCTGCTTACATAGAATAGACAAGATATGTTCACACTTATGAACCCTATTATGGCAGTTTATGGTAGTTCTTCATCAGTGATGAGAAAAGCTACAGTATTTCCTTTTGGCATTCCTTTCAAAACTAAATGTTATCCTCTAAAATCTACTTTGCCTAAAATCACAACAGGTTGAGAAAAACTTTTTTGGTTCATCAGCTCTGAATCATATATGCTTGCATTGCATCCCACCTTATCTAATCATCTGTTGAAAATCTGCAGACACTTTTTTACCCACATGTTGATGGAATTAATTTTTTGTCTAATAGTTTGCCTAGACTTTCTCCTCTTAACCAATTTCTCTCTGATCTTCCATCTTCAAGACATTGCATTAATTCTTTCATATATATTGTTACTAAACTTTCATATATGAAAGTTACTAAATTGTATTTGTATTTCTTTGGATCTTTGCCAGGCTAAGCTTGCCCCTCAGTTTCTTCCCTTCTGATTGGTTTTCTTTCCCATTTTCACATCATTTGCTTAATGCATTCATCTCATCTCATTGAAAATTATTAAGCATGGGAAATTTGGTAGGATGGGCTGTTTCTGGAGGATCTTTTAATAGAAGTTTAATTCCCATGTCTAGTACAAGTTCCCATTGGGATGTCACCAAAGTTATATAATTTAAATAAATAAATAAATAAATAAACCTTTATTGTCAAAGTACAACATGTGTACATTGAGATTAACTGAGCCTCCCCCCGTGCTCTCTCCCCCCAACACACAGTGACAACAAACCCTCCATCCTACCACACCATGTGAACCAACTACACCACACACCGGCCTCCCAAGTCAATTCTGCATAAGTTCACAGAGATTATGTCCCATTTAAAAGCCTAACAGCCCACGGATAAAAACTATTTTTCAGCCTGTTGGTACGGCTGGCTATACTCCTATATCTCCTACCTGATGGTAGGAGAGTAAAGAGATACCGTCCAGGGTGTGAGTCATCCCTGAGAATCTTCCTCACTCTTCCAAGGCAATGAGCCCTGGCGATGTCATCCAGTGGTGTCAGGGGACAGCCCACAATGTCTTGTGCTGTGCTCACTACCCTCTGTAATACTTTCCTGTCCATGGCTGTCAGACCAGCATATCAAACCACAATACCATACGAGAGGACGCTCTGTATAGTAGACCGGTAAAAGAGGGTCATTAGCCGTTGTTCTACCCTGTTCTTCCGCAAGACCCTAAGAAAGTGAAGCCTCTGTTGGGCCTTTCTAGCCACCTGGGTTGTGTTAACTTTCCAGGTCAGATCTTCACAGAGGTAGACTCCCAGAAATTTAAAGGAGGAAACTCTCTCCACACAGTCCTCCCCGATGTAAAGTGGGGCACGTTCCTCCTTTTTTCTCCGGAAGTCTAACACCATCTCTTTCATCTTGCCAATGTTTAGGTGCAAGTTGTTGTTACTACACCATATGGATAGTTTTTGTACCTCCACCCTATATGCTGTCTCATCCCCACCTGTAATAAGACCCACCACAGTTGTATCATCTGCGAACTTGATTATCGCAGTGGATGGGTCAGATGATGCACAATCATAAGTGTATAAAGAGTACAGGTAGGGGCTAAGCACACAGCCCTGTGGCATGCCGGTGCAAAGCTTCAGGGGGGTGGACAAAGCAGACCCGACCCTCACTGTTTGTAATTGATCCCTAAGAAAGTCTTGAATCCAATCGCAGATGGCAGGGGAGAATTTCAAGTCAGTCAGCTTTCTTTCATTGTCACTGTGCCAGGTCTACAAAATGGTGGCAGCAACATTTTCAATCTCTTCAACTGTTGATCATCTAAAATGCCTCAAGCTTCAAACCACTCAATAATCTAGGTTTGTAATGGCTTTGATATTGTTCTGGGATTAATTAGAATGGAATTTATTTAATATTGGAATAGACTGAGTATTTACTCTTGTCTTGTCAAGGAAAAGAAAATGAGGCAGGCAATATAATAAGCAATCAGCCAAATGGGGGGAAATCAATAAAAAATCCTTCCCATGACCCTGTAATATCTTAATTTGGGGTAGAGCTGAGGAGACTGAGTGGATGCCCTTCCAGACCCCACATGGAGTTCACAGATATTTTTTTTTTTGCACCCTAGGAGAGGAACATCTGCTGTTACCAATGATTGAACTCTCACCCTTCTGAGTGGGAGGCAAGCAAATGGGTGAAAATATTCAGGAAGAGAAAAATGTAATCCTAGTTTTGTGTTGGTCCTCCTGGATTTGTTGCACAGTGATATTTATCCTAGGAAAATGGAATCTTTTTCCTAGCTACCTCAGCAACTGGCTGAAATATTTTTTACTTTCAGAATATTCAGGCAGGTTGGTTTCATTTACATTGACAAATGCTGACAAGTAGCCAAATCTGAGCATTTGGCATTGCAATGCTACTTTTTCACAATGAGGTTGTGAGGCTCTGGGGTTGGTTGGGTCAGTTGTGCCAATGAAGACAGGAAAAAAGAATTCTAAATCAGCAAGCAAACAAAACAAAGACAGTACAAATAGATCCAATAACAGTACACTTAGATTTATTTCTGTATGTATCTTG
This sequence comes from Vipera ursinii, assembly GCF_947247035.1. Classification (NCBI taxonomy): domain Eukaryota; kingdom Metazoa; phylum Chordata; class Lepidosauria; order Squamata; family Viperidae; genus Vipera; species Vipera ursinii. The sequence continues at coordinate 298,933,444 of NC_139512.1, forward strand.
GGGAAGATATTTTATAATGCTCAGAAAAACTTTAATTCCATCCTAAAAATTTCATTGTTAAAATGTATGTGATTTGCCAGATTTACTTCCTGCTTTTCTTCCAGGAAGAAGGAAATAATATACTACATTCATCCTCATATTTTTCCCATTACCATCTTGTGATGTGTTGGGTTGAAAGGCTGACTCAAGCTAGCTAGTCAGCTTACATATGGATGTTGAACTTGAAACTGAATCTTCTACAGCAGCACTTCAACCACTGGACAAAATTCAATGTGGACCCTCTAGATGTGATTTTTTCATATAACTCTTCAATATTCTGCTAGCCAGTGAATATCACTGAATAAAGTTTTTGAAAAATTATTTCTTTTTTCTGGAATCTGAATTACTATATTTTGAAGGAAACCAATTTATCTGACCTCAGGGATCATAATATTACACAGATGAGAATCCATGCCTGGATTACCCTAATTTATTCATATAAAGGCATATGGAAGAAAACCTTGACAATTAAGTTGACATCATAGGACAATATGGGATCTGAAATTCAAGATGGTATAATACAGCCTTTTCCAAGCTGGATGTTCTCAAATTGTACATAATTTTGAAAAATCTGGGTTTCCCAAAGCACTTAATATAGAATGTTTCCAGGTTCATGTAGCATGGTATAAGATTAAAAGTTTGTGCAAGGTTAAGAAATGATTACTAACCTGTATCAGCAGCTGAGTAAGGACAACTGAACAGTATGTAATGCACTAGAAGCAATAGCTAACAACCATTTACTTTTTTTTGCTTAGCCAAGGGTGATGAGAATAGGTTTCAGATTTGATCAACTTCTTCTCATAACAACTATGAATAGGGGATAATGATGATGATTTCCAGTTTATAAATGTTGCTGAGTTTTTATTTGTACTTATACAATATAAATATTAAAGTTATGCAAATCAGATCTGATTTTATCTCAAACTTTGGAAAATTGAGATCTCAACTAATTAGGAGACTCAGTCCAATTTGAACAGAATAATTGAATTAGCCCCAAATCAGTTTGATTCAGATTAAAATGCATGAGCACATATACAGATTATCTAAATTGCATAAATTGGTTTGAACCAATTCAAACATATCTGATTAACACAACCAATTTAATTTATCTATCTGCTCAACAATAGTCTTTCTTGTTATATTTGATTCATAGTTCAATTCTAATTCATTCTCTATACATGATGTCAAAATTCTTTTCTTATAGGGGTAGTCCTCACTTAATGACCAGGACCAACAAAGCTGTCACTAGGTGATGCAGTTGATAAATGCGACATCATGTGCCCAAAACAGGCTTTTGACCATTTAATCATTGATGTTTTTCAGATCTATATTTCTGATTGTATTATACAGCTAATTCAACATTCACTGCAAATTATTCAGAATTGAAGAAGCTTCTTGGATGAGAAGCAAAACATTTTCAAAGAAGAAAAACAAGGAAATCCAGTTGCCTTTTGGAAAAAGCAATGATTACCTGGATGGTTGAGAATCTTCATGGAGATTCAGGCTTTCAACTAGTGCTCTTCTACATCATATACAATAATATAGTCATATACTTTTGTACGTTTGCTATAAGCACATTAAAAAATCAAAGGGATGACACATAAAGGGATGACACATAAACTATTGTATTCCTCCTTCCGTTATATATTCAAGATGGACAGTATTTAATATTTATTTGTTATGTATATGTAGGGGTATGGGTCTATACATATGTTATATAGTATGGTTAGGTGTGTGTCATGTATGTGTTCCACTTTGAGAGCGGGCAACTAAATTTCATTTTTGATGTATGCCGTTGTGCCCACAGTAAAAAAAATGACAATAAAGGTCATCTCATCTCATCTCATCTCATCTCATCTCATCTCATCTCATCTCATCTCATCTCATCATCTTATCTTATCTTATCTTAATGCTGAACAATTCACTAAACATTCTCTTTATTTTCATGCATGGCTTACTTCCACAATATACTGGTCTTAATATATCAGTCAGTTTTCATATTTATGCAAAATGTTCTTATTACATGAATGAACTTTTACATTTATATAAAATTTCACAATCCTACTTATTCTGTCATAATTTTTTACTATATCAACAAACTAACTTTCTTACATTCAGATATTGTTATAGACCTGCTGAAGAGCAAATATCAGATCTACCTACTTCCTACCTGGCATTAAACCTCAATATTCTTCAATATGTTTGCTCATTTTACAGTACCTCTTATATTTTTTCAATCAAAATTGAACAAACTTAAACATACCTCTGATGTTAATCTTATTCCAGTTTCACCATATATATCTACAGATCTACATTTTTTCCAATATTCTCTAGTTTATGTGATTTTCTTTTCACTATAATTTTCTAGGATAATTAAATTAAATTAAATTAAATTCATAGCATTCATTTTAATTTTATTCTTTGACTTATCACTATCATTCTCCTACAATCTCAAATACTCCCTTCATAATTTCCTCACTTCAGCCTCCTCCCAAATAATTTCATTCTTTTTATTTTTAATCTATATTAAAATTCCTCTTAAAATTTAATTTATGTTGCTGGAAGAGTGGACCTCTTCATCCACTCTCAAAACTTCAAAATTTCCATAACAAATGTTCTGTCTTTTAAAATCAATAACTGTTCCTTGCTCACTTGTATACTGTTTATCATAACTATTATGTTCTTTTTATAGGTATTGTGTATTTCTCTCCATTTTTGCAGCAATCATTCTCTTACATGCATTTTTCTTACTCATAGCCTCTTTTACTTAATCACTCATTCCACTGAACATACTTTTTTGTATTTTGCTTTGATATAAATCTAAACTATCTTGGATCCTAAAGAAAATTCAGTGTAGGCAGTTTTAAACTAAATAGTTCAATAGTCTCACATGGTACAAGGCATCTTTACGTTATGGTGCTTAATTTTTTGTTCATTTTATTAAATGATCTTTTGGATGGAATGTATGCAACTTCTAGCTGTATGCCAATCTAGCAGTTTAAAAGCATGCAAATGTGAGTAGATAAATAGGTACCACTTTTGTGGGAAGGTAACAGCATTCTGTGAAGTCATGCTAGCCACACGACCACCAAAGTATCTTCAGACACCTCTCACTCAATGGCCTTCAAATGGAGATGAGCACAACCGCCTATAGTCAGCAATGACTAGTGGAGTAAAATTTGCAATTACTCCTTTACCTTTATGGGCCTTCTGGTATTTGTTTATAAAAGGAAAATCTAGCACACAGACCAGATGTTTAATCAACAACAGATGAAGGAAAGAATGAAACCTCTCTAAAAGAGTCATAAAGAATGAAAAAATGGAATAGAAAAACACCTGTCTTGATATGACTTTGTAGTAATAGTCCCACCTGTTAGAAAATAGGGTATCAGACCTACCTGCTTATTCCTGCACATCTGAGAGAATGCATGATAATGTATAATAAGAGTTCTATTGCAGGTGGTTACCTTATTTTCTACTTTCTACCCAGATGGCTGAGAGAAGACATAGCAGAAAAAAATGGAAGTTATGAGGGAACAAACTCTGTATTTATGAAGAAAAATAACTTGCATCCATTTACAAGAGCAGTGCAAATATCTGGAATGAATAACAGAAAGCAGGCTACGAGGTGATTGCTTCTTGCTACTACTTCATCATGAAAGTGGCTCAAAGGGTGATAGGTTGGTGTCAGAGTGAAGTACAATTTTTCAGGCAATATGTTTATAACCCACTGCAGAGAGTTTTAAAAAGAACAACACATGGAAGTCAATTATTTTTCAAATGCTGAAGAAAAGCAATTTTGAGCTTTCCAGTCAGCAATAAACACAGATGTTATCTTTTCTCAAAAGGATAACTTGTCCATCTCAGGAAGTTCCATTGTCCTCACCAGCTATTCCTCCATTATAGGTAGCACCAGGTCTTTGTATCTTTGTACATACAACAATGCAGTTCTCATATACAAAAATAAAGTTCTATGACTTTTCCAAACTGTTTGTCCATCAGTCCTAAAAGAAAGATTTCTGGTCCCGGTTGTGTATTAATCTTTAAAATCCTCTGAGTCAGCATATGTATTTGAATCCAAAATTTTGTAGTTTTTTTACATGTCCACCAAGCATGATAAAAAATCCATTCTTGGATGTTTACATTTCCAACATGAAGTTGACTTGCTAATGCACAAAATTACTTTTACCATTAATGTTTCAATTCCCTTTAAAGGATCTTCCTTTCATCTTATCTTATATTTCTGTTCAGTGTTTCAAGAACCAAAATGAACACAAGAGGGGCATCCCTAGTTTCTTCCTTTTTGTATCTCACAAGACCTTGTTAGCTCTCCATTAACAATTATTTGTGCTTTCTGTGAAGTATAAATCAATAATACCCTTTATATAAAGTTCTCTTCAAAGTTCATATCTTCCAAAACGTTGAACAGGAAATCGCAGGTCAAATTGTCACAGGCTTCCTCATCTGAGAAAATCAATGTGTCTTGTTTCTCATTATGCTGCTCCAAATATTCCAAAAGCTCCAGCACAATTCTGCATTTGTCCTTTAACCATTTTTAGGTAAAAAGCCACATTAATGCTCATGAATAAATTATTGAAAAAATATTTTCCATCTACCAGCCAGAATTGTTATAAACAATATTCAATAATGACATCAATGACAGAAGTCACATTTGTAATACAAGTTAAAATAATATTGATGGAATGCTTTTTGCATGGCCAAGTTATCTGTTAATACTGTTTTTCCCTCTTTAGCTCCAATATTTTTTTCTTTTCTTTTCTTTTTTGTAAATTATATGCCAACCATTTCTTGATTTGTTTGCAGACCCAAAGCTTTTTTTTTTTGCTTTACATACTTCATTTTTATTTCTAGCTCACTTACTGTTAACATAACTAACTGTCATTGAAAAAGTTAAATTCATTGACAATTACTTGTTTCTGGAAACATCTTCAGTTCTTCTTCTTTTCTTTATTTACTCTTCTTTCTTTTCTCTTTTTCTCATCCAAAGTAGCTTGTTTTCTTTTTGTTTTTATTTACTATTATGCTGTATGAAATAATGTCAAAGAAAAGTTCTATTTGTGTCCCAGACCATTCTTAAATCAGTACTTTTCTCTAAATTATTTTCAAAGAATTCTTTTATTTATTTTTTGCAATTTTACACCATTACTTCTTTCTGTAACATTTCATTAAGTCTTTATCTAAAAGATCTGGAATTCCTTTTATAAACCAAACTTATAGAATTATGATTAAAAAAAAACTGGACTTCTGTCAGCCCTCCCACAAAAACCCTACAGGAAGCAGGATTAGATAAATTTGTTCTACTTGTTCTACAAGCTACATTAACAGAATCTTGCAAGTCTAAAGCACAAAGTTTTCACCATCACTTTTAACTACTTGATTCATCAGGGCAGGTCTCTCCTAAGTTTCCTTGTCTCACCTTAAGCCACTGGGGTCTCCTGCCTTTCTTGTCAGATTGTTTCCTAAGAAATTGCTACTCTTCCCCTCTTTCACACATTCCAATACAGTTTCCAAATGCAAAACCCTCATTTCCTGAATCCTGGAATGCATTTGGGTGATCTCACAATCTTTCCTTTAACCAGAAAGACAGTGCTAGCCAGAATGCACTGTCTGGTCACTTATCTGTCCTCCTCTTTTATGGACATCTAGTCCACATAGATCCTCACTGTCTTAGCAAATCTCCATGCACACATACCAATCAATTTCCTGCAAGATTCAAAGCTAATGAAAAACAAACTAAACCCAGAAATATTGTGTAAAACATCAGGAAGAGTTGTCTGCAATGTGGATAGCCTGGTCTGAAGCTGACAGCTACTTGCAAACCAAAGTTGGAATGGTAGATTGTCATGTCATTAATTGCTTTTAAGATAAGCATTGACATTCAAAGTTGAGCCTTATTGCCCACATGTTATACTATGCCCACAGCATTGAAAGAGAAAAAAAACAACAATCTAAATTCATTAGGGATGATGGGAATCTATATAGCCTATCTATTTTTACCATATGCTTGTGTACTATACTGATATGCTACCTAAAATCTGCCCAGTTTTTGAATTTAAATTTTTTTGCCTTTGTAAACTGTATGTTCCATACCGGCTTAGAGATGTAATTTAAACTAAAGATTTCTAAGATGAAATGCCCATATCTCAGAATCTTAATAAAACGTGAAATTCTGAGTTTAGTTTCTGCACCTGGGAGTCATGCTTTTTTTGTGGTTGTTTTTCTCTGCCTAGAAACAGAAGGGCGTGATGGCCATGTTATGATCTCAAACAGGAGGAACCCATTTCAGAAGGATTTAGGAGCACCCTGGGCATTCTCTTTTAATTGTTACTGTTACTGTTACAACCTTGCTAAGCTAAGGTTGTGTGAAGGCTTAGCAGCTTAGCATACCTTACTTTAGTTTCCCATCTGATAATAGCTAGAAATTCTGCTGCTGATTATCAGTGCTTGCCTTTCAAAATTCAATCTTGTTTTTTTTTTTTACTCTTAGGAATTCCAAGAGCTGAAGCAAGTTAACCCAATTTAGTGCTTCAAGCAGGAAGAGAAATTGCATAAAAATGAAGTATAGTTTTGTTTAGTTCAAAGTATGCATGGATTGGTCAAACTGGAATGGAACCATTCAGTATTGAAATGCCTAATTCTTTTTCCAGTCTTCTTCATTTAAAATGCATGACATACACACATGTACATGTGATAGTAACATGGAATTTTAAAAAACAAAGAAGCAAAAAAAGCATTCCAAGTTCTAGCTCTTTCTCAACAATGGGGCTGTCTATCCTTTTTATATAGAAACATGAGTTTGGAGCAAACCACTCTATGCTTAAAAAAGAAAGTGAATTGGGCAATATGTATTTTACATTCTGTAAAAAATATTCTAAATTCTGGAAACTGGGCACATCTACTTAGATTGGAAAACTGGTAAATGGGTATGTAGAAAGGAATACCCTGTAGAATTAGTACTGCTTAAACCTCCTATTTGGTATTATTTCTTTGTATGTCTTCTTTACTTTTGTATCCTCAATATATTTACATGCAGCAATACAATAGTTTTACCATTTCCACAGCAAATATTTAAGAAAAGCAGGAAAGGGAAGGCTAAATGACAGAAGTGAACTTACTCTATTCCTGGTACAGAGGAGACAGATATAGATATAGATGATACAGATGTAGATTAGATGATGTAGGTGTGTATATATATAGACACAGAGAGCGAATAGATGTTAAATGAAAGAATAGGTGTTAGCAAGAAACAGTATTGAGGGGAAAAAGAATAATCAAATAACAGTGAAACCAGTTTAACTGACAGATAAGGCTTTCCTTCTGACAACCTTAGATAGAAATAGCACAAGTTTGATGTGATTTGTTCCAGTATGGAAAATAAGGATTACCGTACGTGGGAAGTGAAGATTGTACGAATTATAGTTTCAAGTTGGAAACTAGAAATGGTACAAAATGCAGTAGTGTATCTTTTAACTTGCACTAGATACTGGATAAAAATATATATGTGTGTGCTGTAGACCTTGTATTGGTTGTCAATAAAATGAGAATTTTTCACTTAAAAAGCCCTTCAGAGCTTGGCCTTATAGTTCTTGGGGGATAGTTTTCTCCAATCAGAACTGACCTATCTGGTTTGTGTGTCATAGAAGAGCCTGATGATGACATTTTATTTCCATGAAATCGGGGGTGAAGGAAGACAGAGGTTAGATGTCAAGGAATTAAATCTGGGAACAGAAATGTACATTTCCAAAATCTTCCAGAACAAATGGGCATTCCTTTGTATCTCCGGAATGGTAGTGACTTCTTCCAGTGTCAAGAGACAGTAAAATAGATTAAAAGGACCAAGGAGGATTCTTAATCTTATCACTGATAGATAAATGCTAAAGTACATGCATCCAGTTTTCAAGATTGTTAACCAAATCCTTTTTCCTTGTGATAAATCTGCCTAAGATTCTGTGGGAGCCTAGCTTGCAACTTTGTGAGCTGCTATTAGGGGGTAGACATCAGAAGATGAATTGTTTTTCTATTATAGTTCTTAAATCATAAATGGGGGAGGACTTTGAGCTAGTGTGACTTCTGATGATTGCTTGGTCATGTCCCTGAAGTCTTCTTGGCAAGATATCAGAAGTGGCTTGCCGTTGCCTACTTTCTTGGACTGAGAGAGAGTGACTGGACTAGAACTAGAACTCAACAATCTGCCCTTAGAGATAAGACAATCCCCAACAATAATTACCTTCTGGAAATAGGTAAAAATTGAGTTCTTCTGATTTAATGAATTTATGATTTAATGGATGGATGCTATGATTTGGAATAACTTATGTTATCAGTGACTCTGGTTATTTTAACAGTGACATTTATTTATTTTTTTCTAATTATTAGGTGCACAGTGGATATTTTATTATGTGTTTTATGTTACATGTGAAGGAAGGACTCACTGGAGAAGAGCCTAATGCTGGGAAAGATTGAGGGCAATAGAAGAAGGGGACGACAGAGAATCAGGTGGCTGGATGGAGTCATTGAAGCAGTAGGCGTGAGCTTAGATGGACTCCAGAAGATGGTAGAGGACAGGAAGGCCTGGAGGAACATTGTCCATAGGGTCGCGATGGGTCGGACACGACTTCGCAACTAACAACAACAACAACAACAATACTGTTGAGATTTTTTATTGTATCATTATAGAAATGTGACAAACGTGTATAAAATTTGGCCTGAATGTTTTAAAAAAGTTGTTATATGCAACAAATATTCTCCTCTATCAGTTATATGCAAAAGGGTATTGTTTGCCTGGAAATAAAGAAGCAAATAGAGACTTTTGGTTTTGGTGTCCTGGTCCTATGATATGATATGATCCCAACTTACAGTATCAAGGAGAAAAACTTGCTCAACACTATGCTATCTCAATTCCTTAGCACAATTGCCTATGTGATAATGCAGGGACCTATTAATACATGAAGTTATTAATTGTATTTCTTTCTCATGGAGGACAAATGAAAAAAAAACATGATCACCCATTACTGGGTAACTATGTTTTTGTTTAGTAATTCCATTGCTGACCAGTATGATGCAGAGAAATAAGTTCAGTGTCAAGGCACCTGTGTCATGTCCAAAAAAGCCCAATGTTTGATCTCTGGCATCTCTAGGTAGGACATATGAAGCCTTTAGTTAAAACTGCAGAGAGCTGTTACCAAGCAGTATAACTACAACTGAGCTAAATGTGCTCGATTCAGCGTGAAGAATTTTTTATGTTTTTAAAACCAGAAGCACTAGCCTTCTTGCTTTTCTGATTGCTCAGTACGTTCCACTTCAGCTGTATGATGTTTTTCTCTCTCACACATACACCCAAAAGCAGAATGAAACTAATTTATCAAGTCCCTTTTTTAGCTGAGATTTAAATTCTATGGGATAGCATAGCTTCTTTGGCCACAAGGAAAAGAAAGTGTGGTTTTACTAGACATACCATATCAATTTTCCAAAAGCTCTGAGGACTTCTAGATGGCAGCAAAGAGACACAGCTCTTAATTTTGTTGCCATCTTTCATATTTTTGCAGTCCACATATGATAAATCTAGATATTATTCCCTCTGTGTGGGAAAAAAATAGCCTTATCAAGAACAAGAGGCTTCTGGCTTGCGCACATGGCACTTCCGGACGTGCAGGAAGAGTCTGCTCCCTGCCGTCCGATCTTTCTTCCTTTGAGGATCCTGAAAAGGGTTGAAAGTCATCCTGGAGGGGTGACCACCATGAGGAGGCCCTCCCTGTGATCGTGGAAGGGTGGCAGCCCTCTGCTTGAATCCGGAGCAGCTCCTTTGGCCCGAAGAAGAAGAGACCAGCCATTAACATGACTGATCATTAAGCCGCTCCCTGCCAAAAGCCAAAAGCACTACCTAGCACTAAGAAGCAATCTGGAGGACCTGGGTGAGATTTTACCTTTCTTATTCCCCTAACCATCTTCCTGTGAGACTTTTCTGAAAATTTCCCCCCACCCTTTTTTTTTAAAAAAAAAATGGTGTTTATATACTTGGGGAATTTCAAAGCCTTAAAGCCTTAAAAAAATATCAAATGACTCAGCAAAGAAATCAAGCAACCTTATCTGTACTTACTAAAAAGCTTCTATTTTTTGTGGGGATCTACTACCCTATTTTCTGTTTAAGCGATGAATTAAGGGGAAAAATGGACTAATACTACAAAAGTTTTATATTAATTTGGAAAATTTTTGCATTGCATTCTACATGCTGTTGATGACATCTTGTGGCAAAACCTGGTACAGCAAGTAAATCTTTTTCTTATTGTGAGAGCTGACTGAATAACAGAGCTGTCCTTGACATTACATTCAAAGATAAGTGAGGGAACACCTGGCACTGAAAACAACTCTTTTGGAGGTGGAAAATCATTGGCTCTTATTAAAATAGCCTCCATGGAAGATTTAGCTGTAAACAATGAAATGGATGAATACATCCCACCACTTAATTACAAACTGATACTGGACACGATTTTGGCAATGACAGAGCAAATTAAAGCCAAAATGCAAGATAAATCTGACATCTTAAAGCCACCAAATCAAACTCTGACCCTAAATGAGGAACTGACAATCCAAAAGCAAACAGAAGAAGTGGACACTAACACTAAAATAGGAGACTTCAAAGAACAACAAATGCAACCTACAGAGAACCTTAGAGTCCAAATTTCAATGTCAACTACAAAACTTATAACTCAAAAAGTAATAGCACCTGAAGAAAGCAACATTAAGAGTGAAGATATTAAAGACCTTCAAATACACTATGTTGAGTATTCAGCTAATCAAATGACAACCATAACACCAGCTACTACTTTCTACCCAACCCAGATGGAATTGGAAGAAGAAAAAGACCAGACTGATCTAATGACAACTATATTACATCAATAATCAAAAACTGAGCTATTAAAGCAAAATTTTAATGGCTACAAAGGGGACACTTTCTTTGCAAAACTGATATTTGGATGGTCTCCCTGGATTCAAATAAGGGATGTAGGAAGAAAGGGAGATACATTTGAGAATTTAAAGATGCCAAAAGGGAAACCTGATTGGCACAAAAGGAAGGCGAGAGTTAGATTTAAAAAAATGAATTTGTCTCTTTTTTGGGATTCCTAAGGATAGAATCTAAAAATATATTTTAATGGATTAAGGGGAATCTCTAAAAAATATAAACTGATTTTACATTTAGGTTTTAGATCTGTAAGGGAAAACAAAATTAAGCTTTTAGAATATAACTCTGAACTATATTATAGAATCTGGACTGACATAGAATATACTAGTTGTAATGATATAGATAGAAACTCATCTTGTATTCAACTTTTAAAGGAAAGTTGGTTATTAGAATTGATATATATTATAGAACTTGGAAAGGTATAAGATATTTTGCTATAATTGGTGAATTGTTAAGATGATAAATAGACATTATTGGTAAAAAATAAGAATGTTTTGAAATGAACAATGTAAGTTTTGTAGACAGGATACTTACTCTCTATTGAAATAGGGAAATGTGGGTTACCCAAGAAGCCAGCCTTCTTCCATTTATCATAGGCTAACCTAGATTACTTTATTGCAATTAGGTAAAACTTAAAAGCAGGATATTGATATGTATTAGTGAAAATTTATTGAAAATTCTTTTAATTTACTAGGTCACAATTAGAAATGTATTAATTTGATTAATTTGACTATGATATCACTAAGGGAATCGGAGAGGGAATCCTTGTTGATGTAACCTGAGCTATCTACAAATAACTTGTTATTTGATATTGTTTACTTTTGATTACCCAACCACCGTATCGCTTCACAAATATTTGAATGTAAATATTTTTTTAAAAAAAACTTGTATAAGAAAAAGAACAAGAGAATGGAATCATAGAAATGGCCTTTAAGATTGCACTCTGGGAATTTTTGTTAACAAAATAGAAAGAGAAATGGAGTATCTATCTTTAAGTCATACACAACCAAAGAAACAAAAAATGTAATATATCCTTACTAGCCAAGCAGATGTAATGTGGGCTGAAAGCAGAGAACAGATGAACGTTGACAGCTCTGGGAATTCCTGTATTTGCTGTCTGTCAGCTTTGTAGTACAGCTGACCAGATGTGATAGTTTACCCTGTGGCAGAAATAGCATTTACTCTGGACAGTTTCCAAAGTCAAGCACAGAATGATGGACAGTTATTCCTTGTCTTGGTCCATATTTTCTGTTGATACGAGCAATGTCACTTAAAGGCCTGTGACTTAGATTGCTTTTTATGTGGCTGGGCTTTTTCTTGAAATTTAAGCTATATGATGTGAACCATGCTGTGAAAAGTAACATAAAATGGTTTAGTTGATCAACCAGTCAATTGAAGCATCAGTGTAAAAGATAACATTGGCCAAAGACAGGAATATGGGTTCTTTGTTCATCTCCCTGACATATGCTTTATCCCTGTCCAAAATTATAGGCTGGGTGGACATATTACATTAAGCTAGGCTAAAAGGAGTAAAGTAGTTTGATATATTATGAGAATCCAGCCACTCCTTTAACATCCTTTAACATCTTGTATGAACAAGGCCATCATGTACCTTATTTCAGAGGTATTCAAACTTTGTCTTTTATAGCAGGGGTCCCCAACCTGTGGGCCACAGCCCACTACTGGGCCATGGCCTCTTGGCCACTGGACCACATGAATGGCTGACCACTGCACATGCGTGTGTGTGTGTGTGTGCCCTTTCCCCACTTGTGTTAGCCCCAACCTGAGCATTGCACGGTTGCTAGTCCTGCCCCAAGCATCGCACAGGAGCTAGCCCCACCACCAGCATTGTGTGGGCACTAGCTCCACCTCCAGTGTCACATGGGCATTAGTCTCACCCCCAGCATTGCACACACACTTGCACCACCCCCATTTGTATCATATATGTGCATGCAGCCCCATGCCTGCCCCTTCCTTTCGCTCTGGGCTGCCAACCTAGAAAGGTTGGGGATCTCTGTTCTATAGAGCCCCATCGGACTTGGTGTTACAAAAACAAATTCCAGATTCCAAAAGTGGCTGGACTACAGTCCAGTTGCAGAGGGGGTTTAATGATAAGATAACTCATATTATCATATCATTATTATTTTAAACTTCTCCAAATCTTGGGCAGCAGCATCATTGATATTGTCCAAGCTAGTTGGTCGACTCATATGACATGAATTAGTGTGCACAGAAGAATGAAACAAAGGGGTAACTTTATATTGGTTCCAAAGGCACAGGCCCAAGAATGATCCCCTGAGATAATAACTGCCTTCAGCTGGCCTCAGGGTTTCTTAGGATCAATTAATGTTATGCCATTTCCCAGTTAAGGAAGCACCAGTTTTTGTTCTGAAAGGGATCCTCCAGGGGATATGATCCAGAATATTGAACTGTATTCTTGCATAACATGATTCTTTAAGCAGGATGCTATATGCAATCCATCATGTTCTCCAACTTATAAAGACATAATGACTATGACACATCTAGTGAATTGAGAAGAACTGATAAGATTTGAAGTGAACCCCAAACCTAAGCATAATCAATTCTTGCTTGTTTTGGAGAATAAAAAAGTACTATATCTTTCCAGTAAATCAAAAATTACATTTTCAAAGACAAAGACAATTGAAATTGTAAGAAGATATTTCCTCTGGGGCACAAAAGTTAACCAACTGGTATTAATAACTGTAAAGCCTTGAGTGAATTCAAAATAAGTTAGCTTGAGCACTTCCTCTTAACACATGACTTACAATACGAGCTGACACTTTACTCCACCTGGGGCTCTGATATTTAAACAAATATACAACACTGTAAATGACCTTCAGTAGGAATGCATATTTAGACAAACTTCCAGGTTGGGGGAAAAAAACCTAACTTATTTATTCCTATTCAGGCTCCTGGTGTTTTGCCCTCTGTTCCCACAACAAACCTGTCAAAGATTCATTGTTTTAATGAGCATGGAAGTCCTTCAGGATCTCATTGGGAACAAATAGTTTAAAAAAGGAGAAAGAAAGAAAGAAAGAAAGAAAGAAAGAAAGAAAGAAAGAAAGAAAGAAAGGAAGGAAGGAAGGAAGGAAGGAAGGAAGGAAGGAAGGAAGGAAGGAAGGAAGGAAGGAAGGAAGGAAGGAAACCCCAATCTCTTAGATGAGGATAGGGAGAGAAAAAACAGTGATACTTGAATATAACATGAATCAAAACAAGGACCAGGAAGACAAAATCATGTCTTTGGTTGGTTGGTTTCTAATGCTGCTGACAGGTTTATAAAAATAGTATGATAGTTTAAAAAGAAATAAAAAAGAAAATTAATAGGCTACCCTAGTTCCCTGTGTAAGATTAAAAGAAATAAATGGAAGAAACAAAAATAAAACCAGTGCAGCATTCACCACAGATGAATCATTCTGACATGCATCCAGCTGATGTACTGGAAACTAGTGTTTTCCCACATAAATTCTGCAGCTTGGTGATGAATCTAGAGATGTGCTAATTGTCTTGCAAACATGTGTGGTAACGCCTTCCTCTTTCAGATGAGAGATGAGGTAAGAGACAGGGCTGCAATACTGATTAGAATATGGTGGAGGATAAATCTTTTGCTTTGGAATTCCCTCATTTTATGCTTGGAACAGCAGGCCCATCCATAGAGAAAAATGACTACTTTGTGGTGAGAGTGATTTAAAAACCAACAAGTTGGTTTGCATAAGGAAAAGGAGTACTTCAGTGATAGCTTAATCAAAAACCCCATGAACTACATGCAGCCACCTCCAGCTCGGCAGGTTGGATTGGAGGTGAACTAAGATTAGGGATAGGTAGACCATTTTTTTTCAGTTTCCCAAATGTAAGTTTGTTTAGGTTAGATATTTTTTATCCTTTATTATTTTTATAAACAAGAGAAGGTGGGAAAAATACCTAATATTCTTTTCTCCTCCCATTTCCCCCACAAAAACAACCCTATAAATCTGAGAGAGGGATGACTCAAAGTCCCCCAGCCAACTTCATACCTAAAGCAGGACTATAACTTACAGTCCCCTGGTTTCTAGCCTGGTGCCCTAACCACTAGACCAAACTGGCTCTCATCCTTTTTCCTCCCGTTTCTGTGTTATTTTGCAAACCTAACTTTCCTCCCATTTTTGTTAGTTTGCAAATGTCTCTTTAAAATTCGTAGGCATGTTGGTTTGTCAAACATGCACTTTATATATGCATTTTTGATATGTTGTGTTGACATATTTTGGGGGAAATAACTTTATCCCAAGATAGTGCATTTTGGGTTACACTTTCTCTAGCATTTCCATGTTGCGTGCCTTGAGTTAACAAATGCATTGTGAAAATGAAGAAAAATATGGTGTAAAACTGCATTCTGTTTCTTGTACACCAGAAGTGTACAATGCAAAATCCTAGAGCAGCAAGCATTTCCTGGAGGCCTTGGGGGCAGCCTGCAGTGCCCTTCGGGAGTTGTTACCAGGACATAACTTTAAATGTAACAGAAAGAAGGTGAAAACAATTGAATACATGACTGGAGATTTCTCATATTCATATTTCATTGTGATTTACTGTAATTTTAAAGACCACAGTCAAACAGACATCCCAGTCGAAAGATACAGACAGTTGCATAAGCAAGTGGTATAGAAGCAACAAACCCACATAGATGGCTTTGTGTTTGGGAATTTTACACTTTCATTCTCCCCCTTTATGTTTTATGTTTATGTGGCACAAACCCTTCTACTACTCTAAAATGACTGTGATAAATCCAGATATGTTGGCCAGTGTACCACCTGCCCAGCCTGGTGAAAAAATGGATGCTATGATGGTGCAAGCGAAGCTTTGCTGCATATATAAAAAAATGGACTGTTTTGATCAAAGCGCTATCTTGACTTTTTGACCATACTCTGCAAAGACCCCTTTATGTTGATGTATGTTGTGGAACTGGGAATTCAGTTTGGTAGCAGAGTGGTGGACCTCTGGGTGGTTGAAGTACTAAATTTAATTCCTTGAACAGCCTTACCTGACCTGATGAAAGGAACTGTTCTTTTATGCTGTAAGGTGCTGTGCAAATCCAGCTGCTTTGGTTATTTTATGGTACAATGACCTCTGTAGCTAACATCTGATTAATTGCTAAGCACATTGATTTGTGCTTTAGATTGTAAGCTGCCCTGAGTCTTCGGAGAAGGGCGGGATATAAATGGGATTAAAAAAAAAATATTCAGTAGAATATTGGGCAAACCCATCCAAAGTGTTGTAGAAGAGCCATGCCCAAAGTAGGCTTTGTTACAATCAAATGAATCCACAGCAGATCATCTGAGCAGATTACATTTTGGTTTGCAAAGAGTGGGACAGGAACAATTGGCAAGTAACCCTTGTCAAAGAGAAAGGGAGAGAGAAGGAAGGAGTGAGGGAGGGAGAAAGAGAGAGAGAGATGTGGGTGGGGGAGGGTGTCCACTTTAACAATTCAAGCAGAGGAATTCCAAAACTAAACAACTCTGGAGACTACTCTCCATGCACCATTTTTGAATATTTCATATAATGGCAATAGCAGAAGCCGGTTTTTTTTACTAATCATACTTGTTTACTTTTTCTCCTAAGCCGAGGAAGGAAGGAAGAAGTAAAAACCTTGGACTCTGAGAACGTGTACTGAATTATAGTCAAAAAGAATGATGTGGAGCTGAAACAACTGCAACTTGTTTTAAAGTCTTCTTTTTAAAACTTTTTTGCTAGTTTTGCTGACTCTGGGCTAGAATCTCAACTGTGGTAATGTGCCAGTTATTTACTCATAAATTGCATCTGCCTGACTGAGAGGTGGAACAAGTAGTAGTGTGGCAGGGTGGGGAACCCAAACTAATTGGGAAAATCAGCTCTTGGTCTGCCTGGTAATTGGCAGCCATTGCTGAAGGCTTATTAAGTTTCCCCAGTTAGACTGTGCTCTTTGTCCTGAGGGTAAATAGGACAGCTCCTGTCCTTCACTTGACCTGAGTCACAATTCTCCCCATCAAAAGGTATTTTCACCAGACTCAGTCAGTGATTCTCTGCAAGGACTGGAGGAATCCATTGTAAACCATGCATCTCACACCTACTTCCCTCTTCCGCGGTCTTTTTCATTGCATTTAGCTAGAAAGGGACCAGCCTATATCAATGAACTTTCTAATGCATGGCTGAAAGCCAAACAATGTTAAGGAAAGAAACATTACAAATTCAAATGGCTGTTTTCTTCCTTCAGTGAACACAGCACTGCTGTTTTCAAGTTTAAATTAAAAATCCTGATTGTTTTATTTTTCTCCTTATATTTCAATCACAAAAGCTATATGGCACCTAAGCTTTTCTCCTAGGACAATGGGCAAAAAAGGGGATTCTTTCCCTGAAGCCGATTAGCAAAATCCTGTCATTGACATCAGGATCTCTCTGGGAATTACTTAAACACAATTCTATATATTCTAGCTTCCTGGGACTAATATTTTTTTTTAATTTTAATTCCATTTATATCCCGCCCTTCTCCGAAGACTCAGGGCGGCTTACAAGCTTAGCAGTAGCCTTCATTCTATGTATATGCCTGCTTATTAGGGCTTTCACACACACCCCAAGAGGCATTATTACAAAGTCAGCTTAATTGCCCCCAACAATCTGGGTCCTCATTTTACCTACCTCGGAAGGATGGAAGGCTGAGTCAACCTAATAGAAATTTCCACTGCACAAATCCAACAATTTTATGGCTGGGAATGGGAAAATGTTTCTGGTAGCTTCTAGAAAGTTTTCCAAAGAAGGTGATAGGAGAAGCCATTTAGTTAGTGCTAATATAGCTCTGTATATATGTATATTTGTTCAATACATCATTTAACTATCCAACAAACTCAGTTTTCCTGGGTACTGCACAAATGTGTTACAACATACAATGTAAAATCAATCCAGTATGATTAAAACCATTCCAAATACAAACATAAATAATAATAGTAAAAAAATGGAATAGCAAGAACATTAGTAAGAACCAGTGTAATGTAGTGATTAAGATATTGGATTCAGAATGGGAAGTATCAAGCAAATCTCTGTGCTTGATCATGAGATGCAGTGGGAATCATTTGTGGCACAATGAAAAGTGGACTAATTCTGCCTCATAAGGCAGATATACACAGATTGTTCAGAATTAGCTTTGATGGATGGTCTGGGAATTTGATAAAAACTTGTATCCTCCTTAGGGATAACAAGTGTTGTTTTTTTTCAGCAGCTGTTTAATACCAAGTGGATCCATTAGTCCATTAATCTGACCCATATTAAAACTCCTGGCCTTGTTTCTAAGGGAAAATAGGTCTTGGCCATAAGGACAGCATAGTGATGTTTGCTTAATTTTGTGCCACTTGTCAGATCGGAAGAAAGCATATTAACATAAACACATGAGAAACAATCCAAAGATAAGAAAGATGTGGATGTATCAAAATTTGGCTGCCAATCTGTATGGTCACTAATTGGTAGTAGTTCTATAGAATTTATTTCACTAGGTTCTAAGAAACACAGAACACAGTTGTTTTGCATATTAATCCCCAACTGAAACCAGAATTTTATTAACAGATGAACATGGTAGATTTGTTGGGGTGGAAATTGAACTACATGGAGTTAAGGCTATGTTATTGGCTATTTATGCCCTGAATGAGGGTAAACTAATATTTTGCAAACAACCTATGGAAAAAATATTATTTTCTTAGAAACATTAATGTTTGATGGGGTGATTTCCCCATAGTTGGTTAGAACATATGAGAAAATATGAAAACTTTTCAAAGTAAATTTCCAAATGAAATTTTAATTTGATAGACAATGGTGGATGAATGAAGACAAAAAAGAGTAACTCTAAATAAATCTTTTGATTTCTCTGGTGCTTGATGGAGATTTCATACAATAATATAGTGAACCTACAAAGAAGAGCCAAGAGAAAAAATAGGAAATTATGGATGAGATAAAGTGGGGGGGGGAGAAGAATTGAGGAAATCTCCTGGAAAGATAAATATTTCTCATCAAATTAAATTTTTTACAACAGCTGTTGATGTTAACAGTAAAAGATATGGAAATAAAAATGAATTATGCAAAGCAAAAAAAAATATTGAATTTGCAAATAAACAGGTAAATGGTTAC
The DNA here is from genome assembly GCF_947247035.1 of Vipera ursinii. Classification (NCBI taxonomy): domain Eukaryota; kingdom Metazoa; phylum Chordata; class Lepidosauria; order Squamata; family Viperidae; genus Vipera; species Vipera ursinii. The sequence continues at coordinate 298,952,600 of NC_139512.1, forward strand.
TGTATAAATTAAGAAAAGAAAAAGAAAATCATATTAAAACTTCAAGAGGTAGGCACTGAATTAACAGATAATATGACAATACAAAGAAGTTTCATCAGTATTATTCTAATTTGTATAAAGGACATGATATTCCTGTGAAGAAAATAAATGAATATTTTTTTAAAAAATTACCAGAGATTACAGAAAAACAAAGACAGATTTTGACTGGACTTATAAATCTTAATGGAGGTTTCTAAAGCTATAAAAGAGATCAAACCAAGAAAATGTAATCAATCAGAAGGGATATTTTATCATGCTTGGGGGATATGTAAAAAAAAACCTAGAAAATTTTGATCCCAGTTACATATAATAATATAGATGATTTTAAAAATCAATGTACAATTGAAACCGTAGACTTTTCTTTGGGTACTGATGGATAAAACACTTGAAATAAAACCATGGAACTTTGTTTTAGTACATGACAACTGCAGGAAGACTATTATATGCACAAAGCTAGAAAAAGTGACTTTAACCACAATGGAGGAAAGGGTGGTGATGATGAGGGAATGTGCTGAGATGACAAAATTGAACATTTTAATTAGAGACACAACAATAAGTTTAATGCTGATTGGAAACTCCTTATTGACTTTCTGCATGACACAGGAAAAAAAAGCTGAAATTGTAAGGTTTCATGATTAAGAAAAATATACATTATATAAAAATGTAAACAATATTGTTACCATAGAATAGTTTAATTTACAGGTATACTTATAACTGCTGTAAAAGAAAATTGGAAGACATTTCTTTACCTTCTTTTATTTCTTTGTTTTCTGTAGTTTTGTCTTTGTTCTTATTTTTTTCCTTTTCATCTTCCCTCTTTATTCTAAATATTAGTTTTTTGTAGTTTCTATCTTTGGTCTTAAAATTTTAATAAAGGTACATCAGTGTAACTTGATCTTTTCAAGAGCCATGTAGTGAGAAAAAGAATGGCTTTGAAACTAATCTTATTCCCCATTTGGCTGCTCTTTATGTCTGATTTTGTACACATAACATAAGAACATTGTTGAGGACAATCAGCAACATTATACATATGGGCTGATAGAAAAGCAAATCCTATTTATCATTCAGTACAATTATGCCACTGACACTTATGAAGTGCCTCTGTGAACTTATCAGCATCGGAAAAAAACCAACATTCAAGATCCTGTGTGGCTATTAGATCTCTCTCACACACATAGACACACTTTAATTAAAAGGACTTCAGGGCAGGATGTAACCAGCATGCCAACCTCTTAATGAGGCAACCAGCTTCTACTTACATTTACCTCTCAAGCAATTGACAAAGTTATTTCTTATCAAGTGCTAAAGAAGATATTGATTTGAATGATGTGTTGGGAGAGACATCAAGCAAGTATATCACATCAGAAGTAAAAACGTGAGGGAGAAGTGGTTTTATATTTTGGTTTTGTAATCACTTTGTATAAGCCTTTTCTCCTGAGAACCCTAGGTTCTTTCACAGATGGTTAAAAACAAATGTTCTGAGGAACTGACTACCCACAAAGCTGATTTATGGGGTGCATCGGGAGCAGTAGATGCAGTTAGTAAACTGGATTCATCCGGCCTCTTTTAAAATGAGATACAGACTCTTTGATAGACTTCAATGGTCCCAATTAGAAAGGGATAATTTCTATTCACTTTTTGCCCTTTGAGCAGGATACTAACAGATATGCTTGAGGAATTATGGTTCTCTGGAAACAACCAGAACATAATCCACTCTGATATTTTCCATCCTCGTATACTTCTAAGATTTGGCTTGAAGATCATCTTCTTTCTTTTATTCATGTGCTAAAAATGCTCTGAAAGTACTTAGAAACCAGATCTGTAGATTATATGTGTAGACATATAACTATACACAAAGGGGAATTGATTTTTTTTTCTTTTCACATGCATAGTTTTTGTGGGATAACCAGGAACATTTAATCTCTATGAGTAGTGTGGGTGCCTATATATGATTTCCTGTATTTTCCCCCTCCGTAAATTTACCCAGAAAGGAATGGCATATTACCTCATTGTTCTGCTCCCTGTGCATTTTCAGAAACATTTTGAGTATTTGAGATAGTACCATAAGAAGTTGCCACATTCTTTAGCTTATCTGACAAGTTAGATGTAAGGAGGGAAGCAGGAGGTAAGGATAGGAGAGCACAGATTATTAATTCTCTTTTTCTTTCTTGTTTCCATGTCTTAGACAAGCACCCAACATAGAAGCTCATTCCCTATTAGTAGAGATGCCTTTTTTACTTTTCCCAGAGCCTGAACTGCAAATGCATATAGCTACTGAAGTATTATATCTTGTTTATTTTGCCTCATTCATCTCTTTCTTGCAAGGATGTCTGCAGGATGAACCAAACAGTTAGGACTGTAACCATGACTCTATGATTGAAGCGATGTTTCTTTTTATGTGTGCTGGAGCTGTAGAACTAGGAAGGCTGTCCTATGTTTAATGCACTGCATAGGAACAAATTAATCAAACCCAGATACCCAGAGCACCATTTTCTGCAACTAAACCTGTCTGCTGAAATAATCAAGTAACAGATGAGACAACATGTCACAGTTGACATGGACCCAGAGAATTAGGATAACTAGGAACTGTGTTGATATGAGATCATTCTCATAGGTGAAAAATTAATTCAAAGCATGGAAATTGAATATTAAATAATATTTCTGCTGATTAATTTGTCCCCATCATCTAAGTTCCTATGAGAATTACTGGAATCAAACATAAGCAGAGAAAAAAGAATAAAGACATTTCTGAATATAAGCTGCTAATGACCTAAAACTCCTCCTGAACAAATGAAGTCTAGCAGATACATTTTTAATCTTGGTGTTCAATTTGCAGCAAGCAGGCTTTCTTAGAGCTTACCCTCACTTCCAAGTATTAAAAATATGTCCTTTCCTTCCCAAATGCATCCCCAGACATGTTAGCAGGAAAAGTCCTCAATGCTCCTTCTTAAAATGTTTTGTCTGCAAATGTTGTTACTGTATATTTCATAAAGAAACATTAAGCACATTTCTTCTTCTTTGGTAAATAAGCAAATGCATTAAGAAATATTACCTTTTTAAAATGGTATTTTCTTTAGAGAAGGTCTGTTAAAACAATTTGCCAGAGACATGATTTTCACAAGGATGGAACTCACAAAACTCTTAGCAGTCTGGTTTTTCAGCTTAGAGATGTGAGGATCAGATAGAAGTTGTTCTCTCTCTCTCTCTTTCTCCCCCATTTCTCCCTGCCCATTAGAAGTAACTGCCATAAATACTGAACCTATGCAATATTTGGATTTGCTTTCTAAAAACTATTTTAAAAGGACAAGAGGGGCAAACAGAGTACCTGTTTGCAACTCCTTAATAGAGCTATATCTCTCCCCAAAATCTTGCAGCTCTCTTTTATTGTTGCCAAGCAATTCCAGGAAAAGATGTAGTTGCTTTAAAGAGTAGTAGATAGGTACTAAGTTTGTGCCACCAAACAAGCAGTTCCTCTTTCAAGAATTATAAGCCTACCTACACTCTGCATTCTTCTCCTTTTGCATTGCCAAATCATTGAATATTCAACTCAAATGACACAATAAAAGATATGGGGTGACCATTTCTTCTAGGAAATGGCATAAACACTTAGTGTCAGCACTGTGTGGAAAACATAACAAAATACAATTTCCCAACTCTATTAGATACCATTGTTGGTATCAGCTCCTTGTGACTGTTTGGACAAATGCTCGACCATCATAATTAGTAATCATTCAGAGCATTTCCAAGTAGCCCTATTTTTAAAGGCCAGAGATGCTGTTATATATGATGTGTCAAGCTACAGCTTTAATTTTAAAGGTAAAAACAAAGGGAAAAAAGGAAATCCAATAGAAAAGCTCAGGGACCACTTTATCATTTAAATGCTTCCATAAGTTTTCAGGATAGAACATTGCTTCCCTCCCTGTGGCTCAGATCAATGTAGAGAAATTCTTCTGGGTTGGGCAATTAGGGCAACCCTTAGTTTTGCCACATTGATTGGCAGGAAGTCAGTAATTGTAGACTGAATTGGTTTCAAAAATAGATCTTCAGAACACCAATTTATTAACTGACCTGAGATCTCTCCCTGGAGACACTTCCTTTGATAAAAACCTTCCCAGAGAAACAGTTGGTCCAGGAATAGGCTAATGGTGACACCTGAAATGACTGAGAGGATTAAAGGAACTACTGCAAAGCTTCAAATGATCAGGAAAACAGCCTCCTGCTGGGGTTATACAAACAAGATGCAGCTTTATTACATGAGGTGAGAAATCAATGTATCCTGGAATTCAGAAAGACAACAGCATCATGACTAAATTAAGAGGTGAAAATCTTGAGTAGCTTTTTTTAAAGGTTTTGTATGTGTATATAAACAGAGATGTATTCCTGTGCATTAGTCTTTGATCCTACCCACTCCATTTTCTTTCCCTTCAGGAATTCAGATTCTCAGGCTCAGGGGCATCTGTGGGAAAAGAAGAGGTAAAGAAACTCAACAAGTCTGAAGACATGATAAACCCCCTGCCTCTTTTTATATAGTTTATAATGCCAAGCTTGTAATAAGAGGTGGGATTCTGATCACATGTCAAAACCTCCATAGCCATCCCCCTCTCCACCCAGGCACCTCTCCTAAGGTAGACAATTTCCCCTTCTCCATTATAAGGCATCCTTCATTCTCTGAGGTTTTAACTTACAATTCAGAAGAGAGAAGCTACACCTACTGATTCTTTGGTAGACATTCAGCACAGTCTCTTTACTCACTCTTTGGAGGTACTTTAGCCTATTGATATTTTTTTTAAAAAAGTGTGCAAAGACACTTTTGGTCACCCTATTCAATTATTTCTATTACTGGCAGATACAATTTTCCAACATCCCTTCAAATTATTTTTCCTCATCACAAAGCATTATTTCAAAGGCACTTTGGGAAGAAGGAAATGGCAGCTGAAGGAGTCACACTAGGAATGGTTTTGTCTTCAAAGCAAAAATATGATTTAGAAATAGTGAGGAAAAAGAGCCATTACATCAATTGGTGACAATATGAACAGTAATTTTTGTCAGAATGCAGATGGGGGTGGAAAAATTTAATTATGCATAAACTGCTTCTCAAGCAAAATTGCCTCAGATCTATTTGCTGTTTCTTTTAAAATGATTCCCAATTATGAATGTAGCTACTTGACTACAAGTAGCTGCAAAATAATTATGAGAATGTCTCTGCAGCAAACGTAGACATTCATTTCTCCTGGGTATTTTAAAATCCTGTTGCATAACATTTTTTTTTGAAAAAAGAACAACAAAGTAATGTGAAAGTTATATATCTGTAGTCCTTGAGTTATGACAGTAATTGGGATCAGCATTACAATGTGGTTGTAAATGACAATGTCACACGACCAAATTGCTTAGTAATAGGAAGCCTGGCACTTCCTGTTGCTAACAAAAACACACTGGTTGTTAGGGGAGGAGCTACCCCAATCCAAAACATTCCTATCTTGGCCCTTCCAGCCCCAACCTTGTAGGGTAGTAGATTGTCTTCTCTGCCTCCTCTTCAAGCTCCTCTCAGCTGCCTCTCCCCTCCTTCTCTTTCTGCCCTTTGGTTGCTCTGAATTCCATCACCTCTGCTGATTGTTCAGAGCCCAAATCACATGTAGTCTTCCCATAAGGCTTTGAAGAAAACCACCTTGCTATGGTCTCAGGAAGAAGACCTGGAGTTGCCAGCAACTGCCTCCTAAAGAGACAGTTATGCTTTGTCAGCAGCAGGAAAAAAATGCCATAGGTCAGTGGGCAAGTCTAGTGGAGCCCAGGGCCAGCAGGGGCAACAGAGAAAGCAGCGTGCAGAACAGCCAAAAGGGAGGAGATGAGGCGAGATAGAAGGGTGAGGGTAGTTGAAGTATCCTGTAGTGAAAATTGAACATGAGCTGCCATGTGCCTGAATTTTAATCACATAACCACCGAGCACTAGAACAGCCACAACTTCAGATAACTACCATCCATTCAGCACTTTCGATGGTCATTAAGAGAGGATTACCTATATCAGGGGTCCTCAACCTTGGCAATTTTAAGACTTGTGGCTTAAAGGCAAAGCTGGATGAGGAATTTTTGGAGTTGAAGTCCACAAGTCTTAAAATTGTCAAGGTTGGAGACCCCTGACCTATATGAATCCTAAATAAGAATTGGATCTAGGATCTACACGTTTAGGTTAACTTAATGTTCTTTCTACAGTTGCCTCTCCTTTCCCTCAAATATAATTTAATATGTATCCTAAGTAAAGCTTGGTGCTTTACTTTTCTGTAGCTACTCCCTACTGTAGGCTAGTTAACAGTCATATGTAATGCTGTTAAAAACCAGGCTTTAATTTTAAATGTTAAGTTAGAGAAATCTTTCTGCAAAAAGAGGAAATCAGAAATCTTGATCTATGTATGAGGTTGTTTGTTCTTCGTGGCCTAGACTCATATCTCTGTACAAAATACTTTACTGAAATACAGTCTTTCCCCAACAGTCTATTCTTCTGGCTCAACTCAAGCTTTGCAAGGTGATGTTGCCATATAAGCATGCCTTTAATACTCAGTTCTTTAATATTTAAACTTTCAAAACTCACTTCAAACTAAAGTCTCAAAGTCTTTAAAGTAACATACAATTTTTGCCTTTTCCTAAACATTCTTGCATTAGCTGGGATGAGGTGCTGTTTCGGTGTGGCTGTTTCTCTTCTAGTTGCTAAATGCTCCAGGCAAAGCTCCAAGCAGGACTACCATCTGGATATGCTGCTCACCATAGCTTGTGGTTCTGGCAGTTGAGGAATAATTCTTTTGCCTGCTTGCAATAGCTGCCAATCTTCAGATATCACCTCTGCCTCTCGGTCTGCAGGCCATTTGCGTTAACTTTTTCTTCTACACAAACTCATCTCCCACTCTGTCTTACAATTTGCTTTTGTAAGCTCGAAAGATTGATTGGGGTGAGGCTGCCTCTGGATGTCAGGACATTCATGAAAAGACCAGGGTGTGGCACAGTTAGCCAGGCAGCTGGAACCCCAGGCTTGAATGCCTGTTAGTACTGTTCTGAGGGAATGGATGAATGCCTAAGGAAAGGTGAGTGGGAGGGGCAGGGGGGAGGAGCTTGTCTGCAAACTACACCTACTGCTAAGCTTGTAAGCCGCCCTGATTCTTCGGAGAAGGGCGGGATATAAATGGAATTAAAATAAAAAAAAAATACTTTTAAAAAGAGCAGACAGCAACCCCAACTTCAGTATCTCACATTATTTCTCTACTTTTGTTTTTAAAAACTAAAAACAAAGCAGTAATAATTCTGGTATTCCTGACGTGGATGATGGTTTGTGATCCATCCAAAGGAACCACTTGGAACAATTGGCACTGGAACAATTAGCATGAAAATATGGTTGATCAGATTTTTCATGTTTCATAATTCCTAGACTGGTAGGTTCTGCTCACTGTCATGACCTTATGACCTCTTGTTGGGATTACTGTAATGTGATCTACATGGAGCTACACTTGAAGAGCATTCGGAAGCTTCAACTGGCATAGAATGCAATTGCACATGTAGTAAATGGTGCTGGCTACTCAACACATGTCCCGTTATTACTCGGTGGGCTGCATTGGGTACTGGTATGCTTCTGGCTGCAATTCATAGTGCTGGTTTCACATTTAAAATCCTTCACAGCTTGGGACCTGTTGCTTGAGGGACTATTTTCCCTTAGTTGTTTTAATCCTAATTGTTTTGTGCCATAGCACCCGTCCTATGGAATATTTTCCCTTCCGAGATTAGGATGGCCCCCATCCCGTCAGCCTGCCATAAGACCCTAAAGACATGGATCTATCCTTGGACCTGTCACCCCAAGTCTGTGAAGGGTCCCATCTTTTGGCTGTGCTAATTGATTGTCATATCTTCCTCGGCTGTTATGTATTTTAATTTTTTATATTTGTAATGGGAGTTGTTTTTAATTTATTATTGTCTATTGTCCAGAATTGTTTGTTCAGATGGATGGCCATACAAAAAGAAGGAAGGAAGGAAGGAAGGAAGGAAGGAAGGAAGGAAGGAAGGAAGGAAGGAAGGAAGGAAGTAAGTTTAGGTATCCAGTTCTATAACATTTCTAACTAAATCTGGTGTTTACCTATCATTTCTTAATACTGAAATACATTCTATCACCTTTCCTCCTTAGTTGAACCAATCAAAACATGCATGAATCTTCAAAAAGAGAATCACATAGTTTCTTATGAATTGTGAATACTAAACAGTTTCCAGATGAATCCAACAAGAGTTATCAATTGATTTTGCAAAGTTATTATAAGGGAAGCTGTTGCAATTAAATATTAAATATAGAGAAAAGATCATTCATTCACTTGGACAAGAACATTCAAATGTTATACACAAGTGTAAACTAAGTCTGCCTACTAGCAGACAGTTCCATGTGTTGTATTGATAAATAAAGTTTTTCTCCCATGAATGTTTGGTGTAGGTATATCAAATGTCTTGAGAAAAAATCTACCTACATAAAGACATATGAATAAGAAATGTTAATGGAAATATAGAAGATGCAGAAATATCCACATACTCAAAGCCTTTCCACATATTACAACTAAAGGAGATATGGACAACCATGAGGGATTGCATTACCTTAATAGAACCTACAGATATTTTTGTTTTGTTATCTGTTCCAAAGTGTAAATTTGTCACAACTTTCACTATGAAAAAATACCATTGGGAATTTTACAATTATTCTTCATGTTGATACTGGAGTAGCTAGCAGACCTCACGTTTGATGCCTTTGTTTATCCAAATTTATTGAAAAATTGTCAAATTACTATTTCAAATCCATTGGCAAATTATTTTGAACATGTAATATTTTGTTTGGTTTGGTTTCTTTCAATGCAAATTTATATGATCTGCACATAGGTTATCAAACATTTGATTTCTTCAGTTGCTCATTTTTTTTAACATTAGTGAGTGGGATTTTCTTTTTCTTTCCAGTTTTCGCAGCAGCTTTAATTTTTATTAATGTTGGATGAACTTCAAATTTGTGAAGTTCATGAGAAAACTTCATAAAAACACTGAAATACAATCAACTGCATATTGAGATTTTGCAGATCCTGACCTAGACTGCTGGCAATTCTCATATCTCAGCCAATTTCAAGGATTCAATACCTTTTTTCATAGTTCTAGTTAAAAATAATAATAAAAAACACACATTTTTCCAGATTAAAAATACAATTACATTCAGAAGAGATTTATCAAAACAAATTTCACACCTACCTTTTCTTCGTTATTATCAACCATTTTTCTCCTGAAAGATTATATGCTATAACCAGCATGTTTATGTATTATAGCAATAAAATTTGAATAATGATAGAAATTATTTCCCACTATTTGATTTGCAACCAAGATAAGTCAACTGATGTTATCTCTACTGCATTGTCAAATGTCTAACCAAAGAGTCAATTCAATATAGCCACATAATAAAAAGGAAGAAGGAAAAAGCTATATAATTTAAACTCATTATTCCACTAATCCTTCCATTCTTCAAGGCTCCCTGGAGGTATATTAGAAGGTAATTGAAAATACTTTAATACACCCAAAAGACATTATAGACTAATATAGTTAGACATAGTAACTTGCATTTGATTTTTCATTTTGTTATTTAACAACAAAGGGGAAAAGTTCAGTTGCATGAAAAAAAAAGAGTTCAGAGATAATTATAGGCTTGCAATAGCTTATAAATAAATGAAAGGACATTATAATCTCTTTTTTCAGTACACTGTAAATTAAAAAGAGCTATGGTTAACTACACAGGGGTCAGATCCATTTGGTTTCCATATTAAAGTCAGAGGGGTTGTACTTGATATTTTTTAATTTTGATTTTTTTTTCAATGGGCTTTATTTAATGTAGCTAAAAATATTACTAAAAAACATTCAGCACGCAAACATGCATGCTGTATTAATGCTATTTAGTAGGATAAAGGTAAAGGCTTCCCCTTTCAGGTTGTGTCCAACTGTAGGAGGTGGTGCTCATCTCCATTTCTTAACGAGGGAGCCAGCGTTGTCTGAAGATACTTCCATGGACATGTGGCCAGCATGACTATACACTGAAGTGTACAGAATGCTGTTACTGCCATTTGGTAGCAGTTGCTTTACCTGGTTGAAGCTTCCTTTCAGCTCTAGCTTTCCTACTACTTTCCTACTTTCCTTATGCTTCAAGGTATAAAAATTAAAATAAGATTAAATCAATAGCCCTAAGTAATAGATACATTCTAAAATTTAAAATTTTTAAAATTTAAACTCTAAAATCCAATCCCTCAGTCAAGGCCGGCCTGTTCAAACAACCAAGTCTTCAGGTCACGGCGAAACGAGAGAAGGTCGGGAGCCATCCGGAGCTCAACTGGAAGCTGATTCCAGAGGGCAGGCGCACCCACAGAGAATGCTCTCCACCTGGGAGCCACCAGTCGACATTCCCTGACTGACGGCACCCTGAGGAGGCCCTCTCTGTGGGAGCGCACAGGGCGATGGGAAGATTTCAACACGTCCAAGCAACTTTGAAGATAAGGAAAAGAATGAGAAAAAATACTTTACAGGGAAACGAATGATGCAGCAAAACATACTGATTAAGAAAAGCAATGGCCAGAGAAAAAAGATTAAAATGGAAATCAAGAAAATAGATGATGGGACTTATCAGAGAAAATACTTAAAAAAGAAACATTTGTTTGAATATGGCTAAAGAAATGGAAAAACTTTGGAATATATTACGCTTAGAGGGATGAACTTTTTATTATTCTTTATAATTAATACAATATGTTTTTTTCTTTTTTCTTTCTGTAAAAAAGAAGTTGAAATGCTTTAAACAAAGCAAACGTTTTAGTTATTTAAATGTGATGATAAGAAAAGCATTAAAATGTATTTTGAATGAGAGTTAAAGGATTAGATGATTAGATCTACTGAATGGAATGCTTAAAGTTTAAATAGATGAAATACATTCTCAGCTCTGGTCAAAAAGAATAAGAAATTGAGGGAATAAATATATATTAAATTAGGAAGGATACATATCTTCAGTCGTATGTTATTTTTTGTATCTCAGTGATTTTGTCTTTTTTCTTTTTTTCCTCTTTTTTGTCTCTCTCCTCTTTTCTCTTTCTACTTTTTTACTTATTGATTAAGAAATATAAAAGTATGAGAGGGCTTATATGCAAAAAAATAGAATTAAATCCACCAATGTAAATGTAGTTAATTGTTGAGAAAATTGTCACTAGTAAGAATATTTAGAATTTGGGGGGAGAAATAAGCTGAAATAAGCACAGTAACAGGATTTATGATAAGGCAACTAAAATGACAAATAGGAATATTGGAAAAACTATATACTTAATTGTTGTTTATCAAAATACTGAGAATTGTTTTAATCTAATGTTTTGCAAAGAAAGATACTTTGGGGAAAGGGGAAATCAACTGAAATTAACATATGGAATATAGATTATAGAAATCAATTGTTAAAGATTGTCTTATAAATGTTACCCAGACAACATACTGTTTACAAATTACTGAATGATTTATGTTATGTTAAAAAATACCAATAAAATATACACCAAAAAAATGAAGCAAAGAGGTTGGTGAATATGACAATAATTTGATAAAAAGAGGGGTGGAGAGCACAAACCATATTTTTTCCCCTTAATTTCTCTCTTGTTTCCCTATGATTTGTTTTCCATAGGTTTTTTTTGTCTCTTTTGTATATTTTATTACATTAAATTTTTCTAATTAAAAGCCCTTTACTAGGAGCTTTAATACATTCAAAATATAGAACATCTAACAAGAAGGAAAAGTGGAAGTATTTTTGAAGATTTTCAGATGCACTATTTATGTAAATAAGATGTTAGGAGGAAGACAATATGATTTGTTAAAATTGGTAGGTTAAGTACTGTAATTGTGCTAAATAAGTTATTTAAAAGAAACAATCACTCTCTAATCATAAAGTAGCTCTCAAGGTTGCCCTGCAATTGCCATGCCTCACAATAGAGGGTGACATTTGAATTGCCTAAGCTCTTTTGTTACAGTGAAATCCAACTCAATACAGCTTGGAAGTTGAGTCTAAATTAAAAGGGTACTTACCTCTAGGCTATTTCTTGAAATCTTGAGATCTGGAAAATAATAATTAAAAAGTACTATCAAAATATTGTCAACAAAGCCTGAGTGTTTCTTAAAAGAAGACAAAGGCTTTATTTGAGACTTCAAAGACTGACTTTTTATGTGCTTCCCATCCTACCCAAGCAGATTGGTGACTATTGTATTAGCAAACATTATGGTATTAAAATGATACCATTCTATTAAAATACATTGGAATAAATATAATTTAATTTAATTTATTGAGATTTCTATACTGCCCTTCTCCCTAAGGGACTCAGGGCGGTTCACAGGGCATATATAAATAACAATACAAAAATTAAAAGAAAATTAAACCAATGCCCAATTAAAAACAAGAATGATAAAATAATAAAAACCTATAAAAACCCATATACCCCCATCAGGCCAGACCCGCTAGTTCAAATAAATGGGTCTTCAACCCGCGGCGGAAGGATCGGAGGTCCGATGCCGTCCGGAGCTCAACCGGCAGTTGGTTCCATAATGCCGGAGCACCCACAGAGAAGGCCCTCCCCCTGGGGGCCACCAGTCGACATTCCTTGACCGGAGGCACCCTGAGGAGGCCCTCTCTGTGGGCACGCACAGGGCGGAGGGGAGTCGACGCCGGCAGCAGGTGGTCCTCGAGGTATCGCGGACCCATGCCATGTAGGGACTTAAAGATCATAACCAAGACCTTGAACCTTACCCGGAAGACAACTGGTAACCAATGCAGCTCACGGAGCAAAGGTGTAACATGGGAGTACATAGACATAGTGCTTTGAAGTGCTTCAGATTTTATCCCAAAAAACCTGCTTTGGAGCCTCTCTGCAACTCTTTAAAAGCAGTTGTATAGGTGCTGCAGAAGACAGTTGCTTGCTCCTGAGAGAAGGTACAGCTGCTTAAAAAAGTTGCAAAACAGTACTACAAAGAAGCATTTTCTTTGGGACTGAATCCAAAGCGCCACACAGTTCTAATTAAAATCATCCCAGATAAGACAATCAGTCAAGTATCTTCACCACAGTTTGGGGAGAACGTGGATAATTCCTTCTAATAATTTAGAAAATGCTTTCTAAATTATTTTATCAATGTGCCAAATCAGCATAATGAGGAATTATAGATGTCTCTCCACTCAACAAAGACATTGGATTATGGTGTGGAAGTAGCCCATGGAATATACGATGTAATTGTTTGGTGGCTCAGTGGGTTAGGACGCTGAGCTTGTTGATCAGATGGTCGGCAGTTTGGCGGGTCGAATCCCGAGTGCCGCATAACAGAGTGAGCGCCTGTTACTCGTCCTAGCTTCTGCCAACTTGGCAGTTCGAAAACACGTAAAAATGCAAGTAGAAAAACAGGGACCACTACAGTGGGAAGGTAACAGCGTTCCGTGCGCCTTTGGCGTCTAGTCATGCTGGCCACATGACCACGAAGACGTCCTTGGACAAACGCTGGCTCTTCGGCTTTGAAACGGAGATGAGCACCGGCCCCTAGAGTTGGAAACGACTATCACACATGTGCGGGGGAACTTTTACCTTACCTTACTATTATTATTGAGGGCACAAAGTGTTACAGTATGGTATTGCTTTGTGGAATTGCTGTTTTATCTAGTTTTAGCTTTACCAATCTTTACTGAACCACCCAGAGTTATTGCAAATGATGGGAAGATATGTAAATCAAATAAATAAATAAATCTAAGAATCTGATTATTCCCCCAAATTGGTACATTTTATTTTAAGACTAAAGGTAAAGGTTCCCCCGCACATGCATGCTAGTCGTTTCCGACTCTAGGGGCCGGTGCTCATCTCCGTTTCAAAGCCGAAGAGCCAGCGCTTGTCCGAGGATGACTCCGTGGTCAGGTGGCTGGCATGACTAGACGCCAAAGGCGCACGGAACACTGTTACCTTCCCACCGTAGGGGTCCCTATTTTTCTACTTGCATTTTTACGTGCTTTCGAACTGCTAGGTTGGCAGAAGCTGGGACGAGTAACAGGCGCTCACTCTGTTACGCGGCACTCGGGATTCGACCCGCCAAACTGCCGACCTTCTGATCGACAAGCTCAGCATCCTAAACCACTGAGCCACCGCGTCCCTATTTTAAGACTAGCTGTATCCATAGATCTTCAAATGAACCCACCTCTCTAAAGTTCCATCCTTGCTAAACATGTCCCACTTCTAGGTAGCTTCCCTCTTCTTTTTGTCCTTCATTGAGGAAAATGAATGTAAGAATGGGATAAACTTTTTTAAACTCTATTTATTTCCCTTGGCATTTTTCCTGTACTCAGACAGGAAATTGGGATCAATTTAAATGTTCAGATAGTTATTAAAATGTATTTTAAGATATAAGATGTATTTCAAGAGTTCAGAAAGGAAGCAATGAGGGCACGGATGATTTACGGAACTCTGTTCTTGGTGTTGAATCTTTTGTTGGTATATTTTTCTATTCTTTATAATAGATTGAAGCCTGGAAGGAAAATCTGTTGAGGAACTGCTGAGGACTCTGGGTAATTTTAGCCTGGAGAAGATAAGATAGCAAAGAGACATGATAGCTCTCTTCAAGTATCTATATGAAGAGCTGTCATATAGAAGAGAAGGCAGAATTGTTCAAAGATGTTCGAGAAGAAAGAACAATAAACAATGGTTATATTTCAATAAAGAGGGAGATAAATTTCAACTGAGCATCAGAAAAAAATCTTAACAGTAATCTATTCAAGAGTGCAGCAGTTTGCCTCAGGACATGGTAGATTGTCCATCATTGGAAGAATTTAAATAGATAATGAATAGCCATCTATGAGATATGCTATAACAGAAAATTCCTGAAATATTAGGGGTTTGGAGAGGTGATCTCCAAATTCCCTTCCAACCCTTCCATTCTATGATTCCATGAGTATTTGATCACATTAATAAATATGACCTTCAATGTGTAACAGACAAAGAAGGTATTGTGCTTTGACAACTTAATTATCCATGTCATGATTGTTCATGATCATCATGATAAAAATTGTGCTTATGATACATAACTTTATAATATCTTTCAAGTCTTCCATTAAAGTTGATGGTTGGATAGAATATGAACCATCTGAACATGGAAGGTATGAGTAATGTTAACACCAGATAGCTTCCTACTGAAGATTGTGTTCCATATTAGTAGCACTCAGGTTAGCTTATTACTAGAAACTGATTGATATGGTGCATATCTAGAAAGTCATGAGAAAACGTATGTTGATCTCTTTGATTTCTGAGAAGCTATAGAGAAGGAAGCAACTGGGAGTCAACAGAGACTATGAGTTTATCAATTCAAAGTTTTCTGTTTGAAATGTCAAGACCAATACTGTAGATCCCATTTGAAATGTCAAGGCCAGTGATTGCCAAAAGTATTACAATTCTTTACTATGATTTTATCAACCTAGTGATATCAACATGTAACAGCTTTTAAAATTCAGAGAACATTTCTTTCCAAGTTGAAAAACAGGGATCATTCATTGCTTGAAAATGTATATCTAAGTTATTTAAGCATTCTCTTTTCATGGTTTTATTTTACTTTTTTCTTTTACAAAGTATTTTTTGTTGTTGTTAAAGCTTGAAGGAAATAAAAAACCTCTTGAAGACTCTTAACTTTCTATTATTTTTATTATTTTTAATTCCATTTATATCCCGCCCTTCTCCGAAGACTCAGGGCGGCTTACAAGCTTAGCAGTAGCCTTCATTCTATGTATATTTATTTATTTTTATTTTATTTTAATTCCATTTATATCCCGCCCTTCTCCGAAGACTCAGGGCGGCTTACAAGCTTAGCAGTATATGCCTGCTTATTAGGGCTTTCACACACACCCCCAAGCGTCATTATTACAAAGTCAGCTTAATTGCCCCCAACAATCTGGGTCCTCATTTTACCTACCTCGGAAGGATGGAAGGCTGAGTCAACCTTGAGCCTGGTGGGGTGCGAACCTGCACTAATTGCAGGCAGCTGGTGTTACTTAAGGAGGCATTAGCCCACTGCTCCACCAAGGCTCTATTAGTGAACATTATTCCCAGCTCAGTTATAATTTATTTTTTACATGGATGATAAATGAGGCAAAGATATTTCAGGGAAAGCCTCTTTTCATATGAAACTTCTCAGAAACTAATACAATCATACATGGCATTTTCTATAAATAATAAAAAATGAGCAAACCAACCTTGATTTGATTCAACTTGGAGATTCTAGATTTGAAGTGGACATGATTCAAACCTTGTTTGGGATTAACAATTTCAGGATAAACATGCTTTGAGTGATTTCAGGATTGCTCTCCATTTGTGAGATCATAACGCCCTGGCCTTTGAAAAGTGTACCACTAGGTCCCTTAGTTGTTGCATCTCCCAATCATTTTTATATTTATTTAATCTATGATATAAAAATCTGTGCACACAAGAAAGTAATTCTAGACGACAAGCTATAGTTGTAAGTCACTTTGTAGGGTAACATTTTAAGGAAAGAAGAATTAAATGCATCAATGCATTTGTTTATTTTGCTTATTTATTAGATCTGTACCCTACCCTTTTTTCCCAGGATCTCAGGAAACACATTTTCTCTTACTTTCTCCCTAACAATAAACTTGTGAGATTGGTTGGTTGAGAGAGAATGACTTGCCCAAAGTTATCCAGGGAAATTTCATAGCTGAAACTGGACTAAAACCCTGGTTTCTCCATCTCCACTCCAGCATATTAAGCCTATATTCTACACTACCCTCTATAAATATCTTTGTCTCCATCCAACTACCTGCTTCTCATTCTTGGCTCTGATTATTTAACATGAATCCACCCTACATATTTGGTCTACATTGCTTTGCCATAAAATATAAATAAAAGCACATCCTGCCCTTTTGAATGAGTAAGTTTGTAGGTTGCCCTAATTTCAGTCAGGCTAAATAGATAAAATCCACATTCCCTCAATAATTTGGCTGCTTAATGACACTGATGTTTTCTTAGAAATCTTCTCATTGTTATGCAGGCTGCTGTCCCTGTAATAGATGTTATTTTATTCAGACAATGGTGACTTAGCAAATACATAGAAGGGATGAGGAAGGATGTAAATTTAATGCAACTCATACTGGGGGTAAAAAATTTTTTAGAAAGAGTATGCATTGACAGAAAAATGTAAGCAAATCAATTATTGTCAATTATATTCTGTTGAATAGGGAAAAAAACATGTTAAGAAAGATAACACTTGGCGTTGTTATTTACTAAAGAAAACTCACAACCATATATCAGAATGACATAATAAAATTAAAATGATCAAATGACTAACATGAATTTGGTGTTTAAGCCATAATCAAATTCTGTGTCATTGGTGAGTAATAAATCCAGCTTTTCTATCAATGGGGAACCCAATCTTAATACCCATTCTGGCAGCTGCCTATTTGATTAATCTTTCCATAATGACAATAAATAATGCAGAATGAATTCTATCCCTGAAGCTTGGAGTAAATGGCACTATAACTGCCAGTCATTTTATATAGCTGGTTTTTCAATATATTCATACGCATTTCTAGAAACAGGCAAATTTGATTTATACCAAATCAAACATTCTAACTGAACTAAATAGTGTAGCCGTGATTTCCTAGCATTTTATGAAACTGTAATTCCCATTCTCATGATTTCATGAACTTAATCTAAGACATTTTGAATGAAAGCTCAGCCTATTCTGTGAAGGTCCAGATTTCCCCCAAAATACCTTATAATTATTGATCTCCAATCTATAAAATGAACATGGAACAATCTAATTTTTCCATTGCAGTGAGACAGAGAGAGAGAGAAAATCTTGGTTTAGCATGAGATTTATAATCATAGGTTAGTTACAGATAGGAACCTGACTACTGAGCAAAGGGCACAAGAGCTAGTAGCACAGTCTTTTCTTGTCTAAGTTGAAGTCCAGCAAATGCTATTTAAAATAAGAAATTCCCTATCTGGAATATCAAAGGTTACAGTTTTTAAGACAGATACCTTTGGGAGTCCATAGCCTTGCCACAAAAATCTCATCACTGAATATATTCTTTAAATTATAAAGATATGCACAAAAACAGCACACACAGAGAGGCAATTGCATATCTGCCTTTTTGATATTTTTATTGCTTCTCAAGAAGAGGGAAGAATCTAGAAAAAGTGTGGCTAGTTGCTTCCATTGCCTGAACATTTTCTTACTCCATTGACAAATGTTACCAGTATGTTATTCCTGAAAATAATTTAGTGGGATGTGAAAATGGGTGAGGGGATGCTTTAAATGATTTCTCCATATTGCCTAGTGTCATCCAACAATCATTGTTGAATGACAAATGAATAAGGACAGGCTTTATGACACTTCCATGATGGCTGAGAATGCTACAGAGCACTAGTGAGGAGATGACCTTAATTAAAATACAAGTTGATCTTGCTAGAATGATTTATGTCCATGGTACTGAAAGGCCATGCCAGGATTTTTCTTGACTAATTTTTCTTCCTGATTTTGACTTGTGATCTTGTGATCTTCAGATTACCTTTTCTAATCTTTAGCTTGTTGCTGACTCCTGTCATAGATAATGTTGCATTCACTTCCTCTTTAATTGTGGGCTCAAAATTTATCAATACAATAATCTTGCCAATACAATAATCTTGTGCTTTGGTATAGATTGCATATCTGTTGCCGTTCCACATCCAGTAGAATTTACGATAGCAATTAAAAGAGTTTTATGCTCCTTAGCTAACAAATTGCTACGTTCTTGTGTAAAAGGCATTTGAGGTTATGATAAGCTTTTCTCAAAGCTGACTGGGGGGAAAAATGCTAGTCACCACAATTAACTTTGCCTGAAACCTCATCTTCAATTTTAATTTCAATTCTTTCTTGGAGGGAAACACACAGAGCATGGCTTTTATTAAGAATAAATGAAAGAATCAATTTGGATCAAATGCAAGGATTCAACTCTCACACTGGAAAATGAGATGCCTAGGGAAAACCCTGAATACCTTTCACCCTGTTTCCCAGCAACTGATATCCACAGGCAGAATGCAATTGACTCTGAAGATAATATGACACCATTACAATGTGTATCTCTGACTAATCTTATCCTCCATTAATCTGTGTGATCTTCTTTTAAAGCTATCTAAGCTGGTGGCATCACTATATGGCAGTGAGTTCTGTAATGTAACAGTGGAGTGTATAAAGAGGTACTATCTTTTATCCAACCCTGATCTGCCACATTTATCCTTGTTGGTTACCCCAGGTTCTTATTATAAGTAAGAGTAATGGTGGTACTAGCAGTTTTATTATTATTCATTTATAATTGAGTTCAACACATAGAATAAAACCACAATTGATTCATTAACACATGACAATCAAGCATGTCATCATAATATAAGTATTTTCTAAACTAGAAGTGTCATGACCTCCATACATTCAAAGTGAAAACTTAGAGCTATTTGTTTTAAAGGCTCATTACAAAGAAGTAGTTTAGTGCTTTTTAAGGCATTAAATGATCCAACTCCAAGTGCAATCCTGAGGGAAGTCTAGTCCAAAGAAATGAAGCCTAGTGAGAAAAAAAAACCTTCTTAGTTACTTGTAATATGGCTGCTATACTATGTGTACTGTGCTATGCAGTGGAGCCAAATTACTAAGGCCCATTAATTTGGTGAAGTGCAGAGGTACAGAAATGAGGAAGTACTTTATTCCTTACCTATTTTCTCCACACTATAAGTAATATTATACTAATTACATTTTGTATGGTTTTTCCTAAGTTAAAAATGTTCAAATTCTTGCACAAGGGATACTATACACAAGGGATATGGTGATACTATAACAATCACTAGGAAATTCCTAACTGAATTGATACATTCTTTTACCAGCATTAAGAATTGGCTGAATATGGCCCACAGAGTTTTCCACATTTGGAAAGGCCTATATTTTCTTTGTCCAAGACTTCTTCCCTTTCTCCATTGCAAAAGAAAATATTCATTTTGCTAATCTATAGTAAAGTGAAATCATGGTTACTTGTGCCCTTTCAAAATAGGGGAGTCTAAAATAAGCTCCATTATAGCTAAAATCTAATACTCTAACCAGTATATTATACTGTACATCCTCATTATAAGAAACATAGATTTTTTAAAAAAAATACAGTAAAAACCCTCACTGCATCCTCAAGGGCCTTATTAAAATCCATTCTTTTAAAAATATATTAATAAAAATACGTGAAACATAGTTGTTACTACAGATCTAATTAAAGTCCTAGGCTAATTTCCTAGCACAGTCCTTGATGCTTGATAACAACAGAACTTGAAGCTCATTAATGTCATACCAGGTGTCCTGTTTTGCATCTAATTGCTTCCCCTGAGAATGACATGAGCCTTATTTGGAAAGTCAGCTTTTCTTTCCTAAAGAGTACATTTTAATTTAAATATTTTTAAAGCCCTTCCTGCAGCAAAGTTTGTTACCCTGTTTGTTGTCTTTGGATTTTTTTTTAAGGTTGACGGGGGGGGGGAGGATGGAAAAGAGTAAAAGCTTTAATTTCACAACTGGAAATTAATATTTAAAATTCACTACCTAACACCTTAACAGGCATTATCAGAAGCTTCATAGCACAGTAATGTATCGTTGGGACAGTGTCATTATAACTGTGTGTGGGTATATAAATGTATATAGGTAGGAGCGCATTATTCTCAACTGAACTTGCCTATGAAGCCAGGAAACCATCCATCTCATTTCTGAAAGCATCTTTGAGACAAATTAATTGTAAATAATTTATCTGTTCCACTGATCCACTGAGCCTAATAATCCAATATTTAGTTCCAGGATCTAAGCCTCCAGTACTCATTTAAGTTTCTTTGCATAGCTCCATTTCATTACATGTTAATATAGTTTCCCTATGTAATTCTATGTTTATCATAGGATCAACTCTTATTAACTCAATATTATTGATTCAGTTACTTGAAAGTTTTCCCACTGAAGTTTAAGACAAGCCTGTGGAACTAAGTTAAATAAGATACAATGAAAAGTATTTAAATAAAACACAAACCATCAGGAAGCCTGGAAGGTGAACATATGGTTGGCAGACTGACTGAGGATTCTGGCAAAGGGCCTTTGTTTTATAATAGATGGGATACCGTACACAGAGAGGGCCTCCTCAGGGTGCCTCCGGTCAGGGAATGTCGACTGGTGGCCCACAGGGGGAGGGCCTTCTCTGTGGGCGCCCCGGCTTTATGGAACCAACTGCCGGTTGAGCTCCGGATGGCACCGGATCTTCGCGCCTTCCAGCGTGGGTTAAAGACCCATTTATTTGAACAAGCTGGCCTGGCCTGATGGGGGAATGTTAGGGTTTTAATGTTTTTTATATTTTGATTGTTTTAATTTGGGCAACAATTTAATCCTTTTTAACTTTTGTACTTCTATTTATATGCCCTGTTCACCGCCCTGAGTCCTTCGGGAGAAGGGCGGTATAGAAATTCAATTAAATAAATAAATAAATAAAAAAGCTAAACCGGTAACTTTGGAGTTATATTTGATAAAATAAAGGTTATTTTTCCAAATAGTTGCCCATGAATAGTGCTGTGTGTGCTATTTTGCCTTTACTGTAAAACAGGAGAACCTCTGAAAAAGGTGAGAATCAAGACGTCCTTGAGGATTATAGCAGTTGAGAAAGGCTGCCAGCCTAGATAATTTAAAACTTCTTTGTATTGCCAAAACAAATTTCTTCTCTGTTCAGATTTCTTCACCTTCATCCCTTTCCCTGCAATATTCCTTCCCTTCATAGTGTGCAGCTACTCGGTCTTGTTTCCCCATCTTCATTTTATCTTTTTTTTTTGTGGAGGAAAGTGTTCTTTCCCCATTCCTCCTCCACTCCTTCTTTAAGTTGGGATTGTTTTAATATTTGGATCATCTTCCTTTCATGGAAATATGTTGATTAGTAACAAATTTGACTCAAAAGTTCAGTTGAAAATCAAACTGAATATAAAGGGGGTTTGTGCTGCAGATGAAGCACCTTTAAGCATGTCAAGGGAAATGTGATGGGCATCACGCCTCTGAGGAATAGAAACTTGTCCCTACATCTCAATTATGCCTAAAGCAACATTCAAAGTGACATTGCAATGATTTGCTCAGATTAAACAGCAAGCATGATTTCAGAGGTAATTGAAGAGAGCTTTGATAAGGAACCATGGATTGTTAAAGCCCAACTTTCTTAAAACTTTTGGAAGGATATACTTCCAGTACTTTCAGAGGACTCAAGGCATACATACAACCTCAGTTTCTGCCACCTACAGTGTTCTGCCATTTTCTTTCTCTGACTCCTCCCAGAAACTTACTAAAGGTGTGTGTGTGTGTGTGTGTCTGTGTGTGTGTGTGTGTGTGTGAGAGAGAGAGAGAGACAGAGAGAGAGATTGCTCACAAGTTTTTGATGGATTCTAAATTTCCAAATAGTCTTCTATATTATTTCCACTGGAATCAAGGCACTCACAATATTTCCAGTTTTAATATAATTAACTGTCTAAAGTGTTAGGTCAGTTATGCTGATCCAGTTACACATTTTCACACTTGTTATGAGGATTTCTCTGTAATTGCTGAAATCATTCTTACTGATCTCTACAACTCCAGAGTTCAGAAGAAGTTTGGCCAAAGGGAAGTGAATTTTCCTAAATAGACATTTTTATCTGCTTCTTTACATAAACATTTATGTACCTGCTTCAAAAGATTTTGTTAAAGTTATCTCTGTAGAAGGTTACCTCTGGTCATGACATCTTAAATTTATTGCAATTTCAAATTCTGGAGAACTCTCCTTTAATTTTCTTTTCACTGTTCCTTATACTTTTATGCAACTTATGGCTCCATTTCTTTTGATGCAGAGGGTTCTTTGTGCTGAAATAAATAAACCTGTCCGTTTGTTAATATGCCCTGAAGTTGTGTTGCTAAATAATGGGCTTCCCAGAGACTTAAAAGAGCTTCTTCAAAAGGTCTGAAAGGGGGAAATGCCCTATGATCAAGTCATATTACAAAGCTGCTTTACAAAGAAATTTGCAACAATAAATACTCTCCTTGTAGATATGGTGCCAGTCAGAAATAGAAATAGCTTAGAAAGATACTGTGACTTAGTAGGGCTGTACTGAAAGACAAAAATAAGCAGGGCCACCTGAAATGTCTTTACAAAGACAAGAGTGAGACCGTAGGCAAGGTTCATAAGTTTATTCGGTTCAGCTCTGGGCAGCTGACTGTCAAAACAATCCCGGCTTATATAGTGAACTGTCAAACATTACAACCAATCAGGTAACAGTAACTTTCCCGCCGCTTGGTCAGCAGCCAATCGGCAAGCGGCATTCTGACAGCTCGACGGCTGTCGGGGAATTCCTCTCAGCTGAGCGCTTGGCTCAGTTCGGAGGACCA
The DNA here is from genome assembly GCF_947247035.1 of Vipera ursinii. Lineage (NCBI taxonomy): Eukaryota > Metazoa > Chordata > Lepidosauria > Squamata > Viperidae > Vipera > Vipera ursinii. The sequence continues at coordinate 298,976,108 of NC_139512.1, forward strand.
GATTGTGGACTGCGGATTTTGACAGTTTCGGGAACTGTCAAATCCGGCGCGTGCGTGTTTGGTCCCGGCAGCTCGTTTGACAGCTGTCATCGGTAATGGCGGCCGGCGGGGCGGCGCGCATGCGCTGTTGCTTTTGGCAGCCACTTGACAGCTGTCAACTGTCAAAAGTCTGCCGGGCCGGTGCTTTATTTGTTGTTTGGACTCCCCGGGTTTCCTGATATGATTCACCCCCTTTCCCCCCCCCTGAACTGGTACGTTATTTGTAACAACAGTTGAACTTTTAAAACAAGTATTGTTAACTGGGTTCCTGACAGTCGGCGCGTTTCCCTCCCATTCAAAGTCCGCAAGGTATGCGGGGGGTCTTCTGGCTCGGCTGGACTGTCGGAGGCAGGGGGTGCTTCCTTCAGATTGTGCTGCTGGTGGAGTTGTTTCTGGGGGGATTTTGGCAGTCGGTTGCGGGTCCTGGGGAAGGGGAAGTTCGATGGGTCCGGGGGTGTCGGATGGCGCAGGCTCCTCCAGGGTCGGTTGCAGAGTGGGGTTGGGGGGTGACCTGGGTCGGAGCTGATCTGCATGCCTGCATTGTGTAAGTCCTGTCCCTGTGTCCACTGTGTAAGACAACGGTCCTGTTTGGTCCAGGATAACCCCTTGAACCCACTTATCCCTTCCCCCATAATCCCGAGACCAGACATTTTGACCCCTGGAGAATGTTTTTGGCTGGCCGATGGGGGTCATTTCGGCTGCGGGTCTGTCAGGGTGGAGTCTGTCGAGCCTTGTCACCAGGCAGCGGCCCCATCGTAGTTCAGCAGGACTTTTGCCGGTGGAGGAGCAGGGCGTAGCGTGATGGGCTAAAAGAAATTGTGCCAGGCGACGGTGCCAGTTCCCCGTGATGATTCTTTTGAGGGCGTCTTTGGTGGTCCTCACCATAACTTCTGCAAGGCCGTTGGACGATGGGTGGAAGGGAGCCGACGTTGAGTGCCTAATACAATTGCTCCTCGTGAAGATCTGAAAGTCATGAGAAGTAAATTGTGGGCCATTGTCTGATATTATAACGTCGGGGAGACCGTGTGTTACGAAGATTCCCCTGAGGGCTTGGATGGTTGCAGTGGATGTTGTGCTGTGAACCAGGAGAACCTCCAGCCACTTGGAATAACTGTCCACTACTATAAGGAAGACCTGCCCTTGGAATGGTCCAGCATAATCAATGTGGATGCGGGACCAGGGGTTTTTTGTGAGTTCCCATTTGTGGATCGGGGCTCTGGGTTGGAGCGGGCGGGATTCCTGGCACAAATAGCAGCCAGCGATGTGTTTCTCTATGTCTTGGTCTATTCCTGGCCACCAAACATAGCTGTGGGCTAAGGCTTTTGTTTTTACGATGCCTGGGTGGCCCTCATGTAACGTGTGCAGTACCTTAGGTCTGTGTTTGGGTGGCACGATTACCCTGCACCCCCAGAGTAAGCATCCCAGGTGAGAGGTTAATTCATTTTGCCTTGAAAAATATGGCTGGAATTCTGTTCCTGGACAGGAGGATTGCCAGCCAGTATGTACCCATGCTAACACTCTGCTAAGCGTTTTGTCTTGGGATGTTGCGGCAGCGATATCGTTCGCTGTTAGTGGGCATTCCATGAGTTCTTGAATTGCTAAGATGTTGCTTGCTGGGGCTGGGTCTGGTTCCGTGTGGGGTAAGGGCAGTCTGCTGAGACCGTCAGCGTGACACATTTGGTGTCCCGGCTTGTATACTAATTGGTAGGAATATGCTGCGAGGAATGTTGTCCAGCGCAGCATCCTGGGGGACAAAATTTGGGGGGTTTGGCGGTCCCAGGTGAACAATCCTAGCAGTGGCTTGTGATCTGTGTAAATCACAAAAGGGCGGCCGTAAAGGTAGTCGTGAAATTTTTTTATTCCCGCCACTATTGCCAGGGCTTCCTTATCTATCTGGGCATAATTTCTTTCTGTTTTGGACAGAGTTCTGGAATAATAGGCCACCGGGGCTTGAGTGCCATCGCTGTCTAAGTGGCTTAATACTGCCCCAATCCCGTATGGGGATGCGTCGCAGGCTATGCAGAGAGGTTTGTCCTCTCTATAGTGGGAGATGGTGGCGTTGCTGGATAGCATTTGTTTGAGTGCTTTGAAACTGTTGTCATGGACTGATGTCCACTCCCAGGCTGCCCCTTTGTCGAGCAATCTATGGAGAGGCTCTGCAATGGTTGCCTTTCCAGGTAGGAAGGCGTGATAAAAATTCAAAAGCCTGAGGAAAGCCTGGAGCTCTGTTTTATTTTTGGGTGTGGGGGTGGCTTTGATTGCGAGTATTTTAGAGTTAGTGAGGTGGATTCCTTGCGAATCAATTTTGTAGCCCAAAAAATCTGCGGATGGGACGCCTATGGAACATTTTTCTCTTTTGAGTTTTAACCCCGCTTTCCGAAATCTGGATAGTACCTCTTGCAGTCTGGTTGCTAAGTTGTTTTCTGATTCCCCTGCGATGAGCACATCATCGAAATAGGGGCAGACCCCTGGGATTCCCTTTAAGGTTTTTTCCATGACTTCCTGGAAGATACCAGGAGCCACTGAAATACCGAATTGAAGGCAGTTTACCTTAAAGGCGCCGCGGTGTGTAACAATGGTTTGAGCCTCAGCTGTTTCTTGGGTGACAGGAAGCTGAAGGAAAGCGTGCGCCAGGTCGAGTTTGGTGAATATTGAGCCAGAACCTATTTCAGAGAGCACGTCCCTAACTGCGGGGACTGGGTATGCATGGGGATTTAGTGCGCGGTTCAGAGTTGCCTTATAATCTGTGCATATTCTCACGTCCCCATTTGCTTTAACTGGTGTCACGATGGGTGTCTCCCAGGTTCCCCCATATGTTGGTTCTAGGACCCCGAGGCTGACTAAGCGATCTAATTCGGCCTCGATTTTTTGTTTCAGCGCGAAGGGGACCCTTCTTGCCTTAATGCGGATGGGACCCACCTCAGGTTTTAATTTGAGGTCGATAGGGGTGCTGGTATATTTGCCAAGCGTTCCGTCGAAGACATCGGCGAACGCTTGGCAGACCTGTTCTAGGGTTTGGGACTGTATGCGGTTGGTGCCCTCCAGGCGGATGCCCAGAGCCTCGAACCAGTCTAATCTGATGAGGCTGGTTCTGGGTGCCTCTGTGATCTGTACTGTTAAGTACCCAAGGAATTTTTTGTATTCTACTTTTAATTGTGCTTGTCCCTTTAATTGGATAGCGGCCCCCTGGAAGTCTGCAAGGAGAATTTTGGAGGGCTGTAGGGAAATACGGCGTCTGCTCTTAAACCCAATTTTTTTGAGGGTGTCCCATGACATTATCGAAACGGAGGACCCGGAGTCGACCTCCATTTCACAAGGCACCCCTTGAATCTTAACCCAGATCTTAATTTTGGGCTGTAAATGGTGGATGGTCAAGATTTTTTGTTTGGCCCGAATGGACAGCACTGAGGGCTGGGGATTTTCTTTGGCGGGGGAAGGGACCTTGGTCCTACCTGCCGGAATTTCCTCAAGCTCGTGGAGGGTTTCCCGGTTCAAGCTGCGGCACGCGGAGTGAATGTGCCTGGTCTTCCCACATCCGTGGCACTTGGCATTTCTGAAGCGGCATGTGGCTCTGGCATGAGCCCCGCCACAGCTGGCACACTTCGGTTTGGGGCCGGTGGAGGTGGGTCTTTGGCCTGGACCGGCTGGTTTGAATGGCCTGCGGTTCCTTCCATGGTCGGCGCTCATTTTGTTGATACGGGACATGATGTCGTCGACGCCGGCATAGGTCTCTGGTTGCTCGTTGTCCGGCTCCCAGGTGTGGTGGACTGACCCGGCCGGACTGCTTCTGAACACAGGGGAGCCCTCGCGGTGGCTGTCTTCGTAGGCCATGATCTCTAGTATGAGTTGAGCGAGGTCCATCGTGGCCTTGGCTACCAATTTCCGCTGGAGCCGCTCGTTGGAGAGACCGGCGATAACCTGGTCTCTGATGCGGTCTTCCAGGTCTGGAAATTGGCACCTGCGGGCGGCGTGACGTACCCCCGCGACGAAGGCTGTGGACGTTTCGCCGGGTTGCTGGCAGCGGTGGGCGAAGTGGAGGCGCCAATACAGCTCAGACCGATGGGGCATGAAGTGCTTGCTGAGGCGGTCGGTCAACACAGCGTAGGGGATGGTCGAGACGGGGTCTGGGCTGCAGAGTCCTACAGCGATGTCGTAAACGGCGGGCCCGCTGAGACAGAGAAGGGCTGCAGCTTTGTGGCGGTCCTCCGTTATCTTGTTGACAACAAGGTAGCCTTCAATTTGCCCCCAGTGCGACTCCAATCCCTCGGGATGGCGGACGTCGAATTCTCTGACGTGACCTAAATTTGCCATGGTCTGGGTCCACAGTACTGTTCAAGCTGCAGAAGGGTTCCTTTGCCCTCAAAGTGGCTTCAGCAGTGACTTGTCAGCGAGAGGGATCTGAACTCCTTCGCGGTGTGACTTAGCTCAGCAGGCAGCTCTATAATACCGGGATCCCACCTTCGTCGCCAGGTGAAATGTCTTTACAAAGACAAGAGTGAGACCGTAGGCAAGGTTCATAAGTTTATTCGGTTCAGCTCCAGGCAGCTGAGTGTCAAAACAATCCCGGATTATATAGTGAACTGTCAAACATTACAACCAATCAGGTAACAGTAACTTTCCCGCCGCTTGGTCAGCAGCCAATCGGCAAGCGGCATTCTGACAGCTCGATGGCTGTCGGGGAATTCCTCTCAGTTGAGCGCTTGGCTCAGTTCGGAGGACCAGATTGTGGACTGCGGATTTTGACAGTTCCGGGAACTGTCAAATCCGGCGCGTGCGTGTTTGGTCCCGGCAGCTCGTTTGACAGCTGTCATCGGTAATGGCGGCCGGCGGGGCGGCGCGCATGCGCTGTTGCTTTTGGCAGCCATTTGACAGCTGTCAACTGTCAAAAGTCTGCCGGGCCGGTGCTTTATTTGTTGTTTGGACTCCCCGGGTTTCCTGATATGATTCACCACCGATCTGTGTTCATTTCGCCGGGACCTGAAAACCTGGTTTTTCGATCTATCAGGCCTGGACTGAAGGGGTTTTAGCTTTTTAAATATTGTTTTAATTGGGCTTAATTAATTTAATGTATTTTAATTCTATATTATTTTTATATTGTATTTTATGCTGCCCTGTAAATCGCCCTGAGTCCTTTGGGAATAGGGCGGTATAGAAATTTAATTAAATAAATAAATAAATAAATACTTTGTTGAATGCCTTACTGAAATCTAAGTATACTATGTCCAGAGCATTTTCCTGGTCTACTAATTTGGTCACTTTATCAAAAAATGAAATAAGATTGGTTTGGCCTGACCTGTTTTTAACAAACCCATGCTGGCTACCGGTTATAACTGTTTGCTTCTAGTTCTTCGCAGATGTTTTTTTGACTAACTTTTGTATTGATGTTAGACTGATTGGTCTGTCATTTCCTGGGTTTTTTTTCCCCTTTCTTGAAGATGGGAACCACATCAACTACATCAGATAGAAGTGGCAGTCTCCTGGAAGAAAGGATCTTTTGTTAATTTGTAGGTAGAATCAATAAAGGATAATATTTGTAGATCAGGGTTGAAATGAGGGATCATCGCTGCTCTCTGAGCTTGCTTGTTTCGGCACTGTTGATGTTATTTAGTTCGGGTAATGAAACATCTGCAGAAAACAAGGAAGTGCAGATACCACCAGATATCCCTCAGTAGGTGGAATCTTTGTCATTCTGAAAGCAATGTTTTCTTTGGCCAATTTCAATCTTTTTGTCAAGTGTAATTTCTAATCTTTTGCCTTGGAAGTGGCTGTGAGGATGGGAGGAACAAGGTATGATTGAATTGGAAAGAAAGGTTTAATTACCTTCCCACAGTGCAAAGAGGCTGGAGGGCTAGAAAGTCCTTTAGCTTAATCCAGCACAATTTTTTCCCCCAACATCACTACTGTGCCTTTTGCATATTTATCTTATGCCACCATGTAATATTAAAAAAAAATGAATAAATGGTTAATATTTTTCTTCTTGGCCTGGCTTCTTATTGCAGTTGAAACGATCAAATGTCATGAATAAAAGGGCTTTGATGAATATTTGGTTCGATATTCAGTCTGCTTTCTGTATGATTCAAAATGGCTTTAAAATGCCTCTTTTCATTCCGTTGTTCCTGCACTTCATTATGCTTTATACATTTCATTTTACTTGGTTTATTCATTCCCCTTTTTGTTGTTATTGTGGTGTAGTGGTTTTATTACTGCAGATGTGCAAAAGAAACTGAAAACAAAAGGAATAAAGTTTCTTAAAAAGCATTGCCTGTTATATCATGTCTCGATGCATGAATGAAACATACATCTTGGCTACATACTGCATACCACCAAATTACCAAATTGAAAATTTTGTTTAGTGTATATTTGTGATATATGACTGCAATCTTTCCTTTACTCACCTGAAAGTAAGTCTCAAGAGTGTGGAGAACATTGCAGCTATCCATTATGAGCATTCACAGATCACATGTTTGAACTGGATTATTTGATGATCTATAACATGCAGCTGGTTGTAAATCTGTCAACCATGCTCCATCATGAAAGAAGCACTAATGCATTTAAGGAACCGTCTATTTGTTCATGAATAAGCTGGCTCTTTTTGTGCCCTGGGGTTTCTATCATAATGACAAACAGCCTTGCTAGGGAATAGCTAGGGAAATGTGGTGTGCTTTTCTTGGCTTTATTATTATGCTTTTAATTAATTTTAATTGCATTTTAATTACATCATTAATTTTGGTTATTCTTGAATGCCAGAAATAAACAAATAGACTTTATGTTTTTTTGGATTTAAGACATTTGATGCAATTTCCTTGGTGAATCTAGGCTGGGTTCATCTGGATTTTTAAAAAAATAGGATTAGATTAAATATAGGATGGTTAGTGAGGGCTATTGAAAAGAAAAGACCAAATTTTAATAAGAATTTTCACATGAAAAACAAAGCCTGTTGCAGATTGTTCCTGGGATGGCATTTCCTAGCCAAAACAATGATTCATTAGAAGAGTCAAAGCTATACTACAAAGCTCCTAAACATGTTAGATTAAATAGTCAAAATCTTACAACCTCCCCACCCCATTATCTCCCTCCCTCCCTTCTTTCCTCCCTCCCTCCCTCCCTCCCTCCCTCCCTCCCTCCCTCCCTGGCAATTCACTTGGATGTGACTCAGTATAGACAATTAAAACACAAAATAATGTTCAATATAATTCAATCATTAAAAACAATTTAAACAATTCAAAAAAATAGATGGGGTATCTTTATAGTGAACTCTAAACTTTTGCAGCCATTTAATGGCCTACAAGGGTCCATTTCCTAGTCAGATGGCAAAACAAAGTTTTGAGGGCTTTCTGGAAAATCATTTCTTCCTCCCTCTTTTATGAATAGTTGGCAACCTTCTCAAGCAGCAGACACAAAGCAACAGTGTCAGACCTTCCACTATTCCTCTTCAGTCTGTCAGTTTTATTCTCCTTGTGGTCAACTTGCTAACCAACAACCAGCCAACCAACCTGTATTGTGAAAAAGTGATAAATTGTTTAGGAAGTACAAGTAGTCTTCAACTTATAACAGTTTATTTAATGATCACTCAGGCACGGAAAAAGTGATTTAGACTGTTTTTCACTCTTATGACCATTGCAGCATCCCCATGATCACAAGATCAAAATTCAGATGTTTGGCAACTGACTCATAACAACACAGCCAAAGAACCCACTTACAGCAACAAAGCCAGCAACCCACACCCCCCCACCAATATTTATAGAGAGACGGCAGCTCCGATCACACTTTGCTCGCACAAGCACGAAGCCAAAGACACCAGCCTGAAGATGACGAGTGGGACCTCGTTGAAATGTCGCCAAGACACCCTCAATCTTACATGGGAAAGACCTGAATACACCAAGACACACACACACACAAACACACATATATATGTATATATATATATGTGTGTGTGTGTGTGTGTTAAGTATTTGTCAAGGCTTTTTGAATGCACCTTGCTAATTAACTCTTTCTTTCCTGCTTTGGCCTGACCCAAGGCTTATTCACAGGATGTAGTCAACTTATGACAGCTCATTATTTGTGTAAATTATTCAAATTGCTAATAAAGAATTTGGGAGGCTGAGATGATCATTTCGAACTTCTTATGTTCTCATCAGTCAGTCATACCCTTTATCTGAGATTATATATATATATATATATATATATATATATATATTTGAAACATATCTTCCCTTGCAGAAAAAAGCTAACAGAGCGAGAGGGACCTTGTGGCTTAGAGGCAAATAACACTGCCTTGTATGCAATTAGCCCAGGTTCGAATCTCAGAAGGGTATAGCTGGCTGAGGACGACTAAGGAGTCAGAAATGCATCTCAGTTTCCCTTTAATTCTTTGTTAGTAATTTACACAAATATATATATATATATATATATATATATATATATATATATATATATATATATACATACACACACACACACATATATACACATATACACATATGTGGATATATATTGCTCAAAAAAATAAAGGGAACACAACACAATGTACTGTATTTAATAGTAGGATGTCTTATCTTGTGTTCCCTTTATTTTTTAAGCAGTATATATATGTGTGTGTGTGTAAAGGAAACAGACCACATACTGCTTTTTAAACCCCTCAAGTAGCATTTGGAATGGTTCATTCTCTCTGTTAAAGACAGCTACATTAATCCTTGATACATTTACATTTTAATCCTTGTTGTATCATACAACCAACAGAGCATTAGTTGCAAATAATTTGGGTTCTCGGCCAATGAAACAGCAGTGCCTGACAATATGCATTCATGTTCTCAACCAGAAAAACCTTTAGCATCATCACAAGAATTCATTATGCATTTGTCCACAAATACATTAAATACCCAAAGGGCTATCATTTAGTTTTGTCTTATTCCCTGATCAACGCTGAACTATCCCTAAGCATTTCAATTATTCCCATGTGTGATTGGCCTGAAAATAGGCAGCTGGGGAAATAAAGGGACTAAGGGAAATTTGTGGAAGAAAGATTACTTGTGAGTAAACCAGAAATAAAAGGGAGAATGTACTGTATATTGCCTTCTTCCTGCAGCAATTTGCTAGGATTTCATTTCTGAAGTCATCAAGGAAAGAGGGGAAGCTTGGAGGCAGGGTGGAGAGGTGCAAAGGATTCAGAAGTATTTGCAGCTTGGTCAACAGGAAGAGAACAAAGTTGAGAGTATGATCTGCAAGGAAATGTTCCAGACGACCTGCAGAGGAAGGATCAGGACTTGATAATCCAAAGGGGGAAATATAAGCTAGATTCAGATAAGGAAACTTAAATGAGAGCTGGTCCAAGAGAATGGCTCAAACATTCAGGAAGGGAATAAGAGAAGCTGCTACGTGAGACTTTTGTGGTGACAGCTATTGCTGTGGGCATTTGGCAAGGGAGACGGAAGAACTTCCATCTCAACCAAATGATTATATATCTATACATCTATATCTAATCTATATATCACACACACACACACACACACACACACACACATACTGTGCTTTTGAAATGTGCCGTGCTTTTAGCAAGATTGCTCAGACTGTAGTATATAAACTACTAGCTCTGAGCCAGCCTCTGTGCATGATGCAGGGAGATTCACCCCACTGAGTTCAGTAGTTTGAATGCTGTTTAAACTTATTGTATCTGTCTGTATAGCTGCAGGGTTATGGTTCTTCTAATGCAAATGGTAAAGTTGTTCTTTCTGTTCATCATTAGTGATTGATTATTTTTCCTGTTGAATGTGCAGGATTGGGAGAGTCACCCCTTAGAGACCCCATTGCTGGTTGCAGACTTCTCTTTTTAAAGAGAATTGGGAAAAAAAGCTGGATGGGATTCTGCTGGAAGATCTCATGGGGAGTCAACTCTCAAACCTCCACTATTCCAGATGCTATTTGATTTCAACCTTTAGCATTCCAGTTGACTATCTTGTTTTTTTTTATGCTGTTTCAACAAGGCAAGTTATCACAGAACTGTTCAACTTCTGCTTCCTGTGCATTTGTCCATCCTCTGTTGTTTTGCATCTACACTGAGAGCTGCACCAAAGACAAATTATTTGCGTGCCTAATCACACTTGGCCAAATAAAGTATTCGATTTCAGTAGTTCTGTTCTATTTTTTTCTATTCTCTAATATTATTTGATTTGCCTCGGTTTCAATTGGGAGATGAAATTTCTGCATTGATTCTTTATTCACTCACACATCTATTATTACCTTACCTGTTTGGATGTTTACAGTATTTTTTCAATTTTCTTCTGAGATTTGATGTCAGAATTTTGCGTAGAGAAGAAGCGGAGATAACTATCCAATAGATAATAAGAATTTAAGCAGTCCCTCACTGGATCGAATCCTTGCCTATCTAGTCTAGCGGTCTTTTCTCATAGTTGCCAACTAATTGCACAAGGAAGCCCAGTAGTTTTCTAGTGGAAACTGCACAAGGGTAGCCTACTAGGTCTCCTAATTAACATTTTAATGACCCTTGGATAATGACTTGTGTAGAGAGTTTCTGAATCAAACACACTGGAACTTATGGAACAGTAGCACAGACATGTTTGGAGAGCCTTGGAAATTCTGTTATAAAAGCTGTACCTTTCAGCTCTTGATTGAAACCCAGGATATGTCTACTCCCAGGTGATTTTCTCCAGAATTTTAAAAGATATTTGATTATTTATATGTTGAGGAATAAGAACAGATCTGGAAAACAATGAAATACAGGCTGAAATTAGTTGGGATAGATTTTCCATAGGAAAGAGGGCTTGATTTACATTTATTGGAAGCACTGTAACCAGGATAGCTTTGTGTAACAATATATTATTATGAACTTGGTAATAGAATGTTAGGCATATGTGATTTCCCTGATTGCAAAGAAATTTGCTATAAAGGACATTGCTTCAAGAGTAAATGACATGCAAATTGCTGACAAGTATTTGACAGTGCCTGCTGTGCTAATAAATGCAGTAGGCAGCATAATTGGGAGAGTTGTTGAATTATCTTAATCAAAAATGTTAAAGAAGCAGGGATAACCCCCCTCCTCTCTCCATTACGAATGGTGTAATTAAGTAAGCATTATTAATTACAAGCTACAGGAGAGGGATAATGTAATTATTCCTGTCTTCTATTTAAGTGGGCGGGTGAGTGTATTCGCAGCCTGAGCCAAAGAGCGTCATTTACGTAAATTTACAATGAATGCAAGAACCTGTTATCTTAATACAAAGCTTGCTGTAGAGACTATGATCTTGGCATCAGAATACTTTCAGACTGTTCTGTGAATGAAAAGCAACTTTGGGAATCAAATGTTAACATCTGCTGGTGGTGTTCTGCTTGAGTTTGTGTCTCCCTAAGCAGAACTTGGATTTTTATGAAATTTTAAGTCACAAGAAATCTTCCTGAGGAAATCTATTTTTTTAATCTGATTTAAGTTGGAAATGGTGACCCAGAATTAAGTTCAAAAGCTCATTTTAAACTCTTTGAAGACTGAATCTTTGTTAGTGTTCCATATCTCCGAGGGTCAAGTTCTAGACTCGATGGGGCACTGGAAAAAAGGTAGCAGGTACAATGAAAGAAATCTATCTTTGAACAGTAAAATCAAATGTTACTCAGCAAGCAGCTGTTCAATAGCATGCTCTCCTGCAGTCTCCCAGCTGGCTGCCCTATCAATTCCGAGCATTCCTCTTTCACCTCAGTCAGATTTTACAGCCCCAACTGGAATTCATCTTGACTCTGATTTCCTCTTTGATGATTTCTGAGTTCAGATCAAGGGTCCTTAAATGCCTCATAACACAAATGAAAACATCTCACTTCAGTGATTGGTGTATCATAACTTCCCCCAAAATATATAAATTGTTCAATTGACACTTGAGGCTGTAACTACAAAAAAAGAAGTCATGTTTCACTATGCTTATACTGTATTTTATTTCTCAGAGTTGTCTTGTCTTAAAAATAAAATGGTAGCCTTTGTTATATATCTTCTAAGATCTTTTTTAAAAGGTTCTGTTTAAAACACAAGAGCCAGTTTGGTCTGGTAATTAAGGCATTAGGCTAGAAACTGGAAAGACATAAATTCTAGTTCTGCCATAGGCCAAAGCCAGTGGGTGACCTTGGGCCAGCCATTTTTTCTCAGTGCTAGGAACTAGACAATGACAAACCATTTCTGAAAAATCTTGCAAAGAAAACTGCAGGCACTTGTCTGTGAATGGGAAAAAAATATTAAGGCACATATGGATAATGTGCTGCCTGCATGTAGTCACTGGAGACCTTCAACATGGCCCACTGTTAATCTTGAAGTGATTTCCTTATGATTAAATTTTGCCCGATTTGTTGTGGTTTTCCTGGAGCAAAACAGAGCATGAGAATTTATGCCCACACTCAGACCTCCTTTGATTCTCACCATGTGATATCTTTACAGGCACAACTGAGTTATCATCCAACCAGCATTCTGGTAGGGTACCTGGAGAAGTATATAAATAGGAACAAGATATATGGAGAGAAACATGTCATTTAAACCTCCTGTGCATCTCCATATCTACAGTATCAACAACTTAACAAATTTAAGCTTCATCGAGCTGTGGACCACAGAGGCAAGCAGATTGTCTACTACTGATTTAAGGATAGTATTAAACCCGCTGAAAATTTACCTCTGCACTAAAAAGATTCAAAACTGGCAAGAAAACTTTAAAACCTGTGGCCTGTACCAGTGCATAGATGCAAATAGGATGTTTATTTAAAACTGAGCTGCCATATACTCACATAATCCCTTGCTTTTCCAAAATGTTTTCTGCATTGTTAGAGGGCAGGAAAGAATTGGAAGTCTATTAAACCAGTGACCTTTTTTCCTGTTCAAGAGGAAGATACTAATTTGGTGTCTTTAAACAAAAAGAAACAGAAATCTTTTGGGCTGTCTTTTGGTCAAAACTTTAATACGGTGCTCTGATGTTTTTCATGAAACAGATTTGTTGTCCATTAAGAAACTCTCTAGCTTACATCCCGACAAGGGAATCACTATTCTAAGTTAAAATGAACCTTGTTTTTAATATAAGTGGTTAACTTCACAATCACATACACCAGAAGTTGGCAACAAAGTGCCTAAAAGTAGTATGGCTTCCACTAGTGCCTTAAAAAAATAAGTCATGTGGCCTTCCAAGGGTGCTAATTCTGGCTGCACAAGACCAAGTCTTAAAAATAAATACACATACAGCCAGAACTGAGAAGATAGCAACAAGCAGCAAATGTTTTCTCTACAAACATGGAAAGCAATAATTGACCATCTCATTTGCTGCTGTAAAAAGATCTCACCAGCTGACTAAAACAATGACAAAGTAGCAACAAAGGTACATTGGACTATCTGCAAGAAATACCACTTCCCTACAAGCAAGAACTACTGGGACCACAAAATAGACAAAGTAATGATCCAAGGCCTGAAGACTAAAACATATAAAGAATGGCTGCAGGACTTGGGTTTGGCTAGTCTAAAGAAAAAAAGAAATAAGGGTGACATGATATCAGTATTCCAGTATTTGAGGGGCTACCACAAAGAAGAGGAGGTCAAATTATTCTCCAAAGCACCAGAGGGCAGGACAAGAAACAATGGTTGGAAAATGATCAAAGAGAGAAGCAACCTGGAATTAAGGAGAAACTTCCTAACAGTGGGGACAATTAACCAGTGGAACAGCTTGCCTTCAGAAGTTGTGGGTGCTCCATCACTGGAGGTCTTTAAGAAGAGACTAAACAGTCACTTGTCTGAGATTGTATAGGTTCCTCTGCTTGAGTGAGGGGCTAGACTAGAAGACCTCAAAGGTCCCATTCTATTCTATTCTATTCTATTCTATTCTATTCTATTCTATTCTATTCTATTCTATTCTATTCTATTCTATTCTATTCTATTCTTGTAAAATATATTTATTGACTCAATATTTGGCACTGACATCTTTTAAAACATCTCCTTACATAGACTTAGGGGGTGGTCTCGGTGCAGCTCCTGCTGGCCTGAATTGGGGAGGAGGAGTGTGGTCCTTCCGGGCCTTATGGGATCGGTTCCTCACCACCTTGCTGTGGATAGCACAGCTAACACAATAGTGAAGCTTCACATAGAATTTGGGTAGCACATAGGAATCAAAGACACTGGCTTCAGAGATATCTTAGACTGCAGCTGCTTCTACAATATTTCGGATGACAAACTTCTTAATAGCTTTATCCTTGGGGACACAACTGGCAAAGTTGGTACAATGTATAGGGTGAACATGTTCTCAGCCCTTCTTGGCACGGCCATTGTTTCTTCTCTTCCTTGTCATTTTGATGGTGAGGAGGTGAAAGAGCCTATTCTATTCTATTCTATTCTATTCTATTCTATTCTATTCTATTCTATTCTATTCTATTCTATTCTATTCTATTCTATTCTATTCTATTCTATTCTATTCTATTCTATTCTATTCTATTCTATTCTATTAGAAAATGAAGAAACTAAAGTGCTTTGAGAGTTTAGAATTCAAATAGACAAATATCTGCCACAAAACAGCCCAAACTTATTTTCAATAAAAAATGTCAATGAAAAAGATAAAAATGCAACTAAAAGTAAAATGATTGTGACAAAAGAAAGCAAAAATAATACCAAATAGTAATAGGCACCCTGGGTGCAATTCCAAAAGATTCTGGAGCATCATTTGAACACTATTGGCATTGACAAAATTGCCATCAGTCAGTTGCAGAAGGCAGCTTTACCTGGAACAGCTTACATCCTGCAATGAAAAATTCATCAAGGCCAACTCGCCATGGCCAACTCATCACAGGCTAACTTACTGTGTGACAAAATTTACACTAATATCAAACAAATGGTGGACTAAAATCACTAAAGAAAGGATGCAAAAGGGGGGACAGAATGAAATGTGAATGGCAAAAAATTAAATATTTTTTACTTATTTTAAATTATTAAATAGAATTGTTAAATTGTCCTGTAGCAAGTGGGCCCATAGAGAGTTGGCCACAGCGAGTTGGCTGTGGCAAGTTGTCCTACTTCACTGCAATGCTACCTTTCCTATGATTAAACAAAAACATCTGCCTATCCCAGGTCCTTAGGGAGCACTTGATGGGTGGACAAAAATGCCAAATCCAGTCTAAAAATCTGGCTTATTATGTGATCAACCATAATAATTTAATTGAATCTATTCTAGAAAGCAATAAGAATCTAGGGCAAGAAAAAAGTGCACATATATATATTAAAGTGAATAATTTAAACTCTTACCCATAATTAATAGAATTTAGAAGGCATCCTTCACTGCTCTAATCATAGCTCCAAATGTGCTAATTAGAGCCCCTTGGGTGCACATCAAACAGAGCAGGTGTTGAGCAGGAGATCCTCTTTTTAACAAGAGATACTGCTGTCACTGGATTCCCCCTCCCCATTTCTCCTCACAGTTAGTAAATGTTCTTCCAGCTAAACTAGATTTGACAGTAAAATGTAGTTTATTGTTATTCATTATAATTATATTTCTTCTTATTACCTTATTAAGAAAGCTTTGATCATGAATTTGAGGAAGTCAATGGATACAGAGAGTGAGGAGGGATTGCTTGACTATATGCAGAAAGCATTACAATTATAAGGGTTAAAAGGAGTATATTTATTTATTAAACAATAAAGGGGTGGTGTGTGGTTTTCCTTGATGAAGGGGGGGGTAATGAAAAGGAGATAACCAGAGTATCTAACCAAATATTTTTCTCCAAAACTATATTAGAAGTATTTTCTTTTCTGAAAGGGTCATTAATTTTCATGGGTTAAAAAGACCAGTTTTCTTTGTTTGATTCCCCTGGTTCTAGGAATCTTCCATCTTTAATCCTTAATAATGTTGCACTTTTCCATGCCAGACTAGTGTGCAGTTGGGGGGTCCACTTGAACTCGGAGGTCCTGCTCAAAGAGCAGATGGAAGCTGTGGCCAAGAGGATCATCTTGTGCACTAGCTGTGCCTCTTCCTAGACTGGGAGGCACTTCAGATAGTCACTTATACATCTTGATTGAGTTAAAGTAACATGCTGTATATAGAGCTGCTATTGCAGTTTACTTGGAGACTACAGACGGTCCCGGATGCAGTAGTGCAGGCAGTAATGGTAAGGTATGAACACATCTCTACTGCTTGGTGAGCTGCACTGGTTGCCAGTTGGCTTCCAGGTGCAATTCAAAGGTCTAGCTATCAAATCATCATACCCTGAATGGCAGGGCCTGGTTACTTGAGGGACTGACTGTCTCCATATGCTTCAACCTTCCTGGTGATGTCAGCTAGGTTAGGTATGCTCCTGGTTCTGTCAGTTAAGCAGTGTCATTTGGGGGACTAGGAAGAAGGTCTTCTTGATGATGACTCCTTCCCTGTGGCATGATAGCCTTCCAACATTCAATGTGTTCCCACTCTTTTGACTTTCTGCAAACTATTAAAGACCTAATGGTTTTCCCAGACCTTGGATTAGTATGGCGGATGAGCCCTTTTTGTTTGGAGTTTGTGGTTTGATCTTTTGGGTTCTGTTCTCTGGTCAATTGTCTTCTTTATCCTGAGATGCTTTGATTTTAGGTGGCAGGTCTGGTGGAAGGGGTATGCTACCCAGAGTTACTATGGAATTGTGTGTTCTTAGAACTGACCTTGAGCCAGACATCCTAGAATGTGAAGTGAAGTGGGCCTTAGAAAAACTGAGCAACAACAAAGCCAGTGGAAATGACAGT
Source organism: Vipera ursinii (assembly GCF_947247035.1). NCBI lineage: Eukaryota > Metazoa > Chordata > Lepidosauria > Squamata > Viperidae > Vipera > Vipera ursinii. The sequence continues at coordinate 298,992,867 of NC_139512.1, forward strand.
ATTCCAGCTGAGCTGTTCAAAATCTTACAAGACGATGCAGTAAAAGTGCTACACTCAATTTGCCAGCAAATTTGGAAAACTCAACAGTGGCCACAGGATTGGAAAAGATCAGTTTACATTCCAATTCCAAAGAAAGGCAGTGCCAAAGAATTTTCAAACTATTGCACCATTGCACTCATTTCACATGCTTGTAAAGTTATGCTTAAAATCCTACAAGCTAGACTCCAGCAGTATGTGGATCGAGAACTTCCAGAAGTACAGGCAGGATTTCGAAGAGGCAGAGGAACTAGAGATCAAATTGCCAACATACGCTGGATCATGGAGAAAGCTAGGGAGTTCCAGAAAAAAACATCTACTTCTGCTTCATTGACTATGCTAAAGCATTTCATTGTGTGGATCACAACAAACTGTGGCAAGTTCTTAAAAAGATGGGAGTACCAGACCATCTTATTTGTCTCTTGAGAAACCTATATGCAGGTCAAGAAGCAACAGTGAGAACTGGACATGGAACCACAGATTGGTTCAAAATTGGGAAAGGAGTCCGGCAAGGCTGTATACTGTTGCCCTGCCTCTTTAACTTATATGCAGAGCAGATCATGAGAAAGGCAGGGCTAGATGAATCAAAATTTGGAATTATGATTGCCGGGAGAAATATCAACAACCTAAGATATGCAGATGATACCACTCTAATGGCAGAAAGTGAAGAAGAACTAAAGAGCCTCTTGCTGTGGGTGAAGAAGGAGAGTGCAGAAGTTGGGTTGAACCTTAACATTAAGAAAACCAAGATCATGGCATCCAGCCCTCTCAATTCCTGGCAAAAAGATGGGGAAGAAATGGAGACAGTCACAGATTTTATTTTCCTGGCTCCAAGATCACTGGGGACTGTAGCCAAGAAATTAAAAGATGCTTGCTCCTGGGGAGGAAAGCCATGGCAAATCTAGACAGCACACTAAAAAGCAGAGACATCACCTGTCAACAAAAGTGCATATAGTCAAGGCTATGGTCTTCCCAGTTGCAATGTATGGCAGTGAAAGTTGGACCATAAGAAAGGCTGAGCACCAAAGAATTGAGGCCTTTGAACTATGGTGCTGGAGAAGACTCCTGCGAGTCCCTTGGATGGAAAGGCAATCAAACCGGTCAGTCCTAGAGGAGATCAACCCTGACTGCTCTTTAGAAGGCCAGATCCTGAAGTTGAAACTCAAATACTTTGGCCACCTAATGAGAAGGAAGGACTCACTGGAGAAGAGTCTAATGCTGGGAAAAATTGAGGGCAAGAGAAGAAGGGGATGACAGAGAATGAGGTGGCTGGATGGAGTCACTGAAGCAATAGGCATGAGCCTAAATGGACTCCAGAAGATGGTAGAGGACAGGAAGGGCTGGAGGAACATTTCCCATGGGGTCGCGATGGGTCAGACACGACTTTGCAGCTAACAACAGCAGAATTGAAATAAGACATAAAATAAAAGTATTGCTTATAACTCTCTTTTTTTTTCCTTTCCTTCCTTTCCTAACAGAAAGAATTTTCTGTATTTCCAGACCTATCAATTTCCTGAATGAATGAGAGAGATAGACATTAGTGGGTAGGAATTTGGAAAAGGTTTCAGAAAATATTCACTCCCAGCATCTGTCACCATTAATCTGATTCTTCCTTTTCTCAGGATTAGAAGTCTTATGGGCTAAATATTAGCTTCCAAAGTGCAGCTCACAGGTATAAATCCTAAGGAATGGAATGCTGAACTACATAAAAAAGGGAAGAAGCATGACAAATATCACAGAAAGTATCTATAAAGTGTTCCATCAATGATTGTGTGTATGCATTGTTTTCCTAATTGATAACTTCATATGTGTTAGCTCTCTCAATGTGTGTGTGTTTCTATTCTCTCCTTAGGCCTGTTGATATTTCTTTATATGTGTGCACTGGGAAGAACTTTATATGCTCTCCTCTTGGTCATGTGACCAAGAAGGATGAAGGAAGGGACTTAGAATGGAGTAATTAACAGCATTCCAAGTCACTACTCAATTACTTCTCTCATAGAAATGCATCAGTGTTTTTTTTATAACCAGTGTTAGCACTTTCTACTGTGACTGAATCTCCAATGCACTCAGCTAGCCTAGAAAATAATTTTTAAGCTAAGCACAAAGTGTTCCTAGTGTAATGTTAATTCTCACTGATATGTTGTGTGTATCTATATCATCTCTCTCTCATCTATCTGTCTGTGTAATATCTACATTTTGTGTGATGTATCTTTAGGTAGTATGCAAAATTATAATACATTTGAATATAATAAAATACAGCACTATAAAGCATACACAATCTGATCCGTTGCAGTAATCAAATGCAAAATAGAACAATGGGCAATAGTTTGATTACTCTATCCTGGATACAGACCTATCTCCATTTTTAGTATTTAGAATCATATTTGAGTCATGGGAAGAGATCAGTTACACCTGTAAATTTTATATTTTGTAAAAGTGATGAGCCACAGATTATTCTTTTATTTATATAAAAAATGATCTAGATTACAATTAGATATCATGTTCTTAAAGAAGTAGAAGCTCGGTCTCTTTACGTCTGTGGATATTTGGGCCTTTACTAACAATGATATACATTTTGCCAAATACACCTACATAATTATTATAAGTTTGTATACACATTATTACCCACAACAGCATCACATCTTTTTCCTCTAAAAATATTAAGTGGGATGAGTCGATGTGCAATTTTTGTACATCTAGTTAGCCAGCATAATTACATACACGAGTGACTATAAGACTTTTTGATTTGGAAAAATCACCAAGGGTTGCAAGAAGAGCAAGATACTGGCCTTTCAATGTGAAGAATTAGTCTTGATTAATGTAAGCTCCATGCACATCAGTGAGACCTACTTGTTATAGACTCTTTTGGGTTTTTTGCCAAATATATGTTGTTGGTAGACCCACTGTAGGGTAAGGTTAGGAACTACATCTCAGATTAGACTGCAGATGGAGAGCTGAATATATTGAATATGTTGAAAAAATAAGAATTTGGCAATGGTCTGTCCTGGAGAATGTTGGCTGGTTTATTCTACCACCTGTTTAGAATTCTGGGCTTATGTTCAGGGTCATTCAGAAGAGCCTGCATGAATGGACCTCTTTTTAAGTGTTCCTGCCTGTTACCCATCTTGCCAAACATTCTTGTTTTGTAGCAATGCTTTTACAGTTCTAGGAATGAAGAATCACAGGGAATATAAAAAAAGGATAATTTAGCTAAGATCATGATTTCTACATCTATTAATAAAATTTTGAGTTTATTTTTTTTAAAAAAAACACCCTGATATTAGAGCAATGGACAGCAAATACTGTTTCCCCCACATCTTTTTATCAATTCCTTTTTCCCTATACTGTAGAAATTGTACTTAAGCTACCACACTGGTATTTTAGACTTATTTTTTTTATTTTAGAAATAATAACAATAATAACAAAGCAACAACAACAACAGCAATAACAATAGCAGCAGCAGCAGCAGCAGCAGCAACAACAACAACAACAACAACAACAACAACAACAACAATAATAATAATAATAATAATAATAATAATAATAATAATAATAATATCACGACCTGGCCATCAAAACTTCATGATTATGGATGAAACGTGTAACAGTGATACCCATTGTCCTTGGGGCACTGGGAACTATGTCCAAAAACTTTGCAAAATACATCAAGAAACTCCAGCTTCCTGCAATAAGTCCAGCAATGCTACAAAAATCTGTGCCACTTGGAACATCTCCCATTTTAACGAGGTACCTGGTTGATACCAGGGAGAAGGGCAGTATAAAAATTAAATAAAATAAATAAATAAACCCGTGTCAACCATCAGCACCAGTCACTGTTGCTGCAGCACCCTAGGTATCAACCAGGTACCTCATTAAAATGTAAGATGTTCTAAGTGGCACAGATTTTTGTAACATTGCTGGACTTATTGCAGGAAGCTGGAGTTTTTTAATATATTTTGTAAAGTTTTGGATATAGTTCCCAGTGCCCCAATGACAATGGGTATCACTGTTACACGTTTCATCTATAATCGCACAACTTTGATGGCCAGGTCGCGATATTATTATTATGGTTGTTGTTGTTGCTGTTATTGTTATTGCTGTTGTTCTTGTTGCTTTGTTATTGGAGGTTATCTAGTCCAACCCCTTGCTCGGGTAGGAAACCCTGTACCATTTCAGACAAATGGCTGCCCAGTCTCTTCTTAAAAACTTCCAGTGATGGAGCATTCATAGCTTCTGGAGGCAGGTTGTTCCACTGATTAATTGTTCTAACTGTCAGGAAGTTTCTCCTTAGTTCTAGGTTGCTTCTCTCTTTGATTAGTTTTCATCCATTGCTTCTTGCCCTGACTTTAGGTGCTTTGGAGAATAGCTTGACTCCATCTTCTTTGTGGCAGCCCTTAAGATATTGGAACACTGCTATCATGTCACCCCTCGTCCTTCCCTTCATTAAACTAAACATACCCAATTCCAGCAACCATTCCTTATATATTTTAGCCTCCAGTCCCCTAATCATCTTTGTTGCTGTTCTCTGTACTCTTTCTAGAGTCTCAACATCTTTTTTACATTGTGGTGACCAAAACTGGATGCTGTATTCCAAGTGTGGCCTTACCAAGGCATTGTACAGTGGTATTAACATTTTACATGATCTTGATCCTATCCCTCTGTTAATGCAGCCTAACTTTTTAATGCAGCCTAACTTTTTGCCAGCTTCATCACACTGCTGGCTCATATTTAAGTGATTGTCCAATAGGACTCTGAGGTCCCTCTTACAATTTGTTAGATAGTGCCCAATGTTTAAGTCTGCCAGATCCTTCTGTATCTTCTGGAGTGTTGGCTATTCCTGACAGCTTGGTGTTGTCTGCAAATCTGATGAGTTCCTCATCTATCACCTTATCCAAATCACTGATGAAGATATTGAAGAGCACTGGGCCCAGAACAGAGCCCTGGGGCACTCCACTACACATTCCCTCCATGTAGATGCAGTTCCATTGAGGACCACACGCTGAGTACAGCCAGTCAGCCAGCTACGAATCCATCTGGTGGTGATGCTGTCTAACCCCCATTTATCTAACTTATCAAGTAGTAGGTTGTGGTCTACTTTATCAAATGCCTTAATGAAGTCCAAGTAAATTATATCCACAGCATTCTTCTGGTCATCTAGTCAAAGAATGGGTTTGACAAACCCATGTTGGCTTTTGATAATGATTTTGTTTGCCTCTAGGTGTTTGCTGATTCATTGCTTGATTTTCCTTTCCAGAATCTTCCCAGGTATTGAGGTCAGGCTGTTAGGTCTATAGTTTCCTGGATCCATATGTTTTTCCTTTTTTGAAGAAAAAAAATAACTGATCTGAAAGCCTTCTCTTATTAAGCTCACACACTGCCTTAGCACAAGTTCCAAAGCCAGAGTAGATTTGCAAAGACTGTGAGCTCTGGAGGAAAAGCAGGATATAAATATACCATAGTTTATAAGGGAAGAAAATTTCACACATACTGGAACACCAGTGGAGAGCATATGGACAGGACAGAAAGTATAGATGTCTTGCATTTTTGATACTTGCAAGTAAGATGACTATAGAGTATAGAAAAATAAATAGCAATTAAATGCATCCACTATGGGGGAAAAATACAGTTGCTAAATATGCCTGAATCCTAGACTGTTAGCCACTGATATTTGTATCCTATTTAAAAATGCAGAAGTCTCATTGGCATCAAATATTAGTTCCAGTATTTGGGTAAAGTGATTTAATGGTTCACAATTCAATTTGAAATGAAAGTATTCCCCCAAATGACTCTTTATAAAGTCTTTTGGAGACCAAAGTCAATATCTATGGTCTCTCCACGAAGCAACTATTGATTACCTGCCAGAGCCAATGAGCATTAAAATCCAAGGAAATTCAGGAGTACATCTCACTATGACAAAACCTTGTACTAATAAAATCGGAATGCATTGACTAGCCGTGGAAAAGACCAAAGAATTAATAAAATGTGTTTTCTCCTCTGGTGGAGACTGAACAGAAGTTTCTTCCATTTGCAGGAACCTGTAAATTAACTAAGAATCTCATGTTGCATGCTCTTCTGCCCTGACGTGTGGGGTGAGGCTTTTTGTAAGTGAAGGTGGTTACCTCCATAGATGTCAGTCATTACAAAGTCATTGGCCCTGCTGTTCAGCAACTTTGCTCTAATCCTTATATGGATTTTCTACTTCTTCCTAAATCTCTTGGGGCTTAGGCAAACTAAACATAGTGGCCTCTGCACACAAAAAGAACTCTTTTGATGGACCCTTTCAAGTACAGGCACCTCAGGTGATAGTTTTATTTCACTCACAGAAGAATTAGCCATTGAAGCAGCACAAAATACTTGCCTTGAGAAACCAAGAAAGACACACTTCTGAACAAAAAAGCAGAATAATATCAAATGCAGTGCCTTTTTTTAAAGGACTCTGGTAGATGAAAGGGGAAAAATTCTGATAACCCTCATCTGCCACTGATTTGTACATCTACCTTTGATTGGTGATCTTATTAAGTTGGGCTTCCTCATAGTTTAAAAAGGATATGTTAATTTGGGTCAAAATGAAATGGCAGCAGAGGATATATGATTTCTTTTTTGTCAGAATAACTTCATCTCCATGCTGGCATTCTTACCCATTTGCATAAAAGGAATTAAATATGGCAGCCAGTGATGGAATCGTGGCAAGTCTTTTTCATCCCAGCTCAGCCAAATTTACTTTACTAATTGGGACAGAATGCAGATAAGAACTACTGCTCTGGTAAAATCTCCCTTACAACCTGTTTTTCTACCTTATTATGCTGACTGAGAAATTATTTCAAATATATCCTAGTGAAATTTTCCTTACGGATAGCGATGGAGTTGCTGGTGTTATTCCTTTCAGTCACATATCTTTCCATGACTCTGAGGTTTCTCTGGTTGCTCCCTTTTTTCAAGTCTAGTAACAGAAGTGTCCTCAAGTCTTCCCTCGGGATTTTATTCGTAGCCTGGAAGATTGTACAAATGGTTGTGCAGTGAAGGACTGGATATCCCCATACGCTGCTTTACCACTTTTCAGCTGTGTCATAATCAGTGAGAACTTTTCAAAACGTTTCTTATATATTTTTTTTAAAATCATAATCTGCAGGCATCTGCGGAGCTGCCTCTTCCTGAGAATATCTGCCTGTCCTGCTAGAGTATATAGAGCACATATAAAGGGTTCCTCCCTTTCTATGTGCCTATCATGTGAGTCCTTGGAAGTGTGCCTTTTCCATGGCAGATCTTGCCCTGTGGAATACCCTCCTGCTAAAGAGCTTACAGGTCCCAACCCTTCTAACCTTCCAAAGGGCACTTAAGACCTGACTCTTCCCCCAGGAACTGGGATGAGGTGGAATGGGAATGTGGTCTGCATCAGGAATTTTTTTTTCTGTTTTTAATTTTATCATTGTTGGTTTTAGCTAGTTTTAATGTTTGTAAGCTGCCCAGAGTTGGTTTTAAGATGGATGGTTACACTGTACAAATGTTTCAAATAAATAACAAAAACAACTTCGTTTATATCGAATGAGAAATGACAAGAAAAAACAACAATCAAAAACTCCTGAAATCTAATTTGTCCTTATGACTCTAAATGGGACCTTCTGTTAATGACCCTCCTCGTTCACATCTGGCTGTGATTAATCAGGATTAATTATGTCCCAGTAGAAATAGATTGGGATGCAGAAGTGATGGGAAATGAAGCCATCAGCCTGGTATGGCAATATGGGACAAGGATGGTTGCCTAGGCAATGAGGAAGAATTCTCTCTCTTCTATTTTCATAAAATATGTAGTATAATACTTGGATGGGTTAAAAGAGAGTTATAGAAGAGGCAGAATCATGAAAGCTATTATCAATGAGTATTATAAAAGACATGGGTTACCATAGAAGAATTATTTTATTTATGACACAGTCATATTATCTATCCTACTATAAGTCCAAATGGTTTCAATGGAGTTTTCTTCCAAGCACATAGATACAAGAAGGCACCCTCACATTTACTAATTTGGTTCATTAAGGAGAGGCAGTATTGCTTGAATGTGTATCCAGGCATTGGGATCCAATATATTTGTTATTCCAAAAATATTTTTGTAAAAGCAATGTTGATTGGAGGATTATGGAAATTAGTTCATATTTGGAAAGCATAGGATACGAAAAGGCTGACTGAAAACTGAAAAGTTGAAAACAACTTTTATGTATTCTTTTTCAGTATTCTTTCAATATTTCATACCAGCTCATCTGCAAGTAAACTAAAGCCAACCCAGAAGAAAAGTCTATTTCTCAATGTCATTTTGCCTATTTGGTTAGGAAATATAGATGTATACAAGCGAATAAAATTTCAGGGCTTGCCATATAAATCATGCACTGTCCTGGTTTTCTTGGAGATGGGCACTTTTTAAATAATAATAAAAAAAACTTTTTGAAACAAATATTTAAAGACACCACCCAAACTGTTTATACTACAATTCTTTTAAAACTCACCATTTCTGAAAACCAAAGAGAAATATTGAAACAGCAATTCTGTTTCCTATCCTTAACATAGACAAGATTATTGTGATATTTCCTGGATTTTTATGATATGGTTTCTTCATATTTCTTTGAGATTCCATTAGGGGGGGATAGTTTGTGATTATGCCTTGGTGCATCAACACTTGTCTGTGCTACCAGAGATATCTACATTAACTGCTGGGTATGGATGTCATTAATGGGAACTGGTGGGTATCAGTTGTGCATCGCTCAAAATTGTCCACTTTGTGATGCACGTCTCAGCTGAACTGAATTGACCAGATGCATCCCTGGGTGTCAAGAGAGGATGACATCTGCACCTGGAACTACTAGTCCTTTCCAGCAACTATTTCAGTTATTAGCATTGGACTGAAGCCCAAAGATAACAGCAGTAGGGGCTTTTTTATCACTTTCACAGAAACATTAGCTTTGTTGGCAACCAAAAGAGTTTATAGAAAATGTGCCAACTGCTATTCATGTTTTATGCAGCTGATAGTTTTCTAATGATAGAGACATTCAGCAATTAGCAAATAGATTTGGATGCATTACTTTTTTTAAAAAAATGTTGCTTTCCAAGTGATCCTGAGCATAACAGAATTTAGTTTGGAGGAAAAGGGAAGATATTTTAAATAGTTTCATACTCGTACCAAGGCTATGAACAGAATCATTAATATTCACCTTGTATGAGTGGAGCCTTAACACACTCTTCAATTCTTCAAGGAAGCCAAGGGGGAATCTGGATACAAATGTCCTGAATAAAAATCTTGTGGTACCTATTAGTTCAGAAATCTAGAGATTCTTCTCATGCCCATTCAGTGATTAGTAGCCAGGTCATTGGATTGCATTTAAAATCTGAATAAGATCACTGTTGCTTCCATTCATTCCATTCCATTTCTTGAAGAATGCTCAGAAAACTCCCATTTTCTACATTCTGGCATATCACCTGATAGGCCTTCCAAATTCACTTGCCAGTTTCAGCCAACTTCCACAGTTTCATCACTATCTCCTTCTGGCCTTATTTACTAACCTCAACTCAGCTAGACTGTATGCAAAATGAGTTTGAACCTTAAGCACATATTTATGTACTGGCAATAAAACTCCCCACATGGCCATAGTCCTACATCATAGAATATTGTCACCTCAACTGAAAAGCTGTCAGTCCAAGTTCAGTTTAAAGCTAAGCAATCACCAGATAAGATAGCAGCCCACCAAGGAGCATTATCTGCCCTGCAGATCCCTTAGATTTCCTTGCTAAAACGAAAAGCATAACAGTTAACTTTAAACCATGAGAAATGATTTCTAAATTTCCACCAGTGAATCTTATGCAAATCTGTTTTATTTTCGGTTATGATGCATAAGTGGCCATCTTTCTCAGAGCCCTGCTGTTCTTAAATGGTGAACAATTTGTAATTGCAATAGTTGTACTATTAGCAGTAGTTAGGGGCAATATACTAAATGTTTACCAGAGGATTTGCATGAAAATGTGCTCCTAAATTTATTTCAGAATCATCAGAAAGTGAAGACCATATGATCTTATTCTTTCTTCAGTGTAGGAAACTTAGAGAAATGTCAATCACTTAAAATATCTACTTCTGTCATTGTCCTTGCAACGCTTAACTACAAAACCTAGAAATTGTGTAATTCTTCTTTCTTCTCCCTTTTTTAAAGCAGGAGTTTCAGCCACTGGATTTTCACTTGCTAGAGCAGGGAGTGTTTCTTAGAACTAGAAAGCTATGCAGCCCCCTAGTGTAGTGAGAAGAGCTCTTCATCTTTTAAGTATTATTTAAAAAAATAAAATCACCATTGATATTTTATCCAGGCTTTGCTTGCAAGATCCACGCCTGGCCTATGACTTTAAAAGGGATAACATAAGATTACAGTGAAGGTAGAAAGGGAGAGCTCATCATTCAAAATACAACATGGTGCGCACGATAGCAGCAGCAACCCCCAGTATAATTTCTCTAAAACAGTAAAAGCATTGCTGTTCGAGAGAGGTCACCCTTTCCTCCATTTAATTCTCTGGACAAATAGTTCTTTGAAAAATCTCAGCCTAGCTCTCAGATAAGCTCCTATTCTGTTTTCTAAGCAGCTGCATTTCCACCTATCTTACAGTTAAAAATCCATTTCCTAATGGATCAGAACAGACCAAAAAAAAGGGGGGGCATAAAGGGGGAACCCCCCCTCACTTTTTCTAAAAGCACTTTCCTTTAATTACTATATTTGTTTCTTGACCTTCTTTAGTTTTGGCTTTATTTCCGAAAGCATGAAGTGAAGCTAACATTTCTGACAATGAAAAATAAACTCTTTACGCATTTATTTCCCGAGTAAGTTAAAGTTGTTTTCAAATTAAAGGTGTAAGGAGAACTGTTATTGGTTTGGATCATGGGCATCTGCATGGGGGAGCAAAGGGAGAAGATGACATCACAAAGAAGATAAGAAGGTATGCAAAAAGGATGCACCAGAAACCTCATAATTTACATGAGTAAAAGGGGGAGTGGGAAGTAAAGCACGTACAGACTTTCAAGACTTATGTCAGTCCTATTATATAAACCAATACTTTTTAAATTTGGCAATTTTAAGATGTGTAGACTCTGCTCCCAGAATTCCCCAGCCAGCACTGATGTAAATCAAATCAAGAAATCAATTCTATTCTGCCTGAATCCTTCATGCATGCCTTCTACTTAAGCTATGTTCCCCCCCCCCCGCCCCCTTGTTGCTTTGGTAACAGAGATCTGACCAATTTCTGTCAACTCATCTGCTTTATTCCCTACAAACTACATTCATCTCAGTGGATCCAAAATTGTACACAGCTAAGAGCTAGGTAAATAGGGCTACTGTCAGGACTGAATAGTTTTTGGTTAAAATATCCTTAGAGGAAGAGTAATATCCAGGGCTGGAGGTCTCTCTCTCTCTCTCTCTCTCTCTCTCTCTCTCTCTCTCTCTCTCTCTCTCTCTCTCTCTCTCTCTCTGTGTGTGTGTGTGTGTGTGTGTGTGTGTGGTGTGTGGTGGGGAAACAGAAGCATCCCTTCTCTTGCTATAAATCAAATGTGGTTCGGTTTCAATTTCTGAATTCTTTGAAACCTGATGGACATTTTTTTTTACCAGGATGGTTTCTTAGTAAATGCTTCTTTGGGTTACTTGTAACTTACAGCTGCTTTGTCTTCTCTTGTCAACCTCCCCCCCCCATTGCTTTGGATTTATCCAAGCATCAGAGACTTCTACAGTTTTTGTTTTTGCATAATGTATCCAAAATATTTAAGCCTAGCTTCATTTTCTGTATCTCCATTGCTTTTACTTTATCTAATATTGAATGATATGTTCTTGTAATCCAAGATATTCTCAATAATTTTTTTTAGTATCACAATTCAAAGGGATCAATACTTCTTTGTTAAACCTTTCTGATGACTCAGATTTCACAGCTGTATGTTACAACTGTGAAAATAATGGATTTGACAATATATATCTTTGTTGTCAGTGTGTCTCTGCTCTTTAATGTTTTGTTTGGACTTGGATTTTCTCTAAAATAGCAGATGACTATAGTCTTCATCCCTATGATTTTTTTTTAATCTTAGATAGATAAAGCATGATATATTTTTTTCCAAAAATGAAGAGCAGAACAACCGTTGGATTCCGTTCTTTCTGGTTCCACAAGAGATTCCTTGAGTCTTCCACATTTCAGCCAGTAAGATTGCATATGTGCATATCTGAGGCTGTTAATGTTTCTCCCTACAACTTTAATCCTAATTTCTATTTTTTTTAGTTCAGATTTCTCAAGATATATTCAGCATATAGATAAACATAGTGACTTTCCTTGGCATGCTCCTTTCCCAATTTTGAATGAATTATTATTCCATATTCCAATGTCAACTGTTGCTTCCTGGTCCTTACATACATTCTTCAGCAGATAAATGAGGTAGCCTAATAATCCCTGATACAAGCATCTCCTGCATAAACAATGCCATTTATTGTGTCCATATACGTATAGCAATAGCACTTAGACTTATATATTGCCCCATAGTGTTCTACAGCACTCTCTGGTCTTAAATGCTATCTGGAGTTTGTTGCAGTCTATATACCACAAGATTTAATATAACAATAAAGCAAAAATAAGCATCATTTTTGACCTCTCTAGCCTTTTCTATTACCCATCAGGTGATATGAGTGATGTGATTTTGGGTTCCTCTTCCAGATCCATATTCTGGATCTGAAAGTTCTTATTCCAAATCTCACTGAAGTCTGTATTGTAAAATGTTGACCTTTAACTTGTGAAATACACGTAATCTTCAATTTATAACCACAACTGAGATTGGAATTTTGGTCAAAAGTTCTTACAGTTGAGTCACCGCATGACCAGATTCCATTTTTATGATGGTCATAAAATGATGTTAAGCAAATCATGTGCATGTAAATCAGAATCGAGTTTAACCATAAAGCAAAACAAAAACTCCACAGAATGAAACCACACGACTGTGGGATGCTGCAACTTGTTATAAATGAAAGTGGTTCCTAAGCTCCACAAATGTGATCTTTTGACTGAGGAGGTGGTGTGATAGTCATAACTTTGAGGACAGGTTGATAAGTAACTTTTTCTGAGGCTGTTGTCACTTTGTACAGTCATTAAGTGTACAGGGATTAGCTGTAAATGTAGTTGTTTCATAGTCTGAGTGTTTTTAGCGCTTCCTTTTTTTTTGGTCGTTGTAGATAGATCAATATATTCAAGTTCTTTGGCCACTGGTGTGTTTTCCATACCTGCTTACACACCACATAGCACTTTATTTTAATTAGCATCTTGAAATATTTAACAGACTTCTTTTTTTATTGAAAAGTTTTACAAAATTTTTAATAATAACCTCCCCCTCCCCATCAACCCTCCCCCCTTCCCTCCCCCCCGGACTTCCCAAAGCAGAATACAGGGTATTACATATAGCAGTCTTATGCAAACATATGCTAAATATCTATTACAACGTTAATAAACCTTCCACCCTTTAACTCCCTTATAACAAAACTAAAGTAATTATAATAACACTTCTATAATTGTAAAAATTATTCATATGCTATTTGAAACTTTTTAGTCCCATATTTGTTCTGAATATAATCAATACATCTTTTCCATTCCAAAATATATTTTTCTTGTGACTGTTCTTTCAAATATGCTGAAACTTTTGCCATTTCAGCTACGTCCATTACTTAAGTATCCATTGTTCTATTGTAGGTAAATATTTATTCCAATGTTGCGCCAACAACAGTCTGGCTGCCGTTATTAAGTGTAACATTAATTTAGTTTCTATAACAGTACAATCCGAAATAGTCCCCAATAGGAATAGCTGCGGAGTAAATCTTATTTTTTTCTTAAAAACTTTCTGAAAAATCCACCATATTTTTTATCCAAAAGGCTTTACCATTTTTACATATCCACCATATATGATAATAAGTTGCCTTTCACTACCACATCTCCAACACTTAGGTGGTTGATTTGGATACATACATGCTAACGTTTTAGGATCTAAATGCCATCTATAAAACATCTTGTAAAAATTCTCTCTTAGGTTTTGTGCTTGTGTAAATTTTACATTTCTAACCCAATTTTTCCCCCAAGTATCCATCATTAAAAACGTATCTATTTGAGCAGTCTGACCTGATTTGATGGGTTAGGGTTGGGGTTTTAAATATGTCTTAATTATTGTTTTAACCTTGGGCATTTATTTAATCGCTTTTAACTTTTGTATCCTGTTTTGTATTTATTGCCCTGTACACTGCCCTGAGTCCTTCGGGAGAAGGGCGGTATAAAAATATAATTAATAAATAAATAAATAAATAAATAAATAAATAAATAAATAAATAAATAAATAAATAATGGGCCTTTGAATATTCTGAGCCCATTTTATCATACAATCTTTAACTAACTCTGATTCTGAATCAATCTCTATAAGAGCATTATATAACCTTTTATATGCAATTGACTTTGATCTCTAATTCGCTTTATCAAATTTTCATCAGCTTTTACTATACCAATTTTCTGATCTTCTATCCATCTAGCTTGTAATTGTATAAACTGAAACCAAGTCTGTACTATCTTTTTTTCCTTTAAAACATTTAAAGGTTTCAGTTTCAAAATATTCCCTTCCATCCTAAGAAGTTCTTGATAGGTAATCACATCTTGTTTCTGCTCCACATTTATATTTCCTATTGCATGTCTAGGTATTGCCCATATAGGTATTTTATTATTTAATATATATTGGTACTTTTTCCAAACTCGGAGCAAAGCATTCCTTATGATATGAGCCTTAAAAATATTATCTACCTTTTTGTCATAAAATAAATACGCATGCCATCCATACAATAAATCATACCCCTCAATATTCAATATTCTTTCGTCCGTTAAATTGAACCAATCACTAATTGTTGATAACACAACTGCATCATAATATAATCTCAAATTGGGCATCTTCAAAACCCCTCTCTCACGTGCATCTTGCATTATTTTAAGCTTTACACTCGGTCTTTTCCCTGCCCAGATAAATTTATTATTACCTTTTTGCCACTCATTTAAATTTGCATCTTTCAAAATATTTAACAGACTTCTGATGTTGTTTCATCAACTCATCAACAGCATTTTCTAGAAAGTTTTATTCTAATTCAGTATTCTGACTGGGGATTTCTTTTAAACAAGTCTTCCATATAGTATCATTGTCTCTCCTTTATATTTAATTTCTTCTCCAGATTTTACCTTGCTTCATTTCATAAATATAGCCTCTTTGCATTTTCCCCTTTATTTAAGAATTTTTATTGCACCCAACTGAAACCTGACCTTTACAGCAGGAATATAGAATCTGATAACAATTATAGGATGACCTTACTGTGGGATGACCTGATGCTTCTATATGCTGCTCTTCAAAAGAGGCTCCAAGCCTGCCCTTTTTGCTGATCCTAGCACCTTTATTGTCCTTTATTGTCCCCGTATATAGCAATAGTAATAACACTTAAACTTATATACTGCTTCATGGTACTTTGCAACACTCTCTGAGTGACTTATAATGTCAGCATGTTGCCTCCAACAATCTGGGTCTTGTTTTACTGAGTCAACCTTGTTTTACAAGGCTGAGTCAACCTTGAGCCAGTCAGGATCAAACATCTGGCACTGGGCAGTTTGCTGCAATACTTCATTCTAACCACTGTGCCACCATGGCTCCCTTCACACCAAGGGAAAGACAACAATCTTATTTTTGATCTTGCCTGCACTGCCTGCACTATCTAATAAGCAGTTCAGCATTATTTTACATAAGTAGAATATTATTTGTCCCACAGAAGTATTTATTTGTTGCATTTATATTCCACTTTTTTGGCTTATACCAACACTCAAGGGAACAACAGAACTATAGAAACAATACAGTGTATAAAAAAGACTGGCATGCAGGAAAAATACCAAAATCTAAGTTCATGACTTTATAGCATTTTGATTGGCCTTAATAAAAGAACTGATCTGGAAAGTTATAACAAGCTTTCGAAAGATGGACAGCTCATAGTTCAGATTTAATGTACACTTTACTTGCAAAGGATCCCAGGCTTGACTTCTGATCATTTGGAGATTGCTGTCTTATTCTGAATCTGCCCTGGTGTTGAGGTTCATAGGAGATTCCCTCTAGCATTGCAAATGATCTCTCTTCTTTCAGATATGCTGCTAAGACCAGCCGTGTAAAAGAAAATTATTTCAAATTTATTTGGAAATAGATGGCAAGGGAGATACCTTCTAGAGGACTCTACATCTAGTCCTAGGTTAATGACCACTCATTCAAGATTCTTCAAAGTTACGATGGTACTGAATGAGTGGTGGGTGTGATTGGCCCTCAAAATTCTCATCATCCAATTGGATTGTGATCTGGGTGCTTGGCACCTGGCTTGCAGTGTCCATGGTCACTTGTGATTTGCAACCTTCTCTGCCAGCATCACACAAACAAAATGAATACGGAAGCTTGCAGAGAAGACCACAACTTGCTCAAGTAAGTCTCCCACATCTGTGAACCCTCCCCAAGCTCCACTGTACTTGCAGTGTACCTCCCAGGCCACTCACACACCCTCGCACACCATCTCCCACTGGATAGCAACTCTTCAAGTCCCACTGTGCTCACACTGTATCACTCATGCACACTTACACAGACTCTTACCCACAACAACAGCTATTTACCTTCCTGCTGGCCTGCTTGCAAGGTGCCTGGGATCTCTTACTGCCTGCTGGCTTTCTTCTCTGATTTTGGTTGTGACCGCTGTGCAGAGATTTATGGTGGAAGAGATGAAAGTTTCCTGCTGTTTATTTTTCATACAATAACATCAATGTAGTGTTGTTCTGAAGTCCTATTAAAGGGAATGCTATTTTAACTTCCCACCATTGATGGCTTTGCACCACAGAAAATAAAGTTTTCATTCCCCTCTCCCCCCCCACCAAAAAAAGCTGTTTTCCTCTGTGAAAGAAGCTTATGTTGTAGCACCTTATTTTCAGAGTGCTTTAGGATTTCTTATGGTATATTTCACTTAATTATTACTGGAATAGAGAGAAGGCTAGGGCTGTTTTTTGATTCCCATCCTACACTTACTCTGAAGCTTCCCTCATTGTCCATTGTTCCTACTCTGAAAAAGGCTCTGGGAAGAATCCCTAATGGTCTCTTCCCACAGGATTTAATTGAAATATACTTGATTTTAAATGACTTGGAGTCAGCGGATCATGGAGAGAAGATTATACTATGAAAGACAGGCTATTCCCATACATCACTTGACCATTTCATAAGTGTAAAACTACCACACTACTTTGATGAAAACTTCATCAATAGTCTCTTATCCTTTGCTGGGGTAGGTAGGTGGGGTGGAGAAAGAAAAACAAGGTTTAGGCCTGTGGAAATCAGGCACACTTCAGTTTGCTATGGTGCTGCTATTAGAATTGTTGAAGTGGTACACGTTTGCCTTGATTGTCTGCCTTGTTTCTGTAACAATAGATTCTGCACAGTCTCTTCCCAAAGCTCAAGAATCAGACTTGCAAGTGTTTCTTTGAGGGCCTCATCAAAAGGAAGAGTCTCTGAAATTTTGCCCAGACCCAGCAAACTCTTCTTTTTCCAATTACCTGAAATCTCCATTTTCCAAGTATGATAGCACTGTATGTTCATTAGACTTAATGGGAATTGCAAGTTTGAGAAGGAAGCTTTATTCAAGCCTTGAATTTGTTCCTATTCTGGTTACATTATGTACACTTTCATGCCACTCAGAATTGTAATGTGACAATTAAATCCTTGATTTTAGCATTGCTCTCCTCAGGCAAATAGAGCAGTCACTAAAAAGGAGATAGACAAAGTAAATGGATGAATAGTCTAAGGGGGAAATTTCACCAAAGCCAATGAGAGGATGCTTAAAATTGTAAAGCATTTGGATCAGAGTCTCTTTAACTAACAAGGTAGTTCCTTTGGTAAGAGGGACTCTTCTGTACCAGTGTTCCCCTTTCTCTACATATTTAAAATTGTTATTACACTGACCTTTATAGAATAAACAGGATTTTCTGTGCTATTTTTCACCTAGTCCTTTCTGCTGCTTTAGAACTCCCCTGCAGTTAGAACACAAATGCTGTAGGATGAATCAGCAGTCAAACAGTTCTCAAAGCCCTGAAATATTTACCTTCCCAAAGAACATTCCCTAATCTATAGCCAAATGACATGCTACGTGTTTAGTCTACTCTATATACTGGAGTTGATTGAAAATGTGCATCATGGTTTAAGTACCAAAAGCTGAGAAATTAATTAATTTAAGTTTCACTTTCTGGACATACATAAACACTTGGATGCAGATATACATAGAAATTTGTGGTCCACACAGTCTCTAATGAGGCAGAAATACACCATTTAAGAGAAAGAATACTCAACACGACATAGACCACAGGCAAATGTCCACAAGGCTATGTTATATTAGATTGAATTGTTTATACAAATATATATATATATATATATATATATATATATATATATATATATATATATATATATATATATATATATATATATATATATATATATATATATATATATATATATATATATATATATATATATATATATATTTGTGTAAATTACTAACAAAGAATTAAAGGGAAACTGAGATGCATTTCTGACTTGTTAGTCGTCATCAGCCAGCTATACCCATCTGAGATTCGAACCAGGGCTGATTGCATATGAGGCAGTGTTATCATATGCAATCAGCCCTGGTTCGAATCTCAGATGGGTATAGCTGGCTGATGACGACTAACAAGTCAGAAATGCATCTCAGTTTCCCTTTAATTCTTTGTTAGTAATTTACACAAATATATGAATTGTCCGGTGTGACTACTGCCTGTTCGATAGCCTTCAAGATAGGCTGAAAACAGGAAATAAAGATTTGCCCCATGTTTGGGGCCTAGCAAGGTAATCTAAATAGTTAACATTTGAAACATATATATATATATATATATATATATATATATATATATATATATATATATATATATATATATATATATGGAAAAATGCAGTGGAAAATATGAATGTTCAAAATGAATTTAAAGACCTTAATATTGGAATAAACGTAATGTTTAAAACATGAGAAAGAATATGAGTCTTGCCCGATTTATTGATTCCCCTCCCTGTTGTAGTGACATCAAACTCATCACATGTGCATGTTCTAGTCATGGCTACTGAAGGGTTGCATCAGACAAAGCAGGAGGTTGGGACAAAAAAGTAGGATGAAGAGTCACTGTTTGACCACCAAGCTTTAGGGAATAGCCAGAGGATTTAGCTAACACATAGAAAATCTGAATTTCATTCCCTAGCCTTTTTAGAGGGGGGTAGGGAAGAAAACTGCCAAATCCCCTGAAGAATATCTGCTAGCAAGTTTTTGATCTAATGGATTAATTGTATCCTCGTGCTTAATATCAAATTAGGCTAATTAATATCATAGACTAGATCTGTAAAGGTTATTCTACTTAAAATATTTTTTAATGATCCAGAACATGGTGATATAATTTTAAGGAGAGTAGATTAGTCTAGTGATTTTTCATCAAGGAATAGCACATGTGATTCAAGTGTGCCTGAAATTTCTAATAGTCCATATGACCTAGTACAGATCATCCATGTAACATTGCTGAACTCCATGAAGTAGTAACCTTTTATTTTTGCCAGCCATACATTAAAATAGTGGGCTGTGTGATATTAGTATTCTCCTGAGTCTATTCTCTTCAGAGAAAAAGAAATCCCTTTGTAATTTCCATCTTCGAAGTAGATAGTATTCACTTTGGAAATTTCAGCTCAGTTTACCAGAACAAACCAGACCCTTGAAGTCATACAATTTATAGATCGAAGAGATTATTCTAGTTCTTGGAAATCACCTTATGAAAGCTTCAGTTCAATAACAATTTGTCAGATCTTCAGCATTAATCCATTGCAATCCAATATAGGTACAGTATTTGATAGGGTGTGTGAATATTTAAATAAAGCTGCCTCGCTGAATGGGAATACTGATTCAATTCAGTTCAGATTGTCAAACTGGATGCATCTGCTGATTTAATTTGAATCAATTTACCCAATTTTTGTTCTCATATGTCTTTATAATTTGAATTAATTCAGAACCAGGTCAATTCAGATATACCCTAATATTTAATGTCTACACTTGACATGTGATGACTGGTGTTTGGTTGCACTAGAATTCATGTTAGAACTATGCAAAAATATTTTTTTGCTTAAGACGAGTCAAAAAGGAAGATCATTCTAAAAAAAGACAACTTTTGCTCGAGATGCTTTAATTTTTTTATAGAATTTTTCTTTATATTTTAAACCTTATTTCATTGCGATAAGGACCTGGTGAAGAGCACTGATATTATTTTTTCTCTGTTTTACATCTCTCCAGCATGTTATAGTTTTTCTCTTGCTGACTCTGCTTTCAAAGTTCATTAAAAAACAGGAGATGCCTATGCCTATGAAAATCCCCTTATGGTGTTATTCTTTGGAAACCTTAGGAAGCCAGGAAGGCTACAGGGCATTCAAGAAAAAAGAAAAAAAGGACAAACACATAAATCTCTGATTTCTTGATAAATACAAGCATCCTGCATTGCTTCCATGAGAATTTAATCAATCCCTCTCTCTCCTCCTGAATATTTGTTTATTTGCTTGCTTCCCAGATTTATATGGCCATCTACTTTCCAGGACTACTCTGGGCAACTAATAAGACATTACAAACAATAATAATAAAAGCATAATAATAAAGATAGAAGCAGACATATGCAATGTGACTTTCAAACCACATCACACCATCTCCCAAGATGGGCACATCTGAATTCCTAACCCAAGTGTTTTAGTGCTGTACGAAAAGCTAGCAGAGTCTTGACGGTGAGTAACCATTCTAGAAGGTGGTCACTGCAAGGCATGCATGCTAGGTTCAGCTCGGTGGCATTGCTGTGGAGAAGAGAATTAGAGCATGCCCATTGTGGAAGAAAAGATGAGATGGGGTGATATAACCAGAGATAAGCAATTTCACAAATAACTCAATTCTATGCCATTTAGAGCTTTGTCTGTAATAAAGTAATTGTACTGTATTATATAGGTGTATCATCAGTGGTGGGATTCAGCCAGTTTGCATGACTTTGGCAAAACTGGTAGCTAATTTTTTGTTGCCCAGGTCCAGGATGGACTTCTGGAAGCAGCATCCACACAGAAAACCGGTTGTCCACATATCTGAATCTCACCACTGTGTATTATGGTTTACCCACAGCTATTGACACTGCAGCATTCTGAATCAATTGCACTTCCGGATAGTCTTCAAGGGCAGCATCCATGTATCACATTTGTATTTTCTATCAAACTAAAGGAAAATAATAAGAAAGTGATGTGATGCTGACATTTTCACAGTCATCAAAATACTCCTGCCTTTAAGTTCCCACACATTTTTTTGGGAAGCATTCCAAAAAGAAATATTTAAATGTTTCTAATTGTCTCCCACCCAGTCAGAAGAAGATCTACCGTACTTGGTTTCAGGAAGATGGCTTGTGATTTGCATCTTCACATCAAAGCACAGTACTTTCTCTCCATTTTAAAATGCACTTAAAATGGCCACTGAATAGAAGCAGACAAAGAAGCATAACTTGAAAGCTGGCTACGGTACACCATCTCTACATTAAACATGAGATTGTTGTTGGTTCAGCTGCCTTGTTTGGGGCTGATCCAGTCAAGCTCTGGCTGTATAAATGCATCTTTTCTCTCTATTTTTTCTAGCTCTACAATGGAAATCTCTGTGTGACCAAAGTAAATACATATAATAATTTGGGTCTGTCTGAATATTTGCCATTTGCTTTCCTGCAGCTACTTCCCGCCCATTGAATCATGTTTAATGTATTCATCGGCACATTTCACACATGGTATCCTCTCCCTCCCCTTCTGTAGATATAGTAGTATATGCAGCCGGGAATTGATTTCCCTTTGATGTACTGAATGTGAGATGTTTTGCCCTCTGAATGCTATCACATTTCACATGAGACTTTGACACGTTTCATTGATTTCTGCACCATGTATGCTGCCCATTTCTTCCTAATTTAATTTAGGGCTTGTTTTTCTTGCTCCAATTACCTTTAATAACTCTATTTTTAGGATTGCGCTTCATTTGTTCATTTTATGGAGGTGCTTTATGGCTTTCAACATACTGTTTGGTCTCCCATGTACAATTTTACAGCTGTGCACAGTTAGTTTGTACACAGATAATATAAGGATTATGAAAGCCGTTCCAACAAAGGAGCAAAAGCCTGAATGTATGTATGATGTGTGAAATCAGCAGACCTGAAAAAAAAGAAAGTTGCTGAAATGGAAGGGGGAAAAAGTCTGTGGGTAGAAATAAAAGACTGTTCTGTGCATGATTTTTTTTTTTGGTTGGGTTTAACTTTCGTAAGTCACAATGAAAGTATAAATATAGGAATAGTATATATGAATAGATTTTCATTTCACTGTCTTTTACACTGTAAATCTTTAGGAGCCAGTCAGATTTATAGTTAATTAGTTTAGGTTCCTGATAGACTATGATTCATGGAAAAATATTATTTTGATTTTTAAATTATTATGCAGTATTTTATGTATTCTATGCCTGTAGGATGGCTGTTTCTACACAATTCAGCATTTCTGAGAATGTAAACATTTATTTCCTATTTTTAGTTTTCTTATAATTCTTGGGTTGCAGAGAGAAACTTGAACAATTGTCAATATATGGACAAAGCTTGTTCAGATTGCCAGTACTTGAGGATTGGGTCTCAAATGCATCTCCTGATGACCACATAAAGCAAAATGAATCATATAAAATGAAGAAAATCTAAAAATCAGTGAAGGATTTTGAGTCCTGGCTATTAAGAGATGTAAATGATATGGTCTAAAAGTCTTAAAATGGGATTCAAACAAATTATTTGACCTCTCACACACAAAGACATAGGACCTCAACAACTCCCACCAACAGTCAATCAGAATAGATCTGGATGAGACCTTGAAGGTCTTTCAGTCTAACCCCTTGCTCAGGCAAGAGACCTTGTACCATTTCAGACAAGTGGCTGTCTAGTCTCTTCTTAAAACCTCCGGTGATGAAGTACCTACAACTTCTGAAGGCAAGCTGTTCCAGTGGTTAATTGTCCTCACTGCTAGGAAGTTTCTCCTTAATTCCAGATTGCTTCTCTCCCTCATTAGTTTACATCCATTTTTCTTGCACTCTGGTGCTTTGAAGAATAAGTTGACTCTCATCCTCTTTGTGGCAGCCTCTGAAACATTTATTTATTTATTTATTTATTTATTTATTTATTTATTTATTTATTTATTTATTTATTTATTTATTTATTTATTTATTATTGGGATTTATATGCCGCCCTATCTCCCGAAGGACTCAGGGCAGCTAACAACAATAACTCACAATAATACAGAAGTTAAAAGAAAAATTAAATTAATGGCCCTGTAGAATAAATTAAAATTAAAATTAAAACAAGTTAAAAATTAAAGTTAAAAATTAAAAACATAATTAAAATCCCTGTCAGTCCAGGTCAGCCTGGTGGAAAAGGAGTGTTTTGAGGCCGTGGCGAAAGGACCGGAGAGCTGGGGCCATCCGAAGCTCAGGGGGGAGCTGGTTCCATAGGGCTGGCGCTCCCACAGAGAAGGCCCTCCCCCCTGGGGGTCACCAGCCAACATTGTCTAGCTGACGGTACCCTGAGGAGGCCTTCTCTGTGTGAGCGCACTGGGCGATGGGAAGTCGTTCCCAGCAGCAGATGGTCCTGCAAGTATCCCGGGCCTAAGCCATGTAGGGCTTTAAAGGTAAGTACCAGCACCTTAAATCTCACCCGGAGGACAACCGGTAACCAATGCAGCTCACGCAGGAGGGGTGTAATATGGGAGTATCGGGGTGCTCCCATCACTACCCGCGCGGCCGCACTCTGCACCAGTTGAAGCCTCCAGGTGGTCTTCAAGGGCAGCCCTATGTAGAAAGCATTGCAGTAATCTATACGGGAGGTAACGAGTGCGTGGGTGACTGTACGTAGGGCATCTCAGTCCAGAAAGGGGTGCAACTGGCATACCAGGTGAACCTGGGCAAATGCCCCCCTAGCCACGACTCCAATATGATCTTCAAAACTGAGTCGTGAATCCAGGAGGATGCCTAGATTGCGTGCTCTATCAACGGGAGGTAGCACCTCTCCTCCCATAACCAAAGATGGAACCTCTTGGACTAAACGAGATGCTGGTATGTAAAGCCACTCAGTCTTGGCCGGGTTGAGCCGGAGCCTGTTCTTCCCCATCCAAATCTGTAACATTGCTACCATGTCCCTTCCAGATTAGCCAAACCCAAATCCTGCAACCAATCTTCATATGTTTTAGTCTCCAGGCCTTTAATTATCTTAGTTGCTCTTTGCAGTTTTTCCAAAGTCTCAACATCTTTTTTGTAATGTGGCGATCAAAACCACAAAGAGCAAGCAAATTCCTATTGTTGACAGTTCTAGAACTAAACGTACTAGATGACTCAAATAAATGCCATTATCTCCTCCTGCAAAGAAAGAAAGTAACCCTCCTATAAAGACAAAAAAATGTGAGGAAAGTGTTTCTGGACAAGAAAAGCTATTATCGGAGCCTGAAGAAAATAACCATATGATTTGTCAGTCTAAAACCCCTGCTCTAAAATAAATAATAAATATACTGGAAACATACAATCCAACTGTAGAACTAGTACTCCAAAACAATTTGAATTTAAAATTATAAACCAGACAAGAATGCTTCACCAATTCTTCTTGGGGAAACTGTTGAGATTCTAAGCAATTCAAGATCCCATGGTGTTTTTCAAGTACTGAATAACTTAGAAAGTGTTAATAAAGTCATAAAATAGATAAGCAAGTGAAATAGATGAGTAACAGTTTGCTGCCCAGATCTGTAACTGGAAGGAATTTTATATAGAGGAAATATGGTAACTGTAAATGCTAAAGCAGTTTGGAGAAAATAGATATAGGCATTCATGAAATGAGTGTTACTTAAGGGCCTTCCTGGAAGATAGCATGGTTTATGTAAAATAAATAAATAAATCAGAATTATGAATCCTGCTGGGAGATCTCTTGTGGAATTAGCTTCTCAGATCTAGGTTCAATGTTCAATTAAGTGGAATAACCCAAATGGGTACAAACATCATTTGCTTCTATAATTTAGTATGAAAAATTGATTAATAACAACAAAAATCAGCCAAGCAGTGGTAAGGAGTAAGCAAAAACACAAACCTGACAGGACAACTTTAAAATGATCCTTCCAATTCTACTAGTCTGAAAAGATGACTGGGTGCAATTTTAAAGGTGGCCAGTTGCTTGTTAGAGAGGCAGTTAGGTTTTAGGCTAGAACAGGGGTTGGCAAGCCATGGCTCCGGAGCTGCATGTGGCTCTTTCATCCCTCTGCTGCAGCTCCTGTTCTCTGCCACTGTGTGCAGTCCCATAAACAAAAGAAGTTTGTGGGATTAAAAAAAAAGTTCAATCAATCAATTCCAACTTCTAGCAGAAAAAAAAGGTCTCACAAAGTTGGAATTGATTGAACTTTTTTTTTTTAGTTCCACAAACTTCTTTTGTTTGTGGGACTGCACACGGCAATGGAGGAAGTGATGGAGGACTGTGTCAGAGCTGGAAAGAAGATGCTGCATAGGTCCGATTGGGGGTGGAAAGCTGGGGAAATGGGCCAGGTGGGGGAGTTGCCACTGCCATGAAGCTTGGCAGATCCCCCCCAAATGGTCATAATCCCCCTATCCACAGCCACCCAGCCACCATTGCCCAACCTACTCCTTGCCTGGCCAGCAGGCTGGCACACACCCTCACCACTCTTCTCTTCCTCCTCATCCTCCCCACTCAAGCATCCACCAGTGGCTTGGGTGCTTTTGCTCCATCTGAGTTGAAGAAAGCAGAGGGGCAGCAGTGGGATTGCTCTCAAACAATAAGAGGCGGGTATGCTGCTCACTCGTGTGCGCCCACCTTATTGAGAGCAATCCCACTGCTGTGCCTCCACTTTCTTTAACTCCGATGGAGCCGAGGAGTCACTGGTGGCCTCTTAAGTGGGGATGATGAGCTTTGCTGCTACGACTGGGCCACACCTGGGCTACACCCTGTCGCTGCCTCCCAAACTCCACCTTTGCCATTAGGGGAAGCAGCTGTGGGGCGCTCTGTGCAGGGGGGAAAGCAGCAGTGTTGCTGAAGTGCTCCATCGCAGGTGGGTGGGGAGAAGCAGTAGCAGTGGGGCGCTCTGTGCAGAGGGGGAAGCAGCAGTGGCAGTGGAGTGCTCTGTTGTGGGAATGGGGGGCAGTAGTGAGGGGAGAAAACAGCAGGTTTCTGTGGCTCCCGGTGTTTTCTATTCTGTGGGAAACTATTCCAAATGGGTCTTTGAGTGTTTAAGATTGCCAACCCTTGGGCTAGAAGTTAGAGGACTGTGAGTTCCCAATCTTGCCTTAGGCACAAACTGAATTGAATGACTTTGGGCTCATTGATCCCTCTCAGTCCTAGGAGGCAGGCAATTGCAAACCATTTCTGAAAAATCTTGTCAAGAAAAATGCAGAGATTTGTCCTGGCAGTCACCAGGAGTCAAAACTTACTTAAAATTGAAGCCATCCAATTGTCTCCTTTCACATCCACCAACAGCTCACAGACAGCAGTCTCCACGATTTGCATGCATAAAAAGCAAGTGCAAAAGTTCGCCTTATGGAACTGGAAATAGAGATGACCATGTGCTATCCATGATGGATGTTTGAGTCTGATGATGATAAGATTCTCAGAAATAAAAACTGGCATTCCTAATTTATATTCAGTTATATTCAGTCTAGATTTGGAGGGGCTAAATCTACTGCCCAAAATAATGGATTCATCCGCCTTGCTTTCTCCACCTCCTTTTGAGCTAAAGGTCTTTGGATCAATGTGGAAGAAACTCATTCATTTTGGTAAATTCATGTAAAAAAAAACAACAAATGAAATTCTTATCTAACCTTATATCCTAGAATATTATACAGGCATTACATCTGTATATTTTCTATTACTGGGATTTGGTAATCATCCTTTATTCATTCATTCATTCATTCATTCATTCATTCATTCATTTATTTGGATTTATATACCACCCCTCTCCAATTAAACAGTGACTTTTTTATGCTTAAAAACTGCAATCAAAAGCTTTTTTCAATGTGTTCAGGTGGTGTGAATCTATTTCATAGTATGACCTTTTTTGCATGGCTGTAAAACCTCTAAGCCAAAAATTTGCATTCTGTAGTTCTACTTTTGATATTCATTTTTAAGAGATATTATACAGAGATACAGATGCTCTTTTTTCTCCTTTTCTTTTGCTTATCTAGCATCTATAGAATTTGGTGCTATCTTAATTAACAATGGAAGGTGTGGAGCATCTGATATTTTCTGTACTGCATAGCTATTTTTTCCCCTGCAGAAATATATTGCCAGGTCTTTCAGTAGACATATAGTAAATCATATTGTAACATCTTCAGTGGGGCTTTTGAGCTTATTTTAGGAAGCATTTTTTGGGCATAAAACACTACTTTTTCCTTTAAAGTGTCACTATCTTGTGAAGCATAATAAATGCTCCTTGTTTGAGCATTAGTTCAGCTGTATCTCTTGTTACTGAAATGTGTTGATTTGAAAGGCTGATTTCCAATATTCTAGAAGGTTTGAAACCAGCACAGGAACATGAATTTCCAACTATGTTACACATCATTTCATTTTTATTTTATCTTAAAAGAATCTTTCGCCCTTCTGTTTAAACAGAATGGATTGAGGACAAGAGGAATGCATGGAAGAAACAATAAAATCTAAACAAATTATTGATTGTTCTTGGCTTTGTGATTCCTTAAGTATTTTGGATGTGGTTGAAAGGCAAAAAATAATTATCTACAATCAATAGCAAATGGCAAAATTCTGTCTCGACTTCTTCTCACTAGGATTTCAGCCAGATTGTTGGGGGAAGTGTTGCCTATATATACAGTATGTCTTTGGTATTTCAAGAGCTGTGACAACAATGAAAGCTGAGAAAAATTGGGAGGAATTCTTGCAACACAGAATAAAAGAAAACGCCCCAAAAAAGTTTTCCTCCAAATGTTGGTAGTTACTATTTTTCAATCTATTATTCTAATATTTCAGTCTCTCATATCAGAGCCATCTTTCTCAAGAGAAAAAGGAACTCTGAAGTAATAACAGAAGGTGTATTCAAATGGACTGAGAAACTATAACTAAATCCATATATGCACAGTATGAGGTAGTACGATTTTCATTTTGGCTAAAACAGAAAGAGCCATCTCTTCATTGGAAAACAAGAAGCAGAGCAGCTGTGACAGCTGCTCAAGGAAATAG
Source organism: Vipera ursinii (assembly GCF_947247035.1). Taxonomy (NCBI): domain Eukaryota; kingdom Metazoa; phylum Chordata; class Lepidosauria; order Squamata; family Viperidae; genus Vipera; species Vipera ursinii. Next base: position 299,021,307 of record NC_139512.1, read on the forward strand.
TATTTATTTATAGACCCTTTCCTCCACGGAGTTCAAGGCAGCGAACATACACCTCTCATTTTATATTTGCAAAAATTCTGTAAAATACCTAGATTGAGAGAGTATGTCTGGCTCAAGGTATCTCCAATGAGATTATAGGATTTGAAACCTGGAGCTCTCAAGCTTTAATATAACTGCTATGTGGTCAGATCACCTCTGATCTAATGGGAACATGATACATTTACTAGAAATCTGAGAAGCCTGTGATAAAAGGTGTAGAATCCAATGATAAAACCTGTGGAATATATCTGTGTTATATATTGTTGAAAGAAATATGAATAATTTCCCATGATTGTTGCATCAATCTAGTCCTAGTCCATTGGATGTTTTTAAATATACATAAAAGACTGTGGATATGTAATGGAGACTTTAAAGCAGCTACATATTTTTCCCAGATCCAAAAAAAAAAAAAAAAATCTGTGTAAATAAAAACAAGTGCCTGAAGATGGTGTTCATCTGAACTGATATTTTACAAGCATAAATGCTGCTCATGGTTTTACTTGGATCACAGCCAGCCATACATCTACTGATTCTGGAGGAATGTTGTTTAATTCCATCACTCCTTTGAATCAAGTCCCCAACAATTTAGAGAGGACTCTAAAATTGTGCTGTAATTACCTACTGATCACCAATTACCACAGCAAGATGCTGCCAGTTAGTGAGTTTGATAGATTCTATTGGGTTAAGATATTTGATGGAGCTGCTAGTTCCATATTACATGCTGCTATTTCAGACTCCTGTACCTTCAGCACAAAAGTGGGCAGCCAGGGAGAAAATGTTGGCTTCACTACGAAAAGCACAGAAAAGAATATGGACTTCATGTTTTCATGGAACAGCTAAAATAAAATATTTACCTCTCTTTCATAGCAAATTGGTGGAACAGTGTTAACAATATTTGTGTTTCATAGGTAAGGTGTGCATGATTTTTTCTTTCTGCCATACTCATAGTCCTATAAAAGCACATTAAGCTGATACTGACTAGACCCATCTGTGCAAGTGCAACAAAGATAATTAGGGGACTGGAGGCTAAAACATATAAAGAACAGTTGCTGGGATTGTGTATGTCTAGTTTAATGAAAAGAAGGACAAGGGGTGACATGATAGCAGTGTTCCAATATCTCCGGGGCTGCCAAAAAGAAGAGGGAGTCAAGCTATTCTCTAAAGCCCCTGAAGGCAGGACAAGAAGCAACAGATGGAAATGAATCAAGGAGAGAAGCAACCTAGAACTAAGGAGAAATTTTCTGACAATTAGCACAATTAATCAGTGGGACAACCTGCTCCAGAAGTTCTGAATACTTCCAACACTGGAAATTTTTAAGAAGAGACTGGACAGCCATTTGTCTGAAATGGTATAGGGTTTCCTGCCTGAGCAGGGGGTTGGACTAGATGACCTCCAAGGTCCCTTCCAACTCTGTTATTCTGTGAGAAAACAACCTATGGAAGGCATTGGAGAAGGATTCATTTGTAAAATTCAGTTGCATCACTGACAAATTCTGTCTCATTGGGTGGGAAAGTCTATTTGTTCAAAACTCAAGGGCCATCAACTATGAGAGGAAAAGAGGGCAGAATTGGGAGTTGTCATAATAATGGATGATTCAGGGTGGCAGAATAAATGGAACTTAACAGTGGTGGTGATGAAATATATACAGAATGAGTTATCTACAAAACATGAAAGTTCCAATGAATTAATTGTTCAACTATTGTTTTATCACCACTTTGCCTACCCCATTGTTGCTCATGTAGTTTTTTTCTTTCATATCTAAGCTTATTTTTGCAAATAAAAATGAACCTTACTTTTTATGATTAAATCACCAAATTTCAGTAGCATAGTTGCTGGTGTGCTTTCCTAACATTCCAATGATATTTTTTTTTTATTTTTTAAAAGTAATGCCTACTTTTTTTAAAAAAATCCCACCTAATAGCAGACACACACCCCTGCTAAAATTTCAACCTCATCCTTCTGCATGTTCTCCATCCACAATGCTTCATTATCCTCTCTTAGGGCTCAGCAAAACATGATGTGTGGTCAAACAGTAATTATATCACCCAGTAGCACAATTAAATGTCTGTTCCATAGTTGAAATTAGTAAGTTCTATTATCAATAGCAAAGCATCTGGCCCAGTAGGAGGTTATTACTTTCAAAAAACATAGAATAACAAGTAACAAAGTCAATCTGTTTTGTTTCAACTGTTGATTTAAGCAGACATGTCAATATTCAAGGTTCCTAGAGATAATCAGATGTGGTAGCCTTGATTGATTATGTACCATCAAAGCTTTTTTCAACACCCAGAGGTTACATACGTTTTGTTTCACAATCTGTCCCCAACCTGGTCTTTCTGTTTTTTCACCAAAACCTCTTCCCCAAGCTTGTATTCTAGTGAACACTGCAACCATTCTCCAAGTTCTATATTCAATTTAAAAATTCAATTAAATTTAAAATATGTGTGTATGTGGCTTCTGAGACAACATTGATTCCTGGCGACTGCCTAGAGAAGTCCCTACAGTTTTCTTGGCAAGATTTCAGAAGTGGACTGCCATTGCCTGTTTCCTAGGGCTGAGAGGAAGTGACTGGTCCAAAGCCACTGAACTGGCTTCATGCTTAAGGCAGGAGTAGAAGTCAGCTGATCTTCTGGTTTCTAGTCTGCTGCCTTAACCATTAGACCAAATTGGCTTTCCAAGTGTAGATTATAATTGTTGTTGTTAGCTGCGAAGTCGTGTCCAACTCATCGCGACCCTATGGACAACATTCCTCCAGGCCTTCCTGTCTTCCACCATCTTCTGGAGTCCATTTAAGCTCACGCCTACTGCTTCAGTGACTCCATCCAGCCACCTCATTCTCTGTCGCCCCTTCTTCTATTGCCCTCGATTTTTCCCAGCATTAGGCTCTTCTCCAGTGAGTCCTTCCTTCTCATTAGGTGGCCAAAGTATTTGAGTTTTAGCTTCAGGATCTGGCCTTCTAAAGAGCAGTCAGGATTGATCTCCTCTAGGACTGACCGGTTTGATCGCCTTGCAGTCCAAGGGACTCGCAGGAGTCTTCTCCAGCACCACAGTTCAAAGGCCTCAATTCTTTGGCGCTCAGCCTTTCTTATGGTCCAACTTTCACTGCCATACATTGCAACTGGGAAGACCATAGCCTTGACTATATGCACTTTTGTTGACAGGGTGATGTCTCTGCTTTTTAGTGTGCTGTCTAGATTTGCCATGGCTTTCCTTCCCAGGAGCAAGCGTCTTTTAATTTCTTGGCTACAGTCCCCATCTGCAGTGATCTTGGAGCCCAGGAAAACAAAATCTGTCACTACCTCCATTTCTTCCCCATCTATTTGCCAGGAATTGAGAGGGCCAGATGCCATGATCTTGGTTTTCTTAATGTTAAGTTTCAACCCAAGTTTTGCACTCTCCTTCTTCACCCACAGCAAGAGGCTCTTTAGTTCTTCTTCACTTTCTGCCATTAGAGTGGTATCATCTGCGTATTTTAGGTTGTTGATATTTCTTCCAGTAATCTTAATTCCAACTTTTGATTCATCTAGCCCTGCCTTTCTCATGATGTGCTCTGCATATAAGTTAAATAGGCAGGGCGACAGTATACAGCCTTGCCGGACTCCTTTCCCAATTTTGAACCAATCAGTGGTTCCGTGTCCAGTTCTCACTGTTGCTTCTTGACCCGCATATAGGTTTCTCAAGTGACAAATAAGATGGTCTGGTACTCCCATCTCTTTAAGAACTTGCCACAGTTTGTTATGATCCACACAATCAAAGGCTTTAGCATAGTCAATGAAGCAGAAGTAGATGTTTTTCTGGAACTCCCTAGCTTTCTCCATGATCCAGCGTATGTTGGCAATTTGATCTCTAGTTCCTCTGCCTCTTCGAAATCCTGCCTGTACTTCTGGTAGTTCTCGATCCACATACTGCTGAAGTCTAGCTTGTAGGATTTTAAGCATGACTTTACTAGCATGAGAAATGAGTGCAATGGTGCGATAGTTTGAACATTCTTTGGCACTGCCTTTCTTTGGAATTGGAATGTAAACTGATCTTTTCCAATCCTGTGGCCACTGTTGAGTTTTCCAAATTTGCTGGCAAATTGAGTGTAGCACTTTTACTGCACTGTCTTTTAAGATTTTGAATAGCTCAGCTGGAATACTGTCACCTCCACTAGCTTTGTTGTTGCTCAGCTTTTCTAAGGCCCACTTCACTTCACATTCTAGGATGTCTGGCTCGAGGTCAGTGACCACCTCATTGTGATTATCTGAGACGTTAAGCTCATTCTTGTATAGTTCTTCTGTGTAATTTTGCCACCTCTTCTTAATCTCTTCTGCCTCTGTTAGGTCCCTGCCATTTTGGTCCTTTATCATGCCCATTTTTGCATGGAATGTTCCCTTCATCTCTCCAATTTTCTTGAAAAGATCTCTGGTCCTCCCTATTCTATTGTTTTCTTCTATTTCTTTGCACTGTTCATTTAAGAAGGCATTCTTATCTCTTCTAGCTATTCTCTGGAATTCTGCATTCAATTGGGCATATCTATGTTTTTCTCCCTTGCCTTTCGCTTTCCTCCTTTCCTCAGCTATTTGCAAAGCTTCCTCAGACAGCCATTTTGCTTTCTTGCATTTCTTTTTCTTTGGGATGGTTTTGGTTGCTACCTGTTGTACAATGCCGCGAACCTCTGTCCATAGTTCTTCAGGCACTCTGTCTATCAGATCTAATTCCTTAAATCTATTTGTCACCTCTACTGTATATTCAACAGGGATATGATTTAATTCATACCTGAGTGGCCTAGTGCTTTTCCCTACTTTCTTCAGTTTAAGCCTAAACTTTGCAAGAAGAAGCTCATGGTCTGAACCACAGTCAGCTCCTGGTCTTGTTTTTACCGACTGTATAGAGCTTCTCCATCTTTGGCTGCAGAGCATATAGTCAATCTGATTTCTGTGTTGACCGTCTGGTGATGTCCATGTGTAGAGCCGTCTCTTGGGTTGTTGGAAAAGAAAAAGATTATAATACTCAAATTTTAATACTCTCCCAATATATATATTGAAAATAATGCCCAGGATTTTAAATGCACACATGTGCGCGCACGCGCACACACACACACACACACACACACACACACACACACAGAAGAGGTAGTCAAGCTATTCTCCAAAGCACCTGAAGGCTGGACAAGAAGCAACAGATGGAAACTAACCAAAGAGAGAAGCAACCTAGAAGTAAGGAGAAACTTCCTGACAGTTAGAACAATTAACCAGTGGAACAACCTGCCTCCAGAAGTGGTGAATGCTCCACAAGAAAAATGGATGTAAACTAATGAAGGATGTAGTTATCCCAGACTCCAAGAGACCTTTTTGATTCCCATATTAAAAGTTATAAAGTTCTGCATTCCTGAGTTGTAGTGATAAATCTCTTTACACTTGTTCATAATTGTCCTTGCTTCAAGATAAAACCTCTGCCTTCCCCCATTTAAGTCTGCATTCCTGTGATAAACCTTTGTCCCCTGCTTCATTTATAATTGTATAATAACAAGACTTGTCTTTTATAATTGTCCTTGCTTTGAGTTATGTTTCAAGTTATGTTTCAAGTTATGCCTTTCAAGTCATGCCTTTCAAAGATATGCCTTCCTGATGACAACCCTTGTATTTTCTGTTAGCATACGATAAGCTATGCTTTATTGTTTCCTGTGATGACCTTTGCTCTCTTCATTAGCAGTTGTATACAATGAGTTATGTTTTCCCTTTGACCTTCCATATGTTGCTCCCTCATGAGTGTGTTTCCCCCTCCCAAATGAAACAGCCTAATAAAGGAGGGTGTGCGAAGCTGTTCGGGGGCAAAAAACATCCACCCCGGGCACTCTGTGCTCTCTCACCTTGAACAAACTTGTGTTGGTGCCTCAGTTTGTCCTAGGACTCTGTCCCTGAGCTATCGCAGTTCCCAAGTGTGACCGTTGGAACGTCCGGCACACTGGGTCGGTGGCAAAGGGCAAGATCCTTCCATATTCAAGGTGTTCACCCTTGCGAGGGTCCCTCTAAATCCTCACCCCTGTCACGGGGCTCTAAGAGTTGAGGCCAGAACCCTGATCAGTCGCTCAGCGCAACAACTGGGGGCTTGTCCGTTGGATCGCTCAGCTTCAACTCCACAGTACGACTCCTGTCCAGGGGTGTACTGCCTGCACTCCTGTTCTCACACACCTCGGAGAAGGCTTTCACTCGTGAGTAATGGGCTCCTCACTTTTCAAAGTTTCGTCAGGTCATAGGGACAAACTTTTTAATATAGTGCAGAAGGCTAATTTTGTTCAAAAACACAATGGCACCATGGTCCATCCTGTAGGAAAGAGACTTTTTACAAAACTTTTACAATATATTAACAAAAATTGTCCGGCTTATCCGGAATCAGGCACTTTGTCTGTTATAACCTGGGAAAAGCTAGGTAAATATCTTCACAATCATCCCAGGGCACCTGCTGACATTCTGTCTGCATGGCAAGCAGTGATGGCAGCATTAAAACTTTTGCCATCTCCTTTAGATCTGACATCTTCTACCTCTAAACCTCTTGATCACTCTTCTGATCTTTCGCCTTCATCCGTGCCGCCCCCACCCTATGAAAAATCAGAGAAACTTCCTCCTATTGCTGTGCATGTCCCCCCCCCTGCTCTGCCTCCGGAGAATCTTCCTTCTACTCTTTGCCCTGCTGTGCCTGTCTCTCCCTCTGGCAAAGAGGAAAAAGCCTCTGAGCTTGTTGCCATTATTTCTAAACCCCCCCTCCCCCCTTCCCTCCTCCTCCTTCTCCAAATCTCTCTCCTCCGCCTCCCCGCCTCACTCAAGAGGCACCTTTTGTTCACTTTATGCTTGCAGCTCATGCCTCCGGGACATTTCTTTTCCTCTTAATGCTTCTAACCCCTCTAAACTTTTCACTGATTCTCTTTTTCATTAAGCCTTTTCAGTTTGTCATCTTGTTATCTTGTTAATTTTTTGCCACCACCAGCAGCCGGAGGTTAACCAATCCAAGAGTATACTCCCTTGCATCATGAATTCATCAACTATGTGCAAGGATTTTTAATAAGTATAGGTAAGCTAACATGGTTAGAAAAATCAAATAAATAAAATCAAGTTTTTCTTCTATCTTTTTCTTTTAATCTAGCTCTTTGGATTATTGTTTTGACCTAAAACCCCAAATTGATATGTGTTTTCTGTTCTGTTTTAAATAAATGTTGTTTTATATGTGTGTTTTGTTCTGTTTTAAATAAATGTTGTTTTAATAGTATGTGTGTATATATGTCTGTCTGTGTTGTTCTGTGTTATTTCCAAGACTTGGAAGAGGGTCAAAATCCTCTCTGATAACACCAAACAAAAAGGCCTTATTTAACAATGTATGGTTTGTCTGGAGAAAGTATGAAATGAAATTTTTGTATGTGAAATTGTTTATGCAAGCAGTCAGAATGGAAGTGAATGAGTTAAATTGCTGATATGTAAATATGAGTGTGTTAGCCCTCAAAACTGCAGATTTTATTGTTGTAAAAGCCATGGATGATGTGTGAGAGTAAATGCATGTAAAGGAGAGCAAACTATTTTTATTTTTTATTTTTTTGGTGGTGAGATTTTTGTAAATTTTCTTTTACTCCCCCCCAACCCCGCTCTGTTACTTTGAGAGTGAGAAAGGGAGAGACAGCCAGAAGAGGGGGGGTGGCTGGTCCTTTTAACCATTTTTTTTCTCTGCTTAGAATTCCAGTCTGAGAAAGGGGGGTGGATGTGAAACTTGATGCCCACTCTTGCAGTTTCAGCTTGCAATTTTTTTTACTCGAAAGAGGAGAGATTATTTGTTGGACAAGTTTTTTGAATTCTTTGAGTTTTAGTTAAACATCACCCAAAAGAAATTACTCTGATCTTTTTGTGGAGTTGTTTTTTGTTTTTGTTTTTTTGTTTTTGATGTTTTTGTGTCTGTGTGCAGGACACATTGATAGAAGGTGATATCTGGGAGAATTTCCCTCCCTTAATCAGCACTAGCCTGTGGATTTTATACCTTACAACAGGCTCTGAGATTGTTAATTCAGGAAAGGAGGAACATATACACTGACTCCAAATATGATTATGGAATCTTCAATACTTTTGGAGAAGAGAAATGTAGAGGATTGATTAATAGCTAAGAGAAACAGTTGGCTCATGCTAAAGTTGATAGAAGCTGGAAGCAGAAAAGATAGAAGTTAGGCCAGAATGGCAGAAGGGCAGTAAATGAATGGATATAAAAGGGAGAAACAGAAAAGTGGTTTTTAAGTTGGTTTGCACAGATTTGTGAATTGCATGCATGAATTGTATGCCTTAACACAAGCCTTAGAATACTGAAGGAACAAGAATGTACTATAGAAATATGGATAGGGAGAAAGAAAGAGAGAGCTGGATGTTGCATGATGTGAGTCTGTTCCTTTTGCTGCTATTATTTTAAACACGCCTGGATTATTTACTGCTGCTATTGTTTAATGTGCTAACCAATTGAAAATTTTGGAGTGGATTCATTTATCCCACACGCCCAAAGTTTCTATTTTAACCAGAGAACTCTTTTTGTGCCTATGTCTTTGCAAATTTGGGAATCATTTTTTCAAACCTCAAGTGAATTGCAATTTTCCTTAGCTGATTGGCATGGCAAGGTTTCTTGCCACCCACCACCCGATTAACCAAGCAAACAACACCCCAGCGGTCAGCTCAAAAAGCTGAACTGGCTGCTTCAATTTTTGCTTGTCAAATTTTTTCATTTCAACCTTTGAATCTTATTGTGGATAGCTTTTATGTTTATCACACAATTCAAGTGATTTATGGATCTTATTTATCCCCATCCATTCAACCAGATTTGTTACAACTTTTTTAAACCTTGCAAAATTTGCTTTTTGAACGCCAACATCCTGTTTTTCTTGCTCACATTCGTAGTCATCAGCCTTTTCCAGGTTTTTTGCAAGAGGGAAACAATGTTGCAGATCAGGCTGCCTCCGGACCTTCAGCCTGTTCCTTGCAACCCCTCACCCCCTGGGAAAGTCATTCATATTTTCATCAAAATTCCAAAGCTTTGCAAAAACAAGCCACTGCAATTCCTATGGGTGTCAATCCAAGGGGATTGGAGCCTTGCCAAATTTGGCAAATGGATGTCACACAAAATGCACCATTTGCCCCATGGAAGTATTTGCATGTTTCAATTGACACCTTCTCAGGATTCATCATGGCCACCCCCAAAGGGGTGAAGCCACCAAACATGTAATTAATCATTGTATTTGGACCTTTGCAGTGCTGGGATGTCCAAAAGAACTCAAAACAGATAATGGCCCTGCTTACAGCAGTCAAGCCATGGCAAAATTTTGTCATCATTGGCAAATCACACACAAATTCGGAATTCCATATAATAGCCAAGGCCAAGCCTTGGTGAAAAGAGCTAACCAAACCTTGAAACATGCTTTAGATCACTATAAAAATCAGAACAGGGGAAAACGAAACCCCAACCTCCCAGCAGTGCAAGAAACTCTTAATTTTTGCCTCTACACTCTAAACTTTTCCAATTTGACTGGCTATCCCTTAACCATAGCTGCAGAGCAGCATTTTTTATCTCCAGTTGCAGATCAGCCTAAACCCAAAGCGTGGTATCGCCAACTTCCAGACCTAACTTGGAAAGGCCCTGCAGACCTTCTCACTTGGGGAAGAGGCTACGCAGCTACTCAACTGCCAGACAAAGTGCTGTGGATCCCAGGTCACCACGTTCGCCCGTATCATGCCTCCACAAACACAACTGCAGAACCCATTAAAGATGACAGCATGGTTTGTGACTTTTTTCAGCCTTAACACCACTGACTGATGCCACTAAAACACAATTCCATCTGAAAGCTTACCCCAGACGTCAACTCCACTTCACCAGCTATCCCATCCTGTTCTTTACACCTTTGACTCTTTTCACACTGTTTTTGCCCATCGCATGGACCCAGAAGGAACAACCTGTTGTTAACAACGAGTCTACCATCATCATCTATGTGAACTCTGTAGCTCATGTTCCTGTCCAAACTTGAAATGGTTTCAACTTTCAGGAATTATTTGGCTCCTGGTTTCCCAAAGTACCTGGTTTACAAGCTATTGTAGCTTTTATTAGTATTAGGATGTATTATTTTACCTTGTGTCTTGCCTATTTTTATCAGAAGTATTACTAACAGTATTTCTTTGACTGTGCTTGACTCCATGGCAGAATTAAACAAACGATTGAAAGACAGAGAAGGGGAACGCTCCCAGCATCACACTCGGTATCAAGGAATGTTTAACTTTTCTCCCTGGCTGACCACCCTTTTATCAGCTATAGCTGGTCCTTTAATTTTATTATTACTTGCATGTGCAATTGGCCCATGCGTTATGCGTAAACTTTTAGATTTTCTACAACGAAGGCTGAGCAGCATTAGCGATGACATTCTGTTGATGAAACACACTGTTGACAGTGAATACAAACATCCTCTTTTAGAATTCACTTCTGACCCAGAGACTGATGCACCCTCACACCAACACTCTTTGAAAGGAACACTGGCGCAGGCACAGGAGGTATCGAAGGATTTCTCTTTTTCCCGCGTAAGTATCCTAGAAGAGAAAGTTCTGGACATTGAGGGGCCTTCTCAGTAATTGGCCTTAAAAAACAGAAAAGAAGGAGTTGTAGTTATCCCAGACTCCAAAAGACCTTTTTGATTCCTATATTAAAAGTTATAAAGTTCTGCATTCCTGAGTTGTAGTGATAAATCTCTTTACACTTGTTCATAATTGTCCTTGCTTCAAGATAAAACCTCTGCCTTCCCCCATTTAAGTCTGCATTCCTGTGATAAACCTTTGTCCCCTGCTTCATTTATAATTGTATAATAACAAGACTTGTCTTTTATAATTGTCCTTGCTTTGAGTTATGTTTCAAGTTATGTTTCAAGTTATGCCTTTCAAGTCATGCCTTTCAAAGATATGCCTTCCTGATGACAACCCTTGTATTTTCTGTTAGCATACGATAAGCTATGCTTTATTGTTTCCTGTGATGACCTTTGCTCTCTTCATTAGCAGTTGTATACAATGAGTTATGTTTTCCCTTTGACCTTCCATATGTTGCTCCCTCATGAGTGTGTTTCCCCCTCCCAAATGAAACAGCCTAATAAAGGAGGGTGTGCGAAGCTGTTCGGGGGCAAAAAACATCCACCCCGGGCACTCTGTGCTCTCTCACCTTGAACAAACTTGTGTTGGTGCCTCAGTTTGTCCTAGGACTCTGTCCCTGAGCTATCGCAGTTCCCAAGTGTGACCGTTGGAACGTCCGGCACACTGGGTCGGTGGCAAAGGGCAAGATCCTTCCATATTCAAGGTGTTCACCCTTGCGAGGGTCCCTCTAAATCCTCACCCCTGTCATGGGGCTCTAAGAGTTGAGGCCAGAACCCTGATCAACCGCTCAGCGCAACAGAAGGAGAGAAGCAATCTGGAGTTAAGGGAAAACTTCTTAACAGTGAGGACAATTAACCACTGGAACAGCTTGCCTTCAGAAGTTGTAGGTACTTCATCACTGGAGGTTTTAAGAATTGACTGGATAGCCATTTGTCTGAAATGGTATAGGGTTTCTTGCCTGAGCAGGGGGTTGGACTAGATGACCTCCAAGGTCCCTTCCAACTATTATTATTATTATTATTATTATTATTATTGTTGTTGTTGTTGTTGTTGTTGTTGTTGTTGTTGTTGTTGTTGTTGTTGTTATTCACTTACCTTGAACTATGTTGCAGGCTGGCACAGCAGAGAAAAGGCCTTGTATGTTCTCTCATTACCTCTGTCTCTTACCTCTTCCTTATTAAGCTGACTGACTCATGAGTAATTTTTCTATCTCTTTAAAACTTTCTGTTCTTTTGTCTTAAGTAGTTTTTGTTGCTTGAATCTCTTTTTATTTCTTCCAATTTCTTCCCTAATCTAATTGGGTTTTTCCCCCCTTGCCATTTCTTCTAGACTCGCTCTTGCCCAGAGTCAAATCTTGTTTTTTGGAGAAGAGTCGTACAGATCAGCCTTCAAATGTCTATATCTCCTCTACCCCAGAATTTCATACCTTTTCCAAACTTCCATGTTTTCTTTCCTCTATAGGTGATTTTACCCTCTCATCATAGGTGCCCAATTTAGATTTCTTTGCAGGCTCCCTAATATCTGATGGCAATCATTTTATTCCATCCCATGCTCATTTTTTATTTTTTTACTTGTACTATCTCTTTTCTTTATTTTGCCTCCAGATAATTAAACACTCTGGGTCTCCAGTTTGCTTTGTTTTGCTTCAGGACCATCCACAAGGAAGGAATCAAAAACATCAACATGGCAGGAGTGGCAAGACTATAAAATCCTGCACCCTTTTAATATGTGTTGCCTAAATCACATGCATATCAAAGGGTGTGGCTTTTTATCACCTAATCATGCCCACTGCCTGCTCACCTAGTAGTCTGAAAGCATGTAAATGCAAGTAGATATAGGCACCACTTCAATGGGAAGGCAACAGTGTGCTGTGTATCTTGGTGTATAGTCATGCTGGCCACATGACCACAGAAATGTCTTTGGACAATTTTGGCTCCCTTGGCTGTGAAATGGAGATGAGCATCACCTCCTAAAGTCAGACTTGACTAGATAGGGGAAACATTTACCTTTACTTTTACATGACACTGTTGACTCCTTGTCCTCCAGATGCTCCTGCTCCTCTGGGCAAATCTTTACCAGTTTACATAAAGTTCACTTATTTTCCAAATTTTGGGTAACCTTTGGGTTATATGCTCATGGAACAAATTGAAGTAACCAACAAAGGTTGCTTTTCCACTTGCAGTGAGTATGCACCACTGCTACATACATCAAATTATGGGTCATAACATATGGGTAGATCATCACTGGAATTTGGACCTTAGTTCTGTTCATCTACTGTAAGGCATAATTATAGTTGATGAAGTAGATCTGAAATACCTACATCTGACAAGATAGATCTGAACATCATGGTAAACTGAGAAGCGTTGGATGTTCTTCTAAGGACCAGTCATTCTCATGCTTTTTTTTTTTTGAAATTTCAAAAGTTTAAACTTTACTCAAACACTTTCTGAATATTAATTCCAACCCCCACTCCCACCCCCACTGAAGCTTTAAAGCACTTAAAGAACCAAGATCTGCAAAGGCATTTTTAGAAACTTTTCTCTCTCTAGGAGGTGCTAACATCCTAATCAGTGGCAGCTTCTTGACAACTGTGCTTGAGGGGAAAAAAAAAAGCCAAATAGGCATCCAGTCATTTAAAGGGAAATTTTATGCAGTGAGAGTTATTGTAGCACCTCCTGGATATTTAATTTAGCCACGAAGTGAGTGAAATCAGTTGCATAAAGTATTGGATCAAAGGATAAAATTGCCAGCATTCTGTCATCTGCTATTATCTGCCTTGTTCTTCTCAGTATAATACCAGCTACTTGCTGTGCCTAGCTCTACCTTTTCAACTGCTAAATTGTGTTTGTGTGTTCTTTAAACAATTTATTCTTGTCTAAGTTTTAAATGAGATTCCCATACTGCAAAACTTTAGGAATTGTGAGAGCTACGACAGAAATCTTTGTTGGCTGGTTCTCATTTTTTTAAAAAAAGTATTGTTATTAAGGGTACCACATTAGTTCTCCAAAAAGTCCAGTTATCCACTAGATGGCAGCTAAGAGTTTTCTACCTCTCCCTGATGCCTTCAAGTGGCTGCCTGGATTATTGCAACCCAGGCATAGGAGCCCCAGGGCTCATTCTTAGGTTACAGTATGGCACGAAGATACCCCACTAGTCATTTTTAAATGTCATAGCCTCATTCTATCATCTCCCTGTCATCATCAGCTAACTTTGGAGGCAGAGTGACTTCAAATCTAGCTTTAAGTTTCCCTCATCTCCTGCTACTGTGCAAGTCTTATCATGTAAACAATCTATGATGCTTTATGGTGATGCAGCCACTGAGGCTGTTAGGATCCAGCATCTCCTAGCATTCATTAGCTGTTATCAGCTCCTACAGGTATCTGCTCTCTCTTCTGCTTGCTGAGCCCTCACCTCCATATCCATTTTACCTGTGCTGCTAAAGGGACCAGACAACTATCTTCTGTGACAGCCTCTGCCCATCATGCTTGAGCGCTTCTGTTCTCCCCCTCATTCTCTCTGGGTACACTGTCAATCCCTTCTACCACTCCTCCTGAAGGCTGACGAACTTTTTATCTTCTTTTCTAATTAGGCTGCTGCAAGTTGAAGAAAGCCCTCTCTCTTCCTCATATTCATACATGTAGAGCAGATTAATACAGCCACCCATTTTAGCCAAATAACTCTGGGTGACTAACAGAACATGTGGATAAAATAATTTAATATTAAAGTAATAAGGCATCACATTTAAAAGAATAGACTCCTTGCAATGACATTTTACAACACAGAATAGTCATCATACTATACCATTCCCTTCCCTCCACTGTAGACATGTAAGATTCATTCACTACCTATAAGAATCCCACCTCTCCTCAAAAAACAAAAGACCACTCCCCCCCCGCAAAAAAGCACACATATAAAGTGCTTAAAATGTCCTTGTAAGAAAACATTTACAGCAAGCTGAATTGACCCTGTGTGGTGAGAATAAGAAGATTCAGTCAACAATTGGTTGCCTAGATATAAAACTAAATTGTGTCTATTTACTGACCAAATCTCACAAGTAGTATGGATAGCGTGCTGACCTACTAGATAGGAATAAATAATAGAGTCACGGTTATGGATTTATCTAAAATAGTCCAGTGTCAAATACTAACTTTCTGCCTTTTTTCTTTGTTTAACCTTTATCTTTCTTGGCAGTAGGACAAAGGTATATAAGCCTTAGTTCTGCTTGTGCTTATGGCCTCACAACAAAGTATTCAAGTTTTGCTGGAGTCCAAGATATCCTATATTATTATCTGTGTGTGCATGCAAATAAAATGATGTATCTTCATAGTGATTTGGTTACTTTAGATGAGCCAGGTTTTACTCATAATACTAGCTAAAAAGTTGACAAAAGATTCTGAAAGAAGGGGATTTCCTTTTTATGGTAAGATCTGACTTACCTTTTTGCTAATAGTTGGTGGGAAAATTCTGATTCATTTGCTTATTTAGCAGCAGGGTTTCTAGAAAATCTGTAAGGTCATGTGAATATATCATCATCTGCATACTTGTCTGGAGATTCCAGAGCACTGGTCATGAAGCTCATCAGAATAGAATAGAATAGAATAGAATAGAATAGAATAGAATAGAATAGAATAGAATAGAATAGAATAGAATAGAATAGAATAGAATAGAATAGAATAGAATAGAATAGAATAGAATTGGAAGGGACTTTGGAGGTCTTCTAGTCCAGCCTCCTGCTCAAGCAGGAGAATTTATACCATCACAGACAGGTGAATGTCTAGTTTCTTCTTAAGTAGATTAGAGTAGAGTAGAAGAATATTGTGAAACCAGATTGGGGGCGGAGCCAAGATGGTGGAGAGGCAGCAAAGGCTGTAAAGAGCTCCTCCAAAAGTAAAGGTTTTATTTTATTTTACTTTATTTTTATTTTAACTTTTTAACCTCTTTTAATATTGTATTTTAACCTACCTCTTTTAAACTTTTTAAACCCATTTTTAACCCATTTCAACTTTTTAAACCATAGTTTTAAACTTATTTTTAAAGCTGTTTTAACAAACCTGAATGGGGAAAAGAAGGAAGAGACAGCACTCTGCAGCAGAAAGTATATCCAAGCCTTTGAAGCAGCAGAAAATGTAGGATTATATTGCAAACAGACAGTCTGCTCCAGTAAGTAACTCATTCGCAGGCACCTTATCAGATAAAGTTAATTTATGTGACTCATTGGAATGGGACTTACAGGCCGAAGTGGAGAGCAGACGGCGTGTGGAGTTGTCTTCCTCCCTCTTGGAGAATGGCTCCCCTCCTTGGAATCTGGCAACAGCCTCTTTTACACAGGAGGGAGATGTAGCAAATTTGAAGGGGGAAAATGTGACAGACTTCCTCTCTAGACAATGTTTGCTTACAGCCCAAACTGTAAACTCAATATATAATCTCTTGTCAATTGTCATGGATAAGGTTGATTGTCTGAAAGAGTCTTTTGCAGAGTTTGTTAGGAGCCACCCAAATACTGTGGAAGGACTTGGGAGGATAACCATGGACAGACATGGGATGGCTAACTCAGAAGGTGAAAGTTGTTCTCCTCCCAAAAATTTGAACACCTACAGAGAAAACACTCAATCAGGCAAAGGTCTAAGAGATGACCAATATAACTACAGTCTGCAAACTAACCAGGTTACTTTGCAAATTTATGACAAGAGAGTAAATAGAGGGCGTTGGAGCAATAGAAAAGCTATTAGGCTGTCCCTGAGCCAGCTGCTCTGCTGTGAATCCACTCTGATAGATCTACTACATGTAGAGTGGCTGCCAGCAAGAACACAATGTATGAGAATTCTCCTATCATTCAAGCAGCCCACAATTCCCTCCATGCTCTTCAGAATGAAGCCCTTTCTGAGCTTTTTCTCTATATTTCCAATAAGGGTCTTTTGCTCAGAAAAAGTGTGCCCACTCCTGAAACAGCGTCACCAAGAGGGAACTGTCGCTTTAAATCTAGGCTGCAACAGCCCTCACACTACTAAGCCTGAGGCTGCTGCAACTGAACTGACTCTGAGAAAGCAAAGAAGCAATATACGAACTGTGTTACCCACAGCTGCAGGAACTGCTGAGGATGTGCCAGAGGAAATGTTGATTGACCTATTCAGTGCATTGCCAGAACCTGAGCAAGTTAACATCATTCAAAGATTGGACGACCTAAAAGAGGCACTGACAACAACCCAATCTACAGCAAAGCCTCTATTTAATTTGGATCCACTAAACACGCAACCTTGTGACTAAGCTGACAAACACTAAGGACATAATCCAGCTTCCATCCTCATTTGATTTAGAAGTTCCCACAACATCTCTCCACAAGATGAACCCTCAGCCATGCCCCTCCAAAAATGGACATAAATCTACATTTATTGACTTAAGCCAGAGTACCTGCTCTTTGGAAAAAAAATCATTCTTGGAGCAAGAGCAGAGGCACACTGGCAACCGAGATATAGAGGAGCAACAACAAGTTCTGCAACCCACGAGGAGAAATATCGAACCTCACAACAACTGTGTTTATAGGGGAAGCTTAGATGATATTGACCCAGCTCCATTGTCAAGTTGACATCTGGCATTTCCACCATCTAGCCAATCAACCAAGTCAGACCACGTTGCTTCTGAGAACCCCATACAGTTGATGACCTGGAACATAGCTGGCTGGAAAAGGATGGTTGATAGTGGACTAATGAGCTTTCTTTCTAGATTTGACGTAATAGCCTTTCAAGAAACCTGGCTAACCAAAGTGGATGAACCAGTACAATTGCCAGGCTTTCAGGGATGGGCCTCCCCAGCCCTAAAAACAAAGAACAAAGGGAGACCCTCTGGTGGGCTATGCATTCTTATAAAGGAAGAGTTGCAATGGCAGGGAGAGAAATTATATAATGAAGATAAGTATCCGTACTTTCTAGCTGTCAAATTTGAATATGACCAGTTTGAGTTAATATTGGTAAATGTGTACATTCCTCCAAGCACATCCCAGCACTATAATTTTGAATATTGGATGGGCTTGGAAGTTATCTTAGAAGATTTATCTATATTGTACCCTCAGTCCATAGTGGTATTATTAGGAGATCTGAACGCTAGACTGGGTCCCTCTCTGTATGAGCTTGCCCAGAAGAACGGAATCCCAGGGGAGTTCTTTGATAACCATCCTCAGTGGCTCTCAAGAGACTGTAAAAGTAATGCCGCTGGCCTGCTCCTAGTCTCCTTAATTTTTAAGGGTAATCTCCAAATTTTGGGAGGTAAGGACAAGAATTATACATACCCTTATACATACCACTCAGCCAATTCAAGTAGTGTACTGGATCTCTTTTGTGTGTCTAGAGATAAGGCTGACCTCTTCTCAGAGGTCACAGTACACCTTAGCGACAATAGCGACCATCAGCCTGTAAGTGTGACATTGCGAGGCCGCTCAGATTTAAGACCATATAACATGGCTGACAGATGGCTCACCAAAAAGGTAGAGGTGACCCAAAATAAAAGGTTAATTTGGGCTAAAGTTGATACTAAGGCAATATTAGAATGCCTTAAAACAGAGAATGCTACTAAGTGGGCTAGAACAATACAGTCATCTACTACTGACTGGATGTCAGCCTTCAATGCATTCTCCAATCTGTGTAACATACTGAAGAAACACATAACAGCTAAACCTACTACAAAAAGAGCCCAAGTGGGTAGACCTCGCTGGTTTGATCCTGATTGCCAGCGACAGAAAAAGAAATTGAAGGCAGCCATGAGGCTTGCCCAGAGGAATCCTACTGCCCATATACAAGCTAAGATGCTGCACAGAAGAAGGGAATATAAAAAAACTATAACATTAAAGAAAAAACGTTTTGCCATTTCAATCTGGTCAGAACTTGAGTTGGCTGCCAGAAGTCATAATTCAGTATTATTTTGGCACTCAGTAGCAGGTATTCTGAAGGAACGGAGATTTGCATTTGACATACCAATTTCTGCTGCGGACTGGGAGAATTATTATCAGTGCTTGTTTGCCCCCACCGAACCGGTAAAGAAATTATTTTTAAACAGTGACTTGGTAAATCCGAGAACCCTCCCCCCTTGGCCACCAGTTTCAGAAAAGGAGATACAGTCCATCATTAAAAGCTTAAAGAGCAATAAAGCCCCAGGCGAGGATTTTTTACCAGCAGAATTATTTAAGAAATTTCCCAACTGGTGGGGCCCTGTATTAGCAGGTCTTTTTACACACATAAATAACACCTGCCATATACCAGACGGGTGGAAGATGGCAATAGTTGTCCCTATATATAAAAAAGGGAATAAAAAGGATCCTAGTAATTATAGGCCCATCAGCCTGATTGACATTGTAGCAAAAATATATGCTAGGTACCTTTTGAACAGAATTGAAATCTGGGTAGAGGAAAACAACATCCTCACAGAAGAACAAGCAGGTTTTAGACAGAACAGATCTACTATTGATAACTGCTTTGTTTTGAACCATCTAATTGCCAAATATGCCTATAAGAGGAGACCCCTGTTTGCTGCTTTTATAGACCTTACAGCAGCATTTGATATGGTAAATAGAGACGTACTATGGAGTAAATTGACATCTCTTAAAATAGAACCCAGACTTCTGGCTTTGATTAAAGCCCTTTACACAAGTACCTGTTTGAGGGTGCGGTATGGGGTTAATGGGGCCCTGACTAATAGGATTCACACAAATAAAGGGACAAGGCAAGGGTGTATCCTGGCCCCATTATTATTTAATTTATACATCAATGATTTGCCAGGGTTAATGAAGGATACCATGGTACACATGCCGATGATCCTAAATACTTACTGTAACAGCTTGCTTTATGCTGATGATATGATTTTATTATCATACTCACAAGTAGGATTACGTAGGCTATTAAGAAGATTCAGCTCTTATTGCCAGGATAACTCCCTAATTATTAGCAAATCCAAATCGAAAATAATGGTGTTTGGAAGAAACCATCAGAGACATAAGTGGCAATTAGACGGTGAACCAATTGAACAGGTTAATACCTTTGTATATTTGGGAGTAACTTTTTCCAAGACTGGATCTTGGGCCTGCCATCATCAACGAAGTACATTTAGAGCAAAAGCCCGTTTGAATTTATTGCTCAAACTAAAGAATCATAGTTACCCAGGGTCCCTAGCTCCACTACTCAAAGTTTATAAGGCTAAGGTTACGACAATGCTCTTGTATGGAGCAGAAATTTGGGGTCTTTATTCAACCACAGCTTTAGAACGAACACAGTCCCAGCATCTGAGATGCATTTTGGGTGTAGATCCAAGAACATCTGCTGCAGCAGTTAGAGCTGAATTGGGAATTCACACAATTCAGGCATTATCAAAAATTAGAGCTTATAACTACTGGTGCAAAGTTAATGAAATGGAGACTGATAGACTCCCCAAATTATGCCTACTAGAGCAAATAAAACTACAATCACAAATCTCCTGGATCACCAAACTAACAAATTTTGTAAGAAGCTGTGGCCTTCCTGTTTCTTGCGTAACAGGAGAACAATCTAAAAAAAGAGTTGCCCAAAGAATTAAGGATATAGAAGCACAAACTGATATAGCTATCCTTAGTAAGGTGGGTAACTTGAAATGGCTGAGTAAATACAAATGTACTTTTCAAGTGGACAGTTATTTGAAGTCACAACTCCCAAAACATGTTAGGGAGATATTTACGAGAGCAAGATTTGAACAGCTTGACACAATGGTCAGATATGGGAGATTTCATGCTATACCGTACAATGAGCGTCTCTGCATTTGCGGAGCGGCAGAGGTAGAGGACCTGGCTCACATCCTATTTGACTGTTGTTTGTATAAGAGGGTGAGAGACAGGTATCTTGGTCTATATACCAAACGAATGACCCATTGGGATTCCCATATCAAAATAACTTACCTTATGTCCGGCCAGAATTTGAAAATAACATCCTGTCAAAACTCGTCCTGCAACAAGCAGGGCAGGTGCCGAACACAGGAACGAGAGACTTCTGCTGCAGTCTAGAAGCACTTTATTCTTCAGAGCAACAGCCGCAACAAGAAACAAAGCCAGCGTTGGCCGCTATCCGCAACCAACGCTATTATATACACACCTGAAACCCCCACCCATACTCCACCCAAACACGCCCACGCCCTCCCATTCCCTATAACTTCCCCACCCCACCCCTACAAGTCCCTTTGCCCGTCGCCCAACCAGGTAAGCCTCCTCCCGTGCGTTGCCGTCACTGTGCTCCACCCCCTCACCACCTCCCTGCCGTGCCCAACTCTGAAACCCCCTGTGGTCATCCACACCCGCAGCTCCTAGCCACCCAGGCACCGCGGCGGGAAGGGGCTTGTCTCCCAACGAACCCGCCATAGGTCCTGAACCCCCCCAGTCCGCCGTGAGTGGGCCCGAACCTCCACCGGTCAGCTGTGCGGAAGAAGACGACCGGGGCGGCGGCGCGGCCTCCCGAGCACTCCGGGCCGCCGACGCGCCGCCAGGCAAAGTCAGCTGTTGCGCGGCGGGGAAGGAGGACAGCTGAAGCGGTGGCGCAGCCTCCCGAGCCTTCCGGGCCGCCACCGCGCCGCCAGGCAAAGTCAGCTGTTGTGCGGCGGGGGAGGAGAACGGCTGAAGCGGCGGCCCGGCCTCCCGAGCCTTCCGGGCTGCTGACGCGCCGCCAGGCGCAGTCAGCTGTTGTGCGGCGACGGACGAGGGCGGTCGAAGCAGCGGCGCGGCCCCTGGAGTCTCCCGGGCTGCCACAGAGCCGGCCCCAACCGGCACGATCCCAGGAGCCTCGCAGTCCGCCGGGGAGGCAGGCATGTCGAGCGGGCGGCAGGAGGGGGTTGCCGGGGAGGTGGAGGGACCCCCCCTCGAGTGTCGGGCTCGGGTCCTTCACCAAAGGGAGGGGGTACAAGTGCTCTACACATACCGCGTTAACCCCTCGATAATCAACGCACAGTCTTAGGGTCCCGTCTTTCTTCTCCCTGAACAAGACAGGGGCCGCCATCTTAGATCGAGCGGGCTGGATGAACCCCCTCCGCAGGTTCTTGTCTATGTATTGACGAAGCTCCTGCATCTCCCGGGGTGCCATTGCGTACATGCGGGGTTTCGGCAGTTTTGCCCCTGGCTCCAGTTCAATAGCGCAGTCCGTGGGGCGGTGGGGTGGCAAGGCATCACACTCCTTCTCGTCGAAGACATCTGCGAGATCGCTGTACTCCCGTGGCACCTGTGTCTCAAGCCCAGTACCCACCCCTGCGGCCCCCTCTGACCCACCAATCTCCTCCGGGCCCATGAAGGAATGCTTTTCAGGAGGCTGGGGCCCTGTCCCGAGGTGGAGATGTCGGCATCCCCCCTCCCACCAAACCGTGGGGCCCCACCTGTCCAACCACGTAAGCCCCAGAATGACCGCCTCCGTCATAGACGGCACCACGACAAACCGGAGAGTCTCCCAGTGTGTACCCAATTCCATTCTCACCGGTGCCGTTACATGCGTAATGGGTGCTCCGCCCAAAAGGGACCCGTCTACCTGCTGAAATCGGATAGGTTTGGGGAGCCGCTGAAGGGGGATACCGGCCTCCCTTGCCATCACCAGGCTAATAAGGCAGCGCGTGCTGCCTGTATCAACCAAAGCCTTACACTCCCTCCTCTCACCTGTTCGTGGGCTTATCAATACCACAGGCAGCACAAAAGGGCACACCGGAGCGCTTACTATCGGGTCCTCCTCGTACTCGTGATCCTCAGACCCATCGGATGTGTCAGTCCGTCCATCCGCCGTGCCCACTGGACGCACCGGTGTCGATGTTCGGGGTGTCTTGTCGGCCACCTGGTACGCTGTTCTGGAGCGTTCTGCAGCTCTCCTGGGGGTCGGGACCCGTGCCACCGGAGGGTTGGGCCCCGGTCGTGGCGGAGGTAGCGGGCAGTCCACTGCCCGATGGCCCGGTTGGTCGCAGCAGAAGCAGCGGATTGTTGGATGGGGCGCCGGTAGGGGGCCGGGTTGTGTTGCCGCCGGCTCGGGCTTCCGGCTCTCGGTCTTCGGCCCCTCCGGGGTCCTCCAGGCTCCAGGGCCCACTACTGGCCTGCCCCGGGTGTCCTGCAACCCAATGTCTAGCTCCACCACCACCCGGAACCAATCCTGAAGCCGTGCAGGAACCCCCCGCACCACACATGCCCGCCGGAGAGCTCCATCAAGACCGGCCCAGAAGTGGTGCACCAACAAGCGCTCGGGCCACGAGCGTAACCTGCCCGCAACCCTTCGGAATTCGAGCACATACTCCTCTGCCAGTCGTCCTCGCTGCCTGATGGCTAACACTTCAGCTTCCGCACAATGTAAGCGGGATACATCCTCGAAGCGGACGCGCAGGGCTTCCAGGAACAGCCCCACGTCCCCGAGCTCACGGGCGTGGTCACTGTAGAGGTCCGCTGCCCAGGTTGCAGCCTCTCCCTGAAGGCACGCGGTGACCGCCACCACCATCGCCCACTGTGATGGATAGGCATGGGCATACCCGTCCAGATGGTTAATCACCTGCCCTAGGAACATGGCCAGGCGGTCGGGATGCCCATCATAGGTTGTGGTAAGCAGTGGGGGTCCCCACACCACACCCGGACCCCAATGCCCAACAGGTGGACGGGTCTGAGCCTGGGACACCCCCACTGACCTGGGTGCCGGACGTCCAGGGCCTCGGTCAGGCGTTGGCCAAGCATCACGCCCTCCTTGTGCTCGTGTGGATGGGCCCCGAACGCCACCCTCCCCAGGCACCTTGAACTTTGGGCTGGCCAGTCGGAAACGGGACGTTGCTGACTGACTGGGTGCCCCCCCAAGAGACCACTGTCCCGTGTCTTCTTCAGGGCCCATGGCCACCCAGGAACCGCTGTCACGTGCCCCGACTTCTCCAAACCTGTCGCGCAGCACATCCATAGTCTGGCTCCCGGGTGCGGTTGAATAGCTGTATTCCTCGCCGTCGTCATCGGTCAGCCGACGCTCCCTCCAACCCAGTGGAGCCCCACCGGGCCGGCCCGTTCGTCCTTGCTCGAGCCCCGTGCGCCCCAGGATCGAGCTCAGCCACCACTCCCCCCCCTGGGTCTGGCTACTAGCACCCTGGGACTCCACCGCAGGGTCAGTTGGTGGCACTTCGCGCACTTTAGGCCTTACAGCAGGCTGGACATCCTCCACGTCCCTCTCCGCAGGGGTTGTCGCCTCCGCCCCGGCCACGCCAGCCTCCTCCGATGCAGTCTCCAAAGCGGCCCCTTGCACACCCTCTGCCATGGCGCACAAACGGAACACAGCAGAAAGGCAGTAAGGCCGCAATGCCAAGAAAACGCTGGCTTTCTGTCAAAACTCGTCCTGCAACAAGCAGGGCAGGTGCCGAACACAGGAACGAGAGACTTCTGCTGCAGTCTAGAAGCACTTTATTCTTCAGAGCAACAGCCGCAACAAGAAACAAAGCCAGCGTTGGCCGCTATCCGCAACCAACGCTATTATATACACACCTGAAACCCCCACCCATACTCCACCCAAACACGCCCACGCCCTCCCATTCCCTATAACTTCCCCACCCCACCCCTACAAATCCCTTTGCCCGTCGCCCAACCAGGTAAGCCTCCTCCCGTGCGTTGCCGTCACCGTGCTCCACCCCCTCACCACCTCCCTGCCATGCCCAACTCTGAAACCCCCTGTGGTCATCCACACCCGCAGCTCCTAGCCACCCAGGCACCGCGGCGGGAAGGGGCTTGTCTCCCAACGAACCCGCCGTAGGTCCTGAACCCCCCCAGTCCGCCGTGAGTGGGCCCGAACCTCCGCCGGTCAGCTGTGCGGAAGAAGACGACCGGGGCGGCGGCGCAGCCTCCCGAGCACTCCGGGCCGCCGACGCGCCGCCAGGCAAAGTCAGCTGTTGCGCGGCGGGGAAGGAGGACGGCTGAAGCGGCGGCGCAGCCTCCCGAGCCTTCCAGGCCGCCACCGCGCCGCCAGGCAAAGTCAGCTGTTGTGCGGCGGGGGAGGAGAACAGCTGAAGCAGCGGCCCGGCCTCCCGAGCCTTCCGGGCCGCCGACGCGCCGCCAGGCGCAGTCAGCTGTTGTGCGGCGACGGACGAGGGCGGTCGAAGCGGCGGCGTGGCCCCTGGAGTCTCCCGGGCTGCCACAGAGCCGGCCCCAACCGGCACGATCCCAGGAGCCTCGCAGTCTGCCGGGGAGGCAGGCATGTCGAGCGGGCGGCAGGCGGGGGTTGCCGGGGAGGTGGAGGGACCCCCCCTCGAGTGTCGGGCTCCCGAGGCCCGACACATCCAATGTAGCACAGTATTTGAACAAAATGATCCAGTTAAGATCTGCATATGTGGGACTGATTGGGGTAGATTGTAAGGGCGACTCCGAAATATAATGTTTCCATATTTTATCTATATCTTAAATTTGCATTTTATTACTATTTTAACTTAAATTGTATTTTAATTCCATTTTAAATTGTATTTTATCAAATTCCATTTCGGATTGCTTTTATCTAGTTTTGGTGATGGTTTGTTGCTGGAACTTTGTACTTTGATATGGCCCAAGGGCTAATCAATAAAAGTTGTTGTGAAACCAAAAGTCCAAAGTTCTTGAGCTATCTATAAATATTATTTATATTTATTATATTTAAATTTTGCCTTTTCTCCAGAACTTAACGCAGTTTATAAGGGAATCAACATTCATTTTATCCCCAGTGAAATAAGTTAGGGGTAAGGGGGATGATGTCAAAGATTGTCCATGATTGAAGGTTTATTTTAACCTGATCTTCCTAGGTAAAGGTAAAGTTTCCCCCGCACATGCGTGCTACTCGTTTCCAACTCTAGGGGCCAGTGCTCATCTCCGTTTCAAAGCCGAAGAGCCAGCGCTTATCCGAGGACGTCTCCGTGGTCATGTGGCCAGCATGACTAGACACCAAAGGCGCACGGAACGCTGTTACCTTCCCAACGTAGTGGTCCCTATTTTTCTACTTGCATTTTTACGTGCTTTCGAACTGCTAGGTTGGCAGAAGCTGGGACGAGTAACAGGCGCTCACTCTGTTACGCGGCACTCGGGATTCGACCCACCAAACTGCCGACCTTCTGATCGACAAGCTCAGCATCCTAACCCACTGAGCCACCGCGTCCCCATGATCTTCCTAATCCTAGTCTAAATATGCCTTAACAATGTGCCAGACTGCCTTTTAATAAAAATGTAAATGAAAGAACCTTAATAGATTCCCCTTCTTTTCTCCTCCTTTCTGCAAAAACAGAGATGCTAGTATTACTCACTAAAGAAGGCAATAAAGCAGAGTGAATTTCTACTGATTCATATACCCATAAGCTACACCACTGCATTAAGTTTAATAGTTTATTCTGGGTACTGAGCAGTCGGTCTCTCCTTTATTCTACTCTGCAATTAAGCTCAAGAAGCCAGTTTTAGATCTACAGAAAGATCCAGCTCAAATATATAAACAGCAAATTGGCAGCACCTTTGTCTATGATCTATACTGTATATGTATGTGTTCATGTATCTGTATATATATGTATCTGTATATATTAAAGGAAAGGGAAGCACTATAAAAATGAAAAACATCTTCAGCTGAATGTTTAATTTCTGGTGTACTTCAGGGTCAGCAAGGGATCAGTCCTGGAGAGACCACCATCTCTTCACCTCTGTAATCAGTGTTTAAAATGAAAAGAAGGTGTATTTATCAGACATCTTTAGACATCTTTAGACACGAGCTTTAAATCACATTCAGACAGCTGCATGGAAAAATTAGAAGTTGTATTAACAACTCAGAAAAACCTGTGGCAGGAAGGTCTGCTGTAATATATCCCCAGGGTTGAGCTGTGTCTGGTTGAATGTTTGCTGCAAATGTTCAGAAGAAAGCGGGGTGTTTGATTTTTTTATGGTTTGGTTTCTCTTAATGGCTTCACACTGGGAAAGTGAGCTGAGTGGAAAAAATATGATTCATAGTCTTTCACTTGTCATATTAAAGGTGAGATCTGTATGCATGTCTCTTAGATGATTCCAATCAACACTTTCAAAACCTCACATTAAATTGTTTTTGTTCTTTACTTTTGTTATTTATAAAACTGCATTTTTTCTATTCTTTGGAATTGCCCAGTTTGCTTTGTATCTGTTTTCATGGGGACCCAGATGGCATATAATTTTTTGTAAATAAAAAATATTTAATCCTTTAAAATGTGTAGCAAAAACATGAAAGATAAGTGGACCCAAAAGGCAACCCACTGCTTATAGATTAGGGAAATTGAAGCCCTCTTTAGCAAAGAAATAGAAAACTTATGTGATATCTGGGAAATCCTATTTTTAAAAGAATTTGCTTCTCTGTAAATTGCCTCTTTATTTATCATTCTAGTTGCTTAATGATGCACATTAGCTGAGCATAAATCTGATTTATTTCTGCAGGAGCAATTTCAGAAAACCACAGTGTGGAACTCTCCGCATTTATAAATATTTGGAAAAGAAATAAAATTATCCTTTTACCTTGATACACTTTATTATGTAAATTCAAGTTTGATGTTATGGATAAATGAGCTAGGCTTTGACTCAGATGCCAAGTTAAAAGACTGAAATAAGTTCAAGAGTTCAGCTTTTACACTGAGAATTAAAGAGGCACTTTAGAAGAAGGCAGTGGAATGTCAATTTAAGATGATTAAGAAAAGTGTGTAGACATGTCCAGGAAGTAATTTAGGGTCAAGTTAGATTCATAGGAGGTCTTACCTTTACAATCTGTGGTGACCAAACTAAAGAAAATAAACACTTTAATCTTTTCATCTTTGCAGATAGTTACTGTACAAATTACAAAAATGAACCTTACCCTTTTTCCTGTTTATATTCCAATTTCTGACATATTATTTATTCTGAATTAAAAATGAGCTTTGCATTCGGATGGCATAACCAAGCAGTACAAATCCTTTCAATTCTAAATTCCCCCTAAAAAAGTAACACCTGAAAAATAACAGTATAAGATATTGGAGGTTATTATCAGAACTGGGTAATAAATCCTTGGCTTTCAGATATATATTCTTATCAAAACAGATAAATTTCCCTTCATTCTACCACCCCTTGCCTTACTCTGTAGCTCTTAGAAGATTTAAGTGATGGATGGGAGACATCCATTGCCTTATCCACCCCCGCCCTGTAAAACATACCATGATAGATGCCACAGATTTGCAGACATCCCTTCCCCCCATTTTTTTTAGAAGAAGAAGAAAACTTGTCAGTGATTCAATCCATTCAGTCCACGGTCATTTCTCAATGAGAACTATTTACCAGAAATGACACTGTATCAAGAGATCACATGATGTTCTCAGCTATTTTTGATGAACAACAACAACAAAAATGCTACTGTAAATGGGCAAATGTGAAAACATCAGTGTTATGCTTTGGCTAAAGAATGCCCTAGAACTGTCACTGTTGGGAAGTAGAAATAGAGTTTAGTAATGATTGGTAAGAAGAGCATCATTTTTACCCAAAAGCCACTGTATTTGAAGTGTCTGGAAATACATTGATAGAAATGGCTTTGACAAAATTGCATAAGGTCACAGAATATTCCTTTATACTTTCTCCTGTTAATGGATGAAAATCTGCTTTTTGCTTAGTTTCTACACATTAGATCTGGGCAGTCTGTGGTTCTTCAAGTGCCAACAAAATATGGCAACAACTGTGGCTAGCATCTTCACAGGCAAAGAGGTATGTTACGCTGACCACAGAGAATTGATTCTAATTTGCTCTTTGTGCTGAGTTCAGTTTGATGCTGCAATCCTTGCCCCCATCAGAGCACACACGGGACATGACAGCACAAGTACAAAAAGGGCAAGGCATGTATTGCAATGCTGCTTTCCATTAGTCTACCCCCCTGGACAATGCCAAAATACTGCTGGTCACTCTTCTCAGCCAGTTTGATAGGGATGCTGTTGTGAGAAAAATGGATTGTGTTATGCCTGGAAAGAAGATAGGGTATAACTCTGAGAAATATTTACATATATTAATAAACTCTAATACAAATATGTGTGAATTTTATTTGGTTTTTTTTCCAGTCAGATAGGAATTGGCATTTGGAAATACACAAGTATTATAATGCCCCCAGATGGTTATTTAATGCTTACTTCCAATTTTTAAGTAATAACACCTTTAAATAATAGCCTAAATCGTCTCTGAAATCTCATGATAGTTCCATTAAATATGCTAAAATGTTGCAAGATTTGGCCATCTGGTGAGGCTTTGACTATCTTTTTCACATAATGGCTTTATATTATTTAATGCACCACCATTGAACAAAATTTCACTGCAGCACTCAAAAAGCTACTGGTCTCTATAAAAAGAACTGAAAATCCAAAAACTTCAACTTCAAATCAATTAATATAGAATTGTTGCAAAGTCTGTTTTTTTTTACTCATCCTTTCCTCACAATTAAGATGGCAGCAGGTGCTGCTTGACCGAAATGTGCTAAGTTGCTCTTATTCAGGACATTTCGGGAGGAAGGTGACCTCAGCAATCAAAGATACCATTGTTTATTGGTGGGAGGAAGGATCACTCTCCATCTGTCTTCTTTTGGGATAGAGCCTGGGCCCCAGAGCATGAGACTGGATTCAGAGAAGTAATTTGGAAATGTTGTTAATGGCGATAAAATTATCCTGATCATTTAAGACCCAGCAGTAAAGCAGGGCCACTTATCAATAGCAGGCAGAGCTACACGTTGTATGAAGACATATTTCCATTTAGTATTCTAACTTTACAGACCATTAATTGCTACAGACTCTTTTTTTTCCTCATTACGTTATAGCTCCAAAAAAAGAGAGGCAAATCTAAGTAACAATTAGTTCACACAGTATTGCTTTACAGTCTTGATCACTAAATAAGACCTTTAAAAAAAAAACTTGGTACATAAGTGGCCATTAAGAGCCTCTCCACCAAAGTGTCTGTGCATTTTCAGTATTTTGTTAAACTGCAATTGAGTGAAAAAGAGTGAACCTCTATCTCTCTCTTACCCCCTCCATCTCCTCCCATGTGGCTGCACAATTTGCTTCCACTTTAGTTAACAGTGTTGTAGAAAGATGACAGAGTTGCGGTTAACTTTAATGATGCACTTGTACAAAATGTGGGCTATACTTTTAGCTTGTTCCAATAAGTTATTGTTAAATTATTCATTGTTTGAAGTTGGGATACAATGCTAAACTAAAGTGAATATAACTGGAAATGTCTGCAATCTCCTCTTTATAGCTACAGAGCAAGACCTAAAGCTTACCTAGGCTCATTTCCTAGTACCACAACTGCTTTGTTTGGTAGGGTGTTTATTATTCTTATTCACCAATAAATACCTTTAGAGTGTTTATTATTTTCCTAATAATTTCCTATAAAACAAGAGAAATTAACAAGTCTTTTACCTCTCCCCCTCCAACCATCCAAAGTTAAAGGCTCCTTAAAAACAAAAGTCTGTGTGTTTCTTAAGATGAATGGAACAAACCTGTCCCTTGGCAACTAATGCCATCACAAGAGCAAATCAAATAGGCAATCGGATTATGACTTGATTCAAACTATTGTACCATTTTGCAAATCACAACACAGAACAAAGCCATTGAAGTTGGTATAACTTTCTATATTTCACATATTGGAAATGACTTTTTAATTGTACCATATAGGAAAAGGATGGGATAAGAAACAGACCTAATATATGAATGACTTTGGAATGTTTTCTGCATGGCTTCTCTAAATGAAAGGCACACAATGACTCTGTTTCTGAAGAAATGGATACATCCAATATAGAATGCATGGTTATTTCTTTATCAAATGAATATTTTACCTCAATACTGAAGGATTCTGGGATGTTTATAAGCAAATGAAAGCAAACAAACAAAAAACAAAAAAATGTCAAACACATAACTCAGGTTAGATACCCAGACCCTTCTGAAATACCACAGATTTAACTAATTTCCAAAATATCAACAAATGGGGGGGGGAGGTTAACCACCAAGAAAAGAATATTCCATAGAGTAGAGGTATGTCAGGAAAGACCTGTTGTCTTATTCACACCTTATGCATCTTGAAAGTCTCAACAGGGCTTCTCTAATTGATTAAGCTGGCTGGGTGGATTCAATTCTGATCTCAGCTCCAAAACAAGCATTAGTGTGAATCAAAAGTATGAAATCAATTTTAGGACAAGGTTCACACTTGGCCTTCAATTACTTGTTGAACCTTATATTCCAAAACTTGTGGGGTCTGGATAAGTAGTGGGTGGGTGAAAGCAGAATGTTAATTTATTGAATTAAATTTATTGAATTCTGTTGTGTTTTCCTCTTTCTGCCCTGCCCAAGGACAGCCACAAGGTATACAAAGTCTGTTACACTTTGTCAGCTATTCAGTTGGAAGGAAGCCAGATGATAACAGGGTCTTGAAACAAAGCCCATAAAGGGAGGAAAAAGATCAGAAATGGAGCCAGGAAAGTCCATTTTAGTGAAGTTTTCTTCTATTCAAAGCCAACAGTGGGGAAAGTCTCTTTACCATGCATAATCCCTATACTTTGTATCCAATAAAAGACTGATAACATTAAATGCCTGGGAAAGGGCGGCCGCCGGGGCACTTGACTGTGTTGTACCCTTGCGACCTCTGACCTGGCGCAGATCCCGCTAGGCTCCATGGTTCTCTGCGGAGCTACGGGAGATGAAGCGTCGGAGACGGGGTCTAGAGAGCGGTTGGAGGTCCAGGCGATCTGAATCTGACCGATTGCAGTTAAGAACCTTTATAAGGTCTTATCTTGCAGCGATAAGGACAGCAAAGTCTAACTACTTTGCTGCCCTCATCGTGTCCGCAGATAATTGCCCGGCCGCCCTGTTTAGGGTAACTCGCTCCCTCCTTAATCAGGAGGTGAGGGAGGATCCCTTACGGGGACGAGCTGAGGAGTTTAGTCATCATCTGGCGGACAAAATCGCTCAGATCCGGACGGTCTGGACTCTGACTGGGCAGAGTCTGACGTGGAGGAATCGGACGGTCTTGAGCATGTTATCTGGACTGAGTTCGATCCTGTTTCCCCTGATGATGTGGACAGGATCATGGGGAGGCTGAGCACCACCACCTGTTTGTTGGATCCGTGCCCCTCCTGGCTAGTTTATGCGGCCCAGGAGGAGATACAAGGCTGGTTCCAGGCAGTAATAACTGCTTCTTTGAAAGAGGGTGTCTTCCCTGCCACCTTGAAGGAGGCAGTGGTGAGATCCCTCCTCAAAAAGCCTGCCCTGGACCCGGCTGTTTTAAATAACTATCGTCCAGTCTCCAACCTTCGCTTTTTGGCGAAGGTTGTTGAGAGTGTGGTGGCGCATCAACTTCCTCTGTTCCTGGAGGAAACTGATTATCTGGACCCGTACCAATCGGGTTTCAGGCCCAGATACAGCACGGAGACGGCATTGGTCGTGCTGGTGAATGATCTCTTGAGGGCAAGGGACAGGGGTTGCTCCTCTGTCCTGGTCCTATTACATCTCTCAGCGGCTTTCGATACCATCGACCATGGTATCCTGCTGCGGCGTCTCAGGGGGTTGGGAGTGGGAGGCACCATTCTACGGTAGTTCTCCTCCTACCTCCAGGGCCGCTCGCAGTCAGTGTTGACGGGAGGGCAGAGATCCACCCCGAGGCCTCTCATTTGTGGAGTCCCTCAGGGGTCAGTTCTCTCGCCTCTCCTGTTCAACATCTATATGAATCCGCTGGGCGAGATCATTCGTGGCTTCGGGGTGGGGTATCACCAGTACGCTGATGATACCCAACTTTTTCTTTCCACCCCGAAACAACCCAGTGATGCCCTCTCCGTGATGTCCCGATGCCTGGAGGCGGTTCAGGTCTGGATGGGGAGAAACAGGCTTCGTCTCAATCCCGCCAAGACTGAGTGGCTGTGCATATCGGCATCTCGGGTTAACCAGACTATTCCATCTCTAATGATGGGGGGTGAGATTTTACCCCCCGTTGATAGGGCTCACAACTTGGGCGTCCTCTTGGATTCACGACTCAATTTTGAAGACCATATAGGAGCCGTGACCAAGGGGGCTCTTGCCCAGGTTCGCCTGGTGTGCCAGTTGCAACCCTATCTGGACCGAGATGCCCTATGCATAGTCACTCATGCGCTCGTGACCTCCCATTTAGACTACTGCAATGCTCTCTACATGGGGCTGCCCTTGAGGACCACTCGGAGGCTTCAGGTCTACTCCGCAAGCTGCATTGGCTCCCGGTTGCCCTCCGGGTGAGATTCAAGGTGCTGGTGATGACCTATAAAGCCCTAAATGGCTTGGGTCTGGGATATCTGAGGGAACACCTGCTGCCAGCATCAAGCTCCCTTCGCCCAGTGCGCTCCCACAGGGAGGGTCTTCTCAGGGTGCCACCAGTAAGAGATTGCCGGCGGACAACACCCAGGGATAGGGCCTTCTCAGTGGGTGCGCCTGCCCTTTGGAACCAGCTGCCAGTGGAGCTTAGGACTGCCCCCGACCTCCGTTCATTCCGCCGGGACCTGAAGACCTGGCTCTTTGAGCTCTCTGGCCCAGGCTGAGAATTTTAATTTTAGTTTTAATTTTAATTTTAACTGGGGTTTTACTTATGCAGGGACAAGTATAATTTTTTAAATCTGTTTTTAACTTTTGTATTTTTGTTTTTAATCACCCTGTAAACCGCCCTGAGTCCTTTGGGAAAGGGCGGTATATAAATGTAATAAAATAAAATAAAATAAATAAATAAATAAATAAATAAATAAATAAATAAATAAATAAATAAATCTTTAACAAGCTAAACGAATTGTAGCTGAACATCCAAAGTAAATACATCAGAAACATCTCTGTTATTTGTTAAGGGGTGGGGAGGGTGGGGAGAGAGAGAGAGAGAGAGAGAGAGAGAGAGAGAGAGAGAGAGCAGTTGCCACTAAATTTGAACACATCAAAGTGTATAGAAAATAAATAACCTTGCTTTGGATTTTGCAGTGCCTTATCCACATTTGCTCTAAAATTAAAAATATACATTTCAAAGGGAGTCATCAGGGCAAATCTGAATAAAGTAGGAAACAGGGCTTGCTATTCTTGAAGTCAAGGTAAAAGAGAAATCCATTCCAAATCCCTCCCTGGATCTTTCTTTTGTTTGTTTGTTGGATCTGAGATGGATAAAGAAATAAAGTGAAAAGAATGGAAGACAAATAGAAGTAAAAAAGAAGTCTTTGTGGGTTATCTGTTTTTCTCAGTGCTAAGTTGTGCTTTATTAGTGATTTTACTACAAGGTAAGAATCAAACTACCGTAGTTGTTATTTCTAATACATAACATGGAATCATTTCTGATTTTTTTTAAAAAAAAAACCTGCAAACCAACCCATCTGATTTGTTTCCAAATGTGATCTTTAACCTCTGCCATGCATCGATGCTCCTTTATAATTATTTTTTATTCTATTCCAAAATGACTGGCAGAACACTTTACAAATAGGGTAATAAGACTTTTAATCAGGCCTCCATGAGCCTCTTAATACAAACTGCAGTTGTCTATGCTATTTCCAGCTGCTATAGTTCTAAAGATATGGTGTTGTTTTATTGTAGGCTGAAAATTTTAATCTTTCTGTAATATCGGTTTATGTTTGATTTTGCTGGGAGTCCTTTTCAGCCACATCTGTGAAAGTGATGCAAAAACCTTGAAATAAATCAGTGAGCAAAGCAGGGATCACACTTTGTCTTGGAGATCCTACAATGGTGTTTCTCAACTTCAACAATTTTAAGATGTGTGGACTTGGCTGACTGGGGAATTTTGATCATTGAAGTCCATTCATCTTGCTGTGGTTGAGAAACACTGTCCTATATGAACCAAGCAATGTATCACAGGGCAGCTGATTGACAAAGGAATGGTCAACTTTAGTCCAGAGGACATGTTAAAGTCACATCATTATTCAAATGAGGGAGACAAGATCTATATACATATTTTTTTTGTGTGTATGTGTGTCTGCCTATTTCTATCCTTCCATCTTGCCATTCCTTCATCCCTTCACCCTTCCATCCCTCCCTCCCTCCATCCATTCTGCTTTTTCCTTCTCGTGTAACAAGTGTTATACAAAACACAGAAGTATGAGGGAACAAACCAAAAAACTAAAGAGATAAGAGATAGCAAAAGGAAATATAGCTGAAGCTAGTTATACCCCCACCATTTGCTATATGCCTTTCCATTTTTCTCTCCTTGCAAAGCATCCATCATCTTAATGCACAGCTTTATATATACTGACTTGTTCTTCTGAGATGAGTTTCTCACCTTTTTTTAAGAAGCTCATCAACTCCATCCAACTATGACTTTTTCAGTCTTCCCCTTCCCCTTGACACATTCACTCGATCTTGGTATATTTGCTCTGAGATTTCATTCTCTTTCATTTCCTCTTTGAGATCAAATCAACATATTTCTTTCATAGAGGTCATTCATTTTGTATTCATCTCATATTCATTTTTTGTCTCAATCTCTTGTTTTACTATGCATATTTTTAAGAACTCCACTCCCAATGTACTCAACTTATTTTTCCTTGATGTACTGAACCATTAGTTCCAAATAACAAAGTGGGCATATGCATACTTTTATCTACACTCATTTTTCTTCTTTTCACAAGTATTAATTCCTTGGAAATAAGCCAGATACTACCTCTTCAAATCAGTATTTGCACATCTCAAGATGCTTCCGCATCTTTAATAAACATCCTGCCAAAGTATACTCATTCTTGCTCTCATTTTTTACTGTTTATGTGTAACTCTATATTAGATGTCAGATACATCTAGCTTTTTAATATATTAATTTTCAGAACTATAGTCATTGTACTATTTTATCGAAGAATTACTGCAAATCATGTTAATTTTCAGCATTCACATTTCTTCCTGTTTCTCAACCAACATTCTTACAAGTATTCTGGATCCATTTATCCCCAAATATATTCAGCAATCAGTGGAACATCACAATCTTTTCTTACATTCTTGATCAATGTTGAATCATTTACTAAGCATTCAGTTTATTCTCCCATTTGCTTATTTCCATCATATATTACTTTTGTGACATTTAGCAACCAACCTTCACATTTGTACAAAATATTCCATTTTTCAACCCTATTCTCTTTATCATAGATTGTCTGCAGAAGAACATACAATACCTTTTCCCTCACATTTGTACATTTTAATACACATTCAGTTGTACAGAGTTTTCATAAATTGCCAAAAAAGCCAATGTAGCACAGGAGGGAGGGAATGATTGGGTGGTGTTTTTACACAGTCCCAAACTGGTGAATTGGAGGGAAGATTAAATGATTCATTTATTTAAATATTTACAGCTCACCTACTAACAAGAAGGTCTCATGGTAAGTGATAACCTGCAGATAATTTATACCACGGGTGTCAAACTCGTCACGTCACGTGTCATGATATATCACGACTTTTTTTCCATTACCGGAGCTGGGGTGGGCACGGCCTCCATATGATGCAACCAGCCCATGGGCTGGCAGTTTGACACCTCTGGTTTATACCATATGTAGGATTAATTATAGCATAAATTGTCATGAAGTTGATTGTGGGTAGTTTGACAGTGAGAGCTTGGAAAGTAAAAATGATATTATGGAAGGATTCTTTGGCCTACATATGAAAGGGAACAATATTAAGTTCCAAGTAAAATAAGTTTCATAGAGGCACTCTGTTGACTCTTCAACCCAAGATTCAGAAAAATGAGAATGATAATAATAACAATAACAACAACAAAATAAATATAAGATCAAAGTTTATATGTAGAGTTGTGCCAATAATATATAATCCAAAAAAAGAAAATACTTGACCAGAAATTTGATAGGATGACCATATATCCTGATACCATTGCTAAAAACTGAAAGAGAATAGATTCCAGACCAACACAGGATTACACAAGTGTATTTTTATCTGCAGCAACTTTCAAGTTTGTGGACTTTAATTCTCAAAATGCTGCTCAAAAGACCACGCTGGACTCGAATCCTGAAATGTGAAGTTCATGCATCTAGAAGCTGCCAAGGTTGGGAAGTGATGATTTACATGAAGCTGGCAATATAATGTCTTACTGAGAACCCATGAGAACTGTACATGTCTGAACACTAGTGGCTCTTACTCAAAGCCAGCATGCAAGGGATAGTTTGAACTGAAGGAAATAGAAAAATTGAACATGCTTCCTTCATCTCCCCCTTCTCACTGCCTTAAAAAAAAAGCTGTGGAGGAGGAGCTAAAGAACAAAGAACATACAACAGCAACTAATTGCTGTGGTGATAGAATCTTGCACACAGAGAAAAGTGACGGTGTGAGCCTCCCTTTATTCTTCAACCAGAATGGTATTTGATACTCCCTGTTTTTTTCCAGGTCATGGCATTTTGCAGAACAGCTTTTCCTAAAGTGTCATAGTCACCCTAAGTTCTGAGGATATGTGTTTAATACAAGTTGAGTAAAGTCAAGCAAGCATAAGAAGGGGCAAATCTAATCTCCAAAGGTCATTGAAGCATGTCTCCCCTCTCCTATTATTCATCCTAGTCAGCTCGCTGGGACTTTTTTTCTGCTCTCCTCAGATTCAATTCAAATTGCCCTACTCAGTAAGGAGCCGGATGATACAGAGCCCCATGTCAGTAATAATCAGCTATCAAAGGCTATTAAGTAACAGCTGTAGCAATTAAGCTATGCAAAAGTCTCAAGATAAATGGTCATTTATATGGCCAAAGGGCATTCTTACAACCAAACATTCAGTCCAGGCAATGTCTGTTTTACTTTATACATTCTCTATCCTTTTTTCATCATTAAACAACTTCAATGTCACTTAAATGGCTGGGCTGGCATTTTGGACACATTTGCAGATATTTTAAGGGGATGATAGATTCAAGGCATTGCTTTTGCTACTTAATCCAGCACTCCATGGGAAAAATCACCCTGATCTGAGGAGAAAAATGAAACATGTAATAATCCTTTAAACAGGGGACCTATTACTTGCTGTAACTACTTAAAGCTTACCATCCCTCAATAAAAAAGAATCAAAGATTTTGAACATATCCCTTCCGGATATATTCTTGGGAACTTCCGGGTATCTATAGCCCCCATACGTTGCTATAAAAGTTCTACTGCAAATATATGAGCATCTAGACCAGCGGTGTCAAACTGCCAGCCCGCAGGCCGGATGTGTCATGGTGAAACTGTGCCCACCCCATTGCTGACAATGGAAAAAAAGTTGTGATATGTCACGTGATGTTTCTAATTAGACACCCCTGATCTAGATTACCAGCTTAAAATGTTTTCATAAATAAATTGAAACATAAACCAAATATATGAGAAGTGGCCTTTGATAACCGTGTTTTTCCTAAATGTCTCTCTTTTAAATTTTCTCTGTTTGTGGCTATCACCGTGCCTGGCAGCAATAACTCCATCATTTATCTATTTGCTCAGTTTCTTTCTGCTTGAGTTGAAGCCACTACCATTTAGCACTGTGTTTTCTGATTGAGAGTAGCACCTGATTTTTTAAACTGGATATGTCAGGGGATGAAATGGGTGACCTTCCGTCTACAGGCAGCTCTTTACCAATAACCAACAAGCCGTCCATACTTATCTGTTCTAGGTAGCACTATGCTGTATGCTGTTTTAAATAAAATCCAAGTTATTTACACCTGATTGGGCCACATTTCATAGAACTGTCTACTGGGGTGCTTAAACATATGTCTCAAAGCCCACTGCACATAGATTTAATGGTTGGATTTATGCACTTATTTATTTAAGTATTATTTTATTAGTTTTAAGGACTCCTTGAGTCCAAATAAACTTTTAAAGGACTCCTGGTTCTGAAGCAACTTTGGGCAGCTTATATTTTAAGAGAAAAGAAAGGCAATAAAAAGAGCATAAGACACCCCCACCCCCACACACACATCTTATAGCCATGGTCACATTAAGTAAGCCACTGAGGCTTGAAATAATAATAATAATAATAATAATAATAATAATAATAATAATAATAATAATAATAATAATAATAATAATAATAATAATAATAATAATAGTTTTCCTACTCTCCTGGCCCAAATGCTTGGGGGGAAAGTCTTGTTTTAGCACTTTGTGAAAGGCTAATAGACATAGGGTCATCTGGATCCCTGGGAGATGCTGTTCATAAGGCAAATGCTGCCAAAGAGAAAGCGCATAATCTATGGTATAAAAACCACATCTAAGCTTGCATATATTATAGTAAAATAGTTTATTCTACATAAACAATAGTGTTCATGTTCCCTGCCCTTCATAGATAACAAATGAATTCATGAAGTGAATATTTGACTAGATTGAATTAATGTGTGAACTCAGCCCTTATGGTTTGTGATACATTATGGTATACACTATAGTTTATGCCTTTGTACTTATAGCTTAGCATGATATATGTACTCAGTAAAACTATGTATATCATCCAGATCATGACTTGAAGACAACTGGTTGGTTTGTGACTGCTTTAGAGACCCTTATTTTATGATGTGTCTAACAACCCAACAGGGGTGTAATGATATCTAGGCACCTGCTTCCCTATTGCTTGTCCTTAAAAGCTTGGATTGGATTTGCATCAGTGACTCTGACACAAAAAACTTCATACTTCATTACCAATGTCTGTGGTTGCCCCGTCCAGCAAAATAGGCTATTATCTAAATGCATCATTTTATTTCCTTATACCTGTCTGGCTGAAGGCACATATAACTATAACAAACTGCATCAAGCAGCTCCAGGAGATAGTAATATATGGCAATTTAGTGGTAATAGACTTCTGATTTTTCCAGTGCAGAGAGATGACGTGTTTCTGAATGATAAGAAATAAGGAATAGTACTAATATTGGT
Organism: Vipera ursinii; assembly: GCF_947247035.1. NCBI lineage: Eukaryota > Metazoa > Chordata > Lepidosauria > Squamata > Viperidae > Vipera > Vipera ursinii. Next base: position 299,060,790 of record NC_139512.1, read on the forward strand.
GTTGTTCCAGGCAGTAGTCACCAGCTATAAATACATTTTCCAGGTTCATATTTATAGTAGATATAGGAATCATTTTAAAATCTCTGTGCTTTATATTAAGCAACATTGGAACATTGTTACCTTTCTACCTAAGTAGTACCCATTTATCTATTCACATTTGCATATCTTCAAACTGCTAGGTGGGCAGGAATTGAGGCAAGAACAAGAACTCACCCCGTCATGCATTGCTTGGGTCTCAAACCTGGGCTGTCAGCTTTCCAGCTTCCACTGAGCCATCGTGCCTTCCTGTATGTGGTTACTGATTTTTTTTTAAAAAAATCAAGTGCTGCAGTGGCTTAAAGACAGCATTGGGCAATATAAGATGGTTCATCTTCATCTTTCATATCAACTAAAAATAAACTTGAGACCAATATTCTACAGGGAGGGGGTGTCATCCCTGTTCCTGGAACAAAGAGCATAGCACCCATTCCTTGCATGCTGCTTTGCCATTTATTTTTCATAGCTCAAATAAGAATACTTGGAGAGGAATCAATATTGTTCCTGCAATGGTAGCTTTCAAAGTGGAATTCCTCCAAAGCCAGCTTGCACTACTTGATTATTTTCTTTGCCAAAAGCAAAATCACATCCGAAAATCAAAGCTCAAACATATATATCCCAACACCAAATCAGCTTTGGGAGATTCTAAGCAGCATTGCAGAAGAACTAGTTTGTCTCCAGTTGCAATTTATGGACAGGTTTTCTTGACAGCTAGAACAATAATTAAGGATCATGGGGAATTCTCTAATTCATCTAAAATTAATTTATCCAGATTGGACTTGCCAAACTATTATGTCACTTAGAAAGAGCTATGCTCTTTTCCTAGGGTAATCAGATTGACCCAAAAGCCTTGTTTATCAACTTAAAAAAGAAAAATGTTTTCCAAAGATAACATAAATTATTGACTGCTATCATAAAGCAGAGAGGCTTGAAATGTATGTCTTTGTGTCTCTCTCTACCCATCTCCCCTTCCATCTGAAGTTTCATTCTCGTTTCCTTAGATGTGTGGGTGGGCAAATGTGTATTTACAGTATATCTATATATAGACAGATATGTCAACATTTATATCCTGCCAAACCCCAGTGATTCCAGGCAGCTAAAACCCAAGTAAAACTCATAAAATAATCATCATAAAATAAACATCACAATGATAATATGAAAATAAGGACATAGCAAAAACCTACAAGACATTAATTTGATGGATTAACTTCTTCTAGTAAAAAAGTATTTCAGAGTTAGTTGCCCAAAAGGACACAACAGAATGTTTTAAGGGCTGGCCTCTCACTTCTCCAATGGCACCTTGGTAAAGTTATGCTCAACATATTCGGTGAACAATCAAAAGGTGATAATCCAGAACTGAGGAGAGAAGAGTTTGTCCCCATCATGTCATCCAAATGTGAAATGTATTTATACAGCCACGAGTAGTGAACACTTGTTTGGAAACTCTGCAATCTTCATTCTCATACTTGTCATGAACAAGACTGGTACTAGTATAAGCTTCAGAGATTCATTTTTATACCAGGGAGATATGCCCTAAATTTGGAATATGATGGCAGAAACGTGAGAGGGATGAGAAAATCTAGTTCCATCTGGACTAGTTAAAAACTTCCTGGAAGGCAGAAAGGAGAGAGAAAAGAGAAAAAAAAGCAAGGAAAGGCAAATTACTAGAGGAGAGACAGAAGAAAGACAAGAAATAAGGTGATACTGTAAAGAAGGACAGGAGTAAAGGCATACTTTCAGTTTTATGATTAAAAATACTGAAGGTGAAAACTTTGGGACTTATATGTTTTTGCTGGATCTACTAACAATCTCCATGTATTCAACTAATGGTAAGAATGGATTTAGCCAACTGAGCCAGGGCAAAAAGGGGAGCAAGGAGGGTAAATGTTGAAAGTGGCATTGCACTGGAATAATATAAGTCTGAACTTGAATCGTTACAATTTAATGAAAGTGGTGGATCCTGCAAATGTCTATGAATGGACTCTGTGTGAATAAATCTGTGTGATGCATGGCTGTCTGACCTAGTGTGACCACTCTCTAGTAGTAGGGGAGAATGCTGTAGGATCTATATATGTGATCCTATACATGTACAGAAATTGGTATTAGGTGGAAGAAGGGATTTCCTATCAGAGGCGGCACATACTAGATAGCAGAAAGTTTTAAAAATAGCACAGATTTTACACAACGCACACATACCCATCTATCCACAAGTCACAAATGTTGAAAAATTGTCCATTGCTGAGATATTCCTCCATTTTATGTTAAATATAACATTACCTATACACGTATGGACAATCTGAGGGCAGGGATGAAGAAAAGAAACAGCCTAGCGAACATCAGTGTAGGTCAGGGGTAGGCAACCTTGGTTCTTTTACAACTCATGGACGTCAACTCCCAGAATTCCTAAGCCAGACATGCTGGGTCAGGAATTCTGGGAGTTGAAGTCCACGAGTCATAAAAGAGCCGAGGTTGGCTACCCCTTGGTGTAGGTAGTCCTCAATTTACAACCACAACCGAGCCCAGGAATTTATCTTGCTGAGTGAGAAATTTGGTGAGTTTTCTCCCATTTGACGTCCTTTCTTGCCACATATGTTAAGTAAATCACTGCATTTGTTAAATTGGTAACACGGTGGTTAAGTGAACCTGGATTGCCCATTGACTTTGCTTGTCAGAAGGTCACAAAAGATGATCACATGACCCCCTGGGACAATGCAATGGTCATCAATAAGAAATAAGTTGTCAAGCATCCAAATGTAAATCACGTGACCATGGGGAGGTTGCAACGGTCATAAGTGTGGAAAATGGTCAGAAGTCACTTTTTTCAGTGCCATTCTAACTTCAAATGGTCACAAAACAAACTGTTGTAAGTTGAGGACTACCTGTATTTTTATTTAAGGGGAATAATGCCTCCTTTCTGAAGCTGACAGAATTTTAATTGACTAGAAATCTCAAAGAGTAGGGGATAAAAAGTAAAATACAATACCCCAAGAGAATACATTTTTGCTTTTTCAAACCAAAAGATATTTCTATTATTGTTTTCCTTTATTTCCTCTTGGGTTTGCAATGCTCTCAAAATGAATCCTGCTATTGGTTGACTGAGTAAGACTACATCATATTTTATGATGATCGAAGGACTGTACACTTTGCTGGTAATGAGGATTTGCTGCCCTTGGGCCCAGTTCCTGCAATATATTATGGATCTCAGGAATGTGGTCATTACTTTGTCTTAGCTGCAAAATTACTTTTATTGACTTGCAGTTAAAATATCCTTAAAGCAGGACTTTACATATGTCTTTGCCCTCTGGAGAAGGAATACAGTAAGGAATTAGGTTTCAAGGTGAGAATCCTGAAAACAAAGAATCAGATGGAGAACCATTCTTAAATATTTTTAGAAGAATTCAGAAATCAAATGTAGGGTGTCCCTGACTACATTACATTTTTAAAGTTATCTTATTTGCTTTTTGGTCTCCATTCAACTCTAACATGTCAGTTCACTCTGAATGCGGTTTTCAGTCTGGAAAATGATCATCGTTGTACTAAAAATAACTTCCTGTTGGACTTCTACTCCCCAACATTGACCGATATGGTCAGTGCTAACTATCTCAAAAAACTTTGTTCATAACATGTGAAAGCTACAGATGACAATGATGATAACAACACTGCTCTGCCTCTGAAAGGGAGTGTCCACAACTGCATTTCTCACCACCACTTTTGTCAAAACTGCAATTGAGATTGCACAATGCATAGGCTTCCGTGTATATACAATATAAAAGGTAAAGGTTCCCCCGCACATGCGTGCTAGTCGTTTCCGACTCTAGGGGCCGGTGCTCATCTCCGTTTCAAAGCCGAAGAGCCAGCGCTTGTCCGAGGACGTCTCCGTGGTCATGTGGCCGGCATGACTAGATGCCAAAGGCGCACGGAATGCTGTTACCTTCCCACCGTAGTGGTCCCTATTTTTCTACTTGCATTTTTACGTGCTTTTGAACTGCTAGGTTGACAGAAGCTGGGATAAGTAGCAGGCGCTCACTCTGTTATGCGGCACTCAGGATTTGACCCGCCAAACTGCCAACTTTCTGATCGACAAGCTCAGCGTCCTAACCCACTGAGCCACCGCGTCCCTATATACATTATTATACATCCTGAACTTGCAACAAAAAATGGCTAGAGTGTGTGGGTTAATCTTTAGGATATGGTGTCATGCAGACACAGCTAGCATGTAAGATCATTTACTCTGTTGCCGATAGCCTAATTCTATGCAAATGTGATTATTATTTTTTTGGTTCAAGGAACCTCTGAATTGTTTCTGAATGTAGTGTTGCTTACAGAAATTTTCAGAAGAAAGAGGAGAAATGACCTGCTGTTATTACTGATAGAACAACAGCTCTGGCCATGGTCAGATGAACAATGTTAGCTTCATTTTCTGTGGACCCGCAAGGAAGAAACAGTTCTACAGGGCAGACTGTTGACAGAAGCCTACAACATTCAGGCTTGCCCAGGGAGAGCGAAGATGGCAAGGAGAACCTGGAAAGGTGCACCGCACGGGCATCCCATAGGGTTGCCTATATCAAAATCTTGCAATTTAGCAGATACAACATCTTAGTCCAAGGTGCCTCCCTTTTGTATGCATGTGCAATATTCACACATATTAAAAAAGGCTTCGACTGTGACACTACATTTGCCATTTTGCAGATTTTAATTCCCTACCTCTTCCATGGACATTCCTGGACCACAGAGATATTGACTGCTTTTTAATGTTTTCTTGACTCAGATATAAAAAGAAGGTGGTTCTCTCTTTCCCAGTGGACCATACGAACATCAGATCCAGTGGATTCAGAGTCAGCTGCATCACAATATTTTCCATGTTTTTAAATCGGGTTGTCTTAAAGTAGCTGAATTTTTTTAAATGTGAGAAGTGAGTTTTGTTCTTAGACAATAACTAACAATCAGAATGTTTATAGAACTGAGTTACTACTAGCACAATTACTTTATGTCACTCCATTTCTCTATCGTCTATCTCTCCATCTCTCTCTCCATCTCCAACTCCATCTCCATCATCTCTCCCTTCCTCCGTCCCTCCCCTATCCCTATCCCTATCCCTATCCCTATCCCTATCCCTATCCCTATCCCTTTCCCTATCCCTATCCCTATCTATATACAATTTTATATTTCTTGTTTTCATTGTTAAATATCACAATTGCTGCCATTCAGGTTTATTTAATTAATTAATTAATTAATTAATTAATTAATTAATTAATTAATTAATTAAATTTCTATACTGCCCTATTCCCGAAGGACTCAGGTTAGGGATAGTGCAAATGTACATGGGAATTTTTCTGTCAGATTGGATAAAGATGTGCATAGCTAGTCATTGATTTACAAGCAATCACTTAATAGCTAGTCAAAGTTGTGACAGATCCCCCTTCCCATAGCTACTTAGGACCTGGTTCTGAAGTTACAGCTCCTACATGGTCATTCAAGCTTACAACCAATAACAGGGATGTTTCAGAAGTCTCCCCCCACTCCTCACCTATCTTTCCCCATCCCTCTCACTGGTCCCTGCAGGCCTTGGCTCTGTTTCCCATCCCAGTTGGCCCCACACCCTCCTTCTCACCTTTCAAAGATTTCCAGAGCTTGAGTTAGGGAAAGAGGGCAGGTTGTTCCATTCCTGAGCCATGTGGTAAAATCCCAGAAGCAACTGCCATTTGAGGACAACTGCATTGAATTGTCATGCTACACAGCTCAGGAATGGAGTTGGGTTGCTCTACTTCCTTAATGCAAGCTGCGGACCATTGAAAACTGCTGTTGAGCTTTCCAAAGCTCACATTAGGGAAGAAAAGCATGCTTCTTTTTTTCCACAGGCCATGTGGTACGATTCCCAAAATGGCAGCCATTTTCAAGGTGACCACATTGCACTGAAATGAGAACAGAGACCATGCCTTCTGCCATTCATTCATTCATTCATTCATTCATTCATTCATTCATTCATTCATTCAAACTCAAACACTGTACAGGGAGATGTTTAACCACTCGGAGGCTCCAACTGGTACAGAATGCGGCCGCGAGAGTTGTCCTGGGAGTTTCCCGGTACTCCCATGTTACACCTTTGCTCCGCGAGCTGCATTGGTTACCAGTTGTCTTTCGGGTGAGGTTCAAGGTTTTGGTAACGATCTTTAAGTCCCTACATGGCATGGGTCCGGGATACCTCAGGGACCACCTGCTGCCGGCGTCAACTCCCCTCCGCCCTGTGCGTTCCCACAGAGAGGGCCTCCTCAGGGTGCCGCCAGTCAGGGAATGCCGACTGGTGACCCCCAGGGGGAGAGCCTTCTCTGTGGGCGCTCCGGCATTATGGAACCAACTGCCGGTGGAGCTCCGGATGGCACCAGACCTCCGAACTTTCCGTCGTGACCTGAAGACCCACCTATTCGAAATAGCTGGTCTGGCCTGATGGGGATGGGTTTTAATAGTTGTTTTAGACTTGTTCACTGTTTTTAACTGGGCATGGGTTTAATCTTTTTTTTAATTTTTGTATTGTCTTTTTTATATATGCCCTGTGAACCGCCCTGAGTCCCCACCAAGGAGAAGGGCGGTATATAAATTAAATAAAACTATAAACTATAAAACTATAAACATTTGTAAGTCTCTGCATTGCACAGGTAAATGTATAAGCCCCCTGCTGCTCTGATGTGTTATAGCAAATACTCATGCCCTAAAGTGTTACATATGAGGCAGTTCCCAAATACAAAGCTTGTTATACCTTTCCAGCCTTTCTCTGCACCCCCACAGACTTTCTACAAAACTACTATTTTTCAAGGAGATCCAACAGGGTGAGAGATCCATAATTCTCATTGAGATATCTCACTAACTTTTGATGGCAGATCACATTTTCCAAAATTTCTGAAGCTTTTATTTAGAAATGGGAATTTGTGTCACCCTAGGTGACACCTTTATTGCTTGCTCTAGAGCTAAAATATTCATATCTTTGAAAAGCTTTTTTTACAATAATTATTTTATTTTGCTGTCATTAGACCAGTAAAACTGCCTCCTTCATGAAGCTCGTCCCAAAACTGCTGTTTTCAATCTACAGCAGAGCTGAACTTAGTCTTGCTTTCACACTGTAACTGTGACAGAAGGGCAACACATAACACCCAATGTTAAAGGAATAAGTGTTGTGTGGTCCTATTCAATTGGGACCTCTTGGGATTCAGATCATTGATACTGGCCATAATGTGTGGTCTATACTAAACAGTTTGCATAGTCACACTGCAAGTGAAGGCAACATTATAAAGCCATTTTCAGAGATAATGCCTCAGCAAATATATTGCCCCCATCCTGTACATTTTAAACATGATTATAAAGGTATCCAGCAAAATACAGGTGAAACTTGCAAAATTACAATATCGTGCAACAGTTCATTTATTTCAGTAATGCAACTTAAAAGGGGAAACTAATATATGAGATAGACTCATTACACGCAAAGCAAGATAGTTCAAACCGTGATTTGTCATAAATGTGATGATTATGGCATACAGCTCATGAAAACCCCAAATCCACAATCTCAGAAAATTAGAATATTGTGAAAAGGTGCAATATTCTAGGCTCAAAGTGTCCCACTCTAATCAGCTAATTAAGCCATAGCACCTGCAAAGGGTTCCTGAACCTTTAAATGGTCTCTCAGTCTGGTTCAGTAGGAATCACAATCATGGGGAAGACTGCTGACCTGACAGTTGTGTAGAAAACCATCATTGACACCCTCCATAAGGAGGGAAAGCCTCAAAAGGTAATTGCAAAAGAAGTTGGATGTTCCCAAAGTGCTGTATCAAAGCACATTAATAGAAAGTTATGTGGAAGGGAAAAGCGTGGAAGAAAAAGTTGCACAAGCAGCAGGTATGACCACAGCCTAGAGAGGACTGTCAGGAAAAAGCCATTCAAAAGTGTTGGGGACTTTCACAAGGAGTGGACTGAGGCTGGAGTCAGTGCATCAAGAGCCACCACACACAGACGGATCCTGGACATGGGCTTCAAATGTCGTATTCCTCTTGTCAAGCCGCTCCTGAACAAGAAACAACGTCAGAAGCGTCTTACTTGGGCTAAAGAAAAACAGACCTGGTCTGTTGCTCAGTGGTCCAAAGTCCTCTTTTCTGATGAGAGCAACTTTTGCATCTCATTTGGAAACCAAGGACCCAGAGTCTGGAGGAAGAATGAAGAGGCACACACTGCAAGATGCTTGAAGTCCAGTGTGAAGTTTCCAGTCTGTGTTGATTTAAGGAGCCATGTCATCTGCTGGTGTTGGTCCACTGTGCTTCATTAAGTCCAGGGTCAACGCAGCCATCTACCAGGAGATTTTGGAGCACTTCATGCTTCCTTCCGCAGACAAGCTTTATGGGGATGCTGACTTCATTTTCCAGCAGGACTTGGCACCTGCTCACACTGCCAAAAGCACCAAAACCTGGTTCAATGACTGTGGGATTACTGTGCTTGATTGGCCAGCAAACTCGCCTGACCTGAACCCCATAGAGAATCTATGGGGCATTGTCAAGAGAAAGATGAGAGACATGAGACCGAACAATGCAGAAGAGCTGAAGGCTCTTGAAGCATCCTGGTCTTCCATAACACCTCAGCAGTGCCACAGGCTGATAGCTTCCATGCCACGCCGCATTGAGACAGTAATTGCTGCAAAGAGGGGCCCAAACCAAGTACTGAGTACATATGCATGCTTATACTTTTCAGAGGTACAATTTTGTTCTATGTACACTCCTTGTTTTATTGAATGAATGTAATATTCTAATTTTCTGAGATTGTGGATTTGGGGTTTTCATGAGCTGTACGCCATAATCATCATAATTATGACAAATCACGGCTTGAACTATCTTGCTTTGCATGTAATGAGTCTATTTCATATATTAGTTTCCCCTTTTAAGTTGCATTACTGAAATAAATGAACTTTTGCACGATATTCTAATTTTTCGAGTTTCACCTGTACAGTCACAAGTAACCTTCTGGTCAACAAATGGACTGATTTATTTATTTTTTTAAAATTGCAGATAAGATATGTTAACTTGATCATTTTATGAGGAAGTTCCATAGTTAAAATGCATCTAGGACTAGAAATTGTTTTTATGTACAACCTTAGCAAATGGCTGCTATTCTGCTGAGGATAAGAGTGCAAAAGAGTTAATCTGTGGTAACATGAGTAGCCAATACATTTGATAAATAAACAAAGAAATAAATGACTGACACCTGACTCATCTCCTCTGTTGCATGTGGCAGCTCTGACAGCAACTCTGCCTTATGGTACCAATACCTGGTGATGTTTATTTGTTTGTTTATTAAAAGTGGGAAAGTATATGCTTTAAGTCTCTTCAAAGCCACATTATTTTGCAGTTTTAAACACCACCTATCTCTCTCTTTTTCTCTGTCACTGTGTTTCTGTCTCTTTATCTCCCTCTCTTTTTCACCTAGTCTTACGTAGATAAATGTAATGATATTTTTGCAGTACTTATTCATTTTGGAATAATAATTTTGCTGTTATTAGTACAAATAATAGCAATGTGTTATAGAGTAGTAAGTCAGGGAAGAGAAAATATGAATTTAAATAGAAAGGTTCTGTTGGACTGCAAACCAGCAACCTTCTCTGCATTAGGCAAATGTTATAATATTATGTTATTAGAATACTAGTGGTAATAGGAGCTAAGAGGAGCTAGAATACTAGTGGTAATAGTGATAAGAGAACCAAAGAAAAGAATGTTTATTTTAAAGCTAGTTGCTGTGACTGCATATATGGGCATTTAGATAATTTGATTTTATAAAAACCATTACATATTTTTCAAAGGAGTTATCTATCCAGTAAAACGTACCTACAAAAAGGGAAAGTTTTCTTGGGAAAGAAAGTTGAAAAGGAGAATTACTCATTGGAGATCCATGACAGCTAGCAGTCTAGAAGGGATACAGTATAATAATAACAGTAATATGCAGCTTCCACCAGCTCTCATAAGCTAAGAAAGGCCACATCCTGGCTGCAACAGGCTCAGTATCTAACTACTTTAATGACTCTAGTGGGGAAGCCATCAGTGGAGATGAAATAGTGGGCTTAATTCAAGATGTAACAATTATTGAATGTATTCATAATATTATAATGTGCATGTAAGAAGATGCCAACAAGCTTAACATCTATTCCAGATGTTGAATATATCATTCAATAAAATTAAAACATGCAGAAGAATCAACCTTGATAAAAAGGGATGAACAAAGCTTACGCAAAAGAAAGATTGGACTCACAAAACTTCTAAACTTTTTTCTACCATCATTTCCACAAAAATGAACAAACATAAGGTGGGTCATGGTAGTATAAAGAATCCAGATTTCACTTTAAATTAATGGAATCTGGACAATATCAGTGAGTGGTCAGGAAAAGGATCTTAAAGTCATTGTAAATAGTATAATGAAATAAAACATCCAGGTTGCAACTGTTATAAAAGTTGTGATTTAGTGACCACAATGAGGACTGGGAACTTGATTGTTAAGCTTAATGGTCATTATGGAGACGAATGAAAATAGAACTGCCCATATAATAGTGCCAAAATTCTAACATGTGGACATCTATAATTAAGGTATACAGGTAGTCCCCGAGTTACGAATGTTCCCTTAGTGAACATTCAAATGTGATAAGCATAATTTCTCATGGTACTTTAGGTTGTTCTCTACAAATGGAGGCCTGGTGGAGAACTGAAGCAAAAGGCTTTGCAAATGCAGATAAGGGTTGAAATGTTGAAGCCTTCCCTATGTTTGCAAAGCTTTTTGCAATTTTTGCAAAAAGCCTTTCCTGCCAATAACAGAGGCTGGAAGGGATGTGTGAGTGCCTCCAGGCCTCCATTTATGGTGGCAAAGCCTTTCCTCAAGAATTTTGCCAAAGAGAATGGAGCCCCTGGATGGAGCGTGCTTTGCCTCCAGGCTGCTGCCACCTGGAAATGAGGCTAGGGATGCTTCCACCGGATTCTGGAGGCCTGATCCAGGCATCCAAGGCCTTTTCCAGAGGAGATGGATCTTTTCAAGGTAAGTAAGTCCAGCGCGGCAGGAAGGGAGGGGGAAGCATGAGGTATCTTAGTGGTTCGGGGAGGCCTTGGGGGCCTGTTCCATCACTAGGCCCTCCATGGCCTTCCCCATCCTGAGATACCTCATGTGCTTTCAATGAACCACCCATTCATCCATGCATTCAATTAGTGAATGCATGGGTAAAAGCAAGGAGTGATCTCATTCAAGGTATGAGATTCACTTCCACAAAATTTTGAGTTATGAATGGAATGGGCAGGCTCCATTACATTTGTAACTCGAGGACTACCTGTACTAGTCATTGCTCTTTAAGAAATATGCTGTGGATCTGGAAAAGGTGGAAAAGAGGTAACTATATGATAGGAGCTAGAGCAGTTTACTATGAGGAAATATTGCAGGAGTTGGGGTCTTTAGTTTGGAATCAAGGGAGGCTGGACATGATAGAGATATATCTATATATATCATGCAGGCCATATATAAAATGGACAAGAGTTTCTCTTCCCCATTTCTTTTTTCTCTCTGTATTATTATGTGAGAACTCAGGATCATCCACTGAATTGAGATTCAGGACCAAAAGGAAGAGATACTATCTTACATAGAACGTAGCTAAACTGTGGCATTTGCTACCAGCAGCATAGTAATGACAATCAATATGGATGGCTTTAAAAGGGGAATAAGCAGATTCATGGATATTCAGGCCAACAAATGAATATGACTGGTCTTTCCTATCTCCTGAATCTTAGACAGCATGAGCAAATGACTGCCTTGTCGTGGCGAAGGGGCTTGCGTAATTCAATGAAGCTATGAGCTATGCCGTGCAGGGCCACCCAAGATGGACAGGTCATAGCTGAGAGTTCTGACAAAACGTGATCCACTGGAGAAGGAAATGGCAACCCACTCCAGTATCTTTGCCATGAAAACCCTATGGACAGTACCAAAAGGCAAAACGATATGACGCTGGAAGATGAGCCCCTCAGGTCGGAAGGCGTCCAATATGCTACTGGGGAAGAACAGAGGGCTACTACTAGTAGCGCCAGAAAGAATGAAGCGACTGGGCCAAAGCCGAAAGGACGCTCAGCTGTGGATGTGTCTGGTGGTGAAAGGAAAGTCCGATGCTGTAAAGATTTTTTCTCCATAGGAACCTGGAATGTAAGATCCATGAATCAAGGAAAGCTGGACGTGGTCAAACAAGAGATGTCAAGACTGAACATCGACATCTTAGGTATCAGCGAACTAAAATGGACAGGAATGGGTGAATTTAATTCAGATGACCATCAGGTATACTACTGCGGGCAAGAATCCCTCAGAAGAAATGGAGTAGCCTTCATAGTCAATAAAAGAGTAGGAAAATCAATACTGGGATACAATCCTCAAAATGACAGAACGATCTCAGTTCGAATCCAAGGGAAACCATTCAATATCACAGTAGTCCAAGTCTATGCCCCAACCACCAGTGCTGAAGAGGATGAAATTGACCGGTTCTATGAAGCCCTACAGCACCTTATAGAACTAACACCAAAAAATGATGTCCTTATCATCATGGGGGATTGGAATGCTAAAGTAGGAAGCCAAAAGATAACTGGAATAACAGGCAAGTTTGGCCTTGGAGTACAAAATGAAGCAGGGCACAGGCTGATAGAATTTTGTCAAGAGAATACGATGGTCATAGCAAACACTCTTTTCCAACAACCCAAGAGACGGCTCTACACATGGACATCACCAGACGGTCAACACAGAAATCAGATTGACTATATGCTCTGCAGCCAAAGATGGAGAAGCTCTATACAGTCGGTAAAAACAAGACCAGGAGCTGACTGTGGCTCAGACCATGAGCTTCTCCTTGCAAAGTTTAGGCTTAAACTGAAGAAAGTAGGGAAAAGCACTAGGCCAGTCAGGTATGAATTAAATCATATCCCTGTTGAATATACAGTAGAGGTGACAAATAGATTTAAGGAATTAGATCTGATAGACAGAGTGCCTGAAGAACTATGGACAGAGGTTCGCGACATTGTACAACAGGTAGCAACCAAAACCATCCCAAAGAAAAAGAAATGCAAGAAAGCAAAATGGCTGTCTGAGGAAGCTTTGCAAATAGCTGAGGAAAGGAGGAAAGCAAAAGGCAAGGGAGAAAAACATAGATATGCCCAATTGAATGCAGAATTCCAGAGAATAGCTAGAAGAGATAAGAATGCCTTCTTAAATGAACAGTGCAAAGAAATAGAAGAAAACAATAGAATAGGGAGGACCAGAGATCTTTTCAAGAAAATTGGAGAGATGAAGGGAACATTCCATGCAAAAATGGGCACGATAAAGGACCAAAATGGCAGGGACCTAACAGAGGCAGAAGAGATTAAGAAGAGGTGGCAAAATTACACAGAAGAACTATACAAGAATGAGCTTAACGTCCCTGATAATCACAATGAGGTGGTCACTGACCTCGAGCCAGACATCTTAGAATGTGAAGTGAAGTGGGCCTTAGAAAAGCTGAGCAACAACAAAGCTAGTGGAGGTGACAGTATTCCAGCTGAGCTATTCAAAATCTTAAAAGACAGTGCAGTAAAAGTGCTACACTCAATTTGCCAGCAAATTTGGAAAACTCAACAGTGGCCACAGGATTGGAAAAGATCAGTTTACATTCCAATTCCAAAGAAAGGCAGTGCCAAAGAATGTTCAAACTATCGCACCATTGCACTCATTTCTCATGCTAGTAAAGTCATGCTTAAAATCCTACAAGCTAGACTTCAGCAGTATGTGGATCGAGAACTACCAGAAGTACAGGCAGGATTTCGAAGAGGCAGAGGAACTAGAGATCAAATTGCCAACATACGCTGGATCATGGAGAAAGCTAGGGAGTTCCAGAAAAACATCTACTTCTGCTTCATTGACTATGCTAAAGCCTTTGATTGTGTGGATCATAAGAAACTGTGGCAAGTTCTTAAAGAGATGGGAGTACCAGACCATCTTATTTGTCTCTTGAGAAACCTATATGCGGGTCAAGAAGCAACAGTGAGAACTGGACACGGAACCACTGATTGGTTCAAAATTGGGAAAGGAGTACGGCAAGGCTGTATACTGTCGCCCTGCCTATTTAACTTATATGCAGAGCACATCATGAGAAAGGCAGGGCTAGATGAATCAAAAGTTGGAATTAAGATTGCTGGAAGAAATATCAACAACCTAAGATATGCAGATGATACCACTCTAATGGCAGAAAGTGAAGAAGAACTAAAGAGCCTCTTGCTGTGGGTGAAGAAGGAGAGTGCAAAAGTTGGGTTGAAACTTAACATTAAGAAAACCAAGATCATGGCATCTGTCCCTCTCAATTCCTGGCAAATAGATGGGGAAGAAATGGAGGTAGTGACAGATTTTGTTTTCCTGGGCTCCAAGATCACTGCAGATGGGGACTGTAGCCAAGAAATTAAAAGACGCTTGCTCCTGGGAAGGAAAGCCATGGCAAATCTAGACAGCACACTAAAAAGCAGAGACATCACCCTGTCAACAAAAGTGCGTATAGTCAAGGCTATGGTCTTCCCAGTTGCAATGTATGGCAGTGAAAGTTGGACCATAAGAAAGGCTGAGCGCCAAAGAATTGAGGCCTTTGAACTGTGGTGCTGGAGAAGACTCCTGCGAGTCCCTTGGACTGCAAGGCGATCAAACCGGTCAGTCCTAGAGGAGATCAATCCTGACTGCTCTTTAGAAGGCCAGATCTTGAAGCTAAAACTCAAATACTTTGGCCACCTAATGAGAAAGAAGGACTCACTGGAGAAGAGCCTAATGCTGGGAAAGATCGAGGGCAATAGAAGAAGGGGACGACAGAGAATGAGGTGGCTGGATGGAGTCACTGAAGCAGTAGGCGTGAGCTTAAATGGACTCCAGAAGATGGTGGAAGACAGGAAGTCCTGGAGGAACGTTGTCCATAGGGTCGCGATGAGTCGGACACGACTTCGCAGCTAACAACAAAAAAGGGGCTGTTGATCTCCAGTCCCTGATTGTAAGCTTGCCAAATACATCAATCTGGCCTATAAGTGACAGAAGATGGTAGGCAATGTGGGTTTCTGGCATAACATTTGTTCTCTCTGAATACACTTTCCCCAAAAGTGGAAAGACTGCTCATATCCATGTTTTTACCCAAGTAATAGTTATGTAAGATGTATTTGTTCTGAATGATACGTACATTAATACAGCTGCTCTGCAGGGGCAGCTGTAAATACTAGATTCTTTGGTGTCAAGCAGTTCAGAACTGGTTCTCTTACATAAATCATGGACCTTTCTATATTACTTTAACCAACCATTACATTGAAGCAACTCACATTAATAAGAAGCAGCAGCAAGTGGAGGGTGGCAGTGGCTGAGCATCTATCCCTGTGGGCATCCTATTCACCTGTCAGCACCTAAACTTCTCTTTTCACTCTCTTCACCCATGAACCTATGATAATAACTTGTTTTTGTGTGCAAGATATGCTTATGCCTTTGCTTTTCCTAAATCTATCCTCAAAGGCTAAAGCTTTCCTGCCATCTTTGTGGCCCATTGGAAGGTCTGCAAAACAAAACATGTTTTTGTCAAGCATTTAAAATAAGCAAAATATGAATTTAAGTTTCAGGATTCCTTGGAAATGTGATATATTATTTGTAGCAAAATACCAGTCAATGCTTATTAACACCTGTCAATTTGTGTAGCAGCTTTCTTCTTTTCATAAATAGTCTCCATACATTTTGTAATCTAAGTTTATTTTAGGCTATACATTCTTTATAAGTACATAATAGCCACTATTATATTTCCCTTTTTATCATGGTATGCCCAGATTACTTTACTTTGATTATGTATCATCAAGTAGTTTTTGATTCCTAGTGACCATATAGATGGATGTCCTCCATGATAACCTATCTCTAACTTGGTTTTTCAAATCTTCCAACGATGCACTTGTTACTACTGTAACTGACTCCATCCACCTTGCTACTGGTCATCCTGTTCTTCTATTTCTTTTCACTTTTCCCAGTATTAGAATCTTTTCTAGAGAGCTAGGTCTTGAAAAATTTGGATAATTTCAGCCTAGTCACTTGTTTCTCTAATTTGGGTTATTTTTTTCAATTATCTTTTTTTTCTTGGCTGGCTGTGGTATTCTCAGGAGTCTTCAGAATCATCAATACTATTCCTATCCTGCTTCTTCAAAGTCCAATTTTCATTTCCAAAGAGTGTCACAGGCTTTCTCCGATTCTGGTCTTTGTATGTCTAGATAATCCCGGCATCTTATTTTTTTTTCCCAAGACCTTCATAGCTATTCTACCAAGTGTTAGTCTACAGCAAATTTCTTGACAGTTTATTTCTTTGCTTTTGTTGGCTAAACCTAAAAAACAGAAGTTATCTACCATTTCTATATTTCATTGTCAATTCTATGGTTGGTTATTCTACCTATCACTATTAGTTTTGTGTTCTTTATATTTAATTTTAATCTAATTTATTTTCACTTTGTTCCTTGACTTTTATTGCTTGCAGATATTTTGCACTTTTAGCTTTAAACTTAAGCCATTAAGATAGCATCATCAGCATAGCAGAGGTTATCGGAATATTGTCTTGCAGAATTCAAGTGAGAAAGAGATAATGTATTGTTTGATTAATTTAACTGATATGTCATCACCTGCATACAGAGGGCCTAAAACAAAAAAAAATGTCCATTGAACAACATAAATAAATACAAGTGAACGTCCGCAATAAGTTCCAAAGCAAAAGCATATCCACTAGTGTCAGTAAAATATTATCCAGTTAATAGCAATAGCACTTAGACTTATATATTGCTTCATAGTGCTTTCCAGCCCTCTTTCAGCAGTTTACAGAGTCACAATATTGCCCCCAACAATCTGGGTCCTCATTTTACCAACCTCGGAAAGATGGAGGGCTGAGTCAACCTTGAGCCAGTGAGAATCGAACTGCTAAACTTCTGGCAGCCGGCAGTCAGCAGAAGTAGCCCTGCAGTACCCCATTCTAACTGCTGCACCACCAGTGCTCTTATCAGCTAACCAAACCAAATAATTTGGTTAATCAGCTAACCAAACCAATTAATATCACATACTGCATACCCTTGTTTTTCTTTATCAAATTCCATACCCCTTATTCCCAGGCTGAGTTTTACTTCAAATATTTGATTTTTTTCCTCCCAGTTGTTGACATTGGCAGGCCACTTAAGTCTCCCTCCACCCATTTACCCATATTTACAAAAATAAATATTTAAAATTCTAGTTTACAATATAACCCCGCCCAAGAGAATAATTATTTTATTATAACTAATTCCTCACCTCAAGTGTTAATGCAAATAGTACTGTGTCAAATAATTGTACAAGATGGCTGCATTTGTCTCAGTCAGGTGCTCTGTGCCGTGAAAATGATACAATTTATCTCATCAAGGCATGGGGTTATTTATCTTTTTCTAAAAAATATCATTAAAGAAATTTGTATTGCTCCAAGACATCATACTAGCAATTTCATTAACTGGAAAAATTTGGAACTGTTGGATGAGGCCTTGGAGCAACACAGCTGCTTTGCTGTGTTTTGCTTTGAGAAGGGTATATGTGTGCATTCCTTCACAAAGCAGATTTGAGGGAATGTTTCACATTAAATTTTGAAGTACTATACTATGTAAATGTAAATGCCATACCTTTTATTGAACAGCTCTGGAAATCAGCCATACCTACATTCATTATGTAATTTTTAACGAGGGATTTCAGAATATATGAGAAGATTGAACAGCATGGAGTAAGTAACCTAATCATTCTTTTAGGATATGTGAGGTGACTTAATACAATCTGATCAATATTTGGGGAGCTCGTCCATGGAAAGGGAGAACTTTATTAGAAGATAATCCTATTCCATATGGAGGAACTCCCATTTATGCTAGAGGCAAAACAGGTGGATTGTGTGTAAAAAAATAATCTCATGTCTTCTATCATACTTTATTTGGAGTTACGGAGGAATGAAAAGCAATTTTTGAAGCTCATCATCAGATTAAGTCATAATTCTGCTCTATTGTATATTTAAGCTATGAATACCTATTTAATCATGTTTATATTGCTTCCAAATGAATTCAGATTTGTATTGCCAGTTATTTGGTCCAATTATACCACAATTGCACTGTCAAGTGTTACAGGTTATTAATGATTATGACATGAATCCTGCCTCCGAGCCTTTCACATCTACACATCTAGTTTTCCTCTGTTCAGTGTTACAGTTTTATCATGAACTAAAATTCCATATTTGAAGATATACAGAAGGAAAAGATGATTTATTACAAATTTGTACTTACTAATGATAGAAATATGGTTGGCACTAAATTTATAATAAATTGTCAGATTAAAAATGAATTTGTAATGTATGAACAAAAGTACTACCTCCCCTGCTCCATCAAAGTCATCACACAGTAGAAGATGAAAAATTATTTTGAGGAAGCACAATGCTCTACAGAAAGAACAAAAGCAGAACAACACACATACACCTTCCCCACACAAATAGACAATACATTTCTCCATAATTTGCCTTAAAAATTGGAATATGCAAACTTAACTTTCTTAGTAACCATATAACCATAACAGAGAGTTTGTCAATAGCATAGACCAGAAATAACCAAGTCAGTTTGCTCTCCAATATTTTTCTAAACAACACAACATAACTGGACCAACTATTATTTTATAGTATCTTTACTCCAAGAAAAAAAATTGTGTTTTATAGTTGTGCACCAGATAAAGGAAAAGCACTCTTCTCCCCTACAAAATAAGCAAATAAATAAAAATGGAAAAATGAAAGTTGCCTGGAAAGATAAGCTACAGGGAAAAAAATCAGTACATTGAAGCATTAACAACTCCTTTCTCACTCGACAACAGCTCTAAGGATTTCTTGTCAGATGAGACAATCTTAGCAGAAAGCACAGGACAGATTAGAGCAGTGTTTCTCAGCCTTGAGCAGTGTTTCTCAGCCTTAAGATATGTGGACTTCAGTTCCCAGAATTCCCCAGTCAGATTTGAAGGCCACATATCTTAAGGTTGCTAAGGTGGATGAAAATCTTCTTTAAATGCACTCTGGCAGGAACAATCTGATAGACTAGTACTAGCAATCCATAGGCTGCATTTAGTCTTTCTCTAGGACATCATGTTTCCTCCAAATAATTTTTCATCTATTCTGTGATCCACAGAATGCCCTGAAATCTTGCCAACAAAAATTGAGAGCAGTTCCCTGATAATGAGATGTGATTTCCTGATAAATTGAGCAGAATCCACATGATGATTTTCAGCAAAAAAGAAAAAGAAACAGAAAAGGTCTGTAAACTATAGGATAGTTTAAGGCACTTAAAAAAACAATCCATGCAAATGAACCATTCTGAAATACTAACACAGCCCTCTCCTGAATGGCTTTTGTCCAGGTTGAAAAAATGCCACTTGCCAAAGTGTGCTTGTGCACCCCTATTAAAATAGATTCCCTGTGGTGGAACGACAAACCTGTAATTACTCAATTCCTCTCTGAACATCTCTCATTTTCCATAGCTTGGCATCTTCCATATATGGTACAAAAATTTGACAGATGTATCGCCTATGTTTCCATAGCCATCTGAATTAGACTGCAGGTCTGTTCAGATTCAGTGTGTTGACTAATTCACCTCTCTAGATACAGCTGAATCCAGTGCATGGTGTGTGTGTGTGTGTGTGTGTGTGTGTGTGTGTGTGCGCGCGCGCGCACGCGTGCATGTGTGTTTGAGCTTGAGACATATTAACCACAGCAGCTTAAAGCAATTCCTATAAAATGGATCAAAGTCCGATAAGTAATAGACTGCTTAAAAAGCTTGTTCTGAGCAAGGAACAGAATTTTGAATTAAATATGGTTAGATAAATCTAATGAAGGAATGAGGACAACATTCTGGAATTTCCTATAATCATTTACCATGCTCAGAGCTGGTCATTCAAAGAAGCAAGATAGGTTGACCCATGAAGCTATCTGAATGCTCCTAACTGTTGACTTCAAATAAATATCTGCAATATATATGTATATATTTCAGTTATGGATAAACTCATACACAGATAATATTAAGAATTTCAAGAAATAATCTTATTGTCTAGAAGCTGGTGGACCAGCAAAAAAGAGGGCTTTTTTCTTTAAGTTTTTGTAAATAACTTTCACTTTTTTATAAGTATAAATGCCTAGCAAATTGACATTTCAAGGCAAATAAAGGCTTTCTATGTATCATCAAAAAATACTCAAAAAGTGAAGCTGTTTTCAGATGGAGCCCAACACTATCAATAGAAATGAACATGCTGATGAAGCTGATAGTTTTTCGGCCCTGTAGGGTGTCCAAAGCTCAGTAACTCCTACTGTTTTGATCTAGTTACCATGAAGCAGAGAAAGGGAATCAGCTGTGTACCAAGGGGAAAAAAATCTATATTCCATCTGTAAACTAAAAAACCACCCTCCTCTTTCTTTTCTTTTCCAAGTGCCAAAATATATGCATGTCTATTCTTCACCCCCAAACTGGAAAATCACAGAACAACTCTGTTTAAGCAAGCAAGAACAGTTTTGTTCTGCATTTGTCTCTAAATGCGTGTCTGTTGGAATCAAGATCACATGAAGTGTTAGTAACACTTTATAATGCATTGGTAAGACCACCCTTGAAATACTGTATCCATTTTTGGTTACCACGATATAAAAAAGATGTTGAGACTCTAGAAAGAGTGCAGAGAAGAGTAACAAAGATGATCAGGGGAGGCTAAAACATATGAATAATGGTTGCAGGAATTGGGAATGTACAGTATAATGTAAAGGATTATAAATAACTGAATAAATAATAGAATAACAGAGTCAGAAGTGATCTTCTAGTCCAAACCCCTGCTCAAGCAGGAGACTTCATACGATTTCAGGCAAATGACTGTCCAGTCTCTTCTTAAAAGCCTCCAGTGATGGAGCACTCACAACATCAGAAAGCAAGCTATTCCACTGGTTAATTGTTCTCACGATCAGGAAGTTTCCATCCATTGCTTCTTATCTTGCCTTCTGCTTTAGAAAAATAGGTTGACCACCTTTTCTTTGTGGCAGCCTCTCAAATATTGGAATGCTGATATCGTGTCACCCTAGTCCTTCTTTTCATTAAACTCTTGCAACCATTCTTCATATGTTTTATTTCCTAGTCTCCTAATCATCTTTGCTGTTCTTCTCTGCACTCTTTCCAGAGGTCAACATCTTTTTTATATTGTGGTGGCCAAAACTGGATGCAGTATTCCAAGTGTGGCCTTACCAAGACATTGTAAAGTGGTATTAACACTTCACGTGATCTTGATTCTGTCTCTCTGTTAATGCAGCCTGTGCATTGGCTGTTTTGGTTGCTGCAGCATACTGTTGGCTCATATTTAAGTGACTGTGCACTACTACTCCAAGTTCTCACAATTATTGTTATTGAGCCAAGTTTCACCTAATCTGTACCTGTACATTGATTTTTCTTACCTAAGTGTAAAACCTTATTTTTCTCACCATTGCATTACATTTTGTTAGATAGGGCCCAGGGTTCAAGTCTGTCAAGCTCCATCTGGATCTTGAGTCTATATTCTAGGTGTTGGCTTTTCCTGCCAGCTTGGATAAGTCTACAGATTTGATGAGTTCTCCTTCTATTCCTTCATCTAAATCATTTATGAATACTGGGCCTAAAACAGAAACTTGGGGTTCTCCACTGCTTAATTCTCTTCATGTATATGTAGGTTCATTAGGGAACTATATGAAATAAGATTTCTTTGGCATGATCTGTTTTTGACAAACCCTTGCTGGCTTCTAGTTATACCTTTGCTTGCATCTTGGTGTTCACAGATCTGTTGCTTGATTATCTTTTCCAAAATCTTCCCAGTTATTGATGTCAGGCTGATTGGTATGTAGTTTTCTGGATCTGTCCCCCCCCCCATTTTATGAAGATCAGAACCATATCAGCTCTTTTCTAGTCTTCTAATAGTTCCCCAGTGCTCCAGGACTAAGGGTGACATGATAACAGTGTTCCAATAACTAAGGGGCTACCACAAAGAAGAAGGGGTCAATCTATTGTCCAAAGCACCCAAAGGCAGAACAAGAAACAATGGATGGAGCCTAATCAAGAAGAGAAGCAACTTAGAACTAAGGAGAAATTTCTTGACACTGAGAGCAATCAACCAGTGGAAAGGCTTGCCTCCTGAAGTTGTGGGTGCTCCAACACTGGAGGTTTTAAGAAGAGATTGGACAACTACTTGTCTGAAATGGTATAGGGTGAGGATGGAGGTTTGTTTTATGAGCTGGTATAAGGTCTCCTGCTTGCAGCAGATTGGACTAGAAGACATCCTAGATCCCTTCCAACTCTGTTATTATGAATCTCAAATTCCTTCTGAATTGATCATTCTAATCTGGATTGGAGGCTCGCTCGTAATGTTGACACATAGAGCAATGGGGAACCATGGTAGAAATGTCTGATGAATCAACTGAAATAAGAAGGCTATGGAAGAGCAAGCCCTGAGAAAAATGCTTCCCCTCCCATTTGAGCCTTCTCTCCAGCATCAACATAGGCAATTTGCAAATAAAGTTGCAACCTTGGGGCAAGCGTCAGAAGGAGAAGTATGTTAGGGAGCTCTGCAGCCAGCAGCAAGCTAAGTACAGCAGGTGTTTTTCAGAAGGAATGACTGCTACAAAATGAAGTGGCTGGACAGACCACTCAAGACAGCTGGTAACTTCAACAGATTTATTTAGAACAGAGCAACAGATAACAGAGACATTCGGCTTTTATAGTCTGTAACCGGTCGTCTGGTCCAATCAGCGGCCGGTCTTTTCCCGCTTTGCTTTCCGCTCCAATCAGCTTCGCGGAACGTCTGACAGCTCGGTTCCTCGTGGCTGGGCGGCTTGTGTTGCTTTGACAGCTGAGAGCTGTCAACCGGTTGCGCCTGCGTATAGTCGGGAGTTTTGACAGCTGTCAAAACTCCCGTGTGTTCGGCTGTCAAACACTTTACCTCATGTTATAGTCCTAGAGAATTAGAGTTAATACATTAAATGGAACTATTTACATATAATACACCCCTTACCCTTCCCCCGGATCGTTTCCACCCCCGTGTGTTTGTTTGTTGCTGCCTCCCCATTCATAGTCCTGTAAGTAGGCAGGTGCTTTCTTCGTTCGGCTGAATCGTTGCGGGGGTATCTCATTTTCAGGTTCCCCTTCCTCCTGCGGTAGTTGTGGTCTCGCCTCGTCGGAAGTTGGGGGTGGGTCGTCTGGCATGAAGGGGGGTATAAAGGGTTGGTGGGTTGGTGGGGGTGTGTTTTGTGGTTTGCGGTTCCGTAGCTGATCGACGTGTCGCCGCAGTTGTCCTTGTGTGTCTGAATGAATTAAGTATGAGATGGGTCCTGTTTGTTTTATTATGACCCCTTGTATCCATTTTTGGTTGCCGGTGTAACTCCTGGCCCAGATGGTTTGGCCCGGTGAAAAGGTTCGTGGTAATGGTGTTGGTGGTTCTTGGTCATTTGATGTTCTATCTGGGTGTAATCGATCTAACCTTGTTATTAGCCTCCTGCCCCACCGTAGCTCGGCTGGTGTTTTCCCTGTGGTGGTGCCAGGTGTGGTGTGTTGGGCCAGGAGGAATTGGCTGAGTCGCCGGTGCCAGTTTCCTTTTATAAATTTGTTAAGTGCTTCTTTGGTGGACCTTACCATTATTTCTGCCATGCCATTAGTCGATGGGTGGAATAGCGCTGACGTCACCAGTCTAATACAGTTCCTCGAAGCGAACATCTGAAATTCACGAGAAGTGAATTGTGGGCCATTATCAGAAACTATGACGTCAGGAAGGCCATGTGTTGCGAAAACTTTTCTAAGTGCTTGTATAGTGGAGTTTGTTGTGATTTTATTTAGGGGTATCACCTCGAGCCATTTAGAATAACTATCAACAATTATTAAGAAATTCTGCCCTCGTATTGGTCCCGCGAAATCTAGATGGATGCGGGACCATGGGTTTTTTGTAGTTTCCCATTTGTGGACTGGGGCGTGGGGCGGCTCGCTTCTGGTTAATTGGCAAGTGTAGCATCCCCCTAACGTGTTCTTCTATGTCCTTATCAATCCCTTGCCACCACACATAGCTTCTAGCAAGTAGCTTCATTTTTACCATTCCCGGGTGTCCTTCGTGAAGGGTTTTTAATGTTTGTTGTATGTTTTTGTGTGGTATCACCACCCTGTTTCCCCATAATAGGCAGCCTAAGTGTGATGTTAGTTCTAATTGTTTGGTAAAAAAGGGCCGGAACATTTCCTCTGGGCACTTATGTGGCCATCCTGTTGTGACCCATCGCAGGACCCTGCTAAGAGTTTTATCCTTAGCGGAGTTGTCAGCAATGATTTTTGCTGTGAGGGGGCATTCTGGTAATTCAGCGATGGCAAGTATGTTGCCAGCGGGGGCTGGGTCTGGGTCCAGGTATTGTATAGGAAGCCTGCTTAAACAGTCTGCATGTCCTAGTTCCCTGCCTGGCTTGTATACTAATTTGTAGGAGTATGCTGATAAAAAAGTGGACCAGCGCAGGATTCTAGGGGATAATATTTGAGGGGTTGTTTTGTCCCAGGTAAATATGCCTAATAGGGGCTTGTGGTCTGTGAAGATAGTGAAAGGTCTACCATACAGGTAGTCATGAAATTTTTTAACCCCGGCGACGATGGCTAGTGCCTCCCTATCTATTTGAGCGTAATTTCTTTCAGTTTTTGTCAGGGTCCGGGAATAAAATGCGATAGGTCTTTGAGTGTCGTCCTGGTCCAGGTGGCTCAAGACGGCTCCTATTCCGTACGGGGACGCATCGCAAGCGATGCAGACAGGGGCGTCCTCCTTGAATAGGGTGACAGTGGAGCTTTTGCAAATGATATTCTTAAGTGACTGGAAACTATTTTCATGTGCGCTTATCCAGGTCCAGGGGTTGCCCTTATCTAATAATCTATGTAGTGGTTCTGCGATTGTAGCCTTGTGGGGAAGGAAGGCGTGATAGAAATTTAATAGCCCCAAAAACGCCTGAAGTTCTTGTTTGTTCTTGGGGCTGGGGGCTGCTTGAATAGCTTTAAGTTTGTCGTTGGTAGGATGGATGCCCTGGGCGTCAATTTTGTACCTGAGGAATTCCGTAGAGGGAACTCCTATGGAACACTTTTCTCTCTTCAGTTTAAACCCGGCAGTTCTGAACCGCTCTAGCACAGCCGACAATCTGTCAGCTAGAATGGCTTCCGTTTCTCCGGCGATGAGTACATCGTCAAAGTAAGGGGAAACCCCGGGGATTCCTTTTAAGGTTTTTTCCATGATGCTTTGAAATATGCCCGGGGCTGCCGAAATGCCGAATTGCAGTCTTGTCACTTTAAATGCTCCGCGGTGTGTGACAATTGTCTGGGCGACCGCGGTGTCATCGGTCACAGGCAATTGCAAGTACGCCTGCGTGAGGTCTAATTTTGCAAAAATGGCGCCGGAGCGAATGGAGGCGAGGACGTCTCTCACCGCTGGAATGGGGTAAGAGTGGGCGTTGAGCGCTAAGTTTAGAGTCGCTTTATAATCAGCGCATATTCTAATTTGCCCATTAGGTTTTACAGAGGTTACGATGGGGGTTTCCCAGCTGCCCCCGTCAGTAGGTTCTAAAACTCCCAGCTTGACAAGGAGTTCCAGTTCGTCCTCAATTTTTTGTTTGAGGGTGAAGGGAACCCCCCTGGCCCTAATTTTGACAGGTTTTATGGCGGGGTTTAAGTTAAGGGCGATCGGAGGGCCTGTATATTTGCCTAATGAACCATCGAAGACGTCTGCATATTTTCTGCAGATGGCCTCGAGGTTTGAAGTTTGCACTGCGTTGACGCCGGTAATAGCAATACCTAAGGGGCTAAACCAATTTAACCCTATTAGATTAGTGCGATCCCCTTGGGTGACTATTACCTCTAGGGGCCCCTTGAATTTTTTATACTCCACCCAAACCTTGGCTTTCCCCTTGAGCTGAATTGGCGTCTTCTGGGAGTCCGCTAACTGAACCTGTGGGGGTTCTAACAGTATTGCTTTTTTACTGCGCCGGCAGATTTCCATGTACGTCTTTAACGAAATTAGGGTTACTGCTGAACCTGAGTCCACCTCCATGTCACAATAGATTCCCTGAAGCTTTGTTTTAATTTTTACCTTAGGGCTCAAATAGTGCACCCTGTCTACCGCCTCCACTAACCCTTCTGGGGACTTTCCCTTACTGGCTCGGTGGGTGATCGTACCTGGGGGGTTAGCCTCCACTTCGTGCAGGTTGTCGCGGGGGCGGCTTCGGCAGACGGGTTTAATGTGGCCAGTCTTACCACAATTGTGGCATTTAGCGCTCCGGAACCGGCAGTTGGCCCGGGCATGGTTGCCCCCACAGCTGGCACAGTTGTTGCGTTGTTCTCTTTGAGCTGGAATGAAGTTTCTAGGTTTAGGATGGTCGTTGTTGTCACTTCGTCTATTTTGCCTCCTCTCCATCCGGCGTTGTATTGCGTCGGTGTCTGTCAGGTCTATGGATTCTTCGTCACTGAAGGACGCTTCATCCTGATGGACGCTTCCTTGGGGTTCCGCCGCAGTTCGGCCGAGGGTCTTCCTGTGGTTGTCTTCATATGCCAAGATCTCCCGGGAGACCTCGGCGAGAGTCATATCAGGTTTAGACGTGATTTTTTTCTTGAGGCGTTCGTCCCTCAACCCGATGACCACTTGGTCCCGGATCCGATCTTCTAAGTCAGGAAAGTTGCAGCTCCGCGCGGCGTGCCGGACTCCTGTGATGAAGTCGTTCGCAGCTTCATCCGGCCGCTGTCTTCGCTGGGCGAACTGTACCCGCCAGTACAGTTCCGAGCGGGCCGGCATATAGTGTTTGTTGAGCCGGTCGATGAGCTCGGTATAGGGAACCTCGGTGATCAGCACGGGGCTGAAGAGCCCTACAGCGGCATCGTAGACGGGTAGACCGCTGATGTAGAGAAGCGCTGCGGCTTTGGCTCTGTCGTCCGTAATTTTGCTGACGAGGAGGAATCCCTCGACCTGCCCCAGATGCGACTCCCATCGCTCGGGGTGGCGGGTGTCGAATTCCCTCACTCGTCCGAAATTGGCCATGCTGTCTGGGTCCGGTGGTCCGCTTCGCGATGGAAGTTAAAACTTCCAGTGACTAGCTCCGCGGGCCTGGAACTCTCTTCATGGCCGTGACTTCAGCTCTGGGAAGTGGATCCCACCCTCGTTGCCAGTGAAGTGGCTGGACAGACCACTCAAGACAGCTGGTAACTTCAACAGATTTATTTAGAACAGAGCAACAGATAACAGAGACGTTCGGCTTTTATAGTCTGTAACCGGTCGTCTGGTCCAATCAGCGGCCGGTCTTTTCCCGCTTTGCTTTCCGCTCCAATCAGCTTCGCGGAACGTCTGACAGCTCGGTTCCTCGTGGCTGGGCGGCTTGTGTTGCTTTGACAGCTGAGAGCCGTCAACCGGTTGTGCCTGCGTATAATCGGGAGTTTTGACAGCTGTCAAAACTCCCGCGTGTTCGGCTGTCAAACACTTTACCTCATGTTATAGTCCTAGAGAATTAGAGTTAATACATTAAATGGAACTATTTACATATAATACACAAAAGAGGGGAAAGAAAATATAGAGGGCCTGCAAAAGAAAACACAGCACAGTATAAAAAAGATGCAAGAGCTTTACATGCTGGTCATTATTAGAAAAAGAAGAAGAAATCTCAGAGACAGAGAGAACTGAAGTCAGAGCAGGCTTAAAAATCAAACATTGATGCATACTAGTAATAGAGCATAGTATATATATTTATTTAAAAACTTTCCACAGTCTCCCATCTTATAACCATCTCTGGGTGGCTCAATATAGTTAATAATAATAAGTAATAATATATTGTAATACTAATTATCATAGTAATAGTATAGAGATAGCAGTAAAATGGAATATAGGAAGTGTTCACATATCACTTTTGTTTGTTTTTACAAAATAAAGCATCTCCCCAAGCCTTATAGTGAGACCACAAAATAAAGCACCTCCCCAAGCCTTATAGTGAGACCAAAATACCACCTCTCCAGGGACTAGTGCTTTTGTTTCTTTCTTGAGTTTCTTCAATAATATTGGGTTCAATTTAAAAAATAACCCTTGGCAATGGTGTGGAGTTTGCACATAAGGGCCTTCTTTATATCAGAGGTTTCTGTAGGCAAAGTGCAATTCCTCTAGGACCCTAGATAGAGAAGCAGCATTGAAAGCCTTCCTGTTCAGTTTTTATAAACCCAAAATTGGTGACATTTTTTTAAAAAAATATTTTATTTTCTCTCAGAAGTAAACCTGGAATCTTCCAGGTCTCTACATATAGTACTAGGCTCTGTTTTCCCCCATGAGATGTTGGAAAGGTCTTGTTTAATTACTAGATGTCTTTATGGCTGATCTCTTTAAACTGATAAGAATATCTGAACATATCTATTGTTTCACACAACTTCCCATATGTTAATGATCAGATCAGTAGATAGAGTAACTATGTGAGCTCAAACTGTCAGCCTAGCAATTCTGTCCTTTTATCTCCAGTCCACTTGCTAGAAGCTGATAAGCTAATTCAGCAATGTCCTTGTCTCCCTACTGATGAAAGGCTGATTCCATGAGTCTATTAATAGCAAACAAATTTTAGGCCACGAATGGGAGCAAAGTAAGAATGCAACTGTTTTTAACAACTGGGAATGAAAAATGGAAGGCAAGAAGTCCATAACACAGGGAAAGATGGAGAAAACAAATGCTATCTTGGAGTAGTACAGTCATTGCTATTTTAACTATCGGCAAGGCAAGATATATCAGATATATCTAACATGGAGTTTGCTTATAGTGAATCCATCCATACCTCTACTCAAGTCTTCTTCTTCTTTGAGGCCACCATTGGGTATTCCTCTCCCTGTCCTCTCATTTTTTTCCCTATTGCCTCTCTTCAGGAACAGCTATAGCTAGACCATTCTGTTGACCATTCAAGTATTCTGCTAACCATCATCACTGAGAGTGATGGTCAATTGCATCTCAATTTCCATGCAATAACTTCCTACTATGTTACAGTTAAGTAAAACTGTCTGCTGTTTCAGTAATACAACTTGAGAGATTTCATTAGGAGAACAGGAGCAGCATGAAAACAGGGAAATAGGTCTTATAGGCAGTTTAAATGGGAGCAGGTCTCAGAGACAAAGGATATTCAGTGTGATGGCCCCATCAGATGCCAGCTTGGAGGAGGAGTTAGAACCGGGACCATCCAATGGGGTGCTGAGGGCTGCAATGATAAAAGGCTACAGATCACTTCCGACAAGGAACAGCTGCCTCCTGCCTCTCCATCTGATCCTTTGGCAAGGAGAATAAAGCAGAGGGAGGCACAAAGGTTGCTTTTAAGGAAGCAGCCCTGCCCTCCTCACACAGAACACCTGGTGTGGAGTGATTTAGGCAGAAGTAGGGGAAAGATGCATTTGTCAAGAACAATTGTTTGCTTTGGTGCCCACTGTCCTGGCCTCTGTGGACCTTGAATCATGTTTCCTGACAACATGGACTCTGAACCTCAGACTTGCCTTGTGGGCCCTGACCTTTGCCTGTCTACCTCAGACTTTACTTTGCATTTTCAAAATCTCAGACTTTGTTTTGTGGACCCTGAACTTTGCCTGTGAACCTCAGACTTTGTGTTTTTCAGAACCTAGGACTTTGATCTGTGGCTAAGCACTATTTTTGTTGCTGCCTCAGGACTCTGGTTGTGGGACCATGTAATACTGACTGTGGGAGGCTGCTGTAAGGGGATTTTGCGTGGACCCTTATTAACCCCATTGGTTGGGGGGCAGGAATCATCTGTTGCTAGGCAAAAAACTGTCTCTAACTAGCATCTGCCTTTGTTAGCATGACCAGGTCAGAACATTCAGAGTTATAATGCAAAGAATGGAAAAATTAAACTACCCATAACAACCAAGTGTGGCAAATGGAAAGCAAGAGGTCTACTACACAAAGAAAGTTATGAGGAGAAAGGGCTGCATTGGAATTAGGATTAAGGATTTGGATTAGGGTTGGACGAGATAGCAGTAGCGAATTAGACTCTGCTGATTAGAAACTGAAAACTGTGTATAATGGCTATCATTTTTGAGTAACAAAGATTTCATTCCTATCAGTATTCACATCACTAGGAAGCTTCAGCCAAGCTTGTGTCTTCCTTGAGGAGCCTGACAGCTGGAAATTTTAAAATGAAGGGTTATTCTTCCTGATGAAGGGGGGAAAAACAGTTTCTTTCTGCAGGATTTGCTGAGGTTTCAAGCAGTACAACAACTCTAACTGTTCTTCTAATCTGTGTTTAAATAATTAGGCCAATTGACTTGTGCTACAGAAACCTGATCACATGGACACCTCCAAAAACTATGCTGGTGGATAATTTGTATTTATTAAAGTAGTAATATGTGAACCTCTTGCTGATCTAGAGGTTCCAATAAAACACTTATAGGGAGCTCTACTTAGCTTCTGATTGTTCTGAGAATTGAGCCCCATATACTGTATAGAGGGAGTCAAGTCATGAAGACAATGAGTATTGGAATTTGGGAACAATTTATATGAAAAGTTTGCATTTCCCCCTTAATTATGTGCATGATTATAAGAAACAGCACATAACAAAAATACAGGCATATATTCCATTATCAACTAAGATGAATATTAGTTGTTTCCTTCAGAGGTTTTATCCTATTAATTTTTATCTATTCCCTTTTCTGGCCACAAAATCAACATGTGAAAGTCATACACAAATCTGTGAAGTACTTAAAAACAACTATACACAAGTTTCTATATCTATACACAAGTATCTTTCAATTCAATAGACCTTACCCTCTATTATATAATTGTTTTACATTACCCCAGTTATAATATTGCAGTGACCTAGTGGTTAAGATGTTGGGCTTGTTGACTGAAAGGTTGGTAGTTTGAGACTCAAGAACCATGGGTGAGCTCCATTCTTGCCCCAGCTCCTGCTAACCTAGCAGGTTGAAAGCATGCAAATATCCTAAAGATGCTTTTTCAAGAGGCAACTGGATTTTCTTGCTTTTCTTTGAAGATGTTTCACTTCTCATTCAAGAAGCTTCTTCAGCTCTGACTATTGGGGAATGGAAGGATTTATATTCCTTGCAGAGAACTGGACATTCTTTTAGAAAGTCATTGAGGCCACTTGGAGGTTTATCTGTGTCCTCAATGTCACCTGAGTTGTGCAAATGGGTGTGGAGCTTTCTTGGAACTGCTGAAAGAACTGTGTTGTAGACTGGAGTAGATGGTGTTGTATCCCTCCCTCTCTGTTGAAGGGTCAAAGAGGCCATCTATGTCAAAATTGAATAGCCCTCTCTCAATGCTGGATGAGGAATTCTGGGAGTTGAAGTCCACAAGTCATAAAAGGGCCATGTTTGAAGACCCCTGATCTACAGTCTACAACACAGTCCTTTCAGCAGTTCCAAGCAGTTCAGCACCACTCAGATGAACTTTAGGACACAGATAAATCTCCAAGTGACCTCAATGACTCTCTAAAAGAATGCAAATGACCAGCTGTCTGCAAGAAATATAAATCCTTCTATTCCTTACCATCCAATCAGAACTGAAGAAGCTTCTTGGATGAAAAATTAAACATCTTCAAAGAAAAACAAGAAAGTTCAATTGCCTCTTGAAAAAGCACCTTTGGGACAACCATGACCTGGATGACTAAGAATCTCCATAGACATTCACAAATGCAAATAGATAAATAGCTGACACTTAAAGTGTTCCATGCCCTTTGGGTTATAGTCATGCCATCACATGACCATAGAAGCATCCTGAGACAATGCTGGCTGTCTTGGCTAGCAAACAGAGATGAGCCTTGCCCCCTAGAGTCAGACATGACTGGATGGGAAAAACCTTTACCTTTATATGATTGTAGCATTTATTTATTTATTTTATTTATTTATTGAATTTGTATACTGCCCTATTCCCGTAGGACTCAGGGCGGTTTACAGGGCAGTTAAAACCATGAAATACAAAAATTAAAATCAATTAAAACAATTAAATTCAAGCCCCAAAAGTAAATCTAAAACCCAATTAAAATTAAAAACCCCTCAGTCTGGGCCAAACAGCTTGAAGAGCCAGGTTTTCAGGTCCCGGCAAAATGAGCGAAGGTTGGGGGCAGTCCTAAGTTCCATAGGTAGTTGGTTCCATAGGGCAGGCGCACCCACAGAGAATGCCCTTCCCCTGGGAATAAGCCGGCAGCATTCATTAATCGGCGGTACCCTGAGAAGACTCTCCCTGTGGGAGCGCACA
This sequence comes from Vipera ursinii, assembly GCF_947247035.1. NCBI lineage: Eukaryota > Metazoa > Chordata > Lepidosauria > Squamata > Viperidae > Vipera > Vipera ursinii. The sequence continues at coordinate 299,093,154 of NC_139512.1, forward strand.
GGATGATGGGAAAATGATGCCGGCAGCAGGTGTTCCCTTAGATAGTCCGGACCCAAGCCATTTAGGGCTTTATAGGTCATTACCAGCACCTTGAATCTCACCCGGAGGGCAACCGGAAGCCAATGCAGCTCGCGGAGAAGTGGTGTTACACGGGAGTATTGAGAAGCTTCCATCACAACTCGCACGGCTGCATTCTGCACCAGCTGAAGCCTCCGAGTGGTCCTCAAGGGCAGCCCCATGTAGAGGGCATTGCAGTAGTCTAACCGGGAGGTCACGAGCACATGAGTGACTGTGCGTAGGGCATCTCGGTCCAGATAGGGCTGCAACTGGCGCACCAGGCAAACCTGGGCAAAAGCCTCCCTGGTCACGGCTCCTATATGATCTTCAAAACTGAGCCGTGAATTCAGGAGTTCAGACCTATGCATATATAATTAGAAGAACTTACTTCCTAGTAGATATGCATAAGATTATTTTGTTATTTATAATATTGCAAATACAATTTAAAAGAGGGAGTCCTAGGTATTTATTTAATCTCTCATTAGGACAGAATAGTGGACCATTGATATTACTTTAAAATGATCTTGCAATGACTTTGGTATTGTCCTTTGTCCTCAACTCCAAGCTATTATAAGAAGAAATTTATAGGAATATCATAAGGAAAAAATAAAAATATTTTTTCTGTCCATTCTAATTCTTCAAAGTTGAACTCAGATATGATGTCTACAAGAAGGTCATTCAAAATAATCTTCGTTTTGTGCCCATTTTAAAAAGATCAGTGGATACTTGTAATCCATTTCTCTCATTATTTGAATACATTTGTTGTTTGATCTCTGATTTTAGAAACCAACCAAGGAAATTGGTGAGACTTACCAAAATGTAGTTTTTCTTTCTTGCACTGGTTTTGGGGAATGTTCGTAGTTCTGAAGAAAAGACAATGGGAGTTCTACAACAGAATAAGTCACAGAAGCCAATGAGAGGTGTCGTAGATAATGGCAATAATTTCCCATTAACTGCAGGGACCACCTAATAGAAAAACTCATTACTTTAATGATGCTATAAACAAATAATTGTTCTCTCTGGCAATTTTGTGGGATTCATTAGTTCTATGCCTTTTGACCTCTCCTTGTGTGTTGCCCACCTTCTAGGTCATTATCCTGAAATAGGACATATTTTAATTAGCCCATTACATTTGTTAGCGTTTCATCCCTTATTTCTTGATTAAATGAGAAATAATGAATGTTGGCTTTTATTTTTATAGGATCATGGCTTTCATTTTTATGGGAGGTTTACCATTTTAGGTGATAAAGGAAAGCATTCTAGGAAACATCAGCTGTACTTTTAATGGTACAGTAATATATAGAATTTCATTTTCAAAACTCTTTAATATGCAGCAACCCTCTCTCTCTTGGCACTTTCCACACTACTGCTGCTACTACACAATGATTAAAAGAGCAGAAACTCTTTGTGTTGGGTTTAATGTTTGAAGTGAATCACAAATGCATATTTACAGGATTCTATAGAAGCAAAAAGGAAGAGAATTTCTAGAAGAAAGTGGTAGGATTTTGAACTGAAAGAAGGTCAGTAACTTAGTTTCCCCTTTTCTACTTTATCTTACCATACTCCTCAAAGTGAAATGCCCTATCTTGTGAAAAAGAATAATACTCCTGGCACAAATATCTCTGATTAAGCCCTGTGAAATACAGAAATGAATGAGGCAGGGATGTCCATTTCTCTTTTGTTGGCTCCTGAAATTTTGCATAAGACATAAGGCAAAATGAGAGAATTGCTGGAGTGAACGTTTAAAAAGAAATTAAGATGAGGAAAATTACAGTTGTCATTGTTGGGAAGAATGTTTGTGGTAAAAATGAATGTGCTACTTAGAATGTTCTTATTTATGAAAATACTTCTTTTAAGAACTGCTGCACTATTTAAAGCAATAGCAAAAAGATATAGCCAGATGTTTGGTCCAGACAGACGAATGACTCAGTGAGGTTAAACAGCAATAAGGTTTATTCAATACACATATGTCAACTGACAACTGTCAAATAACTCTGGCTTATATACTCGAGCTGTTTAAACTGTATCCAATCCCAAGCCGGGTTTTCCCGCCTTTACAACATTAACCAATAATTGCACCCGAATCTCCCGCTTCAAAGGAACCTTCTTTGCAACAAGCTACTGACATAACACCCCTTCTCCCCCCAGTTGATGTTATTTGTTAATGTAATCTCTCAAGTATTTGGGTGGCCTATGGACCCTAGATGGGTATCTATTGGGTTGGCTACTTATATCATTGTTAACTGACTGTCTGATTGACTGGCTGATATTTATAGGTCTAGAATTTTGGGTTACAGGCTCTGAAATTTCACTACTGACTGATTGTGATTGCTGTTGTGTCTGTTGTTGTTGTTGCTCAGGTACTGCTGGCCTGTTCATAGGGGACAGCTCCCAATCAAATTGACAATGTTGTGGGTTTGCTGCAGCCACGCTGGTTTGAGTTTCCACTTCTCCACTAACTGGCAAGTTGTTTTGATTAAGCCAAGATGCAGTATCACTTCCGTGTATGTTTTGACCCCCATCGACTGGCAAACTTCCGACAACCCTCTTCCTTAATTGATCAATATGTCTTTTACTTACTCTATTCCCTTCCCCCTCAATGGTGTAAGACAACGGCCCCATTATGTCAGTGACTACCCCAGGAACCCATTTGTCCCCCTGTCCATAGTTTCTGCCCCAGACTAAGTCTCCAATGTTGAAGGACCTGTTTGGGATGTCAGGTTCAGCACTTGAGGGTAGTTTGTCAGGATGTAACCTGTCCAGTTTAGTGGTTAGCCGTTTGCCCCACCTCATTTCCGCAGGGCTTTTCCCAGTAGCCGTGCAAGGGGTTGTGTGTTGAGTCAGCAAAAAGTCTGCAAGTCTTTGGTGCCAGTCGCCACAGATGATTCGCTTCAAGGCATCTTTGGTGGTCCTCACGTTGCGTTCAGCCAAGCCATTGGTGGACGGGTGGAAAGGTGCTGATGTTGCGTGTCTAATCGAGTTGGCCCTGAGGAAACCCTGAAATTCAGTAGAGGTGAATTGGGGCCCATTATCAGATACAATCACATCAGGTAACCCGTGAGTGGCAAAGAGGCCCCTTAAAACCTGTATTGTTCTACTAGATGTCATCGAATTAACAGGCACTACCTCCAGCCACCGAGAGAAGCTGTCCACCACAACTAGGAAGGTTAAGCCTTGAAATGGCCCAGCAAAATCAATGTGAATCCTAGACCAAGGATTCCTGGCCAATTCCCACTTATGTGTGTCTGTGTGTGCCAGCTCTGGTCTAGATCGCTGACACAAATAACACCCTGAAACACATTCTTCAATATCTTTATCAAGCCCTGGCCACCACAAATGACTTCTAGCTAATGCCTTCATTCGCACAATTCCAGGGTGACCCTCATGTAATTCCGTTAAAACTGTAGTTCTGTGAAGTTCAGGAATAACAACACGGTTGCCCCACAATATACATCCCAAATGGGATGATAGTTCATTCTTCCTCCTAAAATATGGGATGTACTTGGCATCAGGGTTAGTACTTGGCCAACCACCAAGAACCCAGGTCATAATCCTTTTGAGAATATGGTCTTTTTTAGTAGCCACAGCTATTTCTTTAGCAGTTAAGGGGCATTCAGGAATTTCCTGTAATGACATAATTTGTCCTACTGGGGCAGGGTCCTCCTCGGTGTTGGTTAAAGGCAGTCTGCTAAGGGCATCTGCATGGCCCATTTCCTTACCAGGTCTATGTTGCAGTGAGAATTAATATGCTGAGAGGAAAATTGACCACCTCAGCATTCTGGGAGACATTATTTGGGGTGTCTGCTTATCAGTGGTAAACAGTCCCAATAATGGTTTGTGGTCAGTGAGTATGGTAAAGTTCCTACCATAAAGGTAATCATGGAACTTTTTTACTCCTGCCACGATTGCTAATGCTTCTCTATCAATCTGTGCATAATTCCGTTCAGCTTTGGTAAGCGTCCTGGAATAGTATGCAATTGGCTTTTGAATGCCATGACTATCCATGTGGCTGATAACAGCCCCCACACCATAAGGTGAAGCATCACAAGCTAAATAGATTGGTTTATTCTCAATAAAATGAGTAACTGTGGATTGGCTTGAAAGAATATCTTTTAATGTTTGAAAACTGACTCTATGTTTATCTTGCCACTGCCATGGGGTTTTTCTATCTAATAGTCTATGTAGTGGTTCCGCGATGGCAGCTTTATGTGGCAAGAATGTATGATAAAAATTGACTAATCCTAAAAAGGCTTGTAATTCAGCCTTGTTTTTTGGTTCTGGTGCCAATTTAATTGCCTTAATTTTATCAGGTGTGGGGTGAATTCCATTTTTATCTATCCTAAATCCTAAAAATTCTGTGGATTTAACTCCAATACAGCATTTTTCCTTTTTTAATTTAAGTCCAGCCTCCCTAAATCTTCCCAATACCTGTTCCAGACGCTCAGCTAATATTTCTTCATTTCTTCCAGCTATTAGGACATCATCAAAGTAAGTTGCAAATACGCCTGCGCCAAGTCTAACTTGGCAAATATGGCGCAAACATCTCTCGGTTGTCGTTGAGGTGTTGGTTGTCGTTGTGGTGTTGTTGTTTGGAATCGGCGACTCGGTTCTGGTCCGTCGCTGCGAGATGGTTTTGCCGCCATTTTCCCAAACCGTCTGGTGACTTTGGCTATGTCGGCTTCCCATTGTTGGTCCACCTCCCCACAGTCCACAAAGCTTTCTTGATTTATTTAGGCAGAAGCGGCCATGCTATTGTGGGGGGGGGTCGTGATACCCAGTGGATTCATATGTCAAGAGTTTGTCGAGGACTTCTTGCAAGTCACCAGTGGGCTTAGCGATAATTCTATTTTGTAATTGTTCGTCTCGTAAGCCCAGCACCACTCTATCACGGATTCTTATTTCTAAATTGTCATATTTACACCGTAACGCTGCTTCTCTAACAGCAGCAATGAATTTGGTTATTGACTCACCGGGTCTCTGATTTCGTTTTTCAAAAATGCACCGCCAAAAGAGTTCTGATCTTTTCGGCGTAAAATGTACCTTTAATTTGGCCAGTAAGTCAGCATACGAAACGCTTGATACCGGCAATGGTTGACAAAGTCCCACGGCAACCCGGTACACTGGTGTGCCACAGATAGTCAGTAAGGCAGCCGCCTTTTTCCGGTCGTTGGTTATGCCATTTACTAGCAAAAACCCTTCGACCTGTCCCACATATTCTTCCCAGTCCTCTGGGTAGTTTGGATCGAATTCTTTTAAAGACCCAATTTGCGCCATTCGGAGGTTTGTTGATTCCGCCGCGGCCGCTTGTGGTTGACTGTGAATTCTTTTTAAATTTACCGCCTTACGCGCAGTTGTTTTCGCCGATCCTTCACTAGTCCGCCGTCAATCCCATCCTCGTCGCCAGTTGTTTGGTCCAGACAGACGAATGACTCAGTGAGGTTAAACAGCAATAAGGTTTATTCAATACACATATGTCAACTGACAACTGTCAAATAACTCTGGCTTATATACTCGAGCTGTTTAAACTGTATCCAATCCCAAGCCGGGTTTTCCCGCCTTTACAACATTAACCAATAATTGCACCCGAATCTCCCGCTTCAAAGGAACCTTCTTTGCAACAAGCTACTGACATAACACCAGATGTATATGTCAGGTGAAAAAAACAAGGGTTAATTACAAGATCCTCCAAATTGCAAAAATAAAAGAGAAAGATTTTAGATTGTATTTTGCTGCCTGCTGTTTGGTTGGATGAAGGGATGACTGTCGACGATGGGATGCTGTTGTTAAGAAATAAGACGCTTTTAGATTTAGAAGATCATGGTCTCAGGTTTGTGTGGCATGCTTACTCATAGTATGATAAAGTACAGCAAGTGTAGATTTCAAAAGTTTTCATATTAGGAATGTCGTACTCTGAATATGGCAGGGGTTTCCAACCAAGGGTGCTCACACCCCCTGGGGATGTGAGATGATATTCCAGGGGGTGCAAAAAGTTGGGTTTTCAAAATTATAGTGTATATGCATAACTTGTTGCCGTTATCTCAAACTTTTGTAAGGGGTGCGAGCAATGGTGTGATTCAAATATGTGAACAACCGGTTCTCTGTGTGGATGCCGCTTCCGGAAGTCCATTCTGGGCCTGGGCAGCAAAAAATTAGCTACCAATTCTGCTGAAGTCGTGCGAAGTGGCTGAATCCCACCACTGGGTGCGAGAATATATCAGAAGCATTCTAGGGGTGCGTGGTATGGGAAAGGTTTGGAACCACTGGAATATGGAATAGATATAACCCAGGCTATTCATGAAATTGCCTTTGTTGACCTCAGCTCAAAAAGCATTTTATAGAAAAGATAAATGATTAACATATAAAGATTTCCTAATGCAGGAAAATAGGGAGTTTAAGATGAAATCAAGAGAACAAGTGACTACAAAGAAATCGCTTTTCAATGGTTCTCATATGCACACTTGAGAGAAAATTTTAATATAGATAAAAATACCAATAATAGAATATGATAAAATGGAATTTAAAAATGAATTATGTTCAAATGAACATATGATTACTAAGCTACATCCACCTTTGGAAAAAAAATGAAATAGAGGAAGAGCAAGTTAAATAATGTATGTTAAAATAGCTCCATGTTTTCCCACTATCAAGGATGCCCATGGGTGTTAGAAAAAAATCAAGATGGTGGCCACAATGAAGAGATCAAAGTTGACATTTTTTACTGTGACATTCTTTTTATTATGTTTTGTATGGTCTCTATTCTGCCAACATTTTATTTATTTCCTTTTGCTTTTGTGGATAAGATTGTTTATCTTTACACCTTTAAAATTAGTAACTGACTCTGCTCAATGGAATTTATTCCCAAATAAACATGTAGATGATTGTAACCCAATCTGTTATTTGTTAACTGTCCTATGTTTAAAATATTTATTTCTTTGTATTTTTGTATTTGATTTAGTTCCGGACATTATATGTTTTATAAAAATTATCACTTAGCTAACATATAAATTCCTTTTTCTAAATACAGAAGCAGTATTTAGAAGTGTTAAAAAAATCTCATATATGTTTTTATATTACATTTAAATAGTTCTAGTTTTAATTTCAGGACCAGTGGCCAGCCTAATGTCAGAAACTAAAACTAACTTTAGAAGTACATGAATACAATACAAACTATATATCAAAACTATACTATATATCTGCACATCCTCTGCTTATGTTTATATGGAAGAGGTTTCTTTCATTATGAGAACAAATGCCACTAACAAAATAGCACCCTTTTCTCTCTTTCCTCTGCCCCATACTTCTCCAATCTGTTTCACAAATTTTATTTCAGAGTTTAGCCTATAAAACAAATTTGGGGCATATGGAGAAAACCCCAGGAGACCTGAGAATGGGAAATGTTAATTCTATGAGAAGCTTAGTAACAGAATAGTCACTAGATTAGAAAGTATTACAACTTTCTCTAACCATAATCCCCTATTATGTCGGCATACTGTAGATTGTCAAATAATGAAACAATAATGGCACTCTGCAGCCCTAAGAATAATATGCTTATTGTGTTAATTTATTTTCAATATACTTTCTTGAATTTCTACAGAAATTAAATTAAAAAGGGGGAAAAAGAATTTAAAAGGAAGAAAGATTAGGAGAGGGAAGATGCAAAAAACAAGAAAAAAGGGGAAAAAATAAAGACAAGGATAACTTTCAACATTATATATATATAATACGAATTCTGTGTTTTATTGAATTTTAACTGAAAAGGCTAATTATATATATCCTTTTCAGTTAAAATTCAATAAAACACAGAATTTGTATAATCATAAGCAATTTTAGACATCAAATCCCAAAATTAAAATAGCATTTCTTTTGGTTTCAACCAAGAAGTCCAAAAAAGTGGTTTCCATGTAGAAACACAGTTAACAATGTTTTTTCCTTAATAGAAATAGTTAATTTCACCATCTCAGCAGCTCCATTTACTTCACCAGCCAGTCTTCACTGTTGGAATGTGTAGGTATTTCCATCCTTATGCATATAAGAGCTTTGCTGCTCATGTTTTTTCTCCATCTGATTATCCAGGAAACCTAGAAGAAAAAAACTCTGGTTTCATCTGTAGATTTGTTTTAAAGTATACATTTGAATTGAAATACATAACTGATCTCAATAACTCTTAGCTTTCTTACTTGATAACTGAAGGTGCCTTTGGAATGAATACATTTTCAATGCATGTTTGTCACACCATGCTAGGTCTTTGACCATTTATCAGGTGTTAAATATGAACAATACATTATAAAAATTATTTTCCAAAGTATAGCTCAAAGTGAATTTCAGTCCCTTACTCTCACTGATCCAACATAATAGTATATCCATTTTTGCCACTTAGTTATGCAATCATTAACATAGTCATCTTGCATATTTATTTTCAATAAAAGTCCATACTTCATGGCAATAGCAGGCTCATCATTAGTATAGAAATCCAATTCAAATTCAGTTTTCTCATATGCAAAGCCAAAGTTCTTCTTATCCACTCTAAATCTTTCTAAAAAGTGAACATAAGCAAAATGTTCAGTTGTTAGAACATTTAACATAAAGATAGAATCAAGATCATGTGAAGTACTAGTAACACTTTATAAAGCCTTAGTGAGGCCACATCTGGAATACTGCATCCAGTTTTGGTCACCATATTATAAAAAAGATATTGAAAGTCTGAGAAGAGTGCATAGAAGAGCAACAGAGATGATTAGAGGACAGGAAGTAAAAACATACAAAGAACGGTTGCAGGAATTGGGTACGTCTAGTTTAATGAAAAGAAAGATTAAGAATGTTCCGATATCTAAAGGCCTGCCACAAAGAAGAGGGAGTCAGCCTATTCTCCAAAGCACCTTAAGGCAGGATAAGAAATAATGGATGGAAACTAATCAAGAAGGGAACCAACCTAGAACTAAGGAGAGATTTCCTGAAGTTAGAACAATTAATCGGTGAAATGACTTGCCTCCAGAAGTTGTGGGTGCTCCAACACCGGAGGTTTTTAAGAACGGATTGGATGATCATTTGCTTGATATGGTATAGGTTTTCCTGCTTGAGCAGGGTATGGACTAGAATGTTGTGATTCAGGGTCAGCCTGTGGGTTCGGCATTTGGGTCGGATGATTCAGAGGAGGAGGGGGGTGTTGGAGAGGTTGCTGAGGGGGTTGGAGAGCTTGCTGATGAGAGCCCTCAGCCAGGCCCCTCCCACCTGGTCACGACGCAGACCCAGCTGTGTGAGCCTGACAGCATGGATGAAGATGACCCACAGCTGGCCCTGTTCAAGGACGCCCGACGCAGGAGGCAGTCAATCAGGAGTAAACAGTGGAAGGCAATGGGGCACCTCGGAAGGAGGCAGAGAGAAGCCACGCCCTGAACTGTATAAAAGGGGAATGCGTGGGAGGGCTGGTTTGCTGAAGGCAACCGCTTGAATAGCTCCTGTTTCATGGTTCATGTCTTGTTCTGTTTGCTTTTGTATCCATAAATTTGGCAGGCTTAGTTCCAGCCTCTTGCCTTCTTATAAAAGGGGTTGTCCCTGCCTTTTCTGCAGGGCCGGTAGCAGGCTGGTACAGAACATAGAAGACCTCAAGGTCCCTTCCAAGTCAGTTATTCTGTTCATCCTACATACCCTTTGCTTTAGCCTACCCACCATGCTGGCCACAAGAGATCATCTGGGATGGAATGAAATGGGGTGAAAAAATCCTACCCTGTATCTGTCAGACTTGCTGATATAGCAATGGGTCCAGAGATCCAAACTTTAGCTGCAAGGAAAGGAAAGATTTGAAAAATGGAACAGATAAAAAGCAAGCTGAGACAGCTCAGCTACACACTGTAATAACTCAAAAGGCCCCTTTTGATGCAAACACTAGCACAGAATTTCACATGATTTGAAAGGTGGGTTGGGGGGGGTAGCAGGGGGAGGGTGGCAGGTTCCTTCTGAAAGTTACATTGTGCATTCAGTTTGTGAGCAAGGAAGGGGCAGATAAATGAACGTGCTTTACAAAGTTAACACTCCAAATTAAAACTGATTGGCAGCCAATGCATTTACATCAAAGCCAAGGTAATGACTTGAAGATTATGACACTCCGCTTCAGTAGTTTGTAACCAAGTGAAGACATAATGATTCTGGCATTTGGAAGTGACAGTTTGTGTGTCTGCATATTTGGAAGCGTTTAGCATTCTTTGCATTAACGAAGTTAAAGGATTTATTTATTTTTTCAAAATTCTCGATTGTACCATGATCAATAGACTATATAGATGGAATGGTTTGCTTCTAATAGCTGAGCCTGAATTTTCATGTCCTGAAATAGGGGGAAACTAATGGGCTTTCCTTACGTCAAAAAATCTTGAGAAAATGCTGATACGACAGATGGAAAAACATAACTCTCCCCCCCACACTTAAATAACTCAGTTGAATTGACTCCCCTTAGCTCCAAAATGGAACATGTCTCCTACCTGCAGTAGAATTTGGAACATTATTTGATGCACATTTTTTAATTGGCTATAATGGACCTATATCTTTTTTGAATTTTTATGGATTTTTGAATGTTGTAATAGATTTGACAACCTGGGCTTAGGGGCTAATTTACCTGACTTGAAATAACCTAAATTGGTGTTTCTCAACCTTGTCCTTTTGAAGATGTGTGGACTTCAAGTCCCAGAATTCCACATATGTTCAAGAATTCTAGTCCCCCTTAGCCATGAAATGGCTTTAAAGCGGTCATTCTTTCTCCGCCAAACCCATCTCACAGGATAGGTGTTGGGAGCAAATAGGAGGTAGGAGCAATATGGCAGTTGCCTTGAGTTGTGTAAACTAAAGATGGGATAGCAATCCAGTAATAGAAAAAAAAAGTATTATCCCACATGTGGTTATTTGTGTGTGTGTGTGTGTGTTATTTTCAGTAATATGTAGTTGTGTATGCATCTTGCACATTTGCTTCTTTTAACTAGGCAAAGAAGGAAAAACACCTCAGAATGAGACATCTGAATAAGCCTTTTTCCCCCTGAAACTGGAAAAGAACTAACAACCAATACAAGAAATACAGAACTGCTATCTCATGTTTCTGCTATAACTATGGTACCCTTACTCCCAATATATAACTATAACTGTAATTTGAGGAGTACTTTCAAAGGTTTTATAGTTCTCCAAAATACCATTAACACTCGCAAAAATCCTCACCAATGCACATTGTAAGGATTGGCTATGTGGGGTGTCCAGAGGCAAGAGAAAGCAGGCCATAGATTCCTTTTAATTAATTGTTGGCAGTTTGGAAAAAGTGCAGAGAAGAGCAACTAAGATGTTTAAAGGCCTTGAGACTAAAACATATGGAGAATGGTTGCAGGATTTGGGTATGGATAGTCTAGAGAAAAGAAGAACTAGGGGTGACATGATAGCAGCATTCCAGTATTTGAGGGACTGCCACAAAGAAGAGGGGGTCAACTTATTTTCCAAAGGACCAGAAGGCAAGACAAGAAAGAGTGGATGGAAATTAATCAAGGAGAGAGGCAACCTGGAACTGAGAAGCTTCCTAACAGCGAAGGCAATTAATCAGTAGAATATCTTGCCTTCAGAAGTTGTGGGTGCTTCATCACTGGAGGTTTTTAAGAAGAGACTAGACAGCCACTTGTCTGAAATGGTATAAGGTCTCCTGCTTGAGACCCTTGGACTAAAAGAACTCCAAGATACATTCCAGCTCTATTCTGAATGAACTGAAATTAAGAGGAACTATCTGTTATGGCATTTTCCTTGCAAGTTTCCTTCTGCCAAAAAGCCCTTTTCTACAAAACCATCAGATATGGAGTCTTTTAGAACTAATGTTTCATTGACAGTGTTGAGCATCAACTTGGAGAAAGGGGCTGGGTTCCTTCCCCCCAAAGAAAAAGAATGCAAGTCTTTGTGAAGCATCCTAAAATATTATATAAAAGGGCAGAGGTCTCCTGATGTATAACGTCAGTATATTTCTAGACATAATTTCCAATCAGAACCGCAGCAAACTGATTTTGCAATAGTATCAGTGGAAGGGATCGTACAGTTTTATAAATGGGTAATCATTCACTATCTACCTAAACTCTGAAAGGTATTTGCATCAAGAATTCTATTTGAAGAGTTTTCTTCCCTTTTTCTTCAAATAACATCAGTTTCATCTCCTTCTTATATTATGCTTGATCAAAGGACTTTTTTTAATCTGAACTGAAAGCCTGCTTCCTTTTTAAAAAAAAATCTCTTTTTTGTATATATTGTGCAGACTAATTTCAAATCCAACAGCACTTTAAATGCTATCAGTTCCTTAAGACCATTATTTTACTGTTCTTGTCTTAATTCTGTCTCTTGCATTCTAAGTCATTATTCAGGTATTTCTCAGAAGATTGATTTGAGTATTAGGGGATCATTTACTTTCCCATTACCATAGATACCTTCGGTTATAAATTCTGAGTCCTAGGAGAAAATGTACATATCATTTGTGTCAGCATTTGTGGAAGGCCTGTGCTGATATGATCAGCACAAGCTAGGTTTCTTTATTTCTTTGAACTAATCCAGTAGTTGTCTCCACAGAATAATAAGGAACTAAGCCAGTCAATCTTTCCTGTGGTTTTATGATGGGATTTGAGATAGATGAACCAGAACCAAAAAGTATTTCTTTATTTAAATAGAAGGTGAAGTATATTTCAAGATGACATAGATTTCTGGTGACTCCATATGTACAACCATGCAATTTCCTTGGCAGTGATATTGAAAAGATTTGGCAGTGCCTTATTACAGTATGTTTTTTATTGGTTCCTACTGCAGCCTACATTCTTAGTTTTCTCACTGAAGTACTAACTAAGCCTGCTTAGCTTCCAAGCCCAGATAAAGTCAGCTGGCAAATCTATTTTTATCTTGAGTCAGCTGAGATGTGATATGAGGCAAGGGGGACATTATTCTCATTTGATTGACATGGTCAGATCACTAATACATCAATGATATCCACAAGAGTGGGGAACCATTAAGTTGGTTCACCTGATGTATACACTTGATTTCCAGAGAGTACTTCAGGATTTCTCTGAAGTTCTGGAGGGCAGTTCAATCAACCTCTGTAATAGAGGGATGAACATGGCATAAAATAGGATTGCTCCCAAGCAGCCTCTTCCTGTCTACCGATTCCTGGTTTAACAAGGAGCTTCAGGAATTGAATTCACAGAAGACATATTTGGAGTGGTGCTGATAAACAATAAAAAGCAAATATCCCTGAACAAATGAACAAGCTGAAGTCTGAGCCCACACTGAGGAAGTAAGTATGACAAAACATCAATATTTCCCTGTACTGATTACATTTGTGGATTACCACCCAACAACATTGTTTATATCTACCCAAACTCTTCTTGGGAATGATGGGCTAGAAAAAAATAACTGCAAGGCTGTTGTGGAAAGCACCTGAAAGATAAAATCATTCACATTTGCTCAAAGTTAATTGAGATGACAAAGGAAATATTTTTTTAAAAAAATATTCTTCATATTTCTGTACAATATCCTGTAAGGTTGCCTGGGATTTGGTTGAGTTTGTCAATCCCAAGGAAATTATCAGGGTTTTCTGCAAGTCAGACTCCATTTTGCTGGTAAACCTAATACTGAGTGACAGGAATTCAAACAGTGGCTACTGCATGCTTGGGAGAAGGGCTGTTGTCATCTGCCTTGGAAGAAGCAGTGATGGACCTCAACCTCAAGAAGCCATCACTTTGACTCAGTTATTGTAGATACCAGCCCATATCCAAGCTCCATTTTTCAGAAATAATAACATCAATCTAAATATCTAGTGAACTGTACCAACCATAATAAATTTTTTTTATTTAAAAAGTTTTACAATACATTTTAACTTTAATCCCCCCTCCCCCACCCCTATCCAACCCTCCCTATCCCTCCCCCCACTCCCTCCCCCCCCACTTCCCAGAGCTAAATACAGGGCATAAAATCAAAAAACAAACATAGACACCCTTATGTTATCAACAATAAACTATAAATTCTATCTCTCTCTAGCTCATATAAAATGAATACAAACAATATTAACATTACAAATAAAGTAGAGAAAAAAAGAAAAAAAAAGAAGAAAACAGAAAAAAAGCTTTGCTCAAAATAAATTTTCTTAATCCCAGTCCTTATTCATATTAATTTCAAAAAAAAAAGAAAAGAAAAAAGAAAAGAAAGAAAAACAAAAAAAAACTTTCACCTGCTATTTACATTCTCCCACCTTTCTCTAATTTCCAAACAATTTCTCAGTTACACGCCAAAAGTGCCTATCTCTGTTAGTCTTAATAATCTCCAACCAAACTAAACTATGATCAAAAATAGTTCTTGCATGTATCACACCAAATGTCTCACAGTTCCAAATCATCCTTAAATTCAAATAAAAGTTCAAATACAAAGAATATATAAAAAAAAAGATTTAGGCAATCTCTAAGACAACTTGTTATTAATTAGGAGCTTACATACCCATTCTTAGTTCAACACATACTTTAAATCCATTACCCTAATATACTTTTCTAGCAAGCAATCTTAAATTGTGTAAAATATTAACAAAAAGAAAAAAAAGAAAAAAAAACCTTCTTTCTCCTCTATAATAATTTTACTCCATTGACATTCTAATCTAAAAATTAATCAGCAATCTTAACGCCCCAAAACTTTTGGAGCACCTCTGTCATGACCCCCAAAACTTCTTTAGACCGCTCCTCTCTCACATCTTCACTGTAAACACGCTTTGGAGATTCCATAACTTTCTGCTGATCTTGCTCTTGCTCTCATCTCGCTCTTCTTAGGGCGGCACGCGTCATCTTCTGGCCTCCTGCAGCAACCGATGAAACTGTGACTTGATCCCCTCCAACACCATTGTCCTCTGTCTGTCTATCTGTAACGTCTTGAGGCTTTCCCCCACCGTATCCTTTTGTAGCTTCCAAAAATGATAGGGGGGGTTGCTTTTAACACATTACTATAAAAATCACGTGCCTGAGCCACAGTAACCAAACGATGTCTTTTACCTTCATACGTCGCCACCAATCCAACTGGAATCTCCCATCTAAACTTAATATCACGTTTCTTAAGTTCCTGTACCAAAAATGCAAAATCTTTCCTTCTCCTTAGGATCTTCGGAGGGATCTCTTTTAAAACCAAAACTTCTTGCTCATCCACTACCAAATTAGTATCATAAGCAGCTTGAATAACTTCATCTCTCGTTACTCTCTTTGTAAAATAGACCACCACATCTCTGGGTAACTTCTTCTGTCTTGCAATCCATGAATTTACATGAAAAACTTTGTCCATATTTCCCTTAATTTCAGATGCTGACTGGCCCAGTACCCCTTCCAGAGCCTCAGAAATCAGCTGCTTTAAATCTTCTTTACCATTCTCCTTTAAACCCCTAATTCTAATAGCATACTGCATCTGATTATACTGAACAAGGCTCAATTCTTCGTCCATTTTATCCCTTATATTTTCATTTTCTAATACCTTTGCTTCTAATATAGAGTTCTTTTGACTGAGATCCTCCACTTTTATATCCAGCTGTAGCACACATTCAGCTACGGATTCAACCTTAGACAAAATGTCCCACCTCATTGCTCTCAGCTTCTCTTCTATCTTCTTCTCCAATTTCTCCATTTTCTCCTCCATTTTCTCCTCCAGCTTTTTCAACTTTTCATCCATCATATCAGACATCAATTGTACATGCTTTCCAACAGCGTCTTGTAAATCCTTAAGCGTCAATGCCAGGGGAGATGCAGGAGGAAACAAAGCTTGCAATGAGGTCTCTTGCACCAGGGAAGACCCCGCATTCCGAAGAGCTTTAGAAGTTTTAGCCGCCATCTTCCCCCACTTTCACTTATTACTCACTTTCACTTTGAAGCTATAAAATCCATTGAGCTAGAGAGTAAAAATAAAGAGTCCACTTCACCTTTACCTCCTGTACCGCTCTGCCTGCTTCTTGATAATCAAAAGTATTTCCATTTGGCAGGGGTGGTTGCTAACGCCTGGCTCTGCTCCAATAATCCCAGAGCAGAGGCGCTGCGCAGCTCGGAGCAACCCAGGCTTCGGGGGGGCTCATCCTTCAGCCGCCCAAGCTCTCAGCTCAGGCGGCCCCAGAGAGTTCAACCCCTACCTGGGGCCTCAGCCCCTCCTCTTCTCCCGAGGAGGGGGCTTCAAATCCATCTAAACAGCTGATCGGCGCTATTTACGATGGAAAAACACAGCTGCGGAGCGGGCAGCCCGAAAACGGCTGTCTTCGGCGTCGCGTCGCCACCGGAAGTCTCCCAACCATAATAAATTTGTATGCCATCTGATTCCCAGCAAATCTGGGAAGTTTACAATTATTTAAACAATTAAAAAACAGAACAATACAAAACAATCAATGCACAAGCCCCAAAAGCAATGATAACAAAGAAAATAAACCCAGAAGAAGGAGAGTAGAAAGAGCCATCAGTTGTTCTCTTCAAATATCTAGGTAAAAAACCATGTCTTGAAGGTCCCTCAGTATGGTGGGAGCTGTTAGAATTTCAGAGTGGGGAAACTCAGGTGACTGAGAAGATGTTGAGGCTGTAGTTGCAGAGAGTTCTTAATGAAGCAAATTATTTTGAGTTAGGATTTAAGACTCCATATGGGACAACAATGAAGTTGATTATTTATGTTGGAATAGAAACTAACCAAAGAGAAAAGCAACCTAGAACTAAGGACAAATTTCCTGACAGTTAGAACAATTAATCAATGGAACAACCTGCCTCCAGAAGCTGTGAATGCTCCAACACTGGAAGTTTTTAAGAAGAGACTGGACAGCGATTTGTCTGAAACGGTATAGGTTTTCCTGCTTGAGCAGGGGGTTGGACTAGATGACCTCCAAGGTTCCTTCCAACTATTATTATTATTATTGTTATTGTTATTGTTATTGTGTTGGTGATCTGTGGCAGCCCAGGGATAAGGAAAGCACAACCACTTGCTTAACCTTTCAGCAGCCACTGATAGCAATGACAATGGTATTCTTCTGGACTGGCTGCAAGAGTTAAGATAGGGTTGTGCCATAGTCCAGGTGTCAGTGTCCTTACCAGTTCCTAACCTCCTCAGACATGACAGAAGAAGAACAAGGTGACTGGCACACAGGAATGATCCAACAAATGCTTTAATCTACAAACGATTCACAAACAAAGTCAGCAATGGGAATGATCTGCTCCCAGAGTGTTAAATGTCTTCTCTCCCTGCAGCTCCACATCCCCCCACACACAGCAAGCCAGCATCCAGTGTTTGTCCTTAAAGGCAGCCAGTTTCCCCTGGCCTGCTGTCCAGTCTCTGCTGGTTGGTGTAGACAGCGGAGCATCGGAGCCATTCTCTGTCACAGGTAAGAAAATTCCACTTCGGGTTAGGGTTAGGTCCCTATGACCTTGGAGAGCAAAATGGATATCACCAACAAATTTGGAGTGCTTGGGTATGGTTAGGAGGGCACTGAGGTTTCTAGGCTTCCCTATCTGGTAAACTACATGGGAAAATCCCATTGGAGGAAAATTCCACTACACTGTTGGCAGTTCTGGGATCTTCCGCAATTCAGGAGAGTGTTCCTAATGTAGTAGTCTATAAACTTGCTTTTCTGTTTTATTTTCATGATCTTCCATAATAAACAGCAGTTTCTTGCCCAATTTTATAATAATCACCTCAACCATTTATAAAATATATTAGAACCTATGATGTTAGATGTCTATTGGAAAAGAAAATGTGCTAACCATTTCCCACACTCCCTTTTCATTGTCTGGACATAGCTGTGATTGTTCACAGATTTACTTTATTTCTTTTCTAACTGAAAAGCCATAGTGGCAAAGTGCCCTTTATCTCTGTCATATTTTAGCAGTGGTTTTATATGACTAAAGTGGACAGCTGACAGTCATAAAATGAAACACTGAAGATCTTGTTAATGATATGACATTATTCTCTCCTCCTTTATGGTGTGAAAAGAGAAAGAATCAGAAAATAAATCAGCCTTTGCTATTTCTCTGCAGAAATAGCCAGTTCTTCCTAGGTTCCCTTAGCTTCTGGCAAATGTATTAATTGGGAAGCAGCAAACTGAAGAAAGCTGAGCAGATCTGTGACCAAGATACAGTCTGTGAAAGGTGAAATATGTCATATCTGGGAGAAAGTAGTGGAAAAAGAGACAAAGGGAAAAAAGACACTGCCAAATGCAAATCCTTTTATCAGTTACTTTAAGCCTCTAACTCAGACATGTCAAACACAAGGCCCGGGGGTCGGATCCGGCCCGCGAAGTGGTTTCATGTGGCCCACGAAGCCATCCTGGAAACAGTGAGGGAACGGCCCCCACCGCCTTGGCCCTGGCCCAGAGACCCTCCTTCTGCCAGAGACCCTCAGATCTGTCCCACTCCTGCCCAGGCCCCCATAGGCACCCTTGATGCGAATGATGCAGAGCTGGCCACGCCCACCCAGTAGGCCATACGCACTCTAGCCACGCCCACCCAGTAGGCTACACCCATCCAGGCCATACCCACCTGGCCCCCTGAGGGCAACCGCAATGCTGATGCGGCCCTCAATGAAATTGAGTTTGACACCCCTGCTCTAACTTTTCTTAGAGCAAGTTTAGACAGTGTTGGACATGCTATTGGCAGTATCGCTGGGCATGAATTCTTCATGTCATTATTTGTCATGTCAACAGTGGCACGGATGTCTTACACGATAGAACCTTCACTACCCTTGAGCTGTAACAAGTAAATTATAATTCACAGAATGAGAAAGAGAGAAACAAACAGTGGTGAGATATAGCACGAGTCTTTCTTGCTATTCTTGGTGTCAGTATTAATGTAGGGGAGATTCTTGTTACAGATTTATATACTTGGTAAAAAATAATTATATATATATATATTTGCTAATAGCTTATTGAAACTGTTTCATGAGATATTGGCCTATTGCTTAGTTTTTGAGTACCGGTAATTCCTTTTTTTGTGTGTTTTGCTGTTATACTCATGACAATGATGGGAAATCCATGGCTAATGTTGCTAAATTACAACTCCCAGGTTCCCTGGCCATTAATCATGGTGTTTGGAGATGCTGGCTATTAGAATCCAGCAACCTGTGGAGCACCGAGTTACCAAGCTTTGTTTATAAAGTTATTTATTCTTAGTTTTTAAATCTGCCTCATCTTTTATCGTGATCTCTATAATTGTTGCCAATTGAGGCCATATTCAATGTTGTGCTTATGCTACACAGGTCTCTAAACAACTTGAGACCACAATATCTGACAGGTTACATTCCTGTCAGATTAAAATTTAATTGTTCTTGAGATGAAAGGTAGAAGACAAGCTGTGTATGATGAGAATGGCAGGATATCATTTTGTGGTTATTCACATGGACATCTTCTCCATGGTGGCTTCTGGACTCTAGAATATTTTCCACCTTGGAATTCATGAGTCACAAAATATATATTTTTCTATTGCTAAAAATGCATGCATTGGAAAAAAAAGTGATCAAAAATGATCATGCATATAGACATTAAAGTAACAAGGTTTTCCCCCAAGTTTTTTATATATATATCTATCAAAATTAAACAGTAAGGTAAGAATCCTGGTGCTCACAGCATTCACTGAATCATCTAATGTAATCAATATTCTTGACACAGGAACTGTTTCCTTAAAGACTGTTAACAGCATTTAAGAGAAGCTTTTTGAAAACTTTGAAATATAACATCAAGTGTGTCAAATACCTCGCAACAATACCAAAAGCCTGATCACAAACATAGGCTTTCTGAATGATGTTGACATATAGATCTATTGAAAGTGATACAGGCAGCCTTTAAGTTCTTGCTCTTATTGTTTGTGATTTTATACATTAGTAACCAATAATGAAAAGGTGTCTTGAATTTTATGAACCGCAGCTCATAAAAAAATATGCCTTTTAATAACATTTGTTGATCTGAAAAGATGGTACCTGATTCCTTTTGGCTATAATAGACTAATGCCTCTCTTCATACAATGTGTACATTAGCAACAATACATTGTACTGGGCCCAGTTGCTTATAGACAGAAGATGCAGCATTCTCAGTACTGATAGCCCTCAACTTTTAACTATTTGTTTAGTGACCATTTGAAGTTATAATGGCACCAAAAAAAGGTGACTTACGACCGTTTTTCACACTTATGATTTGTCTATGGAGATTCTCAGTCATCCAGGTCATGGTTGTCCCAAAGGTGCTTTTTTCAAGAAGCAATTGGATTTTCTTATTTTTCTTTGAAGCGTTTTGCTTCTCATCCAAGAAGCTTCTCTGACTCAGTCAGAGCTGAAGAAGCTTCTTGTATGAGAAGTGAAATGTCTTCAAAGAAAAACAAGAAAGTCCAGTTGCCTCTTGAAAAAAAGCACTTTTGGGACACACAATTGTTGCAGTGTCCCCATGGTCACATGATCAAAATTCGGATGCTTAACAACTGCTCATATTTATGATGATTGCAAAGGCCTGGGGTCATAGGAACACATTTGCGATCTTCTGACAAGCAAAGGATTCACTTAACAACCATTTTACTAACTTAACAACTGCAGTGATTAACTTAATAACTGTGGCATGAAAGGTCATAAAATGGGAGCAAAACTCACTTAACAACTGCCTCACTTAGCAATAGAAATCTTTGGCTCAATTTGGTTGTAAGTCGAAGAATACCTTCACTTGTGCTATACTATTACCATTTAACATTCTGGCAATGAAATTCTATAGTTGAAGCTTTCATAGTTTTCCCAAAGAGTTCTATGGAATTTCAAGAATCAGTTCTTAGTTTGCATAGGTCTCCGGGACCAGAAAATGCCACTGCTAGAGCAGTAATGAAAGCTGAACATAGAGTATGGCTATCATCTCCCATGTTTCCTCGAAAGTTAAACCCAACCTGATAGTAAGCCCTAGCTTGATTTTGGGGGTGGGCCTAATATAAGCACTACTCCAAAACTAAACCCTAGTTTTGGGTTGAGACACAACCCTAAAAATCAAGCTAGGGGGGTGAAGCTGCCTCATGTGTCCAGCACCTGCTTACCTTACCAGTAGGACGACCGCAGCCAGGCCTTCCACACCCTGACACATGTCACGCCGCTACTTGACTTCTTCTGCGGCCGCTTGCTGCCACTTGTGGCCAGATGTCATGTGGCACATTGTGCCATTGCCACTCCTCCCAGGAGGACTGTGCATGGTGCTTTGTGCTGCTTCTGCTGCTCGCAAGCTTTGGGCCGCTTCCACTGCTTGCGCAGCACTTTGGGCCACTTTTGTTTCTCATGGCAGGAGGCCACATGGTGGTTTGAGCCGTTTCCACTGCGGAAATGGCCCAAAGAGCCACACAGCATCCTCAGCAGTCCAAAGTGCATGAGTAACGGAAAGGTCCTGAAGCACTATACAAGCAGCAGAAGCATCCCGAAGTGCACAAGCAGCGGAAGTGGCCCAAAGCGCCATGAGGCATCCTGCTAGGAGGAGCAGCAATGGTGCAATGTGCCACATGGTGTCTGGCTACAGGTGGTGGCAAGTGGCCGTAGAAGAAGTCAAACAGCGGTGTGACAGGTGTCAGGGTGTGGGAGGTCTGGCTGCGATGGTCCTAAGGTAAGACAGTCTCCAAAATTAAGACCTAGTGACTCTTTTGGAGGCAAAAAATAAAATAAAATAAGTCCAGGTCTTAATTTCGGGGAAACACGGTAGGTTGCCAAAATCCAGAGAAGCCATGAGATAGCAGCAAAGACATACAGAAAACCCTTTGCTGCCATTCAATGGTCACTTCAATTGTTGCAGCACAGATCTAGTAATCCTAGGGTAGACTTGGCACTGAATCTATTGTGCTTATAGTGATAGCTTCATATCAAGAACAACCTGAGTCCTTCGGGAGAAGGGCGGTATAAAAATTTAATAAATAATAATAATAATAATAACCCAACTTACTTCACTATTTCTTCAGTGTAAATGCAAAATTAATTCCCAAATATCTCAACTGCCTCATTTCCAGGGCCCAAACCATCAATCTATAGCCTCCATCTGGTCAAGACATAATACAGAGTATTGGCCACCACCCAACTCATCTGTGAAATGTTTTGTTTCCTGCTGCTTAATTTCTAGTGATTATTTATGATTATTTGTATTAGTTTAGAAATCAAGCGGTACAAGCAAAGAGAAAGTTGGAGAAGAACCTTTTGCAAGGAGAAGAGATGATCAATCTTGACATCGCAGAACAGATGGAAACAAGTGGTAATTGGCAGAGAGTAATGGATAGGAGAAGGACATAATAATCTAATATTATTGGTGATGTCTCTCCATGCTGGTACAATGGTCCCAGTGTGCTTCACAATGCACTAAAAAGTAATATATAATCCTGAGGGCTCTACTAAGAAATCATGGAATTAATGAAAGTACAATAGGAAGACTGAACATTTCTGACAGTAATGTAAAGCACAGTATCATATTCAAATACATTAGATTGCAGCTCTGTGAATAATAATTTTGGTTCAGAAATTTACATTAAATATGGTAAGGTTTGTATTAGGGATGCTGTAAATTTTACTTTGATCCACATTTTAAAGTGATTTTTTTTCTATCCTTGTGTGCTGTGGATCACTATGCAAATTGGGGAACAGTTATTACAGTTCTCTGTTTTTACTCAAAAGTTGCATAAAGCAGAAAAAATTACATGGTGTAGCAATGTGCTTTGTGCAGAAAAATAAATATTATATTTCTCTTTTTTTTAAAAAAAATGCAGACTAGGGTCATTTAATATTTTGGATGGGGGAGCAATGTAAAGTAGGATTATTTCTCAGTGGTTCAAGGATACTTGTACACTTGATCTCTGGCCCTTGTGACTCCTTAGAGAATCTGAAACAATGTCAGCCATTTGAGAGGTAGGGCAGACCAGGAAGGTTTATCAGGAACTATATTTTTTCATAGAGGATCTTGAGAGACTGACTATTTTCCCTTCCCTCCCACTTATACTCCAGGGATGCATATCGGTGTGTATGTAGGATGGAGCCAAACAGCAGGAATTTCTTCCTGCTGTTTCCTTCGTTTGTTTGCATGCTCTTGGAAAACAATCTCTGCATAGTTTCTCCAAGGTCACATCTATGTACAAGCAGTGATAGATTAGATCTTGGAAGTATCAACCACTGAGGGATGGTGAAGCCAAAAGGTTTAAAAGAGGCTGTGATGTGCATCCTCCTTAAAAGATCTTTTCTGGATCTACTATGTTTGATAAGTATCACTCCATCTCTTACCTTAGTTTTGGGGAAAAGGTTATCGAATATGTGGAATATAATGGCCAAGTACCCAAGAAAAGATGGATTATTTTGATACTTTCCAATCAGGATTCAGACCTTGACATGAGAGTATTGGTCACTCTTATGGATTACTTTGTCATATCCTGGATGTGGGAATCATCTTTCCTGGTTTTGTTGAATTCGTCAGAGATTTTTAGTACAATTAACCCACACCTATAGGGAATTGGAAACTGGTGGCATAGTATTGCAGTGGTTATGCTCCTTCCTTAGCGCAGGACTTTTCAGCCTTTTCACTGATTGTACCATTTTTAGGATACAGCAATATTCGAATACTACCTAGCAAGGTGTCAAAAACTTGATGACCAAAAAAACAACAACACACCTGTTCAAAGTTGCAATTGCACTGAAATGACTTATGACCATTTTTCACACTTATGACCATTGCAGCATGCCCAGGGTCATGTGATTTATATTTGGATGCTTGGCAACTGATTCATATTTATGATGGTCACAGTGTCACAGTGTCATGTGATCCCTTGTGCAACCTTTTGACAAGAAAAGTCAATGGCAGGGCTGCTGGTGGCCAAGTGCTAAGGCGGGACTTCCTTCCCTCCTCCTTCCCTCCCTCTTTCTCATTCCCTTCTCCTTCTGAAAGAAGAATTTGTAACCCCCCCCGCCATATTTTCCCTCTCCAATATATTCATCAAACAAGTAAAAGCCTCCAGAGACAGAAAAGACAAGCCATTGAGGGAACTAGCTTAAAAAGGTGCATTCCCCTTTAAGAATTAGCTACTGGCTAGAAAGGAAAGTTAAGGAGTGCAGCTGGCACTTAAGGAAGAAAAAAATGTAAATAAGTGCTGGCTGCTGGCTAAGGCAGCCTCTCCAAATGGCTCCATTCATAAGTAAACGAATGCTACAGGCAAAATCCATTCAGGAGAAAAATACTTCAAAATCCCTTGCAGCAAAACTTACAGCTAACAATAGCAGAGCAATAGAAGCTAACATGAGACATCAGCCATCAGCCAAATAGAAATTGCCAAACACTCCTTAAGAACACAAAGCCCACATTGCACAAATCCCAGAACTTCAAAGTCACAAAAGTACATAAGAATCCTTCCACTCTCCATCTCCCTCCCTCCGTGCCTCACCTCCAGCTGATGCTGCCTTTCTTCATTGCTGCCTTTCATCATTCCTTGTGAAGGATGACCCCTCCCCCACCGCATTTCTTGCCTGTTTGCTGCTGCCAGCACAGGTGGCTACCTTGGCAGTTGTAGATCAGCTCATGGTGGGCCTGCTTGATCTCCTGTCCTCTCCCCTCACCCTCCTCCTCCTTCTTCTTTCCCTTCGGTGCTGCTAGAGCTGACTCAGCCTTCTCCCAAGGCTGCTTCTTTTTTTCTCTCTCCCTCTCCCGCCCAAACTGCCTCCCTTTATAGCCTCTCCTGTATCTGCCCCCCCTCCTTTCTCATCCAGGGGTGAGCCAGAGGTGAGCCTGGGGCCTTTGCCTCACCCCAGCCACCCTGCAGCTCTGGAGGACTCTCTCACAGTAAGTCCTTGCCTGTGCTGGCTCATTTCCTCCCCCACTACACTTGGCTGGGAGGGCTGTGTACCACCTGCCATGTGCTAATGTGCCACAGGTGGTACATGTACCACCAGTTGAAAATCCCTGCCTTAGTGGATAGTTCTAGTTGGTGATAATGAGGGAGGAACTACATAGACCCTACTTTATTGTGTGCTATAGGACTTCATCCTCTCTCCCTTGCTTTTCAACATCTTTTTGAAGCAGCTGGATGAGGCCATACATTGGTTTGGGAAAAAGTATAATTTATATTCTGATGAAGCCCAATTGTATTTGCAACTTCAGGGTTCATAGAACTTGCTTTTCAAATGTTGATCTACAGGTACCTCTAGAAGTTGTGAAGATCTGAATGGGCTGGAACAGTTTAAAGCAGAACTTGACAAGATGGATTTTTTTGTTTATGCATCATGGCTTCTACACCTGTTATTTGTGA
This sequence comes from Vipera ursinii, assembly GCF_947247035.1. Taxonomy (NCBI): domain Eukaryota; kingdom Metazoa; phylum Chordata; class Lepidosauria; order Squamata; family Viperidae; genus Vipera; species Vipera ursinii. The sequence continues at coordinate 299,118,467 of NC_139512.1, forward strand.
ATCGGGTGTCTATTGTTCATTGAAGCAGGCTAACAATTTATGGGTCTTTCTGGACTTGTGGCTACTGCTAGATGAACATCTGGATGCCATTGTCATGGAGAGGGGGCTTTGTCCAACTCTATCTGGTGATTCAATTACAACTGTACTTGGAACCTAAGAAGATCAAAATAGTGTCTTATGTTAGTAGCCCAGGCATCATCCATCTCTCTGGGCTACTAAAATACAGTATGTCTATATTTATGCTGTGATTATGAGTGTGTACAAGGGAGAAAAAGAAAGGAGGGATTATATAAAAGTTAATTTCTAGGGGGAAGCAGGAAGCTCACCATGATAAGGTAAGATGAATACAGTGTCTGGTGACTTTCTGAAAATCTCATATAGTTCTGTTGCAAGCAGTATCAAAGTGCCTTGCCATTGTCTACTCTTAGTCTAGCCTACAGTTTTAATATATTCTAATTGATTTTACTCATGCCTCCAAGAAAACAGTTGAAAAATGTTCCCTGCCAAGAGAAGATACAATTATTTATATGGATGCAGTGTGGATCACATTGATAAAAAAGTAGAGAAAGGAAAGGCCTGATTTTCTGTTTTGGTATTTGTTTAAGGCACTTATTAGAGGAATTCTCTGCCAAATGATACACAAAGGTATGTAAAGTAATGTAAAACAGCAATAGAACCATTAATAAAGCATTAAACCCACCAAAGCGAGGCATTTTACAAGTGAAAAAGCAAGCTAGCAAGACTGGTACCCTGAATCATCAACAGAACAAACTTCAAATAGCACATCAAATTAAGAGCTATTAATATCATGAAAGAAAAAGAGACAACACAAATCACACATCTTATTACCATTAATTCTGCAGAACAGACTCCATAAGGCAGAAGCGGGTGGATAGTGCCCCATGGCCTTTCAATAGCAGATCAAAAGGCTCCACTGAAAATGTCTAAATTGAGAAATAAAGTCCTACTACACTAAATACCTTTCTGGGAAAGTAATATAGCATGGTTTGACCTTGTCATTCTAAGAAGAAAAAGAGAAACAAATGGCAATAGTTTCCATCATTGGATGAAATAAATTGCATTCTTATATACCAGCTGGTTACGGTCAAATTAAGAAATAAAGTGAAAAGAGAAACAAATAAAGAGATTAAATATTGATGTAAACAGTTTAAAAAGGCTTCTAGAAGAGGTGAAGACTTTAACCTGGGAGTGAAGAATCTGATTGAAAAGGTCTGTAACCTGAAAGGAAATAGGATCCTTTCAGATGCTAAGATAAATAGAGATGGAGATTAAAGAAGTGAAAAGAAGCTTTGGTTAGACAGCTTGGACTAGGTAAAGAAAATCAATTAGCAGTATATTACTTCAGTTCTTGGGCTATTATTACAGTTCTGATTGCTAAAATAGATAATTCATTTTCTGAAAATTGCTTTAAGTGTAATGAGTAGGTTCAGATCATTTTTTTTTTGTATCTGGTGGCAATGTTGCAAAGCACAGCAATTCTCAAGGATGATTCATACCAGAACGAAGTAAATTTTGAATGCTTAATTCCCATTTCAATCTGCAATATTTTTTTTACAATTTACTAAGCCATACATTTCCTCAAAGTATACTGAATTAGCTTTGTATATGATCACTGCAAGGATATGATATGCTTTTTACTAAAAGTGGTGGGAGAATGCTTTGATGTCGAGAATGAATTTATATCTTAAAGAAAATCTGATGCAGGATGTAATTCAAAGTAGAAACCATTCCTAGAGTATAATTTAGTATTTAGAACCTGATTTAGAATTTGCCAGTCTCTATGTTTAGAAATTATAATTTTATAGGATTTTAAAATCAGAACAGTCTTTAGTATTTTAGAGAGAATTTATTGTATTTTATTATTTCATTATAATATTTATACTATTTTGCTTGTGGTTAGTTATATTTATTTATTGTTTAGAAGTTAATAACATTTTAGACTTTTAAAGCAATAAAGTACATTCATTTACTCATAATTAATTACAATTAATTATATTGGAAAAAAGAAAACCTCTATGACAGGGGTGTCAAACTGCTGGCCTGCAGGCCGGAGCATCACGGAGAAACCACACCCATCCCATTTTCGGCAATGGGAAAAAGTTCCGATACGTCGTGCGACGTCACGTGATGTCGCGAGTTTGACATGCCTGCTCTATGACATTTACAAATCCCTTGGTTATTCATTTATATTTTACCCTTTTTATTCCTTTTTCCTGCTTCTTCTTGTTTGTTTGTTTGCACAGTTTTATTTCACCTAGTGTCAAAATACACTAGTGATTGTACATATTTAGTTCTTTGTTATATTTCACCAATAAACATTTTAAACATGAAATTAAAAGGAATTTTGATAAGGGTCTGCAGAAAGATACTGTATTTTCCGGCGTATAAGATGACTTTTTAACCCATGAAAATCTTCTCAAAAGTTGGGGGTCATCTTATACGCCCAGTCGTCTTATACGCCGGAAAATACTATTCACCTCTCTGATCTTTTCTCTTTTCTGCTGGACGGCGGGATCGCTGGGTGAATGGAGGTAGGCCATGGCGACCCGTGGTTAAGCGGCCGATGGGGAACGGGTGATGGAGGGCAAACTCTCATCAGCTCCTGAGGCAGCTACTGCAGCCGCCGCCATTGCTCTCTGTAGGACTGGCCATGCTGGCGCTTCCAATGCTGGCTGTCAGGTCCCCAAAAAGAGGAGGGGCAGGCGGTCCTCAGAGGCGCGCTGCTCGACAGTAAGAAGGGAGCACCTTTGCTCCTGCCGAGGCACCACCTGACCTGCGCCGACCAGAAGAATCGCTTGCTCGGTCACGGAGTGAGGAACAGCGGTACTTGGCGCCCCTCTTGCCCACAGACCATGCAGCAGCCCTCGCCAGCCGGCCTCGCCATGGCCGCCCCAAGCCCGGCTCTCTAGTGCGTCTTCTGGGCCCACCTGGCCAACCGCCTCCTGGGCAGGGCTTGGCTCCAGACACGGCAGCTGCTCCGTCTGCAAATGCTATCTCAAAGCTGGATTGTGCTTGGCCGTGCAGGCTGCCGAAAGGCAGGGACTCAGAGTTCCCACAGTGGTTGTGTTGTGACTCAGGGCCAGCCTGTGGGCCCGACAGCCGGGTCCGATGTATCGGAGGACTCAGATGTGGGGGAGGAGGGAAACGAACCGGCTGATGATGATTTGGAGACTTTGCAGAGTCCTCAGCCGGGAACCTCTTCTCAGCTGTGTGAGCCCGAGAGTGCGGAGGATGATGACCCACAGCTGGCCCTGTTCAAGGACGCCCGACGCAGGAGGCAGACGAGCAGGGACAAACAAAGGAAGGCTATGGGACTCCTCGGGAGGAGGCACAGGGAGACCACGCCCTGAGCTCTCTATAAAAGAAGTGTTTGGGGAGGGGCTAGTTGCTGAAAGCAACTTTTTCTTTGAGAAGTCAAGCTCTTGTATTTTTGTAACAGTGTAATTAAAACTTGGCAGAAGCCTTTTGATCTTGGACGCTTTCCAGACTCTTCCTTTGATTAGGGGTGCGAGAAGAGGGCTGGTTTAGAACAGTTTGCTTTCAGCCACCCACCCCTTAATACTACGATGGAGCAGCTTCTTGCCGAGAATGTCCAGCTCAACCAGCAACTCACCTTGCTGGCCACTCAGGTGGCACAACTGCAGGCTCAGGTACATGCTGCCCCCCCACCCAGGAGGAAATGTCAGATAGCTATGCCGGATAAATTCGCTGGTAATCCAGAACTGTTTCCTGCCTTCCTGGGACAATGCCAGCTTTATATCAGCGTGAAAGCAGCTGATTTCCCCACTGACCGAGATAAGGTGGGATTCGTGTTGAGCCTTCTGTCGGGAGATGCAGCTCGTTGGGGCACGCCTCTGTTGGCACAGCCTAGCCCTTTGTTGGATAACTTTGGGGGGTTTTGTGACCATATGCGCCTCATGTACGAGGACCCGATTAAGGCACAGACGGCCACCCGACGCCTGAAAGCTTTGAGGCAGGGTCAGCGCCCTCTACAGGCCTATATCAGCGATTTCCGGCTGCTTAGCCAGGATTCCGCCTGGAATGAGGCTGCGCTCGTGGATGCCTTTCAGGATGGCTTGTCAGAGGAGATGTTGGATGAGCTGGCCCGCGTGGACATTCCCTCAGACCTGAATGGGCTGATCCATCTTTGTCTGCGGATCGATGCCCGGCTGCAGCAGCGTAAGAGTCGCCGTGCCACCCCACAGACCCCTGCCGCCCCTGTTGTGCGTGAGCCCCCGGTCCAGAGGGAGGAGCCAATGGAGCTGGGTGCCGCCAGGTCCCGTCTATCGGTGACGGAAATGGACAGACGACGATCGGAGGGGTTGTGTTTTTACTGTGGGGACCCTGGACATTTGGCTGCTTCTTGCCCAAAGAAGCGTCAGCGGGCGTCAGTGACCAAGCCTGCCCTGAGAAAGTCCCCTGCTTTGTTATCGGGAAACGGCCCGAGCCCGATCTAGACGGTGTGAAAGATCGGGCGACCCACAACATCCACTCCGAGCGACGCCGTTCCAACGGTGCCTGTGAACCTCCACGGCATTTGATTTTGGAGGCACGTCTGATCCTCCCTGGCAAGTCAGAGGGGATTCCAGTCCATGCCTTAATTGACTCTGGGGCTACCACTAACTTTATGGATTCGGCCTTTGTGGCCAAATGGGCTGTTCCCCAGTGTCCAGTGGATCCGCCCATGCTTGTGGAGACCATCGATGGTCGAGTGCTCCTGTCCGGGCCTATCACGGCCGCCACGCAACCCGTGTGTATGGCCATCAGTACCCATGTGGAGGCCATTCAGTTCTACGTCACTTCGGATCTGCACTTTCCCGTGGTCTTGGGACTGGCGTGGCTCCGGGCGCATGATCCACAGATCTATTGGTCTCAGAACTTGGTCACCTTCCCAAGTTTGCAGTGCGTGGACCACACCCGCCATATCTGTGCCGGCCAGGTGGAGGGTTCCTCAGGGGTTTCCTTGCCTCCCGAACTGTCCGACTTTGCTGACGTGTTCAGCGAGTCAGAGGCGGACCAATTACCCCCGCACAGGCCCTACGACTGCTCCATTGACCTAGTCCCTGATGCGCCTCTCCCAGTGGGGCGTTTGTACTCCATGTCGGAGCCCGAGTTGGCTGCATTGCGGGACTTCCTGACGAAGAACTTGGCTCGTGGTTTCATCCGGCCCTCGTCCTCGCCAGTGTCTGCGCCCGTGCTCTTCGTCAAAAAGAAGTCGGGCGAGTTACGGCTTTGCTGTGACTACCGGAAACTCAACGCTATCACGGTGCGTAACCGCTACCCGCTGCCCCTCATCCCCGAGCTCTTGGACCGACTCCGGGAGGCTAAGATCTTCACGAAACTGGACCTGCGTGGAGCTTACAACCTCGTCAGGGTTCGGCCGGGTGATGAGTGGAAGACGGCGTTTGGTACTCGCTATGGACATTTCGAGTACACGGTGATGCCGTTTGGCCTGACCAACGCCCCCGCTGTGTTTCAGCATTTTATGAATGACGTCTTTCGGGATCTGTTGGACCAGTTTGTTGTGATTTACCTGGACGACATCCTGATTTACTCCCCGTCGCGTGAAGCGCATCATCAGCATCTCCGTCAGGTCCTGCAGCGCCTCCGGAATCATCGGCTGTTTGCCAAGTTGGAGAAGTGCCAGTTCTACCAGGTGACCATTGATTTCCTGGGTCACCGCATTTCTCCTGAGGGCATCGCCATGGAACCGAGTAAAGTTGAGTCATTGCAGAGTTGGCAACCCCCGCGTCGCGTGAAGGATATTCAGCGACTTCTTGGATTTGCCAACTGCTATCGGACATTCATCCCTGGCTTTGCTGCCTTGACAGCCCCCCTCACCCGGCTCCTGCAGAAGAAGACTCGGTTCCAGTGGAACGCCCCCGAACAACAGGCGTTCCAAGCTCTGAAGGACGCCTTCATGAAGGAGCCCATCTTGAAGCATCCTGACCCGCAACGGCCATTTGTCGTGGAGGCGGACGCCTCCGACATTGCCATTGGGGCCGTGTTACTTCAGGCAGCGACGCCCAACGGTACCCTTTTCCCTTGCGCGTATCACTCACGGAAATTGAATCCCTCGGAGCGCAACTATACCATCTGGGAGAAGGAGCTGCTGGCCATCAAGGCGGCGTTCGAGGCTTGGAGGCATCATCTGGAGGGGGCGCGGCATCAAATCGAGGTCCGGACGGACCACAAGAATCTGGAAAGCCTGCAGACCGCTCGGAATTTGAACCAACGCCAGATCCGGTGGTCCCTCTTCTTTGCGAGGTTTGACTTCCGGGTGCGGTACATACCAAGCGGGCACAACCAGAGAGCGGATGCTCTGTCCAGGAAGCCCGAGTACACCCGAGTGGAAGACAAGCTTCCGCCCAGGACCGTGATCCCCGTCGAGTCTTTTGCTGCGGTGCGGGAGCCGGTGGATATACGGGCTCGGATCCGGGAGGCGCAGCAGCAGGAGGCGTGGGTGGCTCAGCGGAAGGAAGAGGTGGGGCCAGATTCGCCTTGGTCGGTCACGGATGGACTCCTGTATTATCGTGACCGGCTCTATGTTCCAGGAGGGCCACTCAGGGGACTCGTCCTCAGCCAATGTCATGATAACCCGGCTGCGGGGCATTTTGGCCTGTTCAAGACTCTGAACCTGGTCTCCCGTACATTCTGGTGGCCCCGAGTCCGACACGATGTCCAGTCTTATGTCACCTCCTGCGTCCCATGCAGGCAGGCCAAGTCAGCGACAGGGGCCCCGCCTGGTTTACTGCAGCCTTTGCCAACGCCCAAGAGACCCTGGGGGGCTGTGTCCATGGACTTTCTGACGGATCTACCCCCATCCTCCGGCTTCACGACAGTGTTTGTGGTGGTGGACATGTTGACCAAGATGGCGCACTTCATCCCCTGTCGCGGCTTACCGTCAGCTCGCGCCACTAGTCGCATGTTCATCCAACAGGTGTTCCGGCTGCACGGCCTTCCCGATAGAGTCGTCTCCGATAGGGGGGCCCAGTTTACAGCCCGCTTCTGGCAGGAGTTGATGCGGGCGTTGGACATTAAGGTTTGCCTCTCGTCCGCGCATCATCCTCAGACCGACGGGGGTACCGAGAAGGTCATCGGCATTTTGGAGCAGTATCTGCGCTGCTACGTTAACCTGCAGCAGGACAATTGGGTGGACTATTTGGCCATAGCCGAGTTTGCCTTTAACAACTCGCAGCACACCTCCACGCAGATGACACCGTTCTTGGCCAATGTGGGTTATCACCCTCGGTTTTTCCCCCTTTCTCCCGTGGACTCACCGGAGCCGGCAGCGAACGAATTCATGGCGGAGTTACAGGCGATCCATCGGTTGGTGCGACGGCAGCTGGAGAAGGCCAAGGCCGACTACAAGAGGTTCGCCGATCGGTCGAGAAGGGATACGCCTCCATTATCGGTGGGGGATCGGGTCTGGCTGTCCACCAGGAACCTACCATCCACTCGGCCGGCGAGGAAGCTGGACCACCGTTACCTTGGACCGTTCCCAGTCGAGGCCGTCATCAACCCGGTCGCCTATCGTTTAACTCTGCCACGTTCCCTGCGCGTGCACCCCGTCTTCCATCGGTCCTTGTTGGTCCCCGAACAACCGGCTTGTCCACTTCGCCAAGCGGAACCTCCCCCATCAGGACCTCGTGATGGCGACAGCACCCCCGAGTACGAGGTCGCCAGCATCAGGGATTCCCGCTGGCTGAAAGGTCGCTTCCAGTACCTGATCGAGTGGAAAGGGTACGGGCCGGAGGACTTCACATGGGAAGACGCGACCGCCGTTCATGCCCCTGCGTTGGTGACTGCTTTTCACGAACAGTTCCCATCCCGACCGCATCCGGATCGGCAGACCCGGGGGAAGGGCCCTGCGGTGCGGGATAGTGTTGTGACTCAGGGCCAGCCTGTGGGCCCGACAGCCGGGTCCGATGTATCGGAGGACTCAGATGTGGGGGAGGAGGGAAACGAACCGGCTGATGATGATTTGGAGACTTTGCAGAGTCCTCAGCCGGGAACCTCTTCTCAGCTGTGTGAGCCCGAGAGTGCGGAGGATGATGACCCACAGCTGGCCCTGTTCAAGGACGCCCGACGCAGGAGGCAGACGAGCAGGGACAAACAAAGGAAGGCTATGGGACTCCTCGGGAGGAGGCACAGGGAGACCACGCCCTGAGCTCTCTATAAAAGAAGTGTTTGGGGAGGGGCTAGTTGCTGAAAGCAACTTTTTCTTTGAGAAGTCAAGCTCTTGTATTTTTGTAACAGTGTAATTAAAACTTGGCAGAAGCCTTTTGATCTTGGACGCTTTCCAGACTCTTCCTTTGATTAGGGGTGCGAGAAGAGGGCTGGTTTAGAACAGGTTGCTGCTTCTGGCGTGCTGTTTGCAGAGTCTGGCCTGGAAGAGTGCATCGTGTGAACACAGCTCTTGCGTGTATTCCAAAGGGTGGGTGGAAGGAAAAGCCCCTTTGGGCTTCAAAAGGGTGGCTTTGCACCATTTGCATCAGACAGGACTGAATCGGGCTTGTGTCGGGCACTTGGAAACTGGCATGTAAGTATTTTCCGGCGTATAAGACGAAAAATCTTGAAAATCTTCTCAAAAGACAGGGGTCGTCTTATATGCCCAGTCGTCTTATACGCCGGAAAATACGGTAGACATAAGATTTAGAAAAGCTAGAAAAAACTGGTGTCGGACCTCGGGAGCCCGACACTCGAGGGGGGGGCCCTCTGCCTCCCCAGCACCCCCCGCCTGCCGCCCGCTGGACCTGCCTGCCTCCCCGGCGGACCGCGAGGCTCCTGAGATCGCGCCGGACGGGATCGGCTCCGTAGCGGCCCGGAAGGTTCCGGGGGCCGCGCTGCCGCTTCGACCGTCCTCCTCCACCGCCGCACAACAGCTGACTTCACCTGGCGGAGCGTCGGCGGCCCGGAAGGTTCAGGAGGCCGCACCGCTGCTTCGGCCGTCTTCCTCCGCGGTGCAGCACCTGTCTTCGCCTGGCGGTCCGTCGGTGGCCCGGAAGGCTCGGGAGGCCGCGCCGCCGCCCCAGTCATCTTCTTCCGTGCCACAGCTGACCAGTGGAGGCTCGGGCCCACTCACGGCAGCCTGGGAGGGTACAAGAGCTACGGCTGATAGCAGGACCGCCGTTTCGGGAGCCCGCAGCACGACGCCGGCCCTTCCCCGGCTTTGGCTACCGGGACTACGTTTGGCAAGGCAGGCCGAGACACTGGACAGTTGGGCGCAGGGCTGTATGGCCTGGGAGCCGGCGGGTCCGTTGGGGGACAGGCCCCTTCCTGCCGCGGTGCCTGGGTGGCTGGGAGCCTCGGGTGTGAACGACCACGGGGGGTTTCGGAGTTGGGCGCGGCAGGGAGGTGGTGAGGGGGTGGAGCACGGTGGCGGCAGCGCGCGGGAGGAGGCTTACCTGGTTGGGCGATGGGCGAAGGGACTTGTAGGGGAGGGGTGGGGAAGTTATAGGGAATGGGAGGGCGTGGACGTGTTTGGGTGGAGTATGGGTGGGTGTTTTGGGTGTGTATATAACAGCGTTGGCTGCAGGTAGTGGCCAACGCTGGCTTTGTTTCTTGTTGCGGCTGTTGCCTTGGAGAATAAAGTGCTTGCAGATCGCAGCGGAGGTCTCTCGTTCCTGTGTTCGGCACTCTGCCCTGCTTGCTGCAGGACGAGTTTTGACAGAAAGCCAGCGTTGCCATAGCATTGCAGCCTTTCTGCCTCTCTGCTGTGTTTCGCTTTGAGTGCCATGGCAGAGGGCTTGCAAGGAGCCGCCTTGGAGACTGGTTTGGAGGAGGCCGGCGTGGCCGGGGCAGAGGCAACACCACCCGAGGAGAGGGAAGTGGAGGACGCCCAGCCAGCTGTGCGGCCTAAGGTGCGGGAAGCACCACCAGCAGACCCCGCGGTGGAGTCCCAGAGTGCTAGCAGCCAGACCCTGGGAGGGGAGTGGTGGCTGAGCTCGGTCCTGGGCCGCACGGGACACGAGCAAGGGCGAACGGGCCGGCCCAGTGGGGCTCCACTGGGTTGGAGGGAGCGCTGGCTGACCGATGACAACGGCGAGGAATGGAGCTATTCAACCACCCCGGGTAGCCAGACTATGGACGTGCTACAGGATAGGTTCGGAGAGGTCGGGGCACGTGACAGCGGTTCCTGGGTGGCCATGGGCCCTGAAGGAGACACAGGCCAGTGGTCTCTTGGGGGGGCACCCAGTCAGCCAGCAACGTCTCATTTCCGACTGGCCAGCCCGAAGTTCAAGGTGGCCGGGGAGGGTGGTGTTCGGCCCTCACCCACACGAGCACAAGGGGGGCAAGAAGTGTGGCCGACACCTGACCGGGCCCCTGGTCGTCCGGCACCCAGATCGGCGGGGGTGTCCCAGGCCCAAGCCCCTTCGTCTGTTGGGCATTGGGGTCCGGGAGTGGTATGGGGACCCCCACCGCTCACCGCAACCTACAATGGCCACCCCGACCGCCTGGCTATGTTCCTGGGTCAGGTGATTAACCATCTGGACGGGTATGCCCAGGCCTACACATCACAGTGGGCGATGGTGGTGGCGGTCACCGCATGCCTTCAGGGAGAAGCTGTGACCTGGGCAGCGGATCTTTACAGTGACCACACCCGTGAACTCGGCGACGTTGGGCTATTCCTGGATGCCTTGCGCGTCCGGTTCGAAGATGTTTCCCGTATGCACCGTGCAGAAGCCGAGGTCTTAACCATCAGGCAGCGAGGACGGCCAGCGGAGGAGTAGGTGCACGAGTTCCGCAGGGTTGCGGGCAGGTTGCGCTCGTGGCCCGAGCGCCTGCTGGTACATCACTTTTGGGCCGGCCTTGATGGAGCTCTCCGGCGGGCATGTGTGGTGCGGGGGGTCCCGGCAAGGCTTCAGGACTGGTTCAGGGTGGCGGTGGAGCTAGATATTGGTTTGCAAGATACCCGGGGCAGGCCTGAAGCGGGCCCTGGAGCATGGAGGGCCGCGGGAGAGCCGAAAACCGAGGGCCGGAAGCCCGGGCCGGTGGTGTCACAACCCACCCCCCTACCGGTGCCCCATCCAACGTTTCGCTGCTTCCGTTGTGACCAACCGGGCCACCGGGCAGTGGACTGCCCGTTACTACTGCCCCGGCCAGGGCCCAACCCTCCGGTGGAATGGTTCCCAACTCCCAGGAGAACTGCAGAGCGCTCCAGAACGGCGTACCAGGTGACCGACAAGACACCCCGAACGTCAACCCCGCTGCGCCCAGAGGGGCCGGCGGATGGGCGGACCGATACATCCGACGGGTCTGAGGACCATGAGTACGAGGAGGACCCGATGGTAAGTGCTCCAGTGTGCCCCTTTGTGTTGCCTGTGACGTTGATAAGCCCACAAACAGGCGAAAGGAGGGAATGTAAAGCTTTGATCGATACAGGTAGCACGCGCTGCCTTATCAGCCTGGAAACGGCAAGGGAGGCCGGCATCCCCCTTCAGCGGCTCCCCAAACCCCTCCGGTTCCAGCAGGTGGACGGGTCCCTTCTGGGCGGGGCACCCATCACGCATGTGACGGCACCGGTGAGGATGGAGTTAGGTACACACTGGGAGACCCTACGATTTCTCGTGGTGCCGTCCATGATGGAGGCGTTCATCCTGGGGCTCACATGGTTGGACAGATGGGGTCCCACGGTCTGGTGGGAGGGGGGGTGCCGACACCTTCGTTTAGGGACGGGGCCCCAGCCCCCTGCAAAGCATACCTTCATGGGTCCGGAGGGGGCCGGTGGGCCTGAGAGGGCCGCGGGGGTGGGAGCTGGGCGTGAGATACAGGTGCCACGGGAGTACGGCGATCTAGCAGATGTCTTAGACGAGAAAGAGTGTGATGCTCTGCCGCCCCACCGCCCCACGGACTGTGCCATAGAACTGGAACCAGGGGCGAAACTGCCGAAACCCCGCATGTACGCAATGGCACCCCGGGAGATGCAGGAGCTTCGACAATACATAGATAAGAACCTGCGGAGGGGGTTCATCCAGCCTGCCCGGTCCAACATGGCGGCCCCTGTCCTATTCAGGGAGAAGAAGGACGGGACCCTAAGACTGCGTGGATTACCGGGGGGTTAACGCGGTATGTGTGGAGCACTTATACCCCCTCCCTCTGGTGAAGGACCTTTTGGCCCATTTGGCTACGGGCCGGGTGTTCACCAAATTAGACCTCAGAGAGGCGTACTACTGTGTCCAGATCAAAGCCGGCGATGAATGGAAGACGGCTTTCAATTGCCCATTGGGGAGCTTTCAGTTCAGGGTAATGCCGTTTGGTCTGCAGGGAGCCCCCGCGGTCTTCATGCAATTGATTAACTAAGTCCTGCATGAACATTTGTACCGGGGGGTCCTGGTCTACCTTGATGACATCCTCATATACACGTCAACGCTGGGGGAGCATGTCGCCCTGGTTCGGTGTGTACTAACCAAACTGAGGGACGCCCAATTTTATGTGAAACTCTCTAAATGTGAGTTTCACAAGTCCCGGCTGGACTATTTGGGATATCGGGTGTCTTCAAACGGGGTGGAGATGGACCCAGGGAAGGTGGAAGCCATCCAACAATGGCAGGCCCCACGAACCCGGAAACAGTTGCAGAGTTTCCTGGGTTTCGCTAATTTTTACCGCCAGTTCATCCCAAACTTTGCTTCCATCGCCTTGCCACTCACAGATCTGCTGCGGACAAAGCACTCAGCAACACCGCCGCGGCCAGGGCAAAAGCTGGCGTGGACCACTGCGTGCCAGCAGGCTTTTGAGATGCTCAAGGCACAATTTGCTAAGGAGCCCGTCCTACGACACCCGAACCCTGACCTGCCCTACGTAGTGCAGGCCGATGCGAGTGACGTGGCTGTTGGAGCTGTCCTTCTGCAGCGGCATGCGACGGGGGAGCTACGGCCCTGCGCTTATGCTTCCAAGAAACTGACCACCGCGGAGAGGGCTTGGGCTATCTGGGAGAAAGAGGCTTTCGCGGTCCGCTGGGCCTTGGGGACGTGGAGACATCTGCTTGAAGGGGCTAGCCAAGAGTTTGAGGTATGGACGGATCATAAAAATCTGGAAGCCTTACAAACGCCTCGCCGACTGTCCCCAAAGCACGTGCGGTGGGCCCAGTACTTTCGGCGCTTCCGGTTCCGGCTCAAGTATGTGCCCGGGGGTAAGAACTTCCTGGCAGACGCCTTGTCCCGGCTACCTCAATATAATTGCCGGAAAGAGGAGGTGGTGCAGGCACTGGTACCGCCACCCCGCCCGGTGGACGGGGCGGAGCACAAGGCCAACGCCTTAACAGACAACTTCCTGCAGGCCTGCGAGGGGGCACTGGCAACTGATGAGTGGATGCAGGCGCACCCCGATATTCTCACGATGCGGGATGGCGTAGCTTGGCACGGGGCCAGACTGTATGTGCCTGCGGCGGTACGGGATCGAGCGCTCTATCAGTGCCATGACACCAGGCAGGCAGGCCATTACGGATTCGTAAAAACCCTACATTTGGCTCGCCGCCAGTTCTGGTGGCCAACCATGAGGCGAGACATAGAGAGCTACGTGCAGAGATGCCGCGTTTGCGCAACCACCAAGCCCTCCACCAACAAACCGGCAGGCCTTCTGCAACAAGTGGCGGACCCCATACGGCCTTGGCAGGACATTGCCATGGACTTTGTGGTCGAACTACCGGAAAGTAAGGGGTACAACGTTTTGTGGACAGTAGTAGACTTATTCTCGAAACAGGCCCATTTTATCCCCTGCAAGGGGTTGCCTTCGGCCCATCGGTTGGCCTGGCTGTTTGTCCAACACATTTACCGTCTCCACGGGGTGCCACGACGTATCATCTCGGAACGAGGGGTGCAGTTCACGGCCCGGTTCTGGAAGGACTTCGTACGTTACATCGGAGCGACACATGGCCTGAGCTCGGCATACCACCCAAGCACAAATGGGGCTGCGGAACGTGCAAACGCGGCAGTGGAGCGGTACCTGCATTGCTACGTCTCATACCAGCAGTCTGAATGGGTGGATCTGCTAGCCTTTGCGGAAGTAGCCTACAACAACGCGGTGCATAGCAGCACTGGGTTCTCCCCCTTTAAAATAGTCTCAGGTTATGAATTCGTCCCCATCGCAGGTTGTGAACAGGGTGCCCCAGCATCCTGCACACCTGGGGAGTGGATGCACCAGTTGGAGGAAGTATGGGGGATGGCAAAGAAGGCGTTAGAGCGGGCTACAGAGACATACAAAGAGCAGGCAGACAGAAAGAGACGACCATTTGCACTCCCTAAAGTAGGTGATCTTGTATACCTCTCCACGAAGTACCTGCGGCTACAGGTGCCCTGTAAGAAGTTAGGGCCCAAGTATCTCGGGCCGTTCCGGGTTATACAGGTGGTAAACCCTGTCACCGTCAGGCTTCGGCTACCCCCCCTCCTTGGGAAGATACACCCCGTCTTTGACAGTAGCCTGCTGAAGCCTGCTACAACTGCCTCTGTGGCAGTGGGGGAGGGCGGCCCAGGGCCTGTACACGGCGACCACTATGAGGTACAGGAGATCCTGGACTCCCGAAAATGGAGGGGGCGAGTGCAATACTTGGTGCTCTGGAAGGGATACCCCATGGAGGAGGCCACCTGGGTGCGGGATGGGGATGTGTGCGCACCACGCCTTCTCCGCGCGTTCCACCGAAAACATCCAGGGAAGCCGGGAGGGACCCAGGGGGAGACTGCAGGTCACATAACGGAGCACTCACCTCTCTCTCCTTGCATTCCAGGTGGGCCCCTGGTAGAGGGGGCAGCATGTCGGGCCTCGGGAGCCCGACACTCGAGGGGGGGCCCCTCCACCTCCCCAGCACCCCCCGCCTGCCGCCCGCTGGACCTGCCTGCCTCCCCGGCGGACCGCGAGGCTCCTAAGATCACACTGGACGGGATCGGCTCCGTAGCGGCCCAGAAGGCTCCGGGGGCCGCGCCGCCGTTTCGACCGTCCTCCTCCACCGCCGCACAACAGCTGACTTCACCTGGCGGCGCATCGGCGGCCCGGAAGGTTCAGGAGGCCGTGCCGCTGCTCCGGCCGTCTTCCTCCGTGGTGCAGCACCTGTCTTCGCCTGGCGGTCCGTCGGTGGCCCAGAAGGCTCGGGAGGCCGCGCCGCCGCCCCGGTCATCTTCTTCCGTGCCACAGCTGACCGGCGGAGGCTCGGGCCCACTCACGGTGGCCTGGGAGGGTACAAGAGCTACGGCTGATAGCAGGACTGCCATTTTGGGAGCCCGCAGCACGACGCCGGCCCTTCCCCGGCTTTGGCTACCGGGACTACGTTTGGCAAGGCAGGCCGAGACACTGGACAGTTGGGTGCAGGGCTGTATGGCCTGGGAGCTGGCGGGTCCGTTGGGGGATAGGCCCCTTCCTGCCGCGGTGCCTGGGTGGCTGGGAGCCTCGGGTGTGAATGACCACGGGGGGTTTCGGAGTTGGGCGCGGCAGGGAGGTGGTGAGGGGGTGGAGCACGGTGGCGGCAGCGCGCGGGAGGAGGCTTACCTGGTTGGGCGATGGGCGAAGGGACTTGTAGGGGAGGGGTGGGGAAGTTATAGGGAATGGGAGGGCGTGGACGTGTTTGGGTGGAGTATGGGTGGGTGTTTTGGGTGTGTATATAACAGCGTTGGCTGCAGGTAGCGGCCAACGCTGGCTTTGTTTCTTGTTGCGGCTGTTGCCTTGGAGAATAAAGTGCTTGCAGATCGCAGCGGAGGTCTCTCGTTCCTGTGTTTGGCACTCTGCCCTGCTTGCTGCAGGACGAGTTTTGACAACTGGAGGCACAATTCTCCAGTGGTTCTCCTCTTACCTTCTGGGACGTTCGCAGTCGGTGTTGGCAGGGGGGCAGAGATCGACCTTGAGACCTCTCATTTGTGGAGTTCCTCAGGGATCGGTTCTCTCGCCTCTCCTGTTCAACATCTATATGAAGCCGCTGGGTGAGATCATTCGTGGTTTTGGAGTTGGGTATCACCAATATGCTGATGATACCCAACTTTTTATTTCTACCCCAAACCACCCCAGCGATGCCCTCGACGTGATGTCCCGTTGCCTGGAGGCGGTCCGGGTCTGGATGGGGAGGAACAGGCTTTGACTCAACCCTGACAAGACTGAGTGGCTGTTCGTGCCGGCATCCCGGGAAATTCCGATTATTCCATCATTGGCCATGAGGGGTGAGCTATTACCCCCCGTAGATAGGGCCCGCAACGTGGGGGTCCTTCTAGACTCACAGCTCTCTTTGGAAGAGCATATTGGAGCTGTGACTAGGGGGGCCTTTGCCCAGGTTCACCTGGTGCGCCAGTTGCGGCCCTATCTAGACCGGGATGCCTTGCGCACAGTCACTCATTTATTTATTTATTTATTTAAATTCCATTTATATCCTACCCTTCTCCGAAGACTCAGGGTGGCTTACAAGCTTAGCAGTAGTCTTCATTCTATGTATATGCCTGCTTATTAGGGCTTTCACACACCCTCCAAGCGGCATTATTACAAAGTCAGCTTAATTGCCCCCAACAATCTGGGTCCTCATTTTACCTACCTCGGAAGGATGGAAGGCTGAGTCAACCTTGAGCCTGGTGGGATGCGAACCTGCACTAATGGCAGGCAGCTGGTGTTACTTAAGGAGGCATTAGCCCACTGCTCCACCAAGGCTCTCATGCGCTCGTGACCTCTCGTCTAGACTACTGTAATGCTCTCTACATGGGGCTGCCCTTGAGGTCCACCCGGAGACTCCAGCTGGTGCAGAATGCAGCCGCGCGAGTTGTCTTGGGAGTTTCCCGATACTCCCATGTTACACCTTTGCTCCGCGAGCTGCATTGGCTACCGGTTGCTCTCCAGGTGAGGTTCAAGGTTTTAGTGATGACTTACAAAGCCCTTCATGGCATAGGTCCGGATTACCTACGGCAACACCTGCGGCCGGCGTCAACTTCCCTCCGTCCAGTGCGCTCCCACAGAGAGGGCCTCCTCAGGGTGCCGCCGATCAAAGAATGCCGATTGGTGACCCCCAGGGGGAGAGCGTTCTCTGTGGGTGCACCAGACCTTTGGAACAGCTTACCGGTTGAGCTCCGGCTGGCCCCCGACCTTCGCTCCTTCCGGCGTGATCTCAAAACTTTCTTTTTCGTACAAGCTGGCCTGGTCTGACGGGATGGGGTTGGGTTTTTATAAATAGTTTTAATTGTAATATGTATTAATTTTAAGGGCATAATGTTTAATGTTTTTTTAATTTTTGTATAATATTTTTATTGTGTATTGCCCTGTTCACCGCCCTGAGTCCTTCGGGAGAAGGGCGGTAATGAAATTAAATTATTAAATTACATTAAATTAAATTAAAATATAAACATCTGTGGGAGCTGTGGGAAGAGCCACAGGATACGCCTTAGGGGAGCAAGGAGCGAAGCAGAGGAACAACAAGCTAATAAAAAGAGGAAAAGGCCAAACCTAAAATCAAGTAATATGAAGAGATAAATGGGGTAAGAAAAAAGCTTTAAAGAAGATAGAAACAAAGACTATTCAAGAATAAACACAACTCAGTTGGCATTCCGGTGCCTATGGCGGGAACAATAGCCAGAGGATTCAAATTAGTTGTAAATTGGCTGAGAGAAAAGCAGAGACTAGACTTTGTTGAAGGCGATAGCCCAGCCTGTTAAGGTACAGATGTCTAACTCTGAGGAAGTATCTCTGCAATACGCAAGATTTATCCCATTGAGTTGAATAGCTTATTGTTGCTGAAAGTTATTCTTATTTCTGGGTGATACAGCCTGAATATCTGTATGAATGCTGTTTGCTTAATGTAAGTGAAAAGGTTATCTTTTCATAATTACAAGCTTAATAATTTTGTTGGATAGGCCACAGGGTACTGGGGAACTCGTGCCTTGGAGCCTGGGTAGAGATTTTGAAGTGCATTTGGGTGCATTATTTTTATTTCAGGAAAGAAATAGCATATCAGGTCCAAAATAAAATGGGATATGAACAATTTTAGACTTTCGTCTTCTCAGATCATCTCATATAAACTAAACAAGGATTGTTCCTATTTGAATAAATGAAACTAATTCCCTATAAAATTACACACAAAGACCATCTGATCCAGAGCTGAACTACTGGTAAAGCTGCCATTTGCAATACACCAAATGTTGCTTATTTCCACAATTAAAAAAATGATATTAAACTAATTGCCAAGCTAAGTCCCTGACCTTGATTATTCTGTTTCAAGGCAGTTGACATACAAACACACAGACTGTACTTTAGAAGCCAGAATATTTACAGCAGTTTAGGTAGATAACAGCAAATATACAGTAAATGTGAGTCAAATGCCTCATAGACTCCTTTCCCAAAGGGAGTCAAACACAGCCCAAGAAGCAATAGCATAGTCCAAAACTTTCCAAGGGTCACCGGATATGGTAAAATTAATACTGAACAATTAGGTATAGTCTGTATCTTGTGATTCCCCCTCTCCAGAGAGGGAGATAAAACAGGATGTCCTTTGTTTATGGATGGATGGATGGAGTAAACAACACAACTATGTTCTCAAGTACAAATGACTCTGTTATATCAGGCCAAGTTAATCTTAATTCAGCATTTTCTGTTTCACAATGTCAAGGACTCGGATATTGATTCTGAAGGTGAAGAAGCTGCTTCAACAGAACCTGTGGAATATCAGCCTCAGAAGATACAATGCCAAGAACCTCCTGAGGCTGATCAAACACAGGAACCAAAGTTGGAACAGCCAGATGATGATGACATAAGGCTGCTTAGCCCTACACCTGATGAATAGAAAACAGAGCAAAGATGTTCTTTGAGGGTCAATGCCCAGAGAGTAAAACTCTTGATTAAAGGCAGCTGGTTGCAGCCTCATTTCAATAGCAGCCCAAATCAAAACTAACTTTGTTGGAATCAACTCTGGCTCTTCTGTGATTTTTTTTTTTTTGGACTCTGCATGTGGAATTCTGATCTTTGATTTGGCTGTCAGAGCTTTGGACTCTATTTTTCTGCATGCTTCTGTTAAAAGCTACCACTTAGGCAGCAGTTTCCAAATACTCTATTTTGGTTTGCATTCCTTGTTTGCTGTTATCTCCTTGACCTTGAGTAAACTACTAATTATCATAGTATTTGAAATATGAAGAAGAACACACTGTGATACATCAGATGACTCTTAGTTGGTCCCACAAAACAAAATATTCTACTCTTTATATCCAGCCTAGATGAGTTCAAATCACCAGGACCAGATGGATTTCACCCCAAGGTTCTCAAAGAACTGGCAAATGTGATCTCAGAACCACTAAACTATATTTTTCAAAGATCCTGGAGCACTGGGGAACTACCAGAGAACTGGAAAAGAGCTGATGTAGTTCCCATCTTCAAAAACAGGAAAAAAATAGATCCAAAAAACTACAGACCTATCAGTCTGACCTCAATACCTGGGAAGATTCTGGAAAAGATAATCAAACAACGAATCAGTGAACACCTAGAAGTAAAGAAAGTCATTACTAAAAGCCAACACGGGTTTGTCAAAAACAGATCATGTCAGACAAATCTTATTGCATTCTTTGACCAGGTGACTAAATTAGTGGACCAGAGGAATGCTGTGGATATAATTTACTTGGACTTCAGTAAGGCATTTGATAAAGTAGATCACAACCTACTACTTGATAAGATTGGGTTAGACAGCATCACCACCAGATGGATTCGTAGCTGGCTGACCAGTCGTACTCAGCATGTGGTCCTCAATGGAACTGCATCTACATGGAGGGAAGTGTGTAGTTGGGTGCCCTTCGGCCCAGTGCTCTTCAACATCTTCATCAAATTTGTACAAATTTTCAGACAACACCAAGCTGGCAGGAACAGACAACACTCCAGAAGATAGGCTTAAGATACAGGACGATCTGGACAGACTGGAACACTGGGCGCTATCTAACAAAATGAAATTCAATGGTGAAAAAAGTAAGGTTCTACACTTAGGCAAGAAAAACCAAATGCACAGGTATACTATAGGTGGTACCATGTTCAATAGTAGTAACTGTGAGAGGGATCTTGGAGTCCTAGTGGACAATCACTTAAATATGAGCCAGCAGAATGCTGCAGCTGCCAAAAAAGCCAACACAGTGCTAGGCTGCATTAACAGAGGGATCGAATCAAGATCACGTGAAGTATTAATATCACTTTACAATGTCTTGGTAAGGCCACACTTGGAATACTGCATCCAGTTTTGGTCACCACGATGTAAAAAAGATGTTGAGACTCTGGAAAGGGTACAGAGCAGAGCAAGAAAGATGATTAGGGGACTGGAGGCTAAAACATATAAGGAACGGTTTGTAGAATTGGGTATGTCTAGTTTAATGAAGAGAAGGACGAGGGGGGACATGATGGCAGTGTTCCAAATTCTCAAGGGCTGCCACAAGGAAGAGGGAGTCAAGCTATTCTCCAAAGTGCCTGAAGGCAGGACAAGAAGCAATGGATGGAAACTAATCAAGGAGAGAAGCAAGCTAGAACTAAGGAGAAATTTCTTGACTGTTAGAACAATTAACCAGTGGAACAACCTGCCTCCAGAAGTGGTGAATGCTCCAACACTAGAAGTTTTTAAGAAGAGACAGGACAGCCATTTTTCTGAGATGGTATAGGGTTTTCTGCCTGAGCAGGGGGGTTGGACTAGATGACCTCCAAGGTCTCTTCCAACATTATTATTATTATTATTATTATTATTATTATTATTATTATTATTATTATTATTATTATTATTATTATTATTATTATTATTATTATTATTATGTTGTTGTTGTTGTTGTTGTTGTTGTTGTTAAAAATGTTCTAATGTAAGTTTGGCACTTTCAAAATTGTATGATGCATGTTTTCTGGAAGATTGTTCTAAAATAAATAAGCTAAAAAAACATTGCAATTATTGCCCAGTATTACCTACCATTCGAATAAAAATATTTTTCCAAGTATTAGAGCTTCTCATTTTTGTGAATGCAATGTGCAAATATCACAAAATAGGCCTGAATGTTTCATTGTGTAACATAACCCAAATATTTCTGCAGACTATTAAGATCAATGTTAAGTAGAATAATCATTTGATTAGGATCATTTTCCAATGTAATTTTTTTCCAGAAAATCTACATTTCTAAGGATCATAGACAAGTAATGGAGACTTTTCCACTACTGCTCACCTGCAACTAATATTAATTCTGAGTCTTAAAGACCAATAACTGAATCTTCTTTTAAAGCTAATGAAATTATATCCATCACTGCATCCTGTGATAATGAATTCCAGATGCTTGTGTTGAGTGAAGGAATACTTTTTTCTGTCTATTCTAATTTCAGTCAACTTCACCAGGTGATCCCTAGGTCCTAGTACTCTGAAAAAGGGAGAAACACTATGTTCCTCCTAATCTATTTCCTACATGATTTTATATTTTTTTCTGAACTAAAGAAAGAGACTATATTTGTTATTATGAGAGAAAAAACAATTCCCTTCATGCTATTATTATGATGGCTAATACCAAGAAAATGTAATATCTTATAACGAGGCAATTTGTATGCATCTGAGCATTGTGTATTAAATAAACTCATTGCAGAAATTAGACAATTATAAACGTTGGTGAAATCATTCAACTTTTTAGAATCTAGTGTCATATCTATTGATACTAATTTATTAACAGATCTAATTTCTACTATCTGGTTTCCTATTAGATAAATTAAGAACTATAGTTAAAATTGGCTTATAATATCCAACTTGACTGAAAGCATACTCTGATCCTCCCACTTGTTTTTTTCAAAATGTAAGCAAACCCATCTAGAAAAGAAATTCTTTGCAATCAAGATTGTAAATTGGTACAGTGTGATAATTTGTAATTGTTACCCATTTTTACTTCTCAATAGGTAAAACATTGCTCATCATATTTAAGTTTGCAGAAATTTGAATAGGACTAAGGCTAATCCCAAAAGCAGAGGGTATTAGGTAAAAGAATTAGAAAGAAAAATGGAAGGTATGTCTGAAAAAAAACAACAGACAGTAATTGGACAATGGCAATGTAAAGGATAATGGAGAAAAAAAAATATGGTGGTACCCAGGGCTTTTTTTCTCATAGAATGCTCAAAATGGCATTCCGGCTCCTTTGTTTGGCAAAAAAAAAAAAAGCTTTTGCACAAGCTGTCCTACTCCCTCTATTGGCTTTCGAAAGCCTATTGGCTTTTGAAAGCCAATAGGAATTGCTGCTGAATGCGCCAAAAGACCTGGCCAGCAAACGTTGCACAGGCAAGTTGTTTGCAGTGAAGGCAGGAACTGTGCACCCCTCCCTGCTGCCCAACTACACCATCTCAACTAGGTAAGTAAGATATTATTTGTAAATAGTAATAAACAATTTAGGCTGCATTTACATCAGGGCTTTTCAACCTTTTCAGAAATTGTACCACTTTTAGGACATGACAATATTCAAGTACCACCAGTGCTTAACAAGATGTCAAAAACTTGATGACTAAAAAAAGGGGTGGGTGGGTTACATTGGTTAGATTCATTTATTGTTATAGAAATGGCTAGTTTATAATATAGAAAAGTAAAAAGTTGAGGTTCAATGTTAATGCTTCCTTTTACTCCTGCAATAGAGGAGGTGCCTTTTCTTTTTCCATTATCCCCCTCACTTTTCCATTTTTCTCTCATCCTTCACTCGCAAAAGCCCCCTGACTCACTCACACTTTGCTCACAAAAGCCTCCAATGGCTCTCACTTACTCCTCCATCTCTTTCAAAGGCACCTCATTCAGTCTCTCCTCCACTCACTCCATCTCTTTCAAAGGCCTTTTGCTCACTCACTCACTTGCTCACTTACTGAGTTTGGAAGCGATGGAGTAGTAAGTGAATGAGTGTTGGTGCAGGTGCCGGAGGCCATCAGCTGTTTGGCGCCAGAGATACCGGGCGGCCCTTGGCCTGGGCATCTTCAGTTGGTGTCAGAGCTAGTGCCGGTGGCCATCAGCTGTTCAGTGCCAGAGACCGCTGCCACGAGGAACACTGCTCTGGGTTGGGGTTCAGAGTAGCTCTAGGTGGGGGCTCAGCATGGGCCGTGGTGTGGCAACTATGGGGAGGGGAATCCCCATGGTGACTGTGGGGAGGGGAATCTCTGCAGCCTGTAGCTCCGAACCACAGGGGCGGGGGTGCAAAGGATGGGCAGTGACGCCGTAGCAAGAGGGGGTTCTTACAGACACCGGCATCACTCCCAGTGACAGCACCTCTGAGTTCTGGCACCTTTGTGACATGCCACCTTATTTATTTTACTTACTTATTAAATTTATTCCCTGCCCCTCCTACCACAGGGTAACTCTCGGCAATTACTTGCTCTAATTTGTGAAAATGATCATTACATATTACATATTCACAAGCTGTTTAAATTATTAAATTATGTCAAAACTGAAGTTGATACATCTTATATGATAGTTAAATAGAAGTTTATATTTCTAAAGTGTTATGCGGGGAAAAAAAACCCTAGAGAAGCAACTGATTGATTTTGATCAGTAACACTTTTCATTAACTGATAATCCATCAATACAAATGTGTGACTTTCTGTTAACAATTTCTTAACAAAGAAGTAATTTTGGCCTCTTTAAATAATTTTGACCTCAGTGAAAAGTAAATCAGTAATATGTAACAGTGATTTGTTGTATATTGTGATCATTGCCAGCCAGTTTATATTTGCTTTTTTCTTTCTAACTAGGATGTGGGAAAATTCCTACCCTAGATTTATTTTGAAATTCTCAAAGCAAATTGGTCATTTGTGTTGGGCCATAGATAAGTTGGAAAAAGAAAAAAAAGAATAATCAGAAATCTAATTTTGTCTTCACGCTTCTCTACATGTGATAACATCTGCCTCCATATCTGAAAATGATTGTGTTGAATTAGTCCATAAATACAGTATTGTAAACAAAGTGCTATTCTGAAAATATGTAGTTGCTGTGGAAACATTGATTTGTGCATCCCATCCACCATGATAGGTACATATTTGTTTATTTAATGTTTGCCAACTGGAACAATCCAAGAAAAAACAAAACCTAGGCTGTTTGCAATCTGAAGCAATAAATAACAAAATAGGGAAAATAAAAATACATAATAATTGCATAAATTAATTCAACCATAGTGGTCACCCAGAATCAATCAGAATCAAAGGCCCAAGGAAAAAAATAGTTTTAAATAACTTATGGGACATAAGGAAGGAATAAACATATTCAAAGCTTGTACAAAATTGTTTGACCAGCCACAGAAAGACATTGCTATATACACCAAGAACCTCACAACTTAACAACTTCTTGTTAGATATTCTGACCACAAAGGTGGATTCTCTTCAGGAAAGGCAGTGCCTGTGGGGGGGGGGGTTGTCATCAAGATGCCTAGTACAATGCAACAACCTTACATTGCTAGGATTGTTCTATCTGCAACTGGGTCATCACCAATACAATACTGTATTGTCATCAGTCACGTAGAACACATTGCAACCATCCAGTTGAGTAGTGAACAGAGAATGAATTACCATTGCTAGGGAATCCTATTTGTGGTAGGTTTGTAATTGATACACTAGACCAAGCTGCATAATGTCCCCCTAGTCCCCAGCCATGCCTTCTAATTGCTGATTAAACAACTGCCTTGACTCCTGGAGATCCCCAAGTCACCTCTTTTGGGAGGAATGCAACCCCATCAAGAACATCTACCAGGACTGACTTTTCTGGAGACACCCAGGTATTCGTTGATGAACACCAAGTGAGCTTATTTCATCCTATCCAGTTATTAAGACATGGTGTGTGTGTGTGTGTGTGTTTGCATGTGTGTGTGTATGATGCACAGTTGGGTTTGCTGTACTTGTTAGTGACACCTCATCCCAAACTAACAGATGGTATCCCTCAAAACTTTCACATAGGTGCTACATAATATGGTCAGAGGCTGAGCTCTGAGACACTTCAATGGAATAGCCAAGGGTACTCCTTCCCTATGACTATTGTCTTGAACTGTCTTCTGACAAAGCAGTGCACCCAAGCTTCAAACCAGGAGGATACTATCATTGATTATATTGAATACAACCTAGATGCTTCAGGGGAGAAATAGAGACAGAGATTCCTATCATTACTGAGATACCAACAAAGGCCATCACTGGTGCCTCTGCTTATCTGGATCCAGACTAGAAGAAGTCTAGATGTTCCATTTTCTCTAGGGATTTTCCAGTGTTGGTTCCCACCACTTTCTCAACAATTTTTCTCAAAAAAGAGAAAGTTAGAAACAACATAAAAAAATGCCAACCACAGCTCAACTGAGAGAAATTTTCTTCAAGAAAGATCGTGCCACATCTCCTTCAAGGCAGGCAACAACTTGCCCTCCCTCAACCTAATTGCTCATAATTTGCCTGGTCAATCTGAAACGACCTTGAGAAGAGGGATCTAGCCCAAGTCTGACAGAGCTTATGCTACGGTGAACAATGTCTATGGTCTATATGAGCTCAAAATAATTTCTCATTCAATCACAAGATGCAGTACCATGCATTACAGTTAACTCAATATTTATCTCATTGTGCATCAAATATGCCACCTGCATATTCTGAAGCATACAACCAGCATTAGAGCGAAGGCATTTGTTTACATTTTGATTGCATATTATCAAACTTCTATTTTACACACATATATATATATATATTTGAACAAGAATGCACTCATAGGCTGAAATGTGCTGTTTTTGGACTTGGTGAAGCAATTTTTTTTAAAAAAGCACTCAACAAATTGTAGTAAACTGCATATGTGATAGACAAGTGTTGCAGAAATAGGTATAAAAGTGTGCACCTTGAGAGAAATTTAGAAGACTTCACATGGGAAGTTATGAACATGTAACTGAAAGCTGGAAAAAAATAAAAGAAAAATTTAAAAATGGAGATAACCAAATGTGACAGGTTTAACAATCCCTCACATACATTTGTTAATGCATGTTAAAGGAAAGGAGGAATGATGAAGAAAAAGCTGCTAATACATGGAGGGGAGGGGAGGGAAGGCAAAAGGATACAATATTTAAGGCTATAAAGTGAGAGACAAGAATGGGGAAGGATTGGCCCTTTTGTGATGTTCTATTTGCTAGCAAGGTAGGGACGCGGTGGCTCAGTGGGTTAGGATGCTGAGCTTGTCGATCAGAAGGTTGGCAGTTTGGTGGGTCGAATCCCGAGTGCCGTGTAACAGAGTGAGCGCCTGTTACTCATCCCAGCTTCTGCCAACCTAGCAGTTCGAAAGCACGTAAAAATGCAAGTAGAAAAATAGGGACCACTATGGTGGGATGGTAACAATGTTCCGTGCGCCTTCGGCGTCTAGTCATGCCGGCCACATGACCACGGAGACGTCCTCGGACAAGCACTGGCTCTTCGGCTTTGAAACGGAGATGAGCACCGGCCCCTAGAGTCGGAAATGACTAGCATGCATGTGCAGGGGAACCTTTACCTTTACCTATTTGCTAGCAAGAACTCTGGAAAGTTCTGCTTCTGGTCATTTCAGCTTGGCTGATTGGCCCAGATCCACGCTAAGGCTTACAAGTTAGCAGATGAGGCAACTGACCCGAGTTTGGCTATCTGACATCTTTTTGAGCTTTTCATTTAAAAGCCATAGGAAAGCTTCTAATCAAGCACAGAAGCCACAGGCCATACAGCTGCTGACTTCCATCCCTGCCTGCTATGCATGTTAACTTCAAAAGCCCACTCATCTTTTTAGTAAGAGAGTGCCCTTAAACAATAGTGTAGCTCCTTTTTCCCATTGTTCAAAACCTGGCATTTTTTTTCAGTCTTTGTTCCTTAATGCCACGTTGTTACCCCAGATGCTTGAGTGTTCTGTGAACAAATCTGTTCAGAAAGTACACACCTACAGACAGAATTCAAGTCAATCAACCAGGTTTTGAAAAGAATAATTCAAATAAGTACATTAGATGACAAAACAGCTAGCAAATGTTAGTGCCCATCTCTATGTAGGTACAGATAAAACAGTTTGGGAGATTGTTATGGGGAACAGAGGGGACACTATCTCTATTTGGTCCTAGTCAGAGCTGGTTTTTGCAATAGAAGGAAAGATGAGACTCTCAAAACACCAGCTTAGTTTCTAAGGAAGTGTGTTCCCAGGAGTTCTCAAGCTAATGGAGCCTGCTGATTGGATTTGTCTAAGGTTTCATATGGCTAGATTCCATTCAGTATAAGTAAGGGAGCTCTCTCTGCCTTTGGTTAGTGATTTGATTTGATGAAAAATGTCTCCATGTATAGGATAATAAGGATATCTTAGAATTTTCTCCTCCTCTTTAACAACAATTAAGGAAACCCTGCTTTAGCTCCTTCATTTATTGTGCTGTTTAAGTATCGTATGAAAATTCCTCTGTTTTTATTTGTTGTTTTTTTACATTTTTGGAACATGTTTCATTTTCTCCTCTTTTGATATCTGGTTAATTACAGGCATTATTACTATATTGATATTATTCATTTCTTTTGTGATGTTTATGCATCCTTAAACAACTTTAAAGAAGAAATGGAACTATTTGTTATGTAATAATTGTGGGAAGTCACCCCCCCCGAAAAATAAATATTTTTGGGAATATTAAAAAGGCAGAATATATTTCCCCAAAGGATTTTAATGGCAGAAACCCCCTCCCCCAGTCTCTCTGCCACAGACAGAAAGCAGGTCTGCAGAAATGCAGATGTGATAATCTTGTCAGAAAGATTGGAGCCAGGAAGCTTGGATTAGAAAGACAAAGATCTCTAGAATCAACAATCCCTCACACCAAAAAAAAATCCAACACAGGACATAGCCATCAGCCACGCTCCGGGAGAAGCAGGATATGACCTTTGGGACATAATAAGATATACCCACCACCATCAGAATACCAGAAAGGCACACTCAAAGTTTATGTCAGAGGAACAACTCCAAACGAAAGCTCAAGAAGGTATAAAAACCCACCCACCCCCTACTACCTGTTGTCAGCTTTCCCAGAGCCATCTTTCTGTCTGGCTCTCCTTTTCAATAAACTACAACCTTCTTTCTAAAGCAGCCTCAATTTTGATTATTCCCAGCTTGGACTGGACCCTAAAAAAGATTTTACTTTCAACATAATGATATATCTAGTTGCTTCCTACATTCTTAGTCACAAGATTAGATAGAGAGTTTATAAAGATGGGATAGTGTAAAAAATATCAAAGTATGATAAAGAAGCTTGGTGGAAGGCAGTTTATAAATTGTAAACACATCAAATCTTTCCAATCTAGCCAATTAGGAATGCAAAAATTATATAATCACTAATTGATAGCAAATAGAAAACTCTTCCCATCTAATGAACATTTGTATTTTTGCAACTACATTTGACAAATTGGATGACCTTAACTTCTCGTTTGGTCTACTCTCTTAAAAATTCCTATGAACAAGTTAAGAATAAATAAATAAATAAAGGACTTGATTTTTCTCTGCCTGTTTTTTGGGTTGTTGTTGTTGCTTTGTTTTTTGCTTTGTGCTCTTCTATCCATATGCTGTAAGGGCTTGAGAGAGAAGCAGAGACCCATGAGGCTATAGATGTGCTTTGCAAAATTTTGTTAGAGCTCTGTGCCTTCTTTCCAATTCTAAGTACAGTTACTTAAAACTTTAGTGTGCTAAAAGAATCAATGTCACCTAATTCCTTAGGCATCTATTTATTTTTTGCTTCCAGATTCACTCCTAGAATATTTCATCCAATTCTAGGCAATGTGTTTTTGAAAGGTTATTGACAAGATGGAGCATGTCAAGAGGATAGAAACCAAGATGATAAGATTCTACAAGGGGAAAAAAAGTGTCTTTGTTGGAGACATTTAAAGAAGAGAGCATAACAGAAAAACACAATAACTATCTATAAATAGGAAAGGGATATCATGGAAACTATTCAGATTTGTTCCAGAGTTGTTCCTAGGACAAGAACCACTGGATTTAAGATACAAGGAAAGGGATTCTGAGTGCCCACCAGGAGGAATACAATAGAGTGCTTAAGATTGGTAGTTCTCCTTTGCTGGAGTTATTATTATTATTATTATTATTATTATTATTATTATTATTATTATTATTATTATTATTATAAGAAGAAGAAGAAGAAGAAGAAGAAGAAGAAGAAGAAGAAGAAGAAGAAGAAGAAGAAGAAGAAGAAGAAGAAGAAGAAGAAGAAGTTGGAAGGGACCTTGGAGGTCATCTAGTCCAACCCCCTGCTCAGGCAGGAAACCCTATACCATTTCAGGCAAATGGCTGTCCAGTCTCTTCTTAAAAACCTCCAGTGTTGGAGCATTCACCACCTCTGGAGGCAGGTTGTTCCACTGGTTAATTGTTCTAACTGTCAGGAAGTTTCTCCTTAGTTCTAGGTTGCTTCTCTCCTTGACTAGTTTCCATCCATTGCTTCTTGTCCTGCTTTCAGGTGCTTTGGAGAATAGCTTGACTCCCTCTTCTTTATGGCAGCCCCTGAGATATTGGAACACTGCTATCATGTCACCCCTCACTCTTCTCTTCGTTAAACTACACATACCCAATTCCAGCAACTGTTCCCTATATATATAAACTTATTTATTTGAACAATCTGGCCTGGTCTGATGGATTTGGGGTTGGATTTAGTTTTAACACAGTTTTATTATTGTATTATATTGGGCATAATTATTTAATTCTTTTAAACTGTTTTTTTAACTTTTGTATTTATATTTTGATATTTATTGCCCTGTACACCGCCCTGAGTCCTTCGGGAGAAGGGCGGTATAAAAATTAAATAAATAAATAGATAGATAGATAGATAGATAGATAGATAGATAGATAGATAGATAGATAGATAGATAGATAAATGTTTTAGCCTCCAGGCCCCCAATCATCTTCGTTGCTCTTCTCTGTACTCTTTCTAGAGTCTCAACATCTTTTTTTACATCGTGGTGACCAAACTGGATGCAGTATTCCAGGTGTGGTCTTACCAAAACATTGTAAAGTGGTATTAGTACTTCACTTGATCTTGATTCTATCCCTCTGTTAATGCAGCCTAGAACTGTGTTGGCTTTTTTGGCAGCTGCAGCACACTGCTGGCTCATATTGAAGTGATTGTCTACTAGGACTCTGAGATCCCTGTCACAGTTACTACTATTGAGCAAGGTACCACCTATACTATACCTGTGCATTTGATTTTTCCTGCCTAAATGTAGACCCTTACTTTTTTCACCATTGAATTTCATTTTGTTAGATAGCACCCAGTGTTTGAGTTTATCCAGATCCTCCTGTATCTTAAGCCTATCTTCTGGAGTATTGGCTATTCCTGCCAGCTTGGTGTCGTCTGCAAATTTGATGAGTTCCCCATCTATCCCCTCATCCAAATCGTTGATGAAGATGTTGAAGAGCACTGGGCCCAGAACAGAGCCCTGGGGCACCCCACTACACACTTCCTTCCATGTAGATGTGGTTCCATTGAGGACCACACACTGAGTACGGCCTGTCAGCCAGCTATGAATCCATGTGGTGGTGATGCTATCTAACCCACATTTTTCTATCTTATCAAGTAGTAGGTTGTGATCTACTTTATCAAATGCCTTACTGAAGTCCAAGTAAATTATATCTACAGCATTCCTCTGGTCCACTAATTTTGTCACTTGGTCAAAGAATGTGATAAGATTTGTCTGGCATGATCTGTTTTTGACAAACCCATGTTGACTTTTAGTGATGACTTTGTTTGTATCTAGGTGCTCACTGATTTGTTGTTTGATTATCTTTTCCAGAATCTTCCCAGGTATTGAGGTCAGGCTGATAGGTCTGTAGTTTCCAGGATATTTTTTTCCCTTTTTTGAAGATGGGGACTACATCAGCTCTCTTCCAGCCCTCTGGTAGTTCCCCAGTGCTCCAGGATCTTTGAAAAATATAGTTCAGTGGTTCTGAGTTAGTTAAACAAAGGTTGGATGACCATTTGTTATGGTTGTTATTGACATGAATTTCTGCTCTGGGCAAGAAGTTGGATGAGTTATTTCCAAAATCTCTTCTAGTCTTTGCATTTCCTGATTCTCTGTTTCATTAACAAGAAAAAAAGAATTATTTTAAATAGTTGGAGTCAATGATTTCTGCTTTTTGTAACTAGGCCATTTCATGTTTAGTAAAGTTTATTCTGTATTAATGTTGAATGATGTTTTTAAATTCAGCCTCTCAAATAATAGAGAATCTCTTTGTACCATCTTCCCTCCCTGCCATGAAATATTTTATTAATTCATGACTGAGAATGATATTTGAAAATGCTCTGTAAAGTGTTTAGAAATCCTTGGAGAATAAAGCCAGCCTAGATATGTGTGATCCTTCTCAGTTTAAAATGGGTACTTAGGCTGAAATCCAATATAAAGCACTAAACATGCATTTTGGGATAGCCTTATCTCTTAAGATCCCTGGATGCATGTGGCTGTGCAAAGGCTTCTCTAGCTGAGAAAAAAATAATGGCCAAAATCTATTAGCACTGAAAAGGTCCTGATTTGAGAAGTGTCAGCAACACAATTCCACTTGTCCTCATGATTGATGTAGGTGTTGCTGTGGGGGAGATTAGTTGTAAAGCAGTAGGATTGTTTGCACAATTTTGCTTTCTTCACCTTCTCCTTTCTAAGGGTGAAGAGGATCGAACAGTGCGGAAAAAAGAGAAACAGGGGATGCTGTTGAGGGCAGCCATTAATCCATCAAGCACAAGGATTTGACCCCAGCTTTTTATCCCAGATCACACTATTTGACCATTTAGTCCAGGGGTGGGCAAATGGGATCCCAGCCCTTTCTTTTCCTGTTGCTCTTCCTTTGACATTTGCTACAGAAATTATTGCCAATCAATAACACAATTGCTAATCAATAATGTGAGTTCTGACTGTGAAGAGGAAAATATATAAAACAGTGGAATAGCCCCTGATATAGGATAATGCAATTGGGGGAAAAACAAGAACAAAACACTCACCTTAAAATGTAGGGGGAGGAAAGCCACAAAAATGTATTGATGTCACTGATAACTATAAGCAAGCATGTTTATTTGCTAATGATTATATCAGTGGATTAGAATTATATTGTGTCAATAAATTACAATTATATTCCTAATGTAAGTGATGTGATATTATGCAGCCGCGCGAGTTGTGATGGGGGTTTCCCGATACTCCCATGTAACACCTCTACTCTGTGAGCTGCATTGGCTTCCGGTTGCCCTCCAGGTGAGATTCAAGGTGCTGGTGATGACCTATAAAGCCCTAAATGGCTTGGGTCCAGGATATTTGAGGGAACACCTGCTGCCGGCATCAAGTTCCCTTCGTCCTGTGTGCTCCCACAGGGAGGGCCTTCTCAGGGTGCCGCCAGTAAAAGACTGCCAGCGGATAACACCCAGGGGGAGGGCTTTCTCTGTGGGTGTACCTGCCCTTTGGAACCAGCTGCCCGTGGAGCTTAGGATTGCCCCCGACCTTTGTTCATTTCGCCGTGACCTAAAGACCTGGCTCTTTGAGCTTTCCGGCCCAGGCTGAGAGTTTTTAATTGGGGTTTTTATATTTTTACTTCAGGGATCGAATTTAATTATTTTTAATTGTTTTTTTTTAATTTTTGTATTGTATTGATGTTTTAAACACCTTGTAAACTGCCCTGAGTCCTACGGGAAAAGGGCGGTATATAAATCTAATAAAATCTAAAATCTAAATCTATTATTCTCTATACATTCAATTTTTTCCAAATTATTTGGGCTCTAAACAAGAATTTAGGGATCATTGTGGTATATAGCAGGGGTCACCAACCTGTGGGCAGTGGCCCACTACTGGACTGTGGCCTGCTGGCCAGTGGGCTGCAGAACAGGCTGGCCAATGTGCGCACTTGTGCAAACACACTCACCCTCACTTGCACTAGTGCTGCTGCCACTATGAAAATGGGGCGCTGTGTGGTGAAAATGGGGCTCCCCGCATCAAAAGCAGGGCACCGTGTGGCAAAAATGGGGTGCCATGCAGCAAAAATGGGGCAGTGCTAGCAAGTGTCATACAGGCACTAGCACAGCCCCATTTGTGTGGCGTCCCCATTTGTGTGTGCGTACGCACATGCACGTAAAATGCTTCCCCCTCCCTTTCCCTCCGGTTCACCGACTGAGAAAGGTTGGATACCTCTGGTATATAGGAAGTTCCAAGCAAGATGTTTTTCTGCAAAGTCAGTGCTACCAAACCCAACAAATTTAAAAGTTGGGGGGAAAAAACCGACCCAGAGCATGAACCTAATTCTAAGCATTTTTAAAAAAAAATCTCTTCTGTGGGGATATTTTTGAGAGCACAACTTCAGAGAAAGTTGAACAGAAGGCAAAAACATTTGGTTGTTATGAACTGTCTTAAGAAGAGTCCAGGCTGCCTTATGCCTTGGTGAGCTTTCATGAAGCTATTAGGACAAAATCATGCAGTGAAGTGATTTTTTTTAAAAAAAATCCCATTTATATCCCACCCTTCTCCGAAGACTCAGGGCGGCTTACAATCTAAAGCACAAATCAATGTGCTTAGCAATAGCCTTCATTCTATGTATATGCCTGCTTATTAGGGCTTTCGCCCCCCCCCCCAAGCGGCATTATTACAAAGTCAGCTTATTGCCCCCAACAATCTGGGTCCTCATTTTACCTACCTCGGAAGGATGGAAGGCTGAGTCAACCTTGAGCCTGGTGGGACTCGAACCTGCACTAATTGCAGGCAGCTGGTGTTACTTAAGGAGGTATTAGCCCACTGCTCCACCAAGGCTTCTTGGGTAGCTTCCTGATAAAACAGTCATTGAGGGGGATGACACATTTGAGAAGATTACATAATGTCAACTGATGCTGATTACCCAAATTGAAGGACACAGAATGAAATTAAAGTTTTCAGGTAGTATAGTAAACAGGTATGATAGAACATATTGGAGATTCTACACATGAAAAAAAAATCTAATTCTAATTCTAATAATTCTAATAATAATAATTCTAATTCTAATAATAATAATTCTAATAATAATAATAATAATAATAATAATAATAATAATAATAATAATAATAATAATAATAATAATAAATCTTTTCACTGGATAAAAGGGTGAGTATAACAGAAATTATTCCAATAAAAAGATGGAAAATATGGTATACGTAACTGAATGTCAGGGAAGGGAAACAAAAGAATCTCATCTGAATTAAGTTGTTAACATGCAGATATTGTGCAGAATTACCTTTTATTAAAATTATATTATATATGAATGACAATGTCAATTCATTATAACAAGAATTATGAGAAAAATGTGCAATCATAATATTTAAATAAACCGAGGCCAGATTAATTGCATCCTAGAGCTCTGAAGGAACTATCTTGTAGCCTGTCCAAATTTCTATATATTGCATGTGTACCTGTCACACTTTCAGGTAAGCAGTATTATACAAAGTGCAAGGAAAAAAAATATGAAATACGAAGCATTAAACAAGAAAAAAGGAGTTGCATTTCTACCATTTACTAACTTTCCTGTTCTTGCAAATCGTTCTGGTCTATCCAGAATCATTGGGAGTCAGAAAACACATACAGATTTAATAAATAATAATAAAATTATTTCCACCACATCCATATCTTTGCATCACATCCACCACATGATACATTGTTTCATCTATCCATCTATGTATTATTTTCAGATTGGTGAGAATACATGTCCCTAATTTCAGAAAGAGGGAAAAGCATAAAACACTGACTTACAGAGGTATTGTGCTGACCAAATACAGTAGGTATAGAGATATGGCACGCAACAGAAGAAAATCAGTAAAAATGAAGGTATGCTAGAACTTCTTAAGACTAACATAACAGTCAATACATTGAAAGGGTTCGTCTACATATCAATACCAAAGAAAAGAAATTTAATAAAATATACATATTATCATGCATTATTTTATTTTATTTTATTTTTATTTATAAATTGTATTTACATGGCTGCCCATCTCACAGCATGTGAAATCCTTAATTTCAGTTATTATCAAATTAACACATAGGATTTTTCCAATGTGGATTAGAATCCTACATTTGGGAGATCCCAGATGTTTAAGTGGGCCTTGGAAAAGTCAGAAGACCAAGAAACATTATTGGTAATAAACACTAAATAACTGAGATAGCCAAAGGATATCCCAAAATAAATTAATATGTACTTTGTGAATTATAGAAAGGACTTTAATTGGGTTGACATGTCAAGCTGCACAATGTCCTTAGAAAATGGACATTCCAGAATATAGCTCTCTTGATTTTTCATTGTGCTTCAGTGGTCTGATAAAAGCAAACCACCACCATCTGTCCTACTGTGAACTCCAGCCTAACCCCAATGAGCCAACTTTCAGGTAATTATTTCCTTCTCACTGCTTTATAGCATTTACTAAGTCTGTCCTGGCTGATTGTTAGTCCAGACGTATCCAGGCCACTGCTCCAGGATATGCATCACTTCACTGCAGATAAATCAAAGATGACATTGGGAAGTAATCAGTAGGGTGACACGGCTGAGCTCCCTACTTTGGCATCTTCATCCCTGCAAAAAAAGCAATAAACTCTTTAAAGTCTTTCTGAAAGAGAATGGAAGAATTTTCTGAAACCTTTGCATGATCATTTAGATATTGTGGGAAATATCGCCAGCAAAGCAATTCTTATGAGAAGAATAGTGCTACTGTGAGCTGGAAGATCTCTTGGCTATCTGGCATGCTTATCAAGGAAAGGTAGCCACTTTCCTCCCTCTATGAGAAATGCTTTTGAAAAATTGCTTCTTATTTTACATACCATTTTATTTCCCTTTGCCCCATTTTACCTCATTTCATATAAATATGTCAAAACACAGGGAGTGAACAGTCTGATACAGCACTAGTAATAAGGCTGCCTGTTTTTCTTTAACCATCTTTGAAAGCTTCAACAGCATTGTACTACTTATATGAGATTGGAATTCTATGAAATCCATAATTCCAAATAGACTAATGAAACAAAAACAATAGAAAAAATATACGATTTAATAACCTTCAGATATTATCTCTAATAGCCAGAGAAATTATTCATAAGTGGGCTGGGCTTCCCATAGTTGGAAACTGAAAAATTGTCCTGAGGATGATACAGAAGGAAGAGTATCTTGAGAGAGAAACAATTAGTAGATGGCAGAGGCCATATATCAATTAAATGGATTCTTAGGCCTGATGGAAACAGAATAGGAAAAAGAAATCCAATAAATTCAAATAAATCATACTTTAATCAGCTTACTAATAAAGAAGGGTTTGTTTCTCAGTTCACAAGGTTTTGAACTTTAATTCTTGACACTGAATTCATTTTAAAAGCTATCCAGTTTCTCTGATTGTTTGGAGCATTCATATGAATGCAAGTAGAGTTTCTATTCAGATGCTGGTTTTTGAAAGAAGACCAGGCTAGGGATAATTGTAGGGTTGGGATTCATAAGAAGTTGGATGTAAGGCCAATGACCTATTGTCTCTGAATGCCCAGATAGGGTTTCTGATTCACATCGATAGCTACAAAAATTATTCTAGAAGAAAAAGGAGGAGGAGGAGGAGGAGGAGGAAGAGGAGGAGGAGGAGGAGGAGGAGGAGGAGGAGGAGGAGAAGAAGAAGAAGAAGAAGAAGAAGAAGAAGAAGAAGAAGAAGAAGAAGAAGAAGAAGAAGAAGAAGAAGAAGAAGAAGAAGAAAATAATATTCTTGCAATTTACAGAATGCATAGTGAATATTGCATGTACAAAATGGTAGTTTAATGATGAGTAAATGTACAAATAGAAGATATGCTGTATATTAGCAGTTTTGCTGCCCTGAGTCTAAGGTTCAGCCCCTATGAATGAGAACAACAAATTAGTCAGGATACAGATTTTTCTTGGGATAAATCTCAGTGGTCTGAAATTTGGCAAATCTTTTGTAGCAGGGTAGATTAGTAAATTTGCTCTGAGATACGTAACCCCCTCTCTCCCCAGCTTGTATAGTACTTGGAGAGAAAATGGTTTTGAGAATGAGATTGATGGTTCAAAGGGAGAAGCAAGGCTGCGTGTTAGGAAACAAAGCAGAAAGATTAATAATAGATGTTGGTTAAAAGTAAAACAGGAGTTTGGAATAGATGTTTCGTGTTCTCAGGTAAAATCACCTCTGTTTCCATTTTCTATTCTGATGTCTCTTTCAGCAGAAAAAGAAGACATGGTTAAATAACTAGAAGTCTCTTTCATTAAAGTTATTGACATGGCAGCTGAAAAATAGCTTTACACTCATTTACTTTTCAAAAGAAAACAAAACACCAGGCTCAAGAGAGGTCAATAAAGTCCAGGTGGTGGCAGCAACAGTGTGATCAAATTCTACCCTTTTCTGACATAGATGCACATTTTAAAAGTTGAGCTTCAATTGCATGGGTGAAGCATGTATCTTGACATCTCCCCTTCCCACAAATCCCCTGCAAAACACCACTGGCTGCAACTTAACTTTCATTAGAAAAAAATAAAATTTTATGCAAAAATATTTACTCTGCCTCCCTCTTGTCATTGATTTCCATGTTACTATCATGGTGTACTTTAAAGCTAAAGTTCTTACCATACTCTCCCCCACACAGTTCAAGAAAAAAGATTGCCATCTCTGGAATAAGAGGTTATGAAATTAGCATCTGAACACAATCTGTACAGGTTTATCCAGTAAGACAGAAGTTCCTTCTCTCTTAACACTCATTCCTGTTATGAGCAGGTCCAGGTCTCTGGTCAAAGTTTGAAAGGATATGTTGCTTTTCTCAAGATGCAAGATCCAATGATTGCACTCTCTTGAAGTTATTTGCAAAGTAACATTCCTGTTATGTATGCAGGCATCTGCATAGCAACAGCCACCAGGGGGCGTTGGCCTGAACGGTTTTGGCGGGAAACCCAGTTTTGGCGGGAAAACTAGGGCCAACCCCATTGGCTGTCCGCTTACCTGGCCAGGTATTTAAGGAGGCCAGGTAACCCTCATCCCTCAGCACGCTACCCCCCTTCCAATAAAGAGCTGAACACGTATTCCAGCTGGCGTCTCTTCCTTGCATCAGACCCACTACACAATAGTGGCGACAAGGATGGGATTGCTGCCGACAAGGAGCTGAAGTCACTGGGGGGAATGCTCCACGAGCTGAAGGGAAAAGCATTTTCCTTCCTTCTTCCCCCCCCCCACGACTGCCAGCCGACCAGACCATGCCGGTCATCACACCCACGACTCGAGACCCGAACCAACACCGCGATGGCAAGAGCTGGACAACCCCACGAATTCAACACCTGCCACCCCGAGACATGGGCCTGTTACCTGGCTCACGCTGAACTGTACATGCGGTTCAATCAGATCTCGGAGGACGGCGCGAAGGTGGCAGCCCTACTCTGCATCGGGGGACCAGCACTCCTGGAGATTGCCGCAAAACAGGACCTCTCTCTTACATTGTGGGGGTGGAGGGGGACAGACACATAAGGCGACACATCGACCAGCTCAGAGGAAGGGTCCCTGAGCGCACCACACACGCCCAACAGGAAAGCTACACCCCAGGGGAGGTCAGCCCAAACAGTAACAACACAGAACAGGAACCAGAGGAGGAGGGCCTCCTGAACCCAGCTCTGCTCAACCCAGCACAGAGGCTGCAAGAATCAGCTGTCCAAGCCCAGGGCCAAGCCACACCCAGACTGTCCACCCGGCCCCACAGGACACCTGCCTACCTGGCGGACTATGTGTGCAAGTGACCACCACGCAGTTGCATTGACCACCACGCAGTTGCATTGTTTTTTTGTTAACACACAGTGTATATAGTTATGTAGCTAGTTGCAAGTTGTTATTGTTGTTATGTGGTTCTTCTCTAAGGGGGGAGGGGTGTTATGTATGCAGGCACCTGCATAGCAACAGCCACCGGGGGCGTTGGCCTGAACGGTTTTGGCAGGAAACCCAGTTTCGGCGGGAAACCTAGGGCCAACCCCATTGGCTGTCCACTTACCTGGCCAGGTATTTAAGGAGGCCAGGTAACCCTCATCCCTCAGTACGCTACCCCCCTTCCAATAAAGAGCTGAACACGTACTCCGGCTGGCGTCTCTTCCTTGTGTTGGACCCACTACACAATAATTCCCACCTCCAATAACAAAATACAACAGTTGCATATAATTGGCTATCTCAGTTAGTACCTTCTTGCTTCCTCCAGCACTTCAAAAAACAAACTCTCCAGCCTTCAGCAAAATGACGGCATCTGTAATGGATGTTGGTGCAGATGCATTGCATGCCTAGAACTTCCTCTGGCTTCTGCAAGTGATAGAGGTGGCTAAAAAGAGATAAGATTATTAGGATGCTGTAGAGCAGGAGGAAGGCAATTTGTGTCACCACTTCATTTTGATTAAGACAATGGGATTGACTTTGTGATAAGAAGCTCTTCCTCAAAGTAACTTCAAATTGTTTCACACAGGCCTATTCACTGGCATATTCTGGTCTGATATCTCCTTTTGAATTAAACTTTTCTCCTATTTGCTGATATATACATGATGGAAACAAACCTAATAGCACTCCAAAGCTGGGAACAAAATTGGTTTGTACTGTACAACTCTGGATTCATCCTTGTTATTCTTGGAATGGACATTGGTAAGAGGAAGAGATGGTTTGTCTGAATTCTCGATTCACAATTGACTCATTAATTGAGTTACAGTATGGCTTTTAATTACCCTTTTAAATATATATTTAAATCTATATTTCTGTATATCTATGTATATATCTGTGTAACCTCAGCACAAGAACCCACGGACACGCTGACTTTATAAATAATACTCTTTTGAAAACAGTATTACTGCTGATTGTATTATTTTGATTTCCCCCCCCCCCAAAAGAAAAGCTTTTTACACAAGTGGAATGAATTCAGTGCATCCTGAAACACACTACTATTGTATTATGATAATCAGCAAGAACCTTGCCAATAGATTCAATTTAAATATTATCAGCAATCAGTGAGGTCTACGCACATGGAGAAAACTCTGCACCAGCTCTTGGCTACTTCCTTGTAGCTCTGATGACAGTGATGTAAACTCTAAGAGAAGAGGACAACTGTGATGAAAAGTGACAGCATTTCAAAGTAAAATTCAGAAAAACTGGCTATTAGTTGTGGCTGAAGAAAGAAGTTTCACTTCCTCCCATAACCTCAGGCATGTAAAGAGCGCATGGCTCTCCATTTGAAGAACCATGAATGAAGCAGCTGGAAAATATACAAACTCTACTCAAAGCCCGCGGAGCTTAGGACTGCCCCTGACCTCCATTCATTCCGCCGGGACCTGAAAACCTGGCTCTTCGAGCTCTCTGGCCCAGGCTGAGAATTTTTTAACTTTAACTGGGGTTTTTATTTTTTCTCAGGGAATGATGTAATCTTTTAAAATTGTTTTTAGCTTTTGTATTGATTTTCTTTTAAATATCCTGTAAACCGCCCTGAGTCCTTCGGGAAAAGGCAGTATATATATATATTGTAATAATGCCGCTGGGGTGTGTGTGAAAGCCCTAATAAGCAGGCATATACATAGGATGAAGGCTACTGCTAAGCTTGTAAACCGCCCTGAGTCTTCGGAGAAGGGTGGGATATAAATGGAATTAAAATTATATATATATATATATATATATATATATATATATATATATATATATATATATATATATATATATATATATATATATATATATATATATATATATATATATATATATATTCATTCATTCATTCTCTGGCACATTTTCTTTTCTTTCCATATTTGCCTGAAGAATGCAACACAATTGCAAGAGGGACTGATCAGATGCAAACATGACTAGACTTTGCAATGCCCAGTTATGTGCTGCAAACCTAATGGTTTAGGATGGTAAAGATCAACATGCAGTAGAAAAGCATCAGTCTGCATTACTAACTCCGAAGGCAAGGTAAATGTCAAACTTCTCTGTGGCAGAAAATGCCCAACATGTAAGATTTGGCCTGTGCATTCTCCACCTCTAGTTTTAATTCCAGCCTCCTGAAACCTGGTTGGAGAGATTTCAAATCATTATCCAGTTTACTTTGGCATCCTCTCCATCCTTTCTGGAACTGATCATTCTTACAGAGTGGTTGTCACTTCAGGGTCAATAGTGGAGGCCTGCCTCATCACCATGTCTGGGCACACCTCATTAGATCAATGACAGCCTTTGGCTAGGCTCTCTCCTAGGTATAATTTATAGTGATAACAGTGTTGTTTTGCTATTTACCCATCAGCATTACCATGAAAAGATGAGACCAGGGGCATTTTTCAATAGGAGGGAAGACAGGATACTAGTGAGAGAATATATACAGAGAAACAAAAGGAACCAGAAGAGAATAGGTGAGGGAATAGATTTAGGTAGAGTTGGTACTAAACACAGATACATTTGAAATAACAAAACAATGGGAAAAAGCCCCAATTATTTTGAAAACAGACTAGAAGACATTTCTTTGTGGAAGCACAATAAAAAAATGAAGTTTGTTGATATATTATTATTTTTCTTTCTTTCCTCCTCTCCTTCTCAGTCCTTCTTTTAATTCCTGTATGTCTTTATCTAGCTGTCTACCTAGCCATCTACACACACACACACACACACAAGAGGCAAAGAGAAATAAATAAATTAATTTTATACAATTGCCTTCATCCACCAAAACGATCTGTACACTCACCCAATTTTTAATTATGTTTTATTTGGTTTAAGTAGAAGTGAACAACTTTTTCAGTGAACAGTTATTTTCTGGAGCTGAGTTCTATCTTATTTTTTAATATGATGCTAAAGCTATTTTATGCTACAATTCTCCTATGTTTCTTGTCTTACAATGGTGACAAACTGTGCCATTAATTTCCAGCAGTCATGATTATAGGAGGCTGCAGAGACTACAAAGAAAAGGACTTGGGGACTGCACATTCTCTCTCTCTCTCTTAGAAACTGAATTCCTTCTTTTCTTTTCTTTTTTTATTGAAAAGTTTTACAATACATTTTGAATACAAAACCCCTCCCCCTCCCCTCTCCCTAAACCTCCCCAACCCCTCCCCACCCACCCCTCCCCCCTCCCCAACTTCCCAGAGCTAAATACAGGGGATAAAAATACAAACAAACATAATCTAAAATATGCAAACAACAATAAGATATTAAATTCTATCACACTTTAACTCTTAATAAAATAACTACAAGCTAATTATACAGATACCCACAGGAAGGGTTAAACAAG
Source organism: Vipera ursinii (assembly GCF_947247035.1). NCBI lineage: Eukaryota > Metazoa > Chordata > Lepidosauria > Squamata > Viperidae > Vipera > Vipera ursinii. The sequence continues at coordinate 299,160,632 of NC_139512.1, forward strand.
TAAAGATGGAAGATTTGATTATCCAGTGACAACCAACATCTAGTTTATAGTACCCCTCCTCCCACCTGCTCTTTAGCCACCTGTCAATAGGTTTTTCTAGTAGTCTTGTCATAGGGTTGGGTTGAAACTTAACATTAAGAAAAACAAGATCACCGCATCCGGCCCTCTCAATTCCTGGCAAATAGATGGGGAAGAAATGGAGGTAGTGACAGATTTTATTTTCCTGGGCTCCAAGATCACTGCAGATGGGGACTGTAGCCAAGAAATTAAAAGACGTTTGCTCCATGGGAGGAAAGCCATGGCAAATCTAGACAGCACACTAAAAAGCAGAGAGATCACCCAGTCAACAAAAGTGCGTATAGTCAAGGCTATGGTCTTCCCAGTTGCAATGTATGGCAGTGAAAGCTGGACCATAAGAAAGGCTGAGCGCCAAAGAATTGAAGCCTTTGAACTATGGTGCTGGAGAAGACTCCTGCGAGTTCCTTGGACTGCAAGGTGATCAAACCAGTCAGTCCTAGAGGAGATCAACCCTGACTGCTCTTTAGAAGGCCAGATCCTGAAGCTAAAACTCAAATACTTTGGCCACCTAATGAGAAGGAAGGACTCACTGGAGAAGAGCCTAATGCTGGGAAAGATTGAGGGCAATAGAAGAAGGGGACGGCAGAGAATGAGGTGGCTGGATGGAGTCACTGAAGCAGTAGGCATGAGCCTAGATGGACTCCAGAAGATGGTAGAAGACAGGAAGGCCTGGAGGAACATTGTCCATAGGGTCGCGATGGGTCGGACATGAATTCGCAACTAACAACAACAATAGGTTTTTCTAGTAGTCTTGTCATAGGGTGTCCTATTGTAAGTGAATAGCCCCCTGTTTCATTCCAAGTAAGGATTTCTAGATTATTGTCTACCAATCTAGCATTTTCTGTTATTATTCTCCTCTTCTTGATGACAAGACTAGTTCATGATATGTGCAGATTACTTTGACAGACAAGAGGAAAAGCCACAGGCTCGACAGCCACCATTTATTTTTTAGATCAGCTCATTGAAGGAGGTGAGGTGGAGGAAGTATTTCAAAAGGGACCCTCCCTAGTTTTCTGGAGAAAATAAGGAAGAAGTAAGGGAGAAATACTTTTAATCTTGCAAGATTCTCTTAATCTAACTTTACCAGTGGTAAAAGACACTGACCTTGTCATGTCTTTTAGCTCAGCCTGGGTTTGAGATCCAAACACCGTTCAATAGGGTGAGCTCCCATTACTTGTTCCACCTATTGCCCATGTAGTTCAAAAGCATGAAAATGCCAGTAGATAAATAGGTACCACTTTGATGGGAAGATAACAGCATTCTGTGCCCCTCAGTGTATAGTCATGCTGGTCATATGATCACAGAATATATATATATATATATATATATATATATATATATATATATATATATATATATATATATATATATATATGTATGTATGTATGTATGTATGTATGTATGTATGTATGTATGTATCTATGTATCTATGTATATGTATATGTATATGTATACATACATATCCCCTTCATGGATTACTGCCTTGTCGTGGCGAAGGGGCTTGCGTAATTCAATGAAGCTATGAGCTATGCCGTGCAGGGCCACCCAAGACGGACAGGTCATAGCAGAGAGTTCTGACAAAATGTGATCCACTGGAGAAGGAAATGGCAACCCACTCCAGTATCTTTGCCATGAAAACCCTATGGACAGTACCAAAAGGCAAAACGATATGACGCTGGAAGATGAGCCCCTCAGGTCGGAAGGCGTCCAATATGCTACTGGGGAAGAGCAGAGGGCTAGTACTAGTAGCGCCAGAAAGAATGAAGCGACTGGGCCAAAGCCGAAAGGACGCTCAGCTGTGGATGTGTCTGGTGGTGAAAGGAAAGTCCGATGCTGTAAAGATTTTTTCTCCATAGGAACCTGGAATGTAAGATCCATGAATCAAGGAAAACTGGACGTGGTCAAACAAGAGATGACAAGACTGAACATTGACATCTTAGGTATCAGCGAACTAAAATGGACAGGAATGGGTGAATTTAATTCAGATGACCATCAGGTATACTACTGTGGGCAAGAATCCTTCAGAAGAAATGGAGTAGCCTTCATAGTCAATAAAAGAGTAGGAAAAGCAATACTGGGATACAATCCTCAAAATGACAGAATGATCTCAGTTCGAATCCAAGGCAAACCATTCAATATCACAGTAGTCCACGTCTATGCCCCAACCACCAGTGCTGAAGAGGATGAAATTGACCAGTTCTATGAAGCACTACAGCACCTTATAGAACTAACACCAAAAAATGATGTTCTTATCATCATGGGGGATTGGAATGCTAAAGTAGGAAGCCAAAAGATAACTGGAATAACAGGCAAGTTTGGCCTTGGAGTGCAAAATGAAGCAGGGCACAGGCTGATAGAATTCTGTCAAGAGAATACGATGGTCATAGCAAACACTCTTTTCCAACAACCCAAGAGACGGCTCTACACATGGACATCACCAGATGGTCAACACAGAAATCAGATTGACTATATGCTCTGCAGCCAAAGATGGAGAAGCTCTATACAGTCAGTAAAAACAAGACCAGGAGCTGACTGTGGCTCAGACCATGAGCTTCTCCTTGCAAAGTTTAGGCTTAAACTGAAGAAAGTAGGGAAAAGCACTAGGCCAGTCAGGTATGAATTAAATCATATCCCTGTTGAATATACAGTAGAGGTGACAAATAGATTTAAGGAATTAGATCTGATAGACAGAGTGCCTGAAGAACTATGGACAGAGGTTCGTGACATTGTACAACAGGTAGCAACCAAAACCATCCCAAAGAAAAAGAAATGCAAGAAAGCAAAATGGCTGTCTGAGGAAGCTTTGCAAATAGCTGAGGAAAGGAGGGAAGCGAAAGGCAAGGGAGAAAAAGAAAGATACACCCAATTGAATGCAGAATTCCAGAGAATAGCTAGAAGAGATAAGAATGCCTTCTTAAATGAACAGTGCAAAGAAATAGAAGAAAACAATAGAATAGGGAGGACCAGAGATCTTTTCAAGAAAATTGGAGAAATGAAGGGAACGTTTAATGCAAAAATGGGCATGATAAAGGACCAAAATGGCAGGGACCTAACAGAGGCAGAAGAGATTAAGAAGAGGTGGCAAAATTACACAGAAGAACTATACAAGAATGAGCTTAACGTCCCTGATAATCACAATGAGGTGGTCACTGACCTCGAGCCAGACATCCTAGAATGTGAAGTGAAGTGGGCCTTAGAAAAGCTGAGCAACAACAAAGCTAGTGGAGGTGACAGTATTCCAGCTGAGCTATTCAAAATCTTAAAAGACAATGCAGTAAAAGTGCTACACTCAATTTGCCAGCAAATTTGGAAAACTCAACAGTGGCCACAGGATTGGAAAAGATCAGTTTACATTCCAATTCCTAAGAAAGGCAGTGCCAAAGAATGTTCAAACTATCGCACCATTGCACTCATTTCTCATGCTAGTAAAGTCATGCTTAAAATCCTACAAGCTAGACTTCAGCAGTATGTGGATCGAGAACTACCAGAAGTGCAGGCAGGATTTCGAAGAGGCAGAGGAACTAGAGATCAAATTGCCAACATACGCTGGATCATGGAGAAAGCTAGGGAGTTCCAGAAAAACATCTACTTCTGCTTCATTGACTATGCTAAAGCCTTTGATTGTGTGGATCATAACAAACTGTGGCAAGTTCTTAAAGAGATGGGAGTACCAGACCATCTTATTGGTCTCTTGAGAAACCTATATGCGGGTCAAGAAGCAACAGTGAGAACTGGACACGGAACCACTGATTGGTTCAAAATTGGGAAAGGAGTCCGGCAAGGCTGTATACTGTCGCCCTGCCTATTTAACTTATATGCAGAGCACATCATGAGAAAGGCAGGGCTAGATGAATCAAAAGTTGGAATTAAGATTGCCGGAAGAAATATCAACAACCTAAGATACGCAGATGATACCACTCTAATGGCAGAAAGTGAAGAAGAACTAAAGAGCCTCTTGTTGCAGGTGAAGAAGGAGAGTGCAAAACTTGGGTTGAAACTTAACATTAAGAAAACCAAGATCATGGCATCTGGCCCTCTCAATTCCTGGCAAATAGATGGGGAAGAAATGGAGGTAGTGACAGATTTTATTTTCCTGGGCTCCAAGATCACTGCAGATGGGGACTGTAGCCAAGAAATTAAAAGATGTTTGCTCCTGGGGAGGAAAGCCATGGCAAATCTAGACAGCACACTAAAAAGCAGAGACATCACCCTGTCAACAAAAGTGCGTATAGTCAAGGCTATGGTCTTTCCAGTTGCAATGTATGGTAGTGAAAGTTGGACCATAAGAAAGGCTGAGCGCCAAAGAATTGAGGCTTTTGAACTGTGGTGCTGGAGAAGACTCCTGCGAGTCCCTTGGACTGCAAGGCGATCAAACCGGTCAGTCCTAGAGGAGATCAATCCTGACTGCTCTTTAGAAGGCCAGATCCTGAAGCTAAAACTCAAGTACTTTGGCCACCTAATGAGAAGGAAGGACTCCCTGGAGAAGAGCCTAATGCTGGGGAAGATCGAGGGCAATAGAAGAAGGGGACGACAGAGAATGAGGTGGCTGGATGGAGTCACTGAAGCAGTAGGCGTGAGCTTAAATGGACTCCAGAAGATGGTAGAGGACAGGAAGGCCTGGAGGAATGTTGTCCATAGGGTCGCGATGGGTCGGACACGACTTCACAGCTAACAACAACAATACATACATATACATATACATACATACATACATACATACATACATACATATATATGTTTTCTGAGGTTTCCGCAGGTGTTTGTATGTGGATCTTTGGTTATTCGGGTTTTTCCCCGCGTAGAACTAAAGGTGTAGGGGCGACGTTTCGACGGAATCCCATCCGTCATCATCAGGCTGGAGGCTTCTGCTTCCTTCTTCTGGGAGAAGCATGTGGCTGTTTGTTCCTCTTTTTTAAACTGACAGAGGGGGTGTGTTCTGTGGGTGGAGGTTGCTCTGATTGGGTGGGGGAGTAAGTGTGTTCTGATTGGGTGGGAGTGTGTTTTGAATGGTGGGTGTGTTCTGATTGGGTGGGGGTGTGTTTTGAGTGGATGGGCTGGTCTCAGCTGCCAGCCTTAGACCTGAGCTGGTGAGTTGTGCTGCTTTTGTTCGGCTTCGTGTTTGTGGTGGTGCCATGTTTTTATAGTGGGTGTCAGTTTGCTTATTGTGTGGTTTGGAGGGGTTTAAAGTGGCTGATGTTGCAGCTGTGGTTAGGTTTCTGTTTTGTGGTTGTGCCTCGTTATCATTGTGGGTTCGGATTTGCTTTTTGAATGGTTGTGTGGTGGTGATGTCATGTGATGTTATCATGAGTTTGGGTCTATCATTCTTGGTGGTTGGGACTCGTCTGTCAATCAAGGCGGGTTTCCAAATGGTTGGTAGGCGAGAGGCATCATCTCGTTTGTTTATGCTGTGGGGGCGTTTTTCTATCTCAATGGCTTCTCTGATTATTCTGTTGTTAAAATGTTCAATTTTGGCGATAGTTTTGGTTTTTTTAAAATCAATTTCATGTCCCGTGGCTTCAAAGTGTTGGACCAGGGATGAAGTTTGTTCTCCTTTTCTGAGTGAGTTTTTGTGCTCTTCAATGCATGCACTTATTCTTCTGTTGGTCTGTCCGATGTATGTGGTGGGACAGGTGGAGCATGGGATTTCGTATACTCCTTGGTTTTCTAAGCCAATTATGTCCTTGGGGTTTCTTAGGATGGTGGATATTTTTCTGTCTGTGTAGAATGCTGTTTTGATGTTGTGTTTTTGGAGGACCTTGCTGATTCTGTCTGTGGTCCCTTTTAAGTATGGGAGGAGGGCTTTGCCATTTTCTTGTTCTCTGTCTTGGGTTTTTGTGGGTGTCTCTCTTCGGATTAAGTTGGTAATCGTGTTTCTTTGGAATCCATTGGCTGTTAGTACATTAGTGTACTAACCACACAATAAGCAAACTGACACCCACTATAAAAACATGGCACCAACACACACACACACACACACACACACACACACACACACACACACACACACACATATATATATATATATATATATATATAATGCATAATGAATAAACTCTAGACTAGACTAGACTAGACTAGACTAGACTAGACTAGACTAGACTAGACTAGACTAGACTAGACTAGACTAGACTAGACTAGAATAGAATAGAATAGAATAGAATAGAATAGAATAGAATAGAATAGAATAGAATAGAATAGAATAGAATAGGATCTGGAAGGGACCTTGGTGGTCTTCTAGTCCAGCCCCCCACTCAAGCAGGAGAAACCTATACCATCTCAGACAAGTGACTGTCAGTCTCTTCTTAAAAACCTCCAGTGATGGAGCACCCACAATTTCTGAAGGCAAGCTGTTCCACTGGTTAATTGTCCTCACTTTCAGGAAGTTTCTCCTTAATTCCACGTTTCTTCTCTCTTTGATCAGTTTCTAATTATTGTTTCTTGTCCTGCCCTGTGGTGCTTTGGTGAATAACATGACCCCTCAAATACTGGAATCCTGCTATCAGGTCTTCCCTATTTCCTCTTTTCTTTAGACTAGCCAAACCCAAGTCCTGCAGCCGTTCTTCATATGTTTTAGTCTCCAGGCCTTTGATCATCTTAGTTGCTCTTCTCTGAATTTTTTTTCCAGACTCTGAACATCTTTTTTGTGATATGGTAACCAAAATTGGCTGTAGTACTTCAGGTGTGGTCTTACTAGGGTTTTATAAAGCGGTACTAATACTTCACATGATCTTGATTCTATGCCTCTGTTTATACAACCCAGGATTGTATTAGCTTTTTTGGTTGCTGCTGCACACTGCTGGCTCATAGTCAAGTGATCGTCTACTAGGACTGCAAGGTCCCTCTGACAGTTACTGTTTTTAAGCCAGGTCTCACCTAATCTGTACTTGTACCTTTGATTTTTCTTGCCTATGTAAGACTTTGCTTTTCTCCACATTGAAACTCATTTTGTTTGGTAGGGCCGATTGTTCAAGTTTTTCAAGATCTTTTTGGATCTTGTGTTTGTCTTCTGGAGTGTTGGATACTCATGCCAGTTTGGTGTCATCTGCAAATTTGATAAGTTCCCCTTCAATTCCCTCACCTAAGTCATTTATGAAGATATTGAAGAGTACTAGGCCTAAGACGGAACCTTGCAGTACCCCACTGCTTACTTCTCTCCATGTGGATGTAGTGCCATTGAGGACTACTCACCGAGTACGGTTTGTCAGTCAGCTACAGATTCATCAGGTGGTGATGTTGTCTGTTCCACCTTTTTCTAGCTTACCAATTAGTAGATTGTGGTCTACTTTATCAAATGCCTTACTGAAGTCTAAGTATGCTACGTCCACAACATTTCACTGGTCTACTAGTTTAGTCACTTTATCAAAGAATGAAATAAGATTGGTTTGGCATGATCTGTTTTTAACAAAACCTTGCTGGCTACTATTTATAACTTTGTTTGCTTCTAGTTGTTCACAGATCTGTTTTTTATTATGTTTTCCAGGATCTTCCCAGGTATTGATGCTAAACTGATTGGTCTGTAGTTTCCTGGGTCCATTTTTTTCCGTTTCTTGAAGATGGGAACCATATCAGCCCTTTTCCAATCCTCAGGTACTTCCCTGGTACTCCAGGATTTTTGAAAGATATGGAGGAATGCTTCTGAGATAACATCTGCCAGTTCTTTCAGAACTCTGGGATGTAGTCTGTCGGGTGCCGGTGATTTATATTTGTCAAGGTTGGTGTTCTATTCCCATTTTTTTTGCTTATTTTAATTTTTGTTTCTAGTTTGTCTTTTATAGTGGGTTTTTATGGTATGTTTTGCTATAGTTTCTTTTTGTGTGAAGATTAAGACATGAGAGATACCTAATGAGAGATATATAAGAATGAATGGACAAAAATCTCCGTACCAATATAGCTTAATGGCTTCCTTTAAAGAGTACTCATGTATAAAGGTTTTAAAAACTATTTGCAAATAAAGACTTTTTGCTTTTGAAGATTTTTTTTTTGCTTTTGATGGCTTTCCTTTCTTTTAAAGCTTGGGTTGCTTTTGTCTCACTTTCATGTATGATCTCAAAACAGGAAGAAAATGTATACGAGGTTGTGCCTTCTACAGGTAGACCTCAACGTACAGTCACAAATGAGCCCAACATTTCTGTTGTTAAGTAAGACATCTGTTATGTGTATTTTGCCCCATTTTATGAGATTTCTTGCCACAGTTGTTAAGTGACTCTCTGCAGTAAAGTTAGTAATGCGGTTGTTAAGTGAATGTGGCTTCCCCATTGATTTTGCTCGTCAGAAAGTTATTAAAAGGTGATCATATGACCCTGGGACACTGCAACCTTCATAAATAGGAAACAGTTGCCAAGCATCTGAACTTTGATCACATGACCATGGGGATGCTGTACAGGTTGTAATGGTGAAAATGGTCATAAGTTACTTTTTTCAGTGTTGTAACTTTGAATGGTCACTAAATGAATTGTTGTAAGGCAGACATGTCAAACACAAGGCCCGGGGGCCGGATATGGCCCGCAAAGTGGTTTCATGTGGCCCACGAAGCCATCCTGGAAACAGTGAGGGAACGGCCCCCACTGCCTTGGCCCTGGCCCAGAGACCCTCCTCCTGCCAGAGACCCTCAGATCTGTCCCACTCCTGCCCAGGCCCCCATAGGCACCCTTGATGCGAACGATGTAGAGCTGGCCACGCCCACCTAGTAGGCCATATGCACTCTAGCCACGCCCACCCAGTAGGCCATGCCCACCCAGGCCACACCCACCCGGCCCCCTGAGGGCAACCGTAATGCTGATGCGGCCCTCAATGAAATTGAGTCTGACACCCCTGTTGTAAGGGATTACCTCAGGGACTACATGTAATAGCATATATATTTTTTAAGACCATAATGGTTAAGATGCTGGAACTGAGCTTGGGAGAGTCAGGTTCAAGTCCTTACTCAGCAAAGAACTCTTCAGGTGACTATCTCCATCAGGGTTATTGTCCGGAAGGAAAAAAATTGTGGGAGACCCCATGTGAGTCACTCTGAATTGTCAGAAGAAAAGAGGGGTATAAATGTAACAAATAAAATTGTATACACATTTGTATGTGTATGTTACTCAGTTGAACACATCTTTGTACATTTTTAGATTAAGAAACTATGCTGTAGAATGAAAGAAAGTGTGAAAACTGAAGAATAGTTGTGTTGGGAAAGTGCATATTCTGTTAGTTATAGTCATTTGATCTTAAAATGAAAATATGAACAAGATGATTTTTTCTCCTATCTCTACCCTGTGGCCTTATCCTCTTTGACTTCCCCATTCCCAAATGACATGCTTGATTCATTTCAGGCCTTTGATCTCTTGTTTCACTTTCTACATTCCTAATTGCATTTTGCTTCTTGTTCTCCCTCCACTGAAATTCCCTTGGGAATTCTCAACATTCTATTGCATCCTTTTGGATGCCACATGCGTGCAGATTGACACCTCTGTTCCCCAACTCATTTCCCATCTTCCAGATTATATCTGCAAATGTGCATTCCTTATTTTTGTTTGGGTTTATCATTGTGTTTTCAGACTCAACGTGCCAGAAGCTGATTTTTTTTCCTCTCATCTATTTCCAACCCTTTCTTTTGTCTTTCATACGTATTGAAAACATCTCTGTCCACCCTACTGAAGAAGCAAGAAATGTTTTCTTCTATCTACTTCCTTTCTTATATTCAGACAATTGTCAAGTCATTTTATGAGGTAAAATATGTGATGCTTTTATTCTGCATCCTTGATGAAATGTCTGGTTTATACCATAATCATAATTCGCTTTGACTTTTGTAACTTGGTTCTCTCTGGTCTTCCATGATCATAATTCAACTTTCTCATTTCTTTTCAGCATTTTTTTTCCTGGATTGTGCTACCCAATCATTCATCTTGCATTCATCTCTTTGATCATTTCAAACCAATAGTTAAGGCCTATCTAAATAATTTAACTGAAGGCCCATCTTACCAAAATCCTAATACATTTTTCACACTGGAGGCTTTTAAGAAGAGATTGGACAGCCAATTGTCCAGAATGGTAGGGTCTCCTGCTTGTGCAGAGGATTGGACTAGAAATCCTCCAAGTCCCCTTTTAACTCTGTTATTCAGTTATTTGGCTTTGTCCCATACAGTATGATAGCTTTCAGTTTCCAGCATTCTCCTACCCTCATTTCCTTTAGATTGCCTGTATTTACATGTTAAAAGTCACTTTGTTACTCTCCTCCTTGTTCTTTGCATATGAGAACAATCAGAAGTGCATCTTAGAATTCCTCTCCAAAATTCATAAAACCTTTGTCATAAATCTAACTCTTTATCCCTCACTGAAACTAAACTTGGAACATGTCTTCAAAATGTGCATCTATTATCTATCCACATCCTCATCTTTTTCTTCTTCATAACTATGCCAAATTTGAGATGGGAGTTTGGAGGGGGGGCAGGTGTCTTTTTCCTTTGTAAAAAACAAAACAAAACCCTATTTTATGTTTTACACACACACACACACACACACACACATATGTGTATATATATATGTGTGTGTGTGTGTGTGTGTATATATATATATATATGTGTGTGTGTGTGTGTGTGTGTGTGTGTGTGTGTGTGTGTGTATGTATGTATATGTTAAATATTTGTCAAGTCTTTTGAATATGCCTTGCTAATTAACTCTTTCTTTCCTGTTTGGCCTAACTCAAGGCTATCCACAGGATATAGTCACAACTTATGACAGCTCATTATTTGTGTAAATTATTCAAATTGCTAATAAAGAATTTTAGGGAGGCTGAAATGATCATTTTGAACTTCTTATGTTCTCATCAGTCAGTCATACCCTTTTTATCTGAGATTCGAACCTGGGCTGATTATATATTAGGCAGTTGCTTTAACTTCTTTATTAGCAATTTGAATAATTTACACAAATAATGAGTTGTCATAAGTTGTGACTATATCCTGTGGATAGCCTTGAGTTAGGCCAAACAGGAAAGAAAGAGTTAATTAGCAAGGCATATTCAAAAGACTTGACAAATATTTAACACATATATCTCTGTTGCTTCCTAGCTAATAGAGAAAGAACCTGTGGCTCAGGAAGTTAAAGCAACTGCCTAATATATAATCATCCCAGGTTCGAATCTCAGATAAAAAGGGTATGACTGACTGATGAGAACATAAGTTCAAAATGATCATTTCAGCCTCCCTAAAATTCTTTATTAGCAATTTGAATAATTTACACACACACACACACACACACATATATTACCTTGTACTGTCTTTTTAAAAGATTGTCAACCACCAGGAGTCTTACAGAACAGGGTGATATATAAATATTGCAATTGAATTATTCAAGTAATCAATACAAAAAACCATGATTAGCCAATATCAATTATTGTTTAACCCATCATTGTTTAACATGTTTTAATTCTGAGCAAGACTAAAATATATTCTATGATGTCTGGCCATCTTTAGGTTAAACCATTTCAAACCTTAAAAGAACCCTCTTTGCTAACAATCCCAATTAATCCTAGAAGCAGTAGCTTCTAAGATCAGTAGTTTGCCAGGAAATGACCTAGTTTCTGTATGAGTAATTTCACCCCCTGTGGAGAGAATAGAAGCTTTTGCAATTCCAGCTCACATTATCTGTTTTCTGCAGAAAATATGATCTGGTCTCTTCAATGAAGCCTCCAAATGTAACTTCAATCAACTTCTAGTATAGCATGATGATAGATGAGAACCCTCTTCAAATGTTCTCTTATATAATTAAAAATCAAGTGAGGCAAAATAGAATGTTCTAACTACTCTTGTATGTTTTCATCCCATTATTTAGTTCCCTCTTAAATGGAACTACATTGTTCCTGGAGATTCCTCTTGGAATGTTCACCTTAATAATTATAGGATTCTGATTTGCTCAAGATTCATTTATGTCTAAATGTTCTCAGCTCTTGGCTTCCAAGATTTGTCATTCAACTCATGGAAGTTTGCAAATAAGAGGGAAGGGATATGTCTGAGGAACTAGGGCTCACCATGATGCCCTTACACTCTTAAATGATGGAGAAGACAATTAAATAAACTATTTTTGTTTGAATTTGTATCTGAAGAATGACTCTATTTAAATGTAGATATTGAATATATTAATTATTATTCTTTGTTCACAACAATATGAAGTCACAGCAACCAGTTTTTTAGTTAGTGTTGGCCTTTATATGCATTGAGTTCTTCCCAAGAACCTAGAAAGTCATAATGCATAAGCAGAATATATATGCAGTTGATAGATGGAAAGTTTGTCTTAATTTTCCATTAACATCCCCTCCTCCAATTACTGCCAATAGTAGCATTCATTCTCAAGAAATTAAAATTTGTTCTTGTCGACAGAGAATATGAAAGGCTCTTTACAAACATCTCTTGACTGCAGTGGCACTGTATCTTTGTTCTAATATGTATGTCCCAGTTTTCATGATATATATTAATGGAAAAACTGGATGTAAATGCACTTATTCCTATTTCAAACACACACACAAAGAGACTCCTCTCTTTATAAACACACACACAAACACACACACACCATAATCTTCTCACATTTACCAGATGTAATGTGCAAAATACCAAATTATTTTATATGGTGTACTGCACACTTTGTCATGAGATGTCGGTGAAGCCCTATTGAAGTTTTCCCCTTGTTCTTGCTAATGTGTTAAATGAATTAGCTTATTAAATAGCCAAACTAATGTGAACAATTACTTTCACATGTACATACAGATACACATTGATGTGTAATTAAAAACATCTATATCTTTTTAGTTATAATTACCATTATATTATATATTACATTTTGTGCCCCACTTGTCGATACCGGTATATGACGTGTTATATATTCCTGGTAACTTTCCTCTACATATAGTAATGAATATATATATTTCAAAATTTTCTGTTGTCCTGTTTTCTTCCCCCCACCCCCAATTATGCTACCAATCTCCAAATCAGTAGGCAAAGAAATCTAGGATATACATCTTTTCTCCAGTCAAGCATAAAACAAAGGAAAAAAATGCCACAATGCACTACGCTCAATAAGTAGCTGCTTAGAAGTCTTCCTTTCTGTGCCATCAACTAAAAAAGGGAAAGATCTAATATCAAAATGTCTCTTTACTGGTAGCTTTCATCCAAAACCTAGATTATTTGGTGAGTTGAATGAGAAGCAAGTTCAAGTTGCCTTCAAACATTATTGTCATCTAGTGTGAGGATGATACATTTTTTCAGGTGTGTTTTCCTCATTGGAATTTCTATGAATTTAATCTCAAAGGGCTCTAGGATGCCTTGTCAAACCTGAATATAAATGGGAAGAACAAGTACAAGATTACAGACTATGAAAGTGCTATGTATATGTATAATATGTTGTAAAATTCTGATGTCTAAGTATATGGATTTTTCATTAAATGTATGTTATTTTTTCATAGAATCATAGAAGAGGAGGTCATCAAATCTAATTTGCTGTACACTGTAGAATTCACTTCACCACCATGACAGATGATTATCCACTCTCTATCAGAATACCTCCAGTGAAGAGGAAGAAACCACAGTAATCCATTGATTGACTGTCCTTACTATGAAGAAGTTCTTCTTAACGTCTAATCTGTATTTCGATCCTTGAAGTTTCATCTTATTAGTTCTAGTCTTAATTCTGGAGCAAATGAGGATAAGTCCAAACTTTTTACAATGTGAGCCTTTCAGATATTTCCTGTCATGCCCCCTCTTCAGCTTCTCTTCCATAAGTGGAATATACCAACAAAGGTCTTTTAACCATTCCCTATATGATTTGGACCATATGATATGATGATCCTTTTACCAATTTGGTAGCCTTTCTCTAGACTTGCTCCATTTAACCAATGCTTTTCAAATATGGGTTATGCAGAATTGAACATGATACTCCAAGCAAGGCTTGACCAAGACAGAGTAAAAAGGTAAAGGTAAAGGTTCCCCCGCACATGCGTGCTAGTCATTTCCGACTCTAGGGGCCGGTGCTCATCTCCATTTCAAAGCCGAAGAGCCAGCGCTTGTCCGAGGACGTCTCCGTGGTCATGTGGCCAGCATGACTAGACGCCAAAGGCGCACGGAACGCTGTTACCTTCCCACTGTAGTGGTCCCTATTTTTCTACTTGCATTTTTACATGCTTTCGAAATGCTAGGTTGGCAGAAGCTGGGACGAGTAACAGGCGCTAACTCTGTTATGCGGCACTCGGGATTCGACCCACCAAACTGCCGACCTTCTGATCGACAAGCTCAGTGTCCTAACCCACTGAGCCACCACATCCCCCAAGACAGAGTAGAGGAGGATAATTATTCCTGCAGTCTAGATTTTATGCTCAAGAGGCTCCTCAAGATGCCTTTGGCTTTCCTTGCAGTTGCCTTACACTGTTGGGACATGTTGAACATGTGATTCTTTAGTATATCCAAACCCTTCTCACCATATGGTGCTCTTGATCCAGATTTGCCTCCTCTTTACATGTTTCTTTCATTTTTCTTAATGTATGACTTTATATTTCTCCATTTTAAATTTCAACCTGTTTGTCTCTGCCCACTGTTGTAGCCTAAGTCTTGTTGATTTTTCCATTCCCTTTCTAAGTATTAGTCACTTTTCCTAGATTTGTATCATCTACAAATTTGGTATTCCATTGACTCTCTTATCCATATCTCACCTTCTCAAGGTAGACATTTTCTTCAGTAGCTGCCATACATGATCAAATCATTATTATCTGAACAATGACAGAATAGACTGTGAGATTAGCGACTGTTTTAAGGTCTCCAGTTTATACTGAATTTTTGTCATGTCTCAGACAATTTTCTGGATTGTAGCCATGGTTTACCACCAAAAGGCCGAATGTAGCTACAGTCCTGAAAGAAATTAGGAACACTTGGTTTAACTGATCTATTTTATTTCAAGAATACCAGGATGATATATCTTAAAAACTAAGTGTACAATACTGTATTAAAAGCGGCATAAAATTTTAAATAACCCAGTACAAAAGCACAAAAAGACAAGATTAGCCATAAATATTATATATCTGGCTTTTCTGAAAGCCACAAAATATTACATTGTCATTCTAAGTTGTGTATCTGACACTACCTATCCTGAACAAATGGCTTTAGTGCTGTTACACTTGTAATAGCAATGGAATCAAGTGCAAATGTATCTGCAATAGTGAAGGTCAGAGAGCCTTGTTTAGAATTTATTGTTATAAAGGTTACTACAGGAACTGGGATGGCAAACATGCTTTTTAAAAACTAGTGGAAACTAGGATTGGCGTATTATATATAGGAGGATATTGCAGTTAATAATGCTGCCAATGTATAAGAGATGAATGTAGTTATTATTCAATCCTTATTTTTGGTCCATACATTTTTCATTTATTGATCACTTCTAAGTTTTATCCCAAGAACCTGCCTTTCTTTCTTCTTCTTTTTTTATAAGGTTTTTATTAGTTTTTCTCTTACATACATATGTTAGTTTTTCAACCAGCGTGCTGTCTGGATTCAAAAGCGCTAATACATAGCCAATTACTAATCCTTAATTCTTTCCTCTACCCATTTGTAGAATGACTCCCAGGTTTGGTAGTATTCTGGTAGTATTTGGTAGTATCTTATCAAATACAGTTTGTTCTTTATAAAACCCATACAGTTTAACATCTTTTTCATATCTATTTTGCATTTGTAGGTATGCCCACCATGACAGGTTGATACCCTGATTTTCCAGTTATTGTCTCGATTTTAATGTCCCATCAGTATTTAGAATATCTCTATATGACCAATTTTTTTTCAAAGTCTACCAAGTTTGGATGTAAAAAAGCTTCCATCATTGATGGCCATCCTGGAAATTTTACATATATTTTAGTTTTATTTTTTTCCCATTTCTTATATAGTGATTTTGTGGTATGGGAAAAATAAAATTCATAAGTATCTTTCTGCTTTCTATATCCCCATATCAGTGACAAGTACAAAAGTGGGTTACATGTGATTCACCCTCATCTCTTTTATAGATCCCAGAGAAGTCCCTATATGGATAGATCCAATAAAATGCAATTGCTTTTCTTTCTTTCTTTCTTTCTTTCTTTCTTTCTTTCTTTCTTTCTTTCTTTCTTTCTTTCTTTCTTTCTTTCTTTCTTTCTTTCTTTCTTTCTTTCTTTTTCTTTCTTTCTTTTTTGCATTCTGAGGTGTGGTCGAGGCATTTAAACAGACAAAAAGGATGACTCAAACCTTGCATGTTTATGAAATCGATTGTACTCCTTAAATCCTCCCAAAACTCCAAAATGGATTTTGAAATGGTCTATGGCATTCATCTACCTGGGTATCACACTGCATGATATTCAGTCAAATAATTTTGGCATCTTAAAACGAATTTTACTGAGCTTGATAGTAAAACACAGGAATAAAAAATCAAATTACAAAAACATTAAGTAATGCACTGAACAAAATGTCTAAAGCAATTATATCAATCTAGCTAATGATAGTTAGATGGTCATGGAGTTAGTGTGTTTGTATACAGTGTGTGTGAGAGAAAGAGAGGATATTTTTTGCTTTCCAAAGCAAGTAGAAAGGAATGACTGCTACAAATCTGAACTACGATGTGATTGGATATCTTCATAACTTCTTACTGATTTTCTTCTACAAATAATTAAGCCCTAATTGTCTAATATTATTTATATTTTAAGGATACTTCTGAAATCCCAGTTTTATATCAGTGGGATCTGAGCAGCCATTAAAGCTTCACCTGGTTCTTTCTATGACCTTTACAATCCCTAATTATTATTCTGCCAGCATAAAAGTCACATGTTATTACTTGGTAGTGCTACTTCTTTCACACCAAATAACATGTAGCTGTGTAAATTAAAACCATAATTAACTCAGTGGAATGCTAAAGCAAGCTTCTTTCCAAAGAGAATGTTTAAATTATTATTTTTATTATTATTATTATTTCCAGTGGAAAGAGCCCCATTTCTTCTAAGGGCATGGAGTAGCATGGATACATTTTTTGTTCTTCTTAAAACCTGTTTTGATATGTGATTATTTGGGTCCAGCTTTATCATTAGACCAAAATGGCCATCTGTTCTGTCAACTATCATCTTTCATACTGTGTCTGTTCTGTATGCTGCACCCTACAAATGAATATGATGCCTTTAGACACTATGAAGGCTACCATCTCATTTCTGGACCACTTGGACTTTTAGATGCTGGTTGGGTCACCATCTCATTCTTTTCTTCAGGCCTACTATGGCTGCCCTTCATGGATTACTGCCTTGTCATGGTGAAGGAGCTTGCGTTATTCAATGAAGCTATGAGCTATGCTGTGCAGGGCCACCCAAGATGGACAGCTCATAGCAGAGAGTTCTCACAAAATGTGATCCACTGGAGAAGGAAATGGCAACCCACTCCAGTATCTTTGCCTTGAAAACCCCAAAAGGCAAAAAGATATGACACTGGATGATGAGACCCTCAGGTCAGAAGGCATCCAATATGCTACTGGGGAAGAGCAGAGGGCTAGTACTAGTAGTGCCAGAAAGAATGAAACGACTGGGCCAAAGCTGAAAGGACGCTCAGCTGTGGATGTATCTGGTGGTGAAAGGAAAGTCTGATGCTGTAAAGATTTTTTCTCCATAGGAACCTGGAATGTAAGATCCATGAATCAAGGAAAGCTGGACATGGTCAGACAGGAGATGACAAGACTGAACATCGACATCTTAGGAATCAGTAAACTAAAATGGACAGGAATGGGTGAATTTAATTCAGATGGCCATCAGGTATACTACTGCGGGCAAGAATCCCTCAGAAGAAATGGAGTAGCCTTCATAGTCAATAAAAGAGTAGGAAAAGCAATACTGGGATACAATCCCCAAAATGACAGAATTATCTCAGTTCGAATCCAAGGCAAACCATTCAATATCACAGTAGTCCAGGTCTATCCCCAACCACCAGTGCTGAAGAGGATGAAATTGACTGGGTCTATGAAGCCCTACAGCACCTTATAGAACTAACACCAAAAAATGATGTCCTTATCATCATGGGGGATTGGAATGCTAAAGTAGGAAGCCAAAAGATAACCGGAATAACAAGTTTGGCCTGGGAGTACAAAATGAAGCAGGGCAAAGGCTGACAGAATTTTGTCAAGAGAATATGATGGTCATAGCAAACACTCTTTTTCAACATCTCAAGAGATTGCTCTACACATGGACATCACCAGACGGTCAACACAGAAATCAGATTGACTATGTGCTCTGCAGCCAAAGATGGAGAATCTCAATACAGTCAGTAAAAACAAGGCCATGAGCTGACTGTGGCTCAAGCCATGAGCTTCTTGTTGTAAAAATTAGGCTTAAACTGAAGAAAGTAGGGGAAAGCACTAGGCCAGTCAGGTATGAACTAAATCATATCCCTGATGAATATACAGTAAAGGTAACAAATAGATTTAAGGAATTAGATCTGATAGACAGTGCCTGAAGAACTATGGACGGAGGTTCGCAGCATTGTACAAGGGGTAGCAACTAAAGAAAAAGAAATCCCAAAGAAAAAGAAATGCAAGAAAGCAAAATGGCTGTCTGAAGAAGCTTTGCAAATAGCTGAGAAAAGGAGGGAAGTGAAAGGCAAGGGAGAAAAAGAAAGATACACCCAATTGAATGCAGAATTCCAGAGAATAGCTAGAAGAGATAAGAATGCCTTCTTAAATGAGCAGTGCAAAGAAATAGAAGAAAACAATAGAATAGGGAGGACCAGAGATCTCTTCAAGAAAATTGGAGAGATGAAGGGAACGTTTCATGCAAAAATGGGCATGATAAAGGACCAAAATGGCAGGGACCTAACAGAGGCAGAAGAGATTAAGAAGAGGTGGCAAAACTACACAGAAGAATTATAGAAGTACAAGCTTAACATCTCTGATAACCACGATGAGGTGGTCACTCACCTCGAGCCAAACATCTTAGAATGTGAAGTGAAGTGGGCCTTAGGAAAGCTGAGCAACAACAAAGCTAGTGGAGGTGACAGTATTCCAGCTGAGCTATTCAAAATCTTAAAAGATGACACAGTAAAATGCTACATTCAATTTGCCAGCAAATTTGGAAAACTCAACAGTGGCCACAGGATTGGAAAAGGTCAGTTTACATTCCAATTCCAAAGAAAGGCAGTGCCAAAGAATGTTCAAACTATCACACCATTGCACTCATTTCATATGCTAATAAAGCTATGCTTAAAATCCTACAAGCTAGACTCCAGCAGTATGTGGATCGAGAACTACCAGAAGTACAGGCAGGATTTCAAAGAGGCAGAGGAACTAGAGATCAAATTGCCAACATACACTGGATCATGGAGAAAGCTAGAGAGTTCCAGAAAAACATCTACTTCTGCTTCATTGACTATGCTAAAGTCTTTGATTGTGTGGATCATAACAAACTGTGGCAAGTTCTTAAAGAGATGGGAGTACCAGACCATCTTATTTGTCTCTTGAGAAACCTATATGTGGGTCAAGAAGCAACAGTGAGAACTGGACACGGAAGCACTGATTGGTTCAAAATTGGGAAAGGAGTCCGGCAACGCTGTATACTGTCACCCTGCCTATTTAACTTATATGCAGAGCACATCATGAGAAAGGCAGGGCTAAATGAATCAAAAGTTGGAATAAAGATTGCTGGGAGAAATATCAACAACCTAAGATATGCAGATGATACCACTGTAATGGCAGAAAGTGAAGAGGAACTAAAGAGCCTCTTGTTGTGGGTAAAGAAGGAGAGTGCAAATGTTGGCTTGAAACTTAACATTAAGAAAACCAAGATCATGGCATCCGGCCCTCTCAATTCCTGGCAAAAAGATGGGGAAGAAATGGAGGTAGTGACAGATTTTATTTTCCTGGCTCCAAGATCACCACAGATGGTGATCACCCTGCCAAGAAAAGTGTGTATATTCAAGGCTATGGTCTTCCCAGTTGCAATGTATGGATGTGAAAGTTGGACCATAACAAAGGCTGAGCACCAAAGAATTGAGGCCTTTGAACTATGGTGCTGGAGAAGACTCCTGTGAATCCCTGGGACTGCAAGGCCATCAAACTGGTCAGTCCTAGAGGAGATCAACCATGACTACTCTTTAGAAAGCCAGATCCTGAAGTTGAAACTCAAATAGTTTGGCCATCTAATGAGAAGGAAGGACTTACTGGAGAAGAGCCTAATGCTAGGAAAGATTGAGGGCAATAGAAGAAGGGGATGACAGAGAATGAGGTGGCTGGATGGAGTCACTGAAGCAGTAGGTATGAGCTTAAATGGACTCCAGAAGATGGTAGAGGACAGGAAGGCCTGGAGGAACATTGTCCATGAGGTCACGATGGGTTTGACATGACTTCACAACTAACAACAAGAACAACAATGGCTGCAGGTTGGTACTGAGGATATCAGCATTTAAAAGATTAACGGAAGAAGAATACTGAGGCATATTGATATCTTGTATGTCTGGGACAGTCAGTCTAGCCTTTACACAAGCTTTGAGCATGTGATTTACCTCAATTTTGGACATATACCACTGGGAATATATTCTGAGCATGAAAAGCAGAATTCTTCTGAATATTACTTTAACCAAATTTCTTCATGTTTTCTGGAATTTCATATGGATATATTTTGCTTCTGAACAGGGAGAAATAGTAATAGAAATCCTATAATAGAGAAGTATAATAGAGAAATTAAAAGACGCTTGCTCCTTGGGAGGAAAGCCATGGCAAATCTAGACAGCACACTAAAAAGCAGAGACATCACCCTGTCAACAAAAGTGCGTATAGTCAAGGCTATGGTCTTCCCAGTTGCAATATATGGCAGTGAAAGCTGGACCATAAGAAAGGCTGAGCGCCAAAGAATTGAGGCCTTTGAACTATGGTGCTGGAGAAGACTCCTGCGAGTCCCTTGGACTGCAAGGCGATCAAACCGGTCAGTCCTAGAGGAGATCAACCCTGACTGCTCTTTAGAAGGCCAGATCCTGAAGCTAAAACTCAAATACTTTGGCCACCTAATGAGAAGGAAGGACTCACTGGAGAAGAGCCTAATGCTGGGAAAGATTGAGGGCAAGAGAAGAAGGGGATGACAGAGAATGAGGTGGCTGGATGGAATCACTGAAGCAGTAGGCGTGAGCTTAAATGGACTCCAGAAGATGGTAGAGGACAGGAAGGCCTGGAGGAACATTGTCCATAGGGTCGCGATGGGTCGGACACGACTTCGCAACTAACAACAACAACAATAGAGAAGTGGGCAACTAAAAACTGCTGCAGTCTCATTCAAAACACACTGTTGGATTCAGGTTTCCTGCTGCTTTGAAACACAAAGCACATAAGAACAAAAGAGTGAGACTGAAGTCTAATAAAGAAACAATAAACCCACAAAGGTGTGGAGTAGGAAACCCAATGGAATTTAGAGGGCTGAAAGAGACAAAATAAATATTAATTTGGTTACCAAAATTAACTTAATTATATATATTCTTCATCCATTCATGACTTCCTTTGGAAGTTATGCTCATGAAAAATAAGGCTCTTTAGTGATTTAACTCTGTGTTAAACATCTCCTGATGTTGTCCAGTTTTAATATCTATCACTTTAAGACACCACGTCAGTCTTTTGGTATGAAGACTTCTTTAGCTTTTTTCTTTAACCCATGTTTTTAACATTAACATTTAACATATTTCTTATTTCAGCCAACCAACATGTTTCTCCCTCTGGATCCATGTGTTTGGCAGTTCAGGCTGCTAGCCATTGAAGCTAGTCCAGAATTTTGTTGTAAGAGTATTCTCTCCACTAACTGGGCTGTTCACCAGTTGGCT
Source organism: Vipera ursinii (assembly GCF_947247035.1). Classification (NCBI taxonomy): domain Eukaryota; kingdom Metazoa; phylum Chordata; class Lepidosauria; order Squamata; family Viperidae; genus Vipera; species Vipera ursinii. The sequence continues at coordinate 299,182,519 of NC_139512.1, forward strand.
AGTGATAGTGTGTCTCTGAGTTTGTGATGCCAGCCACCCGCTTTGGGGAGTTAGTATGGCCAGGAAACTGCAGGGATATAGCTTCAAGTGAACTTGCCATACCACCTGGCTAAAATAAGATCCAGACTGTTAGGCAGCTTATAAACCTTTAAGAAGAGATAAACTGTTTAGGAACCAGATATATCAAATTATCACATTTTATAAATATATAACTTAGGGGCAAGGATTGAAATCTCTTTCTTTCCTTCCTTCCTTCCTTCCTTCCTTCCTTCCTTCCTTCCTTCCTTCCTTCCTTCCTTCCTTCCCTCCCTCCCTCCCTCCCTCCCTCCCTCCCTCTAGAGTACAAATGTCTTAAAAAAGCCAAAGTCAATATAGTATCTCTGGTATGACTAGATATCTAATTAGTCAGCAGATAAAGTTGGGAAATAATTTCTTCAAATTTCTCTATGGGTTCTTGATGCTCCCCAATAGGTTTTAAGGAGGGTGGCTTACCATCAGCAGTTTTCCTAAGTACTTTGTTGATATGTTTCTCTTACTGCAGCCATAAGAGTCACTTTTCATCAATGTGTTGATTATCTGTCCTCAGTTGTCCACTGTAATCTGAATTTAGCTGGCAGTTACCTCCAGTGTAATAATGGGGCCGTTATGAGATGGAGTAAGAAAAAGAAAAACATCAGAGGTATCTTAAGCATTTTGTTTTCTGAAAAATTAGCAGTCAGCCAAAACCATTAATGATGCAGTTTGTAGTATACCTATTTCTTTTGTTAGCTTTTCCCATCACATACATCCTTGAGTAGGTTGCTGGGCAGCTTGAACAGCTGGGATGCCCTAGAGCTAAGATATGATTTCCTAGGGCTAATATGTGATGTCATGTTGCTAACAGAATGTATTAGTGCAAAAAAGCAGGAAACATTGTTTAACTTGTAAGTCCTGAACAATCTGTCTTCCATTTTGAGTGTTTCTTCTTTTATTTTCTAGTATGAAATTAAAAAGTTTAGGTGTCTTATTAACTTCAAACAGTTTTTGGAGTTAACCATGATGGCTGGGAATTTTGTGAAATATAGTTCTATTATATCTGGAAGGCATCAGGTTTGAAGAGGCTGCATCAGATGTTACCACAGGAACATATTTAGATAAATCATAACTCATCTTTAACCTAATGATAAAGGGTATTTTTCACTGCTTATCTATTTACCATGGGATATAACTATTTATTTGTGGTCAAGATACACATGAAGCTTTTTCTTGTAATGCTAGATAGCTCTAGCTGAATTTCTCTGTGCGGGTCCCAGAATAAAACAATGTAAGTTGACTGTGAGGTCTACCTTTCCAGGTTGGGTAGCTGAAGAAGTATGGCAGTACTATCAAGGAAGGGATTAATGGAGAATTATGCAGGGTGGAGTATATGAGGGAATGAAAGAGGAAGCCACAGGTCTTTTTTATTATTTTTTTATTTTTTATTTTTTTTTATTTTTAATTCCATTTATATCCCGCCCTTCTCCGAAGACTCAGGGCGGCTTACAAGCTTAGCAGTAGCCTTCATTCTATGTATATGCCTGCTTATTAGGGCTTTCACACACACACCCCAAGCGGCATTATTACAAAGTCAGCTTATTGCCCCCAACAATCTCGGTCCTCATTTTACCTACCTCAGAAGGATGGAAGGCTGAGTCAACCTTGAGCCTGGTGGGATGCGAACCTGCACTAATTGCAGGCAGCTGGTGTTACTTAAGGAGGCATTAGCCCACTGCTCCACCAAGGCTCTTATGAAGTGTCCTTGGTGGTCTCTGACCTTGGTTGTTTTCTTGCAGACATTTCATTACCCAAACTAATGAACATCATCACTAGTCTTTCTTTTACCTCAGATTGTGGTCCTTCGTGAGGCGTTCCTGGCTGCAAGCATGGAGTCTGCCTCTACTGTGCAATTTTCTCCATGAAACATTATTAGATCATCATCATCATACATAGTTTCAGATCCATGCAGGAAGTGAACTGAGGCCCTTGTTACTGGATGGTTTTCATCACATCAGGTTCCAACTTCCTCCAGTTGAACTGATGAGATTATGTACAGATGAAAATGTTCCTGACATCATATAGAAAGAAGCTATAATCTGGCATGCTGAAGGATGCTCAGTGATATTTTTGACTAATGGTAAAGCAGAACGTTATGCTATCTGTATGGATCTAAAATTACATCTGGGATTCTGATTTTTGTGAAGTGAGGGCCAAACTAGATGGCAAATTATTTTATCAAAATATTTAAAATGTTTGTGGCTTCAGGGGAAATTTTGATAGCAATTTCTGCAGAAAGGAAAGGAAACTGATTATCTCGACCCGTACCAATCGGGTTTCAGACCCGGGCATAGCACGGAGACAGCATTGGTCGCACTGGTGAATGATCTCTGGCGGGCTTGGGACAGGGGTTGTTCCTCTGTCCTAGTCCTATTAGACCTCTTAGCGGCTTTTGATACCATCAACCATGGTATCCTACTGCGGCGTCTCAGGGGGCTGGGAGTGGGGGGCACTGTTTTATAATGGTTCTCCTCCTACCTCCTGGGCCGCTCGCAGTCGGTGTTGATGGGAGGACAGAGGTCCACCTTGAGATCTCTCATTTGTGGAGTCCCTCAGGGGTTGGTCCTCTCTCCCCTCCTGTTCAACATCTACATGAAGCCGCTGGGTGAGCTCATTCGTGGTTTCGGGGTGGGGTATCACCAGTACGCTGATGATACCCAACTTTTTCTTTCCACCCCGAATCAACCCAGTGATGCCCTCGCTGTGATGTCCCATTGCCTGGAAGTGGTCCGGGTTTGGATGGGGAGAAACAGGCTTCATCTCAATCCTGACAAGACTGAGTGGCTGTTCATACTGGCATCTCGGGCTGACCAGCCTTCTCCATCATTAACAATAGGAGATGAGGTATTACCCCCTGTTGATAGGGCTCACAACTTGGGCGTCCTCCTGGATTCACGGCTCAGTTTTAAAGATCATATAGGAGCCGTGACCAGGGGGGCTTTTGCCCAGATTTGCCTGGTGCGCCTATCTGGACCGAGATGCTCTATGTACTCATGCACTCGTGACCTCCTGCTTAGACTACTGCAATGCCCTCTACAAGAGCCTTGGTGGAGCAGTGGGCTAATGCCTCCTTAAGTAACACCAGCTGCCTGCCATTAGTGCAGGTTCGCATCCCACCAGGCTCAAGGTTGACTCAGCCTTCCATCCTTCCGAGGTAGGTAAAATGAGGACCCATATTGTTGGGGGCAATTAAGCTGACTTTGTAATAATGGTGCTTGGGGTGTGTGTGAAAGCCCTAATAAGCAGGCATATACATAGAATGAAGGCTACTGCTAACCTTGTAAGCCACCCTGAGTCTTTGGAGAAGGGCGGGATATAAATGGAATTAAAATAAAATAAAATAAATAAATGGGGCTGCCCTTGAGGACCACCCAAAGACTTCAACTGATGCAGAATTCAGCTGCGTGAGTTTTGATGGGAGCTTCCCGATATTCCCATATAACACCTCTTCTCCATGAGCTACATTGGCTTCTGGTTGCCCTCCGGGTGAGATTCAAGGTGCTGGTAATCACCTATAAAGCGCTAAATGGCTTGGGTCCAGACTATCTAAGGCAGGGGTGTCAAACTTAATTTCATTGAGGGCCGCATCAGCATTGCAGTTGCCCTCAAGGGGCCGGGTGGGTGTGGCCTGGTTGGGCATGGCCTACTGGGTGGGTGTGGCTAGAGTGCATATGACCTACTGGGTGGGCATGGCCAGCTCTACATTGTTCACATCAAGAGTGCCTATGGGGGCCTGGGCAGGAGTGGGACAGATCTGAGGGTCTCTGGCAGAAGAAGGGTCTCTGGGCCAGGGCCAAGGCAGTGGGGGCCTTTCCCTCACTGTTTCCAGGATGGCTTCGTGGGCCACATGAAACCACTTTGTGGGCCGCATCCAGCCCCCAGGCCTTGTGTTTGACATGTCTGATCTAAGGGAACACCTGCTGCTGGCATCATCTTCCCATCGTCCTGTGCGCCCCCACAGGGAGGGCCTTCTCAGGGTACTGCTGGTTAATGATTGCTGGCGGGTTATTCCCAGGGGAAGGGCGTTCTCTGTGGGTTCACCTGCTCTATGGAACCAACTACCCACGGATCTTAGGACTGCCCCCAACCTTCGCTCATTTTGCCGGGACCTGAAAACTTGGCTCTTTGAACTGTTTTGTCCAGACTGTGGGGTTGTTAATTTAACTGGGTTTTAGATTTACTCTTGGGGCTTGAATTTAATTTAATTGTTTTAATTGATTTTAATTTTTGTATTTCATGGTTTTAACTGCCCTGTAAACTGCCCTGAGTCCTACAGGAATAGGGCAGTATACATATTCAAGAAAATAAATAAATAAATAAATAAATAAATAAATAAATAAATAAATAAATAAATAAATAAATAAATAAAAACTATCAGTTCATCTATCAGCTCCTTATGGCCTTTCACACAAATGCTAGTTATGTTAGAAGAAAAGGTATACATTAATCACTTGTATCACAGTCATAGTGGTAGAAATGAAGTTTCTGTTCAGTTAATAGTGCGTGGTTGCTATCTAAATAAAAAATGTTACACCTTTTCCTCTCTTACGAAGGTCAACCTTACAAGCCCTCCCTCCAGAACCTGTCTCTCCTTTACGCTTGTAGACATGGACAAACTCAAAATTGTGTCAAATACTACTACTATTACTACTACTTACTACTACTATTGTGGAGCATAGCTTCAGTTTTTATCACAAAATACATATCCTCCACAGTAAGATATTTTTTGAGATTATATCTAGAAGATACAAAGGTGAATTTGCTACACATTCAGTTGTCATTTACAATATTTATATATAAGGAAATGCATAGTTTACTGCAATAATTAATACATTTGGACATTTTTTGGCCTTGTCCTCCTCCGCCGCCTTCTTTTTCTTTCCCTCCTACTTATTGTCAACTATTAACTGCCAAATGTAAAAAATATCCCAGTGCTCTTTCTCTTAAAAAAATCAGTCTATTAATAAATTATAAGCTTGTAACATTTAAAGTACATAAATGACAGCAGAAAAGAGTGGTTTCTTTCTGTAAAAGGGATTGCTTGGGAGAAATGTTTTCTATACTGAGGCATAGAAAGAATTTAGAAAAGCAGCAGTACATGAATAATTTTAATAAATATAGATAATGAAATGAATTTAAACAATACCAATTATTCAGAAGGAAGCAAATGCATGGGACTGACTCCATGGAAGTTAAGAAGAACAAACTTCATCATCAAATTAAATTCTTCTTTAAAATAAATAGCTGATATATGATTAAAATAACCACTATAAAATATTAGATGTGTATATACAGTTATTAGATTTTGATAGATTGGCACTTATTTTTACACACACACACACACACTGTGTGTGTGTGTGTGTGTATGTGTATACTGGCTAAGGTCGACCAAGGCAGTCATAGAATGGTTCCCACTTGATAAAAAAGCATCCATGAAAGAGACCTAAAACAAGATGGAACAACTACATCAGCAAGTCTTGTGGGCTCATTTGGCGAAAGAAAGCTCAGGACCATATTAGTTGGAAACATTCAGAAAAGGCCTTCCTCCTGCCTCTCTCTCTGTCTGTCTCTGTCTGTCTGTCTGTCTGTCTGTCTGTCTGTCTGTCTGTCTGTCTCTCTCTCTCTCTCTCTGTTTCTCTCTCTCTCACACACACACATACTGAGACAGGTGATCCTGTAAATAGTCTGGATTTATGTCCTGCACTGTTTGTAGCTGACAAAGAGCAACTAATACAATATTGCACTGAGAATCCTAGTGGGCAATTTATTTATTTATTTATTTATTTATTTAATTGGATTTGTATACCGCCCTTTCCCGAAGGACTCAGGGCGGTTTACAGGGAATTAAAACAAGAAATACAAAAGTTAAAAATAATTAAAAAGATTATAATAGTCCCTGAGAGAATAAAAACCTCAATTAAAATTAAAATTAAAATTAAAATTAAAATTAAAATAATTAAAATTAAAATTAAAATAATTAAAATTAAAATTAAAATTAAAATTAAAATTAAAATTAAAATTAAAATTAAAATTAAAATTAAAATTCTCAGCTTGGGCCAGAGAGCTCGAAGAGCCAGGTCTTCAGGTCCCGGCGGAATGAACAAAGGTCGGGGGCAGTCCTCAACTACACGGGCAGCTGGTTCCAGAGGGCAGGCGCACCCACTGAGAAGGCCCTCCCCCTGGGCATTACCCGCCGGCAATCTTTTACTGCCGGCACCCTGAGAAGACCCTCCCTGTGGGAGTGCACTGGACGAAGGGAGCTTGATGCCGGCAGCAGGTGTTCCCTCAGATATCCCGGACCCAAGCCATTTAGGGCTTTATAGGTCATCACCAGCACCTTGAATCTCACCCGGAGGGCAACCGGAAGCCAATGCAGCTCGCGGAGTAGAGGTGTTACATGGGAGTATCGGGAAACCCCCATCACAACTCGCGCGGCTGCATTCTGCACCAGCTGAAGCCTCCAAGTGGTCCTCAAGGGCAGCCCCATGTAGAGAGCGTTGCAGTAGTCTAAATGATGGCAATGATGGTCTTGAAGCAAAAGTGTTAGTTGGCTTTACTATGATGTGCCCCAAGCTGCATGAATGACTGCGCTCTGAACCAGTGGCAGTGTTTGAACACTGTTTCAATAAAAAGGTCACCTTTTGATTGCAATAATCCAATCAAAAGGTAACTAAAACATAAGTGAAATTGGTAAATTACAGCTAATCTATTGCATTATAATTTGTTACAAACTAGCAACATCTGTTTACCAGATAGCAATAGCACTTAAACTTATATACTGCTCCATAGTGCTTGACAGCCCTTTCTAAGTGGTTTACAGAGTCAGCATATTGCCCCCAACAATCTGGGTCCTCATTTTACTGTCCTCTGATGGATGGAAGGCTGAGTCAACCTTGAGCCGGTGAGATTTGAACTCTGGCAGTGAGCAGTGAGTTAGCCTGCAATTTTGCATTCTAATCACTGTGGCATCTCTTTTCTTTATGTCTACCATGTAGAATAGCAGGAAGAAAGAGAGTGATTCCCTCTGTCATAAAGATTAAGAGTTGCTTAATCTTGTTTTGCAGACTTGTTGGGATGTGCTACAGATAACATGCTAATTAACTGGTTATGTCAACTGGGTGCTGGAAATAGAGTCTGAAAATAAACTTGGAAAACTTAATCATTGGAATTTGCTCTTAGAAGCATGCACACTTTAATCTATGGCGTGAGTCCATCTTGCCTAGCAAGGTAAACTCACCTACATGGCTTATGCTGCACTGAGTCAAAGTTGTACACAACAAAAAATGTTTGAACATGTGCGCTGAGATTATAACATTGATTAGCAATCAACACTGGATTCTTGTCTTTTCTATAGCAAATTATGATCAGAAGTAGGAGCAACACTACTGGCTTCCGGTTTGCACACACGGTGCTTCCGGACATGCAGGAAGTCCGCTCCCTGCTGTCCGTTCTTTCTTTTTTGGAGGACCCTGAAAAGGGTCAAAAATTGCCCTGGAGGGGCAACTACCACAAGGAGGCCCTCCCTCCGCTTGAATCCAGGACAGCTTCTTTGGCCCAAAGAAGAAAAAAACGGCCATAAAGATGGCCAATCATTAAGCTGCTCCCTCCCGAAAGCCAAAAGCACTACCTAGCACTAAGAAGCAATCTGGAGGACATGGGTGAGACTTTACCTTTCTTATCCCTTTAACCATTCTCCTGTGGGACTTTCCTGGAAATTTCCTTCCCCATTTTTTGAAAAAATGGTGAGTATTTACTTGGGGAACAAATTTTAAAGCCTTAAAGTCTTAAAAGAAAATCAAGTAATTCAGCAAAGAACTTAAGCAATTTTATTTGTAATTACTAAAAAGCTCCTATTTTTTGGTAGGGATCAACTACCCTACTTTCTCTCTAAACTGTGAATTAAGGGGAAAAAATGGACTAATGCTATAAAAGTTTTATATTAATTGGGGAATTTTTTTTACATCACATTCTGTATACTATTGATGACATCTTGTGGCAAAATGTGGTACAGCAAGTAAATCTTTTTCCTATTGTGAGAGCTGACTGAATAACAGAGTTGTCCTTGACACCACTTTTAAAGATAAGTGTGGGAACACCTGGCACTGAAAACAACTCTCTTGGAGGTGGATAATCTTTGACTCTTACTAAAATAGCCTCCACGGAAGACTTAGCTGCAAACAATGAAATGGATGAATATATCCCACCACTTAACCACAAAGTGATACTGGACACAATTTTGGCAATGACAGAGCAAATTAAAGCCAAACTGCAAGAAAAATCTGACAACTTAAAGCCACCAAACCAAACTCTGACCTTAAATGAGGAAATGACAATCCAAAAGCAAACAGAAGAAGCAAAAACTAACACTAAAATAGGAGACTTCAAAGAACAACAAATGCAACCTACAGAGAACCTTAAAGTCCAAATTTCAGTGTCAACTACAAAACTTACAACTCAAAAAGCAATAACACCCAAAGAAAGCAACATCAAGACTGAAGACATTAAAGGCCTTCAAATATATTACAGTGAGAACTCAGCTAATCAAATGACAACCATAACACCAGCTACTACTTTCTATATAACCCAGATGGAACTGGAAGAAGAAAAAGACCTGACTGATTTAATGACAACTATATTACATCAATAATCAAAAACTGAATTATTACAGCAAAATTTCAATGGTTAGAAAGGGGATACTTTCTTTGCAAAACTGACACTTGGGTGCTCTCCCTGGATCCAAATAAGGGGTATAGGAAAAAACAGAGATACATTTGAGAATTTAAAGATGCCAAAAGGGAAGCCTGATTGGCACAAAAGGAAGGCAAGAATTAGATTTTAAAAAATTGAACTTGTTTCTATTTGTGGGATTCCTAAGGATAGAGTTTAAAAATAACTTTTAATGGACTAAGGGGAATCTCTAAAAAATATAACTGATTTTACATTTAGGTTTCTGATCTGTAAGGAAAAACAAAGTTAAGCTTCTAATTTAATTTAATTTAATTTAATAATATTTCTATACCGCCCTTCTCCCTGAGGACTCAGGGTGGTTCACAGGGCAAAGTAAAATACATAATAGAACATAATTCTGAACTATATTATAGAAAAGATAGTATTTTAACAATTGTTGCATGGTTAAGATGACTTATAGAATATATTAGTTATAAGGATATAGACGGAAATTCATTTTTTATTTAATTTTTAAAAGAAAGTTGGTTATTAGAATCGATATATATTATAGAATTTGGAAAGATATAATATAAGATATTTTGCTATAAGTGGTGATTTGTTAAGATAATAAATAGACGATATTGGTAAAAAATAAGAATGTTTTGAAATGAATAATGTAAGTTTTGTAGACAGGATAATTACTCTTTATTGAAATAGGGAAATGTGGGTTACCCAGGGCTTTTTTTGTCATAGAACGCTCAGAACGGAGTTCTGGCACCTTTTTTGGATAGAACCTTGTAGGGTAGTCAAGGCAGGTTGTATGACATGTGTGAGTTCCGGCACCTTTTTCTTTTACAAAAAAAGCACTGGGGTTACCCAAAAGTAAGCTTTCTTTCATTTATTATAGGCTACTTTAGATCTTTTTATTGCAATTAGCTAAAACCTAAAAACAGGATATTGATATGTACTAGTGAAAATATATTGAAAATTCTTTTAATTGACTAGGTCACAATTAGAAATTTATAATTTGATTAATTGGACTATGTTATAACTAAGGGAAGTGGAGAGGGAATCTTGGTTGTAGTAACCTGAGCTATGTACAAATAACTTGTTATTTGATATTGTTTACTTTTGATTACCCAACCACCATATTGCTTCACAAATATTTGAATGTAAATAGTATAAAATTAATAAAACTTATAATAAAAAAGAAGTAGGAGCAACACTACTAAATTAGAATTTCATAGACTGTTGCCTTTGCTTGCAATGCTTCTGAAATGTTTCATTTAACTAGGTCTATATAGAGATAAAAGAAGATTCATAGCACATGTTGGACAATGTGTTCTAAAGCTCTCAGGTTTAAACAGTGATATTTCCAAGGAGAAAATACCTGCCTGAAGAAATTGGAGAACCACAGCTTCATGTAGACAATGCCATGCTTGGTGAACCAGCAGTTCAGTCTAAATCATCTTTCTACATTTCTCTCTATAAGGATAAATGTTCATCTGTAAACACACATATCACTTACTGTATTAGGCTTTCCTGATTGGTAGCAATGGATAAGTTTCCCTAATGCAAACTTGAACAGACTCAGATTTAGCAACTAAGATGTTGCATTCCATCTTGATGAATGAAACTGTAGATGTTCTGTTTGTCAAGACATGTTTGTCACATTCACAGTTCTGAGTAAGAATGTTTTAATGTTTAAACACAATGTGTGAACAGGTTCTTTGGTGTGAATAAGTAAAGGCAATAAGAACGCCTGGTAAAATGAAAACATTCAAATACTGAAAACATTCAAATAAAGACTAAAATGCTTATTTCTGTGAATTTGGGCTCTTTCGCACATGTACACAATTACTTGACTTTTTGATGCTTGGAATTGTGTGAACTCACAGCTGCAAGGAAATCTATTTGAGGTTATGTTAGCACAAAAAGCAGTGATGGCTTCTTCAGTTCACTAGCAGATGCAAACATGAAGAGATTCATATGAAAATCTGCTTTTACTGACATCAAATGTGCAGATACAATTTGCCAGCCATTACAAGATATACAACAACAACAACAACAGAGTGAGCATCTGATACTAAGTAATATAATAGGGTCTTCTGTGATAGCTGATGTGGGAAAGAGTTTTGGAAATGCATGGTATTTAATTTGGGCAGAAACATTCATGTGGCAAAAAAAGCGATTTCAAATTGCTCATGTTTTTGTCAGAATATATAATCAGAAACAACAGAAGAAAAAACATAAAATGAGGTAATCTATGTATTGAATTATAGGAAGTAAACTCTCCACTGCTTACATTAATAGGAATGAATGCAAAGAAAATGCTATTTATAGTAATTTCCCCATAATTACATAGATCTTTATTTCCAAAAGAGAGAAATAACCTTTGATAAATAAATCTGCAACATTGTAATTTGGCCAAGTTTAGGGAAAAGAATTATTCCAAGAGAAAAAAGTTAAAATAAGTAAAATGTTTATTTCTGCATAGATGAGATAAGCAAGGAGAACAATCAGACATCTATATGCAATGTTGTGAGGTAGCAAAATTTTGCAGCAGTGGGGGAAAAAAAGAAAAAAAAGGATGCCCTGCAGCTTTACAGTTTCTGTGCTCTTATTCAGTTTCAGCAATTTGCTGTATATGTTGGTGATAGAAGAATTAACTGTGACATGTATCCAATAAAATATATGAATATAGGTGCCTGTATATCACCAATACTAGGTGAACTGCACTGGTTGCAACTGGGCTTCTGAATACAGTTCAAGGTGAGTGAAAGTAGTCATCTGTAAAGCCCTTCATGGCACAGGACCTAGGCATTTTTATGACCATCTGTTTCTTTATCTCTGCCCATCCTGTAAAATTCAACAGGGATGACATGCTCATCAATTAATCAGTGGCACCTTATGGGATGCAGGAGTCCCTGGAAGACAGGACTCTTCCCCAGGCATTGGGCCAGTTATGAGCTGTAGAATTAGACTCCAATGTAGTATGTTTTATTATTATATCATATCAATATATTCATGTTTTTAACTCTTGCTAGCTGTCCACAGTGGCCTGGTGGGTGGGTGGCCATAAAATTGAATGGACAAATGAACAAATAAAATACTTTGCAGACACAACACTTTCTTCAAGATTGTTTAATTTTAAATAAGAATTATTTAAAGTGTGTCCATATTATGGTGCAGAAATGTGGACACGCATATCTTCAAGGGGAGGGGAGGAGAGGAAAGGAGACAATGCTTGGACATGAATGCTAGTTTTTGTTATATGAGTATTCATGAAATAGGTATATTTCCCAATTTCTACTGAATTCCAATTTTCATCACCTGTAGTAGGTGGGTCTATAGTAAGGGATCACTGGAACTGACATAAGATGTCACCTTGAGGTTTATATATTTCCTCCCAATGTTCTAGCTCACGTGTCATGCAGAAGCCACGCCCACCCCATTGCTGGCAATGGCAAAACTGTCCCAATACATTGCATGACGTCACGTGACATCACAAGTTTGACATGTCTGTTCTAGCTGAAGTGTTTGTTCATTCCAAATGAATTCCAAATTATATCCAAGAAAGCTACATTTCCAAGGTTAAAAAAACATATTCTCTTTTGGGCAATTTCTAGTTGTGTGGCATTATGACTGGTTGCACCACTGAAAGGATGGATAAACTGATTAAATGCAGTGGTGGAATAAAAGGAAAATAGATTTTGAAGGTTCATGCATGAACCTTTTTTACTTATCATTTTTCAAATATTATAGCTTTCCCAGAGAGAGATTCTGATGTAGCCTTTTCAAGGGGAAGCCAAAATTTTATATTAACTTCTGTATAAAGGAATTTTACTTTTACACCATCTGGGTCATTAGATATTTGCACTGATTGTCCACTCTTCAAGTATTCTGGAATAAATGAATAGTGCTGCATCTGCTTCAAAGAGGATGTGGAAGAAGTCCTTCAGTCCTTGGGCAAGTCCAGAATCTCTCCTATTAATAAAATAAGGCCTTTTTCAGAGGGCCTTTGGGGGAAAAAAAGTGCTGCTACTTTAAGAAGGCTGCTCATTAAAGTACAACCATCCACTGAGTGACTTTCAAAGTTACAACAGCACTGAAAAATGTGACATGACCGGTCCTCACATTTACATCTGAACACTTGGCCACCAGCCTGTATTTATGACAGATACCATACCCTGGTGTTGTGTGATTGCCATCAGGTGCCTTGTTTAGCAACAGAGATTCTGGCACCAACGGTGAACATAAGTCAAGGACTACTTGTATGGATGGTTAATTTGATGAGGGACATACAAGGCTGAGTTGTAAAACCCCAAATTAAATCACCTTGGGTGCCTCTTCATGTCATCTAGTGCCTGCCTGCATTTTTGCAACCAAGCTATGCTAGCCTGAGCCTTGAGGCATATCAGCTGGTATGTTGACTTCATGTACTAGTTATTGCTAATTAACATGATCTAGATTGGACTTTCCAATCTTGTGCCCTGCTGTGTTGAAATGATTGCTCTCTGCATTCCAAGCCAGCTTTAGTCATGTAAGTTGAAGCTTCTGGAAGTTGTCAAATTGGCACCTTGAACAGGCAACAGACAATGAAAGCTGTTTGCACTTAAAATAGAACGAGTTTGCCTTATTGAGATTCTTTTCTGAATCTCTGAGACTTTCTTATGTTCAATGCTGCACCAGCTCTCTTAAAACATTTCAAAGATAGCAGTAGCACTTGGTACTTAGACTTATATACCACTTCATAGTGCTTTACAGTCAGTGGTGGGATTCAAATATGTGAACATGGATGTCACTTCCGGAAGTCCATTCTGGGCCTGGGCAACAAAAAATTAGCTACCGGTTCTGCTGAAGTGGTGTGAACCAGATGAATCCCACCACTGTTTACAGTCTTCTCTAAGTGGTTTACACAGTCAGTATATTGCCTTCAACAATTTGGGTCCTCATTTTACCGAACTCGGAAAGGTGGAAGGCTGAGTCAGCCTTGAGCCAGTGAAATTTGAACTCTGGCAGTGAACAGTGAGCTAGCCTGCAAAGCTGCATTCTAACCACTGCACCACCACAGCTCCTAAGATCCCTTAGTAATCATTTTTGCCTGTTCAGTAAGAACCATAATCTATTTTCTACTTGATTTTCATAATTTATCCAATTTCTACAGTTCTGAGTTATTATTATTATCCTCCTGAGTTATTTCAATTAGAAGCTGGTGAATAGTAGGGCTGAAGATACTGACAAGACATTTTGTACAGAGAGAATGTGTGTTATGTGATACATAGTAAATGTGGATATTGGCAATTTCAAGGAAAGTGTAATAGACATGCACACCTCTCTTACTATAAATACCTTGCTTCTGTATTGCTGAATTATTTACAGCCAGAAGTATTTAATTGATAGAAAGTATCAGCTTCTATGATCTGGAATGAACTCCCTTGGAAGAACATACAAGTTGAAGGATCTTTTTTTCCCCTAAGAAAACAAAAATTAATTCTAGCATTCAGAACAGACCATTGAAATAATGAATAAAAGAAAGGTTCATTTTTTTCCCAATAAGTTGTTTTTACTGTACATTTTGTAGCAAAAGAGGAAGGGAAAAGAAAATATTTTGATCACAGGGATGCCATTTTCTAAAACTTCAAATAGGAAACATGACAGATAACAGGATCAAATACATAGCCATGTCACAATATATCTCTGAGCTGAGCTTTGTCTTAAAAACAAAAACCAAGATGGTATATGAGTGTTCTCTTCACCCTTTTACAATTCTGTTCAGCACAGTCCCTTTGAAAAAATAAATAGTGTGTAATTTTAGAAAGAGCTTCCCAATGGACAAATCTTTGGGAGCAAATAAATACAAAAAACAATTCTGAATTATAGGCTGTGGCTCTAAAGGCCAACATTTCACTTCTGCCATGGAGTAGTGTTTTGGGAGGGCAGAATTTGTGCATTCACAGCTCTTCCAGATCCATTAATGCATTTGATTATCACTTAAAAAGGCATAATGGGTAGTCTCAAATGGACAAGGGTTTCAACAAGAAAGACAAACATGTGAACATAATGTGGGACACAGAGAGACTATATAGCACTGTTGAATCTGGGGCCCTCCTAGTCTACACTGCATTTACCAGAGCAAATGAGGAATATTCTCATAATCAACCTTGGAGTCTCATGTGATGCTGGAGATTTCATGCCCCTTTCTTCTGACTGACATGATGATATGCCAATTTATGGTATTTAATATTAAGGCTATGAATCCCCCTCCATCTTCTAATGTTTATGAGTTGGATTTTTTTGTTGTTTATTGATTAAATAGTGATTTGGGCTCCTTGGCCAGAAATAAGAACATTTTTCTCCTTTCTCCCTCAGGTTATAAAAACTCGATTTCTCTCTTCCACCCTGACACTAAACTCTCTTATATTCTTAATAACCTATGGCCATCTGTTGATGAATAAAATAAGATTGGAAAATGATAACACCTTAATTATTAATAATCAATTATTAGATTTTTTCTGGGAAAGTGCTATGGATTTTTTTAAAAAAAAACTTATAACAAGGGAAAGAAAGGCATTGAGTATGGACTGTTGGATTACTATTTTTTCTGGAGAGGGGAGAATATTCAGGTAAACAGTGGCAAGATTTTTTCAAAATGTTGCTTTTAATCTTAATGTTAATTTGTGTGTTCAGGGTTTCCTTTTTCCAGATATATTGGTTATGTAGTGGCAGCTGAGGTTATTTCCCTGTTAGTTTTGTGTCCACTGAAATGTTCTTCTCAGACAATGAGAAAATGAAGACAAAAATAATTCTCCTAAGAGTTGAATAGACACTTCTTAACCAGCATTAATCCTCTTTCAATTTTGTTACACAGTTCACTGGGAAACTGGGATAGCACTGAATGTTTCCAGTGAATTCCTTGAGACATTCACACAGATATAAATAATATGTTGAGGGCATATCACCATCTCCTTACACACATGCACACATCCTATAAATGTCTCATAACTTCGTTTACTCCACTTGAATTTTTATGTTAATATTTATTGACCAATATGTCGCTGAATGTGTTTGTGTGTGTGTGTGTGTGTGTGTTTTCCTTCTATCACATTTATGGCCTTTTGAACTCATGGACTTGGTTATGTTTGGTAGGACTAAGAATGGAATGGAGGGCAACTTCTATTTACACTGTGCTTTCCATGACCCACTCAGAACTCCCATAAGTTCCCTTTGATTCTGTCAGGTCACTGTCATTGTACTGTAAAAGCATACCATTCACTGACAAACTACGTTTTGTCCAAATGTTTGTGATTTTTTTTGGGTAGTTGCAACACTGAGAAGTGGAAAAGTCCCCCATGTCAAAAGAATGGCTACGCTTAGTTTTACCCTCCAGTGGCAACATGAGGAGGCTACGAAATTTGGATTCCTGCTGACCCAAAAGTGGCTCCTTGTCTGAGTGACGGACCACTATGGAAGTTCTTGAGTCTACTGTTTCTTCTTTTTTCTGACACTTCAAGTCCAGAGAGGCAAAAGCTCCCATGAGCCGATCAATATTGTGATGCTTCGATCTTGATGGGGGCCTCCATTTACTGGACAATGTGCCCTGCTCACTTTGGAGGCTGTAGCCATCACAGTCACGGCTGTTCATGGAACTAGAGGAAGAAGAGATACTGCTGTGTGCCGACTCACAGTTAAACTCCATGAGTTCATTCCTTACCACAACTTTGGGATTCACTTGTGGCAGGACTCCATTCTGGACAGGTTGAGATCCATTTGTTTGAGAATAGACGTTGCTAACATTGGCCATCTTACCAGGATTGTTGTTGCAAACCTTGTACCGCACCATGAGTATGATGATAAATACCAGCAGAGTAGCCACAATGATGCCTCCAATGATTAAAATCATGGTCCCACCCAGAAACTGGCTGTGCATGGACTGGCACTGGGGATAGTCCTCTTTGGTGTAGAACTGGGCACAGCCTACTATGTTGGTAGCAGTGAGCGTTGTGGCAGTGTCATCCCACAGGGCCAGAACACACAGATCATAGCCTGTTCCAGAAACTAGATTGTTCACCACAAAGGCTTTATTTGTAGCTGGAATCATCCTTAAAGAGAAAGAAAAGAATAGCATTAGATTAATTTGAAAGAGAACAGTAGACTGGCAAGGCAGAGGCAATTGTGGACTTCAGAAAACTAAATAACAGGTACAACGTTTGAATTCTAAATTGTTTCTTTTTTCACCTGAGCATACAGACACAACAATCTTGTTTATTTCTGAATATGTGATTTTAAAAAACTCATTCTGCCATGGTACAAGAACTGGCCCTTACAAGATTAGTGGCATTTTCACCGTGGTTAGGTAAATCATATATTCTGGCTTCCTTGTTGCTATTCTGTCCACATATTACAAATCATAATGCCTGAAGTCCCAAATTGACAAAGCACAAGCATTCAGAATACAAAGAAGAGACATTACTTCAGTTTAATATCTAACAAGATTATCAAAATATACGTTACAAGCTTTTATAGCAGACAGGTTATTAGTGCAGTCTGTTTTCCTTTGTCTGTATTTTTAATTGTTTCAACATTGTATCAGATGTAAGCTGTCAGATCTGTTGGAGTGGCCACTTACAATAAATCAAGAAAAATAAATGTATTTGTTTAATTTGTATGCTGCCTGACTCCCTATGACTCTGGGCAGCACAAATAAGGTTATGATTGCTATATAAGGTTGTAATTGTTGTATCTTGTGTATAATCTTGGGGTCAACATTACCTTCAAAACATTTTCTGATGCATTGGTGCTTCTTCAGGATCAAGACTTATGAGATACAGGGGAATCATAGTCTCCTGCCAAAGAATACCTGGAGGGAACTTTCCTCTCCAGAAATGGAAATGTCTAGAGATGTCAAGTTGCTTCCCCCACTCTGTCACCTGGCATCATACCAGCCAAGTGGCAGAGACAATGCAGGCTTCAAAAACACAGATTCAGTAAACCTGTTTATATCCACCAGGCAAAGCAGTTTCCCCCTTCTGGCCAGCTTTCAATCATTTATTGCATCTCAGTTCTGCTAGATGCATAACAAGCAATGGCTTTCATGGGGATCCTAAGAGCAGTTCTTCCTGAATTGCAAATCAAGAAGACCTATATTTGTCTGCATGGAATTGAATGAGTGTAGCTTTTATTAGTTTCATACCAGAAAGCATTTGTAACATTTGAAGAGCTTTATAGCAACCAGCAGAGGCACCTATAGGAAATAAACCACAGGTAGTCTTTAGTGTTAGTGTTTTATGTATATGAAGCACTCTAAGGAAGACCATCTGAAAATTATCTCCATAAGTATCCTGTTTTCCCAACGTCATCAGTTAGCTCAAAATTTTCAAGCAGAGGAAAAGAATCAATCACAACATGTGGACTTTACTCACAAACATCTAGGAATGTCACAATATGACAACCAGGGATAATTAATCACTCTCTGCCATTTGCTCCAACGAAGGAGACAATTTATTCTTTGATGACAAACTTAACAAACGGTTCAGTTTAGCCTCAAGAGTTAACATAATAGTTTCTTAGTTATGTGACACAGATGTTTGTCTTTCAATACTGGGGGACGGGGCACACTGAGTAGAAGGAAGAAAATTCTTCCATTTCCACAAAGCCCAGTTGAAGTAAATGTCAGCTTCAGGTTGTCATATGAGTGGAACATAGATTTGTAAGTTACATTTTTCATAAGAAAGACATTTTTCATGCTATGCCTAACAGCATGCTATGCTATGCCTAGTAGCAGAAAGACATTCATCTTTTAATCAATTAACCACTCAGTGGTGAACCAAGAATATTTTTTTTAAATATTCCCCTCCCCCAATGCTGTTGCCCTTTTATTTTGACCCCAAACCACCCCAGTGATGCCCTCGATGTGATGTCCCATTGCCTGGAGGCGGTTCGGGTCTGGATGGGGAGGAACAGGCTTTGGCTCAACCCTGACAAGACTGAGTGGCTGTATGTGCCGGCATCTCGGGAAACTCAGAGGATTCCATCTCTTACTATGGGGGGTGAGTTATTACCCCCTGTAGATAGGGCCCGCAACTTGGGAGTCCTCCTAGACTCACAGCTTTCTTTAGAAGATCATATAGTAACTGTGACTAGGGGGGCCTTCACCCAGGTTTGCCTGGTGCGCCAGTTGCGGCCCTATCTAGACCAGGATGCCTTGCGTACAGTCACTCATGCGCTCGTGACCTCTCGGTTAGACTACTGCAACGCTCTCTACATGGGGCTGCCCTTGAGGACCACTCTGAGGCTCCAACTGGTGCAGAATGCAGCCGCGAGAGTCATGTTGGGGGTCTCCCGATACTCCCATGTTACACCTCTGCTCCGTGAGCTGCATTGGCTTCCAGTTGCCTTCCGGGTGAGATTCAAGGTGCTGGTAATGACCTTTAAAGCCCTACATGGCATGGGTCCGGAGTACCTTAGGGAGCACCTGCTGCCGGCATCAACTTCCCTCCGCCCAGTGCGCTCCCACAGAGAGGGCCTCCTCAGGGTACCACCGGTCAGAGAGTGCCGACTGGTGACCCCCAGGGGGAGGGCATTCTCTGTGGGTGTGCCAGATCTGTGGAACCGTTTACCGGTTGAGCTCCAGATGGCTCCCGACCTTCACTCCTTCCGACGTGATCTAAAGACCTATTTGTTTGAACAAGCCGGCCTGGTCTGATGGGTTTGGGATTTTATCACTGTTTTTATGTAATTTATCTGTTTTATTGGGCATTATGGTTTAATCTCTTCTTAATTTTTGTATTTCTGTATTTTAGTATTTATTGCCCTGTTCACCGCCCTGAGTCCTTCGGGAGAAGGGCGGTATACCAATTAAATTAAACAGCTGGACATCACATGGATGAATGAGAAAGAACAGTCAAGAAACTGTGATTATCATTCACCTTTCTTGGGGTCATTGTATGATAGTAGTATTGGATGTGAAAATGGGGACATCTAGATTTTAAAAGTTAAACTACAGTTGGCCTCAAGAAAGTTCATTTGCTGATGACCATGTCAACATACCCATATAACTTTCTTGGCAATGATATGAAAATGATTTGAGATTGCCTAATTCTAGGATATCTAGCTCTTATCAAAGCTGCAAGTTCAATACTACTTTTATTGAAAAAATATGTAACAGAATCTTGAAAATCTCCCACCTCCCTCTTCAGTTGAAATAGGGAGGGGTTGTCTTAGACTAGGGGTCTTCAAACTTGGCCCTTTTATGACTTGTGGACTTCAACTCCCAGAATTCCTCAGCCAACATGCCTGGCTGAGGAATTCTGGGAGCTGAAGTCCACAAGTCATAAAAGGGCCAAGTTTGAAGACCCCTGTCTTAGACATTTGCATATGTTACATTCCTGCTGTGGAGTTTGATTTCTTTTAACAGAATAACAAAGTTTAAACGGACCTTGGAGATCTTCTAGTTCCACCCCCTACTCAAGCATGAAACCCTATACCATTTCAGACAAATGGTTGCCTTCCCAGTGTTGAAGCACTCACAATTTCTGGAGGCAAGTCATTCTACTGACTAATTGTTTTAACTGTCAGGAAATTTCTCTTTAGTTCTAGGTTGGTTCTCTCCTTGATTACATCCACTGCTGTTTGTCTTGCCTTCAGGGGATTTGGATAATAGGTTGACTCCCTCTTCTTTGTAACAGCCCTCCAAATATTAGAACACTGTTATCATCTATTTATCTTTTCATTAAGCTAAAAGGTAAAGGTAAAGGTTCCCCCGCACATGCGTGCTAGTCTTTTCCGACACTAGGGGCCGGTGCTCATCTCTGTTTCAAAGCCGAAGAGCCAGCGCTTGTCCGAGGACGTCTCTGTGGTCATGTGGCCAGCATGACTAGCACGGAACGCTGTTACCTTCCCACCATAGTGGTCCCTATTTTTCTACTTGCATTTTTACGTGCTTTCGAACTGCTAGGTGGGCAGAAGCTGGGACGAGTAACAGGCGCTCACTCTGCTACGCGGCACTCGGGATTTGATCCACCAAACTGCCGACCTTCTGATCGACAAGCTCAGTGTCCTAACCCACTGAGCCACCGCGTCCCTTTCATTAAGCTAGACATACCCAATTCCAGCAACTGTTCTTTATATGTTTTAGCCTCCAGCCCCCTAATCATCTGTGTTGCTCTTCTCTGCAGACTTTCTAGACCAAGGGTATCAAACAGCTGGCCCACGGGCTGGATGCATCATCAGGAAACCACGCCCACCCCATTGTTGGCAGTGGCGAAAAAGCTTCAATACGTTGTGCAACATCATGTGACATCACGAGTTTGACATGTCTGTTCTAGACTCTCAATATCTTTTTTATATTGTGGGGACCAAAAACTGGATGCAGTATTCCAAGTGAGGTCTTACCAAGGGATTATAAAGTAGTACTAACATTTTATATGATCTTGATTCAACCCCTTTTATCTGACTTTTGTCTGGAAGAGATTCCTCCTCCTTTTTCTGAAGGCCATTCCCTCTTTTCTCTGCAGCTCTCTATAAAAGGCTGTAGAAAAAGATAGAAGCAAAGATAGAAGCAAAGAGCAGAAGAGGATGATCAGAAGTAAGGTGGAAGGACTTAACAATGGTGATGGCTGCACCGTTGGAAGACCTGAAGGATAAGGTAGGGCAGATTGTCATGGGAAAAAATCTGTCTTTGTAGTACTAAGAGCTGACAGTAATTTCATATGCAGCATTCAGAGAATCTCAGGGATCACACTAAATTGAAACCACATTTTTTCTAAAATATCTCATTAATAATCATACTATATTTTTAGTGGAGTGCTTTATCAATGTGCACATCCATTATACAGTGATAAAACACTGGGGTTTTTTTCTTCCTTTCAGTCTTGTCCAGTGCTCAGAGATTATGCAGTTTTCCTGCCAAGGTGTTTCAGAAGTGGCTTCCCCATTGCCTCCTTCCTAGTGCTGGGAGAAAATAACTAGCTTGGCTTTGCACCTAGGCAATATAGAACTTATGATTTTCCCATTTGTAGGCTGATGCTTTAACCATTACACCAAACTGGCTTTAAAAGCATGGTAAACACTGGTAAACTGACTTGATTCATAATACACATATGGTATACATGTATCAATATTGGTGTTTTTTTTAGTATACATCTGCACAGCTGAAAATCACTGCATGGAAGGAATCTATATACAGTTATATGAAGAATCATGCCAACTATTTTTGTAGGGTTTCATTAGTGGGTAAATTTGTGTCTCTAACACAAATTTAATAGTTAATAGTAAAAACTGTGGGAGATTCATTGTAGGAACACTGAATGTAGGGCAATGCAAGCAGAGAGAATGGAATGGGACTGCAGAGATAGTCTCAAAATGAACTTTTATTTCCAGAGACACAGATGCAAATTGTCCATCAGTTCATTGTCTAACATAGGGATCCTCAACCCCTGGGCCACAGACTATTATGAACTGGGGGACACACTTGGAAGTTAGCAGTGGGTGAGTGAAGTTTCATCTGGTTCCCCTCAGGTCCCCCTCAGATCATCAGGCATGAGATTCTCATAAGAACACAAACCTTACTGTAAACTGTGCATGTGCCCCCCCATGGAAAAATGTCTTCCATGAAGCTGGTCTTTGGTGACAAAAAGATTGGGGACTGCTGGTCTAACATATTTTCTTTGCTTCACTTTTTCCAACCTACTTTTTTCACTTACATGATCACAACCTGATTGACAGATTCAGCTCTAATTTTGTTCCCAATGATCTATCTTAATTACATCCTTATGGCTAACATATTTTCCTTTCTGATTTCTCAGTAGTTATCAGTATGAGACAGAAATAGCTTAGACTTGCACTGGAGACCTAAAGTAGGTATATTCAGCCAACCTAGCTTTCGTACCAATCTGACAGGTAATTCTGCTAGTAATTCTCACTCACACAATATCACACATTATTCTTGGAAATTTTAGTAGGGATTATGTGTTCATTTGGGCATTTTAGATCTGCACAGTTAGATCACATAGTTAAGATAAAGAACCTTAAAGGATTTTTTTTAAAAAAGCTGATGGATTAAAACTAAAATGAAATTATTGTTTAGCATGCACAGTGGAGGAATCAACAGTCAACAGAATGTCACCCACATAGGTAATTTTTAATTGTTCTGTTCCTGTAGATTATACAAAATTTTGGCAAGGCAATTGAGCTCGTCATTTGGCACTCTAATGTTGGAGTCACCAAGGAGTCCAGGAGCTTGACTGTGACAGGCTACCATAGCAGATGTACTGGAGGTAGAGAGATGTTTGTGTTGCTCTCTCCCACTCCAGCTGGTTTCTAAAAAAAATAAATAGGTGTGAAAAATAGCACAACATTCCTTCTGCCTCTAAAGCTTCTTCCCATTCTATCACACTTTGAAACGTCTCCATTCGCCCACTCTCAGTCTTAACAACAATTGAATGTTTATGCTAAATTGATGTCAGATTTTCCATACATTCCAATCTCTGCCCTGCCTTTGGAATTCTGCCAGTCACCATAGTATTAAGTCTTTCTAAAACCTAATACAATGACTGAGATTTAGCTAATAAGCTAAAACGAGATCAGTCTTTCTGTGGGAGAGCGTACTGGTGTACATATACACACATGCAGACATACAAGCACCTACAGCATATATGTATAATTCAATAGCATTTCCTGCAGCGCTGTGGCTATTCAGGATATGACTTGCTCATATTAGTGTTTTGTTCATTTGCCCACCTTTTCTCTAGAAAGGTGGCTTTCGCTTTGTCCTCAAATGAACAACCCATGGCCTGTGACAAGAGAGTGTGGCTGGCTTGAATTTTCATACCCGAAGGGAGACCTAAACTTGGTTCTCCCCAAACATAGTTGATTTTTTTTACCATCTCACTCTACTAATTCTTTGTTCAGTGTATAACACAGTATGAATATGCAGAGTTTTGAAGCATTGAAACTTTGAACAAAGGACCCTCTTGAAGGTAAACTACAAAACAAAGTGGTCACTTGCTTCTAAGCAGGGAAGCAACCATAATACTTTGCTCTTGCAAAATGTCATTGAGGATTGAAGATTGGCCTCATGTCCAAGTTCATGTGATGCATCACTAATATTCTGCATTGATCTGGGGGCAGGTTACAAAATTCTGCATTGAACCATAGAGCAAACTCTTCACATTCCCTCTGCCCTTCCCACATCATTACATGGATCTGGTTTCATCCTAGAAAGTGCTTTCAGGAGTATTTTATCTTTATTAAATTTAACTACTTGAATTATGTTCCTTACTACACGGGTCTTCTCTTCCATTCTTTTCATCAACACTTTCCTTGTTCTTAATATCTCAGTTGCTTCATGGTTCACATAAAGGGTCAGTTGAATATTAAGGGTTTTTTAATTTATTTCCATCCTAAGAATAAAATTAATGAGTATTCCTCCCTCTACACCACTGAAGAGTTCTTAAACAAGTCTCAGGTCCATCTCCTTACCTCTACTGAAGTGTGAAACTAACTGCTCTGGATTAACTATGGTATCCTTTTTTAAAAAAATAATAATCATACAACCTGTATCTGAGAGATGAATCAACTATTCTATATAATTCTTGCTGAAGTTGTTGAAAAAGTTTATGCCTTTGCTGGTTGCTTTTGACAAAAAAAACAAAACAAAACCACCCCATGATTGTTAGAGATGCTATTTCATCTCCTTTCTGAATTTACAATCTATTATATTCTGTGCAACTGCCAGCACACATTTCTTGAAAATCTAGGGCTTTTTTTTTCATTCTGTCTCCTACATCTGTGTTCTAGATAATATATGAACTCCCTTTCCCTAAACATCACCTCTGTTTTCTTGCCATTACTTTCTGCAAGGTTCCTTTGGAAATAAAGCAAATCCTTTTTTGCTGCTAGAGCAGGGGTTTCTGACCTGTGGGCAATGGCGCAGTAGCCCGTGGCCTAATTGCCTCTGGGCGGTGGTGGCTGGCCGGTATGCACCCATATGTGTGTGTGCATAGCCTCACTTGCATGAGCAGTGCTGTGAACATCAGGGATATTTGCAACCCCACTCACGTGAGCGTCGTTGGGGATATTTGTGGCCCAAATTGCATGATCTGTGTTTTGATGCTTGTGGCCCCATTTGGATGAGCATTGTTGTGAATGTCACAGATACATGTGCATGCACACGCATGCACATGTGTACCTGCCCACCCACAAAAATCATCCCCTCTTTCTCCCTCCTTTGGGCCGCTAACCTGGAAAAGTTGGAGAACTCTGCACTAGAGTAAACACTATGATTTCTTACCTAGTTTGCACAGACCTATGGATGAATAAATCTAGATTCATTCTGCATTGATTTTACATTCCTTCAAACATTTTTCTATTCCATCTAATATCCAAATTAGTTCGCATGTGCATATTTTCATAAAATGAAACTTTTCTCAACATCTTTATTTATGTATGCGATGTTTCTTAGCATTTTAGCATTAAAGTTCTACACCAAAGCCTGAACAATTTGCTAAGCACATTGATTTGTGCTTTAGATTGTAAGCCGCCCTGAGTCTTCAGAGAAGGGCGAGATATAAATGGGATTAAAAAAAGAAATTGGGGATATTTCAAATTAAATTGCTTCCCTTTTTTTTCTTTTTCTTTTTTTTAAAAAGCTGACTAAAACAAATTCCTTTATCCCTCTAGCAGGGGTGTCAAACATCCGGCCCATGGGCTGGATGCATTATACCGAAACCGCACCCACCCCAGCTCCAGCAATGGGGAAAAAGTCACAATATGTTGTGACACGTCATATGACGTAGCAAATTTGACACCCCTGCTCTATAGGCCCAATGAAATAAATAATCAGATTGTGACCAAAACTCTATAATCCTACTGAAAATTGACTTGCAAAGTTTTTATAATATCCATATCCGCATCAACATAACATTAATGTCCACACGGCCTTTGTATTTTTTGCCTTTCCTTGTAACTGATGCAAATAGCTGGAGGAACATCATGAGAGCATCTGAGAATTTTCCCCTAATAAGAAAGAATCTTGACCTCACACAGAAGATCCATTTATATAAGGAATAATTTGCATTTAAAATTGATTATGTTAGCATCTTTACTGGCTCTCTTACTTATCTTTTATAAGCTCCCAGTTTTCCATATTAAGCTACCATGATCACACTTTCATTAATCTATTATTCTTGATGTTTTCTTTTCTCAGTGACAGGCTAATTTTCCCCAGGCAAACTTTACATGTTCAGGTATAAACTAAGTAAAATAAGTATATTAAGCAAAAATTCTATTTTCCATATTTCTTCTCAGGGAGACATTATCTTACTAAGCAAAAACTAATGCACCTACTGCTGCTATTTCAAAATATTGAAGTGGCAATGGCACACTAGATGTTGCACAGATGTGACATGATCCTTCCCCAGAGTAGTTATTAAAAGCCAGGGAAGAAAACAATAAGCTGCACAAAGAAATGAAGTACTAAGGACAAAAGATGGGTTAAATGAAATAGATAAACTAGATGAGACAGACTATGTGATCCTACTGTGACCAAGGGCTTAAAAAACGGGTTAGAGACTTATGAAGTATGGGGAAGTGATAGGGATATGCTTGTTATTTCTCTTAATTCCTATTATGAATTTAGTTTTCCCACTTAGAGCATTAGATCGGAATGACAGTATCATCCTTTGCAACAAAAGAGCATTGGAAGGAGGCAACACTGCTGTGATTCACAGATATACAACCTAATGGTTGACCACTTCTAATCATCCTGGTTTTCATGGAATTGATTGGTTGGTAATCTCTATCCTGGAATATTCAGCATATGCCCATTTTAATCAAGTTCATACTGTAAATGGAAAGAAAAAATATATAACCTATCTACACTTACCGTGATTTGCTTTAAGATTCAATAGCAAGGAAAGTCATGTTTAACAGATATAGTTTGGCTGTCCCTGTTCAGCTGAATACAGATGCCATAATTTAACTCTATTTACTTGGAAAGGAATGTGCAACATAGCACATGGAAACAATAACCTAACTGCATCTTGAACAGGGGAAATGTGATCCACCATCATAAATAATAGATTGGGAATGGATAGATATGAAAAGACTTTAAATGTCTATGGCAAGAGGTGTCAAAAGAGGAGAAAGTGCAAAGCCATGTGGAACCTCAGAAAAGTTATGTGCAGATAGTTTCATAACAATTTGGTGGATCAGTGTTTCATGAATCAAATTATTGCATTATTGCTTTGAGATTCAGAAGTGGAGAAGGATAATTTAACCAGTTTCTATTTATTTGTACTTATAACAATTATGCATGCTGACTGGATATCTTCCATCCTGGTTGGAATTTCATAGCTTTGATTTCCAAAATGTGAATGCATGGTAGAAGATTATGGTATTAAATAAATTTAAGTTTCAGTGTGCATCATAACTTGCTTCTTCTTTCAGTAGGTTTCCTCCTTCTCAGAAGAAAAGGGGAGGATTGACAAAATTAAACCCACTCCATTTCACTTCCAGCATATTAGTGTCTCAGTGTATTTCACCTAGGCTCTAGGTTATTGCAGAAATCACAACAAATTCACACAAGCAAAACAAAGTTTTGTTAGTTTACAGTATATAAAATAACATGGGAGAGACAAAGATTATTAGTCAATGAGTGATTGCCCTGCCTAAATCAAATGATTGTTCAACCAAGGAACCATTTGTTGTCTCAGCTGCAATGTCTTAAGGCAGCTCTCCCCCAACTCTTATGGCTTGGCAGCCCAGCTGGGGGGGAGAGGGGAACTGGGCTGAATGAGTGGTGGGCTGATATGCATGAGTGGCAGGCCAGTGCACATATTTGCATGAGTGGAGCTGTGCATATGCATTGCACATGCATGCCAGGCCTGCTGCTCACATAATCTGATTCTGAATAGGCCATGGCCCGGTAATAGGCTATGGCCCAGGAGTTGGGGACCCCTGTCTTAAGGGAAAAAGGGAGAGGTTGTGAAAATTCCTGAGTATAAAAGGAGAACTTCCGGTTGATGATTGTGGCTACAACTTAATTCTACTCCACTATAGCTCAATCACATCCTGAGTAATATTGGAAAAAAATTTATAATCTACCTACTATCTGACTTGAACTAGTAAGTTATTTTATTTAGGAAAGAACATCACATTTCCTTATTAAAATCACAATTTTCTTTATAACCTATTTCTTCCTATCTACATAGCATTTGGCACCAATTTTCCCCATAGCGTAGACTACTCTTGCTATCCATGAGATCACACTTTATGCCAACATAAGACTTTTTTAAAAACCAGTTTTAAAAGAGCATACCTTAAACATCTCTGGGCCAATTTCTGTGAAATTTGACACACTTCAGCTCCTTATTAAATATATGGCTTACGTTTCAATTTCATTTAACTGAGCTGAAAATTTTTTAAAAAATGTCACTGCCATTGTTAGTTTTCCACACCCAAATTTTGGGGAAGACAGAACTCATTTTTTTTCTAAATCACATTTTAATTCAGGGATTGAATCAGATTAAAATATAGCTAGATTAACCCAAACTAGATCAGTCCATTTCTAGAATTCCAGACTGATACCTTGAATTAGACTGGATAATCTATCTATGCATATACTTAATTTCTTTCCTAATACTAAGACCACAGGAACAATGTTCCATATTAGCTATTCTAAAACTGCTAAGAAATAAGGCTCAGTATGATGGAAGAAAGCAGAGGCTGGGCACTGTGTGCTCCTTGGGTTGGAGCTAATCAAGGAGTTGTTGATATCCAACATCTGTATTGATTTTAGGTGTGAGCACTCTTAAGAGTTGTCATCAATCACAGGTAACCTGCAGTATATTTTGGAGAAGGAATCTTCAACTGAGTGTCTTAAAACAAATGTTAGATTAAGGAACTTCATGGAAAGTCACCCAATCCTTCAAGGATACCAATGCTTTGGACTACAAGTTCTTCAAAAAGGATTAACCCTGTTGCATTGCAATCAGTATTGCAATTAGCCGAAGTATTTAATGCTCATTGCTGCTTTTATTTATTTTAAATTGCCCTTTGATGCACTTCATTAGCCTTGCTCTCGAATTGCAACAATCTGTATTTCAGGTACAGGTAGTCTGAAACTTATGACCACAACTGAGTCCAAAACCTCCATTGGCAAGCGAGACAGTTGTTGTTAAGTGAGTTTTACCCCATTTTACAACCTTTCTTGCCACAGTTGTTAAGTGAATCACTGCAGTTGTTAAGTTAGTAACACAGTTGTTAGGTGAATCTGGCTTTGCTTGTCAGAAGTCACAAAAGCTGATTGAAAGACTCTGGGACACTACAACCATCATAAATATGAGTCAGTTGTCAAGAGTCTGAATTTTGATCACATGGGGATGTTGCAATAGTTGTAAGTGTGGAAAATGGTCATAAGTCACTTTTTTCAGTGCAATTGAAACTTTGAATGGTCACTAAATGAACTATTGTAAGTCAGGGACTACTCTACAGAGCCAATGCTGCACAACTTTGAATTCTGCCTTTTTTCCCCCCAGGGGTGAGGTAGGAGCTAAGCCTAGTATTACTTCTACTCATGCTGCTTATTTCCATGAAACACTCCCAGAAGCCTCTTCGGCAGTGGTAAGCATCTTTTCAGAAGCCAAGTACCACACTATTAAACAACTAACCCAAACAACTCCCAGGGCCAGAGCAGCCAACAATGCAATTGCTGCATATTTTCTCATTTTAATTCTTTTCTTCTTTTGTTGAAATATAGGCAGGGTCCTAAATTTGTCTTTTCACAGAACAATTATCATTAGAGTTGATTCACTCCCCATGATTCTCAATCCTGTCTTCTCATCACTCATACATCCAGCTGCCCTTTGGAGAATTTGTCTTGTCAGATGAAGCCCAGGGTGCTTGTTGCCTCATTATTATTTCCTAATTTGATTATGCTCTTTTCAACTCATTTGAAAAAGAGGGAAGAAAAGGCAGAGTCAAAGGCGTATTGATAAGGTTGGTATGAAATGGCAAGCAAGACAGATCGAGATAATGAACATTCCCCTTGAGCTTCAAAGAGAAAGGAAAGCCATGTGAGATTCTGTGCATGAGGGAACATTAATTAATTAATGTTGAAAATTACATTAATTTTCCAGAACTCAGTTACAAAGAAAGAATAAGAAAAATGTTTTAAGGTGATTGTGCAAATAATGGAGAGCCTAGTTTTGGTCGGTGAAAAATGATCTTACTAGCCGGGAGGTTCCTCCCACAGACCTTGTAATTTGCATATGGCATCTATCAATCAATCAATCAATCAATCTCTATCATCCATCATCCATTTTCTATCTGTCTGTCTATCTATCTATCTATCTATCTATCTATCTATCTATCTATCTATCTATCTATCTATCATCTATCTATCTATCTATCCATGCAAACATATAGACACACACACATTTACATACAGACACACACTCACACAGACACACACACACACACATTGCACTTTGTTTGCTGTGGCCCCTAAATGAACATGCAAAAACCCCACAAAACAAACAAATGCACAACCTATTTTTATTTGAATTAATGGGAAAGCCTTTAATATTTTTAAGAATTGAACTTACCTTCAAGAACAGTATATTTAATTTGGGAAGCTCACAGGTTCATCTTGTTTACTGAAGTCTGAAGGGGCATCTGTGACTTCAATCTTTTTTTTTTAATTAGTCCGTATGTTAATAACAGATCTGCCTGAACACAAATATCAATGGGTCAGTTATCCATTTTGTGGTAACTTCCCATTGCTACAGGATGGGTATATATGACAATTTCTAACTGGAATCACAAAGCAGAGACATTTTATGTCCCTGTTTTATCCTCTTCAGCTTTTTCCAATCAAATTTGGGACCAGGATATTTAAATGGTTATGTCTTTCCATTCTATTGAGGGAAGCACCATAAAATCACAGAGGACATCTATAGGAGAAACCTTTCAGTAGCGGCATAACATGAAATGCCTTGGCCAGTAAATTTGTCATTTCACCACAAAGGTAAAACCTTTTCATAGTTTTATTTGGCCTTTTGAATATATTTCAATGCACCTTTTTGTCTTCATTATTATTATTATTATTTTCAATTTGTTGTCAGCTTACAATGTACATATATTACAGGTTGTTCTTGACTTAAGACCACAATTGATCCCAAACTTTCTGTTGCTAAATGAGACATTTATTAAGTGAGTTTTGCCTCATTTTATGACCTTCTTGCCACAGTTAATAAGTGAATCACGGCAGTTGTTAAGTGAACTGGGTTCCCCATTAACTCTGCTTGTCAGAAGGTTGCAAAAAGCGATCACATGACGCTGGGACAAAGCAGACATCATAAATATGAGTCAGTTGCCAAGCACCTGAATTTTGATCATGTGACCATGTGGATGTTTCAATGGTCATAAGTATGAAAAATATTCATAAGTCACTTTTTTCAGTGTAACTTGAAATGATCACTAAACAAACTGTTGTAAGTCAAGGACTACCTGTATTCTTGTTGCCAAATTGTCATAGCTATCCAACTTGTTTGTTGTTGAAAGCTAGTCTTACTTTTTTTAAAAAATAGATCAACCTATAGGAAAAAGTAAAGGTTCCCCCGCACATGTGTGCTAGTCGTTTCCAACTCTAGGGACCGGTGCTCATCTCCGTTTCAAAGCCGAAGAGCCAGCGCTTGTCCGAGGACGTCTCTGTGATCATGTGACCGGCATGCCTAGATGCCAAACGCACATGGAACGCTGTTACCTTCCCACCACAGCGGTCCCTATTTTTCTACTTGCATTTTTACATGCTTTCGAACTGCTAGGTTGGCAGAAGCTGGGACGAGTAACAGGCGCTCACTCTGTTACGTGGCACTCGGGATTCGACCCACCAAACTGCCGACCTTCTGATCGACAAGCTCAGCGTCCTAACCCACTGAGCCACCGCAACTTAAATATCATTTATTCATGACCTGGTGAAAATGAAGTGTTTTTTTAAAAAAAAACCCATAAAGCATTCTAAATTTTCTTCTCACTAGAAAGATATCAATCATAATTTAATGTTAATACTAAGAGACAATTACATTCTGCAATATATATGTAACACAGAATTTCACAGTTCCTTATCTGCATTCTCTCTTCAAATTTACTGGCTTGATGAGATTACAAAGCATTAATTTAACAAAGCACTTGTTTAAAACTGATAAAAAAACCTTTGACTTTTCAGTTGCTGGAATTATTTTGAGAGGCAAGCTGCTGACAAGTTAGACAACTGTAGCTTTTATATGTCATACTGCCCTCAATCATTTTAACTACAAGAATCTCTCTATTGAACATACTTCCTCATACTTTGGTCCCAAATCTCCCGTTTCATCTTCTATCTCTTTTGATGAATTATTTTATTTTACTTGATCACATTTTTAAACCATTCATCTTGTTCACAGAGGGACATACAGAATTTTGAAATGATTCTGGGAAGCCTATGATTATGATGCCAACACCTTGAATTGCATCAGTAAGCCAAGTAGCAGTCTATGCAGATTGTAAAACAGCAGGGCCAGATACTTGTGGTGCAAAATTTCTCCTATCACTGCCACATCATCGCATTCTGGACTAGCTGCATTACCAGTGCAACACAGAGTGGGTACTATCATTTCCCTTGATATCCTGCATATATACTTTGCCTTCTTTATTTAAGTTGTTTTGCTATGACTAGAATAGTAGAAAGCAGTGAGCTGTCATCAATTCTCCACTGCCAACATGCAACAATATTAAGGAAGAAAGGCACTGAAAGTAATTCTACACTTCGGTTTACCCAGCCTTTGCAATCAGAACCCATTACCTCTTATTGCTCTTCCACAAATCATGGTTTTATTATCAAAGTTAAAAAAACAACCAACACATTTGCTTTGTAGAATGAGAAATGCATCTGTATAGATCCTGAGTTAATGCTGTTTTTTTCTCCTGTTGCCTGAAATTAAGAACTGTATTTTTATTAGTTCAGTTATTTATATACCCTCCAAAACTGCAAATAGCAGCATATCCATTAACAATAGTGTGAAAATCATTGGGCCAATAAAAACAATGATTATAGATATGTATGGGGAAAAATGTATCATTTGATTTATTTTGTGCCTAGGTCAATGCCATATATGCATATATGCATAAATCTGGTCTGTTTTCACATTGTTTCAATGCAGAAAAAGAGCAACTTCATATGAAATTGGATTTACTGTATATTTCTATATGTGGGCATAAAATGAATTTTGTATCAATAGTTTGAAATCTATGTTCTCTCAAAATGCACCCTTCTCATTTGTTTTCAAAATGCATTTTTAAAGCACAATTGATTTTTAAAAGAAAATGTAAAAAAATGGTGCTGCAATGTTCAAGAAGTCAACACATCACTCTGTCTGAATTTGCATTTTAATTGGGAAAATCCAAAATTGTGTTAGACCATAACTGAATTCAGAAAGAGTTATGAATTCAAGCATCCATGCATACAACTATAAACCCTGTAGGTATACCATTTCAGCTAGCATTTTGTGGAGCTGGGCATCAAAGATTTTGACCATGTCTGCTTCACAGGTATGACATGCAATGCCATCTGGAGGATAGCTTGGAAATTTTTTGGAAGGATAGTATGTAAGGGAAAGATACAATGGTCTGAGGTCCCAGGACTACCATATGGCCTTGAAAACTTTGAACATAGCCTCCAGAGTCCTTTCCTATAGTACTGCTGAATTTAAATGAGACAGTAAAGAGAAATTTCCACAAGTATGGAAAGTAACTATGTAAATTTAATTAAATTTCACTGAGATGAGAAGAGATCTGACTTATGTGCTGTCCTCACAATTTTTCCCTCCAGTCCTTGGCATGCCACTTGAAGACCAAGTATGTTCCCCATCACAAGCTTTGGGATGACATTGAGCACCTTCAGAAAACTTCAACAAAGACTCAACAATGATGTCATTAACCAATCAGAGCAGAGAATTCCTGAGAGGACAATCTGGCAGGAAATATTCTAACTTACTTACTTACTTACTTACTTACTTACTTACTTACTTACTTACTTGCTTGCTTGCTTACTTATTAAATGTATATGGCTACCCATCTCACCAAGGGTGAACTCTGGGTAGTATACAATAATCCAATAAAACTGCACATATATAAAAACATATGAATATATAAAAGGATAGTGTTAAAAATTACAGATGATTAAAATTAAAGTTAAAGTTAAAAATATATATAAAATCCAGGCATGGAGAGAATCAGCATATCCATTTCAGTAATGGAGTCACTGTTAAAGATACCCACTGATGAAAGTAGCATGTTCTGGGGAGACTGTCAAAAAGATGCCAAACTCACTGTCCTTTTATAGAGCTGTGAAATGCTAAACTTTGTAGTTGTCAGAGTATTTTGATCCAAAATCTGTTCACTGAGGGTTAAAATCCTCATTTATATAACAGCTAATTTAAATTCAGATTTCTATATTTTTTAGTTCTAAAGAAGGACATGCAGATTTAAAGCAGCAATTTTCTTGATCTAGCTGTTGAAAATTTGCTTTAGAATAAAATAATTTGCTGATATATGAGAGATTTGATTATATCATGATCTACACTTCAGTACTCTCACAAATGCTTATCTCAAATCTACTTATTGAGCAGATTGCAACATTTCAGCTCTAGCCATTTTTAGATGTTACTAATTTTTTGATCAATGTTAATTGGGGTTTGTTCATATTTCCTTCTCTTCCTATTAACTGCTGGCTCACTACTTCTTCTCTTTACTTTGGCTTCTGATTTCCTTCTTATTTTAACTGGCACCATCACTTTAATATGCTCCTGGAGCACAGGGGAACTGCCAGATGACTGGAAAAGAGATGATGCACTTAAAATCTTTAAAAAGGGGGAAAAAACTGGATGCAGGAATCTACAAGAGCAAACAGTTTGCTATCAGTACCTGGGAAAATCCTGAAAAGGTAATCAAACAGTGGGTTTGTGAGCATCTAGAAATGAACAAGGGGATTACAGCAAGGGTTTTGTTAAAAACAGATTATGCCAAACATAGTTTACTGCCTTCTTTCATAAAGTGACTAAATTAGTGGACCAAGGAAATGTGTGGATATAGTGTACTTAGATTTTAATAAGGCATTTGATACCCCTTCCAGATAGATATGCAGTTGGCTGACCAACCATGCTCCACTTAGAGTATGGTCCTTAATTGACCTATCTCCACATGGAGAGAAATATGCAGTGGGGTTCCTCAAAGTTCCACCTTGAGCCCCCTGCTCTTTAGCATCTTCATCAATGACCTAGATGAGGGGATTGAAGGGGTACTCAAATTTGCAGATGACACAATGCTGGGGCAAATTACTAACATTTCAGAAGATAGATTCAGAATTCAAATGGATTATGACAGATTTAAGTATTTGGCCCTGTCTAATAAAATGCTGTTCAGTGGCAAGAAGAGTAAGATCTTGTACCTATGAGAGGGATCTCACTGTCCTGATGGACCACCACTTAAGTATGAGTCAACAGTGTGCTGTATCTGCCAAAATAGCCAATGTAGTCCTGGGTTGTATCAATGGAAAGACAGTAACAAGATCAAGGGAAATGATAGTACCACACTATGTTGCACTGGTAATGCCATATTTGGAATATTGCATCCAGTTCTGGTCATCACAATAAAATATGCTGAAGCATAGAAAACTGAGGCCCTAAGAAGAGTGCAGAGAAGAACTACAATGATGATATGGAGTCTGGACGTTAAATCCTAAGAAGAGCACTTGAAGGATTAAGGTGTGGTTAGCTTCATTAAAAGAAGAGAGTTGGAAAACATGATAGCAATCTTTCAGTATATCAAGGGCTGCCACAAGAATGAGAGTGTTGATTTATTCTCCATAGCACCAGTGATAGGACAAGAAGTAATGGGTGGAAGCACATCAGAGGAAGATCCAACATGGAAATAAGGAGAAATTTCATGACAATGAGAACTATTAAGTAGTGGAAAAGCTTGCTTCCCAAGATGTGAGTGCTCCATCACTGGAGGTTTTCAAGAAAAGATTGAACAACTATTTGATGATATGATATGAGGATTTCTGCCTTTGGCCTTCTATTTAATTCTATATATAAAAGTAAAGGTAAAGGTTCCCCCGCACGTGCGTGCTAGTCGTTTCCAACTCTAGGGGCCGGTGCTCATCTCCGTTTCAAAGCCGAAGAGCCAGCGCTCATCCGAGGATGTCTCCGTGGTCATGTGGCCGGCATGACTAGACGCCAAAGGCGCACGGAATGCTGTTACCTTCCCACCATAGTGGTCCCTATTTTTCTACTTGCATTTTTACGTGCTTTCGAACTGCTAGGTTGGCAGAAGCTAGGACGAGTAGCAGGCGCTCACTCTGCTACGCGGCACTCGGGATTCGACCCACCAAACTGCCGACCTTCTGATCGACAAGCTCAGCGTCCTAACCCACTGAGCCACCGCGTCCCATTTAATTCTATATATGTTGCAACAAATGACATATTCCCTAAAACCTCTGACACTGCATTCTTCCTCTTTCCTTCCATTTCTCAGTTCACTGTGAACCATGTTCCTTATCCTTTCCACTATTTTCTTACTTCTTTCAGCTCCTTCATTTCTGTGTCATAGTATCTATTAACTTTTTAATTTGATTATTTACCCTTCTTTGCTTCAGTTCCTCTTGTAGCGGTCTAAATAAATCACAACTGTTTAAATCATGCACATTTTGCTTTGAATCCTATTTGTTATAATGGCCTTCTGGATACTATTGAGCAGTCCACAAAGCTTCCATAAATTAAGCCCAATGCATTTTAAAACCACTCAAAGTAGCCATTGTACAAATTTATAATCTAGTTTGTTTAGATATTTTTGTGTTTTCCTGAAATCTAATTTGTGTGCCGTTTTCATGCTGTATAGTTTATATACGGCCTGGCCTGATGGATTTGGGTTTTAATATTATTTAACTAATGTATTCTTATTTTATTGCCCTGTACACTGCCCTGAGTCCTTCAGGAGAAGGGCGGTATATAAATCTAATAAATAAATAAATAAATAAATAAATAAATAAATAAATAAATCATTGTATTCATTTTTGACTGCAGAATTCCTTTGAAGAATTCTAAAGAATGTTAGGACAATTGTCTGTCTGTATACTTATTGCTATGGAAAGCTGCATTTAAGAGATATACATTAAAAGCAATCAACAAGATTTGTTCTTTTTTACTAAGTCTATAGGTAGTTTTATATAGTCTCATGGTACATATTTGTAGAAGGATCTTCAATTGTTAACAACTCAGTAACATGCTTCTTGTGAGATGATCTGCCTGCTGAAAGTATGTTTTGTCCTTGCTTCAAGGAACTTAGGCTAAGGTTGAGAAGACTTCTTGTTTTATCTTCAAATCATTGCATATCCTTTTGAGCCTGAAACAGTGACTCGATCAAGGCTAAACACTGAATTTAACAGCTGAAGCAGGAACTGAATCTCACAGAATTATCAATGTCATCCACTTGCAGGTTTTACTTCACAGTCTTTGAAATATTTAAACAATGGAAACATAATTGAAACAAAGATAGATAGAGCCAAATAACATTTATAGCAAAATATATATATTTAAGCAAATTGCAACTGTCTATGTATATTGGGAATTGCAGAATACAGATCAAATTTCTAGCATTCAAATGAACTAAGATTGGTATCCACTGAGATTCAGATTCCATTTTCATTACAGCTTTGTAGGAATATTCCAACAGCATTAGAGATGATAAAAGGTAAAACTGGCATTAGATGGCAAGATTTTTTTTTGCACTATGCAAATACGTTTGCACATGATTCATGTAAAATAATATGGTACCATTCTTGGTGGAACAAAATGAACAAATATTTATTTTTTTCTGACTTTGGGGGGGGAAAGGATTAGATCTAATTATGACATGTTTATATTAAATAGTTTTTTTGATATCCTACTTGGGTTGAGTTTAAATTTGTTTAACTGTTGTGAATAGTACAGGGAAGAATAGAAAGCAATGAGTTTTAAGGATTATACTTTCTCTCCTGTTTTGGGAAGTAGCCTCCACCACTTTGTACAGGCTGCACTGAGCTATATTTGAATGAATAAAGTTCCAGTCTTAATTAGCCATGTTGTCATATGTGTTATAGAACAGAGTATGATTTTCTCTTTGGATCTGCTCTCATTCTGGCATTTCCCTGTCAGTTAAAAATAATGAACCTGAAGGCTGAGTGACATTGATGCACACACACATTATAGCTGCAAACATCAGCCGGAAATACCAGAAATGCAGGATTGGCCATTAAGCAGAATGAAACTGCTACTTCAGGTGATGGCACTGGATGCATGGTAAATTGGGGCCAAGCTTCTGCAACCCAACTGACTTATGACTGAATTGGATGCAATACATTATATATTTTGGATATAAATTACATTGGCTACCAATTTATTTGGGGACAATTCAAGACAGTAGGCTGAAATTGCTTAGTATTGGGATATTTGAAAGGTTCCTCCTCCTATATGACTGTAATTTATATTGCTTTAGAGCAGGGGTCTTCAAACATGGCCCTTTTATGACTTGTGGACTTCAACTCCCAGAATTCTTCAGCCAGCTGGCTGAGGAATTCTGGAAGTTGAAGTCCACAAGTCATAAAAGGGCCAAGTTTGAAGACCCCTGCTTTACAGATTCTTCTGTATCTCCCAATTCCAAGAACCTATGTATTATAAGTAGCAATAGCAACTTATATATCACTCCATTGTGCTTTTACAGCACTCTCTGAGTGGCTTACAATGTCAGCATATTGCCCCCAACAATCTGGGTTCTCATTTTACCAATCTCAGAAGGACAGAAGGCTGAGTCAACCTTGAGCCCCTTCAGGACCGAACTCCACACTATGGCAGGGTTAGCCTGCAATACTGCATTCTCACCACTGCACCACCATGACTGCTTAAAATAATAGTCCCACATACAATTTAAAAATGCTTATCACAGGTAGAAATTCTTCATTCCAATGGGCAAGGGCCACATTAATCTGAAATATCAGGCTTAACACTCTAGATACAAAGCTCTTCCAGGGCAAGGTGATTATATTCCTTAAAAGAGAATATTTGTAGGTCAGGATTGAAATGAAGGGCACTTCATGCTCTCTGAACTTGGTTGTTTTCTTGCTGACATTTCATTATACAAACTATAGTAGCTGGTGCAGAATGCGGCCGTGCGAAGTTGTGATGGGGGTTTCCCGATACTCTCATGTAACACCTCTACTCTGCGAGCTGCATTGGCTCCCGGTTGCCCTCCGGGTGAGATTCAAGGTGCTGGTGATGACCTATAAAGCCCTTAATGGCTTGGGTCCGGGATATCTGAGGGAACACCTGCTGCCAGCATCAAGTTCCCTTCATCCAGTGCGCTCTCACAGGGAGGGTCTTCGCTGGTAAAAGAT
The DNA here is from genome assembly GCF_947247035.1 of Vipera ursinii. Classification (NCBI taxonomy): domain Eukaryota; kingdom Metazoa; phylum Chordata; class Lepidosauria; order Squamata; family Viperidae; genus Vipera; species Vipera ursinii. The sequence continues at coordinate 299,221,724 of NC_139512.1, forward strand.
TGCCAGTGGATAACACCCAGGGGGAGGGCCTTCTCAGTGGGTGCGCCTGCTCTCTGGAACCAGCTGCCTGTGGAGCTTAGGACTGCCCCCGACCTTTGTTCATTTCGCCGGGACCTGAAGACTTGGCTCTTTGAGCTCTCTGGCCCAGGCTGAGAATTTTAATTTTAATTGGGTTTTTTATTTTTTCAGGGATTGATGTAATTTTTTAAAATTGTTTTTAACTTTTGTATTTCTTGTTTTAAATATCCTGTAAACCGCCCTGAGTCCTACGGGAAAGGGCGGTATATAAATCCAATAAAATAAATAAATAAATAAATAAATAAACTAGGTAACATCATCAGTGCTACCATTTTTTTCAGCAAGAAAACAACCAAGTTCAGAGAGCACCAAGGACCTCTTTTTATATTTCTTCCATTAATTGCTGCAGCTTCCCCATTGGTTGTATGGTGATTACACATTATCCAGGTGACCAAATTTAATTTGCTATGGGTTGATTCTTAGTAAAGGAACAAAGTCAGATGTCTTTCAATGGATTCTGCTGTATCTGATAAAGATTTGTGGTGATGTCTCAATGCCACTCATATTATATAATCCCAACAAAAGTATAACAGATGAAAAATTGCTATTCTCATTTTCTTAACAGGACTATATCACAATAAGTACTAATATCAGTGAATTCCCAATTATGATTGTAAGTCGATTGTAATCTTAGATGACCATGCTACCTTTGCCTTGGGAAGCTTTGTTTATTTCAAACGCAGGGAAGACCAGAGGCAGGGCTGCAGTTTTCTCACCATTTTGTCCCCTTCCCAGATCTAAACATCCAGCAGACTGGTAAAATGCATATAAGGCCATAGAAGATTTCTGGCAACACCACTGCTGTGTCTCTACTCAGAAGAAGAGTAGTCTTCTGCCCTACAGTAATTCTCTTCTGCTAGAGGTGGCTAACAACAGGTAAACAGAAACAATTGTTTGCACTGTAGCCAGTGAAATCAAGTCACAAAAGCTGACTCCCCCCCAAAAAAACAAACAAACAAAAAAACCAAAGCAAACCAGCAGAGAGCTCTGTGCGATTGTGTGTGAGTGCATGCATTCTTTGCAGGTGATGAATAGGTCAGCAGAAGCATCATAGTCAATTACCAGCAGAAAACAGTGAGGCTTGGTTGGGTTGGGTTTTTTTTTTAAAAAAAAACTGGCTAGCAAGCAAGAAACCACATGTGCCTTTGAAGCCTCTGAGCATATGCAAAGATGAGCCCCGCCTCAATAGCATCATGGTGCAAACACATAAAGGAGGAGCTTACAGAGTGACAGTGCTGCAAGGCAGGGTTTGTTAGAATTTGCCCCACATTGCTGCAGACAGCCTTGGAAGCAGTAGTGTCTTTGGGGAAGGGCTGCTTGGGAAGGAGTGTGAAGAAAGAAGAGGTCTCTCAGGTCAAAAAGCTGGGTGCCCCTTCTCATTGCTATCCTATTGGGCTGATTCTGCAAAGTTGTTCCTAGGCTAGAGTTCTCTACACAACGCAGTTGCCACAGTAGACTCTTTGGTGTGATATACTGTAGATATGCCTGCTTTTTTGAGATAATAATTTCCCTTGCTTAGGGAGTGAAGTTTGCAGACTTCTGGTTTAACATAGACCCAAATATTGTCAGCCAGGCATTCTCTTATTCTGACATACAAGTATATGGAAATCTATTTTTGAACAAAATTGCCTTACAGCAAAAAAAAAAAAAAAAGACAAATGACTGCAGCCCCTGTCTTTGAGCCTTAAGAAAGAAAATAACATTTTTGGAAGTTATGATGACAATTATTCTGGTTTTTTTTTCCTTAGTATATTTATCATTCCAGAATCTACAAATTGGAAAATCTTCTTTCTGTCTCTCTCTTTTCTTCTGTGTCTCTTTCTTCTAAAATAATACAGATGGCACTTACAGAAGCATGGAATCATAATTATGGAATCATAATTAACAAAGTAGTACAATTTTTAAAAACAAACACGCAGATAGATCACAAGGGAAAAAATGGGTTTAATGCCAGGTTGTCTGAAATTATTTCAATACATGCAAAATTATTTCAGGTTTTGGCGAGTGGTCCTAGTAGATATATCTTGCAAAGCTATAGATGAGAGAGAGAGAGTTTCTTCATAAAGTAGCCTTTTTGCTGACTGCAAAACTGTTAATGTGCTTCTCATTGTTGCTTTAGAAGCATCAGTCTCAGCATTCTATAATCATTGACTCACAGAAGAAGCAACCACCATAGTGCTAAGAAATCAAACCAGGCTGGAATATTTATGCAAAAAGAATAGCAATAGCACTTAGACTTATATACTACTACTACTAATAATAATAAGTTGGAAGGGACCTTGGAGGTCATCTAGTCCAACCCCCTGCTCAGGAAGGAAACCCTATACCATTTCAGACAAGTGGCTGGCCAGTCTCTTCTTAAAAACTTCCAGTGTTGGAACATTCACCACTTCTGGAGGCAGGTTGTTCCACTGGTTAATTGTTCTAACTGTCAGGAAGTTTCTCCTTAGTTCTAGGTTGCTTCTCTCCTTGACTAGTTTCCATCCGTTGCTTCTTGTCCTGCTTTCAGGTGCTTTGGAGAATAGCTTGACTCCCTCTTTTCTGTGGTAGCCCCTGAGATATTGGAACACTGCTATCATATCACCCCTCACCCTTCTCTTCATTAAACTACACATACCCAATTCCAGCAACCGTTCCCTATATGTTTTAGCCTCCAGTCCCCCAATCATCTTTGTTGCTCTTCTCTGTACCCTTTCTAGAGTCTCGACATCTTCATGGTGCTTTACATCCCTCTCTAAGCAGTTTACAGAGTCAGCGTATTGTTCCCAACAATCTGGGTCCTCATTTTACTGACCCCAGAAAGATGGAAGACTGAGTCAACTTTGAGCCAGTCAGAATCGAGCTCCTGGAGTGAGCAGTGTGCCACCAATGCCCAAATAAATATCTTTATGGAGTTTTTTTCCTCATATTAAACAGAGCATGGTCATAATTTCACCATAAATCTTCCCATTCAGTATAGGTGTCCATATGTGAAAGGGCTAGGAATGGAAGAGAAAGGACTAAAAGGAAGAGCAATAAGCCTTATTTTATTAAGGGAGGGCCTGGTACTAGCAATAAGATTCAAAGGGACTTAAATACTTAAAAGATAAGACTCAAATACTTAAAAAAAAGAAGATTCAAAGGGATGTAATTGGTACTAGGCCACAGAGTGTGCTTTCAGCAGTGAGCAATAGCCTCACTACAAACTTTAGATGGGAGCAGGTCAATAATTAAATGCAATTTCATCTCATTTGAATCTATATTTCGCAATGACTGAATAGATGATGATTCCTCTCATCATGCATTTAATAATTTCACTTTCTATCACATCACTTGGTGACAATGATCGAGGTGCCTCTTTCAGCCACTTCAGAGAGTCATTGAATGTGGTGTGCAACTCACATTGTGTCCCTCTGTCTCACATCAGTAACAGTCGAGGTGTTTTAGTTCTGGCCATCAGACTAAAGGATCCCCTCACTACTCAAACTGTAGAGACCCAACACCTCTCTTCCTCCAAATATTCACTGGGGACATTGATAAAAAGTAAGATAGTTGAAGGGTCTCACCAGGGAAACACATAATCTCTCACACTTCTCACATAAACGGTGATAGTTAAGAATCTAATTAGCTGAACTGAGAAATTCTTTCCTTTCCAAATTACTGAGTAAGCTGGGGTGGAAATGCAGCCAGGCCAATACTTGGCCTAAAAATCATCATGCAACTAATCCTGAATTATTTGCAAGGCAGGATAGGTGGGTTATTGTGGGACTGAATAAAGCACAGGGTTCGGCAAAGGTGTTATTAAGTAGTTTGTTAATTATTGCCAATTATGTAGGAAGGGAGACTTATAATGAGTCACTATTTCTCCATGAAGCTGGGGCAATACCTGTGTCCAGATGAAAGCTCAAGTAGCAGTTCTATTTGTAATAAATTGTTTTTGTTCATACTTGTAGTTTTCCATGATCAGGGAAATGTAGATGGAATTCTTTCTTCCTGAGAAACTAAATATGATGAAATTGCAAGCCAATATGCCTGTATCCGAAGACATCGGTCTTTAGTTTCACTTAGCTATACAGCTAATTAAGGTATAATTCCAGCTCATTATGATAAAATACAATTGCTTTATTAGGAGGATATTTAATTAGCATTAGCTCTAGCCACTTTTTTCCGGTGAAGAAGGATTCATTCAGTAATGGTTGAACTTCACTGCTAGGTTTATAAAATCCAATTGCAATTTAATGAGCAAGCTGATTGTCTATATAGCAGTCAGGGAAAAGGCACAGGATTAGGTACTAGGATCATTGATTTCATGGGCACTGGAACAGATGCACAAATAATTGGTAACACACTTGAAGGACCAGTATTGTTGTGGCATTGTGAAATGTTCAAGCTGTCTGGCTACTCATTCCCATGCTTTCCTGTGATGGTCACTTTTTTCATTTCTGAAGTTAACATAAGGAATTGATGCTTGCCTGTCCTCCATAATCACACTACAAAGACTTTTTCTTTTTCATCACATTGTGAAATGTATTTGGTTCATGCAGAATTAGGAGCATTAGCCTTAGTGTTGGTAAGTCTTTTGAACTCTGTCGATCTCTTTGGAATTCCCTACAAAACTAGATATACAATGCAACTGATGATGTTACCTAGTGGGGCAGGGGTCTTCAAACATGGCCCTTTTATGACTTGTGGACTTCAACTTCCAGAATTCCTCAGCTAGCGTGCCTGGCTTGTAGTAGGGCAATGAAACTTCTACAAGCAAACAACCAAATTCAGAGAACATCAGGGACTCCACAGCTCAACCTTGAGCTACAGATATTCTCTTCTATTGGTGTGCAGTGCACCCTGAGTAACTTTAAGATGTGTAGATTCAGCTTCCAGAATTTCTCTGCCAGCATATTAGCTGGGGAATTCTGGGAATTGAGGTCCACACATTTTAAAATTGCTGAGGGTGGGAAACACTGTTAAAGTAGATGGCAACAGCAGTAGTAGCTCATGTCTTGATTTCCAAATGCCCATTTGTACCATTGCAAACTTGCAGTGGAGCCATAAATAACACTACACTTTGGGCTGTACTTCATACAGAGTGTGGGCATGACCTGTTATAGACTTCTGGCCATACACATAGTTTGCAATGTTAACCCAACAGCAACATAGATCTATCCCCCCTTTAGTGCTATTTCTCAATGCACTTATGAATGGTATTGGGTGTCACAACAAAGTAGCACAGCAACAGTGATCAAAGCATCACAACAGCTTCACTATACAAAAATACCCACAAAGTTGGCATATTATCTTTTGCATTTAAGCATTCAGGTAAGCCTTTAACACTGAAGCCAACAAAACTGCTGATGTATCTTGGAAAGTCAACTCTAGAAAACCATCTTCTTAGTTCATAAAATTTAAACAACAGATAGCAAAATAAGTATAGACGTATGTGTGGATAACTTTGGAGAAAGTACACAGAAATATTTGAGTCAAGATAAGAGACAACTCAGTTTTAGGAAAAGAGAAGGGGTGAGATATAAACTCAAAATAACATATTTTATATAATTTATACTTAAACATTTTTGTTAAAATAATATATTTTGTTGTTAGTTGTAAAGTCGTGTCCGACCCATCGCAACCCCAGGCCTTCCTGTCCTCTACCATCTTCTGGAGTCCCAGCATTAGGCTCTTCTCCAGTGAATCCTTCCTTCTCATTAGGTGGCCAAAATATTTGAGTTTCAGCTTCAGGATCTGGCCTTCTAAAGAGCAGTTAAGGTGGATCTCCTCTAGGACTGAACAGTTTGATCACCTTGCAGTCCAAGGGACTCACAGGAGTCTTTTCCAGCACCAAAATTATATATTTTATATATGTATATGTATATGTATATATATATATTCTTAATAATTTTAAAAATACAAATCCCAGGCATATTCACTTAAAGTATAAAATCTTCAAACACCGGGATGGATAAAAAACAGTCGTTTATTGCTAAAAGATCATAATAAGCAATAAAAGTAACCGTTTAAAGCATATCTACCTAATCTAAGCTTTCGCTGGTCCTTCTACCAGCATCATCAGAGAAAGCATTGAAGGTTTTAGAAACCGTTGTGCCTGTCCGTCCATCCATTCCTGTTAATGAACAGACAAAAGCGACCATCCCAAGGCAAGGAAAATAACCAGCGAATGCGTGACCCATCGAAAGAAATACAGCAAAAAGAGGATAACGCGACTCATGAGAAAAAGAAGATACCAATCATGCAACAACTAGACGAGAAGACAAGGAATGATCTGAAAAAAAACCCAGTTCAACAGATATGGGCGAACCAAAGAAAGAGAGCGCCGCAACACACATACACACCAACACACAAAGAACGTCCAAAGACAGCAAGATCAACTAAATCAGATAGCAGAAAGCAAGGGCGGCATATAAATAAACAAAAATATTGGGGTAGCTAGTCCAGGGATCAGATAAAGATCAGTGGATAAGCACTGAAAGAAAGTCATGCATGCAAGTGAATCAGGGTGGGAAGCTGTTTGCAGAAATCACGGAAGGGAGTCAAGAGGGAAACCCAGCTATAGCACAGAATGGCAAGGAGGGTAGAGAAGGAGGACACAGAGAACAAGGAAATACAAATACCAACAGGTATGATATTGAATGAGGAACAGCAAAAGAAAACAAGATCAGTTAAGGCAGTCAAACCAAAACAGATAAGGAGGATAAAGTTATAAAAAGTGACAGTAAGACCAGATTGCAAGGGAAGCGATGCGAGACAGTCAGAACAATCACGATTGGCTAGAGCAAGGTCCATCACGCTGCCAATGAGCAGAGTGCGGAACCAAACAGGCTTACCAATGGTTTTTCAAACCTTCAATGCTTTCTCTGATGATGCTGGTAGAGGACCAGCAAAAGCTTAGATTAGGTAGATATGCTTTAAACGGTTACTTTTTATTGCTTATTATGATCTTTTAGCAATAAACGACTGTTTTTATTCATCCTGGTGTTCGAAGAATTTATACTTTAAGTAAATATACCTGGGATTCTTATTTTTAAAATTATTAAGAATACATATACATATACATATACATACACACACACACATACACATACACACACACACCATATATATATATATATATATATATATTATATATATATATATATATATATATATATATATATATATATATATATATATATATATATATATATATATATATATATATATACACATACATATATATATACATATACATACATACATAGACCATTTCAGACAAATGGCTGTCCAGTCTCTTCTTAAAATTTCCAGTGATGGAGCACTCACAGCTTCTGGAGGCAGGTTGTTGCACTGATTAATTGTTCTGTCAGGAAATTTTTCCTTAGTCCTAGGTTGTTTCTCTCGTTGGTTAGTTTCCATTTGTTGCTTTTTGTCCTGCCTTCAGGTGCTTTGGAGAATAACTTCACTCACTCTTCTTTGTGATAGCCCCTGAGATATTGGAACACTGCTATCATGTCACCCCTAGTTCTTCTTTTCACTAGACTAGATATACTCAATTCCAGCAACTGTTCCTTATATGTTTTAGCCTCCAGTCCCCTACTCATCTTTGTTGCTCTTCTTTGTACTCTTTTTAGAGTCTCAGCATCTTTTTCATATCATGGTGACCAAAACTGCATGCAGTATTCCAAGTGTGGCCTTTCCAAGGCATTATAAAGTGGTATTAACACTTCACTTGATCTTGATTCTATCCCTCTGTTATTGCAGCCCAGCACTGTGTTGGCTTTTTTGGCAGCTGCAGCACACTGTTGGCTCATATTTAAGTGATTTTCCACTAGGACTCCGAGATCCCTCTCACAGTTACTACTATTGAGAAAGGTACCACTTATAGCATTATACCTGTGCATTTGGTTTTTCTTGCCTAAATGTAGAACCTTAGATTTTTCACCATTGAATTTCATTTTGTTAGATAGTGCCCAATGTTCAAATCTATCAAGATCCTTCTCTATCTTAAGCCTGTCTTCTAGAGTGTTGGCTATTTCTGCCAGCTTGGTGTCATCTGCAAATTTGATGAATTCCCCATTTATCCCCTCATCCAAATCATTGATGGAGATGTTGAAGAGCACTGGGCCCAGAACAGGGTTCTGGGTTACCCCACTACACACTTCCCTCTATGTAGATGCAGTTCCATTGAGGACCACACAGTGAATACAGCTGGTCAGCCAGCTATGAATCCATCTGGTGGTTATGCAGACAAATTTCAAGTTAAATTTTATATGCTATTTTAAATTGTACTGTATTCTTTTCTCATGTGCATTTCTTCACATCTTCAAATTTAAAAATTGCATTATATAATTCAAAATTTGGGTTTTGAATGAAAGTACTATACTGATACTAAAATAGTAAATTAGCTATGCTCTCATTAAAACTTAACTAGATTTTGCCTATGAATGCTAGCAAAACGTGAGCACCATGTCATCGCAGTGGATCTAATTAGCTAGAGAAGTGATGGTGGAATTTCTCAAGTGAGCTTGTACAGAGGCTGGAGAACTATTTTTGAAATGGTTTAATTTGAATTCTTAGATTTAGCAAAGGTTGGAAGTGATAATCAAAATTCTGTTTTATGAATATGTGAATTAAATCAATTTCTGCTTGACCACCAGAGTCAAGCAAAGTGTTGAATGCCATCATTGAAAGCATGTATAAAATTTAACGGGAGATTGTTTTCTTGACATTTAGAATAAGAATACTACCGTATATACTTGAGTATAAGCCGACTCGAGTATAAGCCGAGACCCCCAATTTCACCCCCAAAAACTGGAAAAAGTTATTGACTCGAGTATAAGCCGATCCGCCGTTCTGCAAGCCTCTGCCGCCAGCAGAGGCTCGATCCGCCATTTTGCAAGCCTGAATACACAGGAATACCCTGTGTGGCCGCGGCTCGTCGGCAGGTCTCCGTTCCTCCTGCCGACCTTTGGGGAGGTTTGGGCGCCTCCCCAAACCTCCCCAAACCTCGGCAGGTCTCCGTTCCTCCTGCCGACCTTTGGGGAGGTTTGGGCGCCTCCCCAAACCTCCCCAAACCTCGGCAGGTCTCCGTTCCTCCTGCCGACCTTTGGGGAGGTTTGGGCGCCTCCCCAAACCTCGGCAGGTCTCCGTTCCTCCTGCCGACCTTTGGGGAGGCTTGGGCGCCTCCCCAAACCTCCCCAAACCTCGGCAGGTCTCCGTTCCTCCGTGCAGACCTGCCGACCTTTGGGGAGGTTTGGGCGCCTCCCCAAACGTCCCCAAACCTCGGCAGGTCTCCGTTCCTGTTTGGGGAGGTTTGGGCGCCTCCCCAAACCTCCCCAAACCTCGGCAGGTCTCCGTTCCTCCGCGCAGACCTGCCGACCTTTGTGGAGGTTTGGGCGCCTCCCCAAACGTCCCCAAACCTCGGCAGGTCTCCGTTCCTGTTTGGGGAGGTTTGGGCGCCTCCCCAAACCTCGGCAGGCCTCCGTTCCTCCGCGCAGACCTGCCGACGTTTGGGGAGGTTTGGGCGCCTCCCCAAACGTCCCCAAACCTCGGCAGGTCTCCGTTCCTCCGCGCAGACCTGCCGACCTTTGGGGAGGTTTGGGCGCCTCCCCAAACGTCCCCAAACCTCGGCAGGTCTCCGTTCCTGTTTGGGGAGGTTTGGGCGCCTCCCCAAACGTCCCCAAACCTCGGCAGGTCTCCGTTCCTCCGCGCAGACCTGCCGACCTTTGGGGAGGTTTGGGCGCCTCCCCAAACCTCCCCAAACCTCGGCAGGTCTCCGTTCCTGTTTGGGGAGGTTTGGGCGCCTCCCCAAACGTCCCCAAACCTCGGCAGGTCTCCGTTCCTGTTTGGGGAGGTTTGGGCGCCTCCCCAAACGTCCCCAAACCTCGGCAGGTCTCCGTTCCTCCGCGCAGACCTGCTGACCTTTGGGGAGGTTTGGGCGCCTCCCCAAACGTCCCCAAACCTCGGCAGGTCTCCGTTCCTGTTTGGGGAGGTTTGGGCGCCTCCCCAAACCTCCCCAAACCTCGGCAGGTCTCCGTTCCTGTTTGGGGAGGTTTGGGCGCCTCCCCAAACCTCCCCAAACCTCGGCAGGTCTCCGTTCCTCCGCGCAGACCTGCCGACCTTTGGGGAGGTTTGGGCGCCTCCCCAAACGTCCCCAAACCTCGGCAGGTCTCCGTTCCTGTTTGGGTAGGTTTGGGCGCCTCCCCAAACCTCCCCAAACCTCGGCAGGTCTCCGTTCCTCCGCGCAGACCTGCCGACCTTTGGGGAGGTTTGGGCGCCTCCCCAAACGTCCCCAAACCTCGGCAGGTCTCCGTTCCTGTTTGGGGAGGTTTGGGCGCCTCCCCAAACGTCCCCAAACCTCGGCAGGTCTCCGTTCCTCCGCGCAGACCTGCCGACCTTTGGGGAGGTTTGGGCGCCTCCCCAAACGTCCCCAAACCTCGGCAGGTCTCCGTTCCTGTTTGGGGAGGTTTGGGCGCCTCCCCAAACGTCCCCAAACCTCGGCAGGTCTCCGTTCCTGTTTGGGGAGGTTTGGGCGCCTCCCCAAACCTCGGCAGGTCTCCGTTCCTCCGCGCAGACCTGCCGAGGTTTGGGGAGGTTTGGGGAGGCGCCCAAACCTCCCCAAAGGTTGGCAGGAAGAACGGAGACCTGCCGAGGTTTGGGGAGGTTTGGGGAGGCGCCCAAACCTCCCCAAAGGTCGGCAGGTCTGCGCGGAGGAACGGAGACCTGCCGAGGTTTGGGGACGTTTGGGGAGGCGCCCAAACCTCCCCAAACAGGAACGGAGACCTGCCGAGGTTTGGGGACGTTTGGGGAGGCGCCCAAACCTCCCCAAAGGTCGGCAGGTCTGCACGGAGGAACGGAGACCTGCCGAGGTTTGGGGAGGCGCCCAAACCTCCCCAAACAGGAACGGAGACCTGCCGAGGTTTGGGGACATTTGGGGAGGCGCCCAAACCTCCCCAAACAGGAACGGAGACCTGCCGAGGTTTGGGGAGGCGCCCAAACCTCCCCAAAGGTTGGCAGGTCTGCGCGGAGGAACGGAGACCTGCCGAGGTTTGGGGACGTTTGGGGAGGCGCCCAAACCTCCCCAAAGGTCGGCAGGTCTGCGCGGAGGAACGGAGACCTGCCGAGGTTTGGGGACGTTTGGGGAGGCGCCCAAACCTCCCCAAACAGGAACGGAGACCTGCCGAGGTTTGGGGACGTTTGGGGAGGCGCCCAAACCTCCCCAAAGGTCGGCAGGTCTGCGCGGAGGAACGGAGACCTGCCGAGGTTTGGGGACGTTTGGGGAGGCGCCCAAACCTCCCCAAACGTCGGCAGGTCTGCGCGGAGGAACGGAGACCTGCCGAGGTTTGGGGAGGCGCCCAAACCTCCCCAAACAGGAACGGAGACCTGCCGAGGTTTGGGGACGTTTGGGGAGGCGCCCAAACCTCCCCAAAGGTCGGCAGGTCTGCGCGGAGGAACGGAGACCTGCCGAGGTTTGGGGAGGTTTGGGGAGGCGCCCAAACCTCCCCAAACAGGAACGGAGACCTGCCGAGGTTTGGGGAGGTTTGGGGAGGCGCCCAAACCTCCCCAAACGTCGGCAGGTCTGCGCGGAGGAACGGAGACCTGCCGAGGTTTGGGGAGGCGCCCAAACCTCCCCAAACGTCGGCAAGTCTCCGTTCCTCCGCGCCCTGCCTGCCTGCTTCTTTCCGCTGCGGAAAGAAGCAGGCAGGCAAGGCGCGGAGTTTGGGGAGGTGCGCGCGCACCTCCCCAAACCTCCCCAAACTTCGGCAGGTCTCGGACGGCGGTGGCTTGGGAGAGGTGCGGGCGATCCCGGAAGCACCAAAGCCTCGGCCGCGCACAAGTCCTCGGTAAGTTTTTTTTGTTGACTGGAGTATAAGCCGAAGTGGAATTTTTCAGCCCAAAAAGTGGGCTGAAAAATTCGGCTTATACTCAAGTATATACGGTACTTTATTTCAATTGCAATTACAAAAGATTGCAGCAAAAAGTTCCACTGAATTTGTTCATTTCAGTAATTTCAAACTACTATTAGGTTTTTGCTAGTCTGAATAGCTAGTAGGATTTTTTTTCTGGCTAAGTGAATTCTTCAAAGAATTGCATGGAAGTGTAAGCACTGTCAAACATCATAACTCATTACCAATGATTTTTCTGCTGACTATTAGACTTCAAGGTATAGGATGCTCTCAGAATTCTTTTAAGGTAATATTTCTCCCATGAGATGTGTACTGATTCCCAGTTAGATGCATCTGAAATCTTCCCTTATTCAACATTTTGTCAGATCCAAAGTCTTCTCTTTATCTTTTAGACCATTCATCTTCAGATGGGGGGGGGGGGGGTGCCCAGACATGCTTATGTACACTTCAGACCCCAGTGTAGATAAACCCACATGCTAGGCTGATTTTCCTATGACTAGCCTTATGCTGAATAGAAACTGTAGGAATTACCTGGAAGATACTTCATTAGAACATACAAAATTGATTGAACATCTCTTTGAAAGCTGTATCCACTCTTTATAACCTACACCATAATAACTCAGTGATGCAGTGCATAGGAGAAATTGAAGTTGAATGAAAGCTTTTGGGGATAACTGGTTTCTAAGTCAAGGGAGGGTTGACGTTTGTGAATGAGGCCCCAGGCAATCTTAGGAGTCAGTGTGATTTGAATCAGTTATGAGTTAACAGATGTAATCAAGTCACGGTTCACCCTTAATGTGATAACATTCTGACACTGGCATTGCCCTTGAAGATGACCCCAAAACTTAAAACTATAATCTCTTTAAAATTTGTTTTTTAAAATTAATAAGCCAAATTCTTTTAGAGTAGCAGAATACAAGTTGACAGGTGCAGCCAGATGGGATCATGCTGAAATGAAGTTTAAATTACATGAATCATAAAATATTCAATATGTTAACATTATTTTGTTTAGTTTAGTTTCCTTTGTGTGAGCATGCAAGAACCAATTCCCAATAAGCTTATAAAATTGTTTATAAAGGATAAAGTTACTTCAAACTTATGTTGGAAATGTGGACAATATGAAGGGTCATTTTATCATGCTGATAACTTTGAAAAAGAGCAAGAAAAATGTGGGTTCAAATTTATATACCAATGCAAAGAATTTTAAAGATCAATATTCAACTGAAACCAGACTTTTTCTTATTGGAATTAATGGACAGAAAACTAGAAAAATGCCACAGAAGAGTATTTTTACCTATAATCATTGCTGTGGGATTACTATATGCACAAAAATGGAAAGATATTACAACAATTGAGGAATGATTGGCAAAGAAGATGCAATTAGCAGAGATGGCAAAATTAACTTGTTTGCTTAGAGAAAGACCCTATTAAATTTATCAGTGACTGGAAGTCTCTTAGGGACTTTTTGCCAACAAAGAAATCAACGAATTTGTGATTTATTTGTTTGATGATTAGAAAGGGTAGCTTATGGAAGAAGTAAATTATGATGTTAACTTGAGAGAGAGAGAGAGAGAAGGTAAAATATAAATGCATTTATAAAGACAAAAACGTAGGTCAAAAACTATACTTGATTAAGTTTAATTGCTTATTCAAATGCAATACAATCACTTCTGAATATTTTCTAATTTTTCTCCTTCAATCATATTAATAATTACAATTAGGAGAAAAACGTTTGGAGATGCTATTCAGTTTTGGGGTATGTGTGTGCACCTTTGTTCTCAGGTTGTAGCTAAGATCCTGCCTTAATGAAAGGCACTTTATTTCTGCAAGTTGGGCCACCCAATTTTCGCAAGTTCTTCCTAGACTCTTAAATTTCTACCCATGAAATTACTCCTGAAGCCTTAGTGATTCTACAGAACAATTTAGCATATGCTGTGGAGGACTGCAGTAAGAGAAACAGATGAACACTGGGAAATCTTTTGATTAGTATCCTTAGAACTTACTTCCTGCTGGCTGCAGATTGTATTATTTTCACACTCTGCTATTTTATTAAACTCAAAGACAAAAATCTGATCTATAGGCACATCAGGATCAGAGCCCAAATGATGCAGGAATGGAGCCAGGGAGCAAACTTTAGGAGTTTTCTTTTTTCTGGTGGGTTCTATGAGATTTTCCTTAGATTTAGAGGCCCAAGCAGAACTTATCTGAGTACCCAAGACTGCAGTTAAAAATGGGCTAGAGAGAAAGGAGGCAATTTTTTTTCCTCTTAGAATCAGATGAGAAGCAAAGGCATCAGAGTTTGTTCCTGGAATTGTTCTTTCTTTGGTTCATTCAGCCTACTCCCTCATCTCCTCACTTCTTAAGAGCTGAGCCTCAAATGTGTGGTGTGCAGGAACCATTTTTCCCCTTACTTTTTTATACAGTCTTGAAAGATAACATCTGAAATTCTTCCTAAAATGTGTTGTGGATTTTTGTAATAATTGAAGCATCAAGTGCATGCCACAGCTGGAAGGCTTTTGATGGTCAGAGGTCACAAATAGGAAAAAAAAAACAATAACAGCCACCCTTCAACTCTATTAATTGAACATGGAGGTGGTTTCTTTCTATCTCCTGCTTCACCTTGTCAGGTACACAATGTGTCCTCCCATTTTGTTAAGGGGGAGGGAGATTGGCATTTTGGGGATGCTTTCACTTTTGCTGTATGGTTAGGAATTAGGGAGGGGGATTGTTCTTGGAGATAGGGCAGACTCCTTCTCAGCTGGTTCCAAGGCTGTCACGCCCTGACAATGGCCTGTTATCTGGCCAGCACTTCAGCATTCTCAAAACATCTTCTCGTCATCACACTAGCTGCCGGTGGATGGGTTTGGGGAAACAAAAGGATTGCTTTGTGTTTTGTGTGGGACTTTCATATTCTGCCTGACTTTACTGCAACCACTTTCTCTCAGTAGAAGTTCCTTTGATTCAACTCAATGGATTCAAGAGTCTTGCTTTTCTGAGGGATTACCTGGGGCAGGTCCTTACATTAATTAACACTAAGTGAAGGCACTGGAGCCTACTGTATTGAAATGGCAAAAAAGGGGGTTTTTTGGCTCTTTCTTTCTTTTTTATTGTTAGAAATGGTACTCATATGGTAGTATCCATTTTTCTTAGTATTAGAATAATATATATCACATTGATAGCCTGCTGTAATCTCTTTTGTATTAACTTTAAAAAAAATTGTACGGGAGATGACTAGAACAACATATTCATAAAGCAACTACAACATTGGCAAGCATTGTGTCTTGTATTTGTGCACTTTAACTTAGCTGGCTTCAAGGGAGGTTAATAGTTATGAGGAAGAGATTGAATATTAGGCTATATTAAGTAGCTTTTTTCCTAGATGCTTTGCTGGAAAGCTCTGCAAATAGTCCATCTCACTAAATATTAATGATAATGTAATAATGTGAAATCAACTCAGTAGGTTTTGGTATGTTTCATTCATAAAGCACAATAAAAGGTGGAAGCAAAGTTTAAACCACTTAAGAGTCTGAGGGAACTGACCCTAAATATTCAATACTGTCCTGACTTTCATTCATCTAAGCCAAAGGTTTTGGCACTTACCTACAAGAAACCTAATTATGTTTTTTTTTCTTAATTGAACACATTTTCTGAGTCTGCAAGTCCCAATGCAATGTGCATTAATTCCATGAGATGAATTCATATAGTACAGTATGCAATGAGGTGATTGGCTAATCTATGGTTCAATGTGGCATGGTTATTATATACAGGGTATTATGATCAGTGATTAAACACTTAGTGTTTATTAACGGATCAACCTGTGCAAAACAAAACAAAACAAAACACCTTTGGGTTTATTGGTTCTTCATCCAATCTTGGAATCCAAAATAATGCTTGATATGAAGTCAGGCCATTGCTCAGTACTGCCCAATATTGTTTACATTATCTGATATTAGTTTGCCAGGATAATAATAATAATAATAATAATAATAATAATAATAATAATAATAATAATAATAATAAGAAGAAGAAGAAGAAGAAGAAGAAGAAGAAGAAGAAGAAGAAGAAGAAGAAGAAGAAGAAGAAGAAGAAGAAGAAGAAGAAGAAGAAGAAGAAGAAGAAGAAGTTGTTGAAGTTGGAAGGGACCTTGGAGGTCATCTAGTCCAACCCCCTGCTCAGGCAGGAAACCCTATACCATTTCAGGCAAATGCCTGTCCAGTCTCTTCTTAAAAACCTCCAGTGTTGGAGCATTCACCACCTCTGGAGGCAGGTTGTTCCACTGGTTAATTGTTTTAACTGTCAGGAAGTTTCTCCTTCTCCTTAGTTCTAGGTTTCCATCCATTGCTTCTTGTCTTGCTTTCAGGTGCTTTGGAGAATAGCTTGACTCCCTCTTCTTTATGGCAGCCCCTGAGATATTGGAACACTGCTATCATGTCACCCCTCACTCTTCTCTTCGTTAAACTACACATACCCAATTCCAGCAACCGTTCCCTATATGTTTTAGCCTCCAGTCCTCCAATCATCTTTCTTGCTCTTCTCTGTACTCTTTCTAGAGTCTCGACATCTTTTTACATCGTGGTGACCAAAACTGGATGCAGTATTCCAGGTGTGGCCTTACCAAAGCATTGTAAAGTGGTATTAGTACTTCACTTGATCTTGATTCTATCCCTCTGTTAATGCAGCCTAGCACTGTGTTGGCTTTTTTGGCAGCTGCAGCACACTGCTGGCTCATATTTAAGTGATTGTCCACTAGGACTCCGAGATTTATTTATTTATTTATTTTATTACATTTATATACCGCCCTTTCCCTGAGGACTCAGGGCGGTTTACAGGGAATTAAAAACCGACAATACAAAAGTTAAAACCAATTTTAAAAAGATTAAACTTAACCCTGTGCAATTAAAACCCCAATTAAAATAAATTACTCCTCAGCCTGTGATCCCTCTCACAGTTACTACTATTGAGCAAGGTACCACTTATACTATACCTGTGCATTTGATTTTTCCTGCCTAAA
Organism: Vipera ursinii; assembly: GCF_947247035.1. Classification (NCBI taxonomy): domain Eukaryota; kingdom Metazoa; phylum Chordata; class Lepidosauria; order Squamata; family Viperidae; genus Vipera; species Vipera ursinii. Next base: position 299,238,689 of record NC_139512.1, read on the forward strand.
TGTAGAACCTTACTTTTTTCACCATTGAATTTCATTTTGTTAGATAGCGCCCAGTGTTCGAGTCTGTCAAGATCCTCCTGTATCTTAAGCCTATCTTCTGGAATATTGGCTATTCCTGACAGCTTGGTGTCGTCTGCAAATATGATGAGTTCCCCATCTATCCCCTCATCCAAATTGTTAATGAAGATATTGAAGAGCACTGGGCCCAGAACAGAGCCCTGGGGAACCTCACTACACACTTCCTTCCATGTAGATGCAGTTCCATTGAGGACCACACGCTGAGTACGGCCTGTCAGCCAGCTTCGAATCCATCTGGTGGTGATGCTATCTAACCCACATTTTTCTATCTTATCAAGTAGTAGGTTGTGATCTACTTTATCAAATGCCTTACTGTAGTCCAAGTAAATTATATCTACAGCATTCCTCTGGTCCACTAATTTTGTCACTTGGTCAAAGAATGTAATAAGATTTGTCTGGCATGATCTGTTTTTGACAAACCCATGTTCACTTTTGGTGATGACTTTGTTTGCATCAAGGTGTTCGCTGATTTCTCGCTGATGTCATATAGGAATTCAGTCCCAGCACATCAAGCACCCCCTAAAAACTTGGATATTACCCTGGAACTCTTCTAAGTGGCTGCTACAAAATTGTAATGTTTAATGATGCACAAGGGAAAAATGTTCAACTACTTGACTGGGAGGTAATCATATTCACTCTGATAACCTCTTTCAGATTTTCCTGTTTTTCCCCCCAGATTTATCCTTTATTTTTCTCAAGAAAATATGGTCACTATACGTATCTACACAGTACTGGATCTTGCACTGAGCAGGGGGTTAGATTAGATAGCCTCAAGTTCCCTTTCAACACTGTCACTTCAAACCTGAACCTTTTGATCAAAATCCATTGTCCATAGGATCTTCAAGCTGAGTGTAGATGCACATTCCTTTAGTCTTCTTTAGATTTGAAAGAAACGTGGTTTTTTCCAAATAATTGTAGTGTTTGTTGAAATAGACGACATCAATCAAGCTTTACTGCTTCTGCTACCAGTTAATCTCCTTGTTAGGTATCCATAGTTCTTTTTCTCTCTCCCCCAATAGCATTTTAAAATAGGCTCACCAGATTTGTAAGGGGGAAAAAATCAAACAGCAATCATAATGAATTAGAAACCTGCTTTTGAGTAAGAAGCCTGAACAATATCTTTCTGCCAGTTCATTTAAAGATCTAGTAAAAGTGTCCTCAGTTTTTAACCAGATGAAAAAAAAATTCAGCTTTTGAAAAAGAATATAGTTGATGACTTCTTGTTTTTTCTCTAAGTTAATCTCTGCACTAGTTAAGAAAGGCTTTTTGTTTCTTACATGATAATGAGAGTTATTTCAAGAACAGCTAAAACTACCTTTTTTCAATGGTTAATATCCACCATAGTTACAAAGTGAAAGTTTAGCTCAATTCACTCTTTAATGTACTTTCTAAATCAATATGTAAATTAAGGTTATTATTTGATTGTCTCCTATTTCTGATTCTTAGAATGTTGCTTTCCAACAAGAGCACAAATCATGTATTGGCAAATATATACTGTATATACACAGATGATGCATATATTTGAAAAATGTGTATAAGCGTGAATATTATGATAACAAATTAAAATGGGAACTTTTTTTAAAAAAAAAATCACAAACTAAATGAGAAAAATGAGAAAAAAGAGAAACTAAGCAGAAATTAATGAGAAATTATTTCAGTATTTACCTGATTAACACAAACTTTTATCAAACACTAGGATATAATGCGTGTGGTATTCATTCCAACTTCAAAGCATGTTGTATGTTTTTCCCTGTCAGGGAGGTGTTAATTTCTAAATCAGACTTGGGGGAAGCTAGTCAAATGTATGCCTAGACACTTAATGTCAAACATTTTCTGAATATATATATATCCAAAGGATATAAATTTTGATCCATTTTGAACATTCATCAAAACAGGACAAAGAACTTGGCTGAAATGCCAGAGATGTTATTGTCCATGTAATAAAAATGCAGATGAGGTTCCTGATGGAAGTCAATCTTGGATTAAAACATTCTGGTTACAAGTATGACTTCTTTAAAGCAGAGCAGACAACAAAGCTCCGTGGAACCAAAGAAATTTGAAGACTGAAGCTCTTGTGCAGTGAAGCAATGAAAGCAATTAAGAGAAACTGTGAGAATTTCCTTTTTTTGTTTCCTGTTCATAAACTTTCTTTCACTCTGTATCCTTACATTCCTTTCTTGATTTCTCCCATTATGACAAACCACCCAATGAAGTAGATGACCTTTGCAAGTGGGGAACTGAAGCTAGGAGATACTGATTTTTGCAAGGGCGCAAAGTAGCAAAGGTTCCTCCAAAACTAAAGCAAAGTAATTATTCAAAAAATTGCAATTGCTTCCAATGAAGAAGAGCTAAATAACTGGCCCCAGAGGTAGGTAATAATTCTTACTCAATTTGTATGGGGAGTAAATCATAGATAAAGAAAGGTAAAGGTTCCCCCGCACATGCATGCTAGTAGTTTCCGACTCTAGGGGCCGGTGCTCATCTCCGTTTCAAAGCCGAAGAGCCAGCGCTTGTCCGAGGACGTCTGCGTGGTAATGTGGCCAGCATGACTAGACGCCAAAGGCGCACGGAACACTGTTACCTTCCCACCGTAGTGGTCCCTATTTTTCTACTTGCATTTTTACGTGCTTTTGAACTGCTAGGTTGGCAGAAGCTGGGACGAGTAACAGGCGCTCACTCTGTTACGCGGCACTTGGGATTCGACCCACCAAACTGCCGACCTTCTGATCGACAAGCTCAGCGTTCTAACCCACTCAGCCACCGCGTCCCTTAAATCATAGATAGTGTAATCTTATTCTAGGACGGTGGTGGTGGTGATGATGATTTACTAAGATTTTCTGATAGTTACTTTTCTAAATACTAGTAAGGACCCTTCCTTCCTTCCTTCCTTCCTTCCTTCCTTCCTTCCTTCCTTCCTTCCTTCCTTCCTTCCTTCCTCTTAGGTTGTCTAGAAGCATACTCCCTTTCTTTATTGCTTTTCCTGAATTTCCTCATTGATTTTTTTCCCATATGGCAAATAGTTCAATGTGGATTTATATTATGTAAAACATAGGATGGCAAAGGAATTGAGAGATCAATTAAAATGCCAATACCAAAAAATGAATGCTCAGAATTATTTAACGTATTTGCATTTTACACTTAACTCACTAAAATAATGCTCAAGATTTTGTGACCTAGATGTCAACAATGTGCAGAACAAGAATTGCCAGCTGTATAGGACATATGGGGAAGAAGCAGGATCTCCAAAAATCACACTGCTAACATAGAGTGGATAAGGCAAAATGCAATGATGCCCCCCCCAAAAAAATCCACCCATTTATAAGGATTTTTGACTGTGAAGCACTACAAAGTGTGGATAGCTGTTAAAAACATTGATGTTCCAAATTTGCTCATGTGTGCTGAAGAATCTGAAGAATTTGACTGTCAAGAAATAGATCAAATGGAATATGGTAAATCTATATAGTTTGAAATTGACAAAGAATGCATTACAATTGTATACTGATAGGTAAGTCCTTTAACTTGTCTGCAGAATATATAGTGAAAAATGCTAGACTAGAAGAAATAGAAATTGGTATTAAAATTGCTGGGAAAGATATCAACAAACTCAGCTATACTGAAGATATTCTGATGACTAGAAATGAGAAAGATTTAAGGGACCTTTTCCTGAAAGTGAAAAAAAAGTGCAATATTTTTTTTAATATAAAAGAACATGTCCAAGGGCAATGTATTCAAATAGCAGGGGAGAATTTAACAGGCTTTAACTTTCTAGGCTTAAAATGTATAAAGATAGTGACTCTAGCCATGAAGTAAACATCTACTATTGGGAGAAAGGCTATGACAGATCTAGACAACATATTTAAGTGTAGAGACATCTGATTGCCAGCAAGGGAACATATTGTCATGATTTTCCAGTATAACCATGAATGTTAGACCATCAGAGAAGGTGAACAAATAAAAACTGTAGTGGTGGAGAAGATGGCTGAGAACACTTCGGACAGCAAGAACAACTCCTTCTGTACTAAGAACAAACAAACCCACACTCCAAGCTAAAAGAACTAATAATACAGCTAAAGATTGAATATGTTTGGCACAGTGCAAAAGCAAGAGTTATTGGAGAAAATCCTGAAGCCTGGAAACATCAAAAGCAATCAATAAAAAGACCAAAGCATGAACTTCAAAGAACTCAAAGAAGCAGTAAGTGATCAACCCTTCTGATGAACTGATGTCCACCAATTAAGAAATTACTGAATTACAGCACACACACACAAACATATCTTTAATTTTTTTAAAAAAAGTTTTTTTAAAAAAAATCTGAAATGTGCTATTACTTTCTAATCTTGTTGCAGATTAGTAAAATAGGGGTTCCCTCATCCCATTCCATTCAACTAATGGCATTTTCTATTGAATTCTACAGAATGGTCACAGAAGTAACTTTTCAGACATCAAATGAGTTAGGATGGTGTAGTATTTTTTTTAAAAAATCAGCTTTGATTTTACAGTATATAGAGATACATATTAAGTATACATAAAGTAAAGGTAAAGGTTCCCCTGCACATGCGTGCTAGTCGTTTCCAACTCTAGGGGCCGGTGCTCATCTCTGTTTCAAAGCCGAAGAGCCAGCGTTTGTCTGAGGATGTTTCCGTGATCATGAGGCCGGCATGACTAGACACCAAAGGCGCACGGAACGCTATTACCTTCCCACCATAGTGGTCCCTATTTTTCTACTTGCATTTTTACGTGCTTTCGAACTGCTAGGTTGGCAGAAGCTGGGATGAGTAACAGGCGCTCACTCTGTTATGTGGCACTTGGGATTTGACCTGCCAAACTGCTGACCTTCTGATCGACAAACTCAGTGTCCTAACCCACTGAGCCACTGCGTCCCTTGTAAGTGTACATAGGAAAATGCTAAAAGTGCCAATGGCTGGAATTACAACAAGGTTGGAAATTATCTTCCATCCCCCTTGATGTATGGATATTTTGGCAGATTGATTCAAATGTATGAAAAGTGTTAATGGTAGCACTCTGAACAGCTTCTTTCACATGAATATGTGTTTGTAAGTAGGTGAATAGATGTAAGAGATTACAGAAAGAATCCTGACTCATGGAAATATTCCATTTGATGTTCTCTCATCACCATATAAACTGTAGTGAAGATAACTGTTTGCTCTGTCTACAATACAGACCATGACAGGACAAAGTCATTAAATTGTCATAAGTGACTGGTTGAAGATTAGAATGAGCTATCTAGCCAAACACAACTCATATTCTCCTTTATTTCTCAATTCACAATCTCTCTTTGTCCTCTTATTTTATTTCCTCATTCCTGGATAAAAACAGCTGAATTGTCTCTACTTGCAGAGGAAAGCATGGGAGAAAGGCAAAGGGCTCATGTCAGAATTGAATAATTCATTTTTTTTCTTATCATGTACCAACTTATGTACATATTTTTTAAGCTACCTATAGAAAAACATGGATATAACCATGAAGAACAAATGCAATAGCAGTTACACAATCATCAGGTTAACCCTGAAATAGAGGAAGAGGAAGTATAAAGTGTAGAGAAAGAGAGAGAACCTCTATCAGACTTTCAAGATTAATGTCAACCAGGTGAAGGTACTAGAAATACCATTGAAAGTCTGTTATTATAACTATATATTTTGATGATTACTAAGTTGGAACTCGTGAAATACCAACAGAAATATGGCAAACAACAGAAGAACGATCAATAAAGGTCCCAACCAAGCTATGCCAGCAAATCTGGAGAAAGATATAGTGGTCAACAGATTGGGAGAGGTCAATCTACCTTCCAATGTGAGGCTTAACAGAGTATATAAACTATCATACAATATCCTTAACTTAATTTGCTAGCAAAATAATATTTAGGATCATCCATTAAAGTTCTACATAAAAAAGAGAGATGCCAGAAATTCAAACTGGCTTTAGAAAAAGCCGAAGAACAGAAGCATTATTTCTGATGCACACTGGATAATGATACACACTGGAGATTATTTCTTTTTAAAAAAAATACTGATTTTTTTAACATACCGTACTCACCTTAATATTTGATAAATAGCATGTTGTATGGGTTTACATTTAAAAACAATCCATAACAATTAATTTCTATAATTCCATAATCCACATAGTACTTCATTTGATTTTCTCTTCTTCCAGTAATATTCTCTTTAACAAACCTTAAATTAGTACATTTCTTAATATTTTGATAGATAATTGAATATAAACATTTTTCTAGTATTTAACAACCACATCAATATAAAACTTCTTTTCTAAGTGATCATCTTAATTACCTCATCATAAGTCCTGTTTACAAAGTTCTTATTCAGATTTGTTTTCCCCGCAATGTTCAAAACATTCTTTCCAGCTAAGATTTTCTCAGAGTTAATTACACTTATTACATCTTTTTCTTCAGACAAGCTATCCCAACAATTTTACATTTATTATATCTTAAAAAAACATACAGAAAGAGAAGGAAGAAAGGAGGGAAATAGTATACTACTTAAAAAAACATATCCCTCTTAAGGTAAAATACATTTATATCCAATTTTTTTCTATTTTTTTAACCATGTTCAAACAAATGTTCAATCTTTAAATATTCCATCTAATAAATCCAAAATCTAATCTTTTGAGTTTATTCAGAACATTCTAGTCAACTGAGATTTTTTCAAGATCAATTACACTTGAATATCTAAAACCTTTCCCTCATATAAACCATCCTAACATTTTTATATTTCTCATATTGTAAAATAAAAAATAAAATAAAATAATAAAATAAAATAAAATAATAAAATAAAATAAAATAAAATAAAATAAAATAAAATAAAATAAAATAATAAAATAAAATAAAATAAAATAAAATAAAATAAAATAAAATAAAATAAAATAAAATAAAATAAAATAAAATAAAATAAAATAAAATAAAATAAAATAAAATAAAATAAAATAAAATAAAATAAAGAATATTATGTTACTTGAGGGGCCTATCCCTCTTAAACTAAAATACATTTATATCCAGATTATTTCTATTTTTTGACCATATTCAAACAAATCTTTAGTCTTTAAATATTCCATCTGATAGGTCCCATCATCCAATTTCTTAATTCTAGCTTTAACTTTTTTTTTGCCAAACATCTTTCAGTATGTTCCGGTGGAACAAAAAGTCTTCCCATAGTCTTGTAGATGTTCTCATAGCTACAGGAGACAAATCCAGTAAAATATTTTTGTGGGAGGGTTTTGCCCCTTTGTATTCATTGAAAATCTTTTTTTTTCTTTCTCTCTTAATTTCTTTTACCATTTTTGTCTCTCAAGTTCTTGTAGTTCTTCTGACAGGTCTAAAATCCATTTTGTCAAATCTTTTTTTCTTGTCCTCAGACTTATTTTGCAATCTTGCAATATAGATTATCTTTTCCATGTCCAATATTTCCTGCATTTTTTTCTCTGCCAGGGTTAAATCATAATTCCTTTCATTGTTGGGTTTCACCTTTAAATCTCTTTCCTCTGGTCTATGTTGAGTTGTCTGCTTTATCTGATCACTCTCTGTTTCTATTTTCTGAGAGTTTTTTGTTGTAAGGTTAAATAGAAGATTTATTCATTTAAATTTTCAATATTGTTTTTAATTTCCTCTTGGTTTGAAATCATTGTCATTTGAATTAGTTGCAACATAGCATACATTTCCTCCTGGAAAGTATTTTTTTTTCTTGATATGTCTTTCTGCAGGTCTCTGATGTTCCATGATAGCCAAAAATCAAAGATTCCCTTTCTCTGCAAGCAGCTTCAAAGTCACAATTCTATAAGTATTTATAATCCAGGAAGTTCAATTTTTTTAAAAAAAGTTTATAGTTCTTGCCTTGTAAATAGCCCAAAAGGTTTTCTTTTTGTTGCAGCGGTTCTGTTTAGTTAAGGCATTGAAGGTCACAAAAACAAGTTATCGTTTACTGGGCTTTCTGTCAGTTCCTGTATTAGAGCAACTAAGTTGTATATTTTCATCCATCACTCAATGTCAGCACCAGTTCATTTTTTGAGTTTCAAAACAAACAATTGCTTTCTTCTGTTTTCATCAATAATCTTTTGAAAAGAAAAGAAAATCTTAACAAATTCCAAATTTCAAACTTATCCAGATTTAAGTCTTATATTCATTTCATTTCAATATATTTCTGTCCCCCATAAAAGTTAAATTCACTGCTTCCTTCTGTGGGAGGGTGGGGCAAGAATCTCCATCCTTCTCACTTTCAGAGGATTCCCCAGGGAATCAAATATCAAGTAGAAAAGAGAAAAATCGATATTCTTACCAGTTCTAAACACGATGTTTATGATCAAGCTTGAATTAGTGCTTTTTGGCTTTGACTGCTTGTAGCTTGGGCTAGACTCTGGAGTGAAGCTAGCCTTTCTTCTTCTGGTTTCTGGAGGGCTTTCCCAGACTGGCCAGATCAACCGCTGTCTCTCTACAGTTGGCAGGGCTTCCCTCCTTCTTTGTCACCTCTCCAGGGAGACTTTAGGCCCAAGAATCGGCTATAGGATGCGGAGCCCCATGATCCCTTGGCTACTTGCGCTACTACACAAAACTGGAAGCCCACATTGGAGTTTCTGATGCACTGGCTATACCAAAGAATACAAAAAGGGATTCCATAGATTATAGAAAGGCCTTCAGTTGTATTGATCACAATTCAAGCTGTGGATTCAGTTTTTAAAAAATGGGTCCAAGAACATATTATTATCCTTACGGAGAAACCAATATAGTTCTTAGATAATCACAGTACAAACAAAATATACTGAAACAGACTGGTTCCAGGTTGGCAAAAGAGTGAGGAAGATTATATTCTCCCCTGATTTATTCAACCTATATGCTGAATATATATTAAGGGAAGCTGGGGTGGAAGAAGTAAGCATGGTTTTAAAAGTGGAGGAAAAAAACATTAATAACCTGCATTGTGCTGATGATACTACCTGATAGGCAAAATTGCAAAGTATTTGAAAGTTCTAGTGATAAAAATAGGGCTAAAATTAAATATAATGAAGATCAAATCATGATAACAAATAGTAGAACCAGCCTTAGAACTGAAATAAAGATATCCAATTGGTAGAGAGCTTCTGTTGTTTAGGATCAGCTATCAACAGGGAACAAGCAGTCAAGAAATATGTCACAGAATAGCACATGGTAGAAGAGTCATGAAGGCTTGGAAAATATATTCAGATGTCATATGTGTCTATATCTTCAAAGATCAGAAGAGTGCATGGTATTCCCTTGTGACACTCTATGGAAGTGAAAGTTGAACTTTGAAGAAGCAGGCTACAAAGGTTATTGATGCTTTTGAACTTTCTTGCTAGGAAAAACTCCTGAGAATGCCATAGATAGCAAAGAAAACAAACAAATGGATCATAGAACAAATGAACACAGATTACTTACTCACTGGAGGCACAAATGACCAGACTCACATCATAATATTTTGACGTCATATGAAAACTTCGCTTTCTAGAGAAGTTTTTTCCCCCTTCTTTCTGAGCTTAATTCACATTTTGCTAACCATTGCAAGCTTATCTCTCTGATTTTCTACAATTAATCTAATACCAATTCAATTCAGATGTGGTAGTATGGATGCTACCTACTTTCATATTTGGTGGACTTGTAGAAATATAAAAGCTTTTTGGATTAAAATTTGGTGGAACATTCAAAAGATTTTTAAGAGAAAGATAAAGTTTACCCCACAAATTATTTTTATTGGGTGTTATTACAGATGGTGATACTAAAGAAATTAACTTGATGTTGAATTTGATAACAGCTGCGAGGTTATTGGTAGGGCAATATTGGAAGAAGGATTGCCTGCCTACTATAGAGGAATGGATGCTTAAAGTGTCAAATTTAGGAGAAATGGCTAAGATTTCTGCTTATTTGAAGGATCATTCACAAGAAAGATACATTTCGGTTTGGAGAAGATGGATAGATTATATTCAGAAAAAATATGGGACCAAAAAGTTCCATTTAGCTTATGAGTAAATTCTAGATTGTTAAGTCTTTTTTTATTATTATTATTATTAGTTATAATATATATATATTATACAGTATTATTATTGTATTAGTATAAGTTGGATACTTTTAGATTGTTTGTAATTATGTTATAGACGGGTTAAAGTGCATTATGTATTTGGTTATTTATATAGTTGGTTAATGTTAGTTAGATTATGATTATTTTATATTTGTAACCCTGTAATCAGCTTTGGGAAGTGGGGGAGGGGGAGGGGGGTTTAGGGGTGGGTTGGGGATGGGATAATATTGTAACTTTTATAAAACTTTTCAATAAAAAATATATTTTGACGTCATATGAAAACTTCGCTTTCTAGAGAAGTTTCCCCCCCCCTTCTTTCTGAGCTTAATTCACATTTTGCTAACCATTGCAAGCTTATCTCTCTGATTTTCTACAATTAATCTAATACCAATTCAATTCAGATTTAAATCTACACTCTATCTAGGACTCTGTCCAAGTACATTATAGAGTGTTGGTTATGGGAATTAAATTGAAAGAGAGAGTGTTATGTATACTGTTTAAGCTTTGGTAGAAGAAAGAGAAGATAACCCTTCTTTCCCTCCCTCCCTCCCTCCCTCCCTCCCTCCCTCCCTTCCTTCCTTCCTTCCTTCCTTCCTTCCTTCCTTCCTTCCTTCCTTCCTTCCTTCCTTCCTTTCCTCTGCCATTATAGTGGCAGCTTAGTGAAGACAGTAGCTATTTATTCAAAAAAAATACCGCTGTATTAATGAAGTAAAATAATTAAGTTGGTTTGATGGATATTTGGATAGGGACTTCCTTTCTCCCTGACCAGGTACAGGCAAGGCTTTATATGCTAACTTGATTTGTTGAGGAGGTGACAATAATTCATTTAGCAAGTCAAGGCTTAGAGATCACTGATAACCTCCAAATTTCCAATATCTAGAAGTCACTTATAATAACAATTAATGCTATAACAGGGAGTTATAACATATGACAGACATGTCAAACACAAGGCCCGGGGGCCGGATCTGACCCGCGAAGTGGTTTCATGTGGCCCACGAAGCCATCCTGGAAACAGTGAGGAAACAGCCCCCACTGCCTTGGCCCTGGCCCAGAGACCCTCCTTCTGCCAGAGACCCTCAGATCTGTCCCACTCCTGCCCAGGCCCCCATAGGCACCCTTCATGTGAATGATGTAGAGCTGGCCACACCCACCCAGTAGGCCATACGCACCTTAGCCACGCCCACCCAGGCCACACCCACCTGGCCCCCTGAGGGCAACCGCCATGCTGATGCGGCCCTCAATGAAATTGAGTCTGACACCCCTGACATATGACATGCTGTATCTCTATATATAACCTCTGTTAAGGCACCATTTGTGAAATTATTATTTGCAACTTTTATAATACTGATGCCAATAAGTACTTGAACAAGACCATGTTTCTGGTGTTCTCCCTGTCCTTACCAAATTCAATATATCCAATACCACTATAAAGCAAGACTCCAGCTTCTGTGAAGACATATTATTTATGAATAAAAATGCAGCTCATTGTCAGATTCTCTGAGTAATTGACAAGAGGTCAGAAAGAACAAAAAACAGTATGAGGTGGAAAGAGAGAGGGGCACAATTTTGGGTGAGTATGCATTGAATAGGACTCCAAAAAGTGTACAAGTACTCTACAAAAATGTCTGGACAATGAAGTCAGAAGGATTAGATCAAAAACTAAGACTAATTTGATGGAAATATTAGCACATAATCAATCAACCAATCAAATATGTTACAATGTTTGCTCCCCATGCAATCAATACATTTCTCCTCACATTAAACATTAATTTTATGACAACATTTGGAGGGCCTCTAATGTAAAGGTATGTCCAAATGTCCTAGGCCCCTGAAATAAGAGGTATGGTCACTCTGATTCCCTTGTCCTCAGGGATCAGGACTGTCACATCTGTCACCAAAATTGTTACAGTGTTTTCAAGATCACTAAATCTTAGCAGATGTCAGTATTCTTGCATAACTGTTGGTGCTATTCATATATTAAATTCCATGAGATTGCAGCTAAAAAGCTGCTAAAGTCTTGAGTACTTGAAGGTACTTGAGGGAATTTATTTATATATATATATATATACATATTTACACAAATATGAGCTGTCACTGTTGTGACTACTGCCTGTCGATGGCCTTCAGTTAGGCTGAAACAGGAAATAAAGATTTGTCCCATGTTTGGGGCCTAGCAAGGTAATCTAAATAGTTAACAAGCATTTAACATATATGAACATTATATTTAACAGAAAAATATCCACCATCCTAAGAAACCCCAAAGACATAATTGGGTTAGAAAACCAAGGAGTATACGAAATCCCATGCACCACCTGCCCCACCACATACATCGGACAGACCAAAAGAAGAATAAGTGCACGCATTGAAGAGCACAAAAACTCACTCAGAAAGGGAGAACAAACTTCATCCCTGGTCCAACACTTTGAAGCCACGGGACATGAAATTGATTTTTAAAAAACCAAAACTATCGCCAAAATTGAACATTTTAACAACAGAATAATCAGAGAAGCCATTGAGATAGAAAAACGCCCCCACAGCATGAACAAACAAGATGATACCTCTCGCCTACCAGCCATTTGGAAACTCGCCTTGATTGACAGACGAGTCCCAACCACCAAGAATGATACCAGACCCAAACTCATGATAACATCACATGACATCACCACCACACAACCATTCAAAAAGCAAATCCGAACCCACAATGATAACAACGCACAACCACAAAACAGAAACCTAACTACAGCTGCAACATCAGCCACTTTAAACCCCTCCAAACCACACAATAAGCAAACTGACACCCACTATAAAAACATGGCACCACCACAAACACGAAGCCGAACAAAAGCAGCACAACTCACCAGCTCAGGTCTAAGGCTGGCAGCTGAGACCAGCCCATCCACTCAAAACACACCCCCACCCAATCAGAACACACCCACCATTCAAAACACACTCCCACCCAATCAGAACACACCTAATCCCCCACCGAATCAGAGCACACCTCCACCCACAGAACACACCCCCTCTGGCAGTTTAAAAAAGAGGAACAAACAGCCACTACCACATGCTTCTCCCAGAAGAAGGAAGCTGAAGCCACCAGCCTGATGATGACGGATGGGATTCCGTCGAAACGTTGCTCCTACACCTTCAATTCTACGTGGGAAAAAACATAGATAGATAGATAGATAGATAGATAGATAGATAGATAGATAGATAGATATAGATATAGATATAGATATAGATATAGATAGATATAGATATAGATATAGATATAGATATAGATATAGATATAGATATAGATATAGATATAGATAGATCAAATGTTAACTATTTAGATTACCTTGCTAGGCCCCAAACATGGGGCAAATCTTTATTTCCTGTTTTCAGCCAATCTTGAAGGCCATAGAACAGGCTGTAGTCACACCGGACAGTTCATATATTTGTGTAAATTACTAACAAAGAATTAAGGGAGACTGAAATGCATTTCTGACTCATTAGTCTTCATCAGTCAGCCATACCCTTCTGAGATTCGAACCTGGGCTGATTGCACATTAGGCAGTGTATTTACCTAAAATTATATACATATACATATATATATATATATATATATATATATATATATATATATATATATATATATATATATATATATATATGTATAAATTACTAACAAAGAATTAAAGGGAAACTGAGATGCATTTCTGACTCCTTAGTCGTCATCAGTCAGCTATACCCTTCTGAGATTCGAACCTGGGCTGATTGCATATGAGGCAGTGTTATTTGCCTCTAAGCCACAAGGTCTCTCTCGCTCTGTTAGCTTTTTTTTTCTGCAAGGGAAGATATGTTTCAAATGTTAACTATTTAGATTACCTTGCTAGGCCCCAAACATGGGGCAAATCTTTATTTCCTGTTTTCAGCCTATCTTGAAGGCTATCGAACAGGCAGTAGTCACACCGGACAATTCATATATTTGTGTAAATTACTAACAAAGAATTAAAGGGAAACTGAGATGCATTTCTGACTCCTTAGTCGTCATCAGTCAGCTATACCCTTCTGAGATTCGAACCTGGGCTGATTGCATATGAGGCAGTGTTATTTGCCTCTAAGCCACAAGGTCTCTCTCGCTCTGTTAGCTTTTTTTTCTGCAAGGGAAGATATGTTTCAAATGTTAACTATTTAGATTACCTTGCTAGGCCCCAAACATGGGGCAAATCTTTATTTCCTGTTTTCAGCCTATCTTGAAGGCTATCGAACAGGCAGTAGTCACACCGGACAATTCATATATTTGTGTAAATTACTAACAAAGAATTAAAGGGAAACTGAGATGCATTTCTGACTCCTTAGTCGTCATCAGTCAGCTATACCCTTCTGAGATTCGAACCTGGGCTGATTGCATATGAGTTAACATTTGAAACATATCTTCCCTTGCAGAAAAAAAAGCTAACAGAGCGAGAGAGACCTTGTGGCTTAGAGGCAAATAACACTGCCTCATATGCAATCAGCCCAGGTTCGAATCTCAGAAGGGTATAGCTGACTGATGACGACTAAGGAGTCAGAAATGCATCTCAGTTTCCCTTTAATTCTTTGTTAGTAATTTACACAAATATATGAATTGTCCGGTGTGACTACTGCCTGTTCGATAGCCTTCAAGATAGGCTGAAAACAGGAAATAAAGATTTGCCCCATGTTTGGGGCCTAGCAAGGTAATCTAAATAGTTAACATTTGAAACATATCTTCCCTTGCAGAAAAAAAAGCTAACAGAGCGAGAGAGACCTTGTGGCTTAGAGGCAAATAACACTGCCTCATATGCAATCAGCCCAGGTTCGAATCTCAGAAGGGTATAGCTGACTGATGACGACTAAGGAGTCAGAAATGCATCTCAGTTTCCCTTTAATTCTTTGTTAGTAATTTACACAAATATATGAATTGTCCGGTGTGACTACTGCCTGTTCGATAGCCTTCAAGATAGGCTGAAAACAGGAAATAAAGATTTGCCCCATGTTTGGGGCCTAGCAAGGTAATCTAAATAGTTAACATTTGAAACATATATATATATATATATATATATATATATATAATCTTAAAAGATTGCAAGCTATCTTCATGCACTTGTTGAGACTCCCCAAGGAATTCTAGAAAATATGGATGCCTGAAAAAAGATATTCTCAACTTAAAGACTTGTGACAACAATAATAAAAACTAGGCTGGGCTACTATCTTGCATATTTGTTTCTAGCAGATGCAATATTGTTGTTCCCATTCATTCACTGAACGTCACTCAGGAAAGAAACCATTCACTTGGCTGAACAGCATAAATAAAACTTCATTATCAAATGAGTAAGTTCAAAAAAATGCTGTTGGATTGACAGAGAGTTACAACTGATACATACACACCTTGCCTTTCTTTGAAAGAAAAATCTCAAACAAAGCTATTCAACAAAGCAATGCAGCTCTCTTCTACTAAGTGTTTTCCGGTGAGATCAGTCTATCAGGGCCACCTGGTCTACCCCAAATAAGGGACGGAGCATACTGCTTCCATTCTCTTCTACTAGCAATAAACTAAAGCCATGTTGCTTCATTCTAAGAACTACTTCAGCAGTTTCAGTGCTGGAAATTTCACAAGAGGTTTCTTTACAATATGCAATGCATCTTCTGACTAAAGGACTGAGGAGTCCTCAGTGCTCTCTGAGTTTGATTATTTTCTTGCGGATGTTTCAATACCCAAACTTGGTAACATCATCAGGGTAGTAAGGAGTGGGGTTTGTTCTTAGTTTATATTCTAATGGCTTCCACTATCTGTGTTGGTGGGAGTGGTCCTAGAGGTTCTTTGTTGGACTGTTTACCGTTGACTTGTTTGGCAGTTCCTTGATTGGGGTATTGTTTACTTGATTGTTGGTCTCATGCTAATCTTGGAGTTAATCTATGCTCATCTGGGTACTGATCACTGGTATGTTTTGGTCTTTTTTGTCCCCTTTTGGTCTTATTGAAGCTTGGGGTATTGTCTGGTTGAGGAGGATTGTGCCCCCTCTTTGCTTCAATTTGCTTCAATTCAAAGAGAGCCAAGGTACCTTATACAGCTTTAATATTTATACCATTCACCTCTGTTCAAAAAGAACAGCAGTTTTTTTTATAGAAGAGCTAATGCTATTGAAACAAAACATTAGCCTTTTGTTTTTGAATATGCACGTTAGAAATCTCCCCAGGCTAATTTTTCAATCAGAACAGGTTGAAGAAAAAATATTTAAAATTAATTAAAATATTTTCTCTCATGGTATTTTGACATCTACTAGCTAGTCGGTATGTACATCCTTTCTGTTGCTACTTCTAAGATCTTGTTTCTAGGATTACAGGTACTTTTGCTTTCAGTTTGGCATTCTGCACCTCATTCATAAAGTAAACTAAAAATGCCTCCTCATCAATAAAAGCATCTTCATTTCCAAAAAGAAGTCACTAGAGAATAAAAAAATCTTCCACAATAGGTTTGTCTTTGTATTAATTAATTGATTTAAATGTACTTAATAATACACATCCCCTTCATGGATTACTGCCTTGTCGTGGCGAAGGGGCTTGCATAATTCAATGAAGTGATGAGCTATGCCGTACAGGGCCACCCAAGACGGAAAGGTCATAGCAGAGAGTTCTGACAAAACGTGATCCACTGGAGAGGGAAATGGCAACCCACTCCACTATCTTTGCCATGAAAACCCTATGGACAGTACCAAAAGGCAAAACGATATGACGCTGGAAGATGAGCCCCTCAGGTCAGAAGGCATCCAATATGCTACTGGGGAAGAGCAGAGGGCTAGTACTAGTAGCGCCAGAAAGAATGAAGCGACTGGGCCAAAGCCGAAAGGATGCTCAGCTGAGGATATGTCTGGTGGTGAAAGGAAAGTCCGATGCTGTAAAGATTTTTTTCTCCATAGGAACCTGGAATGTAAGATCCATGAATCAAGGCAAGCTGGACGTGGTCAAAAAAGAGATGACAAGACTGAACATCAACATCTTAGGAATCAGCGAACTAAAAAGGACAGGAATGGGTGAATTTAATTCAGATGACCATCAGGTATACTACTGTGGGCAAGAATCCCTCAGAAGAAATGCAGTAGCCTTCATAGTCAATAAAAGAGTAGGAAAAGCAATACTGGGATACAATCCTCAAAATGACAGAATAATCTCAGTTCGAATCCAAGGCAAACCATTCAATATCACAGTAGTCCAAATCTATGCCCCAACCACTGGTGCTGATGAGGATGAAATTGACCACTTCTATGAAGCCCTACAGCACCTTATAGAACTAACACGAAAAAATGATGTCCTTATCATCATGGGGGATTGGAATACTAAAGTAGGAAGCCAAAAGATAACTGGAATAACAGGCAAGTTTGTCCTTGGAGTACAAAATGAAGCAGGGCACAGGCTGATAGAATTTTGTCAAGATAATATGATGGTCAGAACAAACACTCTTTTCCAACAATCCAAGAGAAGGCTCTACACATGGACATCACCAGACGGTCAACACAGAAATCAGATTGACTATATGCTCTGCAGCCAAAGGTGGAGGAGCCCTATACAGTCAGTAAAAACAAGACCAGGAGCTGACTGTGGCTCAGACCTTGAGCTTCTCATTGCAAAGTTTATTTTTAAACTGAAGAAAGTAGGAAAAAGCACTAGGCCACTCAGGTATGAATTAAATAATATCCCTGTTGAATATACAGTAGAGGTTACAAATAGATTTAAGGAATTAGATCTGATAGAGTGCCTGAAGAACTATGGACAGAGGTTCGCAACATTGTACAAGAGGTAGCAACTAAAACCATCCCAAAGAAAAAGAAATGCAAGAAAGCAAAATGGCTGTCTGATGAAGCTTTGCAAATAGCTGAGGAAAGGAGGGAAGTGAAAGGCAAGGGAAAAAAAGAAAGATACGCCCAATTGAATGCAGAATTCCAGAGAATAGCTAGAAGAGATAAGAATGCCCTCTTAAATGAACAGTGCAAAGAAATAGAAGAAAACAATAGAATAGGGAGGACCAGAGATCTTTTCAAGAAAATTGGAGAGATGAAGGGAACGTTTCATGCAAAAATGGGCATGATAAAGGACCAAAATGGCAGGGACCTAACAGAGGCAGAAGAGATTAAGAAGAGGTGGCAAAATTACACAGAACTATACAAGAATGAGCTTAACGTCGCTGATAATCACAATGAGGTGGTCACTGACCTCGAGCCAGACATCCTAGTATGTGAAGTAAAGTGGGCCTTAGAAAAACTGAGCAACAACAAAGCTAGTGGAGGTGACAGTATTCCAGCTGAGCTATTCAAAATATTAAAATATGATGCAGTAAAAGTGCTACACTCAATTTGCCAGCAAATTTGGAAAACTCAACAGTGGCCACAGGATTGGAAAAGATCAGTTTATATTCCAATTCCAAAGAAAGGCAGTGCCAAAGAATGTTCAAACTATAGCACCATTGCACTCATTTCTCATGCTAGTAAAGTTATGCTTAAATTCCTACAAGCTAGACTCCAGCAGTATGTGGACCGAGAACTACCAGAAGTACAGGCAGGATTTCAAAGAGGCAGAGGAACTAGAGATCAAATTGCCAACATACGTTGGATCATGGAGAAAGCTAGGGAGTTCCAGAAAAACATCAACTTCTGCTTCATTGACTATGCCAAAGCCTTTGATTGTGTGGGTCATAACGAACTGTGGCAAGTTCTTAAAGAGATGGGCATACCAGACGATCTTATTTGTCTCTTGAGAAACCTATATGTGGGCCAAGAAGCAACAGTGAGAATGGGACACGGAACCACTGATTGGTTCAAAATTGGGAAAGGAGTCCGGCAAGGCTGTATACTGTCACCTTACCTATTTAACTTATATGCAGAGCACATCATGAGAAAGGCAGGGTTAAAGGAATCAAAATTGGAATTAAGATTGCCGGGAGAAATATCAACAACCTAAGATATGCAGATGATACCACTCTAATGGCAGAAAGTGAAGAAAAACTAAAGAGCCTCTTGTTGCGGGTGAAGAAGGAGAGTGCAAACGTTGGGTTGAAACTTAACATTAAGAAAACCAAGATCATGGCATCCAGCCCTCTCAATTCCTGGCAAATAGATGGGGAAGAAATGGAGGTAGTGACAGATTTTATTTTCCTGGGCTCCAAGATCACTGCAGATGGGGACTGTAGCCAAGAAATTAAAAGATGCTTGCTCCTCGGGAGGAAAGCAATGGCAAATCTAGACAGCACACTAAAAAGCAGAGACATCACCCTGTCAACAAAAGTGCGTATAGTCAAGGCTATGGTCTTCCCAGTTGCAATGTATGGCAGTGAAAGCTGGACCATAAAAAAGGCTGAGCGCCAAAGAATTGAGGCCCTTGAACGATGGTGCTGGAGAAGACTCCTGCGAGTCCCTTGGACTGCAAGGTGATCAAACTGACTGCTCTTTAGAAGGCCAGATCCTGAAGCTAAAACTTAAATACTTTGGCCACCTAATGAGAAGGAAGGTCTCACTGGAGAAGAGCCTAATGCTGGGAAAGATTGAGGGAAATAGAAGAAGGGGACGACAGAGAATGAGGTGGCTGGATGGAGTCACTGAAGCAGTAGGCGTGAGCCTAAATGGACTCCAGAAGATGGTAGAGGACAGGAAGGCCTGGAGGAACGTTGTCCATAGGGTCGCAATTAGTCGGACACAACTTCGCAGTTAACAACAACAAATAATAAACATATGCATGACAAAGATTGGATGTGGCACACAGGTGGGACAAGGTAAATAATCCAAAACATTATTTTTCAGTGGGATCTGAGTGAAAAGAGTTGCCCATTTTGACAGCAACCAAAACGGAAAAAAGTAACACAGAAAATTAATTTGACCATCCAACATAGAAAGCTAGCTGCCATGAAATTACAAAAATAAGGTAATTAACCATCCCATTCTGACAATGCATAGGTTAATTTAGCAATCTCTCTTTTTAAGATTGTGTTGTGTCTTTATGTGAGTGGGTTGCTGGGTAGGTACTATTGCTCTTTATTTCTCTTGCTATTCATCACTATAGAAAAAGTGACTATTTGGCATGTCTTTTGTGTCAACAATATATAAAGTGAAAGACTTCCTTCAATTAAGCCCATCAACACTGAGTGACTATACCTAGAGATTACATTTGATTTTTACTTCTATTTTATTGGTTAATATTTCAGTATATTAATTTTTGACCTACCCACATCCCTTTTGCCCAACGTGTGGAGTTTTTAAGAATGAGTAAAAAAAATGGAAATTGGGGGACCAAAATTGGTAAGGGGAAAACTGAGGATCAAGGAAGGTGGTACAGGGAAGAGGCCATCCATTGAATAGTGTGTTCCTTTGGGTTTCTTCATTGAAACAATGCCATGTTATGGCACAAGGAAAAGCTGCTATAATATAAATCTATACAATTTTGTTTTATATCCTAATAAGGTAAAGGTAAAGGTTCCCCCGCATATACATGCTAGTCGTTTCTGACTCTAGGGGCCTGTGATCATCTCTGTTTCAAAGGACCTCTCCGTGGTCATGTGGCCGGCATGACTAGATGCCAAAGGCGCACGGAACGCTGTTACCTTCCCAC
Source organism: Vipera ursinii (assembly GCF_947247035.1). Lineage (NCBI taxonomy): Eukaryota > Metazoa > Chordata > Lepidosauria > Squamata > Viperidae > Vipera > Vipera ursinii. The sequence continues at coordinate 299,259,418 of NC_139512.1, forward strand.
TGTAGTGGTCCCTATTTTTCTACTTGCATTTTTATGTGCTTTTAGAACTGCTAGGTTGGCAGATGCTGAGACGAGTAACTGGCACTCACTCTGTTATGCGGCACTCGGGATTCGACCCGCCAAACTGCCGACCTTCTGATCGACAAGCTCAGCGTCCTAACCCACTGAGCCACCACGTCCCTTTATCCTATCCTAATATTCGCACATATTTGCCAACTGGAATTCTGAAAGAAGGAGAAAGAGACAATAATAATTTGGGATATAAATGTAGTTTGATAAAATATATGAAAACGATTAGTTCTCACAGCAAGCTGTACTATAGAGAAAAGGCATCCACTTTTAATGTCTCTGCCAGTGTCAATATCTATACTGTGTCTTTTTCATTTGCCTCTTTACTTATCTTACTTCATAAAATATATTTTAAAATGTAGTTGCTTTTGGGGTATGTATTTTTGTTTTGGATGTTCCCTTTATTGGGATGCCATGATAAATGAAGTATTACAAAAAAGTGTAACCCTGATAGTGAATAGAACACCAAATATCTGGGCTGTGCAGCAGTCTTGATTCGAAAGAGAAAAAGAGATTGAAAATGTACATGGTTGCTTTCTCAAGGAAACAGGGTTGATTCCTGGACTAATTGTGTTTGGCTTAAGGAGCAGGTGTTGTTCTATTTCCACATGCTCCAAATACTTTTTGAATCTGGATATCTAAATAACTCTTCTATGTGTTTATAGATATGTCATCTTATGTAAATTATTATTGTTTATCTTGTTATTGTAGTGCGGTCGACATATAACACCTTATAAACACCCTGGACAAAAACAATTGTTCACAATTCTTCATTTCACTGAGTTTCTTCACAATAAACAAAACTTTGCTGCCATTTTCTTTCTTTCCTTTATTCCTGGATCTTGTTATTGCTAAATTATTGCTAGCCTTTTATTTTCCCATTTGGAAATGGCTAGTTGAATTTGTGGGGATTTCTAATCCACAGTATTATTTTCTAACTGGAGGTAAACTGCCCTGAAATCTGTGAAGATTATTCTCAGATGACAGAATATATGATTTTAATAGGATTGGGTAAGTGCTATAGATCAGACTAATTAAAATTGAATACATGTATATATCTGCCCCTCTCAAGGAATGGAAGCCAATCCAAAGTAGAAAACTCTTCTTTTTGAAACCTGACTCAGATTGGTTTTATATTCTATTTTGATTCCACTCTTGACTTTCTCTTCTTCAAAGAATAAATGAGTTTTTTTAAGGAAAATGACAAGTAGTAGCTGTAAATTTCACAGATGCTCCAGGACTGTGGGAATATTGTATACATAAATATCTTGATTTCTGCTGACTGAATATCTTGTGATATTCTATTAGCAAACTATTTAAGTCAGTGAAAGCTCAATTTAACAGACAATTTAGTGGGAGGCAGTTTGCAATCTTCCCAAATGTCCATTAGATATAACATCTAATAATTTATACTGATTTGTGTCATGTGTGTGATTGTATAATTATGTAAATTGCTGTCATCTGCATCACATCATTAAGTAATTGTTGTAAATTGCTGTGAATAAGGAAAATTAAATATTTTCAAAACTATTTTAAGTGGCTTGTTCAATGGCTTGTATTTGGAAGTAATGGACATGTCTGCTATCTTGAAGGGATATCCACACAGAAATATTGCCTGTTGCATCAAGAATCTTCTAAATGGGTTTTCACTACCTATATCTTCATTAAACTACTGAAGACCTCTGTAAATCCATTCTGATTCAATTTGAGTTGCAGATTTGAAATTAAAGACATGGTTTGATATAAATTCAATAGAAACTGATTTTGTTTGAATCCATGCAAGACTAGGGTAGAAAGGCAAACTTTAAAAGATCTGAAGCTGTTTTACTTTGGGGAGAAAACAATGAAAATACCAGAAAGAGTAGACCCTTTAGAAAAGTTTCTTGTAACCAGAGAGAGGTTATCTGAAAATTCTGCAAAGTCCTTCTGCTATGTCTTCTCCCTGTTCAAAGTTAGGAATCTGTACTTTTAGGAAAGGGGGTTAAAGAATGCGGAAGCAGTGCTAGCTTCCATCTGTTGCTATAAAGGAGATTGATGTATCAAAGAAAGGGCAGAACCATCTGAAGATGATATACTGTACACACAAAGGAAGCATATAATGTACCAATGGGCTTGCAAAGTAAGTGAGATGATGTTTGGATGTAAAAGTGACCTAAATATGAAACATCATGTAGTGCCATATGTGAAAAACATAGCATATGTACAGCTGCCTACAGTAAGTAACAAGAGTGTACATTACCTCTCTTGATTATGTCAATTTAAAACATAATAAGTACACATGGGATAATGATGATGATGATGACAACAATGACAATGATGATGATGATGTATTAGATTTATATCACACTTGTGCTCTGGAAGATCAACCGGGGTATATAATCTTTCAATTTTATCCTCACAACTACAGACCTGTGACTGGGCAGGGCTTTCGCCAATCCAATTCAATCTGCACCGCCTGAAATTGGCATGAATTACTGTATTAACTAAATTGAAAATCAGAAATAAAAAAAATCTAATGTAAGAAGAAAAATTAAAATGATTTTTGTTTCACTTTTTTCAGTTGAGTAGAGTTGAACAGTTTTAAACTTTTCCTATTACAAAATTAAATCATGATTTCTCTTGGGAAATATCTTGCATCCATACCAAGATTATTTTCAGGATCTGACAATGTGCTTCAAGGCAAGAAATAAAAAAAAACTTTTTACAGTATCTCTAGGAAAATTCTTTTTTAATTTTTGTATTGTTTTTATTGCTGTTAGCCGCCCTGAGTCCTTCGGGAGATAGGGTGGCATATAAGTCCCAAAAATAAATAAATAAATAAATAAATAAATAAATAAATAAATAAATAAATAAATAAATAAATAAATAAATAAATAAAAACTACAGTCTTCAAATCAATAAGTCCCACACATACAAGAGGAATTAGTGCAATATTCCCAACCATTTAGAAAAAAAAATGATTTTTGCTTGAGTTACATACTAGATTTGACCAGAGAGATGAATCACTAGGAACAAATTGGCCATAACTAATATAAGTTGGCTTACCATTGGACTGAGCTTTAAATTTCCCTGCTTTTTAGACTAATTGTTATGTAGCAGCTCTCCCACAATAGGCAAGTGGGAGTTATTTATTAGTCTGAACAGTTTATAGGCTTCCTCCTTCCAAGAATGAAACCAAACCTGAAAAGGATTTAATTTTTTTCTTAAGAGGAAAGGAGATTTCTGTTTCAGTCCTTTGGTTCAGTTCCAGTTGTATTGTCATTGGTAGATCTTTCCATCTAGGCAGATGGGCTTCAAGGACAGAGATAGAGAATTCACACCTTTCCATTAAGCCTGTTCAAACTGGGGTGGTCCTGTTCCTTTACTGCAATTAATGAAAGTGATACCAGTTTGTGTGCACATTTAGATCATTTTGTTCCCTAATCTGCAGCTTTAAGGAACAAAATTCTGCTGTAATTGAAAAACCCAAAGAAAATAATAGAGTAGCCAAAAATAACATAGGACCAGCATCGTTCATAGGATAAACAACCTATTAAAAGCCAGGTAGTTTTGGAGAATAATCGAAATGAGAGATTGCCTTTTCTATTGGGAAAGTAGACAATAAGATTTGTAAGAGAGGCACATCTGGAAATTCTTCTGTTTTAGGACTACAAGTTTATAAAAAGCCCTTGGAACCAGTTCTTCATTCCTTTACATGCACTTTAGAGCAGAGGTGTCAAACTGCCAGCCCGCGGGCCAGATGCATCATAGCAAAACCATGCCCACCCTATTGCCGGCAATGGCAAAAATGTTGCAACATGTCACATGTCGCGAGTTTGACACCCCTGCTTTAGCGGATGCATAATTTAAACTAAGACTTTGAATATCAGTGTTATTATTGGTTACATTTTATTTTTTTTAAGTACGCACTGCTCTTTATTTGTATTTGCTACTTTAGGAATCCCTGAGGGACGGATATAAATTATGCACTCTAAACAAATAATAACATTTTTTTAAAAAAAATGTGAAGTCAAAATGCCAAAAGTGAAAAGAACCTACACTGCTTTTAAAGGTAGTTCTGAAAATCTGTTAGTCTATGTGTACAAAATGTGATATTTTTGCAATATTCTCAAAATTAATGTAACATTCCCATAACTGTTTTGCTGCTATTACTGATAACTCTGCTTTCCAAACCTGTCTGTGGTTTAAGAGACCTCATCAGGTTTTTAAAAGTATTTTTTGAGTACATTTGTGGACCTTCTTAATTTGAAGGATACACACACACACACACACATACATACATAAACTAATAATTATTTATTTGACATTGTGCTGCTTTCCTATTTTTACTTTGGGCTAACAGGTGGATATAACTCTCAAAAAATTCTGTCATTCTCTGACTTTATTAATTGAAGCAGACTTCAAAGAAATGTAATTTCTGATTAGTCTTTGCCTCTGTTTATTTAAAGATCACATTAAATTATGATTTTTTTCCAAGTTGTTTTTCTCCATCCCCTTAATTTACTTTTAGGGCACTGTACAATCCTTCACAGAGGCAGTTTGTGTTATTGTTAAGGCAATAGGCTGGAAACTGGAAGACCACATGGTCTAGTCATGCCTTAGATACAAAGTCAGCTGGGTGACTTTGGGCTTTGAGCTGGGGAACTTTGGGCCAGTCAATTTCTCTCAGCTGTAAGAAGAAATCCCAGTTCTAAAAATCTTGCCAAGAAAACTTTATGGATTTGCCCAGGCAGTTGCCAAAAGTCAATAATGACTTGAAGTCACATGCAAGCACATACATTTTTTTACTGATAGAATAAGTGGTATAGTCATTTCAGATCCCATTAATTTCCCATGCTTACTTATATCACCTATTTGGTCACTTCTTATCAGATACTTCGATGCTATATCAGCATCACCAATCCTTCCAGATCATTATAAAGGCTGCCTAAAGTCACTTTCATTTCCTCCTAGCCTTGAATTTGGAGACTAATTCTTTGGCTGAATGGACAGGGTGAGACAAGAGTTCCTGCCAAAGGAGATAGGAGAGGAGAGAGTTTCTTGCAATGAAGAAATTGATTGACAAGTACCTCTTCACAACAGCAGAACCTTAAGAAAAACATATTGCTGTTATTGAAATTCCATCTACACCACAGCAAAGCCTGATTATAAATTGACTTAACTCCCATAAAGAGCCAATATTGTGAGCAAGGACAAATTCATCTTTTACTCTAAATAGTGTTTTTATTTTATTTTATATAATTTTTAGTGAATTTTTAACAAGCTGAAAGCAATACAAACATTATAAAAGAAAATAATAGTGAATAAGCAAGAAAGAAAATAGAAAAAGAAAGCAAAGGAATGAAAATACTATAAAGAGGCTTCTGATCTTTTTGGCAGCTGTTATAAGGGTATTTATATTTTTAACCCTCTCCTTCTAAGGTTACATCATAATTTCCTTCTTCCCTAAGCTTTCTAATAATCAAACCCATCAATTTCCAAATGGTATTTTTTAAAGAAAAATAATATTCTGACTTCAGGTGGTCTTTGGTAATGACTACTTGTTCAGTGACTGTTCAAACTTACAATGGTGCTGAAAATGTGATACTTACTATCAGTCCTAAAGTTCTACCTGTCACAGTGTCCCTGTGGTCACATGATTGCAATCAGGGTGCTTGAGTACTGATTCTCAATTACAACATCGTAATGACCCCTTGTCATATGATTACCATTTGCAAAATTCTTGCTGGCTTCCTACAAGCAAAGTCATTGGGGAAGTTGGCAAGAGGTTACAAATTATGACTACTTAACATAGTGCTTAATAACAGTGCAGGCTAGACTTAACAATGGCAATCAGAAGAGCTGGGACTGATATCACTAAAGGGCACAGTCATCTGATCTTGTGTTTTATGATTGTGTCCCTTAGTGACAAAAATTCTGGACCCAATTACCATTGCTAACCAAGAACAACCTGTATGTAGTTGTTAGCTTAAATCTGAAATCACACCATAATTGTATTATGTCCTTGAAAATAAGCCAGACATTACAGCTGTTATATTATGCAAAATGCAGCAGCCTACATAGTGACAGGAATGATATCACCTCTGTACTATGGGAGTTGTACTGGCTTCCGTTTTGTTTCCCAGGTGCTAGGAATGACTTACAAAAGTTCTATATTATTTAAGAAATGCTTATTTCAAGGAAAATCTGCCTGCCAAAGCCATATCAGTAGGAAGTACTTGGTAAATTTTCTCTTTCCCATAAGGAATAATTGGAGATTACTCAGAGATGGGGTTATAGAAATAATGTGGATTATTTGTTAATTTTAGAGTTAATAATTTGATGTATTCTTTCATCTATACCTATACCAAAGAAAATCTAAAATAATTATTTTTGTTTGCTTTTTTGTTCCTTTTTTCTTTTTGCACGTTTATCTTGTTTTTATATTGACTTTTCTTTCTTTTTAATTCTTTTTATTTCTGCCTGTCTATTTTTACCCCCTTTTTTAAACAAAAAACCCAAATCTCTTCTCTTTCTCTCCCTCTCCCCCCTTCCCCTCTCTCAATTCTATATATGTAAAAAAGAGAGAGATGTCTTCTCTCTTGTAGTTCCCCTCCTGTGAAAACCAATTAGACTTAGAAATAAGTACTGCATCCAGGAAAAATGAAACCTGTTGAAAACTTTACTATTTAACTTTGTGGACCTCACCACAAGAAGCATTTTATAGACAAGAAATAATAGGCAAAAAACACAAATGCATAACCTATCATGAGATAACAAAAATTTGGTCAAGGGGAATAAAATCAAGAAAAGAACTGGTAGTAGAGGAATATAGTCAATCGTTCTCTTATTTACAATTATTGGAAAGATTTAAAGTAGACAAAGGAGTTTTGGTTTTGAACATTGTAAGACTGTGTTTGAACCAGAATTGGGTGCCGGTGAAAAACATGTAATTGCTAAAATGTATGAAGTTTTATTGAAATTTGAAACAGAAGAATAAGTGAAAGAATATACTATAATAAAGCAGGCAAAAAATCAGTTACAATATACAGGTGGAAAAATGGGAAAATACGTGGAATGACAAAATTCAAATGTCTGAATGAAAAGGAAAAACTGCAATATAGAGTCAAACAAGGAGGGAGAAAACTGAAAAATTCAAATTTATAACCCTGTGAAATGCTTAGTCTGTTCCTAGCGAGCTGATGCAGAGTAGTGGGGAGATACAAATATTACCAAATGCCAAAAAGCCTCTAATGACCTCCTTTCTAAGGACTACAAACCTGTGAAAACATTTATGTCCCTGGAACATTCAGATTGGACTAAGCATAGTAAAATTTTCTAAGTATAGGATATGAGCGAACAAGAATTACTGTATACCTATGGAGTGATATATAAGCCTAAAAGCTATTGCTGAGAAGAAAAAAACAATCACTGTCTCTAGGAATTTGCAACCTAAATTTCAATTAAGGAGAGACTACAGAAGCCATAAGAAGGGGAGGCAGATGAAAAGCCAGAGAATGAACATGAGTAAAGCACCTTAGGATGCAGGACATATTATTGTGCAATACAATTTTCTTGTGTTATTTTCTGTTCTTCTCATTCAATGTGAAGGAAGTAATTTTGCTTTTGGAATCTTCGTGAATAGAAAGTCTAACTCCAGCAAAAAAAAAAAAAAATGAAATTCCAATGCACCATTAAATAAGAGATTTTCAAGCAGCCTAAGAATTAAAATAGGGTGAAAAAACCAGGAAGGTTTCAAGGAAGACATCCTTGAAGAAACTCTAAGACAGAGTTCCAAGCATTCTTTGTTTTTTTTCAGTTTGAAGATGAAAAGGGTGACCCAGATTGTTGGGGGCAATAAGCTGACTTTGTAATAATGCCGCTTGGGGGTGTGTGTGAAAGCCCTAACAAGCAGGCATATACATAGAATGAAGGCTACTGCTAAGCTTGTAAGCCGCCCTGAGTCTTCGGAGAAGGGCGGGATATAAATGTAATATAAATAAATAAATAAATAAATAAATAAATAAATAAATAAATAAATATTTGGGCACAATATATTAACAAATCCCTATATCCATTTATTCAACCAGGCTTTCTTCTTTTTCTCCTTGTTAGGAATAATGCAACAGGATGGTGTTCAGAACTATGACAGGAACATGCTCTCTCTCCTTGTCATTTTATAATATCTGTTTGACGCTTGAAAATTCAATTAAAATTCAGCAGACAATGCCAAGGACTAAAGGCCTTAAGACAGTTAGAATGGAATCCTGACACTTTAGTTGGTGAGGGATCCAGCAGTCTCCTTTGTTGGCATTTAATATTGATGGCTTGTATGAAAATGTTAAAACATCTGATTTCACCCATGAGTCACTTGAAGTTTAGCAAACATCCTGTTTCAAGCAAAGCATCTTCTTAGTGTTGAAAGCATGAGTGTGAGCCTTGCCATTTAGATGCCACCCAGCTAAGGGAGGAAATGTGACAGATGTTGGGGGTAAGCACCGTGACGTGATTCACCCTGAATGTTCCTTGAGAGCAAATGCTTAGCCTTTGATAAGCTAGATAAACCATTGGAGGCAGTAATAAAACAGAGCAACATTAACATGCTTAAATAGTTACCGCAAATACATCTTGAAAACTTCCTGTGATATATTTACTTCCACAAGTGTAACTCTTGTGACTTTATTGCTGATTAACACCAATGTTACATGAAACTCAGTCAGCCTTTTGTAAGTGCATTACCTAAGGTCGGGTTTGGAGCCATGCTTGTAAAGCTAAAATCATCAAGCTTGCTTTAAAAAAAAAGGCAACTTGTCTCCCAAAAACTCAGTGTTCTACACACATTTTAAAGATAAAGCCCCAGGTCTACCTCACCCACTCAGGTGCCTTCTATATCTCCTGCAGTTGCAACTTCCAGAAACCCCAATGCCTATGCAAGCCAGAAAATCTAGCAGTTGTATTCCTGCCATATCCAGCAAGTACCAAACTGGGAAAAGCTAACCTATGTGATATCTTATACCTACGTATAAGAGCCTTGGTGGAGCAGTGGGCTAATGCCTCCTTAAGTAACATCAGCTGCCTGCAATTAGTGCAGGTTTGCATCCCACCAGGCTCAAGGTTGACTCAGCCTTTCATCCTTCCGAGGTAGGTAAAATGAGGACCCAGATTGTTGGGGGCAATAAGCTGACTTTGTAATAATGCCGCTTGGGGTGTGTGTGAAAGCCCTAATAAGCAGGCATATACATAGAATGAAGGCTACTGCTAAGCTTGTAAGCCGCCCTGAGTCTTCGGAGAAGGGCGGGATATAAATGGAATTAAAATAAATAAATAAATATCATATGAGAAAACAATTACAACAGCCAATTTCTTCCTTATCGTCAGCATTTCTGGATTCAGTCATTCATACACTTGTTTGACCCATTTCTAAGACTTCCCCACTCACCAATGACACCAATGGCAGTTTACAAAGGATTAAAAGCAAATCAGTAAAGCCAACAGTATAAATGAACTAGGCAAACAAGGGAGGAAAATAATATGATATACAAGTAGGTATGTCAGCTCCACAGTTATATAGCAATAATATAACAATTAATAGATTTCTGGCCGTGTTCTGGCCCAGTGCCTAGAGAAAAGTCAAGTCTTTAATGCCCTTCTAACAGAGTGCAGGATTGGGATTATGTGAAATTTGGGGGAAGGTAGTCTTTACTTTAAATATGTAACATAACGCAACCACATTGCTAACACGTTATAGTAACACTTTTTAAAAATACCATGTGCTCATGATGTTGCCATTCTCATCCTCAGCCCCTAACTATGGTAGTTTAAGGTCATATTTGACTATTCCAGCTTTAAAGTAATGTTTCCCCTCTTTGTTCAATGAAATTTTGGCACTGTAGCATGCTTCATCAAACAAATGGTTGATAATAGAATCAGAAGCTAGAATTGGCCCAGCTTCTGCTAGCCTCTCTTGCCTGCTTTGGGCAAGGTACCTTCTTGTCATGGGAAACATTCTCCTTTGTCATTTTGGTTTGGACTATAGGATAGTGAAATATTAGATGTCTCTTCATTTGTAATGACTAAGTAGTGCTTTCCAAAATTGTTGTCAGGTTTTTATATTTATACCTTATATACGGTACATGGATTTAGTGCTCCTTTAAGAGAATATTAAACTGAGAGAAGGGGGTGGTTAAAAAAAAAGACAAAGTAATCTTGTGGTATATAGTTGACTTAAACAAGGTTACACATTATGGCACATATAAAGCAGCTTTTTCCTGCTTTTACTAACAAACAGTTGTATCTGGCCATACATTTAGTGTTGTTGGAGCTGTTGGTGGTGGGGGTCTCATTTTGCCTATTCCGTATGAAGATTGGGGTGGGGCTATTGAATATAAATGGCATATAAATGCTTCTTTTTCTGAGATTCAACTTTTGTGGTTACAAAGAGGAGGGTCCTTGTACCCTTCAAAGAACCAACTCTTTAAAAAAAATAACTATTTTATCTCTCTGGACATTGACACTCACAGGAGGCAAAGGAAGCAAGTGATATTGTGTGTTGCAACATAATATCTAAAATATTTTTTATAAATTATGTTGCAATGCACATTTTACTACAAATTACGGAAGACCCCCCCAAAAAACCTTTGTTTGCATGGGTTATAGTTGTCAATTTTTTTATCAAATTAAAATTTAAAACAAATGAATCCCTAGATTTATTTACTGAATTACAGGAAAATAACAATATTAAACCCATTAGAAAGAAAACCTTTATTTTTTAACAAAAAATATTAGTTAGAAAAGTGACATTGCTTAACATTTTTGCAAATATCTTCAGGGTTCCTAATAGGATCTTGGTAGAGGAAGTAGGTCCTAGGATCACATTTTAAGAGCCTTGGTGGAGCAGTGGGCTAATGCCTCCTTAAGTAACACCAGCTGCCTGCAATTAGTGCAGGTTCGAGTCCCACCAGGCTCAAGGTTGACTCAGCCTTCCATCCCTCTGAGGTAGGTAAAATGAGGACCCAGATTGTTGGGGGGCAATTAAGCTGACTTTGTAATAATGCCGCTTGGGGGGGGGGGCAAAAGCCCTAATAAGCAGGCATATACATAGAATGAAGGCTATTGCTAAGCACATTGATTTGTGCTTTAGATTGTAAGCCGCCCTGAGTCTTCAGAGAAGGGAGGGATATAAATGGGATTTAAAAAAAGAAAAGAAACATTGATTTAACACCATGGAAAGGCTCAGTTCCTTCATTGACCTTGACATGGATGTTGAATGGAATAGGATAGCCTGATACAGTTACTTTCTTTCCAGTAAGAAATTAAATTAGGAGAAATCCTTAATGGGGATCCCTAATAGAGCTCTTCAGGAGTAAGGGAAACTAATTCACCTAGGACAGTGGCCCCCAACCTTTTTGGCACCGGAACTGGTTCTGTGGAGAACGTTTTTTCCACAGATGGGGGGAGGGGGTTTGGCATGCTGCCTGCATACTGTGGATTGGGCTTTGCTTGTTTGCATGGACCGGTTGTTGGAATGCCATCGACTGGTGCAGGTCCACGGATCAGGGGTTGGTAACCCCTGACCTAGGAGGTGGAACCCAAAAGGCAAACCTGGAAAAAAAGAAAGGTAAACATGTACACACTGCTGCTAAGAAGCAAGGCATTTCATCGTATTTAAGTGTCAGATGTTAAGACTTCCAGCTTACAAGACATTTCTCTAGTTCATCAGCGAGAGTCAGGTTTTCATTAATAGTGTTGGAAGTGAAGAAGGGTCATATTAAAAGCTACAAGAAAGTAGCTTTAATTGTTGTAAAATTGATGATATTGCATATTGTTTGTCAGCTGTTTGTGTCTGTGACATACCTTCATTTGATAAATACCTAGTCAATTATGGTGACATTCTTAAAAGAGAAGTTTCTTGTTTTGTAAGGACATATACTGAAACATGAAATATGAGAAGCGTGAACCAAATAAATTTTCAAGGCAGAAATGAAGCTCATGCAATTGGACATTTTAAAATGCAGTGAACCCTGGGAAGGGATAGGCCACCGTATCATCTGATTTGCCCTGTGATCTAATATTGGAGGCATGTGACCCTATAAATGAACAAAGCAGTGCTGATATTCAAAATGGACTACACAAAAAACGGGCATGACAGTTAATAGCCCACTATCAAATATGAATGTGAAGGTACAGGAAAAAAACAACAACAATCCTCTGAATTGTTTCAAGATGCAGAAGAAACTGATAAGGATCTAACAGTTGTCTTAAAAAAAGAGCATATATTCCTATAGTGAAGAAGGAAGAGGCAAGAGAAAGTACTTCTCTACTAAACCAATTCATCACATAAGTCATGTTTGGCCAAGATCTTACAAAGAAGAAAAGAGTTGCACATGGAGAGAAAAATGTTAGAACAGGTAAGCTTCAGAAAGTCAAGGAACACAAGATGAGATAACTAATGTAAGATGGATAATGAAGAGAATAAAAAGAAAGAAATCACCTTTGCTTTATGGAATTAGAGCAGGTTGTATTGTATGGATTGTTTGTTATTATTTTAGAACATTTTCAAGGAATAAGAAGCTATGAATAGTTCAGAAAAGGAAATAGAATGAGACAAGGTTCATATAGTCTATATTTATCCTTAACTTGTAGGATGAAATCAGAAATGAGAGAATCACTGGATTCAAAATAGAGGACTGAAAATCTAACAACGCAGAAAACCTCATTCTGATATCAAAGGCTCATTATGAAAAGAAAAGTGAAAAATGTGAGATAACATTAAATATTAAAAAGAGAATACTAAATAGACATAAAGGTGACAAAGAGAAGATGGTAGGTGATTTTGGCAAGTTACCCCCAGTGGGAGATTACCCAATAAATTTAATTAAAGAAGGATCAAGGTACGCAAACGTCAGATTTGATTCCCTGCACATATGGGGCAGCAGAGGAAAGGGAAATTGATTGAATCAGATAGATAGAAGAATTCTAATCCAGAAACAAGCAGGGGAGATTGAGAACTGCACTTTATGTCCTAATCTGTGAATTTGCAGCATTTTGCAAAGGGAGTTATTGATTCATGAAAGAGTGCTAAGGAGTGTATGGGAGCAAGGGAGAAGGGTGCTGTTAGATTTTCAACAAGCCTGTCTTCAGGATAAAGAAGAAGAAAAAAAAAATCACTGAGTTCAACAGCTTGGTTTTATTGAGAGTCATTTCTGTACCTATATTATACTCTTGACCATTTGATGGCTGTTTATTTATTGCAAAGTGATTTTTCACTATCAACAAGTGCCGGTTTATTTTATTGTATGTCCCAGAAGGGGGGGGACCACTAGTGCCTCCCCTCCATCTGTTGGAGATGTGACACAAAATTGGACAGATCTCTCTTAGGATCTTGGGAAAGCTAATTTCTTCAACCCAGGACAAAATTTGTTTTAACACATGCAATTTTCATTAGAAATGTATGCTTAAATTGTTCAAATGAGTGAGCTTATATATTTCTTTGCAAAATTAAAGTTTACAACTATATACGGGATTCAATTATTTATTTATTTATTAATGGGACTTATATCCCGCCCTATCTCCCGAAGGACTCAGGGCGGCTAACAACAATAAAATTAAAGGTCTCTGTACAATAAATTAAAATTAAAAATTAAAATAAATTAAAGATTAGAGTTAAAAATTGTAAACATAATAAAAATCCCTGTCAGTCCAGGTCAGCCAGGTAGAAAAGGAGTGTTTTGAGGCCACGGCGAAAGGACTGGAGATCTTGGGCCATCTGAAGCTCAGGGGGGAGCTGGTTCCAATTTGCAGTATTTGATATCCAATAGTTTCTTAAAAGTGACTTTTGCAGCATTGAGACTACAGTCCTATAGCCTGGCTTTATGGTTCAATATTATCATGTAAATATGCCCATTCATAACTATTTAAGGTAAAATTTTCCCTGTCCACTCATGTCCGACTCTTCTCAGTTTCTTGGCAGAGGGAGTCAGCATTGTCCAAATATATTTTTTGTGGTCATGTAGCCAGCATGGCTATATCACAAAGGTGGACAGAATGCTGTTACCTTCTCACTAAAGATGGTGGTACCTATTAATGTACTTACATTTGCATGCTTTCAATCTGCTAGGTGGGCAGGAGCTAGGCCAGGAACAGGAGCTCACCCCATTGCACAGTGCTTGGGTCTTGAACCTGGATTGTCAGTTTTCCAACTGACAAGCTCAGCATCTTTAACTGCTGAGCCATTGTACCCCCCATAACTATTTAAATATATATAATACATATCAACTACAGTACATACATTAAAGCATGAATATTATTGTTCCATCTATACTGGTGGTGGAGTGATTAAAGTGCAGAATTGCAGGCAAACGCTGCCCACAGCCTGAAGTTTGATCCTGATGGGGCTCCAGGTTTACTCAGCCTTTCACCCTTCTGAGGTCAGTAAAATGAGGACCAGATTGTTGGGGGGAATATGCAAACAATGTTTCTACATTATAAGCCACCCAGAAAGTGCTGTAAAGTCTTATGGAGCCTAGATGCTATTGCTACTGCTATCCTACAAAAACTTTTAAATTGGTCAGTTCACACACCATATGAATTCCACTAATTCTGACTTAACACCAGTGTTGCTTTGAAACAGTTTTTATCTTGAAATGATTAAAGATCAGACAAAATGTAAGAAGATAAGGAACTTGAGAAGATAAAGGAACTTTAGTATTCATTCAACCAAGCTAAAATTGAAATATGGAGCATAAAATTAACTTTTACATTCAATAAATGCAGGAAATACTTGTATGAATTTCTCAACCTACAGCTCTCTATGTGTTGAATTATAATCTCCATCAACCCTCACCCACACAACTTTACTAAAGCAAAGTTCATTGACATTCTGCACCTTCACACAAGTTTATCCCCAAACATCAGCAAAACATAAACTTTGTATTTGGATGATCCACTTTAACTCACATTTAACTCACATTTATATCTAGTAAAGTGGGGAAAAGATTCTCAAATGAAATATTGCTAGTTTACAGCATATCAGTACTAATAGGCTTAGGGTTAATGTTAGTAGAAATGATTTGAGTATGAGGCTGAATTGTAATGATAAAAGTTATGTTTAAGTAATCAACTCAACTCAAAATTATTTATATATGCCAAATAATGGTACATCTAGATATATTTTAAAAATATGTCCCAGAATTATGTACAATAAATATATATTTTGTGTACCAAATATACAGTAAATCTAAAGAAATATCTGATATACATGTTCATTATGTGAATATTATTATTGCAAAGAGTGAAATAACTTGTATTCTTTTCATCATCCTTAATAAGAAATATACTAAAATAAAATGGATCTAAATGTGCCATAAACTGGAACATTGAGAAGTACTTCTTAGACGTACATTCTAGAGCAGAAGCATCATTACTTTATTGCATCTGTTCCAATCCTGTTTGTTTTTTGTTTTTGTTTTTGTTTGTTGTTTTTTTTTGTTTGCAAAGCAGATTGTGTAGTGATGGATCAAAATTGTCAATGAAGTTTGTTAAGAAATTTAGTTGAGTAGAGGTCTCCTTGTGCTACCAAAGAGTTTCACAGACAAGGAAGGGTACTGAGAGCAGTAAAAGTCACACAAGAATACACTGAGTTATAAAAACAAAAAGTAGTTTACTTTTGAGGTGGTGTAAGAACAAAAATGCACAGTCAAAAATAAACAGTCCAAGTCATACACAATAGCAACAGTCCAAGCTACAAAGTCTTCTTACCGGTCCAGAGGTCAATACACAGTTCAGGTTTACAACAGTAGTAAACCAACAGCAGAGCAAAAACAGTAATAGTAGAAATCAGTGAATTCAGAGAGAGAGAGAAGCTACGTTCCTAGCTTCCTCTTATGGCCATGAGAACACTTACACACCCATTGGCCAATTAACTTCTTAAAGTCATAACATTATGGTTAATATATTTTCAACCCAACATTGTAGGCTAACACCATATGCCTAACATTCTCCCCTTTGGGTAGAATAATATATAACTCTTACAATCTTATGCACATTCTTTCACAATTAGTATTGTGCTTCTCAGCACTTTGTATCTTCGTAAAATGGTCTGCAATATTTACATCAGATGAACAATACTCTAGCTGTATTAATTTATCCTTGATACATTGTCTGACATTTAAAAAACGAATATCAGTATGTTTAGATCTTGTTCTTACTGCAGCATTGTTAGCCATCTTTATCGCAGCTTGATTGTCCTCATATACAATGAATGGATCATTTACATTTAAACCCATATCTAACAATAATTGTTTGTACACTAGCAGTTCTGTACATAACACTGATAGACATGAAAATTCAGCCTCCATTGTAGATAAGCTTATGTGCTTTTGTCTAATAGACTTCCATCCAATTAAAGAATCACCCAACATTACAGCCAACCCTGAGGTAGATTTACGAGTGCTTGTATCACAGGCAAAACTCGCATCTGCATATGCTGTAAGGATTAACTCACGATTTGGCTCTAAATATAACGAGTAGTAAATAGTTTGCTTCAAATACCTTAATACTCGTTTAGCTGATTGCCAGTGTCTAACAGTTGGATTATTGTTGTACCTGGCTAATTGGTTTACACAGTAAGAAATATCAGGTCTAGTCCAATTACTCAAATACATAAGACTTCCTATCAAAGATTGGTACATAGCCTTATCAAATACAGGACTCTCAACATTAGTGTCCTTAAAATCCATAGCCATTGGAGTTTTAGCTGGTTTACACATTTCCATATTGTATCTATTTAATAACTGAGATATTTTACTGGCTTGCGAAATCTTAAAACCCCTATTTGTTTTCACAATATCTAACCCCAAATAGTGGCTTATTTTCCCAAGATTTCTAATTGTGAATTTATTTTGCAATCTTGAAATGATAGTTTGTGCTTCTAACTCAGTTTTTGTTAATATTGCAATATCATCTGTGAATAATAAAAGAAAAGATAATGCTCCGTTGTGATCTCTTCTAAACAAACAAGGATCAGCATTACTGGCTACAAAACCTATTGCAATCAACTCATTAACTAAACATTTATTCCACTCATAGCCTGATTGTTTCAATCCATAGAGGCTTTTCTTTAACTCCCAACAATCATGGTCTCTATCACTGGTCAATCCTGGTGGTATTCTTAAATAAATAGTATGTTGCAATGGAGCATGTAAATATGCAGTTTCAACGTCTACATGAGTAACCATATATTGGTGTTTAGCTGCCCATACTAAAGCTGCTCTTAAAGTAGTTGCCCTCAGACTGGGTGCAAACACCTCGTCATAATCCTCAGTAGTTTGGGCAAAACCTTGTGCAACCAAACATGCCTTATGGGTTATAGTTCCATCTACTCCTTTCTTTATCTTATATATCCATTTGCAACCTATAGCTTGCTCACCAGGTGGCAGTTTTGCTTTCTTATAAACTTTAAGATCCTGCAAAGACTTTAACTCCCTGTTCATTGCAGATTTCCATGATGCCTGTTCCTTTTCAGGATACATCCTGATCTCATCATAGTTATATGGTACTGAACTAACTTGACATATTATACTGGCTTCATAGCGATCAGGTGGACGTCTGATGTGCGTTGAACACCAAGGAATTACAGGGCTTTGAATTTCTGTCTCCTTTCCTTCCTCTGATTCATCTTTTATCTCCCCTATCTCCTCTTCATCTTTTATATTTACCGGAGATGTATTATCATTACTAGTTATGTTATCAGAGGAGTCCTCAAACACTAGAGGATCAGTATTAACAGTTTCCTTCTCTAACCTATCCCAACCAACGTGCTCAAGGAATTTTGCACTAGAACTGTTATATACATTAGTTGTGCCTCGTTCCCAGAAACGATAGGATCTATGGTTAGCTTCGTAACCTACAAAGTATAATTGCCTAGCCCTATGTTGGCATTTACTCCTGAGTTGTACAGGAATGTGGACCCAAGCTGGGGTGCCAAATGTGTGCAGGTAATCAAGGTTTGGTCTTCTACCATGCCATATTGTATATGGTATTTTACCAGTAGAAGTATTAACAACTACATTCAGAACATGGTTTGCACATTTTGCTGCCTCCCCCCACAGTCTATCTGTTAAGCCTGAATCTCTTAACATGGTTCTCATCATGGCTTGTAACGTTTGCCCACGTCTCTCAACAAATGCATTATGTTGAGGCCTATAAGGGGCTGAACATTTATGCTCAATGCCAGCTGATTGTAGCATATCAACAAAACACTTATTTGTAAATTCAGTACCATTATCAGTAATTATGCACTGAACCTTTCTCTTTGTTTTTCTCTCTACAAACTTCAGCCAGTTTGCAAATTGTTGGAAAGTGTCTGCCTTTGACTTAAGCAGATAACAAAAACCATAACCAGAGTAGTGGTCCAATATACTTAAAATATAACATGACCCTCCTAAACTTGGTTTCATGGGTCCAATTAAATCAGCAAACACAACTTCCAAAGATACAGTTGTTTTGAAGCCGTTTAACCTGTTTGCAGGAGTTGCCTTACTCTTTTCCTGATTACAGGCATTGCAATTCAAATATTTACTACATGGCTTCAGTTTAATTCCTTCTACTAACTCAACTGTTTTACGTAGTGAGTTAAAGTTTACATGCTCTAAACGCCTATGCAATAAATGTATACTTTCATCATGTGGCTTCTTGTTCTCACATATTGAGTTAGCTTTAACTGTACTAACCTGGTTACTTGTGAGAACGAATAAACCATTTTTCAAATTTGCAGTTACACAGGTTCCATTCCTCTCAACAGTGCATTGCTCCCCTCTGAATGTTACCACAAACCCAACTTTAACCAATTCCCTTACAGATAACAGGTTGAATCTTAGCTTAGGTATATATAACATAGGTAACTGTTCATCAATGCATGGACAATAGGAATTACCTTCACCAGAGGCCTTCATCCTCCAACCGTTTGCTAGTGAAACATATTGGTTGCTGTTTTTCATATTAATAAACCTCTTTTTCACTTTGGTAATGCATTGTGAAGCCCCACTATCAACAACCCACAATTCATTATTTCTGGATGTTGGTTCACCTGAAATAGCCAAACCAATGTCCTTTTTAGCCTTCCCACTGCTATTAACATTCTGTTTTTTACCCTTTCTACAGAATTTGGCCATATGACCTCTAGCCCCACAAGAATAATATTTCTTGACATTGTAAGCAGTGGTGAATGGCTGCTCCTCTTGTGGCTGTGTCTCTCTCAGCTGGTCTCTGTCACACCTCCTTCTGGACTCTTCAAGCAGTCTCCCAGTAATGTTAGTCAATGTCAGTTCCTCTCTGGTCAGGACTTCCAAAGAAGAAACATACCCATCAAAACTCTCATCCAAAGATGACAGAATAATGTAGACCTGATGCAACTCTGAAAAAATCAGCTCCTTTTCATGAAGCTCTTGAAAAGTTGCCTTCATGTAATTTAAATGGGTCAGCATATCTCCATTCTTCTGCAGACGAGCCCTAAACAGCTTACGTGTAAGGTGTATATGTGCACCCACACTGTCTCGAACATAAAGCCTTCGCAAAATGCCCCAACACCTAGCAGCAGACTCCTCACCACGAATATGGACAAGCTGCTGGTCATTCAGTGTTAGCCCAATAATGCAAAGAGCTTTCTCATTGCTACGTTTAAAGTCGTCTAACTTCTTTGCATCCTCTTCGTCATCTGGATCCCAAGCAGTAGTATCTGGTGGGTTATTTACAACAGTCCATAGTCCTTCCTTGCGCAAAAGCAAGCAGCATTTTGTGGACCAGGAAACATAGTTTGTCCCATCCAACCGGGTTATCCAGGAGATGCCTGACAACTGTTCTTGTGCCATTTTACACCAAAATAGCTAACACAAACTCAGCTAGGAATACTGTGTGTACTAACTCTCAGTACAGGCCTGGGCCCATAACCAGTGTTAAGGAATTTAGTTGAGTAGAGGTCTCCTTGTGCTACCAAAGAGTTTCACAGACAAGGAAGGGTACTGAGAGCAGTAAAAGTCACACAAGAATACACTGAGTTATAAAAACAAAAAGTAGTTTACTTTTGAGGTGGTGTAAGAACAAAAATGCACAGTCAAAAATAAACAGTCCAAGTCATACACAATAGCAACAGTCCAAGCTACAAAGTCTTCTTACCGGTCCAGAGGTCAATACACAGTTCAGGTTTACAACAGTAGTAAACCAACAGCAGAGCAAAAACAGTAATAGTAGAGATCAGTGAATTCAGAGAGAGAGAGAAGCTACGTTCCTAGCTTCCTCTTATGGCCATGAGAACACTTACACACCCATTGGTCAATTAACTTCTTAAAGTCATAACATTATGGTTAATATATTTTCAACCCAACATTGTAGGCTAACACCATATGCCTAACAAAGTTAATCTTCAGCAACATTAAAAATGCATCTGTGTAGCTCAAACTGACCCTGCCTGATCCAGGCAAATATTCTTGCCAGCAATTTCAAAGTTATGATCTTATGTATGAGTCTCTAATCAAGAACTACATTCTAGGGCAGGAGTGCCCAACTATGTCCCCTTTATGACCTATTGTACCATGCTGACTCAGGAATTCTGGGAGTTGAAGTCCAAAGGTGATAAAGGGACCATAGTTGTCCACCCCTGTTCTAGGGGATATTTGTGTTAGGAAATGTCTCAGTAATTCTTTATGTTATTTTTCTTTATGTTACTGCCTCTGGCTTCACTCTTCTTCGCCAGTTTTTATCTGCTCTGTTATTATTCCTAACTCTCTTAGACACTAAACAAGTTGAGAATGCAGTAATCATGTGCCTTCCAGTAGAATGGACACTATGAAGAAATGTGAAAGAGATAAGGGTCTTTATGTGGCCTATCAACATGTGGCATCTAGACAGCTGGCATTAAGTCATCTGATTTATATATTCTTTACTGTAATGAGCTATATTATATTCATAGTTAAATGACAATAATATCTGAATTTTCATCTTCATATATAAATTTGCATTAAAATGGTTTATGAAAATCCCCATATTTTTTTTCTTTTTTTGTGGTACACATGGGCAACATATTCACTATTATGGAAATAATACTTTTAAATACAACAATAAACATATATATGTATAACTTACATACACTGTAACAATATGTCAGCCCTCCCAGGTAAACCAGATGGGAAACACGAACTAGTTATTTATTGTAAGGCTACATTAACAAAATCTGAAGGAACAAACTTCCCATCACTTCTATTAATTGCTTGATCCCTTAGGGCAGGGTCCTTCCTAAATTTCATCCTTTCATTGCCTTTTTTGTCTGATTCTTTTCTGGACAGCATCTCTTTCCTCAAGGTGCTTGACACATTCCATTGCAAACTACAAGTGGCTTTGGTCTCATGGCAGAACTGAACATCCTGGTTCATGTGGAGGATTTTTAAAAACTTGTAATGACTCCATTCACTTCAGTTCTAGCACAAGAAAGATGCTTGAATTCTTTGAGGAAACTGATTTGAGTTTAATCATCTGTGAGCAAAAACTCTTTCCATAAAGATCAGTAGGGTGTCTAAGGTTCTGGACATTCACTGAGATGCTAAGTAAAAGCATTGTAATTCCAGAGTAAATACATACATTCTATCAACCAGTATCATCATTATTTCTAGAACCACAAATATTTGCAATATGATTGATTTCAGCTTCCATAAACTGGGGGAAAAAAATTATTGCCTAAGTGTACTAATTTGCAGATAGTCGCTGAAAATCTCTTTGACTCAGCCCAGGAATGTCCTTGAGAAAATAATAATATTCTATTATCTTGAAAGGCATACAAGATCACTGTTCTATGCAATATGTATGAAATAATAATAATAACAACAACAGCAACAACAAACATCCACATCTGCCTTTCCCAGGTCCCTTGTAAGGATTCGATAGGTAGACAAAAATGCCAAATCCAGTCTGAACATCTGGCTGACTGTGCGAATAATAATAATAATCTTCAATAAAATTTACTGACAGCAGAATGGTGGTTCTTATATTTTATTTCCTGGTTTATACTGTAAAGAATTTAGAGAGGGGGAAAAGTTCAGAATTAATTATGCATAGTTTGTTCTACGTATATGCCAAGAAGAAAGCAAGCTGTGCCACTTCTCCTGGCATAAGATTTTATTTGATTGATATAGATTCAGTTTTGTTTTCTGCAGGAATTTCCCTCTATTTTATCCAGGTAATAGCAATTTTGTTAGGTAGGTTATTCTGAGAGACAGTAGCTGTTCCCAAAGCCATCAACATAAAGACAGATTTTAACCTAGCTCTTCTGAATCGTACGTCTGTGACTTAGTTTTCAATCCCCACAAAATATTTTCCCCCTTTGATTAAAAACACATGCTATTGTTTTATATATAATAGCACGGTATTATTATCCTGCAAGTCACCAGCTTCCTTACATGATCTCACAGTTGCCAATTCAACTATTTATATTCAAGACATCATGCCTATTGTACAAGGTTAAAAGGTGAAATGAATCTAAAGCAAAATACAAGGCAGTTTCTGCTTCTCATAGCTGGAAAAGAAAGTTTTGATTGGAAAAAAAGTATATTCAGATATAAGACGACAAATGATTTGATCTTATAAGCGAACCTATACTTCAATATTGTCATCAAGAGCAAGATTTTTTAAAATGCTACTTCAGACACAGCAGATACCAAGTGTACTTGTCAATATGCATATGATATTTTTGCTATTTCATAATATATGCCACTACTCAGATAGACATGAGACAGGGAGACTTATGCTGTAAATCCACATTATAATTTCTCTGCTAAAGAAATTACACAATTTGTCTCCTAAAGGATTCACACTTACCGATAAATTAGAACTTCATCATCAGAGCAGTTGTATTGTAGCTGGTACATTTTAACTCTTGGAGCTGACTTGCTTACTGACCATTTGACTAAAGCTGAAGTAGTTGTCACCTCAGAAACCGAGACTGCCCTATCTGGTGGCCCCTTGCTTTCTCCTCGATTAGACTTGCTGGAACTTGTGATGTCAGAAAATCTTGATTTAGGAGGGGCTGTCCGGCCTGTACCATTGCTGAGATGTGGAAGCTGGACAATGGATAACTCAACTGTTGCAGTAGACTCTCCAGCAGCATTTGCTGCTATGCATGTGAATATTCCAAAATCCTTAGAGGTTGTGATAAGGATTTCCAAAGTGCCATTGTCATAAACTACTGTTCTTGAAGAATTGCCCATAAGTCGATCATCTGGTGCAACCCAGTGAATGACGGGAGATGGATCTCCAATAGCTTTGCACTTTAAGGTGGCAGTTTGTCCTTCTAAAACTAACAATTTGTGAGTATGTTGAGTAATCAGAGGGGGCTCACAAACAAATTCCTCCTCCCGGACATACCAAAAATATCTTCCCTTTAAACCTGGAGGAGAAGCACAAGTTTCCATATCATCATCCCTGTCCAGCCGCCGTAGCCACAGTAGCTCACAGTTACAATGCAAAGGGTTTCCTCCAAAGCTCAGAGATAAAGGTGGGGAAAATGGAGTTGTAGTTAATGGAGATATTTGAGACCTGGCAAAAATGGGATCAGGAGGAAGCTTCTGAAGTCTGTTGGAAGTTAGATCCAACCTGGCTAGTTTCTGAAGATCAGCAAAGGTCCCCTCTGTGATATAATCTATCAAATTATGATCCAAACTAATCTGGTGCAAGTTTATCATCTTCATGATGGATTCCCAAGGGATGCTTCTGAGGTTATTATAAGAAAGATCCAGATCTTCTAAAGTAAATAGAAAGTCTTCAAAAGCTTCATCTGAAATATAATTTAGTTGGTTGTTGTTTAGAATCAAGTGCTGAAGGTTAATCAAGCCCCTCAAAATATCCTCCCCAATGTCAGGCAACCTATTACTGTCTAAATGCAAAGATCGCAGGCTTTCTAAATCAATGAAAGAATAGGGCTGAATGTAACTGATGGTATTCCTAGACAATGTGAGGTCAACAAGGCCAGTCATGTTGGCAAAGTCCTGTCTGCTGATGTTAATAATAAAGTTGCCCCCAAGTCGGAGTTCAACAGTCCTCCTGTCTATGTCTGGTGGTACAAAAAGAAGTCCCTTGGAAGGGCAGAGAGTTCCCAGTGACTCAGACAGATTTTGACAAACACAGTATTTTGGACAGGCGTTGACCGCAACAACCACTCCAAACACCAGGATGCTGCAGAACAGTTTTTCCATGGTAAATCAACGATGGGGCCTGCAAGAATGAGAAACAGTTTAGAGAATTGCTTACACACACACACACACACACACACACACACACACATACTAAAGTGGCACATTTTAAAACCTAGTGGCATCTGAAGTGTTGTTTTACCAAGCATAATATGACAAATGCATTTAAGCAATACCTCTAAGCATACTGAGAATCATGCTTTGTAGCTCTTTTTCTGGATACTGTTGGTACTTTTAGAAAACATTAAATCTGTTGCTTTTTAGTGTACATTGACACAAATGGCATCTCTTTTATTCTGAGAGCTATTTCTCATTTAGCTAATCATAAAATACTATTTCAGCTGTAAAGTGTAAACTTTTTTTTTTTGAGGAAAAAACTTACATTATTTTAATTCCTTGCAAACATCTCTGGGTTAGGAAAAAGCCCAGAAGTCATTTGATGGTTCACTTGCAGTTTGTTCCAAACGCCAAGCAGGCCCCAAGCAAATTTAAGACCAAGACAGAAACCACAATAAAAATACCAACAGCATACACACAAAACATGAACTCCCCCTCCCCAAATGTATTGGTGTCAGGAAATGTTTATTTAAATGCCTTACATTTGAAAGGAGGGAAGGTATTCTGTGATTGTAAGATGCCCTTAAACTCTGAAGTTAAAAAATCAGGCTGAGTAGGAAATTGGTGCAAAGAAGACAAGGCTGCTTCAAACATGTTGAGGTGGTCAGGATGTTCTTTTTCATATTTAGGTGGGAGAGGAAATTTGTAACCTTTTTTAAGGGACAATTGTAGCACTTAAGTTATAGTTTTGGGGTGTTCCGAATCTTCATATGATGGAAACCGTGTCATCAGATATCATCACTTGTGGTAATAATGAGCTTTAAGAGCCAATATGAAAGGATTAGGAGAGGAGGATGAGAGGTGATTTGGTGGACCCTGACTTTCATTTTCAAACAACTTTCTTCAAACATATGCTGGCTAGTGATTATAAAACCCCAAAGGGTATCAGATTAGGAAAGTTACTTTAGCATGTAGATTTGATTCTTTCAGTCACTAAGTGCTGTCCATTACACACATCTTTGCTTCAATAGCTGAATGGCTCCTATGCATTTAGTCTTATGTATTTATTTATTAAGGGACGTGGTGGCTCAGTGGGTTAGGACGCTGAGCTTGTCGATCAGAAGGTCGGCAGTTTGGCGGGTCGAATCCCGAGTGCCGCGTAGCAGAGTGAGCGCCTGTTACTCGTCCCAGCTTCTGCCCACCTAGCAGTTCGAAAGCATGTAAAAAGGCAAGTAGAAAAATAGGGACCACTACGGTGGGAAGGTAACAGCGTTCCGTGCGCCTTTGGCGTCTAGTCATGCCGGCCACATGACCACGGAGACGTCCTCGGACAAGCGCTGGCTCTTCGGCTTTGAAACGGAGATGAGCACCGGCCCCTAGAGTCGGAAACGACTAGCACGTATGTGCGGGGGAACCTTTACCTTACCTTTACCTATTTATTTATTAACAATATCAGCAACATCAATAGCACTTAAACTTATCTACCCCTTCATAGTGCTTTACAGCCCACTGAAAATAGTATACAAAGTCAGCATACTGCCACCAACAATCTGGTTCCTCATTTTGCTAACCTCAGAAGGATAAAAGGCTAAGTCAACCTTAAGCCAGTTATGATCAAACTCCTGGCTGTGGGCAGAGTTAGCCTGCAGTACTGCATTGTAACCACTGCAGCATCACGGTTCTTGATTGACCATCTTTTCCTAGTTCCAAAGGAGATATACTGTACAGCTAAAAAACATTAGCTGTACAGATATATTCTGCATAGGTAGACAGTTCAGACTATTAAAAAATAATAATAACACTATGTAACAATAGCCATGAAATTAAATAATGAATGTATAGATAAGAAAAAAGGACTTCTTTTCCTCTCTTGACATGCTAATACTGTGCAGAAGTCAGTTAAAACAAGAAAAGGTCATATAACAAGAAGGGTAGCATAACCTTCTTTATGTTGGAGATAATTAGTTTTATGATGAAGGATTCAGCACTAGTGTAAATCTAGAAATAGACTATCTCAGAACAAGGTAGAGTTTTTCAGAAATGTTGATTATTTTCTTTTGAAAAATCACCTCTTAGCAAAATATAGAAATAGTAAGCTTTTGCTTTTGCTGCATTTGAATCTGAATTAAGAATTTGCTTAGACCAGTCTTTGAGATTTGCTGCACTTGGAGGATTCCCACTAATGCACATTTCCAGAATAAGACAGTTCACAGCCACAAATCAATGCAATGCAACACAACATCCCTTCTTATATACTGTATCATGATGCAACCTATGAAGAGCCAATCTCCTAGATATGTTTATACTATAAGTATTTTTAGCTCACAATTGTTTAGATTTTGGAGGAGGAGGAGGAGGAGGAGGAGGAGGAGGAGGAGGAGGAGGAGGAGGAGGAGGAGGCAGCTATACTTGGAATACTATATCCAGTTTTGGTCACCACAATGTAAAGATGATGTTGAGACTCTAGAAAGAGTACAGAGAATAGCAACAAAGATGATCAGGGGACTAGAGGCTAAAACAAGTGGTGGGATTCAAATATGTGAACAACTGGTTCTCTGTGTGGATGCCACTTCCAGAAGTCCATTCTGGGCCTGGGCAACAAAAAATTAGCTACTACCTCTGCTGAAGTTGTGCTAACCGGCTGAATCCCACCACTGGCTAAAACATGTAAGGAACTGTTGCTGGAATTGGGTATGTCTAGTTTAATGAAGAGAAGGACGAGGGGGGACATGATAGCAGTGTTCCAATGTCTCAGGGGCTGCAAAAAAGAAGAGGGAGTCAAGCTATTCTCCAAAGCACCTGAAGCCAGGACAAGAAGCAACGGATGGAAACTAACCAAAGAGAGAAGCAACCTAGAATTAAGGAGAAATTTTCTGACAGCTAGAACAATTAATCAGTGGAACAACCTGCCTCCAGAAGCTGTGAATGCTACAACACTGGAAGTTTTTAAGAAGAGACTGGACAGCCATTTGTCTGAAATGGTATAGGGTTTCCTGCCTGAGCAGGGGGTTAGACTAGATGATCTCCAAGGTCCTTTCCAACTTCTATTATTATTATTATTATTATTATTATTATTATTATTATTATTATTATTATTATTATTATTATTATTATTATTATTATTATTATTATTCACATAGTCAGCCAGATGTTCAGACTGAATTTGGCATTTTTATCTTCCTATTGAGTCCTTACCAAGGACCTGTGATAGGCAGATGTGGATGTTTGATGGTATTACAGATATCATCGCAGGATGGAAGCAGTTCCTAGTAAGGCTGTCTTTTACAATTGACTAATGGTGAATTTGTCAATGCCAATGGTGTTCAAGTGGTGCTCCAGTTGTTTTGGGATTGCACCCAAGGCACCTATTACTATTGGTACTACCCTTGCTTGCCTTTGCCACAGTCTTTCTATTTCTACTTGTAGGTCTTTGTATTTTGTTATCTTCTCCAGTTCTTTCTTGTCTATTCTGCTTTTCTCCAGGCACTGCCATGTCCACTATCCAGACTTTTTTGTCTTTCTTATCGACAATTGTTAACTCCGGGGTGTTATGTTGCAGGTGCTTGTCTGTTTGAATTCTGAAGTCCCAGAGCAGTTTAATTTTATCATTTTCCATGACTTTCTCTATTTTATGATCCCATTGTTGCTACTTTGTCGTGCCACTGCTTATAGTCAGTCTGTGCAGTGGTGGTCCACCATTTCTTCAGTTTCTTTGCATAGGCAGCACTTACTGTCTGTCGCTGTCTTCTCAATTTTGACTTTGTATGCATTTGTCCTTAAAGTTTGGTCTTGTGCAGCCGGAATTAGTTGCTCGGTCTCTGTCTTCAATTTTCCTGCTCTTAGCCATTGCCAGGTCTTATTATTATCTGCTTTCTCATCTATTTTTTTAATGTACTGGCCATGTAGTGCTTTGTCTTCCCATGCCTCTATTTTGTTCTTCATTTGGTCTTTCCTGTAGGCCAGTTTGGTCTCTCCAGTAATCAGTAAGCCTTCCTGATATACTAATTTCAGTGCATCTTCATCTTTCTCCTTCAGATATTCTTCCAAAGCCATTTTTTCTTCTTCAACCATCTGATGTACTTGCAGCATTCCACACCCACCTATTTGCCTTGGTAGATAGAATATGTCAATGTCACTGCATGGATGAAGGGCATAATTCATTGTCATTATTTTTCTGGTCTTCCTATCCATTGCTTTTAGTTCTGCTTGAGTCCAGTCCACTATTCCAGCTGTGTATCTAATGACTGGAATTGCCCAAGTGTTGATTGCCTTCATGGTATTTCCTCCATTGAGTTTGGACTTTAAGATCTTCTTCACTCTCTTGATGTAATCTTTTTCTTGACTTCAGTGTGCTTGATGTTGTCAGCTTGAAGGATACCCAAGTATTTGTAATAAACTTCCTCATCCAGACTCTTAATGTTATTTTTGTGGAGCCTCTTGATTCCTTCAGTTTTCAATATTTTTCCTTGTTTGCTAGTAAGTGTGGCACATTTGTCAAGCCAAACTCCATTGCAATATCTTGGCTATATATACGGACAGTGTTGAGCAGCGATTATATTTCAGATGATGTTTTTCCATACAGCTTCAGATCATCCATGTAAAGGAGGTGGAATTGTCTGGCAGATGTTTTTGATGTTTGATAGCCATGTCCTGAGTTATTCAGTATTGTTGACAGAGGAAACAGTGCAATAACAAATAGTAGTGGTGATAATGAATCTCCTTGAAATATTTCTCTCTTGATATTAACCTCTCTCAGTCTTTCACATTGACCTGAAACTTTATCTTCCATTGTGCCATCAATCTTTGCACAATTTTTCTGATGTTTCTACTGACTCCTGTTATTTCTAGGCACTTGATTATCCAGTCATGTGGCAGAGTTAAATTCCTTTTTGTAGTCGATCCATGCCACATTCAGGTTGGTCTTCCTTTTCTTGCAGTTTTCCAAGATTACTTTGTCTATTAGGAGTTGATCTTTTGTTCCTCTGTTATTGGGGCGGTTTACTTTCTGCTCAGGTGGAAAGAGATTGCTTTCAACTAGATGCTGTTGTACTGCATCAGCTACCACACCAGTTAGCAATTTGAAAGTTGTTAGTAAGCAGGTAATTGGCCTGTAGTTGCCTGGTGTTGCTCCTTTTGCTGGATTTTTCATTATTAGGTAGGTTTTCCCAGTTGTTAGCCACTTTTCAATTTCTCCTCCTTGTAGTATATTGTTGAACTGCTTGGCAATGAGTGGATACATAACAGTTAGATGTTTCAACCAAAACCCATTCAGTTCATCTTCACCTAGTGCTAACCAATTTTTTTTATCTTCCTTGCTCTTTTTTTCTACCATTTTTGTTGTTATTAATAGTTCTTTCATTTCAACTTCTGTTTTATTTGCATCCACCTATTTTATTATTATTATTATTATTATTATTATTATTATTATTATTATTATGAAGAAGAAGAAGAAGAAGAAGAAGAAGAAGAAGAAGAAGAAGAAGAAGAAGAAGAAGAAGAAGAAGAAGAAGAAGAAGAAGAAGAAGAAGAAGAAGTTCTCATTATGTTCAACCATGCAAATAAATAGAGGACAATTCAAGCATATGTTTAGCTTTACCTTCTCTTATAAACTAGAATCCTGTGGCTTTCTAACCATGCTGTTTATGCAAATCTCTATTACAGTTAGCAAAGCTTTGAGCTTTGCATTTATCCATTAGTAACAGACAGTGGGCTTTTGGAATCTTAAATTGGAATTATATTCTGCAGCTTTAATTTAGTGTGCTATCCTAGAAGCTTCAACTATAAACAGAGAACAAAGGCTTTAGAAAACAATTTGAGAATGAGATTGATACATTAATTAGCAATGAGCAGAGATTTCTTTACCTACTCCTTCCTCTATTGCCTAGCCCAAATTTTATTTTTTTTCAAGGTTTTTGTGTCATATGGTTTCTCCTTTTAGTGTGTTCTATTTCCCCAATTACCATTTGGGGAGATGCTGTTATGTTTCACTGCACTCCTGAGAGCAAGTTGACATCAAGAAGCATAATTGAGGAGAAGCAATTGAACATAGTTTTGGGAGATAGGTAACAATATCAAACAAAGGACAACTTAAGCTATGTTTATAACTTCTAATACATAGGAATTAAGTTTTCCAGGTGTATGTATGAAAGAGAAAGAGAGAGTCTGTGTATTATGAAAGTTGCATAAATAAGAGTGGTGCCTTCTATTCTCTCTTTGTGCTCATGATACTGATCATTCTATCCCAGAGAAAAACTTCAAATGGATTTTGTTTGTTGGGAGATTAAATATGTGGAACTCTGTCAGACCACACTGCCACTTTGAGGCTTCTCTCACACTTTTACATTTCTTAAGGAATAGATAAAACAGTGGAAAGAAAGAAAGAAAAGCAAGAGTAAAGAAGCATAAAAATAACATACTACTTAAAATATGTATCCCTAAGCTAATATCTATTTATTTCCTAAATTTCCTATTCTTTTTAACCATAATTAAAAATATGTTTAATCTTTAAACATTCCATTTAATACATCTAGTCATTTATCCTTTAGCTCTTATTCAAAACATTTTATCCATTATAATTTTCTTAAATTCAATCACATTTAAATATCTAAAACATTTCCTTTATCTAAATCATTTCAACTTTTTTATATTACTCATATCTAGAAAGAGAACATAAAAGGAAAAAAAAAGCATACTATATTATATTTAGAGAATTCATCCCTCTAAGAGTGACATATATATTCAAAAACTTTTCTATTTCTTTAACCACATTCAAACAAATGTTTCTTTTTAAGTATTCTCTCTGGTAAGTCCTATCATCTATTTTCTTAGTTTCCACTTTAGTCTTTTTCTTTTGCCCAGTGTCTTTCTTAATCAATGTATTTTGCTGAATCAAAAAGTTTTTCCATGTGTTCGTAAATCTTGCTGTAGATATAAAAAGTAAATCAGGACAAGTGTCTTTGTATGGGACTTCCACTTTTCCATGTTTGTTGAAAATCTTTTTCTTTTTCTTTCTCTTCTCTTCACTTCTCTTATCATTTCTTTTCTCTCCAATGTTCCTGACATCTCTACTTCTCTGTTGTTGTTTTCTGGGATTTTTTTTGTTGTAGAGTTAACTTGGAAATAGATTGATTTATATTTTCAAAGTTGTTTTAGATTTCTTTGTGGTTTAAAGTCATTGTTTGAATTAGTTGCAATATACTATATATCTCCTCCGATGAAGTATTTATGTTTTCTTGATATGTTCTTTCTACATGTCTCTGATCCATGATAGCCAAGAATTTGAGTTTTCCTCTTCCTTTCTTTTCTCTGCAAATATCTTTTGAGTCCCAATTAGATAAATATTTGTAATCCAAATAGTTCAAAAAAGATTTTTTTTCTGAAATTTATAATTCTCTCTTTGCCTACAGCCCAGGTTATTGTCTTTTTTTTCACAGCTGTTCTTTGTTGTTCTTTGAAGTCACAGATTAGTTTTCCCTAGATTTTGCCAAGTCTTATATTAAAGTCATAGCTGTCATAGTCTTCATCTGCCACTAGGTATCAGCAACTATTTGTTTTTCAATTTGTAAAATTAACAATTATGTTTTAAATGAGAGTCATATCAATTCAAACAATTTTAGATTTATCCAGATTTGAGTTTTAAGTTTCAGGTTTTATATTTATTTCACTTCCGTATATTTTGATCCTCCACAAAAAGATTAATTTGCTGCTTCCGTTAGTATAAGTGTGGGGCAGAAATCCCCCTCCTTCCCTTCTTGGGGATCTTTTCCAGGAAATTAAGCATAAAATAGAAAAGAGAAGATCAAATTCCTCACCCAGTTTCAAGCACGCTATTCAGAGTTGTGCTGGTTAGTGTTTTTAGACTTCGGTTGTTAGTAGCTTGGGCTGGTTGATGCAATACAGCCAGCCTTTCTCCTGTCGGGTTAGAAGGCTTCCCCAAAGCTAAACGGAATGGTTGCAGCTGTTTCAGAATCTCTTGAGCACCCTTCTTTCTTCATCGCCTCTCTGGGGTGATTTAGACCCATTTAGGGTCCCCTGGTAGGACAAAATTAGCCCCGGGGGTGCGGAGAATCCGCAACCCCATGACTGGTCGCTACCATGCAAAACCAGAAGTCTCCTCCTCACAGTTACTGTTTTTGAGCCAGGTTTTGCCTAATCTGTACTTGTACTTTTGATTTTTCCTGCCCAGGTGTACAACCTTGCTTTTCTCCACATTAAATATAATTTTGTTGGATAGGAACCATTGTTCAAGTCTGTCAAGATCTTTTTGGATCCTGTGCTTGTCTTCTGGGGTGTTGGCTATTCCTGCCAGCTTGGTGTCATCTTCAAATTTGATGAGATCCCCTTTTCTTCCCCATCTAATTCATTTAAGAAGATATTGAAGAGTACTGGGCCTAAGACGGAACCTTGTGGTACCCCACTGTTTACTTCCCTCCAATCATTTCTAGTCTTTCCTGGGGCAACCTTACTCCTAATCCCCAAGATGATTATTCACATTGACCTTGATACAAACCAAAGTACATCTTTCAAGTCATTTGAATGGAAGGAAAAAATATGGGCCTAATGATAGCATAAAGGGTTTCAAGTCGAATTGAAAGTCCAGCTGTGCACCTTCCTTTATATTTATATTTATTAAATTTTATACCGCCCTTCTCCCGAAGGACTCAGGGCAGTGTACAAGGCAATAAATATAAAAGAAGTACAAAAGTTAAAAAAACAATTAAATATTATGCCCAATATAAACAGTAATTAAAACCATGTTAAAACCCTGACCCTAACCTATCAAACCAGGCCAGATTGCTCAAATAAATAGGTTTTTAGATCCCGCCGGAAGGAGCGAAGGTCGGGGGCCATCCTGAGCTCGACTGGAAAGCGGTTCCAAAGGTCTGGCATGCCCACAGAGAACACCCTCCCCCTGGGGGCTACCAATCGACATTCTTTGATCGGAGGCACCCTGAAGAGGCCCTCTCTGTGGGAGCACACTGGACAGAGGGAAGTTGATGCCGGCCGCAGGTGTTGTCGTAGGTAATCCGGACCCATGCCATGTAGGGCTTTGTAAATCATTACCAACACCTTGAATCTCACCCGGAGGGCAACCGGCAGCCAATGCAGCTCATGGAGCAAAGGTGTAACATGGGAGTATCGGGAGACTCCCAACACAACTCGCGCGGCTGCATTCTGCACCATTTGGAGCCTCCGAGTGGTCTTCAAG
Source organism: Vipera ursinii (assembly GCF_947247035.1). Classification (NCBI taxonomy): domain Eukaryota; kingdom Metazoa; phylum Chordata; class Lepidosauria; order Squamata; family Viperidae; genus Vipera; species Vipera ursinii. Next base: position 299,292,961 of record NC_139512.1, read on the forward strand.
GGCAGCCCCATGGATGAAGGTAATAAAAAGCTGAAGAAGATATTGGGAGCTGGAGGAGCTGCTGCCATGGCTGTCAGTATCTACCCAAGTGGTAGAAAGTGAAGAAAGTGGCATGCTGTGGATGACATCTGTCAGGGGTAATAAAATAGAGAAACTGGCATGCTGTCAGGGGTAATAATGTCAACAGTGTTGTATCATACAGAGTATTCTCTCCATTCCATCAGTTATCAGGAATTGTATAAAAGCCTAACTAACCACATGTAGCTAATTTTTCATGATCATTAAACCATTTCTATAGGAAGCCCTTGAAAAAGACATGAATTCAATCACATCTTCTTGTTTGCATTCTTTGGCATCTGGGATCCAGAGAAAAGATGCCACCTTTTTAAAACTTCCTTTGCTAGACCTAATTTACTAGCATACTTACCTGGTTACAATAGTCCCCTTGCAAATGATACACCTAAAAAAGAACTTGGCTTAATAGCAAAGTCTCTATAGAATCTACCTTATTTGCCTGCTCTAGACAGTATTTTCCCTTTGGCAGAATCATCTGCTCCATTACCCAATGTTTCCATCTATGGTGAACACTTATCCTGGCATCTCCTCCCATAGCTGTTTTACTCATCTGCAAATGTTTTACAGAAGACCTGTGATATCTTATTACTTTGCTGATTTGTATTTAATAGGCTTCCATAAGTAGCATTTTTTCACCAACACAAGGTAATTTTCTGGGTGCCAAGTGAAAAATAGCCTTTTTAGACCTCTTACCACATAGTTCAGCATGAATTAATAAAAATAATAAGAAGAATCACAACGACCTTTTTTTTGTATTTAAATCTCTGTCATAAAGATACAGGTATTGAGAAGTGGTATTTAATTTTTAGGGATGTCTCCAAGGAACTTTGTTTAAAAATTATGTATTCAGTCACTGAGCTTTGCATATAAATTACAAATAATCTTTGCATATATTGGTAATATTATGAGGTAATTTGCATATTAATAGCTTGAGTGTGTGTATGTATCTATGTGCTTATGAATGGTATCTAGCAAGAACCATCTAAGCCACTGGGTGAGATCATTCGTGGTTTTGGGGTTGGGTATCATCAATATGCTGATGATACCCAGCTTTTCATCTCTACCCCAAACCACCCCAGCGATGCCCTTGATGTGATGTCCCGTTGCCTGGAGACGGTTCGGGTCTGGATGGGGAGGAACAGGCTTCGGCTCAACCCCGACAAGACTGAGTGGTTGTACGTGCCGGCATCTTGGGAAATTCAGATTACTCCATCCCTAATTATGGGGGGTGAGTTATTACCCCCCGTAGATAGGGCTTGCAACTTGGGTGTCCTCCTAGATTCGCACTCCTTGGAAGATCATATAGGAGCTGTGACTAGGGGGGCCTTTGCCCAGGTTCGCCTGGTGCGCCAGTTGCGGCCCTATCTGGACCGGGATGCCTTGCATACAGTCACTCATGCGCTCGTGACCTCTCGTTTAGACTACTGCAATGCTCTCTACATGGGGCTGCCCTTGAGGACTACTCGGAGGCTTCAGCTGGTGCAGAATGCAGCCACGTGAGTGGTGGTGGGGGTCTCCCGATACTCCCATGTAACACCTCTACTCCGCAAGCTGCATTGGCTTCCGGTTGCCATCCGGGTGAGATTCAAGGTGCTGGTGATGGCCTATAAAGCCCTAAATAGCACGGGTCCAGATTACTTATGGGAGCACCTGCTGCCGGCATCAACTTCCCTTCGTCCAGTGCGCTCCCACAGAGAGGGCCTCCTCAGGGTGCCATCTGTCAGAGAGTGTCGACTGGCGGCCCCCAGGGGGAGGGCGTTCTCTGTGGGTCCGCCAGACCTTTGGAACCGTTTACCGGTTGAGCTCCGGATGGCTCCTGACCTTCGCTCCTTCCGCCGTGACCTAAAAACTTACTTATTTGAACAAGCCGGCCTGGTCTGATGGGTTTGGGGTGTTTTAATATTAATTTTATTATTTTTACTGTAATTGGGCTACAATGTTTAATTCTTTTTTAACTTTTGTACATTGTATTTCTATTGTATTTATTGCCCTGTACACCACCCTGAGTCCTTCTGGAGAAGGGCGGTATAGAAATTAAATTATTATTATTATTATTATTATTATTATTATTATTATTATTATTATTATTATTATTATTATTATTATTATTATTATTATTATTATTATTATTACATGTCAGCATGCTTTTTCTTGGGATAGGCAAATCTGTCAATTTTACTTGGCTCAGTTTCTATTTTTTTAGTGATGAGCAAGGACCCCTGATTTGCTTGGTCAGATCCTCAGCTCCAAAAGTACCCCTACCTACCTACTTTGTGTTAGTCTGACTCATCCCACCCAGTTCTTCATATGAATCAGGGACAAGGGAACATCTTTACTGTATATACAGGAAAACATAAACACAACATGGTGCATATAATGTTTTTACTTATGATCAGAATGGGGTGTTTGCAAGATTCTTATGGTAAGCATGTAAAGTAACGCAGATATTGGTGTAGGTTTTTTTTTTCTTCCCCCAATTCCATGATCTGTGGAACCATGAGGCATTAGGCATGGGATTGCCTCTAAACTGTATAAGTAAAAAAAGCCTTGCTCTATCAAGTATGAGATCATTTAATACAGCTTCAGGAAGGGAGCAAAGCAGTGCTGGGAAACTCATAATCTTGACTGAAGGGTGACAGTTCCTTTAATTGCTACTGTTCAGCATTTAGTATTTAAAAGCATGTGGTCTATGATCTGGCAAAGGGCCATCAATATTTGCAGTCATAAATACTCTAATACAGGGATCTAAAAACATACTTGTTCGAACAAGCCGGCCTGGCCTGATGGGGGATTGGTGGGGTTTTTATTGTATTTTATTGGGGTTTTACTATGTATTAATTGTTTTTAGTGGGCATGTATTTAATCATTTTTTAACTTTTGTAATTCTGTGTTTTTTATTCTTGCCCTGTTCACCGCCCTTAGTCCTTCGGGAGAAGGGCGGTATAGAAATATTAATAAATTAAACTAAATTAAAATTAAATCCCCAACCCCCTTTCTGTAGACTGGTACTGGGCTGTGGCCAGTTAGGAACTGGGCGGTGCAGCTGGAGGTGCACCTCCAGGCAAGAGGTGATACTACAGGGGTCTGAGCAGGGAGAGTGGCTGGGCAGAAACTGTCTTGCTCAGTGCAAAGGTCGTCCGGCAGCTGCACTTGCAACTGGCTATTCCTCCTCCTGCTAATTCTCCTTCCTCTTCTTCCTCACTTTCCTCCTCTCCCCCTCCCAGCACCCCAGCTGAGCTTGCATGCCCTTCGTGCAACTCTCCAAGTTTGCAAGACCAGTGTGTGCCAGCCCAGCTTGAAACTGGGAGATTCCTCAAAGCCTCATTGGAAGGGGATCCTCCCAAGGTATGTGTGTGTGAAGGTGTCTTTTTGTCAGGGTGAAAATAGGGGCAGGGAGAAGCTACCTTTCACCTTCAGCCCTGCCATCTCTAAGGGATCCTCTCTCTCATCTGCAACTTTTCTGAGACCGCTGGGCTAAGTTGTACTTCAACCGGACTTTTTTGCTTTTGTTCCAGGTGCCTCGTGTTTTGGCAACATCCTGCCTGCTTTTTGTGGTTTATTGTGGTGAGTGTATGTGTGTGCATGTTCCTCCTTTCTTCTGCAGCTCTCCAAGTTTGCAAGCCAAGTGTGCTCCTACCTGGCTTGCAAAGAAGGAGAGGGAGGAGGAGGGGAGAGAAGCTACAATTTCCCCTTAAGCACTGTGTCTCCAAGGGAATCCCTCATTTGCACCTGTTCAGAGACTGCTGGGCTAGCGCAGTGCTGAGGTGGTTTGGTCTCTCTGTCTCTGTGTGTCTGTCTGTCTGTCTCTCTGACTCTGTCTCTCTCTCACACACACATGATGTTCTCAGCACTTCCTCAACATGCTGGGTTTTGCTGGAAGGCTGAGTTTAGGACTATCTCTTCCTTCCTACTTTCTTAGAAGCAGAAAGTCACTGATCTAATCTAATACAATATAGTAGTGATAGAATTCAGTGCATTATATTTGTTTGTTTGTTTATTTAGAAAATTTTCAATTAATGTAATGCACTAGAATCGCTCTCCAGCCCTAGATTGCTCTCCAGCCCTAGATCTAGGTGGCAGAAGCATTTTCCAAGCCTCTGGAGCCCGGATTGGGCCACTGGCATGCCGCAAAATCATCCCGCAGCCATGGATATGAGCTCCAGAGCTTGGAAAAGGTCTTTGTTAAGTGATGGCAGCGGCAGCAGCATGATCTGTGTGGTGGGTGGGTGAGCAGCGGCAGCGTGATCTGCGCAGAAGGTGGGGTGGCAGCAGCAACACGATCTGTGTTGTGGGGGGGGGGAAATGGGGTTGATGGCAGTGTGGTTTGTGTGGCGGGTGGGGGGAAAACCTGCCCCACTTGTTTCATGGCTGCTTTTGGCTGAGCCACATTGCAGTAGCATTGGGCACAATACGCAAGACGGCAAACAGCTGCATCATGCCGAAACTAGCCATTTGCCGTCTGCTGCCCAATGCTGCTGCCATGAGGCCGCAGAACAAGCTGGGTGGCGGTAAGAAACCAGAAAAAAGTGATAAAGTACAGGTAGTCCTCACTCCCCTTTAATATCTTCTCTTCCCCACCCCCTTTAATATCATCTCTTCCCCACCCGCTTTCATATCATCTCTTCCCCACCTGCTTTAATATCATGTCTTCCCCACCCCCTTTAATATCATGTCTTTCCCCACACCCTTTAATATCATCTCTTCCCCCACCCCCTTTAATATCATCTCTTCCCCTACCCCCTTTAATGTCATCTCTTCCCCCACCCCCTTTAATATAATCTCTTCCCCACCCCCTTTAATATTATCTCTTCCCCCACCCCCTTTAAGATCAGTGAGGCTCCTCCAGTCGACCATGCCCTGGCACTTGCCCTGGTCCCATCCCCTCTCCGCCAGAGACCCTCAGATCCTCCCAGTCATGCCATGGCCCACACAAGTGCCCCTGAAGCGAGTTATGTCAAGCTGGCCATGCCCATCCAGTAGGCCACACCTACCCAGAGGGCCACACCCACCCAGTGGGTCACACCCATCCGTCACCTGATGATAAATAAGTGGGGTTTGGGTTGCAGTTTGGGCGCTCAGTCTCTAAAAGGTTCGCCATCATTGCACTAGACCCCCTCCATCCCATCCCACCCCTGGTCTATGGGGAAATTGTCTTCCATGAAACTGGTCCCAGGTGCCAAAAAGGTTGGGGACCTCTGCTCTAATCCACCATGAATCTATTCATTTAAAAAAAAAACCTCTATTTGGTAATCATTACCTCAACTCTTGGCAGTGAAAGCCATGGGTTCATTATAAGCTGAGTGAAAAAAAATGCCTTCTGATGGGCTTGTTTTTTCTTGATTTTAATTTAATTGGATAATCTTTTTTTAAAAAATCCCATTTATATCCCGCCCTTCTCCGAAGACTCAGGGCGGCTTACAATCTAAGAAGCACAAATCAATGTGCTTAGCAATAGCCTTCATTCTATGTATATGCCTGCTTATTAGGGCTTTCGGGGGGGCCCCAGCGGCATTTTTACAAAGTCAGCTTATTGCCCCCAACAATCTGGGTCCTCATTTTACCTACCTCGGAAGGATGGAAGGCTGAGTCAACCTTGAGCCTGGTGGGACGCGAACCTGCACTAATTGCAGGCAGCTGGTGTTACTTAAGGAGGCATTAGCCCACTGCTCCACCAAGGCTCTTGAGTTTTCAGGTGGGCTTCTCATCTTTAATTGCTATGTGAAAAGCAGTATAATATCCAGACAGTGTATAGATAAGTTTTTCAAATTGTTTGGATGCAAACAAGTGAATATTTGGCTAATCAGAAAAAAATAGTTAATTTAGTATGAGTTCTCATGAACTCAAGATTATCACCTTAAAAAATGGGAGAAAGTGTAATTCATTCATTATGAAACAGAGTTCAACTCATCCACTTTTCCTTTGGATATTAAATTCATATGTAAAATACAAGAATATATAAGCAAATGAATTATATATTTTACAATCTTCACCTATGCTGTTAAATAATAAGGACAACAGTATCTCTATCCTGCTGGCTAACCTGCCTTTGAAATTCTGCATTCTCTGTCCTCCTATATTCACCCTGAATATTTTGGCCATTTATATGATATATTCTTCCAGGAAAACAAGCATTTTAATACATATCTGTAAGGTATTAATACAATGTAAACTCTGTTCTTGGCTAGGCCTCTCATGTCTAATTGCAATATGAGATAATTAACAGCATTAATTACATGAACTATAATTTTGACTCAGCCACTATTATCAGCAGGAAAACATTATATTCAGACACCTTTTGCCTCTGTGGCCATCATCTGTTCCTAACCAATGAGATGGATAGTTTCATTTCCATGGCAACTGAACAGCTTCAAATAAAATGAGAATATAGAAAGGCCTTAGAAAGCACTTCCAATTTATGATACAGGGAGAAAAAATAAATTCTGTCAAATCATTATATAAAAGCAAGAAAGAATATTTATATGAAAATAAAAAAGTATAACAAATAGGAGATTGGAAAACTGGGAAAAGGAGTGATCTTAAGACTTTACAGACAGATAGTCCAGCTACTGTGCAGATCAGTATTTATTACCTCCCTGGTTCATTGGATTCTAATTTATCTTTGCTCTTATCATTTATATTTGTATTGTTAAGAATTTACTACTTAGTTTATTTAATCTTACATTAAGGATAATTGAGTTGTGCTGTAGAGAAATCCAAGTTGCCGTATAATTCTCTGCACAAGAAATTCTATAGTATTGCCTCTAGGCACCACAAAACAGCAACCACAACTGAGAATTATTGCCATTTTATTAGATCTCTTATGAAAATACTGAAGTCTCATCACATCTCATGAGTTCATGATCTCATGAGATGACATTTCAGAGAGAGATCACCAATGTTTTGCAATATTTTTGTTCACTTGCAAACATTTGTATGTCAACTATAATCATAATTCTAGACAGCTTACAATAAACAATAAAATTCTATAAAATACTCTTATAATCAATTCAATTAAAGTATTATTAATAAAACCTATTAATAAAATAGGTTGTTATTATCAGCCAGGTGTGAATGTTATCTTGCAGAGGACTATTTTCACCAATGTTGTGAAACACTATTAGATTTGGGACAGAAACAGCCCAGGGGAGGTGTTGTGAGTTAGCAAGTTGTTCTAGAGCAAGTGGGCTATTAATTAGAAACTTGTTTGCTCTTTAGATCCAAACCCCTAATCATTTTCGGGGTAGCTACATAGAGCATCCTTCCTTACCAGATTGTATAAGGTAAGCAGGTTCTACCTAAAGAAAATGATCTTGAAGTTGACACAGATCTGAACACAAAACAATCACAATAAATTGAATTAAGACTGGCAGTTTACAGGCAGCCAGTAAAGTTCCTTTTCCTTCTTCCATTCAATCATATTTAATTCTTGGGGACTGTCTGAAAAAGGCAGACCTTTTCTTGGCAAGCTCTTTTTTTTTTTACACTGCCCCCATTCTAGGGCTGAAAGAAATGATTGACCCAGTATCACTCAGGGGCTCTGTGCCTAAGGCAAGAATAGAATTCTCAATCTCCTGGTTTCTAGTCTGATGCCTTAACCACCACACCAAACTGACTTCAAGCTTTTTTAGACAGGTGTTATTCTATTAACCTAGATAACACTGCTCAGCCAATGAGATGCTGCATTTGATGCCAACTATAATTGCAGATTCTTCTTTAAGTCCAGTCCAACATAAAGCAAACAACAAACTGAGAAAGGCATGGGTTACCGGTTTTAGTACTTCCTAGTCTAACAGGAGCCACGAGTTTAGGAGAACTCCCAGAGTATGCAGTGATTCCTTCAAATGAAGGGACACCCCCTATACAGATATATAAGGGGCATCTCTAATACTCAATGGTTTCTAGGAAAAACAAAAGGGAAACTATTCCTTCTTGCTAGGATTCAACTGTACTCTGTTTGCTCCAAACATTGCCTCCAAATACCAAGTCAGAACTTCTGTCAGATCTCCTGTCTCAAAGGGATACCATGGTACTAATGGTTGATGGTATGGAACACTACAAAACAAGAAAGAATACATCCATTCACAAGTTCCATCACTGATTATCCCCAATGTAGTCCCCATCCCATAGTTAGCCCTGAAGCCTGCCTGGAAAGGATTCAGATAATCCATTGTACCCAGAGCTTTCTGTATCCCAAGTTATCTCTAGATTCCAGTTATTGCAAAATATAGTGTGATGATGGCAATGGCCAGAAAATATTGCTGAATCTTTTTTTTAAAGGCCCTCCTACATTTTTAAATAGAGAGAGGCATAACGTTACTTTCTCTGCAAATGAACAGTGCATACCTTTATCAATATTTTGCTAACAAATTGATAGTGATGATATTGAAGTGATGGATGGCTTCTGCCTTTTAAGATCAACTATCAACAGCAGTAACAGCAGTCAAGAAATATGCCACAGACTAGTATTTAGTTGATAGCAATGAAGGCTTTCAAAAACTTATCCAGATATTGTGATGTAGGACAGAATCCTGTAGGAAATGATATTTCTTCTGACACTGTGTGAAAGCTAAATTTGGACTTCAGAGAAACAGGATAGAAAGAGAATTGACACTTTTGGATTTTAATGACTCTGAAGACTCCTCAGAATATCATGGACAGCCAAGAAAACAAACAAATGGATCATAGAAATAATTGGTCCAGAATTCCTACTTGAGGCACAAATGATGGGGACCATATTTTGGACTTATTATGCAAAGACATAGCTTTCTTGAGAAGTTTATAATGCTGGAAAAGGTGGAAGGAAAGAAGAAGACCACAAATAATAGAGTGGATAGACACAATTAGAGCAGAAATTTGTGCACTATTGGATGACTTGAGTGCCAGTTTGGGAACAGATCATCCAGAAGAAAGCTTATAGATTGATTGCTAGAAGTTGTCACCAATTTAATGGCACATAATCAATTTATTGCTAATTCAGTGTGAATTTCCAAGAAAGAATACAAAATACCTAGTTAAACTGGAACAGTTAATTAATACTTATAATCTTACAGTGGTGAAGTATAAATGTAACACTATATGTCTGATTCAGTTTTATGTAGTATGTTTATACCTCTGCATAATAAATTCTTGGTTTTTAAACTTCAGTGTCTAGCAAAAAAATAGTTCTCAGTTTGTGCCACGTTCAACCACAAATTAAAAATGACTTTGGAACAGAGATATTTGGATTGGAAAACAGTTTCTTGTGAATTAGGCTTTAGTTTATGTAGTAGTTTAAAACATAAGACAATTTTTATAGTCCTTTCTATAATCAAAATAATTTAATGCTTTGATTGGATAAAAATGTGCATTGCCAATTAAATTTAGAAGCACAATCTCAATCTGTGGCATGCTGTTGTGAATTTGGCTTGAGACATTGTAAAGATATGCCCAGCTGCAAGATGCACAATGAAGCAGTGCTCAGTTGTGTTACTTGAAGCCAATGACTAAAATATGGCAAATCATTACAAACAAATTGTTTTTCAGTGAAGAGAAGAAATTTTGCAAGTCTTATAGATTGGAGTTCCCAACCGATGCTCTGTAGCCGGGGTAGTTTGCGTGGCCCATTTGCACATGCACGAATGGGCCGCTAGCTGCCATGTGTGTGTGGGTGGCCGTTCGTGCATGCACACAGTGCCAGTGAATGCCACATGCACGAACAGGGCTGCTAGTGCTGCACCAGTGTGTATGGCCCTATATGTGCATGTACTCTCTCTCTCTTGCATATGTGATTAATAGTAAAGGTTAAAATGGGCTATCTAGACACCATAAAAGCATCATGCATCTTGATTCAAGCACTATTGTTGCCTTCAGAATACCCACAAAACAACAATATATCCTTCCTTAGCCATGATAAGATTTTCTTCTTTTCATTGAGTTAAATTCTCCACACAGGAGCTAAAATGGGCCTTCAGAGAATGTATTGGAAACCATTTGAATTATTGTTTCTGTGTTTTATCATGTCCACATATACTGAATCATTAAAGGCCTGATGTTAACCTGTTATTTAAAGTTCTGATGCAATAAGTGATTTCTGCAAAAAAAAAAAAAAAAAAACAGCAACCGTTGCTTCTTGATCCAGCCAACTGGCTTTAAAATGATCGACAAATACATCTCAATGTAAACAACGTGGGAGTAATTAGCTAAACCTCTGGAGTCTTTAGCAAACTTAGATCATGTTTGCTAATTCAAAGTAAGGCAGATAAAATCCATCAACGTAAGACAATATGCCATGCCTTTCCCAATGTTTTTTTCCCCCCAAAATGGTTGGTCATGCAGCCAGCCGGATGTTTAGACTGGATTTGACATTTTTATCCACCCATCAGGTCTGTTCAAAGGACCTGAAGCAGGCATATGTTGTTGTCTGATGGCATTAAAAGGTACTGTTGCAGGATATAGGCTGTTTTAAACGAATCAGACTTATACAGTTGACTGATGGGGATTTTGTCAATGCTGTGATGGTGATTATTATTAATAATAAAACAGTTCAGTGCAATGCTAGATGCTGACTTATTTTGATAGATTTCCAGTTTTCTAGAAGTGAGAAAATAAGTTCTCACTCTAAAAAAGTAAAAGTTCTCCCTCTGCAAAAAAGTAGCATCTGATTCAAGTATCTGGGTTTCATTTTGTAGGATTCAACATTCTGACATATTTTGTTCTCTTCCATTGTCTGCTTTTCCTTTCCTTTAAGTATACATTTTAAATGCCAACTTTCTGGAAGCTATATTGAGAAAGCACTCTTTGTCACGGTGACATTCTGTCACCATGACAGAAAGGCAACTACATTATGAGAATAGTGAAAAGACATAAAAATATGAAAAGAAAGTGCTGTGTATGTGCATAAAATGTGATATTTTTGCCATATCCTCAAAATTAATGAAACATACCTACATATTTTCTGCTATTATCTCTGATATCTCTGCACTTCTGGGGGAAAAATGGCAAACTGAAGATGACTCCACTAAAAGTGGAGCAGATGACTGCAGTGGAATGTATAATCTGTTCATACAATGGCTATTTGTCCCAAAGGTGCTTTTCAAAAGGCAACTGGTCTTTTTTTCCCCTTGAAAATATTTCACTTCTCATCAAAGAAGCATCTTCAATTCTGACTGAAAGGTGGGAATGGAAGGATTTGTATTTTTTGCAGTCATTTGGTTAGCACTCTGAAGGTTGGCTGTTAGCTCAACCACATGACATCAACGGCAAGGTGGCTGAAAATAATATAAACCCTTCTATTCCCCACCATTTAGTCAGAAATGAAGAAGCTTTTTTCATGAGAAATTAAAACATTTTCAAGGAAAAAAACACCTTTGGGACAAGCATGACCTGGACGATTGAGAATTTCCATAGACATGGTTGTTTGTAATTTCTCTCTGGACAAGGAGAGAATTTGAGATTGTCCACAAGTACCCAGACAATTGTGCCTTCCAAGGAGACCTCAAGGTAGTGGTCTCCAGTGGTTTAAAGATCTGGCATAATAGGGAATAGCTACTTTGCTCAATATGTGGGCAGGACATTTAAAAACACTGGGTTCACATACTTCTTTTCCTACTTATTTTGGAAATTGTGAAAAACAATTTTTTTTCAGATACTAGGAATCTTCAAATCCTTATATATTTTACTCTTTTCTGGTTGGTAGAGACATTCGGATCACATGGGTTCCATCCAATATACAGCAAGTAATCTTTTGATTTTACAAGAATGCTCTTTGTTTGCCTTTTCAGTTTTAGAACTTTCCAAGCCCCGTATGACCCTTAAGGAAGTCAAATTGTCATTTGGGAAAGAGCTCTACATAAATAAAATCACAGAATCATAGAGTTGTGCAGTTGAAAAAGACAAGGATCATCAACAGAATGATGGAAATTAACCCATTTTAATGAGGTGATTGGCTGTCCAATCTTCTCTTTAAAAATTTCCAGAGGTGAAGAATCCAAAGTATAAACAAGGAAAAAAAATCTATGTTCTGCTTTTTGTGAGAAACACAGCTATATACATTTGATTAATAAAATAAGTATCTGCATAAAATTTTTGGCTTGTTCGTTGTCTACATTTATTTGATGTTTGCATTTTCTATTCCTGGAAAATGTCTGGGATGCTCAGTATAGCAATTTATTATAATGTGTTTAGATTTCCATAGACCTAAGCTCATCTTCCCTCCAGAGGTGCTCTATTCAGTTCAAAAGAAAGTACAATGGGAAACCCATAGAGGGATTGACAAGCAAGGCTTGCCTTCTGGGAAACTGAATGGGAAAGTTCTAACCTCAGAGGAAATCTATAAGAGCATTAGAAACTCCCGAAGCTTTCCACTGGGAAACTGATTTTGTAGCATCTACTCTAAGGTCAGTTAATTTTAGCCATCCCCCATATTATATGCTGACAATGAATCACTTTTACAAGTTTGTAAATGTGCATGGAGGATTAGTCAGCTCTTTTGGAGTTGGCTACAATTTTGCTTCCTCAGCAAACTCCTCTGAAATTTGCAGCTCCAATCTTCCTTCTCTATTACAACAAAATAACAAAAGAATCCATCTGTGACCCACATGGAACCCTCTCCTACTGTGCAACACGAGACTGCTCATTGAGTTAGTCCTGTTTTCCTCTTCCTGGTGTTGCTGCTTCTAATTCTGGTCCAGATTCCCTGCTGCTCAAAATGCAGCATCTCCCAGGGTGGGCTATTATTATGAGTTTGCTCTAATACAGCTAAATGATTGTATGGCCTTCTGCTTCCCAACTATGCTAGAGAAAGAGATCATAAAGCTTGGATCCTTATTTTTCTGTTTGGTTTGATCTTTGATTGTTATTTTTTAAAAACTTGTAAGTCCATGGTGGGGGGGGGGAAGTGTTTTTGCTGCCACCTGCTTTAACATGGAGTTATGAAATGACTTGTTTAAGTTAACTAAAAAGAAGAAATAGTAGAATTCAGGATGATGGCTTAAAATAGAACTAAATCTGAAGTGGAAGCACATGTTCCTGTCTGTATTGATCCTCTTCCTCAACTTTGGTTGACTTTTTTCTCTTTAAGTGATTTCCCCCCCCCCAAAGGAAAATACTGCTTTAGTTGCCTTCAGTTAGGACACAGTGAGAACAGATCTGGCTGTTTCTATGGCCCACAATGGGTCAGCCAATTAACAGTCCTGACTGGGATCAGAAATGCAGCAAAAATAAAATAGAAATAATAAGCACGTACAAAGAGATTTGAGATGGTTCTTCAGTCTGAGAAACTGAGTTACAGTACTGCACATCAGAATGAAACACTGAAGTGGTCTGACTTGATTTGGGTTTAGCAACACAGGTGCAGAAGATTCTTTAAGCATCAAGAGTAAAGCGTGCACTATTCCGATCTGAAGCAGGCCAGTGTGCTTTTTGATTTGACATTTACAGCTTTGTTGTATCTGTCAGCAGGACTTAAAGGAAGCCATACTTGTACAGCAGATGCATGGTCCCAAGAAAATCTGGGAGAAAGAATAGGCAGGAGGAAGAATAAATTGCTACATATCCTTATAGTTGGTGGGGTAGGGAATATTAATCTGACCTGAAGAAGAATTGGGAGCTGGGCTCAAATCATCACCAGTAAGATTTTTTTGTAGCTATCCCATCATCGCCACATAATTCTAAATACTCCCCAAACAGTAGTGTTCCTTGAAGAGAAGAAAAGGAGAAGGAGGGTAAGCTGAGTTTCTTATATTTAAAGAGGGCAGAGAATAAGGAGTAACAAATAACCTTAAAGAATAAATTGGGCCTCACTTTACAGTTCCTGCTTTTCAACTACTCCCAGAATGGTGGAAATACCAGCTAAAAGAAGCTCATGGCTATAGATGACATTTAAATTAACATTGCAAACAACAGGCTCCATTACCTCAGAATTTGCTCATTGCATTCCTAATATGGTTATTTTCCATGCTTTATTTTTTCCACATTCCCACATAATGGAGCGAAGGAACTGGATGAGGCTGTCGGCAGGCCCAGAGGAAGAGAGAGGGGCTTTTGGAGGAGTTGGTGGCGGCAGCAGCGTGCTCCAGGGGCGAAAAGAAGCAAGGCCTCTTTAAGGAAAAGGTGGAAGAGTCAGGATCAGAAAAAGGAAAGAAGGCGAGGTTGTCGGAATACAAGCGAATTTGAGGGCTAATCCACATGGAGCCCCATTTCCATCTGTCCTGTTTGCCATCGTTCACTCCCTAGAGACTAAAATGGACAATGTGAAATTTGAGCGGGCCACGAACAAGGAGTATATATCAGAGGTGGTGACCCTTTGAGAGCTGTATGCAACGAAATTTCATTTTGATGTATGCCGATTTGTGTACATTCAAAGTGACAATAAAGTTATCATCATAATGCATTTCTACTAGCATAGGCCAATGCATCTCTCCATTCTCTCAGTTGTCTTTTCCCCCAACTTCTTTAACTTCTTTTTTTTTAAGCAAGCAGCTATTCGGTTCAACACATTCCTTCTATGACTTTTTCACTTTTTTCCCCCCACAGCCCATTTTTAGGGCTTCAGTGCGCTTTCAGTTGATGGCCCTTAGGCTCTTTGTATCCAGGACTCTGTTGCTTGCTTGTTTCATTTGAGTACATGCCCATCAAGGTGATGTGCAGTTTAATTATTTTTCCTCAACATTATGACTTATGAGATCTTTATTGGTTACAGGAATTTTCTTCATTGATGTTGGCCAGACCCCAAAACTGCTGACTTCTAATATATTGCACAGAGTGTATCAAATTGAGAGGATTTTGTTGTTGTTTCAGCATGTAAAAGTGCAGTATCATGAAGTGCAGATAGTCCTTGACTTCTAACCACAATAGCAGCTGGAACGTCTGTCACTAATCAATGTGATTGTTAAACTTGAGTTGCACCCAGTTTTATGAAGTTTTTGCCATGGTCATTAAATGACTCCAGAGTCCCCTGTTGATTTTTCTAATCAGGAGCCCCCTGAGAAGGTCACAAATGGGTAACATATGATGCTGGGATGCTGCAATCATCATAAATACATGCTGGTTGCAATTTGATTGCCCAAATTTTAATCACATGACCATGGGAATGCTGCGACAATTGGAAGTGCAAGGGTCAGTCATATAAGTCACTTTTTTCAGGGCTGTCATAACTTCAGATTGTCACTAGCTAATAATCATAAGTCAAGTGTCATGGTTCTGATAGATGAGACCAGTAAAAGCAGAACTCCAAGGCAAAAGGTTTCCTTAAAGAACATATTTATTGGTTACAAAGTATCAGCACAGTCAAAAGTGAAACCAAGTCTTGAGTTCCCTCCCAAGCATTAGAATATTACAAAGTTGAACTTCCCACCCCAGCACTATGTCAGTATCCATGTTCCCCAATACAATACTTTGGTGGGCTTTCTAACAGAAGGCTCAGCCCTCCAAAGGTCAGGCAGCAATGACCTTGGTTCCCACAGGACAATTTATTATTTAGTCTAACCTTAAAACCACTCATCCCCCCCCTCCCAGTACTGTGGTAACTGAAAATGAAACAAAAATAGCTTCAATCAAGATTGTTGCCGTGTTGGCAGTTGGATCTCTAGAGAGAGAACAAATCCTGCAGAAGAAGAAAAGTTAGAGTTAGGAATCTTCCCAAGGCTTATGAGGGTGCTTATCAAAAAATCTACGTTTCAGTCTATCTGCCTTGACATCAATATTTTTTTACTCAAGTAGCTTCTGATAGTGTGTATCCCTTCCACTGTACTAAATCCTCTAATTTTCCCTCTTACAATCTAGAATGAAGAATTTGTTTTATTTCATAATGGGTCTCCCCCTCTACTAAAAGGGGACCAGGTGCTTTTTGGGGAACAAGTTTTAAGGAGGACTCTCTGACAGGTTTTAGTAAACTGCAGTGGAAAACAGGATGGACTTTTCCCAAGAGACGAGGAAGATTCCAAACTCTAACCTTTTTTTGTCTGCAGGATTTTTTCTCTCTCTAAGGAATCCGACTGTCAGCACTGCAATGATCTTGGCTGAAGCCATTTTTTGCTTCATTTTCGGTTGCCACAGTAATGGGAGGGGGGAATGAGTGGTTTTAAGGTTAGACTAAACAATAAATTGTCCAAGGTCATTGTTGCCTGACTTTTGGCAGGCTGAGCCTTCCATTAGAAAGTCTTCCAAAATATTCTATTGGGAAATGTGGATAATGACATAGTGCTGGGGTGGGAAGTTCAACTTTGTAACATTCTAACACTTGGGAGGGAACTCAAGACTTGATTTCACTTTTGACTGTGCTGATACTTTGTAGCCAATAAATATGTTCTTTAAGGAAACCTCTTGCCTTGGAGTTCTGCTTTTACTAGTCTCATCTATTGAAACCATGAAATCAAAGACTACCCATACTGGGCATTCACAGACAGTCCTTAGGGGTTATTTAATGCAGGGCTTTTCAAGCAGTGGTACAAGTACCACCTGCGGTATATTGGCACCTGGCAGGTGGTACACGACCATCCTAGAAAAGTGGTAGTGGGGGAGGGGAATGAGCTGAACCGGTGGCAGCACCGCACAAGCCTGAGCAAAAGATGGCTGGAGCTGCAGAGCTGTCAGGGCTCAGCAGAAGCACCAAGATCATTGCCAGGCTCCAGCTGGAGCTCAGCACTGATCCTGGCACTTCTTCTGAGCCCAGAAGAAGTGTCTATCAGTGGAATGTTGCAGCATCTCTAGGGTCTTGTGATTTACATTCAGATGCTTGGCAACTGATTCATATTTATGATGGTCACAGAGTTCCAAGGTCATGTGAAGTGACCAAAATCTGCTGTAACCACCCAGCAGAGGGGGAAAAATAAAAACCAAACACCCCCCATCCCACCCCTGCTGCCAATCCTCAACAGAAATGCACACAATGAAAACCTCGGACAGGAGGAAGAGTGCCGTTGGGTGGGCAGGCAGGTGTCTTGTTCGGCTGTGGCTTGGGGGGCACTTTTTTCAGTGCCACTGTAACTTCGAACAGTCACCAAGTGAACTGTTGTAAGTTGAGGACTACCTGTACTTCATCACTTTTTCCCCTTTTTTTTGGTCATCAAGTTTTTGACACCTTGCTAGGCGACTGGTGGTACTTGGATGTTCCCATATTCTAAAAGTGGTACAATGGGTGAAAAGGTTGAAAAGCCCTGGTTTAATGTGCCTTACTCAGCTAAGAAAACTTTTAATAATTAATGAGGGGAAAGAGCCGCTTTGATGAGGTTTGGAAAAAGCTATTTATTTCCTGTAAACTAGTTTTAGTTTAGTTTAGTTTTATTTGATTTCTATACTGCCCTTCTCCCTAGGGACTCAGGGCAGTTCACAGGGCATATATAAATAACGATACAAAAGTTAAAAGGAAATTAAACCAGTGCCCAGTTAAAAAACAATAATAAAGTAGTAAAAAACACCAATTTAAAAACCCATATTCCCCCATCAGGCCAGACCAGCTAATTCAAATAAGTGGGTCTTCAGCCCGCGGCGGAAGGTTCGGAGGTCTGATGCCATCCGGAGCTCAACCGGCAGTTGGTTCCATAATGCCGGAGCGCCCACAGAGAAGGCCCTCCCCCTGGGGGCCACCAGTCGGCATTCCCTGACCGGAGGCACCCTGAGGAGGCCCTCTCTGTGGGCACGTACTGGGCGGAGGGAAGTTGACTAGCCCTAGCCTGGATCATTTGAAAGCTACTACTGATCTCAACTGGAACTTATCCCTCTTAATTAGGTCCTATTCCTTCTCCCAATCTATCACTAACGTTTTAAGCTACTCTTCTTTGTGTTTGGTCTGCCTGCTTGTTTCTCTCTTTCCACCAAGATTGCTCTTCAAATAGTAATAGGAAAGGGGTGCGGCACATGCCAACACAGAAGGTCTTGGGCTTGCAAGATAGATATGGCATGAAATAAGACACTAAGAATTTTGCCTAGAAGAAGATAGAGTTTCCAGACATTTTTGTTTCAAGCATTAGGTAAGTTTTCCACCTTGTGTATAAAAAGTAGTAATGGTGATTAAAAAAAATATTTTAAAAATGGACAGGTCATCTCTAAATAACTCTTCTTAAAAAGGGCAGGCAACTGAAAGAGGGAGTATCTATCCATATGTCAAAGATTATTGAAATTATTCCCACATCAGCAGAATGTTGCACTCGATCACCTATGGGTCCATTCCAACTCATACATTAAATTATTCTATTTTTTTCATCAGTTGTGATTTTTATGATCTTACTTTTAGAATCGGCCTCTGCAATGGGTTTGAAGAGCCCATTACTATTTATTGATTTAAAACATTTATATGGCTGTCCATCTTATACTACAGTTTGGCCTGCTCCCAGTCAAAAATTAAAGCAATATCAATAATAAAACGACATAAACACCATATCAGAATTGTTAAAACCATAAACATTAAAAGAAATATGTACTAGCATTGACAAAGGTGGGACCAACTACCAGTAGGTTCACTAATTATTGCCCACCAGCAAGATGATCTCATGGTTCTGTCATTATGACTCCTTTCTAAACATCAGTGCAATGGTGCCACTGGACCAGATTGTGATATGCAGGGCTTTTTTGTCATAGAACGCTCAAAACGGAGTTCCAGCACCTTTTTTGGATGGAACCTTGTAGAGTAGGCAAGGTGGGTTGTATGACATTTGTGAGTTCCGGCACCTTTTTCTTTTACAAAAAAAGCACTGGTGGTATGTAACCTGTCCTTCTGTTAAAAGTAGAAATGGGACCCTGGCCTGGTAACCTATGTAAAACATGCCAAATTATGCTAAAACATACAGATGTTTAAGAGCAAAGTATGTAATACTTCTGCTTTTATTCTCTCAGTGATTCTTTTCCATGTAATACTTCCTTTTAAATTCTGGGCTAAAAATTCTGCACAACTGTAACTTATATTCTTGTATATAATTGACGTTTGGCAGGTTCATCAGGAGTAAGTAGGAGGGAAGCTTCTCCTTGCAGCAAACAGCCATTGCTTGTATGGATTTAATGTGCCCACTTATCAAGCTGTAATGCCAGTTTTGCTCTTTTTAAAAAATTGATTTATTCTTTTTCTTTAGAATGATTTCTAACAGCCATCTTTACCTTTAAGACACTTGGAATTTTGCCAAAATAAAAATCTATTTCACTAGGAAAACAACAGACTCCCTTACACTCACACATACAGACACTGTTAAATCTGTACTATAATGTTCATTTATAGTTCAAACCTCCTTCTCTTTCCAATCTCCAGCTTTTATTTCCCCATTTGTGAAAATGTTCTCAGTGTTAACCAAATGAAAGGAAATTCTTCTTCCACTTGTAACAAGCTCAAAATAGCAAGGAAAGAGAGGGACACTATTGCTATAAAAGTTACTTTGTCAGTTATACATGTCCTACCAATAAAAGAGAATGTTCTACCAGCCTGGATGAACATTCATTAGAATATAGGAAGCCAACTTCTGTGCATTTATGCTGATTGTCAACTTGCCAACATGGTGCAATTTGAAGGAAGAAGGGAAATGAAGAAAATATTTTGTTTCTTCTCTATTTATCTTTCATCCTGAGGTATATTTATTTTCCACAAGTATTGTCTTCATGGTAGAAGAGGAATAAAAAAAATGGAGGAAATATGCATGAAGGGGTTCTTTTTAAATGAGATAATGGATGGTTGATATAATTTCTACAATCACCAGAACTGAGTAATGAAACCAGAGTTTAACCTTTCATCTTTTTAGACAAAAGTAATTGTGCTCTGGCAGCAGGAAAATGAAGCACGTCAAATTCAGATGAGGTTACTTCATCAATGGAAAAAAACCAGTATGTGTTCATTATCCACATGCTTCACACCAGGACAAATGTTGTCCTAAGTACTCATTGTCACAGCAAGACTAGTATATCAACACACATGAACAGTTCCATTTCAACATTAAGTGATTATTACTATGAGTTTAGGCCTCTTCAGGCTAAGAAAAAGTAATTTCTCTCTAGGACCCCATGTAAACAAGCAGAAACCATCTGTGGAGAAGGGATAACTTTTGTTTTGTTTTTAATGTTTTTGTTCTTTGTACATCCATCCATCCAGGTTAATTAATTAAATCAGTTCTAAAACAGAACAGAAGATTTCATCAAAATAAAGGAGGACGGATTTCTGAAAAATAGGTAAAACACAGCAGTTCCTGTCTCCCATTCTGAATTACGGTATTCATGCTGAGGTATTCTCTCCACTAAGTTCAACAGAACAACAAAATTGCAGAGTTGAAAGGGATTTTGGAGATCTTTTAGTCCAACCCTATATCGTTTTAGATATGATATGGGGGCAGGACAAGATAGTGGATTTTTTTTATGCCGTCCTATAGAAACTGGTGAAGATAATCTTGATTCAATACTTCCCACACAAAGAAAGAAGAATAGAATACTGTACTTTTCATATAAGTACCCAAATTTATGTAATATAGGATATTCAACTTTTGCTCAAGTCCTGTTAATATGTCTGTCTATCACATCTCTCTCCTATCTATCTATCTATCTATCTATCTATCTATCTATCTATCTATCTATCTATCTATCCACAGAGTATGTATAAATATGTATGTTTACTCATGTACAGACATATACAGTACAAAATTAAGGCTAATGAAAACATTCAATATAATACATCAAGATTAACTGAAACAAAAATACATCTTTCAAAAGGTTTTGAAGGCTTTCCTTTTTGTCAGGAAGGACACCATCCAAACCTTGGTCATTTTAATGCATATATATGTACACACACACACACACACACACCACACACACATACACACACACACTCACAATGCATGCACTTGTATTTGTCTTTTTCTCCATGACTCTTATTTCATATACTTTTTCTGTATAACCAAGTTAAATATATTTGGTTCATTTTGTATTTTGAATTAACCTACATGGCTCTGACCAACACAACATAATTCTGGTTGTGTTTTTTTTATTATTATTATTTTTCTCTTTGATTTTGGATACAGGTCTTGATTTAAGGGGAAAAATGGATACAAAAGCTATAGATTAAACAAAAACATGCAAAAAATATATATTTAAGGGGGAAAAAGATAAGTGATGGATTTTTCCTTTGGACAGCAATATTGGGCTTCAGGATTTTATGGACTGTGGTCTTGATCAGGGCCTTTCAACCAGTGATACACATACCACCTGTGGAACTTTGCACAACTGCTAGCCAAGTATAGTGGGGGAGGGGAATGAGCCGAAGTGACCCAAGCCTGAGGGAGAGGCAGCTGAAGCTGCAAGACAGTCTGGACTCAGCAGAAGCCCCAGGAGCCAGCTGGGCTCCAGCTGATTGTCTCCAGCTGATTGGCATTTCCAGAAGCAGCACAGAGCTGGCAGGGGAACTGAACAAAAAGGGGGAGGGAGGAGAGGAGAGGATATAAAAGGAGGTGGTTTGGGTGGGAAAGTGAAAAAAAGACAACAGGGAAAGAGGTCAGTAGGCAGGGAGGAAACAGGGACAGAGAAGAAGTAGCAGCTGTTGCTGAAGGAAAGGTCCCCTGGTTCATTTTCTTCAGCCAGGAGAATGCAATCACCGCTGATGAAATGAAAAGCCGGCATGTCGGAAAGGAGGTGGGTTTATTTAGTTCTGGATCAGGTGGCAGCTTGATTGGGTTACCATATGGATTTTTGTACAGTTTTTACAGCATTTTGTAATTCAGAGGCTCCTTTGTGTGCTTTGATTATTGGAATATTTTAGTCTGTATTTTAGGCTAGCAATGAGTCCAAAGTGTTGACTTCCATAGGTTTAATCCCTTTAAACACATATAATTAGTTTTACCCAGTGCTTTTTTTGTATAAGAAAAAGGTGCCGGAACTCACACATGTCATACAACCCGCCCTGCCTATCCTACAAGGTTCCATCCAAAAAAGGTGCCGGAACTCTGTTCTGAGCGTTCTATGAGAAAAAAGCCCTGGTTTTACCCCCTTATCTTGAGTCTATGGCTTTTAGAAAGTTTTCTTTGAAGGCAAACAGGCTTAATTTAAGGCTAAAGCTTTTTGCAATTCCACTTTTGCAATTTCAGTCTCAGGTTGCAACATTGTGACATGTGACATGCCTGACACAGCTTACAGAGGGGAAAAAATGGAGTTTATGTGTTTATTTTGTGAGCCTTTCTTGCTTTGCACTTGATTCCTGTGTATTTAAGGGTACAGAGAAGGGATTGGGAGGGGGTGCATTCTTACTCCACTGTGGAAACAGCTCAGAAGGGAGAGAGGAAGAAGGGCTGACCAGCTAGCTCAGGGGTCTACAAACATAAAAGCAACTTTAAGACCTGTGGACTTCAACTCCCAGAATTCCTTATCCAGCCATGTTGGCTGAGGAATCCTGTGAGTTGAAGTGCACATGTCTTAAAAGTGCCAAGTTTGAAGACCTCCAAGCTAGCTGGTAGTGGTCCATTTTAATAAACATGGATAAATTCATCATACATTTGTCAGTGCAAAGGGAAAGTGATTCAGCAAAGGAACAGCCACCAAAGAAATTAAAACTGGTACGTTTTTCCCTTTTTTTCTACAGTTTGTAATATTTTATTAGATTATAGAATAAAATACAAAAATACAAAAGCAAATAGTAGGACACAGTGGAAAGGAAAAAGGGGGCAGAAGTGAGGGGGAGAAGGGAAAAAGAACAGACTTCCTTTGTTGCAGTAGAAGGAAGCATTAACACTGAACCTCAACTTTTTACTTTCCCATATTATAAACTAGCCATTTCTATAACAACAAAAATGAATCTAATCAGTACAACCCAAAATCCCAACCCCCTTTTTTGTCATCAAGTTTTTGACACCTGGCTAAGCACTGGTGGAACTCAACTATTGTCATGTCCTAAAAGTGGTACAATCTGTGAAAAGGGTGAAAAGTTCTGGTCTAGATAACAGGTATCCTGGTGTTTTCTCCAGCAACTATAGCTGGCCTCTTCAGAGGCAAGGTGGTCTCTGCCTCTGAAGATGCCAGCCATAGTTGCTGGTAAAATATCAGATTTTTATCACTACGCAACAGACACTGGCTTTGAAAGCCTATACCAGTATATTTTTCTTCAGAGCCTTGATAGCTGATGCCTGCTCACTGTGGAATCCTTGTCCTCATTATCATCATCAATTTAGGTCATAGAAGAGAAGAATTTACCCTGTTTTCTTTTACATCAAAAGAAAGTAGAAGAAGGAAATCCTTTTTTTCAG
This sequence comes from Vipera ursinii, assembly GCF_947247035.1. NCBI lineage: Eukaryota > Metazoa > Chordata > Lepidosauria > Squamata > Viperidae > Vipera > Vipera ursinii. Next base: position 299,316,210 of record NC_139512.1, read on the forward strand.
TGCAGTACCAAATGGTTGCCCAGTACTGCTTCCAAAGCATGAAAAATGACAATAGTTCAATCTTATTCCAGCATGATCCTTCACCCAATATATGTGGCATTTATTCTCTGTCAAAGACAGGCATGAGATGAATTGGAGGGCAAAGTTCAAGAAGAAGCTACAAAATATCTCTGTTACATCTCTGTCCCATTTTCATCAATAGAACCAATTTGCTGCTTTACAGTCTGCTCCTGATCTTTCTCTACTTCCTCTTTCCTCTTTCCTTAGTGGAACATAGCAACGTGACCATGCAGACAAAGAAACATGTCCTCAGTTACAATTTGGTATGGAAAAAGGGTGGGCTATGATGCGGTGGCTCAGTGGGTTAGGACGCTGAGCTTGTCGATCAGAAGGTCGGCAGTTTGGCAGGTCAAATCCCGAGTGCCACGTAACAGAGTAAGCACCTGTTACTCATCCCAGCTTCTTCCAACCTAGCAGTTTGAAAGCACGTAAAAATGCAAGTAGAAAAATAGGGACCACTATGGTGGGAAGGTAACAGCGTTCCGTGCACCTTTGGTGTCTAGTCATGCCAGCCACATGACCATGGAGACGTCCTCGGACAAGCGCTGGCTCTTCGGCTTTGAAACGGAGATGAGCACCGGCCCCTAGAGTCAGAAATAACTAGCACGCATTTACCTTTACCTTTATGACAAAACTATTTGATTGTTTTGTTTTAAAATCCAGTCTAGATTTTGCCCATCCCAGGAAAAATAAAAGGGCTGAGTTTGAAAATCCCTGTTCTACTGCAAAGGCAACATAAATGTTATACAACTCCCATTTATACTTTACAATAGACCACAAGAAGACAAAACAAACATGCATATTTTTACAGTACATCTTCAAGCCTTTATGACATAGAAAATCATTTGGAGATGTCACAATGGCTTTGTTGTTGTTAGTTGCGAAGTCGTGTCCGACCCATCGCGACCCTATGGACAATGTTCCTCCAGGCCTTCCTGTCCTCTACCATCTTCTGGAGTCCATTTAAGCTCACGCCTACTGCTTCAGTGACTCCATCCAGCCACCTCATTCTCTGTCGTCCCCTTCTTCTATTGCCCTCAATCTTTCCCAGCATTAGGCTCTTCTCCAGTGAGTCCTTCCTTCTCATTAGGTGGCCAAAGTATTTGAGTTTTAGCTTCAGGATCTGGCCTTCTAAAGAGCAGTCAGGGTTGATCTCCTCTAGGACTGACCGGTTTGATTGCCTTGCAGTCCAAGGGACTCGCAGGAGTCTTCTCCAGCACCATAGTTCAAAGGCTTCAATTCTTTGGCGCTCAGCCTTTCTTATGGTCCAGCTTTCACTGCCATACATTGCAACTGGGAAGACCATAGTCTTGACTATACGCACTTTTGTTGACAGGGTGATGTCTCTGCTTTTTAGTGTACTGTCTAGATTTGCCATGGCTTTCCTCCCCAGGAGCAAGCGTCTTTTAATTTCTTGGCTACAGTCCCCATCTGCAGTGATCTTGGAGCCCAGGAAAATAAAATCTGTCACTACCTCCATTTCTTCCCCATCTATTTGCCAGGAATTGAGAGGGCCGGATGCCATGATCTTGGTTTTCTTAATGTTTAGTTTCAACCCAAGTTTTGCACTCTCCTTCTTCACTCGCAACAAGAGGGTCTTTAGTTCTTCTTCACTTTCTGCCATTAGAGTGGTATCATCTGCATATCTTAGGTTGTTGATGTTTCTTCCGGCAATCTTAATTCCAACTTTTGATTCATCTAGCCCTGCCTTTCTCATGATGTGCTCTGCGTATAAGTTAAATAGGCAGGGCGACAGTATACAGCCTTGCCGGACTCCTTTCCCAATTTTGAACCAATCAGTGGTTCCGTGTCCAGTTCTCACTGTTGCTTCTTGGCCCGCATATAGGTTTCTCAAGAGACAAATAAGATGGTCTGGTACGCCCATCTCTTTAAGGACTTGCCACAGTTTGTTATGATCCACACAATCAAAGGCTTTAGCATAGTCAATGAAGCAGAAGTAGATGTTTTTCTGGAACTCTCTAGCTTTCTCCATGATCCAGCGTATGTTAGCAATTTGATCTCTAGTTCCTCTGCCTCTTCGAAATCCTGCCTGTACTTCTGGTAGTTCTCGATCCACATACTGCTGGAGTCTAGCTTGTAGAATTTTAAGCATAACTTTACTAGCATGAGAAATGAGTGCAATGGTGCGATAGTTTGAACATTCTTTGGCACTGCCTTTCTTTGGAATTGGAATGTAAACTGATCTTTTCCAATCCTGTGGCCACTGTTGAGTTTTCCAGATTTGCTGGCAAATTGAGTGTAGCACTTTTACTGCACTGTCTTTTAATTTAATTTATACAAGTAGCTGTACTTTTGATGCTGAGTTTTCTCTTCTTTGGCTTAGCAGAAGAGCTCAGTCACCCAACATAGGCTGCTTTTGTTGTTTGTTTGTTTGTGCAATGCTTTATCAATGCTCATTTGTATATTTTGTTGAGTTGCAGAAAGATAATTCAAAATGAATAGGGACAATTTGGTTCTTCAGGTAAAGATTGTTGTTGTTGTTGTTGATTTGATTTGTTCCTACATTTGGAGGGAATACAGGTATTTATTCTGAAAACCTTTTGTAGTGTTTGTAGTTTAGGGTTGAAATGAGGGTTCCTTGGTGCCCTCTGAATTTGATTGGTCTCTTGCACACATTTCATTACCCATACTAAGTAACATCATTAGTGCTAGTAAAAGGTAAAAGTGAGTAAATTGAGAACAAACCCCACTCCCTACTAACACTGATGCTATTACTTACTTTGGGAAATGAAACTTCTATAATAAAACAATCAAGCTGAGAGACGACCAAGGACCCTTCACATTATTATTTCCATCATGCTACAGTTTTTCTGCTTCCCTAACATAACACATTGATTTGGAAATAAATCTATTCATCTGGGATATTAAAACTTGAGATAAATTTCGAGAAGATTTTTATAGTCAATGAATGGCAGAGGACACTTAGCAAGCTCTAACAAAACAGTAAATATTACTTTAGTCAATAATAAATACAAATATGTTGCAACTGTGGATATCTAGAAACATAAGAATAATATACTAATTATAACAATTATGGATGAAATAAACAAATATATACATGTAAGTTCTATAATGTGCAATATTGGTTTTTGTTGAGATAAATACTTGTTTGAACATGTTGCATATTTTTCTTTGAAAAGATCAAAAGGAAGGATGTGGGAGATACAAAATATATGGCCTTCAAAGTAGACATGTATTTTCCTTCCAGTAGACTTTTTTTAAAAAAATATGCTCATAAAAATGTAGCCTTTCAAATATTTAAAAACAAATCTTATGAAAAATTCAACCTAACCTTCAAGGTTAATAAAAAGTAACTAGAAAACTATCTTTAAACAATCTTTTTTAACATGACTCCTCATTGTTGGGGGCAATAAGCTGACTTTGTAATAATGCCACTTGGGGGGGAAAGGCCTAAGAAGCAGGCATATACATAGAATGAAGGCTATTGCTAAGCACATTGATTTGTGCTTCTTAGATTGTAAGCCGCCCTGAGTCTTCGGAGAAAGGTGGGATATAAATGGGATAAATAAATAAATAAATAAATAAATAAATAAATAAATAAATAAATAAATAAATAAACAAACAAACAAACAAACAAACAAACAAACAAACAAATAAATAAATAAATAAATAAATAAATAAATAAATAAATGTCAGAGAACAAGTAAAAATATCACTTTACAACATTTACATTTTAAAATTGCTTTCCTTTAAGCCATTCATCCAAATATACCAGCAAGGATTCTCTTTTTGAAATGGGAATCAGAGAATCTTCTTAGTGATTCTAGCCTGCTTGGGAAATCAGTCCATACTGCTCATATTTCATTAAAACACCATTTCAACGTTATTCAGAAACTGAGCTGAAGAAATGGAAAGAAGCAGCAGTGTAATTCATATTCCTTCTCTTGCTATCATTCTCTTCTCTCATTTCCCTCAAATTTTTGTGCATGGAAATCCGAAAAACGCTTCCATGTGGACACTTAGGCCAACGTTCAGTTTTCCTTAGAATGGAAACTGGACTGTTTGGGTCTTCTAAATGTCCATGTAAAGAGGCAGCCCAATTATAGATCTTACGGATGTTTCTGGAGCTGTCCAGAACTTTGGAAATGGAATGACTACATGAACTAATCTATGAAATTTTCACAGCAACATTTTTGGGAAGTGATTTGTTATTGCTTTCTTCCTAGGGATAATAGAGAATGTCTGGTCCAAACTCACTCAGCTGGCTTCATGCCTAGAACCCACAGTCTCTGTTTCTACTTTGGTACCTTAAACCACTACTCATTTGGAAATGGACTCTGTGGCAGTAAGCAAGCAGCAGTATCATTGTACAATGCATTACACAGCATGAGGTATAACTTAGCATCTCTTAGCACAAGGAGACTTTTTCCTAATGATACTTCCTGAAGATTCTTACGTTAAACAATGTCTGCTTCTCATACATTTCCTTAAGAAGACTAGAATATGGATTGAAATTTGGAACTTTACATTCTTAGACAAAAGGTTTATCTTTATTTGTTGTTCTGCTTTCCTCATTAATTGAGTTGACACTCCTGTGTGTACATTAAATAATGTCAAAATACAATAAAGCAAAGTATAAGGTGTTGAGTGACATTTGTTGACATTTTCCAAAGAGGCAAAACAAGTTAACATTGTAGCTGAATGTTAAAAGGTCTGGGAGTTAATGTCTTTACTCATCAGTGTGGCTCTGGGCAGGGTTGACTGAATGCAGCCAGAAAATATATTTATATTTCCTAACAGGAATTTTTATTTGTTTCATTGAATGTATTTCTAAAATATTAATGAAAAATAAGAACGAAACAAAACCCTGTCATTGTATTTCTATTATTTTCATAAAACATCAGCTTCAAATAGGAAGAAATAATAAGCCTTTTGATTTTGATTTTAAACCCAGAAAATGTTTCTGTATACAAGTCAATAACCTGTTTTTCCCCATTTCACTATATAAAATTTGTTTGCATTGATCTCTCAAATAAATCTGAGCTATGGCTTAGAAGTGCATGTGTTTGTTTGTGTATGTGTGTGTGTGTGTGTGTGTGTGTAAATCCTGACAATTAAATAACATTTTTATGTCTTTCTGTTACTTTACTTTCAAGAATGTAGGTAGGCATGATGTTCATGCTTGCTGAAATGCCTTCACTGACTTTTTTTTTATTTAAAAAGTTTTACAATACATTTTGACTTTAATCCCCCCCTCCCCCACCCCTATCCCTCTCCCCCACTCCCTCCTCCCCTCCCCCGACTTCCCAGAGCTAAATACAGGGCATAAAATCAAAAAACAAACATAAACACCCCTATATTATCAACAATAAAGTATAGATTCTATCTCTCTCTAGCTCATATAAAATGAATACAAACAATATTAATATTACAAATAAAGTAGAGAAGAAAAAGAGGAAAACAAAAAAAGATCTTTACTCAAAATAAATTTTCTTAATCCCAGTCCTTATTCATATTAATTTCAAAAAAAAAGGGAAAAGAAAAAAAAAACTTTCACCTGCTATTTGCATTCTCCCACCTTTCTCTAATTTCCAAACAAATTCTCAGTTACGCACCAAAAGCGCTTATCTCTGTTAATCTTAATAATCTCCAACCAAACTAAACTATAATCTAAAATAGTTCTTGCGTGTATCACGCCAAATGTCTCCCAGTTCCAAATCATCCTTAAGTTCAAATAAAAGTTCAAATAAAAAGAGTATATATAAAAAAATTTTTTTAAGCAATCTCTAAGACAACTTGTTATTAATTAGGTGCTTACATACCCACTCTTAGTTCAACACATACTTTAAGTCCGTAACCCTAATATACTTTTCTAGCAAGCAAATAACATCAATCTTAAATTATATAAAATATTTTTAAAAAAAGAAAAAAAAAACTTTCTTTCTCCTCTATAATAATTTTACTCCATTGACATTCTAATCTAAAAATTTAACCAGCAATCTTAACGCCCCAAAACTTTTGGAGCACCTCTGTCATGACCCCCAAAACTTCTTTAGACCGCTCTCCTCCTACATCTTCATTGTAAGCACACTTTGAAGATTCCATAACTTTCCGCTGGTCTTGCTCTTGCTCTCGTCTCGCTCTTCTTAGGGCGGCACGCGTCATCTTCTGGCCTCCTGCAACAACCGATGAGCCTGTAGCTTGATCCCCTCCACCACCATTGTCCTCTGTCTGTCTGTCTGCAACATCTTGAAACTTTCCCACACCGTGTCCTTTTGCAGCTTCCAAAAATGATAGGGGGGTTGCTTTTAACACATTACTATAAAAATCACGTGCCTGAGCCACAGTAACCAAACGATGTCTTTTACCTTCGTGCGTTGTCACCAACCCAACTGGAATCTCCCATCTGAACTTAATATCACGTTTCTTAAGTTCCTGTACTAGAAATGCGAAATCTTTCCTTCTCCTTAGGATCTTCGGAGGAATCTCTTTTAAAACCAAAACTTCTTGCTCAGCCACTACCAAATTAGTATCATAAGCAGCTTGAATGACTTCATCTCTAATTACTCTCTTTGTAAAATAGACCACCACATCTCTGGGTAACTTCCTCTGTCTTGCAATCCATGAATTTACACGAAAAACTTTGTCCATATTTCCCTCAATTTCAGATGCTGACTGGCCCAGTACCCCTTCCAGAGCCTCAGAAATCAGCTGCTTTAAATCTTCTTTACCATTCTCCTTTAAACCCCTAATTCTAATAGCATTCTGCATCTGATTATACTGAACACGGCTCAATTCTTCATCCATTTTATCCCTTATATTTTCATTTTCTAATACCTTTGCTTCTAATATAGAGTTCTTTTGACTGAGATCCTCCACTTTTACATCCAGCTGTTGCACACATTCAGCTACGGATACAACCTTAGACAAGATGTCCACCCTCATTGCTCTCAGCTTCTCTTCCATCTTCTTCTCCAATTTCTCCATTTTCTCCTCCATTTTCTCCTCCAATTTCTCCTCCAGCTTTTTCAACTTTTCATCCATCATATCAGACATCAGTTGTGCGTGCTTTCCAAGAGCGTCTTGTAAATCCTTAAGCGTCAATACCGGAGGAGATGCAGGAGGAAGCAAAGCATGCAGTGAGGTCTCTTGCACCAGGGAAGACCCCGCATTCCGAAGAGCTTTAGAAGTTTTAGCCGCCATCTTCCCCCACTTTCACTTATTACGCACTTTCACTTTAAAGCTATAAAATCCATTGAGCTAGAGAGTAAAAATAAAGAGTCCACTTCACCTTGACCTCCTGTACCGCTCTGCCTGCATCTTGATAATCAAAAGTATTTCCTTTTGGCAGGGGTGGTTGCTAACGCCTGGCTCTGCTCCAAGAATCCCAGAGCAGAGGCGCTGCGCAGCTCGGAGCAACCCAGGCTTCGGGGGGGCTCATCCTTCAGCCGCCCAAGCTCTCAGCTCAGGCGGCCCCAGAGAGCTCAACCCCTACCTGGGGCCTCACCCCCTCCTCTTCTCCTGAGGAGGGGGCTTCAAATCCATCTAAACAGCTGATAGACGCTGTTTACGATGGAAAAACACAGCTGCGGAGCGGGCAGCCCGAAAACGGCTGTCTTTCGACGTCGCGTCGCCACCGGAAGCCCTTCACTGACTTTTTTTAAAGAGGCAAGAACATCTTTTATATTTTATAAGCATCTTTTTATTTTGCACAAAACTCTTTGACTAATGTAGAATTTGACATGGATATTTCTTACCAGTAGGAAAATATTACTGCAAATACTGTAGAATTTAGTTTAAAAAAGAGATGGTAAGACCATTTACAGTAGGATGATGATGGTGATGATGATGATGATGATGGCGACTCAAGATGCTCTTGAGGAATAAGCACAAATGATCTGGAGAGATCAGTTCTGTTTTTGTGATAAGAGCTTAACTGAACAGAACTGAACACAGTGAAATGTGATATTAGACCAAGAAACACCCTTGGGAAGACATGTGACACTCACCTTGAAAGACAGTCACTGCCACTGTGGTTTTTGTCACCTAAAGGGGTGGTGGGAATTTCCAGATAGGCCTTTGGGCGAAGCATGACATCCTTCCCTCCTCCTCCTTTCCACAAAAGATCAGCCTTTTTCACCTCTCTCTATTGGAGCTTGTATGCTTGCAAATGCATGTGTTGAAAGTTACTTGCAATCTGTTGTCTTGAGTCTATCTGTGTGGAAAGCAAAACAAACGAAGAAAATCATAGCAGGGACATACCATTACAGGAGCCATAAGATTAATACACTAGTGCATTAAATCTTTTGAATGTCTGAACTGTTGTTTTTTTTAAGTAGAAGTATAGAGAACATAAAAGAAACACATAACCCTAACTCCGCGCTTCCTCAAGTTGTGTATAAAATGGCTTAGGCTACTTTCTGAGCTGAAGATTTTGTAATGAAGCAAGTTGGATAGCTTTGTACATACACACTTCACTACAGCGATTGTGTGGGTGGGCATTATTTAAAGACAACATGAACAGAAAACGTGACAGCGATAACTGATCCTAGGCACTGGAAATTCTTTTTTTTTAAAATAGTTTCAGGATAAGATAATTTGATAGGTATTTTCTTTTCTTACTCACCAATGATGAAAACATTATCTTTATGTTCTCCATGCTTATATTGGTATAAACAAAAGAATGTTCAGAGAAGAAGAGAAGGCCAATAAATTATTTTAGTAAAATAAGACAATAGTTATATCTCTGGGTAATATATTTGAAGGAATGGTTTCAAATATCACTTGAATTATTGCTCGTTTGTATGCTACATCAATTTTGCAGTGCAAGCACAATTGACTAAAGCCTTTTTCCGAGTCTAGTCTGTTTCATTTCTCATATTACCAAACAGCACTTCTGCCAGCTTCAACATACCAATCACCGGTTGTTTCAGTAAAACACCTAGGCTTTGTAGATAATTATCAGCAAGCTCAAGCTGGAAAGTAAATCTATTGATATCTCCACTTCACATCAGCACAAAGAGCTTGTATAGTAAAGCAAGCTGTATAGATCTTTGAGAGGGTGCTTCATTATGATGAAGCTGCATCCCTTGGCTGGTCTGCCTTGACTGGTATTTGCAATAGTCAGAGGAGGTAAATCACATCACTTTTTTGGCCTCAGGAGAGTCACTTTGCTTCCATGGCATGACATTTTGCTGAGGGGAATCCAAACTGCCCTACAAAGACCTAATTGTAATAGCATTTAGATGTATTACTTTTCAGAATAGCAAAGCTCTTCATAGATAGCATTTCCATACAACTCTTCTGTATGGTAACTCATCATAATTATTTATAATTCTTTCCATGCACAACACCAGTCCTTGACTGTACTTAACACCAGCTCTGTCATTTCATAGCACATACAAAATGCATCTGTCTCTTAGATGCAACTTACAGTTCTCTCCTTTTATGATAACACGGAGTCTGTAATGGAGGCAGTTGCCTTTGTATAGCAGACTGAATGTTTAGATCTGTTAGTGATCTTTTACTTTCAATGGTGAGGACTGGATTTTATTTCAGAATGATCCTCTACATATTATGTAGTCATTGTGTAGCTTCTAGCAAAGCAATCATTTTAAACAAGACTTTTATCCACAACAATAAGAAGGCTAGCCACTACATTGTTATCATATGCCCTTTTTGTCTAAGAAATTTAAGTCAGTCTCCAGTTTTCTGTTTGCCATGATTTTATCCTTAGAACAGTTCTTGAACTAAATCAAGCTAAGAGCTAAGTTTAGGAAGTCGCTAGTGGAGGTCAGAACTTTAGGTCATATCCCATTTCACCCCAGATTTAATCTGATTAGTTTGGGGCTATTACACTATCATCTGGGTGTAATGGTTCGGTTGTTTCAACAGTGAGACCCTGGTGAGCTGGGCACAGCAGCACCTGAATTTTCTGTATTCCAGCTGTGATTTTACTAGGGTTTTATAAAGTGGTACTAATACCTTGTGTGATCTTGATTCTATGCCTCTGTTTATTCAACCCAGGATTGTATTAGCTTTTTTGGTTGCTGCTGCACACTGCTGCCTCATAGTCAAGTGATCGTCCACTAGGACTCCAAGGTCCCTCTCACAGTTACTGTTTTTATTTATTTATTTATTTATTACAAATTTTATTGATTTTCTAATATTACATTCACATATTTAAAAAGCAATGTGGTGGCTGGGTAGTAGTAATTCAATTATATACAGATATCATTAGTACAGATTTCAAATTGCTACCATAAATATTTCCTCTCTTTTTCCCTTCATTTATACTGTCTATTTGTTTATTTAAAGACAAGTTTTATCCTATCAATCACATAGAAAATAACTTTCTTACATATATCCATAGTTTTTAGTTTACACATATTCTAATTGTTTTAACATATAATCTTTTAGACAATCAATGACCTAATAGATTTTTCAGTTTTAATTTCCACTAACATTTAGATTTAACGTTTGATATTTATCATTCCCAAGATTTTTAGTATACTCCCAATTCATCTATCACCATTCCTCACAAAATCTAATATTCAAAATATACATCCTGTTTACTTAACTTCTCACCCTCTATGTCAACAAATTAAGGATACAATATGAGATCCTTCCTTTTTGCTAATTTTCGGTTGTTGTTTTTATTTCAATATTTAATACTTCCTCTCTTCCTCTTTGTATCTGCTATCTCTTGCTTAAACTGATAATTTTCGTTTTTAACATTCCATATAGACCTATTTATTACTTTCAACAATAGGATTTTAGCTTGTCTGCATTATTCACCTTTACATGACCTCTATGCACAAATCAATATTCAAATTAGCTATTAGCATTTATACTGATAAATTTTAATGACCAAATGTTTTTCTTTATCTCAGTTCATAACAATGTCTTGTGTTCAACATACACAACTTATCTATTTAAGTACATTCTGTTTCAGATTTCAATAAGATGGTTGAAACTCCATTTATCTTGAGTTTTATTCTGGCTTTTTTCCTTTTCCAAATTATCTTCCATGTCCTTGTTTTTGGGTCATCGAATCAATCTCCTTGTAATATCATGTATATTAATTGATATTGGCAAAACCATCAGGTCGCCATTTTTTGAGAGGACTTGTAGATCTAGTGGGTCATCTCTTTATTCTTCCATATCGATGTAGTTGTTCTGAATTGTTTGTCTTCTCATCCAACAGTTCTTTTTCTAGATCCTCTAGTTCCTTCTGAATTGTATAAGAAACCTTTTCCTTTTTCAAACTTGTCAATGTCTTTTCTGGATTTTCAAATATCAATATTTGTTTAATAGTAGATTCTTCTGTCATCGTACTTGAATGTTTCATTTTTTTCTATTGTATTTTGTATAGATGATTCTTTAGTTATGGTCAAAGTTTGGGCTTTCATATCTGGGCTGTCTTCTTGTTCCTTCACATAGCCTCTTAGTATTTCATTGGTTGTGGTAAGAATTTGGATTAGTGTTTTCAACATAGTGAGAGTTTGTTGATCTTCATCTATAAATAAATTTTGTTTACAGTTACTGTTTTTAAGCCAGGTCTCGCCCAATCTGTATTTGTGCCTTTGTTTTTTTCTGCCTAATTGTAAGACTTTGCTTTTCTCCACATTGAAATTCATTTTACTGGATAGGGCCCATTGTTTGAGTTTGTCAAAATCTTGTTGGATCCTGAGTTTGTCTTCTGGGGTGTTGGCTACTCCTGCTAGTTTGGTGTCATCTGCATATTTGATGAATTCCCCTTCAATTCTCTTATCTATGTCATTTATGAAGATATTGAAGAATACTAGGCCTAAGATGGAACCTTGTGGTATCCCACTGTTTACTTCTCTTTGTGTGGATGTTGTACCATTGAGGACTACTTGCTGAGTATGGTTTGTCAGCCAGCTACAGATCCATCTGATGGTGATGTTGTCTATCCCACCTTTTCCTAGCTTACTAAGCAATAGGTTGTGGTCTACTTTGTCAAATGCCTAACTGAAATCTCAGTATACTATGTCTACAGCGTTTTGTTGTCTACTAATTTAGTCACTTTATCAAATAATGAAATAAGATTGGTTTGGCATGATCTGTTTTTAACAAACCCATGTTGGTTACTAGTTATAACTTTGTTTGCTTCTAGTTGTTTGCAGATCTGTTTTTTATTATTATTTTCCTAGATCTTCCCAGGTATTGATGTTAGACTGATTGGTTTGTAGTTTCCTGGGCCTGTTTTTTTCTTTTCTTTTCTTGAAGATGGTAACCATATCAGCCCTTTTCTAATCCTCAGGTACTTCCTTGGTGCTCCAGGATTTATGAAAGATATGGTGCAGTGGTTCTGAGATAACATCTGCCAGCTCCTTTAGAACTATAGGATGTAATCTATTGGGTCCTGGTGATTTATATTCATCAAGGTGGGATAGATGTTCTCTTACCATTTTCTTGCTTATTTTAATTTTTTGTTTCTAGTTTGTCTTTTGCAGTAGTTGTGTGTGTGTGTGTGTTTGTGTGTGTGGTATATTGGGCTATAATTTCTTTTTGTGTGAATTGTCTTAACAGTAACATGAAGTGGTTTGCCATTGCATTATTCAACTTCCTAATCTAGTGTACAATTCCTTATGATCTCTAACCCTAGTATTAACCAGCTTGATCCTGATTCTGAGCATCAGCCAATACATAGATGCTGTTACCTTTTGTGACTTCAGTCTAGTAGTGTATCAAAATTTATTTTTGTATCTTTAACTTCTCTGAAACCCAAGAATATACTGGTATTAAATGTTACACAAGGAGAACAAAAAATAAATGGAACATTGTCACTCTTTACTAATTGTGTTGTATTATTTTCTCTCAGCATGAAACAGCAAAATATTCCTCTTGTATGTGGAGAAAACATCATGCTCACTATATGCAGATTACACTTGTGTTTTTTTTTTGAAATAAATGCTTATCCATTACACTGTGTAGATGCACACACAAATACATCCCATTCATTGGTATAGTGTGAAATACAGCACTCAGCAACTTGTGTTAAAAGGATATTTTGTAATGTATACATATGGGAGAGCTTCAGGTAATCTGAGAATTTGTGCAATTTGAACATTGCTGTACAGGTAGTCCTTGCTCAACAACTGGTCATTCAAAGTTATGCGAGACCCAACAAAAGATTCTATAATTCTGTTTTGCATGATTACATTTCAGTCCTTGCTCACTTTTATGGCCGGTTGCAATGTTCCACATTCATGTGACTGCAATTAACTTTTTTTTTTGGCTGCTCTCAAGTTTTTCAGCTGATTTTTGGCAAAAAAAACCACCCATAGGAATGAATAAATTAATATAATTTCTTTATAACTACCACATTCACTTAACAATTGCTGCAAAAAGAGACTGTAAAGTCAGGTTGGTGGGTGCCTTGACTTACAGCCATCATGGTTTATAATGGAAATTATGATGGGCTCCATTATGGTTGTAAGTTGAGCTGTACCTGTAATTGCATTCAGGATATATTGGCAACTAGAAAATGAAGAACCCTGGATTCCATTCTAGTTTTGCTCATGAGGGTTCTATTGTTTTATGTATTAATTTAATTTATTTATTTTATTTAATTTGTATACCGCCCTTCTCCCGCAGAACTCAGGGCGGTGAACAGGGCATAAATACCAAAATAACCAAAATACAAAATTAAAAACAAATTAAACCCTAGTGCCCAAATGTAAAAATAAATTACATTAAAACAATAATTAAAACCCAAACCCATCAGACCAGGCCGGCTTGTTCAAACAAATAGGTTTTTAGATCATGTTGGAAGGAGCGAAGGTCGGGAGCCATCCGGAGCTCAACCGGTAAACGGTTCCAAAGGTCAGGTGCACCCACAGAGAATGCCCTCCCCCTGGAAGCCACCAGATGGCATTCTCCGACCGGTGGCACCCTAAGTCGGCCCTCTCTGTGGGAGCGCACTGGGCGGAGGGAAGTTGATGCCGGCCGCAGGTGCTCCCTAAGGTATAGAAGTGTTAGCACTTCACTTTAGAAAAGCAGTCACTGCTATATGTAAGTGCTTATTTCTGCCCTGAAGACAATGATAGAGTAGGTATGCTTTGGAACTCTGTGACAATTGAACCTAGCTGAGCAGACAACAGTGTACATGATAAACTACAATATACTCTGAGGTTATCCTTAAACTACCCAGCGTGATACACTTGCCCAAAGCACTCTTTGTCCCTGTTATCTAGGTATTAAAAAAGAGGAAAAAAGAAAACATCCTCCAAACCAAGGCAAGACAGAAATGACATCCTTCAGACTAGTCCAGCATCACTAAGGAAAGCAATTTATTGTCCTCTGATGCTATCAGCTGCTGAACTAGGTGAAACAGACAGCACTAACAAGGTTGTAGGATCATCTTACTGTTTTGTAAGTCATTTGAAATCCAGCTTTCTGTCCATCAAAGCCTATGTTTCCAGTCACATTTTATAAACAAGCTTCTCCTGCTTTATGATAATCTGCCTTTTCTGCCCTTGTTGCTTCGTATTAACACCTCTTCCATTAGCATTATTGTTGTCAGATCACTTTCTGAAAATATGATTATTAATGATATTAATTTATTATTATTAAAATTTGTTACAATCACCCACTTCATCAAACTCCAGGTAGCTTACACAATCTATTTTCCATACGGGCAGAAACCTTGCCTTCACACCAGGAGCAGAAACCCCAGTGTATTTCCTGACATACAACTATTCTGAATAGGCTGATCTGAGAATAAGTTCCTGAATAATCCACTAAATAAAACTGGTTGACCTTGAGAGCAGCATGGAAGTTTGGCTGTATTTCCTTTTTCCCCCTTCCCCGAGGGAACCAAACTAATGTGAGTCCTAGCAAGAAAGCCTTCACAACAATTCAGAACATCAGCTGAAAAAGAAAACTGATGCCTATGTGAAGCTGATGACCTTTCTCTGTCTATCTCCCCGGAGTAATTGCAATGTGAAGATTTATACCCTGCTGTGAGTTTATTGAATGGCACAAAGAGCTTCAGGTGCAGATCTGATGGACCCTTGCACCCACATATCACACCACTGGGGGTGGAGAAAGTAAAGAGGAAAAGACCAAACATTTTGAAGATGGTGCCCTGCTCTTAGAGGGTCTGAACATCTATTAGGCTGGCACAATGAGGCTCAATGAAGATTCATAAAATAAATAGTCAGGATGTCATTTGCAGAGCATCAAGTAGGCTAAAAGACCACTTGCTGCTATGTAAAAATCAGCATCTTGGGGCTACAGGTATGTCCATTTCAGGGATGAAATGGATAAGTGTAATAGCAAAAAGGGCATGTAACAACAACAAAAACAACACAACAACAACAATAGAGTTGGAAGGGACCTTGGTGGTCTTCTAGTCCAACCCCCTGCTCAGGCAGGAAACCCTATACCATTTCAAATGGTTGTCCAGTGTCTTCTTAAAAACTTCCAGTGTTGGAGCATTCACAACTTCTGGAGGCAGGGTGTTCCACTGATTAATTGTTCAAACTTTCAGGCAATTTCTCGTTAGTTCTAGGTTGCTTCTCTCCTTGATTAGTTTCCATCCATTGCTTCTTGTCCTGACTTCAGATGCTTTGGAAAATAGCTTGACTCCCTTTTTTTGTGGCAGCCCCTGAGATATTGGAACACTGCTATCATGTCACCCCTCATTCTTCTCTTCATTAAACTAGACACACCCAATTCCAGCAACTGTTCCTTATATGTTTTACCTTCCAGTCCCCCAAAAATCTTTGTTGATCTTCTCTATACTCTTTCTAGAGTCTCAACATCTTTTTTACATCGTGATGACCAAAACTATTTGTATAATGATGAAATGGATATTGCACCTTTTTTCTAGGAAAGTGAAGATAGGATAGGTAGAAATAATATCTCCTTCCCATGTTACTACTATATATTTAAATAGGGTTATAAACAACATTAGGTATGTTACAGATTCCTTTCACTGAAAAAACTATGATTTACGAACCAGTCTCAACTATGGTACAATGGCAATAATTTTATTTTTATTTTTATTTTAATTCCATTTATATCCCGCCCTTCTCCAAAGACTCAGGGCGGCTTACAAGCTTAGCAGTAGCCTTCAATCTATGTATATGCCTGCTTATTAGGGCTTTCACACACACCCCAAGCGGCATTATTACAAAGTCAGCTTATTGCCCCCAACAATCTGGGTCCTCATTTTACCTACCTCGGAAGGATGAAAGGCTGAGTCAACCTTGAGCCTGGTGGGATGCAAACCTGCACTAATTGCAGGCAGCTGGTGTTACTTAAGGAGGCATTAGCCCACTGCTCCACCAAGGCTCAGTTAATAATCCAAGAAGCCTCCTGCTATCTGTCATTCTTGGTAAAAAAAAAAGTTAGTAAGCATCATGACACATTCAGGAAAGTTATCTAAAAGATAACACAAATTTGGAAAGTTGTGCCAAAAGAAAAAGTAAACCAGGGACAAACAATACAGTACATGCAAGATGTTTCCTAACAAACAAATATTTATTTGTTTATTATACTAATATCCCACTTCCATCTAAGTAGCTCAAGGCAGCATATATTTTATCCTTTTATAATAACAACTCTCCAGAAGACAAACATAATTGGTAAAGTGGAGGAAAATTGGTTTAGCATCCATGTAAGAGCAATGCAGTTTCAAATTAGATGTTTTTTGGGTTGGTTTTTTTTTTTTGGTCAGTGGTTTACAGAGAAATTAGACGGAACAAAATACCTTTGGAATATATGAAATTACTTGTTGGGATAAGTGGATTGAACTTTCTGCATTTTGGGTTTTATCACCAAGCATTTATCCCAGCTTCAGTAACTGCCTGGAATGAGAACGCTGAGGATTTTGCTTCACTTTAAGCTTTATTATGGACCCTGCTGAAATCTCTGTTCAGGCTTCCTTTTAATATAGGAATGGTTTTTCAATATCTGCTGCAAACCAGTGCTAGGAGATGTATTCCATATATATTATGGAAATAACAGCTCTTCAAGATAGGTCAGGTTAAAAAACAGGCATGACAGGGAAATCCTGTATTGCAGTAGGATAGAATACAGCAGAGGTGTCGAACTGCCAGCCCGCAGGCAGGATGTATCATGCCAAAATCACCTCCACCCCATTGCCAGCAAAGGAAAAAAAGTCACAATATCTCATGACACATCATAGGACGTTGCCAGTTTGACACCCCTGGAATACAGGATCTTAAAACCCAACAGAATCAAGGCAAGATTTATTGTTTATTTGATTATTATTTATTTGATATGCATATAGCCAACCATCTCACAGTAATGGCACTAGGCAGCTTGCAACATTTAAAAGCAATGCCATAACTTTATATATACAATATGTAACAACATCCAAGGAGACAGTTCAAACCAAATAACCATATGATTAATTTTAATCCTCGTGCTAAGGAATGGTCAATGTCTTAAGAAACCACTGAAGAGCCAGCAGGATCTAACCTTATGGGGAGTCCTTGCTCCTTCCTTTTCCAAAATCAGTTCTATATTTCCTTATTTGAAACTATTTGGTTGTAGTTATAATTTTCATTCAAGCAAAGTTTATAAAATGGGATAATCTTACTTTAAAAACAAAGAGTAAGCTTGTTTCCCTAAATAAACAAAGTGTAATTACATTGGATTAACTCAACACTTTGTTTTTATTTATTTTTCACAGAATTGAAAAAAAAAACTTTGATTTACCCCAGTGCCTTTGGGCATTTTAACATTATTTAATATATATGTCATTGCTGCTCATTCTAAAATTAAAAAAAAAAAAGATTGCTGCTCATTCTAAAAAAAAAAGATTGGAGATAAAGAGAAGTTAACTATGACTTGTAAGTCACTACTTTTTCAACAGGAAAAAGGAAATAGCTTGATGAAACTGACAGTACTTATTTGCATGAACCCTGGAATACTTTAATATCCTGTTTTTGAATGCCAGTGAAGGGTCAACTTAAGTAACATAAAATTTCATGAGCTTTTACTACCAAAAAATCTATGAATATTGGATACCTCAGACAATATTAAATAAAGATTGGTTGCAATAGCTTTACTCTTGAATTATTATGAGACTTGTAGGGTTTGGATTGTGTTTTACCCTGTATGGTTTGAACTGTGACCTTTAAAATCTGAATTCAACATGCTTCTTAATAGAACTGTAGACCAGGGCTTTTCAACTTGTGGTACAGGTACCACCTGTGGTACACTGGCACCTGGCAGGTGGTACTTGACCATCCTAGAAAGGTGATAGTGGGGGAGGGGAATGAGCTGAACAGGTGGCAGCACTGCACAAGCCTGAGTGAGAGATGGCAGGAGCTGCAGGGCTGTCAGGGCTCAGTGGAAGCACCAGGATCAGTGCCACTTTCCAGCTGATCGGCGCTTCTTCGGGGCTGTCAGAGCTCAGTAGAAGCATCAGGATCAGCACCAGGCTCCAGGTGGAGCTCAGCGCTGATCCTGGTGCTACTGCTGAGCCCTGAAGAAGCACCAATCAGCTGGAAAGCAGCACTGATCCTGGCGCTTCTGCTGAACCCAGAAGAAGCGCCGATCAGCTGGAATGTTGCAGCATCTCCAGGGTCTTGTGATTTACATTCAGATGCTTGGCAACTGATTCACATTTATGATGGTCACAGTGTCCCAGGGTCATGTGAAGAGATCAAAACATGCTGCAACCACCAAGCAGAGGGAGAGGAATAAAAACCAAACACCACCCCACCCCCACTGCCACAACAGAAATGCTCACAACAATGAAAACCTCGGACAGGAGGAAGAGGACTGCCGGGTGGGGAGGCAGGTGTCTTACTCGGCTGTGGCTTGGGGGGCACTTTTTTCAGTGCCATTGTAACTTTGAACAGTCGCTAAGCAAACTGTTGTTAAGTCAAGGACTACCTGTACTTCATCACTTTTTTCCTTTTTTATTTTTGGCCATCAAGTTTTTGACACCTTGCTAGGTAACTGGTGGTACTCAGATGTTGCCATATCCTAAAAGTGCTACAATGGGTGAAAAGGTTTAAAAGCCCTGCTCTAGACTGATTACCATGTGTTAAAAATACATATGAACTTCTTAAGTATATCCTCACCATTTGGAATCTCTCATGAGATCAAGAATTAAGGAATTTTCAATTATGGGGGATGACTAAAAAAAATCAGGACACAACACAGGAAGGTGAAATCTACCTCTATTTGCACTAATAGACTGCTGATACTGTTGTTCTTCAATAGTTGTTTTTTTTTTTAACGAAGTGGCAAGAAGGAATTTTGGAGCAGTATGATCATTTTTTTAAGTCATTCTATTCATAACATTTTCCAGCCTTTCACCATTTTTTTATTACAATAATTTTGAAATGACATTATATTTCAATATAATGTAAGTCTAAAAAATGAAGAGATTTAAGTATAAAACTATAAATAAAATTATGCTCACTTTTCAAGAATTCAAGCACATTTTGTTTTTGTTTTTTTTGGTCTAGTCTGTTTTAGTTTTGTTTTGGTATTTTGTTCTTCCAGTTGGTAAGTATTTTAATTAAAACTATTTTCAGCAGCAACCTTAATTGAAAAATGATGAGAGCAACATATACATGTTATTTAGAATTTTAAAAAGCAAATATTTTTTTGGAATAGAGGTGTTGAAGTATAATAGAAGAAAGTGGAAAAACATAAAATACTCTCCTTTGTTTAAACATTGTCAACACATCTTTGATGTGGACAAGAATTCTTTTTCTCTATCAGCGAAAACTAAAATATTTGCATTTCATTGATATGCAAAATCAGTCCGTATTCATTTTATTTTGTAATGTATTTTGTTATGAATTTCTTTCGTTCTTAGTCAGTGAAGCATTGTCATCCAATGGACCACTCTTTATCATGGATGCAGAAGGGTTTATGATGATGTGCCTTTATTCACACTCATCCATCCACACACTCTCTCACTCCATATTCAGATATACTCGCAAAAAACATCTGTAAATCCAGCAGTTAAGCTTTCATATTACAAGCAAACAAGGAAAAGCATCTTAATGAGACAAATTAGTCTGCTTCTTGTGCAGAAAGAAGAATGTACGATGTATGGAGATGGAATTACTAACTGTTAAAATTAAGTTTAACTACAGTAAGAGAGGATATCCAATGAGGGTCCATCAAAAATGCCATAGGATATCAGGCATTTATTTAGTGTGTTTTATCAAAGGGCATATTTCTTTGTCTATGCCAAGGGATGTACTGAACATGTGAATAGCATGTAGTTTTTGGGTAAGGCTTAAACAAAAACTAAAATTGATTTAATTTCCATTGGTAGTGAATGAAACATTAATTATATTCCAAATGACTTATGTCACACAGAATATTTTTGAGCTACATCATGTCTACACTTAGCTTATCATTCTTAGTGAAAACTGCACATTTCATTAAATACACAGAATGAAGCTTCCTTTCCATTTTTAATGTTACAGTAAATGTATTGTTAACTTTTATCTTAAAGGGACATAATTATCTGGGGGAGAAAAGATCCTGGAAGAAAAGATTTAGCCTTCTTGCCCATAACCAATAAAAGGTTTGTGGTTTTTTTTAAAAAAGAAAAAAAATACTGTATTCTCAGATTGCTTCATAAATGGGTTGGAAATAATTTGAGATTAATGAAAATGAAATGAGAGAGAAAAGAAACCTGTCAGATCCCTCCAAAGGGGTTGGACCCTCTCATTGTAAAAGTTAAGGCAAATGTTACATTTTCTGTTTCTAATTTCCTCTATTTTTCACTGTTCAGCATTGCTTATGCTAGCTGTCAGTCTCGGCTAAAAGGTAATATATCAAATAGCGCTGTGTGCAATCAGAGGATTATGTTTTAAGTCTTGTCAATTTTTGAGGAAGCCATTGAAGACACGCAGATTTTAAACATATGATTAAGTTGGATAAATTTTACTCTGCTCTTTCTCTCTTTTTTCCTACATTACTGTTTTCTTCTCCTTATTTATATAGCTAGTTCTAGTTTTCCACACACTCCTCAGACATAAGAAATTTGCTGTCTTGAAATGCACTAGTGCAGAACGTGTGTGAATACACAACCATATTAGAGGATATTTGGTGACATTTTAGCACCAAAAGTGGGTGGATCCCTCCTGCTCATAGGAAAGCCAATTCAATTAATATCACTTTTGTAATTATGATAATCATAATCCTTCCTTCCTTCCTTCCTTCCTTTCTTCCTTCCTTCCTTCCTTCCTTCCTTCCTTCCTTCCTTCCTTCCTTCCTTCCTTCCTTCCTTCCTTCCTTCCTTCCTTCCCCTCCATGAAGGAAATCTATTAACTTCTAAGGAGGGCAGATCAGATATTCTGCATCTACTCATCGTGAGGCATTTGATTCAGGTATAATTTAAATAGATTCAGAGTGGGTGACTACATCTGTCAGCTGCAATGTGCAAAAGCTCACTCTCGATTCAAAGCAGAATAAATGTGCAGCTCTTCTAACAAAAGAATGCTTTAACAGAAAGACAGTTACACTGCCAAGCACAGGAAAAGGAAAGAAAGATAAGGAAGCAAAGGTCATGTGGAAGATATAGTAAAAAAAGATATTAAGAAACACTTCCTTTTTCTTTCTAGCTACTTCCCCTCCTTAGTCAACACTTACTCCTGTGGAGTGATGAGACTTTAAAAAGTTTCTAACGTCAACCAATTCAGTCCAAATGCTCTAGTAGAGAAAAATGTGGGAAGAGACTGTACCGATCAGGAAGATGACAATATTTCTGTCCACTGTTATGGAATATAATTTCCCATGTGAGAGAAGAGACTGAATACTGTGGCTCTTCTGTCAGATCAGAAACATAAGCTTCATATTTCTGCCTTGGATATAATCATGAAGCAATGTTGAAAATCACATCAATTATTTCTCCTTTCTCCCTTTCAGGTATTTTAAGAATTTGATTCCCATAGGATCTTTTGTCAACACATTTATAGCTGCCTTTGCTATGCAATTACCTAACAATCTTTAAATTGCATAAAAAGAATGATAACTTTTCCATTAACTGGAAGACTAAATCAATCATGTAGATGGAAATCTTAGTATAGCTGTTTAAAAGCTTTGTACCTGGCATCTGTTACAAGATAGAAAAGTGTGGGTCTGTAGGTTTGGATTTTTAAGCATTTTCTGAGATGTCTTTGGTAATGTGATTCCTTCACTAACTGACTATCCATGATATTCAACTCCCAAAGAAGAAACTGATTTCTGAACTTCATCATTGGTGCTGAGAAACGATCAAGTCTTGGAACAAATTGTATCAAGAAATGACTTTGGATACCACAATAAAGAAAATAGTTAACACAATCTATTGTCTATGTCTTTGAAAAGGGACTTAGAACACTGTTAAGTCAATTGTGCACACAACAGAAATTTAACTCTTCTTTTTTGTGGGGAATATGATATAAGAACAAAGATAGTGAAACACAAGAAATTAATTTTGAGAGATGAGAGATGTGTGGCTGCTTTTGAACACATATGTGTACCAGAAACAGAATGGTAGAGATTGTTGCAGATTTTAAAGATAACATGATTCCGAACATCCCAACATTTACTGCTATATCTACACCCAGTTAGTAAAAAAACAAAAACAAAAAAACATTTATTCTTGTCATTTGTTTATGGGTTGTTGTTGCTGTCCTACCTCCTATGAAGTAGGTTTATGATATGAGATTTTGTTGTGTTATTGGGTTATGTATTCATTTTTTTTTAATCCCACATTTATTAACCGGAGACAAAATCCTTGCATGACAAATCACACTTGGCCAATAAAGAATTGTATTCTATTCTATTATTTTTATAAGTAATGCAAGGGAGCAAAGAGATGGCTTTCATGTCTAAGACCAGAACTCACAGTCTCCTGGTTTCTAGTCTGCTGAATATGTCCTATGATGCAACAGCACTTTATTGTTAAGAGTCTTTAGAAAAACATGTAGCCAACCCAAGTTCAACAAGTAAGGAAGTTCTGATGTTCTGTTTTATATCTAAAACAGGTGTAGGACAACTCATCACAACCAACTTGGCATGGTGAACTCACCATGGCCAACTTGTCATTGCCAAGTCGCTGTGAGACGACTCACGGTGAGACAGTTCAATGCAGATTAATACCTTTTATTATTCATCAAAGCATTACAAGAGCTGGTAGTCATAGGAACAATTTACTTTTATACAAGAGATAAAATAATTTTGATGAAAATGTGGTCAACAAAAATGAGAGGAACTAAGTGAATCCCATGGCAAGTTGTCTCACGGCGAGTTGGCCATAGCAAGTTGTCCTGCAGCAAGTTGGCTGTAGTGAGTTTTCCACATTGAATTGGCTATGACAAGTTGGCCATGGCAAATTGGTCATGGTGAGTTGGCTATGACAAGTTGTCCCATTCTGTTCTAAAACAGCCTTTTTAAACCTAATTACTTCCTTTCTCACATTTCCCATTCAGAATTGGCAGAACTGATTGGGAAAATCTAGAAATAATCCAAAACATCTAGAGGATAACAAATTGGGAAACATTAATACAGAATTTAGTTACTTACTTACTTACAGACTAACTGACTGACTAACTTATTACATTTGTTTGTTTCCCACATCTTGTCTAGAAGTGACTAGAATAATTACAGTGGGGATGAAAAACCACTTGTGGGTTCTTTAGTCACAGAATTTACAATGGAACTTGAATCAGGGAAATGATATATTAGACATACAGTAAGGATCTTTTTGTACAGTACAGACAGAGTATTCTGAATAGGGTAGAAGTGGTGTCATCACCCACCCACCCCGTGTGTAATACTTATATAAGACAAATAAAAGGCCATCAATCACACAACAAGTGTATATCTTTCTGGATTGTCATTCCAAAGATGGAATAAAATGTTTCTGTGCTATGTCCTAGATGGGAGAGAGGGAACTGCCAATGATCTTTTCAGCCATCGTCACCACTCTCTGCACCGCCTTCCTGTCTGAAGCAGTAATGCTTCCAAACCAGACTATGATGCTGTATGACAGGATGCTCCCAATCATCCCCGTGTAGAAAGTGGTCAGAACAGGGGAAGGAAGATGAGCTTTTTTCATGCGACGCAGTTTCTCACTGTTGAGCAACCAAGCCAGCCTACTTGTTAGCTGCACACTCAGGAATTTGATGCTGGTAACCATCTCCACAGGTCAATCATTAATGCACAGAGTAGTGTGGCTGTGACTGCCTTTTCTGAAATTGACAATGATTTCTTTAGTTTTACCGGTATGTAAAACTAGGCTGTTTTCTTTACACCAGTTCACCAACCCCTCAACCTCCTTGCAATAAGCTTCCACATTGTCATCACGAATAAGGCCCCCTACTGTTGTATCATCTGCAAACTTTACAATATGTTTGGTGGCAAACCTAGCACAACAGTCATGGGTCAACAGGGTGAACAGCAGCGGACTTAGGACGCAGCCCTGAGGAGAAGCTGTGCTCAGGGTAATGGTATTAGAGGTATTTGCTCCAGCTCGCACATATTGGGGCCTGTTGGTAAGATGATCCAGAATCCAGTTGCACAAATGGGTGTTTAAGCCTAAAAGGCCCAGTTTGTCAGAACAAGGGAGAAGACATCCCACTGTACAATGATCTAGTTACACCAAGGACAGACAACAGTCATCAACATAATTTATAATTTATATTATGATAGCAGAATGATAGGGCTTACATCCCCAGCAGGCTTGTTGTCCAATGAGAATTAAACTTTGGAATGGCACAAAATGTCAAAATCACAAAGCTGGGAGAAGCAGTGCAAAATGTATTCAGTGGAAAAAATGATGAATCTGGATTTAAAATTCCTTTGAGCCTTCCCAAAGATATTGCCACCTGCTGCTAAGCATGTTATTTATAATTCTAATCATAGAGGTGCCACTGCTGAGCTATTGGAATTAGCACATCTATAGCATTATTTCTATACTTTTAAAATATGACTGTAATAAACAGAGCCTTGCTAAACTAGTTCAAAGACTTGGACAGTCAGTGTTTTATGCAGCTTCACAGGTGACCTGTTGAATATTGGACACTTGTAAGTAGAAAAAGAGTCACAATATTTGTATTTCTGGAGGTATTAAAAAGCCATAAACACTAGGACTTATGGAAAATCCTAAACTTGACAAACTTTAGGATTTTAAAACCATGTGGTTATGAATTTCTTAATTTAACTATGTGTTTTGCAAAGGATATCTGAAATCTCCCTGAATTAATTTTAAATGGTTAACCCTGAGTTGTAATATAACATTGTGAAAAAAGGACAAAAAATGTCAACTGCACACTTTTTCAACAGCATGCATGCTTTTGTAGTCATGTGTCATGCACCTTAAGCTAAAAAAGCCCAATGCTTTTGCCTGCCTTTATAAGTGAGCTGATTTAGTTTCCCGTAATCATGTTCTGAACCTTTTCTAGCTCCATCAATTCCTTTTTCAACTGCATATCAGGGCTAAGTTAGGTGGGTACAGCTTAGCATACCTTAACTGATCTTGAAAAGCTAAACAGGATCAGACCTGATCAGCATGGAAGACTAGCAAGAAATATCAGGGCTGTGGGCTCAACTGGATCATGCCAATAAATAAATAAAGAACATCTCAGAATTAAGCAAAAGCATAGAATTCCTTTACTGTTGCCAAGAAAATTACAGAGACATGTCCAATCCAATCACCAGGAGTTGCTCCTACATAGAAAGAGTCCCTATTAAGTTGCATCTTTATACATTTTTCTCCTTTACCTTTTCACCACATCATTTATTTTGTTCCAGCACATTTTGCAAAAATCAGAGATTAATACATCCCATTCCAAAAAACAAAACCTGAAATAGATGGTGTAGAGTATCTGCAGCAATGAGACTGACATCCTGAGAGCTTCCGGTTTGCCGATGCGGCTGCCATGGACATCTGTGAAGGGAGCTCTGTCTTCCGCGTTCAGTTTCACTTTGCTGGGGGACCCTGGAAAGAGCTGAAAGTCACCCTATAGGAGTGATCAGCAAGGAAGGGATCCCCACTTGATCTCAGGAGGGTGGTAGCCCTTTCGTTTGATCTGGGGCAGCTCTCCAAACCAGTGGATGAAAGATCGGCCATAGCAATATGGCTCATCACTAGGCTGCAGACAGCCGAAGTCACACTTACCACCAGGCAATTATAAAGCAGCGCGGAAGAGACTGGGTGAGATCTACCTCTATTAAATCCTAACTATCTTTTTTTTTACCTACATAAGCTGCTTAAAATACTTTCCCCCCTGGGGAGAGGGAAGGGAGATTTTATCCCTCCCTCTAGAAACAGCAGTGACTGACTGTCCAGGGGAGTTTAAAACATTGAAAGAATAACTTGATCCTAATTGGAATTTTATTTTTTAAAGTTTGTGGATTAAAAGATTTTTTTTATTCTTACTGAAGATCTGTTTTTTACTTATAAAAAAGAAGCAAAACTGAAAAGATTAAAAAAACTTTGGACTTAAAATAAAACTTTAAATGGTAGGGGCAACATATTGTGGCTAAACCTGATACTTCAAATTCTTATTGCTTAAAAAGAGACTTGGCCAGTAGCCTAGACAATAGATAAGACTTATGTAACCTTGAATATCAGCTGTGAGAAGCCCAGGTGTGTTCCATATTCATTGACTTTTTTTGGCATTCTCTGATTGTAAAGCTTTTAGCCTAAATACACTATTAAGAAAATATGGATGAAG
Organism: Vipera ursinii; assembly: GCF_947247035.1. Classification (NCBI taxonomy): domain Eukaryota; kingdom Metazoa; phylum Chordata; class Lepidosauria; order Squamata; family Viperidae; genus Vipera; species Vipera ursinii. The sequence continues at coordinate 299,342,957 of NC_139512.1, forward strand.
ATCAGGAAGAGATTCTCCCTATATTGAAAGCAATTCATCAAACTATTCTTACCGCCACTGATGAAATAAGAGGTTACAGAAAAGAACAAGAAGTCAGTCCAGATACACAAACTCAAACTTTGATTGCAACTAAAACAATCAACTATACAGAATATAACAGAAAAAGTGGAACAAATAAATATTATGACAGAAGTTTCAACTGATCAACAAACAGAGTCAATGGAAAACCCAGAAGAGGGACTGACAATATGAAAAAAGGAAAAGATTTTCTAATAAATCAGAAGAAACCTGAGGATCAAGAAGAACAACAGACTGAAGAGAAGATAAACAGTTCAGGACAAGTACATTGAGATGGAAAAATGTGCTCTCAAAAAAATGGCAACTGAATGGCTTTTTTTACATCAAACAATATACATAACAACACAGGGAGATTTGTTTGATGACTGAAAAGCACGGATATGGAAGACGATTTGGCAAAGAAAGAAAGCTAAAATAAGACTGAAGAAAATTGGGATTTTGACTTATTCATGAGAATTAAAATAGAATATACTCAAGTAGATAAGATGTGTACTTAGAATATTAGATATTGTTATGAGGCGAAAAAGAAAACTTTGGTCATTTAAAACTTAGAAGTATAAATATTAACAGTTAAATTTGAACATTGATATGCTTATAAACGTCAAATGTAAAGGTAATTAAGATATATATAAACTAAAAATTTATCGATGAATGTAATAAATATGTTTTTACTTAGTGGTAATAATAAAAATTATTAGCTTAAACATGAGATAGTAGATATTAAGAGAAAAAAAGAGAGGAAGTATTAAATGTTGAAATAAAGAGAAATTTTGGTTACTAAATTTTGGTTACTAAATTAAGATATTTGGAAATTACCAGAAAATAAGAATATTATATTGTATTGTTAATTAGTTGATGTAAGATGGTAAGAATTCAAATAGATGAGATGCGTATCCTGAACATTAGATCTTGTGATGAATTGTGATAAAGGGAATTGGGATTATTTAAAATTTGGAAATTATAAATATTAAATGTTAAATTTAAATATTAATAGGAAACTAAAAATTGGGAAAAACTAACCAGGACATTGATGGTCTAAAAAGATTGAATGTTAAAACAACTAGGATATGTATAAAGTAAAAATTATTGCTAAATGTAAGAAAGTTATTTTTTATTTAATCTATATAATAAGAACTGTATTCATTTAAATGAGACAGTAAATACCAAGGGAAAAAGAGAGGAAACATTTAATGTAATAGCTTGAGATCTGTATTAAAGATATTTGTATGTTACTGAATATTGACCAACTCAGCCGCCACGTTGCTTTTCAAATATTTAAATGTAAAACTAGAAAATCAATAAAATTTTCTTTTTTAGAAAAAGAGAGACTGACACCATGAGACTGATCAAGCATTCAAGCATAGTTCTGGCAGATCCTTCAAAGCAGGGGTGTCAAACTCAATTTCATTGAGGGCCGCATCAGCATTGCGGTTGCCCTCAGGGGGCCGGGTGGGTATGGTCTGGGTGGGTGTGGCCTACTGGGTGGGCATGGTTAGAGTGCGTATGGCCTACTGGGTGGGCGTGGCCAGCTTTACATCGTTCGCATCAAGGGTGCCTATGGGGGGGCCTGGGCAGGAGTGGGACAGATCTGAGGGTCTCTGGCAGAAGGAGGGTCTCTGGGCCAGGGCCAAGGCAGTGGGGGTCGTTCCCTCACTGTTTCCAGGATGGCTTCGCGGGCCACATGAAACCACTTCGCGGGCCGGATCTGGCCCCCGGTCCTTATGTTTGATATGTCTGCTTTAAAGTTATGGCCAAAGACACATGGGAAGTTTTTAATCAACTTTTGAGGTGAGTTAAGTCTGGCACACAGATTTATAGGACAACTCACTGCCAAACATCCGTTGCTTCTTGCTTTCTGGATGATTTCATATATACTGCTCCAAAAAATAAAGGGAACAGTAAATAAGACATCCTACTATTAAATACAGTACATTGTGTGGTTTAAGTGTTCCCTTTATTTTTTTTTGAGCAGTATATTTGCCAGGAAAAACAAAACAAAACACTGCATGTATCTAACTAGTCTTCAATAGTACATCTCAGGGAGGTTTTCTTCTCATAAGTAAATAATGAAAAATACCAAGGAAAAAGGGTGATGTGACAGTTTCTGTAGACTTAAACATTCTTATGTAAGCAGAGAGCTTCATGGGCTTTAAAAAACAACAACAACCTTTTCCCCCATTTTCAATATTTTTTTTCCTACAGCAATATCTTCCTTCAGAAAGAGGAGGGTCATTGCTATTGCAATGTTAAGTGTGTACAGACGACATGACAGAAGCAAGGTGCTACAGTTTCTGATACCTATGTATAAGACTTTTCTTCTCACTTTTTCCTGCTGGCTTCCAAATATGCAAGGGAATTATATTCTGACAAAGAGGTTGGGAATCTGAAGAAAGACTTTCTGACCAGCCCTAGATGGAATTGACAAGCAGAAGCAGTAGCTGGAAATCTGTAAGGCAAGACAGAGTCTGCTTGCAATTCTCCTCTGTGGCAACTATTTAATATTACCTTTCTCAGGGGCTCTGCCACTGATACAGTTTATAAAAGAGAGAGAGCTAGGCCAAAGATACAAATATATGTTTCTCTTAGAGCATTGGTTCTTCCTGTGTCTCATCAAGCATGCTGTGTTAAGCTCCTGCAGAATTGAAAGAAGAGTTTCATTTTGTAGAGTCTTCCAGGAAGAAAGGGTTGGTTGATTTTTATGCTGCATTACATGAAAAGTATTTCATTTCTTCGTTATCAATCAGTGGGAGTAAATCTGTTCTTCCTCCATTAGCCCCCAGTTTACACATGATTAAAGATCTTGCTTGAAAATGAGGTTATCCAACTGCTTAATCAAACCATTTTGTTAAGTTCATAAAAATATATCAAGATGACTTGGACTCTTGATAAAAAAAATCTTCACATATCAAAAATACTACTGAGATGTGTCTGCAAAATATTGGATATATCATCTCTGTCTATCAAAATATTTCCTCCATGGTACAGAACATAGAAGGGAATACCTCATGTCCTAATTTCCATTTCTATTCTGCTGCCATTATGTATATAAAAGGGTTAAAGATGGAACAAGCAAAGGCCACACCCTTTTGAATTGTCTACTAAGCAGTTTCCTTTTGATTTAAACCAATATACAATGTATATTCTTGCCTGTTGTTGATATATCTCCCTGATTTTGCTGATCTTTTGTCTCATTTTTTGCTAGTTACATACTCTGAAGCTTTATTGAAATACCTGCTCAACACTTTCCATATATGCAGCTAAGATATTGCAATGACATTTGGACTGGACAAATGTGCTACTCATACATCAAGAGGGGAAAATAGTGACAACTGAAGGAATCAAAATGTCCTATGGAAATAACATCAAAATCTAAATAAAAATGATCATTACAAATACCTGAGCATCCTTCAAGCTGACAACAGCAATCATACTGAAGTCAAGTAGAAGTAAATACATCACGAGAGTGAAGATTTTAAAGTTCAAATTCAGTGAAGGGAATACCATCAAGGCAATTAACACCTAGGCAATTCCAGTCATTAGATACACAGGTGGAATAGTAGAGTGAATTCAAGCAGAACAAAAAGTCCTGAATAGGAAGAAGAGAAAAATAATGACAATGAATGATTCCCTTCATCTATGCAGTGATATTAACAGTTTTGACTTATCAAGAAGCATAGTTGGGTATGGAAATTGCAAATACACCAGACAGTTGAACAAGATTTTTTTTAAAAAAAAAAGAGCAAAGGAAGAATATCTGAAAGTCAGTGAAGAGGATGTACTGAGGCTAGTATACAATGAAGGCTTACTGGAGGGACCAAACTGACCTTCATGAAAACCAAGTGAAAAATAGAGTAGAGACATGATAAGACAAGTATTATATGGGCAGTACACTTAAAAATAATCTTAGCAATGGTTAAGAGCACAAAAGTTGAATAAAGAGACAGAGAAGCTAATTCTGCTACATAAAACCAAACCTTCAGAACAAATGCATACAAAGTCAGAACATCCCTGTCCCCCCAGTTGCTCTTAGCTGGAAAAAAGGTACTTTACCATCTGTACTGTTTATTAATCTGAACTATACCATATAAATACTATGCCCCCTCAAAATATGGCATGCTCCCTGAGGAGGCCCTATGACCCAGAATAATTGTATAAAAGCAAACAGAAAGAGAATATTAATAAAAGGCTGGAAGAAAAAAATATTTTGAATGTGACAAAAATTAAGGGTAGCAGAAACAATCTGACATTTACAACTTCAAATTAAACATTATAAATATAAATCTCTACATAGTTAATATCTGAAAGAAATTGAAGGTGAGATTTATAGTAACAAAATTTGGTAATGTCTTCAGATTGGATCCATCAAGAAGGAAATGGAAGGTGTAATTATTAAGCATAAAATAAGCACTAGTCAAAAAAGCCATTAAAAATGAACAAAATTATAAACAAAGGCAAATGTAGATTATGCAAAGAAAAATGAGACTGTTGACCACTTAATCAATAGCTGTAGCAAAATTGTCCAAACAGATCATAAGGCAAGACATTATAATGATACAAAAATAACATATTGGAATTTATGCAAAAAGTATGGACTTGATGCCCAAAGTTTTGGTTTGCTTAGAATGAGTAAATATTGAATAACTACTCCAAAATAACATATAAAAATGTGTGGGAGCTCCAAATTCAGATGGACTGATATCCAGAACATAACACAGTCATAACTGAATAAAAATATTTTACTAACAGATGTAGTAATACCATAAGATTCTATAATTGCTCAAAAAGAACTGGAAAATGTTAAATATCAGCATTTAACAATAGAAATACAAAGAAGGTAGAATAAATCAGCAAACAAATTATTTATAATTACTGGATCACTAGGAGCAATAACAATACAATAGAATCAACAAAACATATGACAAAATTAGAATTATTTGACCTCAAAAGATTGAATTTATTTATTTATTTATTTAAAAAAACTGCTTTGCTTGGGACCACATATATATTACAACAGTCCTTGGACCATTCTTACCTGAGTATTCTTCAAAAGAGGTTGTAAAACATTAATGACAGCAAACAAATGTAAGGAAAAGTGACATTACAATCAGGAGGAATTACTGAAAATGAATCTGAGATATAAAAAAGAAAACTATCCAATTCAAAAGAGGCTGCAGACACAGAGACTCAGAATTAAGAAGAACCCAAAAATCTAATAAAAGAGAGAGTGTGCTACATAGCTACTGCATGTGTTTGATCCTAATTAATAGAAAGAAGCACAGGGATACTCAGCAATTGTAGAACAGGAATGGAGGGAAGAAGCATGAGAAGAAATGGAACCTGTTCCAAAAGGATTCTAACAGAACCATCAAAGGATAATAAAATCGTAAACTGTCAGTGGGTTTTCACAACAAAGCATGAGGCTCATTGCAACATGTAATATCATAAAGTTAGGTTAGGAGCAAAGCGCTACAACAGAAAAAGATGTAGATTATGATGAAGATTCTGCATCCTTTGCTAAACAAGCAAGCATCAAAATATTATGAAATCTAGCAGCATTTAGAAAATTGCACATGGAACACTTAGACATTAAGCCAGGCTTTTTTCATGGTGATTTGAAAGAGGAGAATTATATGCACCAGCCACCCAGATTTTGAAGAGATAGAGAAAGAAAAACTGGCCTGTAAATTGCAAAAATACACATATGGCCTAAATCAAAAGCAACAGCATGGTATGATAAACTGAATCAAATGTTGCAAAATGGGGGCTTTGAACAGGGAAATTATGATCTATTATTATTATTATTATTATTATTATTATTATTATTATTATTATTATTATTATTATTATTAGTAGTAGTAGTAGTAGTAGTAGTATTAGTATTAGTATTATGAGTATTATCATTGTTATACTCATTATTGATTAAATTTTAGGACAATAGTCAACTTCAAAAGACTTTGAGAGGCCTCATGAGGCTAAAAGCACAACAACTCTATAAATACAATATCCATTAAATAGTGACTGTTTAAGACAGTGGTTCACAACCTTTTCTATATCCCGCACCCTTAGAATGCTTCTGATATATTCTCGCACCCCTTACAAAAATTCTAAATAATGGCAACAAATTATGCATATACACTATGATTTTGAAAACCCAAGTTTTTGCACCCCCTCGAATATTGTCTTGCACCCCCGGTTAGTTTAAGGGAATCAAACCATCAGCTTTCAACTTAAATGGAATATCTTTTAGGATCTGAAGGAACACCAATACTTGAAAGTAGGCAAGGGGAATAGCATGGGGGATGCTGTAAATGATGATTGGCACCTTGAATTGCACCTTGAAAGTAAATTGCAAGAATCTATTAATGTAATTTTTTAAATAAAAGTAGTATCAGCATTCATACTTTTGATTTTCTAATCCAGCTCTACCTCAAAGGCCTGACATTGTGCACCACTTGCACTCATTCTTGGATCAAGAAATATTCCTCACATTAATCACCTTGTATTGTAATGTGCTGTAACGTGTTGTAAATGAAGAAGCTATCAATGGTCCAGAAAGTGGCAGCATGATTACTGATGGTTGAGCCTCAGTATAACATATAACAAATCAACTGCAAGAACCACATTGGCAACCATTCACTCCCTCCCTCCTATTGTTTTCAATGAGAGCTTGAGAGTGTCAGATCTGAGATGCTTTCTTAAATTACATTTCTGTGTTGAACTCAAATTTCTTTAATTTAACTGTTATCTTCATTGCAGCTTTTCCTCCTGTTCTTCAAGGTTACTGCTACTGCCCATTACACATAAGCAGCACCTGTGCAAAGGCCTTCCTGGTCACAGTTATCATCTATTCCTTGAGAAGGAGCTGATAGTCCATAAAAAAAACACCTCCAGATTGCACTACTCCCAAACAGGGAAACGACACCCCATCCCAAAATGAAGGAGCAGGACACAAGGAGGTCCAAACACTGATATCCACTTGGTCCCACTAGGGCTGAGCCCAAGTCTGTTCCTTCCAATCCAGAGTTTTACCACATCCAGGTAATAAGACGGGATCTTGACAGCATTGCTTGCTTGATCAGGGACTGAGATGTATAACTGAGTATCAACAGCATGTTGATCCTGATCCTGAACTGATGGACGACTTTCCCCAGTGGCTTTCTACAAAAGTTAAACAGGAGGGAAGAAAGCATTAAGACCTAAAGCACTTCTGAAATCAGGAGCTTTGGGCTTGACGTCTCCCCTCCAACAACACTGAATAGAACTTGCTATACAAAAAGGAGAACTAACAGAGCCCTGTGGTCCCTACTTCCACTCTCTTCAGCCAATCCAGGAGGAAACTGAGGTTGATGGTATGAAGAACTGCTGAAGCATCAAGCAGGGCCAGGATCTATGCGTATATGCAAGAGTTAAACATAGAAGACATATGTGCATTGTCTGTTATGTTGATGATCTAGCTGTAATGTGTAGAAGACCAAAGAAACAGTGTGGAGATGTGAGTGAGTGATTTAAATAAGGAAGTGGAAGGAAAACCTCTTGGGCATATTTATCACTATTTTGGAATTGAATTTTTTTAAACAAAAACAGAAAAAAGACACAAGTGGAATGTGCTTGCTCAGTCAAAAACAAAAAAATAATAGACTTAATAAAGTTTCTAGGACTCCTGAGGCAAAGGAGTGATGTATACTCGTGGAAGCTGGATATCTAAACAAAGAAGGGAATGAAAGGAAGTTGGCAAGTAATGAGCAGCATAGCATAGGACAGAGATAGAAACAGTACTATACATCACACAGTAGGTTGACAGGCCAATGAAATTGGACGGCTGAATAGGAAGGTCAATGAGGCAACACAAGAGGAACGTCTATGGAGATCCTCAGTCATCCAGGTCATGGTTGTCCCAAAGGTGCTTTTTCAAAAGCCAACAGTTCTTTGTCCACTTTCCTTTTGAAAAAGCACTTTGGGGACACAGTGGCCTGTGTCGGTAGCCATAGAAAGATATAGGGAACTCTTAAAAATGATACATTTTAATCAGAAATGTTCTGTAATTAATAATCTAAAATTTACTGAATATACAGATAGTGGTAAATCAGACAGGAAATAATCTATTGGATATGATGGGGTGCACTCATTGGGTGACACAGCAAAAAATAGTGGCGTAGAAACAGATCGTCTAAAGAGGCTGAATCCTGTGCAGTGGAACTAGCATACAAAAAGCTTGCCAGGCTGTACAAACAATTGTTACACTTCACAAGAAATGAACTAATCCCAACCATGCTCTTTGAGGACATCACGCTATATTTTTGCTAACTAAACTGAGTGATGTGTTTGCTTGCTCTGATCTGGATATACCTATTGCCTCGAAATATGCTGAATGCACACAAACTGAAAATTACCCACAGCAATCTTCACAACACAAAATAGCTAGACATTCATATACAGCTCCTTTAACTGAATTGGCCTATTAGTTATAGATAGCAAGTTAGCAAACTGCACATCACTTAACTATCTTAGGTTTATATTCCCAATTTCTTGAAAAACCGTGCTAAAAAGAACTGACCAGAAGATAATAAATAGTAAGTTGGGTTGCTAGCTTTCTTTGGGTATGAAATTTATAGAGCTTAAAAATGTTTCTTTTATGAAGAAGTAACACAAGATGTTACTTACTTGGTTTACAATTTATGCAACTTAGCATGAACATTTTAAAATCTGTTCAGCATTCCCTCAGTGCAATGATTAAAAAGACAGCTGGAATCATAAGAATGAGGAAAAAAAGCCTCTAAAGAAGAAACGGTTAGATGATTGTTGAATTACTGATCTCAATAAATTGAAATGAGATGAAAACTTAGATGTAAGACAAGAAATGAAGTTTTCTGAATTTTACAAATACACACTTTGCTTTTAGCTTTAAAGGAAGCTTCAAGGAAAAATCAAGCTTTTCTAATTTTGCACCTAGTTGCAAAGTGAAAAATGTAAAGGAGACCTATCCACCCCACGTAAGCAAAACAGTTTCTCAAAGACAGGATCCTGTGTGTGTGTGCGTGTGTGTGTGTGTGCGTGCCCACACATACAAACACACACGCATGCATGCATGCATGCACACACACAGGCATTTTTAAGTCACTGTTGACTCCTGACAACTGCCTGGCCAAATCCCTACAGTTTTCTTGGAAATGTTTTTCAAAAGTTTGTCCTTGTCTCCTTCCTATATCTGAGAGAGAATGACTGGCCCCAAATCAGCCAACTGGCCTTGTGCCTAAGGCAAGACTAGAACTCATGGTCTTTAGTGTTTAGTTTAATTCCACTACACTAAACTGGTTGGAGTAGAACTGCTACTGAAAAAGATCAATGGGAGATAAACCAGAAACATTCTGGAGTAAATGTCTGCATAATGAAACACAGGCATTCCTATATCTTGTCTATCTTCTACAAGTTAAAGGAAACTTTAACTTGTTTTCCCTGTAACACTACATATTTCTCTTTCTGCTGATATTCCAGGGGGCTTTTCACCTGGGCCTTTGGGTAGAGTGATGGGTTTACTTTTGATATATTAGTTGTTGTTTACCAACTGCCTCATTTAGCACCTCTTCAAAGTTACAAAGTTGTTGGACAAATGACTTGATGATCAGTGCCTGCATTTACAGTGTTCCCAGTGCCCCACAGTTACACAATTTTCATTACAGTCAGTATGTGTTGTCCTGTGCCTGATTTGTGGTTTTTCTTTTTCTTCTCCTTGCAAACAGAGAGATTACAAGAAATTAAACAGACACACTATAGGGAATACACATAAAAAGTAATGTGTTTGCACCAGCACATTGGTAATGGGTGGTTGGGGGAGGGCAAGAAAAAAAAAAGAAATTCCTAAAGACAATCTCTTTTCTGTTGGTTTTTTTCTTCTTTTCTCCATAGCAGAGGGGAGGGCTTGCAGATAAAATGTTTATAAGAGAGTAAGCAGCCAGTAAAGGGAATATACAGCAACCACAGGCACACTAAACAAAATAGCCAGAGTATTGCCCACAATGTGCGTGTTACTTTCTTATAATCCCTTCTACGAACTCTCTACTTTATGGGGGGGGAGGGGAGATGAAAATAAAAGCAAACGATTTCTAAAGACAATCTCTCCAGTGTCTATTCTGTACCTCCCCCCCAGCATCTGCAAGGTTTTTTTCTACAGTGTTGTCTAATCTACAACCCTGGGATTTTCAAGAAATCTCCCATGAAAGAACTAGCCAGCTCCAACCTGTTTTTTTTTTTTAAAAGGAAAGTTAAACTAAGCAAGCAAGATAGTTGCTACATTAAGTGAAAAAACAACAACACCCTGCTGAATTTCAACATACTGTAGCTTCTTAATTAGAAAACAAGAAAATACAGATTAGCAGAAATTCCCATAAGATGGCTATACGTTTGGTGGAAAACTAAACCCAATGCATATTAAAGACTGCTGATTCCAGACTTAGGGAGAAAAGGGTAAAAGAAAAGCATTTAAATTTGAGTGGTTGTTGTTTGCTTTTTCTGTGATAGATTTTAAAATGAATATACAACAAATGTTTTATCATGGGAGTTCCTGTATGTATCTTTGATGTCATATGCTTTTTTTTTTTTTTTTTGCTTGACTATGATATCTGTAGACATATGGACTGTGTCATTTGGCGTGTGACTATAAATAAAGTCTGTATGTTACACTATTCTGCATTCCATCGACTTTTGAATTTAATGGAGAAAAAAGTAATTTTAGAAATAGTTTAGTATAACAAAAATATTGCTGTTATCCTTTATGTAAATATCTAGCAAAGGTGATTAAGTTAACCAGCCCAGGCTCTTAGCTGCAGGAACGATGGTGCTGAAATGACTGAAACTGTTATTTCCAGAGATCAGAATGCTACAGTAGGAAGGTGAAGCCAGATAAAGTCTGACAAAGTCAGTAATTTCAGCTGGTGAATCTTAGACCCCAATGAATTCTAATAATGGGAAAGTGCCAAGGCAAAAGCTGTTGCAATTATTCAGTTCATTATGTTAAGCTCCATGAAATTCTGATGAGCACCACGCCTGTTTAGTTAGAGAAATGATCAACCGCTGAGTTCCAGCATGGTTTGAGTACAGTATATGCCTCTTAAGGAAATTTGCTGAAGGAACAAGAAAACACGACAAAGCTTAAAACAAGTCGGGTCAGTACCTCCAACGAATGTAGAAATTTGGCCATCAGGCAAAGAGGAGCTTGGAGATTTGAAGATGTGAAGCTTATAGCTGAGTTCTCCAGGCACAAGGTAAGAAACCTTATCAAAAGAAAAGTGTGATTTCTTTTCTAAAACCAATCTCTCCACATTCCTGAGAGAACACTGAAGAATATGTGTTAGAAAAGTTTTCATAATATCAGCGATACAAATTATATTCTTATTGGAGGAAATAGCTAAGTGAGACACTGTGGCTCCTTTGACTATACTTATAGGATTTTCATTTTAAGGTACTCATCAGGATGGGCAACCTGCAGTTTAAGGCACTCTTTTCACCCATTTAAATTCCACAACCAGGCCCAAAGCCACCATTCATTTCAGGTATATTCTGGATGCTGCTAAATGGATACTAGACTTCAACATTTTTTATATGATCATGACATTACAACCATACCCTCTGCAATTCTCAAAGGCTAGGCACATTTCTGAGCACAAATAAACCATCTTCTCTGGCACATCCCTAGCTTCTACATATGAGCAGACCTGAGATTGTACCAAGTCTTGGTTCCTGATCAAAAATCTTGAAAGAACTTGTCTGACTAGACCATGGACAGTTGTATAAACAACTGCACATCTGGCTAGATTATTTTGGAGTTAAAGTACAGCACATCTTCAGAAGTCACTTGATGTTCCTCATTCATTCATTATTCATTCATTCATTCATTCATCAAATTTATATGGCTGCCCATCTCACAAAAAGTGACTCTGGGTAGCGTACACTAACAAAGTATAAAATGATCAGTATTAAAAACTCAACAAATAAAACAATATTATTATTAAAAGGCTAGAAGAGAGCATTAGACGACAATGTAACCACCTTATTAAATCACCATTTCCTTGAAACCCTCAAGCCTGTTACACAGTCATGTTTTGAAGAACATCAAGGAAGGAGGCCAGCCTTTTGTTATCACTGGAAAAAACAAAAACTATTTTGGTCCCATTGAATTTTCCTGTAGTTAGTATGCTAAGCCAAGGCCTGTGCTCTCTTTTATTTTTGGCTACATTCACTCACCTAAAGAAATTAAAAACACTGTAATGACATGTCTGATTTCCAACAAATTAGCACTCACTAAATCTTTACTCCAAAGGAGGGAATTTCATTCAAGAATGCAATGCAAACATCTGCCAAACCACTAACAAACATTGTACTGCTATCATTCCCAAGATCTGAATACTAGGAATAGGGATACCCAGACTTGTGTCCTCAAGTTATACCAGACTTTAATTCCTATCATCTCCATACATCTTAGATCTTGGTCATGTTAGAAAAGGAAAGCAAAGTTGCAATCCAGCCTATTTTTAGAGGACACTAGGCTAAGAAAACTGCTAAAGAACACTCTCAGAAATTTAAGATACTCAGTTAAAACAGATACACACACTAAATGGACTTTGTAGCAGAGAAACAACAGATAAGGATATTGATTATGTGGAGACATTTTTATGTGAGCAATCCCTTGACTCTTCTCAGACTATTTATTTGTGTGTGATATAACCGCCTCACCATTTCAGACAGTAGGTTAATACTTCTTGTGAGATTTGGACTCTAATGAATTCCAGAAGTTCCATCAAAGCACCAGTGTCATAGCATCCATACTAATTATTTAGATCAGAGGAGAAGTTTCTGTAGCCTTGCAGACATTCTTATGTTCTAATAACTGTCACATTAGCATGATTAATGAGAAATAATTATAAGAAGTGGACTTTGACTTTTGTAAGGAATAGGTTCTCTCAATGAGTTAAAAAAGTGGTAGTACAGTATCTTCAATATAATAGATACAAGTAGTCTTCAATTTATGACTGTTTGTTTGTCCATTTGAAATTACAACAGTGCAAGGCAAAGCAAGTTACAACCTCTGCCCAAAGTTACAACTGTTGCAATACTCCCACATTCATGTGATCAAAATCCAGGTCCTTATGACCATGGGGACTGAAACTCCCTATCTAAGCTGCTCTAAAGGGTATGAGTCAGCTCTGGTTACACTAGGCCTTCTTTCCTGAAGCAGCTTCAGAACATATTCTTGTATGGTTTGTAATGTTTCCAGAAAGGCATATGCTTTTGTGTAGCTTCCAGAGCCTCCAGAAACTGCACAAGAATGGGGTGTCCTCACACTTGAATTATGGAGTCTCCAGAAACCATACAAGAATGGGGCATGTTTTTGCACAGTCTCCAGAGCTCTAGAAATCATGCGTGTAAGGGTCATGCTTTTGCATAGTCTGTAGAACCAATGAAAGCCAGATAGGAGTACCAGAGACTCTGGAGGCCAAATGAGGGCATGCCTTCTCATGCAGGTACATCCCTCTTGTGTGGCTTCTGGAGCCTCCAGGAGCTACCCAAGAACATGCTTTGAAGCCAATTCAAGAAAGAAGGCCTGGCGAAATCTGGAGCTACCTTGGCTAGATTATAGGGGCCTATGAACCAAAAAAGAAAACCATCTGAATGCAAGTGGCACCTGGCAGTTTCTAGGGAATGCTGGGTTGAGGAGCAATTGCACTGTTACCCAAGGCTTGTGTATCTTGGAGAATAGTGCAAGGTGGCATTCTGAGTGGCAATGGCAGCACTAGAGCTGAAATCAAGGCCTGGGGTGGTCGCAGAAAGCTGAGCCCCCTGAAAACTTCAGGCCTCTACATCAGGCCCAGCCTTTGTGCTGCCACTGAGTATTGCTATGTGGGAGTGCCTCAGAGGATGGGGAAGGCCCTGGAAGACCCAGCTCAGATTATGTTTGAGTTGGTTGGGGGGCACAGTGTGGCCCCCAGCCTGAAATACAATGAAGGCCTGGGCCTGCATCAGGCCTTCCAGGACATTCCCTGCCCCCTAAGGTACACTGTGCTTGCATAATGACTCAATGGTCACTTAACAACCACAATTTGGAGTTCTAGGATTGCTATCATTAAATGAAGAGATCACTTAAGAATCACAATAACTTACATTAAAAAAATGTGTTCAATGGATGTTGTAAGTCGAGGACTATCTGTACTTCATTAGCAGCACTGATAGTTGGAGATGTCCAATTGCCTACAATTTATACCTCTAGGGTGCCCTTCTCTTCCTCCTCCAACTACAAAGACTCATAGACAAAAAGACAATTGCAGTCCGTACTATTTCTTATGCTTCTACTGCTTCTCCTCCACCACTTCTAATCTAAATAATTATGGATACTATGACACTGGTGCTTTTAAAAACAATATAAGATCTATAGAACAAAGAGATTCCATCTAGTATTTTTCACAATACAATGAAGACTTACAGAGATGACAGAAGAGGGGAAAGGTTTATTTGATAACTTGGATAAGGATAGCAAATTGCTCTTAAAGTCATGGGGAGCATAGAAATGAAATTTTGCATCATTGCGTTTGGCTGATACTTTTACCTTCAGAACTGCACTTAAATGGAAATTCAACATTGTTCTGAACAAAGATTGCACCAAATGAAATATATTATTATAGAGATAGGCTGAACAGCAGAATAATAAGTACCTTGGCAGTATTTTTCTTTTTAAAACAGGGTGTAACACACTCCATTTGCTTTGTGCAAAAACCAAAAGACTGAATAATTTGTTTCTTCCTTTTGAAAACACTAGATTACCTTCTCATTAAATAGCCTCCCTGGCTTAAATTGTGGCATTATATTGTAAAAGGGAAATGGGGCATGGGCAGATATGATAGTTGCACTTACCAGTCAACCAGTGCCATGATAAATTAATCATATCCTAAGTTACATTAAAAAAAAGATGAAGGCAGGGAAGAGAGCTGAGATTTGTGAGCCTATAATTATATGTCAGTCTGTCTTAACCTTTTGAGCCTAGAGGAATTGTTGAAATATTTTTCAGGCCTCGTGGAACCACACATTCAGACTCAAATGTAGGCCAGAAGTTACAAAACTTCTGTTTCATGCACCTCATTCCTCAGACCCAGCTTCTCCTTTCTCTCCCCCTCTCTCCCCCTCTTTCCCAAGGATTATTTTGCAAAACTAGAGGGGGGCTGATGCCTTGCAACCTCCAACACTCCTCCCCTTAATATTTGGACTCCTCCTGAATCTTGGCACCCTTTTCCAAAGCCTCCACTACCACCACCACTTGCCATTTCCCTGCTCTTTCCCACCCACCTTTGTAGGGGACTCCTGTTGCCAGTGTGCCCAAGCCAGCCCAGCTCCCAGATCGCCTGCACCGACCTGAGGTGGAGCCCCCTTCCCCAAGGCCGCTACACCTGCAGAAAGGCCGATATATTCTGGTACCATGGTCTTAGCAGCACATCTCTCTCCTTCCCTCCCTCCCATCACTTTTTATTCCTCTACTTCCCAACAATCACCTCCCCTATACAAGGCCTTGGTGGACCAACCCAGTGTTGGAGATTGTTTTTTTTTTTTTAAAAAAACCAGAAATCCTCCAAACAAACAAACAAATAAATATCCTAATGAACTTTCACAGAACCCAAATATTCCACAGAGCTCTGGTTGAGAAACCCCGATCTACATAGGCTTATAGTCTGAATTTGGAGCATGTCAGAAAATATAAAGCTTCCTTTTCAGTGGAATCTGTTTCAGCAGGGCAACTACTGCCTGACAGTGAAATTCTCCAGTACCTTTTTTTACTTTAAGTATTCAGCTTGGTGAAAGTGAGTTTGCTTGGGAATCTTCTTTCAAAGAAGAAGATAATTTTAGAAAAGTAGTGATAGGTGAAATGAGGTATTCTTTAATTATAGGGTGGTCGAGAAGTATGTGTTGTTGTAAGCCTTGTTCTTAATTGTCCCTTGACTTAAGAACAACAGGGGGTGAGAGAAGACCAAGAAAGTTCAAGGCCCTCCAAGTAACTTACTGCCATCAGTTGGGCAAAGCCATTAGCTGACATTTAAAATGTTGTCTCTTTCATTTTTGCTACCCTCTGCAAGGTTGCGCATAAACCCCTCAGTGACATTTTGTAAACCTCTAAGACTCCAGAGTTCTGCTACCACACCCTCTGTGTGGTTCAGTTCAGGTTCAAGAAAAGACACCAGATGTGTTCCCACAGGACTTTTTGGTAGTGGTTTTCTGTGGATCCTAAGGTGAAGACTCCTATTTTTGAGAACTACTAGTCAACTGCTCCCACTGAAGAAATTTGGAATAAATATAAATCTGGTGAAGAATTTGTATCCATCTTGAATGGCAACTGAAAATGTGCCTCTGATATAGTGATTTTCCAGGAACATTTTTCTCTTATAGCCTACAGTTTTTTCTTGGTTTGGCATCAGTTGACATTGTTGTTTTTCTTCTAGACCATGGGTCGGCAACCCGCGGCTCCAGAGCCGCATGCGGCTCTTTCAGCCGTCTCCTGCGGCTCCCAGTCCTCCGCCATGTGCAGTCTGAAAAAAAAGTTCAACCAATCAATTCAAATTTCTCACAAAAAAAAAATCTTGCAAATTGATTGGCTGAACTTCTTTGGTTTGTGGGATTGTCCACAAACCTCTTCTTCAGACTGCACATGGTGGCAGCAGAAGAAGAGATGGAGGAGGTGCAGCTCGGGGCCGGAGGGGAGGAATCCGTGTTTCTCCACACGTGCTGATCAGCGGGCGTGGAGAAATGCCCATTCTCTCTGCTGAGCTGTCCCCAGTTGCTTGCATTGCAGAAGGCAAGCATTTGGAATGAAGAATCGAGATTCAGCATTTCTCCCCACATGCTGATCAGCGGGCACGGAGAAACACCCATTCCCTCTGCTGAGCCATCCCAGTTACTTCCCTGGAGCACCTCCATATCTTGCAAGGGTGCACAGGGAATCCGCGTTTCTCCACATGCGCTGATCAGCGGGCGTGGAGAAATGCCCATTCTCTCTGCTGAGCTGTCCTGCGGATTCCCTGTGCACCCTTGCAAGATATGAAGGTGCTCCAGGGAAGTAACTGGGATGGCTCAGCAGAGGGAATGGGTATTTCTCCATGCTCGCTGATGAGTGGGCATGGAGAAATACCAAATCTTGTGTCTTCGTTCCAAATGCAGAAAGCAAACTGAAACAAAGAGAAGGAGACTGCACTGGGTGGCCCCAACAGCTGCCGCTGCCGGCGGAGCGATTGCCTGCTCCTTGGGGCTCACTGCTGCCATGAGAGCAGGCACGGGGATTAGTTTCTGCGGGGGAGGCGGAGGCTGATGGAGATGCGGCAGAACTCCAGCATCTCTCTCTCGCCGCCGCCTCCACCGCTACTGTCGTTGGCTTCTGCTAAGGCCGAACCTGGGCAGCCTCCTCCACCCCAGCAGTGCCATCCGGGGATTCTCAGGTTAAATCAGAACCAAGCACCAAGTGAAAAAGTTAGCAGTAGAAGGAGTAGCAGGAGTGGTTTTAATTACCAAGCGTCCCCATGGAAGTCAATGGAGGTGCTGTGGCTGGCCTTTTGAGTTGGTGAGTGAATGAGAGCGAGAGAGAAACGTTTTTTGAGCAGTGTAAGTGAATGAGTGTGTGAAAGAGGCTTTTTAGAGCAAAGGTGAGGTAATGAGAGAGTGAGAGAGAAGCTTTTGCAAACAAAACATGAGTGAATGAGAGCGAGAGAAGTTTTTCCAAGCAAAGGCGAGTGAATGAGAGCAGAGGGGGCAGGGCGGCTGCATGTCTCCCCTTAGGCTCAACTGTTCTGTCAATCAAGCCTGTTGTTTTGCGCATGCATGCGCATGCACGTCCTTTGCAGCTCCCAGTTTTTTACTTTTGTGAGAGAACCGGTTCTGAGTGGCTCTTTCACTGTTTCAGGTTGCCGACCCCTGTCCTAGACTTTAAGAAGGAGTATTTTTGTTCCTGCCCTTTCTTAGTATTACTTCTACTTTTAGCTGCTGCTATACAGGTGATGCAAATGTAAAATTGCTTTTGCTTTCTTTCTAAAACTTGAAACTTCTTCAGTGTTCAAGGAAGTGAGAGCCATTCTAGGAATCTTTTAAGAACAAAATTGATTCCTTTACCCTTAACATGATTATTACAGTTTTTAAGCTTTTAATGGTTTAAGCAAGTTATTTTAAGATCCTTTTAACTAAACTATTGTTTTAAATGGTTTTTAATTTGCTGTAAATCATTTTAAATGGTTCCTATTTGGGAATTTGTCTTTAAAGATGAAGAGTAGGTTAAATATTGTTTACATAGCTATACATGTAGAACCAAATCATCTGGCCAAGCAAACCCATTTCTTAGCTCTGATCAAGTAAGACCAATAATGGTTCTTCACAAATTTTAAGGCATGCGAGCAAAACCTAGGGAAGAAAAATCAGAATAAAAGCATAGTTCTTCTACCAGGCAGACTTAGTAGTAACAATAATATTTTTTAACTCATTAAAGCATGAACAATACTTTATAGATCACTGGTCCCCAGGTTTTTTGGCTGCATGGACTGGCAGCAGCAGTGGTTGTGTCAGGGGGGAGGGGATGTTTTTGCATGTACAACCTAATTCCACACATGCACAAATGAAGCTTCAAGTGCTCACTTTCTGTTTGTGTGGCCCAGTTGCCAACCAGGGGAATCTACCAGTCCATGGCCTGGGGGTTGGGGACCCCCGTTGTAGATTATTGGTTGAGTACTACTCAATTAAGGTTCATAAAGTCAACCTGCTGATGACATTTTCCTATATATTAAGGTCTGTGATTATATCTGTCATGGGAAAGGATACTAGTTATGACACAATGGAAGAAAGACAGTACAGAAATGATCAGAAAAACATTTGTGGTAAGCAGAACAAAATAATTTAAGAAGCAGAGGTTGTCAGGAATGTGGGGGATTTTGCAACAAATCAGAAAAGATTCCTGAAGTTTAAGTGGAGTCGAGTGCAAATTATTATGCACTTCTGAAAGTTCCAATTTATTTGATATACAGTGCAAATAACTGAAAAGCTCCTTCAAATTCCCTCAATGCACCTAGGCAATTAATTTATAAGAGCAGATAAAAAAATAGCATATGGCAGCCATTCCAGCAAACAGATTTTGCTAAGGAAGCATCAGAAGCCACAGCATGGAGGCATTAAAACCAGTCTTCTGTTGTGCACTGTATGGAAGGAATCTGTTTTGTTGTCCTTCCCCAACACACCAAGACTCTGCTATTAAATAGAGGGAATACAAATTCTCTCATTTTGTACTTCCTTCAAGAGACTGAGATAATATGACAAAGCTTTTTTCCCCCTATAAAAGTGATTATTGTAGAAAAGTAGTGTCCTATATTGGGAAAAGGCATGATATACGTGTGTGTGTGTGTGTGTGTATGTATGTATGTATGTATGTATGTGTGTATATATATATATGTGTGTGTGTGTGTGTGTGTGTGTGTTTGTGTGTGTGTGTGTGTGTGTGTGTGTCTGTCTGTCTATCTATCTATCTATCTATCTATCTATCTATCTATCTATCTATCTATCTATCTATCTATCCACACACACATATATATATATGTAGAAAGGTACACAAAATGTGTATGAATATATTCTTCTACACTGGTTTAAATTCTTCACTGATCTAAATTAGCAACTATGGTAGCAAATTCCATACTCTGCTTATTCAGCTTTCTACAAGAAAACCCTGCAGTTAACAGTTGCAGATAAGCAGATCTAGGAATGAGATGGAAATAATAATAATAATAATAATAATAATAATAATAATAATAATAATAATAATAATAATAATACCACCACCACCACCAATATAGTAATAGTTGTTGTTGTTGTTGTTGTTGTTGTTATTATTATTATTATTATTATTATTATTATTATTATTATTATTATTATTATTTACTCTTTGCTTAAACAAGACTTCTCATATCTTTCCAAATATGTGGACATCAAACCCTAAGATGAGAGTCATTTGTAAAAATTGAGGAAAAGTAAGTCTATTTTAACATTTGGATTAGAGAAGGCTGTTTTACATAGTGAGGATTCAGAATTTAGCATCTCAAGGTTGGTCACCCAAGTGGTCATTTTCTTCACATTTAGAAACTCAAGAAAACTAATGGATTCATTTATTTCTGGTCAGTCATTTGTTATCTCTCCCATTATTGTGATCAGTGTTTTGTTGTCACACAATCCTATTGATCAATCCATATGAACACTTAGGAAAAATAACTGTATAAAGGTCATCACTAATTACATCCTAAATCAATTTTAATGAAGGCGAATAAAGAATAAAATAGGTTTTCAATCACTGTGGCTAACCAACAAAGCTTCCTAATTAGCATTCTCTGAATTAAAGAAATAAAATTCTGGTTCATCAGATGAGCATTATAATGTGGCATGAAGGTCAGCAAGTTTAGACACTTGATAATTTGGAGTGCAATCAGAAATGCAAAGAAAATGAGTACGTTTCACATACTCAATTAGCACCCCATCCTTCCATGCAGAAAATTTTGTATTTGGTACAAGCAGAATTTCATGTGCGGTGACTCACAAAGTCCCTTCTTGTGCCCGCTGTAGTTTTTCCTTCTTTTCTCTGATCATTTTCATTGCATCAATTGTTTTCCATTTGTTCTCTCTACTGTCAGAAGGGCAACACACAAAAGACAAAGTACTTTTTTGGGAGGGTGATCTCTGACCCCATATCTTTGGTTTTTTTAAAAAACACAAAACAAAACACAAAAACAACAGAGTATTAAAATAGCTAGTTGGCCTAACAATTAAAGCACAATGTTAGAAGCCAGGAGATTGTGAGTTCTAGTCCCGGCTTAGCCATGAAACCAGCTGGGTAACTTAGGGGCAGTCACTCTCTCCCAGCCCAAATCACCTCATAGGGTTGTTCTTTGTTGTGGGGAAAATAGATGGAGAAAGCAGTAGAAATGTTTGCCACCTTATATAGTTATATAAAAAATAATCACGAAGGCAGGATATAAAATAAAATCAACTACAGTAATATTCCCCAAAGTGTTCCCAAATAGGGGGCAACAAGTTACTTGCAGAAAGATCTATCCCTTGCCTGCCCCCTCTTCCTGGTGGTATCCCTGTTGAGGTGTATCCCTGATATATTTGTGCCCTTTTTAAGGGCTGTATGTTAATTTCATGACATTTGAAATAATACATGTACTGAATTGAGCCAGATAGGAACAAATGCCGTGAAGAATGAATGAAGGACAATGGGATACAAAACCACATGGTATCGAGAAAATGGGCTGCCGTTTCTCTAGTGGCTGCTTTGGTAGCTAGCTAGGAACAGCTCTTATTTTGTTTTCTTGGAATGTAGAGAGAAAGAGAGATAAAAAGGAAGAAAGGGAAGGAGGGAGACAGGGAGAGGGAGGGAGGGAGAGAGATACACCATGGCAGCTACTCTTCTTCTTCTTCTTTTTTTTTTTTTTTTTGCTTGATGGCTCTGTTTATTTACACAACATTCTGCAATAATAGTAGATTAGAAAACAGTGCCTTCTGATTATCTGGTAGTGAAAGAGAAAGAAAGAAAGAAAGAAAGAAAGAAAGAAAGAAAGAAAGAAAGAAAGAAAGAAAGAAAGAAAGAAAGAAAGAGAAAGAAAGAAATATTCTAAACAGTGTTCTAACATTAAACATTTATGGACAATGGAAGAACGTCAGCCACAGGTTTAAATCAACAAGACTTAAATGTGTTTAACTTGAATTAGATAGTAAGTGCATTAAAAGAAAGGAAGAAAGAAAAAAAAGAAAGAAAAGAAACCAGAGCAGTAGCAGTGGCCAGGTCAAAACCTATTAAATAACAGAGAAGACAAAGCACTTTAATGAGAATTTGGATCAGGCTCTTGTGAGGATGATTATTTTAAAGCATATTATCTACTTGGCAAAGAAGCTTCTGGAACAATTATTGGAGTGGAGCTTCCTTAAAAATTACCAACTGGGGAGAAGCTGCACCCCCCCCCAACCCTGGTCTCTAGGTGCATACTATAGTCACTTGCTTCAGATGGTCTGGATTAATGGGTCACCACTAGTACCTAAGTTTTATTTTCAAATCAAAGCCAGAGTATTTTTTTAAAAAAAGATTTTGGAGGTTTAGCTGTTGCTACAGCAACATGCTATTTTTATACTTAGGTGGAAATGAATAGTCTCCTCCCCTTTTAAAAAATCAGGCAGGAATTTCAATAGGCTTTATAAAATATATTAGTAAAATGAATTCGCTTGATAACCACATCAGACTGGAGCTTGCATCTTGCACTTCCGTCCCCAGGCAACATATTTTATTAATTATACGTAGATGCCTTAGGAAGATATACAGCAAGTCTTTGATCCCTACAGTGGGCAAAAGCTTTATAAGTGTCAACGTTGCACAATATGACTTCTGCATTCAGTCCCTGAAATCTTGGGTAGATTCTCCACAAAATTAAAGAAAGCTCATATTATATTTTCTCATTAATATTCTTGTCAGTCTTTACACATGGAAAGCAATTCAGTGCAAGGCATGATGACATTTTACCTTGTGATTTAGAGACCTAAGTCTGCAGAAGTTGCCCTATAGATTTTTTTTCTTCCATTTAAATCCTGTCTGATTCTCAGAGACTGCCTGGACACATGCCTGCAGTCTTCTTGGCAAGTTGTTTTTTATTTTATTTTATTTTATTTTAAGAAGTGATTTGCCATTGTTTCCTTCCATCCTGAAGAAAAATGACTAGCTCAGGTCACCTAGCTCGCTTTGTGCCTAAGGTGTAACTAGAAGTCAGTCTCTTGATTTCTAACCTGATGCCTTAATCACTTGCACCAATCTGGCTCTCTTTATAAAGAGGGAGACAAATAAAGGGATGATCGGGTGTGTATATGGCATTTCATATGCTTCCCACATCGTTTCTCTATCAATCATAAGGATTGGATAGGCTTTAGACAGATTGAAATATGTTGAAATATATATTGCGCATTCCTAAGGAATATAAAAATTATCCATGATAAGCATTACATATTTATTTATTTATTTGTTATATTTTTATACCGCCCTTCTCCTGAAGGACTCAGGGCGGTGTACAGGGCAATAAATATAAAAACAAAATACAAAAGTTAAAAAACAATTAAATATTATGCCCAAGTTTAAAACTGTAATTAATTAAAACATATTAAAACCCCAACCCTAACCCATCAGACCAGGTCAGATTGCTCAAATAAATAAGTCTTTAGATCGCACCGGAAGGAGCGAAGGTCGGGGGCCATCCAGAGCTCAACCGGCAAGCGGTTCCACAGGTCTGGCGCGCCCACAGAGAACGCCCTCCCCCTGGGGGCCACCAATCGACATTCTTTGATTGAAGGCACCCTGAGGAGGCCCTCTCTGTGGGAGCGCACTGGATGGAGGGAAGTTGACGCCGGCCGCAGGTGTTGCCGTAGGTAATCCGGACCCATGCCATGTAGGGCTTTGTAAATCATTACCAACACCTTGAATCTCACCTGGAGGAGAACCGGCAGCCAATGTAGCTCGCGGAGCAAAGGTGTAACATGGGAGTATCGAGAGACTCCCAGCACAACTCGTGCGGCTGCATTCTGCACCAGTTGGAGCCTCCGAGTGGACTTCAAGGGCAGCCCCATGTAGAGAGCGTTACAGTAGTCTAGATGAGAGGTCACAAGCGCATGAGTGACCGTACGCAAGGCATCCCGGTCCAGATAGGGTCGCAACTGGTGCACCAGGCGAACCTGGGCAAAGGCCCCCCTAGTCACAGCTCCAATATGGTCTTCTAAAGAGAGCTGTGAGTCTAGAAGGACCCCCAAGTTGTGCGCCCTATCTACGGGGGGTAATAGCTCACCCCCCATGGCCAAAGATGGAATAATTGGAATTTCCCGGGATGCCAGCACGAACAGCCACTCAGTCTTGTCAGGGTTGAGTCGAAGCCTGTTCCTCCCCATCCAGACCCGAACCACCTCCAGGCAGCGGGACATCACGTCGAGGGCATCACTGGGGTGGTTTGGGGTCAAAATAAAAAGCTGGGTATCATCAGCATACTGATGATACCCAACTCCAAAACCACGAATGATCTCACCCAGCGGCTTCATATAGATGTTGAACAGGAGAGGCGAGAGGACCGACCCCTGAGGGACTCCACAAATGAGAGGCCTCAAGGTCGACCTCTGCCCCCCTGCCAACACTGACTGCGAATGTCCCAGAAGGTAGGAGGAGAACCACTGAAAGACTGTGCCTCCCACTCCCAACCCCCTGAGACGTCGCAGCAAGATACCATGGTCGATGGTATCAAAAGCCGCTGAGAGGTCTAAAAGGACTAGGACAGAGGAGCTATGAATGGATCAGATCTGAAGCAATATTGTATATGAACAGATGAACATGGATGTTACCTCCTGTAGATAGGGCTCGCAACTTGGGAGTCCTCCTAGATTCACAACTCTCCTTAGAAGACCATATTGTAGCTGTGACTAGGGGGGCCTTCCCCCAGGTTCGCCTGGTGCGCCAGTTGCAGCCCTATCTAGACCGGGATGCCTTACGTACGGTCACTCATGCGCTCGTGACCTCTCGTCTTGATTACTGCAACACTCTCTACATGGGGCTACCCTTGAAGACCACTCGGAGGCTCCAACTGGTACAGAATGCAGCCGCGAGAGTTGTACTGGGAGTTTCCCGATACTCCCATGTCACACCTTTGCTCCGCGAGCTGCATTGGCTACCAGTTGTCTTCCGGGTGAGGTTCAAGGTGTTGGTAATGACCTACAAAGCCCTTCATGGCATGGGTCCGGAATACCTTGGGGAGCACCTGCAGCCGGCGTCAACTTCCCTCCGCCCAGTACGCTCCCACAGAGAGGGCCTCCTCAGGGTGCCTCCGGTCAAAGAATGCCGACTGGTGGCCCCCAGGGGGAGGGCGTTCTCTGTGGGTGCACTGGATTTATGGAACCATCTTCCGGTTGAGCTCCGGATGGCGCCCGATCTCCGCTCCTTCCGGCGCGATCTTAAAACCCATCTCTTTAAACAAGCTGGCCTGGCCTGATGGGACGGGGTGGGATTTTTAATTAATGAATTTTAATCTTAAATTTGTATTAATTTATGGGCATTGTTTAATTATGTTTTAATAATCTTAATTTTTGTATCTAGTTTTTTATGTATTGCCCTGTTCACCGCCCTGAGTCCCTAGGGAGAAGGGCGGTATATAAATTAAATTAATAAATAATAAATAAATAAATAATAAATACATATGTTGGTGTTTATGTACTGTTTGTCTCTCAGTATACATTAAACCCTGTCTCTCTGTGTACCTACCTATCTATCTACCTATCTACCTACCTACCTATCTATCTATCATCTATCTATCTATCTATCTATCTATCTATCTATCTATCTATCTATCTATCTATCTATCTGTCTATCTATCTCTATCATTATAGCAATAGGAATAGAAATAGCACAAAGATTTTACAGTTTTATAATATCATCATAATTGTCCCCTATCTGGATCCTCATTTTACTGACCTCTGAAGAATGAAAGGCTGAGTCGTCTTTGAGCTGGTCAGGATTAAACTCCTGGTGTGTGGGCAGAATCAACCTGAAATTCTGCATTCTAACCGCTGTGCCACCACGGTATATGCCTAAGGCACATAGGAATTGGGTGAATAATACATTCAAATAAATAAGTGTTGTTGCTCTGCAAACTATCCTTCTCAGAGCAATATATTTTGAGGTGACCACATGACTGCCCATTGCTGGGGCCATGTCATTATGTGTAGTTTTGAGGACCCCCCTGAGTTCCATGGCTGTAGGAAGGCTGAACAGCTCCTGACCACAGAGGATAACATTTTGCTATCAAAGATGGGACTGTAGCCAGTGTAGCCTAATGCTTGTGTTGAGGAGGCCCAGGTTCAAATCCATCCTCAGCTACAAGAAGCCACTTAATAATTTTGGAACAGTCATTATGACTCAATCTATCTTTCAAGGTGGTAAATATATTGGACAGACATTAATGAATCTTCTTCTTACCTCAAGGGCACTCACTGTCCCTTTTTATAGAATATTTGATTTGGAAGAGACTTGATAGGTTACTTATATGTTCAGAAATTCACCAAACCATTCCCACAACTATTCTAGGCAAGTGTTAACAAAACATTCCCACAACTATTTTAGGCAAGTGTTAACAAGTGTTGCAGAAGATAAATTGCAGGCTAGAAGATCTAATATTTCCAACTATACAGCAGAACAGAAGCTTAGAATATAACAGACAACTGTCTTAATCATTTTACCTCAACAGCCAACACCTCCTTCAACTTTTTCAACACCAATCAAGCATAAATCTGTTTTCTTCATTTTAATTTGTTGTTGTTTATGGTTATGCCTTTTGATTAAATCCCTGGGTTAATTTTAAAGGGTGTCACAGTCAGCCTGGAAGCCATAATCTCTTTTGTAGTTCAATATCTTTATGAGGGTGAAGGGATGTTAAATGTGGCAGTTAAAATGCTAAGCTAAATAAACAGTTCATTAGGAATTGGTTCAATATGTTTGCTGTCTATAGCTGAAGCTGTAAAAGTGGTATTGCATATATCAGAGTATAGTTGAGGGTACTGGGAAACTAAACTGTCTTAGACAGTGGCTGGAATACCTGTGTTATTTCAAAACTCTATGTTTTTATGTATGCATCTATAGCCAAGACATTTTTAATAAGCTTCCAGCCAAACCATGAATGTCAAATAGTTTGAGCAAAATACACAGGTTCAAAAGTGGTTATTTTATTTTCAATAAATTCCACTTACTTATGAATCCTCAATGTCACTATGAAAATCAACCCCCAAAGCCAAGAACCTCCACAACACTTTAGGATTTAGCTAATTCTTTGCCAGCACCCAATTAGGCCCCAAATTCATTTAGCACTAAAAAGGTCAATCCATAAAACCCTTCAGGTGTTTGAAAGCAGCCAGGCCTCTTGAACTGTTTTATTTAGGTAATGAAGATTTATGGAAAGAAGGTGAAAGTGAAAAGCCAGATCAAATTGAAAACTCAATACTATACCTGGGCTTAATATATAAGTGTCAGTGAGGGAGAAGAAGTGCAGAAAGGAGAGAAGAAGTTGGTAAATGTGTGATAGAATCACAGGTACATTAGCAGGGTGACTCTGAGAGGCAGATAGGACAGATCAGTGTACAACCACCATTTAAACACTTCTAGGAAATTATCTGCATAATATAGTATATCCAGTGGTGGGATTCCAATATGTGAACAACCAGTTCTCTGTGTGGATGCCACTTCTGGAAGTCCATTCTGGGCCCAGGCAACAAAAAAAAATAGCAACCTGTTCTGCCAAAGTGGTGTGAATTGTCTGAATCCCACCACTGAGTACATCCATATACCCAGTTCCTAAATGATTAATTAAGGTGATTCTGTAGCATGGAACTATGGAAGTACATGTTACTGTTTCTCCTTCCTCAATGCATCTTTCTCCTTCTGACATCTTTGGGCATCCCAAGACATTACCATAGACCTGAGCATAGTCAATATAAATACAGTTAAGATACCCAACTTTCCAAAAACAAGCCATCTGTTTGGAGAACTTTTCAAAGATGTTCTTGTGTTTGAAGGATTATCCCAGACAAATTCACATGGGAAGATTTTAGTATGGAAGATCAATAAGGGTTTGAAAATGTCCTTCAGTAAATTGTGCATGGATACAGATGAAGACATCACCCTGTCAACAAAAGTGCGTATAGTCAAGGCTATGGTCTTCCCAGTTGCAATGTATGGCAGTGAAAGCTGGACCATAAGAAAGGCTGAGCGCCAAAGAATTGAAGCCTTTGAACTATGGTGCTGGAGAAGACTCCTGCGAGTTCCTTGGACTGCAAGGCGATCAAACCGGTCAGTCCTAGAGGAGATCAACCCTGACTGCTCTTTAGAAGGCCAGATCCTGAAGCTAAAACTCAAATACTTTGGCCACCTAATGAGAAGGAAGGACTCACTGGAGAAGAGCCTAATGCTGGGAAAGATTGAGGGCAATAGAAGAAGAGGACGACAGAGAATGAGGTGGCTGGATGGAGTCACTGAAGCAGTAGGCATGAGCTTAGATGGACTCCAGAAGATGGTAGAGGACAGGAAGGCCTGGAGGAACATTGTCCATAGGGTCGCGATGGGTCGGACACGACTTCGCAACTAACAACAACAACAACAGATGAAGAAGCACACAAGAGCTCCATACTCTGCTGTCTTGTTAAAAATGATCTTGCCTTAATCAGGGCATAGTTTAGGATACTGTACCCTTTTCAGTGATTGAGCCTCAGATGTGGATCTTATTTTGGGTGCAGCTATTTCATTCCTCACTAAGAACCTTCAGGATGTAGACTGAAATCTTTCTTTGCAAGAAAACGTTCAGTATATCATCCTCCTTTCTTGTTTATTAGCTGCTGATTCTTAACTGTGCTGTCACTGCATTAAGTTGTTTTCATTGTTACTTTTAATATTATATTTCAGTGTTTTAGAAATTTATGATGAACTAAATATATATTTTTACTATGAGATGCCTAGAATTTTAGAAAGGGCTGCAGGAATATAAATTTAAATTTACGTAAAGAAATAAATTCCATTAATAGTCATTATGGCTAAACCCATCACAATTAACATATTTCAATTTATATAATAAAACTACAATCAATCCTCCATACTGTTAGCTTGTAAGTTGCTTGGCAGTTAAGAATAAAACAAAGTACCACAAATATTAAGACCAGAATTAACACCAAAAATATATTAAAAACAATTGATAATAGCTTTTAGAAACAGTTCAGCTGTTGATCACATAAATTCCCACAGATGATCTTATCAGAGGAGAACCATGTTAATCTATGATAGGGAAAAGATAAAGACTAGCCTGACGGCAACTTTTCACACTAACATATTTTATTAATTTTATTTTCATTATTTTAATATATCTGATTACAAAGTGAGCTTTAGCTTGTGAAAGCACATATCTTTTAATAAAATGTATTTAGTCCAAAAAGTTGATACCAGATTCCTCAGGTGATATATATGTGTATATGCACGTGGAGAGGGCATATTGAAAGAAATATTTTCTCATATAGTCTAAATCCAGCATAGAGTGCTTTATGGATAATGACTAGCATTTTGTATTTCTTCCAGAAACAAATGAACCGAAATACTTTATATCCCTTTTGCTATCTTTTAATAATGCATTTCTTCTTTCTGAGATTGGGTGATACCTAAGTTCAACTGTACATACAATCAAAAATATATGTTTATTTGTATTTATGAGATTTAACTACTGGTTTCATTTGTGGTAATAATATTGAGTTTATGCGTGGGATTACCACATTTCATATGGATTTAATCAACCTTGTGAAACTAGTTTTGGATTCCTATTTTTGATCCTATTTGGTTTCCATACATGTCAGAGTTAATACGCTCACTAAAAAAGAAATCAAGTCATTTTCAGTTCCATGTAGGCCTATAGCTATATCATTATAATACCATTAATTTTCACTTGTTAGCAAAATAATGGTCATTCAATGAAGATAAAAGGATGGAAAGGGGGATGGCAAATGTTCAAGCAGGCTTTATAAAGAGTAAGAAACAAGAAACATCATTACTGATATTCACTAGAAAACTGAGAAAGACAAAGAAACACCTCCCAAAAGTAAATGATTCATTGATTATAGAAATGTCTTTGACTACATCAGACTTGTCAAGCTGTAAAATATCCTTTAAAAAATGAGAATTCCAAACATCTTATTGTCCACATATAAAATCTATACAAAGGACAGGAAGTTGAAGTCTGGATGGAATATATGAGAATTGACAGATTCCAGGCTGGTAAAGGATCAAGACAAGGTTGAATACTTTCTTATTACTTTTCCAGTCTATATACTAAATGGGTTAGGACGCTGAGCTTGTCGATCGGAAGGTTGGCAGTTTGGCGGGTCGAATCCCGAGTGCCGCGTAGCAGAGTGAGCGCCTGTTACTCGTCCCAGCTTCTGCCAACCTAGCAGTTCGAAAGCACGTAAAAATGCAAGTAGAAAAATAGGGACCACTACGGTGGGAAGGTAACAGCGTTCCGTGCGCCTTTGGCATCTAGTCATGCCGGCCACATGACCACGGAGACGTCCTCGGACAAGCGCTGGCTCTTCGGCTTTGAAACAGAGATGAGCTCCAGCCCCTAGAGTCGAAAACAACTAGCACGCATGTGCGGGGGAACCTTTACCTTTACCTATATTTAATAATCTAGATGGAAAAATGATGAGCATAGTTTTAAATATAGGAAAAAATGCAAAAGATCTGCAAAATCTAATAATAAAAAGTAAAGCATAGTGAAAAACATGTGACTAAGATTAAATATGAATAGCAATAGCACTTAGACTTACATACCACTTCAAAGTGCTTTACAGCCCTCTCTAAGCTGTTTACAGAATCAGCATATTTTCCCCAACAATCTGGCTCCTCATTTTACCAACCTCAGAAGGATAGAAGGCCGAGTCAATCTTGACAGTTCAGAATCGAACTCATGGCAGTGAGCAGAGTCAGCCTGCAATACTGCATTCTAACCACTGTGCCACCACAACTCTATGAAGAAGATCAAACAAATGACAATTGGTACAAAAACCCACTAAAAACCAAAATGAAGATGATGAACTGGTGAATATCTTCTGCATTTTACTATTAACTTAGGATCAAAAGGACCAGCACCCTTATGCCACAGACTAGTACTTGGTAGGCAGTTTCACACAAAAAATTAATAGTTGCCATAATGTGCATATACTTAAAGTCAGAATTGTCCAGACAAGGATTTTCCCTCTAGCTCTTTGAAAGTGAAAGTTGGACTTTGAAACGGCAAAATAAAAAAAACCAACAAGTATTTATACTTTTGAATTTTAATGTTGGAGCTAATGTCTAAGAATATTATAGATAGCCAAAAAGAAAAGAAACAGAGAAAACAAAATCCAAGCAAATGACTCACAAAGCAAATCCACTGATCATTTGAGACACAAATTTCCAGGCTCAAACTATCATATTTTCAACACATTATGCAAAGACCAGGCTTCCTTTATAAGTCTGAGAAATGTAGAAGAAAATCAGAGAAGAGGGTGTCCACCAACAATGTGGATGGATTTGTTTACAGTGGTGCCAGAAATGCCGAGACTAGGCATAGAACATCCAGGATAAAATCTTTCTCTCTGGTACTAAACATCACCAAGTTGATGGTACATAATGAATCAGTCAAATAGATCTACCACTGCCAGATTCTAATTTTTGCAAATTAAAACCTTTGTTTTAAAGTATGAAATCTACATTAAATGTAAGAAAAAAAGATATCAGAAGACACACTAATAGTTTAGAACCTATTTGATCATACAAGGTTTTCTATGATACATTATCTATCTATCTATCTATCGATAGACAGACAGACAGACAGACAGACAGACAATCATCTTTTAGTTCATTTGGTGTTTCTGGGTTACTGCCAAACATAAGTGAGTTATCAGTAATTGAAAGTCAATTCAGACAAATGATCCAATGAAAATTATGGAATTTGTATGACCCAGTCCTTACCAGAATGGAAGCAAAGTGTAATTTTTAGAAAGAAATCTCCTGGAAAAGAGATGGCAGAAATGTGTCTATGTGTCTCAAGTCTGTTAGAATAAATCTATTAGACTGCATGGATTCACAATAGCAGTACTGTGCACACTTAAGTATAGACTATTATGACCACAAATGTATGTTAACTAGGTTTTTCTGCCTTTAACTGCAGAACAATGTGTAATTATTCTAGATACCATGATCCAGAACACCTTAATTCCTAAAATACTTTACAAACTGGCATGGCTGCTACTGCAAGAGTTTCAAACAGACAATGCAATTGCAAAGGGAAGAAGCCACATACCTAGTTTGCAATGCTTAGTTAGGCAATATATTTAGCAATATGATAAGATTTGCTATTTTTGTCAAGTCTGTAATTCATCAAATCAACTCATTAAATCTCCTTTACTCAATAACCTGTGTTCAGTGATTACCACTCTAGATTTTGTAACTCACCCAAGATATTGTGTGGTGCTGTACATGGGCATTCAAATTGCTTACTGACCCTTAAGGTCCCATAAGCAATCAGTTTACATTCTGAAGCACAATATTTCATTACACTGAACATGTACAAATATAGCTGCTGTTATTGAGGTCCAACAGCAGTGGTTACAGTTCAGCCAAAACTTCTCCATCAATTTCAGTTTGAGAAACATTCTGTGTGTATATGAATTAGTGGAATGAAACATAATGCAAATTTAAAGTGACCACTTCCTGATGTGCTCAGTGGGTTCATTGTTTACTGATAGAAAATTATTTTTTGGTAAAAGTAAAAAAGCCCTTGAGTCAAGCATGACTCTTAGTAATTACCTGGATCCCACATGCAGTTTTCTTGGAGGCAGTACATCAGTATTTTGGCGTTTGTTTTCTGAGATATTTTCAATGGCCCTGAAACTCCTTGCAAATACATGTACTAACCAGTCCAGAGCCTTTTTGTATGGTTTACCAAGACCTGACAAATTTGGCAATACTGCTATTTGTCAAGTTCACTTTTGCTGAATAAATTATAAATTATCAATATAAATTATATTGAAATGTAATATAATTGAATAAACACACATATATACACATATACATACATACATATGTATATTAATATACATACACACACCATATACACACACAGAGAGAAATGTTTATTAGCAATAAACAATAAATTATGTTATAGTGATTACCTTTGTTTACAATGAGTAGTTTATATTATAAAGGCACATCACTGGATCTAAAATTAGAAGCAAAGGCTTTGCAAGTCAAAGCAAAATGCATGTTTATGGTCTAGTCAGTATATCACAAATGGATCTATAAAATATAAATATACAAAGAAGACATATAATTCCTTGTCATAGCAGTAGAGAACTTTATCCTCATCAACTTCAACCAGGATAATAAAAACAGTAATTCTCTTCATCCTGGTAAAAAATGCTTCAATAATTTGTCTCTTATGTCTCTAATCCATCTTTATTAACCTGATAATAAGCCTTGAGTTTCTAAGCTACATTTCCTGGCTGAAACATGAATCTGTCATGGGATGGATGTGGAACACAGTAGTAAAAATGTTACAGTGAGGAGTACATAGGGGGTGGTGTGAGCTCACGCTAGACTTTATCTAGAGGAAAATAGTAGGTAATTGAATCTGGTGTCATAGAGAGCTAAAAAAAAAACCTGAGGCGCCTGGTTGCTTGGAGAAGACCATCAATTTGATCCTAGCAACTTGGTTCCCCCTCACCCCAATCCTGGAAATCTAATTTTGGCACTGACATTAGATTTATGGTCTGATGATGAGCATAAACCCAATCTAAAATAGTTCAATTTTTTTGCTAAATGTTCCTTTAATGAGAACAGTGAAACAGACTAGCATTATTCTTGACAGTAAACTTCTGATGTGAATGGAGAGGATAAAAATATTATGAGTTTAGGATGACACGATTTATCAATTCACTAACGGTTGCTTTTTAAATCATTTTTCTGAGGGGTTTTTTTTTGTTTTTTTTTGCCAAAAGCTCTTCTTCTTGGCCCAAGATTGTAGATTTCTAGAATGCCAGTATATAAATGAATGCTGCTCTTGGCCATCACATTTCTTTGTTGACTGAAAGAATACTGAGAATATGGTCTCAATTTTTATTTTTTTATTTATTTCTATAAATAAAAGTATCTAAGCCACCTCCAGCCAACTGCCATTCACATACTAAAAAGTAGGCAGAAGCTATTATCCACGGCTTTTTTTATCAAGCATTTATTCCTCACAACAGACCATATATGACCTGTTCTTTGTACCAACATTTAATATTTTAACGTGTCTTCATCCATTTCCATGTAGGAAAAACTGTTTACAGTCTTTATGAAGCATTCTGCTAAGGTCTACAAAATCATCTACTTGCTATAGTTTTTCATTATTTATGTAAATTGTGCATTCATTCATTCATTCATGCATGCATGCATTCATTCATTCACTCATTCATTTATTCATTTTTTCATTTTTTCATTTATTCATTATCTTTTCATAGCTAAACACAAATACTTTGTTCTTTGATAAATATACTTGCAGGCCATCTGTCTCTTTGCATTGTATGGTCTATTCTATGTTTCTTCACTTTTTTTGTGTTATTCCCTGGTGAGTATAGAACCATTTAGATATTTTATTTACAGTCCCAGGCTTTACTTCCACTCTTACTGCATTCAGCAAACAATTCCATACTGCAGAAGATTAAATAATTCAGGCCTATGTACTTTATCATATTATTTTTTTCTAAATTAACAAGTGTGCTATAAATTTTCTATTTCACATTCATACCTTCCTCTGCTGAAGAGCAAAAACTTGTTCTGCACACCCCATGCCAGGCGTTACGTGCACCACACTTCCCAATCTTTTACTATTGTTACTTTCATACACTTTTAATCAGAATTCTGCTAAACACATTTCCAGGCACATTTAACAAACCACAGGTACTCCTCGACTTACAACCACAATTGAGCACAAAATTTCTGTTGTTAAGTGAGACATTTGTTAAGTGAGTTTTATCCCAGTTTATGACTTTTCTTGCCACAGTTGTTAGGTGAATCACTGCAATTGTTAAGTTAATAACAAGGTTGTTAAGTGAATCTGGCTTCCCCACAGTCTTTGCTTGTCAGAAGGTCACAAAAGATGATCACATGACCCTGGTCATAAATATGAACTAGTTGCCAAACATCTGAATTTTGATCATGTGACCATGGGGATGTTACAATGGTCATAAGTGTGAAAAATGATCATAAGACACTTTTTCCAGTGCCATTGTAACTTTTTGAATAGTCACTAAATAAACTGTTGTAAGTCAAAGACTAACTGTATTTCCTTATAGTTTCACTATTACTAAGTCTTACTAACTTTCTCCTCATAAAAGGGGACAAACAAATGAAATAGGTTAATGTTAAGCAAGATGTACAACCACACTACAAGTATCATCCATATCTGAACGTTTCTCCAGTACATGGAATTCTGACACAATAAAAATACATTGCCAGCAAAGATGAGCTGCAGGAACAACTCACCGTGCCTAATGATAAGACTGGAATATTATCCTCTGGAAAACAAACTGTTCAACAGTTTCACAGTTCTTTGGAAAGAGATGTGCTTTAGAACAAATGGTTACAGCAGGCAGCTATAGTTATCTTCAGTAATGTAAAAAAGATGTGTGAAGATTTAAGGGGCACTGTTGGGCAATATTTCCTAATGTTAAATGGATATACAAGAGTCTCTTTAATTTTATTTGTAAAACATTTAACAATTTGCTACCCCAGGGACTGGTGCCTTACACCAACTTGGGGGCAGCTTTCCACAGTCCCTCTGGCATTAGACATGTAAAATTTTACTTTAATTTACTTTATTTCAGCTAATTTGACTTTAAAAATAGAATAGTGTAAGGTAAACAACAAGAATTCACTAAAAATGTTATATTTTCCTGTAGCTTAAACTACAAAAATATGCAGGGCCAAAATTGGATTTATACTTTATCTTAAGAGAGGAGTGCCACCTACTGAGTTACCTTAATTTGGGCTTTCTCTGGAGGTCATTTTCTCTAGCAGGCATGACTTCATCTAATAATGCTGACAGTTCATACAATATGGTCTTTAATGAAAATATATATCAAATGCGTATCTTTTCAAACATGTATGTGAGTGTGTGTGTGTGTGTATGTAAGTATCAATAATTAAAATTAACTTAACATTGACCTAGGAATTGCCAGGATGAATGAAAATAGGATAGGATAATCAGGCCTTACACTAACTCAAGAGGAGGAAAACACATTTGTAAGTCTCATTTAAGACCATCAAACTCTCACAGAGAAAAGAAGAAGAATGATTCCAGAGTTTTGGGGCCAGAAGATCCTCACTAGAGTGGCAAATGAAAAGAATGGAATGAAAAGAAGGCCCTATTTAGAGGAATGTGAGGCCCAAGGATTAAACAGGATTGTAGGGAGACAGAAAGATACCAGGGCAGTTGTGGCTTCAGATCTCTAAACATAAGGCCCAGTAGTTTCAAATGAATTCCAGCTCAAATAAGAAGCCAGTGAAAAGCCCTGCACTGCTGTGAGAACTTAGAACAAATTGGAAGGTCCAGAACAAGCCAGATGGCACTGTTCTGGATTAAGATTAAAGAATAGAGAGAATCAGGGCTTTTTTTCTCATAGAACGCTCAGAACGGAGTTCCGGCACCTTTTTTGGATGGAACCTTGTAGGGTAGGCAAGGCGGGTTGTATGACATATGTGAGTTCCGGCACCATTTTCTTTTACAAAAAAAGCACTGGAGAGAATGATCAGGAACATTTGCTTGAAGATTGTTGCAGACATGATGAAGGCATGAAACAACCCAGGCATAAAGCCAAAGCATGCTTTTTGCTAGCTTGGGATGCTTCTCAAATTTTCATATACATAATGTTTAATCTAGGCATGTTGCAAGACATCCTTTTCCCTGGGTGTTATTTCCAGTGTTTCAATTTGAACTACTGTCAATTCCTTGAAGGGCAGAAGTGGAATGCAGTGAATTCCTGAAACAATGCACAAAAAGTGAAAGAAAATATAATCTCTGCCAATGCTACAATCAGTACTCATTTCCATTGCTTATGCTTGTTCTGTACCAGCCTACTACCGGCCCTGCAGATAAGTCAGGGACAACCCCTTTACAAGAAGGCAAGAGGCTGGAACTAAACCTGCCAAATTTATGGACACAAAACCAGACAGAGCAAAAACAAGACACAAACCATGAAACAGGAGCTATTCAAACGGTTGCCTTCAGCAAACCAGCCCTCCCATGCATTCCCCTTTTAAACAGTTCAGGGCGTGGCTTCTCTCTGCCTCCTTCCGAGGTGCCCCATTGCCTTCCTCTGTTTACTCCTGATTGCCTGCCTCCTGCGTCGGGCGTCCTTGAACAGGGCCAGCTGTGGGTCATCTTCATCCACGCTGTCAGGCTCACACAGCTGGGTCTGCATCGTAACCAGATGGGAGGGGCCTGGCTGAGGGCTCTCATCAGCAAGCTCTCCAACACCCTCAGCAACCTCTCCAACACCCCCCTTCTCCTCCTCTGAATCGTCCGACCCAACTGCCGAACCCACAGGCTGACCCTGAATCACAACAATGCTGTAGTTCCAGATGAATGGATGAAGACTGTTTCCACTGAAATTCAATGCATGTCATATTGTACTTAGGCAAAATAGAAGCACAAATGGCAACCAGGCTGCACAAACAAGGAAAGCCCCATCTGTGGGATGCAGGCAGCACACAAAACCACACACTCTCCAGTCCATGGAAAAACTTTTCTCCACGGAACTGG
Organism: Vipera ursinii; assembly: GCF_947247035.1. Lineage (NCBI taxonomy): Eukaryota > Metazoa > Chordata > Lepidosauria > Squamata > Viperidae > Vipera > Vipera ursinii. The sequence goes on from NC_139512.1 coordinate 299,380,465, forward strand.
TCCCTGGTGCCCAAAAGGTTGGGGACCTCTGCTCTAGATCATATGGTAAGCCTGTTATGGGAATGTTTTGTGTTAGGTTATTTTGTGTATATATTATTTCCCTTACCAAATATTCATCATTTTTATTTGTTATATTGTCCCTGGCTGTTTTTAATATTATATGCTACCAAGAATCATTATGGAGTTGGATAGCCTTAGAAAAATTATAAAAAAAAAATAATGAGCATAGAAATATGCACACTCAAAGATTGTATCTAAAGGGCATTGTTATCACCACCAATCTAAAATATAAATATAAACATATTTAATCTCAATTTCTTATGCTCAATATGACCAGCATTTACTTCTCTAGAAAGGCAATGGAGCATACACTAAGAGTTTGAATAGCTCATGATTGATTTGTCAAGATTTTACTTGCATTGTATTTATCTTAGAGAACACTGTGAAGCTACACAGTACTGCTTGACTATTGGAGGTAAGTATCTGTGTCCTGCTGAACTGCTAAGATAGCTTACTACCTGGAAATTGTGTTTACAAATTCCTGCAGCAGCAGGAAAAATCATGGTAATGCTGCTCAAGTGAAGGATGGAGACTAAAGAGGGGGAGCTGGTATGATGTAGGATAGTGAAGTGGTATTTTCTAGGAAGGAGGAAGCACTTTTCAAGGAGCAACACATTCCAGAATGGAGGAAAGTAAGCAGTCAGGTACCACAAGGTTCCATTTTAGGCTTTAATATCTACATAATTGACTTAGATGAGGGGAACTCATCAAATTTGCAGATGACACTAAACTGGCAAAAATAGCCAACACCCCAGAAAACAAACTCAGTATCCAAAAGGATCTTGACAGACTTGAACAATGCGCCCTCTCCAACAACATGAAATTTAATGTGGAGAAAAGCAAGGTTTTACACCTAGGCAGGAAAACCCAAAAGTACAAGTATAGATTAGGCAAAACCTGGCTCAAAAACAGTAACTGTGAGAGGCACCTTGGGGTCCTAATAGACAAGTAGCCAAAAAAAAGGCTAATACAATTCTTGCTTGTATAAACAGAGGCAAAGAATCAAAATCAAATGAAATATTAGTACCACTTTATAAATCCTTAGTAAGAGCACATCTGGAATACGACATCCAGTTTTGGTCACCACATTACAAAAATGATGTTGAGACCTTGGAAAAAGTGCAAAGAAGAGCAACTAAGATAATTAAAGACCTGGAGACAAAAACATATGAAGAATAGCTGCAGGAATTGGGTACGGCTAGTCTAGAGAAAGGGACGTGGTGGCTCAGTGGGTTAGGACGCTGAGCTTGTCGATCAGAAGGTCGGCAGTTTGGCGGGTCGAATCCCGAGTGCTGCGTAGCAGAGTGAGCACCTGTTACTCGTCCCAGCTTCTGCCAACCTAGCAGTTCGAAAGCAGGTAAAAATGCAAGTAGAAAAATAGGGACCACTACGGTGGGAAGGTAACAGCATTCCGTGCGCCTTTGGCATCTAGTCATGCCGGCCACGTGACCATGGAGACGTTCTCGGACAAGCGCTGGCTCTTCGGCTTTGAAACGGAGATGAGCACCAGCCCCTAGAGTCGGAAACGACTAGCACGCATGTGCGGGGGAACCTTTACCTTTAGTCTAGAGAAAAGAAGGACTAGGGGTGACATGATAGCAATATTCCGGCATTTGAGGGGCTGCCACAAAGAAGAGGGAGTCAGCTTATTCTCCAAAGCACCAGAAGGCAAGGCAAGAAACAATGGATAGAAACTAAAGAAGAGAAGCAACCTGAATTAAGGAGAAACTTCCTAACAGTGAGAACAATTAATCAGTGGAACAACTTGCTTCAGAAATTGTAGGTGCTTCATCACTGGAGGTTTATAAGACAAGACTGAACAGCCAACTGCCTGAAATTGTATAGCAGGGGGTTGAACTAGAAGACCTCCAAGGTCCCTTCCAGCTCTATTCTGAAACACATCCAGAACTGATAAGGGGAGAGAGGAAGTTAGGATAGCCGCTCCCTAGATTCTCCCAGGATATATATTTTGGGTGATAGTAGTAAAAGTTTAATCTGACAAGTTTTTTTTTATCTACTCAATGTAAGTAAATAAAGAACTGAGCTTTGGCTGGATCATTTTATGATATTCTTGACAGCTTAGTATGGATTGCCAGGAGAAGCCTAGGTGAAACTCTTCCATATCAACCTTCTAAAATCCAGTTTAACTTTGGTGAAAAAAGTAGTGTTGGCTCCTTCAGCAGAAATCGGGGCTTACAAATAGGATAACTCCTTGGAAATGCAAAGAAAAAACATTTTTCTTTTTCTGTACTTAATTATGTTGCAAATTTTCCACAGTCTAAAAAAAAATACATGAAAAACATTATGGGAATAGGGCTGTGGCTCAGTAACAACCATCTGGTTTTCATCTGTGACTTCTCAAAATTAACCTAGCATTTCTAGGTAGAGCTTGGGAAGTCTTTTGTCTGAACCTCTGGAGACCCAGTTATAGTCCAATTGTTTTAGTGCAGTTATAGTCCAATTGTTTTAGTGCAGCTTCCTTATATTCATTTGGGTTTAACCAAAAGTCTACCAATTCTAGCATCTTTTCCATGCAATGGTCAGTCAGATGCTTTCCAACATTTCTAAAACTTTTGACTATAAAAGTTTTGAATATATTTAGGCTTGTGAGCTGGAAATAACAGTTGACTCAAATTCTAGCCTATTTTCAAAGGGCTTCCAAGAGCTCTATTTTATAAAAGATCTATCCTTAAAAAATAAAACACCATGTTCCCCCGTGGCCCTTTAAATTTAAGGCTAAGAGTGGTTTTCTTTGCCTTATGCACATGGCATAATGATCACCCTTTATTTTGAAACACTCCAGTTCCACCTTGCCATTCATATTTATTGCCTGATGTGGCAAACTTCTTTCCTTCAAAATACACCTGACCTCAATCAGCTGCTATTGCTTCATCCAAATAGTGTTCCTATAGAGTTAAGCAGTTTCACAGAGTGATAATTAACTACCATTAGTTCAGAGAATGAGTGGGTAGTGGAAGAGATGTCATCTGGCCAAGAACAAGGCATAAGAGGTCATTAACCTTTGAATGATAGCATATTCTGTTCCAATCAGGAGATGGCAAACAGCATCATAGAACCATAATATTGAGAACTTAGCGGGACTGAAGGTTAATTCCTACCCTTTTGGAAGACATCTGATTAACAAAAGAAAAAAAAATGAAGTACAAATAAACAGCATGAGCATGGAGTTCACATGGAATAAAGTAGTGAATGCATTAAAGGATACTTAAGGTCACACAGGAAATATGAGACTTGGAAACTTCAATAGTTTATTTAAATCAGAAATATGCAGCTTGGAACTCTCCAAATTTTGGGACTACAACTCCTGTAATCACTAAATGGGTGACTGGCTTCATGGGAACTGTAATGAAACACATTCTAAATCTTATTCATAGAACCATCCTCTTTTCATCATCAGAGCTTGAGAAGAACATACTCATTGTAGATATTACTGCACCTGGAGGGTTTTTTTTTAATGTGCATCAATGTGGTTCATTTTTCACTTCCCATAATGAAGTAGAATTCGTCATGTAAATCAATGCTGTGATTAAGTGGATTTTAGGGTCCCCAGTAACATCTATTGCTGACATAATCAGCAACAGACAAATTTACTGTCAGTGGGCTCCACTTCATGTTCCATTGGCTCATGCTCAATTTTATTGCATCAATTTTATAATACAGGGGTAACAAACAGTATTTATATTAAGAAAGTGAACCTTGGCGAACCATTTTACAATAAGCCATTTGACAAAGTGAAAAAACAAACAAACAAACAACAGTTTTACATGAAATTAAATGCAGAATTTAAACAACTGAGACCAAGATGCAGGTCTAGAAATGTGGCAGCAAAATCTATTGCACTCATCATGTAATACCTTTTATAAAGATTTAGTAAATGGACGCTCAGAGTAAGTAACTGAGTCTTTAATTTCATCTATACTTGGCAATGAATCCCATTGAATTGGGATGTGTTTATTTCTGAACAGAAGTATGAAACATGCTTATTTATTACCCAGTGCATGATGAACCTCTACAGTTTGCTATTAGAAAAAGTTCCATGTAGAATTAAAGTTTTACAACCCAACAGAGTTTTATTATGTCACCAAAATGATTCCCTGGCAATGATCTATTTTGGCAAGAATATTATCTAGTAAAATTAACACCCAAGCACCATTTCCTATTATTAGAAGTATAAAGGACCTATAAGTTAGCTAATATGGAAGCTGGAGTCTCTCTGCGCATACAGAACTTGGAGTGTGACTTATTCACAGTTTGACCATTCATTAAAATACATCAAATTTGTAATCTTTACACACAGAACTACAATGTATCATGAGACCAAGCTGAGTGTTTGTGTCTATCAAAACAGAAGTGTGGGATCTGAAAAGGTGGGAGGGAAGACAGTTCAAGATCTAATTAAGCTTTGCACCTGGCAATAGCATGCAAATTGAATATAAAATGTAGCTTCCGATCATACCCCCACTCTAGCAACAATAATTTTGAACTTTATCTAGGACGGTAAAAGAAGGATGTAGCAAGCATCTGATAGACTGAAATAAAGGACCAGCATACAGTTAATAATGCGGCTGCTGCTATGGATGCTTCTTTGAGAGGTCTGTGTTAGTAAATCAAACCTTGGATGAATGTGATATTTCTCTGGAGTTACCAGACATGAAAACCTTACAATGTTGATATTACCTTCTTCAAATCTGAATGATAATGATCTGCCTTTCATCACACTTTTAAGCAGCAAAGGTTAAATGACTCCCCTCCCCTCAGTTTACTGCCTCAAACAGTTATTCCTTTTAATCCTCCCTGCTTTAGTTTGTGGTTAATGTGCAGGAGGGGGGAAAAAGAGAGAGCAGATTTGAAAGCATCTAAAGTAAGTGGATTCAGGCACGATATGCCCTTCGAATGCCCAAGCTGCCAGCTTGCAGCAGCTGCTGCTTCATTCATATTGCATGAGAATTTACAGGCAACATGAAACATTGAAATTAATCCTGATAGAGTCATGAATAAAATGCAAATATAGTCTTTGGGAGAAAACATTTGCTATGGAGCATTCAGCAAGCCACGCACAGGGATGAAGCAGGGAGAATTTATTACACGTTCCCTGTGTGCAGAAATTACACCTGGGCTTAGCAGCTCCGTTTCAGCACTGTAGAACAGGTTCCAACAGAATCAATGACATCCCCATCTGGAATGAGGATCTGATTGGATGACACCAGGGATAGATTGGGAAGGATGAGGATAATAGCAGAAGGGGATCTCTGAAATGAGCTTTGTTCCAGGGATATTGCATAGTCTAGGTGAGACTATGCACTCTCACAAACACTGGCTCAGTCGCATGTTTGTGAGAAGACAGCTGGCAAATATGCATCATGGCCTCCCAAGGGTGGTGTCAGTTGTGTGGCTGTCATTAAATACATCCTGAAAAATGAGCAAAATTGTACTCAGATGTGTTCCCAGCTCTGCTTTGCAGCTCTATCCACAAAAACTACTTACACAGCTTGGCACAAGGGGAATAATGCACAGCATAAAACTTAGCTGCAGTTTGTTCTCCATACGGAAGCTAGGAATGACAGAGAGATAATAGGGATTTCAAATAATTCCTTTGTGGATCCTACTGGAAACAAAAATTAGGAACACAATGACGGTAAATCCTTGGGTGGACAATTACTGGTAGAATAAAGTCTGGCTAGCATTTTCAATGGGATGGCGGGGTGAAGAACAGAAAAGTAGAAGGTAACTGTTTAATAGGTTGATGGAAGCTGCACTTCTTTTCCTAAAATTTCGAGAGGTTCATGACCACAGTTATTCTAGGAAGTGCCAGGAAAGGAGCCTCCATGTTTTGAAAAGTCAGTGCTGCTGTAATTCAGCTAAATTTGTAAATAGTATGCAAAGTTGTAAGAGATAGCATATCCACGTGGTGGCTCAGTGGGTTAGGACGCTGAGCTTGTCGATCAAATGGTCGGCAGTTTGGCGGGTCGAATCCTGAGTGCCGCGTAACAGAGTGAGTGCCTGTTACTCGTCCCAGCTTCTGCCAACCTAGCAGCTTGAAAGCACGTAAAAATGCAAGTAGAAAAATAGGGACCACTACGGTGGGAAGGTAACAGCGTTCTGTGTGCCTTTGCCGTCTAGTCATGCCAGCCAGATGACCACGGAGACGTCCTCAGACAAGCGCTGGCTCTTCGGCTTTGAAACGGAGATGAGCATCGGCCCCTAGAGTCGGAAACGACTAGCACGTATGTATGGGGGAACCTTTACCTTTATATATATATATATATATATATATATGTATGTATGTATGTATGTATGTATGTGTATATGTATATGTATATGTATATGTATATGTATATGCATATGCATATGCATATGTATATATGTATATATGTATGTATGTATATATATATTTATGTGTGTGTGTGTGTGTGTGTACACACACACAAAATATGGATAATTGAACAACACCAAATACAATCTAATGCCAATCTGCCTTTAATGGTAACTTTCAAAATGGCACAAATTTGCCATGATCTGTTAATTTCTGGATGGGAATGAATACTAAGTGAAACAATAATCTAGAAGTAGATGTCACAATGCAAAGCTGGGTCCTGGGACATCCATAGGCAATACCAGATATCCCTCTAATTTGTTATTTCAAGAAAAGGTAACCTTTTCAGCTCCTTTGGGTTGGCTTTATCCCAACAAGTAGCTCCACTGACAATCATTAAAAGCATTAGCCAGCCCCAATAACCTGATTATAAAGAAATGATTGCACTCTAGGTCAGAAGATAGCCCTCCTTTCAGAGATATAACATTAGCACAGAGGTTTCTATGTTTCAAAACTTGGATATCATATGGAACAGGTGGGAGAAGAAGCTTATGCAAGCGAAAATCATTCACTCTGGACTTTGTTCTGCAGGCTGGCTATGCGTTTGCTTAGACCAGAGATTGGAAATGATGCCCCTTTATGACTGAGTATGGCTAGCTCAGGAATTCTGGGAGTTGAAATCCACAAGTCATAAAAGGTAATTTTTCCCCACCCCTGGCTTAGACAGAGCAGAAACAAATTTTGACACTGTTCCTGTTTTGTCTAGGTAGGTAGGTAGCTTGTAAAATATAAAACTATATTATATTCTAAATATTTATTGTCTTGCTATAACTCCACTGAAATCACTAGTTTTATTTATGAGGTAGAAGGATGTTACTGGCTGTTATGTGGTTAGAGAACCACATAGAATCATAGAATTGGAAGGAACTTCAGAGGTCCTCCACTCCAAACCCCTGCTCAAGCAGGAAATCTTATACCATTCGGGACAAAATTTAGCACATAGGAATAATTTGTATATAACTGTGCTAGGAACATAATGTGGTACTCTAATAACATGCTTTACATGATTTTAAATGGAACCTAAAAACCATAAGGTTGGGAAGCACCTTGGAGATTTGTTAGTTCAACTGCCTACACTGGACAGGAATCCTCATATGATGTATTCTTTTAGGTAGTTGCTGAGGCCACCTGGAGGTTTATCTGTGTCATCAGGTCAGCTGAGTAGTGCAAATGGGTGTGGAATCTTTTTGGGACTGCTGAAAGGACAATGAAGCAACATTGTCATTCCATACATTGCAGGAATATCAGAAAAGCTCAGGAGGAATTTCAGCCAACACAATATATATACACATTTCAAACCCATGAATACACTAAGGGAGAAGCTTGTCCTCCCCAAGGATAAAACACCAAGACACAAACTGAGCAACCTGGTTTATGCAGTAGAATGCAGTGAACCATGTGCAGATCTGTACATTGGGGAAACAAAACAACCACTTCATAAATGCATGGCACAACATTGGAGAACAAGCCCGTCAAGACAAGGTGCAGTAGTCCATCTGCATTTAAAAGGCAAAGGCCACTCTTTTGAAGATAGCAAAGTCCACATTTTGGACAGAGAGGACTGCTGGTTTGAAAGAGAGGTCAAAGAGGCCATCTATGTCAAAATTCAACAGCCCTCTCTCAACAGAGGGGCAACATACAACAGCATCTATCTTCAGTCTACAATGCAGTCCTTTCAACAGTTCCTAGAAAGCTCCACACCCATTTGCACTACTCAGGTGTAGCTGATAACACAGATAAACATCCAGGTGGCCTCAACAACTCTATAAAAGAATGCAAATGACCAGTTGTCTGCAAGGAGTATAAATCCTTCCATTCCCCACCATCCAGTCAGAGCTGAAGAAGCTTCTTGGATGAGAAGTGAGACATCTTCAAAGAAAAATAAGAAAGTCCAGTTGCCTTGTGAAAAAGCACTTTTGGGAATACACTCCATCATTCACAGCATGACAGAGGCCTTTGTCAGACTAGGTAGTGTCACAATTCAGTCACTGACAATAACACTTCTTATCCACCCAGATGAGCAGAAATGTCTATTTTTTCTTCTTCTTTTCAGACTATTGAAATAGAGGAAATAAATTCCTTAAGGAAGCCCTGTTGTCTGTCAGTAGGATAACTTTCCATAACTGAACAAAAAGAAGTAAATTTGGTAAAACAGAAGAAGCAAACAAAATGATTTAGTTTAAAAATCCAGAGACTCTAGAAAAACAAAATAACATAGAAGAACTGGTTCTGTTCTAAACCTGCTTCATTCTGGTCATGTGACCAAAACCTTTAGTTTGCTATGTTTTCTAGTGCATACATCCACACCATATATCCAAAATGCAAAATACTGTTTTGCAATACAGAAGAAAATACAGGTGCCTCCTGCAATCATTGCAGGTAAGAGTTGGAAAGAATGTCAAAATTCATGCTCTGGATCACAGGTGTCAAACTCGCCACATCACATGACATGTCATGACGTATCATGATTTTTTGCATTGCTGGAGCTGGGGTGGGTGCGGCCTCCACATGATACAACTGGCCTGTGGGCCAGCAGTTTGACACCCCTGCTCTGCATACTTTGCCTAACTTGTTTTTAAGTGGAAATCATGACAGTATTATGTGAAATAGAATTGTAGAATATATTCACCAAACTATTCTCAGTATAAATTTAAAATATGACTTTTCTCCCATAGAATATTATCTGTATGATAAGATACTATTAAATAGAACACCTATACATAAAAATTATCATTACTCATGAGTTATTGGAAATTATATTTTGCAGGTAAAAATCAAATATACTTATTCACAGGAAATATTTGCTCAGGATTGCATAATTTAATGACAACAGTTCCAACACTGGCAAAAGTCTGGATTGAATAAAAATTTATCTGACTCATATTTTAATGCAAATGTATTCATGTTTCTCAAATTATAATACACATTTTCTTAATTCACACTTCTCCAAATCAGTATGCAACCCAAAACATAATTACACTTTGACATTTACACTTGTCTAAATTTGGAGATGTTCTTGATTTTTTTAAATCACAACATACAAAAATTAAATAAATTAGAATGTGAGCAGAAAAACATGTAACTGAAAATAGCCCACAAATATGCATTATATTGTAGTGGATTGCACCCCTTATATTAAGAGCAATACATATGAAATATAAACAGACTTAAGTATGGAAATAAATTTGGGAGATCCATCTTTGGAAACATCAACCTTTGCAGCTTTTAAGCTGTTCACCACTTGAAGCATTTGGAGTACAAATTACAAGCAAACTACTCCCTCTTTCTTATGTTTATCTGCTCTGCAAACTCCTGATTAGAAGACTAATAGTCTTAACATCCTCCCTCCAATGTGCTTTTCCCCACCAAGAGAACAGAATTCTCAGAGAACCAGGCTTTCCACTGGAACAAGTAACTTATCAACAAATGCCTTAAAACATTCTAGAAATTCTTAAATGGTTTGGTTCGTCTTCTACTAAATATGGACTCCAGCGAATCAGCTGAAGGACTTAAGCAGAGTCATTATATAATCATAATCATAATAGTAAAGTTGGAAGGGACCTTGGAGGTCATCTAGTCCAACCCCCTGCTCAGACAGGAAACCCTGTACCATTTCAGACAAATGGCTGTACAGTCTCTTCTTAAAAACTTCCAGTGTTGGAGCATTAACAGCTTCTGGAGGCAGGTTGTTCCACTGGTTAGTTGTTGTGACTGTCAGGAAGTTTCTCCTTAGTTCTAGGTTGCTTGTATGTTGTTTCCTACAATCTGTCTCTCTCATTTGGTGATCCAAACTTCTCAGACTTGGCCATCTGTTCCGAGATCAACAGGAAAAGTATTTGCTTGAATTAAGGAACAAACTAAAAAAAAAATTCTGATAAAAAGTTCTTGGCTCTTGGGTATTGGTTGAATGAGTGCTCTCTCAGAAGGTGATGCTAACACCACCAGCTCAGAGATCACAAAACAAATGTAGCAGAAACACAAGAATGGTAGTAGCATAAGGGTAAAACTTTTCAGCTTTGAAAAAGTAACTTAGAAATCATACTTTGAAGTGTTGTAGAATCTTCAGAACTGTCAAGCCGAAACTCTATCGCTTATACATTTTGAAGCTGGAATAGCCATTCATATTTTAATTTTAATTATTAATTTAGTTTAATTAAGTAGGTATTAGGGGACAGAGGAAATTCAGGCATTGGTTCTTGACTTAACCAGCTGAAACAATGTAACAGCTAGTTTGGTCTAATGTTTAAGACACTAGGCTAGAAAGCCTGACATGAAAGCTAGTTCACTCTCGCTCAGCCCAAGTCACCTCCTGTTGGAGCAGGAAGATTTGTTGGACATGTTTGCCTGCCTTGAGTAATTTGTAAAAAATAATAAAGGTGTGGAATACAAACAAACAAACAAATAAACAAATAAATAAATAAGAAGAGATTCCATGGAGGGAAATCACAAAAATTAAGGACAGTCACTTCTCAGACTTTGAAATTTGAGAAACATAAAAAGTCTAAAATTCTTGGGAAAAAAGTATATGGGAAAACTAAAAAAAAGAGGAAACAATATGTCACATATTAATCAAATATCAAACATTTTTACAGCTATCTCAAGAAAATAATAATTCATGATTCTCTAAGATAACCAAATATCATAAAACCTAAACCTACAAATCATCTATATTGAATATTTTCTATTAGAGGGTAAAATAACCTTTCCAAAAACAGATAAATCAATTATTTCTTTAATCAAGGATATAATAATAGAAACATTGCTACTTTTCAATTTGTCAAAATAATTCTCTGGTCCAATCATAATTCCTAACAATGGTCAAATTCCCAAGTTTCAAGATATAATTTAACATATTTAACCTCCCCATGAATCTATTGATATACATTAAAAATGTTATTACAAAATAATCACAGGATCAAATCATATGAGTCAATGACTCTTCAAATGTATTATACTACCAATATAAAAAATAGATGTTTTTTTTTTCCTTTCAAATACATTATTTGGGACGTCCAGTAAATTTGAAATAAGATATTTGGTGAATAAATTTTAATTTTAAATCCACAGAAGCAAATTTAATATATTTAAGATATGCGAGTATTTATATTTAGTCCATGAGCCATAAATATCCATAATGTCAAATTCATTTTTTCTTTAGTTTTGTGATACAAAAACAATAATGTGTTAATTTCAAACATTGACTCCATCAAATATATTAACACCTTGGAGTTCTCACCTTTTCCAAACATAGATGTAAAATGAGGACCCATTCATAGTGTGAGTTTGTCCATTTATAATATTCACTTGTATATTGCTTTGATTAGAGATTATTGTGTAAAATACAAGATAATTATAGTTAAAACACCTAGGAAAATAGCATTGAATGGAAACAGTCAGGCTTATTTCTACTTTTCCTCCTCCTTTTTCTAAATGGCAATAATGTAATTCTATTTTCAACTTTATTTAGAAATGAAAATGCTGGCCCCATTTCTATCTAAATTGCAAGCTCTTTTCTATTTGTTTTACCTCATCACTACCTAATTTTCTGTCAAGTGGACCTGACACTTCATTCAATTGTTGTGCCTTCAAGTCAGTGTTGACTTGAATCAGGGTAGACTCCTGGCAAACTGCCTGGACTATTCCCTGCAGTTTTCTTGGCAAGAGTTTTAGAAGTGGTTTGCCATTACTTCCTTCCCATGGCCGAAAGAAAGTGAATGGCTCAAGATCATCCAGATGGCTTCATGCCTAAGGTTGGTCTAGAACTCACAATCTCCTGGTTTCTAGCCTAATGCCTTAGCCACTACACTAGGGGTCTTCAAACCCGGCCCTTTTATGACTCATGGATTTTAACTCCCAGAATTCCTCAGCCAGGCATGCTGGCTGAGGAATTCTGGGAGTTGCAGTCCATGAGTCATAAAAGAGCCGAGTTTGAAGACCCATGCACTACACCAAACTAGATATTGCAGTTAACTCCACTTCAAATTTAGTAAAATGTTAATATGATTCTTCTCTAAGAGTATATACCTTAGTTTTTACTTTTGACCTTGCTTCTTCATTGCTTTTGACACGTAGTTAATATTATAGGTAGGACAATATGAATGAGATGGAAATCTCCCAATTCTCCACTGGATGGCCCAGGTACACTGACTATTCACGGTTCTGACTTGCTCTAATTTAAAGTTCAACCATGTACTTTCTGTTCATATACTGTCTGTCAGCTGAATAAAAAAGCCTCCTTCAGTAAAGAAAATGGAACAAAATTGAAGGGCAAGTCATAAAATTATTGAAATGGAAAATTAGAAAGCAGCATACATAGGCTCTTTAGAGGGGGAAAAAGGTGTTTCCTACCACAATAAGCATGAATAAACAATAAAACCTCATGTCAATAAAGGCGATAGACTTGTTGAAAATGATCTTGTTAGCTTTTCTTGCAAAGAGTTCAGTAGGTAGAAGTTCTAGACAGGCAGTAAATTAACTTTACATGGTTGTCTCGATATTAACAGTTTAAAAAATGATGGGAAATCTGGCAATATTTTAAAGCATGCTCTCTGGTAATGAATGTGCAAAAAGCAAGAATTTTCATGAATTTCAGGTGGAAAAGCAGAACAGCTTTTTGTCATTATTTTTCAAATATTGTTTTTATTCAAATTTGCTTTTATTGCAAATAGGGCATTACAATTCCTGGCTTGTTTCTAAATGGAAACCACTAGGATAATTATGCAATAACCATCTAGGCTAAATTGGCTGAAGAAGGAAAGCCCCATTCGCAAAAGAGAAAATCTGTAGAATTATCAATTCACAAAGCTGGAAGGAACCATTAAGGAATCTTTAGATTGGCCTAGTGGTTAAATCACACCAAACTCCATGGGATTTACTTCTAACAAATGGTGTGACTCAATCCCATATAAGTATGTTTAAAAAAGAGGGAAATGATATCAGCAGGAGTCATTTCACAAAATCATTCATGCCAGTAGCTTTAAATGTAGTATATCCTAATGAAGCTGATGAGATATGTAGACCCCAATTCTTTGGCTTTGGAAATAGTTTGGTCTGATATAGGCACGGACTCATGTTCCTTCATGTTCCTCCATGCTTATCCCACCCTACATGCTAAAATAGTAGGTTTTTGTGCTCTGTATCAGTATGAACAATTACCTATATCTTTTATACCAGTCCATTGGATGACAAATATGTTGGAGTTGTGTAGCCTCAAGCAATCTCCACGAGGATCCTTAGATTTCTGGATCACAAGGTATCTCTATGAGCCTATTCCAATTATGGAACTGACAAAGTTCTTCATCCATGTCAATTAACAAGTTGAGATGACTTGGGATAAATGAATACTTCACAATATACATGAATCCTGAATCCAAAGAGGGTGAAAGCCCAACATCCATATCCAATCAAACTATCTAGGACAGGCCTTTATTATTCAAGAATGAGAGAGAGACCAAAATGGGGAAAGCCGGAATGTAACCTTGGTCTCTTCCAATTCAACAATCAATTTGTTCCAGGTTCCTCTCATTTTATGCATACCTGTAGATAGATTTACCACCAAAGAGCTGTTTTTATTTATTTTTTCCTTGTTATCTTGTGCCACCACTATCAGACACTGGGACAATCCTTATTGAAATCAAATACTTGTATTCCTTAATGTCTGGAGTTAATTTCAAGAATTTTTGATTGAATTGTTCTTCCTGCCCCTATCTAAGTAGACAGGTAAGCAGATAGTTACTTCTTGACAGAATTCTGTTGATTCTTTCATCACTCTTTTTATTTACTAAAGCAATTCTGCATATAGCTGGCAGTACATCTTCAATAATAGAAAAACAAAAACAAAAAACAGCAAACCCAATTCTAGAAATTCCCAATGCAGAAGATGACAAAGAACAGTTGAGAGACTGCAGTGGTGATAGGATTTTGATCTGTGAATGAGCAGCAAATCACATCTTGGTCTGTAGGAAGCTCAAATCACGATAATAGCTTGTGATATTCCACTGGCAAAAAGAAAAGGCAAAAGGAATGGAAAGCATAGCTGGGGATGATAATGAGAAGTGCAGACTGTAAGTCAGAGCGTGAGGTCAAGTCTTTGGCTGTAATGAAAAGAGGCAATGTTCTCTTCTCATTATGTCATTTTCATGGGAAAAGAGGGCATTATTTTCTCACTCCCAGCTTGAGGATTTCATTCCTTCTTCTCTTGCATGACATTTCTCTTTACACTTACACCTCATCCTTTCACTCTAGACACTCCAAAGAGCAAAGTTTAATTCCCTGAAAAATGTCTGGGCCATAATTCTGCAGCAGAGCTGGATGATTGAACTGGTTTGGGCTAGAGCTTTACAGCATCACGTCAGAGAAAAGAAACGCAGAGGCCATGCACTTGCCTTTGTCCTTCTGAGAAAGCAGGTTTGAGACAACAAAAAAAATCACTTTTGCCAGTACGTATTCTTCAATAGGAGAAGATCCAGATTTTTTTTTTCAGGTAACAGGATCTAATCTTCGATGCCATAAATGTGTCTAACAGTGAAAGCTCCAGCTAAAATCTAAATCCCAGATTTAATCTAGATTAAAATGTCTTTATTGGGATAAAATTACAAGCCAGCTGAAAGGAGGACACAAATGAGGAATGTCCTGTTTGAAAACTACATATGTGCCAAAACCTTTGTGTAGTGGAACCACATAGAGCAGGAAACCAAAAATATTAATGGTAATAAAGAATATAGGCACAAAGAAATGGGTACTATCAGTAAATAACTTATTTGGGTATGCTTACCCAAATACAATACCTCCACCATCACTATCCCACCTCCCTTGTGTGAACTTGAGGTTTCCATGTTCATGGGACAATAACTTCAGAGAGCTTAGCAGTAAACATAATAACTCTCTGCCAGTTTCAAACTTGCAAAAGAGGATTTTGGCCATTCACAGAAACTACTGGTAGTCTTCCCTTTATGACCTTAATGGAGCCGGGAATTCCCATCATCAGTGATGACAGTCATAAATTGAGGCACCCATGTGACTGATCTGATTTTACAACATTTTTTTTGCAACTGTAATTAAGTGAATACCATGATTGTCAAGTAGGTCAATGCCTTCCGATGACTATTTTTTGCCAAAGACCAACCAAAATGGCCACTTTCCAGCAAATAATATTTTAAAATGTATCACATGACTATGAAATACTGCAAGCGGTCATAAAAATAAGCTGATTGCCAAGTGCCTAAAATCTAGTCATGTAACTCTTTCTGTAATTCTTCATCTCTCTCTCTCTTTGTGGGTGTGTGTGTGTGTGTGTGAGAGAGAGAGAGAGAGAGAGACCATTGGAACTCCAGAATCACATTGTAGTTATCTTTTTTGGGGGGAGGGGATCTGTTGTAACTTTGAATGGTTGCTAAGTGAGGACTATCTGTAATTATTTGATTGCATGGTTGATCATTGCATGGTTGATCATATTACAGATTATCCTTGCCATTATGTGAATGGTGGCAATTAGGGCTACTCTAGGGTAAAATGTATTAGTGAATTTAGATGAGAGATAGGTTTAGGCTTTTATTTTATTTTTATTGGGGTATAGCATTCTTTTCTTTATGATTCTAAATATATGATGACATATATTCATTATATTCCTTTTGCATCTATTTAACTGTTGCATTTTTTTAAAATGTTGCTGTGTTTAAAGTGTGTCTCAGTGAGGGCCTGTTCCCAATATTTGTGTATGTTTCATTGATTGATTCATATAATGCACTTTATGTCAGAGGCAAGCAGCTAATAAGAAATATTAGTATTGTCAGAAAGGAGGTACAACGTTTTAATCTTATTTTTTGCAGAACTAATGAAGTGCATTTTAAACAGCATGTCATGCCAAAGCCAAAATTTAATATCTAAGACCTTTGCTATACTAACACAGAACAAAGCTTCCACATTTTGACGAAGGTTGAAACCCAATGGTAGTCTAGGTATGGTTTGAATGCAAGGTTTGCAGTCCATAGTATTTCCAGGAGTATCAGGTTTTGCTACTAGAAATCTGGACTGGAAGCAGTTAATCCAAAATCTGAATACTTGAGTAGTCTGATTATAATACTTATTAGAAGGAAGGTTAAGGTTATATATTAAGACTTCTAGGAAGCATTGTATTGTCTAAGGAGACCCCTGTGTATAGGCAACACTTGCCTCTCATACTTTTCAGTCAAAATGGAGGAGGTTTGACATGTGAAGACAATTAATGACAATAATTGACATGCTATCCATAAGTTGTTGCTGTGTGTTTGTGTGTCTGCTTCTAATAAAGAAAATGAAGAACATGCTGAAATTAGTGTAGATGAAACTTGTGATTGATATGAGAATCTCCCAAAGGCATTTATGCAGAATTTCACGCATTATCCAAACAGCTGCACAGTAATAGAGCTGTGTTTTAAACCCATATGTTTTGTTTGAATTCCATAACTTAAACTGAAGCTGTTTCTGGGCTGTGTAATTCTGCAGCTTCAGCCTCTTCAGGGTTTCTTTAGTGTGTTGAAGAAATAAATCCTATCTGTCATTTCATTATAATCTTAACCTGTTTGGTTTCACCACTGTATCCTGGCATGTAGAAGAACTTGGCTTCAATCACTGTCACCTCTGGCCCTCAACTGGGCTTTCAAGTTGTCTTGTTAGATCAGGGGTGACAAACTGCTGGCCCGCAGGCCGGTTTCATCATACCAAAGCTGCACCCACCCAATTGCCAGCAATGCAAAAAGAGTCGTGATACGTTACGATGTATCACGTGACATGACAACTTTGACATCCGTGTGTTAGATGAAGACAGGTCCTGATTTTAAAACAGGGCTAGTTGAGCATTTTATGCTACTCAGAAGAAAGAGCAACATGGCTTTATCCCAAAGGTGCTTTTTTTTTTCTCCACAAGGCAACTGGACTTTCTTGTTTTTCTTTGAAGACATTTCACTTCTCATCCAAGAAGCTTCTTCAGCTCTGATTGTATGGTGAGGAATGGAAGGATTTATATTCCTTGCAGACAGCTGATCATTTGCATTCTTTTAGAGAGTCACTGAAGCCCCTGGGGCAGGGGTGTCAAATTGCTGGCCCATGGGCCAGTTGCATCATACAGAGGCCACACTCACCCCAGCTCCGGCAATGCAAATAGTCGTGATATGTTGTGACATGTCATGTGATGTGACAAGTTAGACATCCATGCCCTGGAGGCTTATCTGTGTCATCAGGGTCACCTGAGTGGTATAAATGGGTATGGAACTTTCTTGGAATTGTTGAAAGGACTGTGTTACAGACTGGAGATAGATGATGTCAGATCCTTCCCCCTATGTTGAGAGAGGGCTGTTGAATTTTGACATAGATGGCCTCTTTGACCCCTCTTTCAAACCAGTGGTCCTCTCTGTCCAAAATGTGGACTTTGCTGTCTTTGAAAGAGTGGCCTTTGTCTTTTAAATGCAGATGGATTATGAAATCTTGTCCTGATGGGTTTGTTCTCCTATGTTGTGCCATTTATTTATGAAGTAGTTGTTTGTTTCCCCAATGTACAGATCTGCACATGGCTCTCTGCACTGTATTACATAAACTATGTTGCTCAGTTTGTGTCTGGGTGTTTTATCCTTGGGGTGGAAAAATTTCTCAGTGTATTTGTGGGCTTGAAGTGTGCACATGTGTTGCATTGGCTGAAGATCCTCCCGAGCTTTTCCAATATTCCTGCAACCTAATACAAATGACCAGCTGCCTGCAAGGAGTATAAATCCTTCCATTTCCCACCACTCAGTCAGAGATGAAGAAGCTTCTTGGATGAGAAGTGAAATGTCTTCAAAGTAAAACAAAAAAGTCCAGTTGCCTCATTGAAAAAAAAAACACCTTTCGGACAATCAAGATGTCAAGTTTCCGATGGATGAGCTCTTCAAAGAACTCTGAGGCATTGTTTACCTTAAAAGACTTTTATTAGAGCTAACTTTGGATGTTCTTGCTTTGACACATGATCTGGATGACTGAGAATCTCCATAGACATTCAATATGGCTTCAACACACCAAGAGTCATGGTTGTACAAAGTATTGCAGGCTAATTCTGCTGACTTCCAGCTGCCAGCAGTTTGACATTTCGATTCTGAGTGGCTCAAGGTTGACTCAGCCTTATTGGGAGCAATATTTATTGCTGACTCTGTGAACTGCTTAGATAAGGCTATAAAGCATTGTGAAGCAGTATATACATCTAAGTGCTATTGTCACATTAAGACTTGTGGACATTTTCATGCTGATGAAAGGATAAACTCCATTCTTAGAAAGTGCTATATATTTTTTCCACCCTAAATTTACAAAGCATGTGATATTACAAGGCTGATTCATACTTTTTCTATATGTATGTATGTATGTATGTATGTATGTATGTATGTATGTATGTATTTGAAGGCTGTGCATACTTTCTCAATGAGGTCTTGAGATGTTGAGCATGTTACTACTCAACTACTCATTAAAGCAACCTAATCTTTTTCAGGCCTCTGTGCTGCCTCTACTTTAAAACACTTTTGTTAAAGTTAATGTGATTCAACTGAAAACAGTTAGGCTACCTTAATGAATAGTGTACTGTTGCAACTGAGGTCGCATTAAGTTTGAAGCATTTCTCTGACATCATTTACTGAGCACCCATACATCATTTATGGCTGTATATATCTTTGTGTGTACATAGTTACTATGTATATAATTATATCTATTCATAAAGTATTTATAACATGCATTTCAACATGGTGTGTACCAGACAACAAAACCAAAACATCACAATGTCAAATCTAGCCAGTCAATACAGTTCTCAGCACACTAGAATTATAGTAACTATATCAGTAACCTAATAGAAACCAACTGAGTTTCAATCACCAAAACAAGAAAATCAATTAGTAATCATGCAACCCCATATCCTGCTAAGACATACCACCTGACAATGGTGGAGGTTTTAAGTAGTAACTGTGGTCTCTTCATCCCTTATGTTTGAGATGAAAATAGCTATGTTTTCAGTTCTGCTTAACTCTGTTAACCAATTAGGAAACTCATTCACAGTCTAGGAGAGTGTTTGAAAAGCCCTTAACTGTGAAGAAGTTGAAAGGGGAGGCAGAGTCAGAAGTGTCTGTGAGGGTTTACAAATCACTTGAAGAAATGTACTAAGAAATAACAAAATAAAAGAAAGATAAGATGGAATATTTATACCTAAGGGCAGAAACGAAATCAAATCTTTATTTTGGGCTTTGGCTTTTATGGAAACCCAGTATTAGAGCACTTTGTACTGGAGACAGATATGGGAAAAAGAGAAGTTTCTCAAGATAGTGTGAACATTGCTTTGCTGGACTCAGATCACAGAGGGAGACCACTGAGACCTGATATGAAGCTGTTAGGATAGTCCAGGACACGGGTTGGCAACCCGCGGCTCTGGAGCTGCATGCGTCTCTTTCAGTCTTTTCGTGTGGCTTCCAGTCGTCCTCCGCCATTTGCAGAGAGAGAGAGAGAGAGAGACAGGCACTTGCACTTCCTCTCTCTCTCTCTCTCTCTCTCTCTCTCTCTCTCTCTCTCTGTGTGTGTGTGTGTGTGTGTCTGTGTGTGTGTGTTTGTGTGTGTGTGTGTGTGTGTAAAAGAGAGTGGCCTCACACTGTTCTCCAACAAGCTTATTGGGTGGGGTTCCTGCCTTTGCTTTGTCTCTGTAGGAAGCAGGAAGCAGTAGAAAGCAGTAGCATCTCTCTCTCTCTCTCTCTCTCTCTCTCTCTCTCTCTCTCTCTCTCTCTCTCACACACACACACACACACACACACACACACACACACAGAGAGAGAGAGAGAGAGAGAGAGAGAGAGAGAGAGAGAGAGAGAGAGAAACACAATGAGTGGGGGAAGAAGACTGGCAGACCAAGGGCAGGAGAGCCAGCCCAATAAGAATGTGTGTCAGCTTGTTGGAGAAAAGCATGAAGCCAGCTTGCCAGGTGAGCAGAAGATGGGAGAGAGGGAGAGAGAGGGGAGGGAGAGGGAAAGGAAGAGAGCGAGAGGACTCATGCACAGCAGCCTCCATTTCTTCTCAATTAAACTCTTCAATCAAGCTCTCCCCCCTCTCTCGCGTGATTTTTGCGGGTCTCAGTGTGTTCTTTTCTCTGGGAAACGGGTCCAGTGGCTCTTTGAGTGTTTAAGGTTGCCGATCCCTGGTCCAGAGCATGTATAAGAAGACTTACTTACTGCATCTGTTATCAGGAAACCATTTGAAACAGAGAATAACACAGGGTCCAAAACTTCTGAGGAAAAAAGCTTACTGTGAGGAAAGCACACGATGATGTTCAATACTAAAAAAAAATAGCAATTACCAATTACAAAATCGAAAGGAAACCAAGAGGTGTTGTGCCTCTGACGCACAGGGAATCTGCTAAAACAGAAATATCAGGTGATCCAAAATATCAAGAGAAAGAGAGAGGGAAAAAAAATAAGGGAAAGAAAAGGAGAGAAGGAAGAACGATGGAAAGACAGATGAGAACAGGTAGTTGTATTACCAAGAAGATGATATACGGGTCATGATAAGAGTAAGGAAAGCTCCTAAATTTTACAACAGATGGACCCTGAATGAAAAGTTCTTAATTTCACAGCACTTGGGCAATTGTTACCATAGTTTTAGCTGGGAAATTGTAAGCATCCAAAACTGGTAGAGAATTCCTGGAGGCCTGGTACTCAGACAAATCGGCATAAACAACATTTACACACCTTTCAAAAGAGACAATCAAAAAACCAGAAAGGAAACCAAAGGACCAAAACACCTCCTCACCAGCAATCAACACTCAGATGAGCAGAGATTAACACCAAGATTAACATTAGACCAACAGTCAAGAAGTAAACAATGCTGCAGTCAAGGAACACCAATTCAGACAAACAAGCGAACAGTAAACAATAGCCTAATCAAGAAACCACCAAGAATATTCCCACCAACACTGACAGAGCAAACCACTAGTACATAAACAGAGAGCAAACTCCACTCCCTTCTAGCACCAATGATAGGACCTAGTTTGTTAATGAAACATCTGCAAGAAAACAGCCAAGTTCCAGGAGCACCAAGGACCCCACTGGTAGGAAGAAAAAAAACAGTCCTGCTTGTATAATAAACTTTGCTAAGAACCTCTTCCCTTCAGACAGAAAAAGTTTGTCTCTTATCCCTTCCTCACTTCTAGTCATCATGTTCTTTAAAGCTCATGTGTATTTGTCTCTGAATCTTAAGATAATTAAGTAAAAAATAATTACTATTTGCATATGCTTCAGTGACACAAGTTTCTTGCCAACCATCCTAAATATATAGGGACATATACACACATATATAAATATGCACAGTTAATTAGTCAACACAGTGACAGAAGCTAGGTACTATTATTTGGGTTTTATTAGCAAGATTTTTTTTTTTCATCCAAAGTTGTTTGTGGGTTGCTACTATACAACAAAGGGCCCTGATGGCTTTATCGTGGATCTTTCCACACTTCTTTTCTCATCTTTATTTCATAACATCCATTACTTTAGACATATTTGCTTTGCAACACTGATACTTTTATTCCTACATCAAGCATCTATGTCTCAGTTCTCTTTTGGTGTTTTTTTTTTTTTGAAACAGCACTGAAGGGTGATGCTGTAGACTATATGTTAGCTTTCTGGCAAGTCAAAGAACAACTTTAACTATGCAAAATCTGGGATCTTTCCATAAGAGTATTTATACATTGTAAAATAACATAGCTCAAATAAATAATTGCACTAAAATATATTCTGCCTATTATATTTTTTACCTTTTTACAATATACTACAAAGAGAAACATATACATTAGGGCATTTAGCCATTCAGATTCAGTTTCAAAAAGTTCTGTCAAAAGTTCTGTGCTTCTCTACAACTTTTTAAAATATTCATTGTTTTTCCAAGCATATTCAAGGAAATATGCCCTGATTCTACTTCCTACTGCTTTTAGAGTATGGACTATGGAAAGGGAAGGGAAGATAAAACAGTATTAGAGGTTTAATTGAGTAGAACTCAGAGTAAATATTTTTTGACAGAAAGACCTAGATATTCATTCAAATATTCATTTTGGTATAGTCAGCAATCCCTTCATGGATTACTGCCTTGTCATGGCGAAGGGGCTTGCATAATTCAATGAAGCTATGAGCTATGTCGTGCAGGGCCATCCAAGACAGACAGGTCATAGCAGAGAGTTCTGACAAAACGTGATCCACTGGAGAAGGAAATGACAACCCACTCCAGTATCTTTGCAATGAAAAACATATGGACAGTACCAAAAGGCAAAACGATATGACGCTGGAAGATGAGCCCCTCAGGTCAGAAGGTGTCGAATATGCTACTGGGGAAGAGCAGAGGGCTAGTACTAGTAGTGCCACAAAGAATGAAGCGACTGGGCCAAAGCCAAAAGGACACTCAGCTATGTATCTGGTGGTGAAAGGAAAGTCTGATGCTGTAAAGATCTATTCTCCATAGGAACCTGGAATGTAAGATCCATGAATCAGGGCAAGCTGGATGTGGTCAAACAAGAGATGAAAAGACTGAACATTGACATCTTAGGAATCAACGAACTAAAAGGGACAGGAATGGGTGAATTTAATTCAGATGACCATCAGGTATACTACTGCAGGCAAGAATCCCTCAGAAGAAATGGAGTAGCCTTCATAGTCAATAAAAAAGTAGGAAAAGCAATACTGGGATACAATCCCCAAAATGACAGAATTATCTCAGTTCGAATCCAAGGCAGACAATGCAATATCACAGTAGTCCAAGTCTATGCCCCAACCACAGGTGTTGAAGAGGATGAAATTGACCGGTTATATGAAACCCTACAGCACCTTATAGAACTAACACCAAAAAATGATGTCCTTATCATCATGGGGGATTGGAATGCTAAAGTAGGAAGCCAAAAGATAACGGGAATAACAGGCAAATTTGACCTTGGAGTACAAAATGAAGCAGGGCACAGGCTGATAGGATTTTGTCAAGAGAATACGATGGTCATAGCAAACACTCTTTTCCAACAACCCAAGAGACGGCTCTACACATGGACATCACCAGACGGTCAACACAGAACTCAGATTGACTATATGCTCTGCAGCCAAAGATGGAGAAGCTCTATACAGACAGTAAAAACAAGACCAGGAACTGACTGTGGCTCAGACCATGAGCTTCTCGTTGCAAAGTTTAGGCTTAAACTGAAGAAAGTAGGGAAAAGCACTAGGCCAGTCAGGTATGAATTAAATCATATCCCTGTTGAATATACAGTAGAGGTGACAAATAGATTTAAGGAATTAGATCTGATAGACAGAGTGCCTGAAGAACTATGGACAGAGGTTCGCAACATTGTACAACAGGTAGCAACCAAAACCATCCCAAAGAAAAAAAAATGCAAGAAAGCAAAATGGCTGTCTGAGGAAGCTTTGCAAATAGCTGAGGAAAGGAGGGAAGCGAAAGGCAAGGGAGAAAAAGAAAGATATGCCCAATTAAATGCAGAATTCCAAAGAATAGCTAGAAGAGATAAGAATGCCTTCTTAAATGAACAATGCAAAGAAATAGAAGAAAACAATAGAATAGGGAGGACCAGAGATCTTTTCAAGAAAATTGGAGAGATGAAAGGAACGTTTCATGCAAAAATGGGCATGATAAAGGACCAAAATGGCAGGGACCTAACAGAGGCAGAAGAGATTAAGAAGAGGTGGCAAAATTACACAGAAGAACTATACAAGAATGAGCTTAACATCCCTGATAATCACAATGAGGTGGTCACTGACCTCGAGCCAGACATCCTAGAATGTGAAGTGAAGTGGGCCTTAGAAAAGCTGAGCAACAAGAAAGCTAGTGGAGGTGACAGTATTCCAGCTGAGCTATTCAAACTCTTAAAAGACAATGCAGTAAAAGTGCTACACTCAATTTGCCAGCAAATTTGGAAAACTCAACAGTGGCCACAGGATTGGGAAAGATCAGTTTACATTCCAATTCCAAAGAAAGGCAGTGCCAAAGAATGTTCAAACCATCGCACCATTGCACTCATTTCTCATGCTAGTAAAGTTATGCTTAAAATCCTACAAGCTAGACTCCAGCAGTATGTGGATCGAGAACTACCAGAAGTACAGGCAGGATTTCGAAGAGGCAGGAGAACTAGAGATCAAATTACCAACATATGCTGGATCATGGAGAAAGCCAGGGAGTTCCACAAAAACATCTACTTCTGCTTCATTGACTATGCTAAAGCCTTTGATTGTGTGGATCACAACAAACTGTGGCAAGTTTTTAAAGAGATGGGAGTACCAGACCATCTTATTTGTTTCTTGAGAAACCTAAATGCGGGTGAAGAAGCAACAGTGGGAACTGGAAACAGAACCACTGATTGGTTCAAAATTGGGAAAGGAGTCTGGCAAGGCTGTATACTCTCACCCTGCCTATTTAACTTACATGCAGAGCACATCATGAGAAAGGCAGGGCTAGATGAATCAAAAGTTGGAATTAAGATTGCCAGGAGAAATATCAACAACCTAGGATATGCAAATGATACCACTCTAGTGGCAGAAAGTGAAGAAGAACTAAAGAGCCTCTTGTTGCGGGTAAAGAAGGAGAGTGCAAAAGTTGGGTTGAAACTTAACATTAAGAAAACCAAGATCATGGCATCCGGCCCTCTCAATTCCTGGCAAATAGATGGGGAAGAAATGGAGGTAGTGACAGATTTTATTTTCCTGGGCTCCAAGATCACTGCAGATGGGGACTGCAGCCAAGAAATTGAAAGACGCTTGCTCCTGGGTAGGCAAGCCATGGCAAATCTAGACAGCACACTAAAAAGCAGAGACATCACCCTGTCAACAAAAGCGCATATAGTCAAGGCTATGGTCTTCCAAGTTGCAATGTATGGCAATGAAAGTTGGACCATAACAAAGGCTGAGCACCAAAGAATTGAGGCCTTTGAACTATGGTGCTGGAGAAGACTCCTGAGAGAAGAAGGACAGATCGTGAAGTTGAAACTCAAATATTTTGGCCATCTAATGAGAAGGAAGGACTCACTGATGAAGAGCCTAATCCTGGGAAAGATTGAGGGCAATAGAAGAAGGGGATGACAGAGAATGAGGTGGCTGGATGGAATCACTGAAGCAGTAGGCGTGAGCTTAAATGGACTCCAGAAGATGGTAGAGGACAGAAAGGCCTGGAGGAAATTTTTCCATGGGGTCGCAATGGGTCAGACACGACTTCACAGCTAACAACAACAATTGTCAGCAAATGTCAGAACTTTATAAAATTATTTTAGGGTTTGGAAACTGCTAGACCTAGCCTTTCCCAACCTATCTATCAGATTCTTTGGCAGCTATCCAAACACGAAAATGTTTATTTTCAAGCAAAAATCTTTTTTTTTCTTTTTGCAAGATTTACTGAGTTGCAAAAAATGAAGCTGCAATTATATCAAGACCTGTGCTATTTTCCATTTAGAACCAATTTACCCTCCTGGGTATTAGACTGGCTGCATTCTTACTTTATTTCTAACAGTCACCCTGCATTCTCATGAGGAGGCAGATCTCTTCACTGATAACAGCTAAATTGGCCTCTAGTTATTTGCATAGTGATATTCTGAATCTTACCCGTCAGTCAAACCATTATATCATAAATGTGCTAGGTGTGTCTCTGTGTCTGTGTACGTGTGCATGCCTTCAAGTCAGTTTTAGCTGCGGGAGACTGTACTGATCTCTGCAGTTTTCTTGGCAATGTTTTTAAGAACTGTTTTCTATTGCCTGCTTCCCAGGACTGAAAGAGAGTGAGTTGCTCAAGGTTACCCAGCTGGTTTTATGCCTAAGGTGGAACTGGAACTCACAGTCCCTTGGTTTCTAGCCTGGTGTCTTACTCACTGCAACAAATTGACTCTCATGCTGAACTTATGTTCCCAGAAATAAGTGAAAATGCTAGAATGCCAGAAACTATACTTCTTATCTAGAAGTGCTGGTTTGAAGAAATTAGGTCTAACCAAATAGGTGCAGCAGATTTTTGTAATTGTGGACACCATGCTTCCTGAAACACTTTATACAGGAGGTGCTAAACAGGTATTGTACATAATGAAGAGTTATATTCTGTTTTTCTCAAATCTATAAGATAACCATAAAGTTATAAAGGATTCTAACTGAAATAAAAGGACATTTAAATACACAAAACAGACACACAACTATTGACTCCATCCCTAGCCTTAAATCTATTCATTCACTTCATCTCATCTCCTGGAAAATAATTCACACAAGTTAATAGAATGATTAGATGTGTGAATATATTTGTGGGGGGGGGGGAGGGGTGACAAATGGTTGGATTCTTTCTAGCGATCTTGAGAACTGTCTCTAATGCAGTTTTATTTTTCAAAGTTACAAGTGTCTCATCATTTGCTGGACCCAGTTGGGCTGTTCCATGCTTTGAATTGGGTAATAAGGGTTATCAGTGCTTTTTTTGTAAAAGAAAAAGGTGCCGGAACTCACACATGTCATACAACCCACCTTGCCTACCCTACAAGGTTCCATCCAAAAAAGGTGCTGGAACTCCGTTCTGAGCGTTCTATGAGAAAAAAAAAGCCCTGAGGGTTATCCATTTTCATTTGCTCTCCATGGGGGTTCAAAGAAATAGGAACAGCTCTGACATCTTGCCAAGAATTCAACTCACTCAGGCATTCAGCTTTTGCAAGGCATGCTGGGATAGAAAGGTCATTAGGTTCTAATTGTTACTCCCTCCCATTATGTAATTCTTTCATTGCTGCAGGTTCAAAAACCCATTTGCAGCAGGTTAGAACAGGTGTGTGCATTTGTGTATCTACATGTAAAGTATGGTCTAATATGCCCGCAGATATAAATAGATTTTGAATCTCCCTTTCATCATCGTGAGTAGAACAGAAACATACAAACCTTGAAAAATATTCCCTACTGTCATATTTCAATCAAAATAAACCCACCCACCTCCTTTCTTTTCCAAGTATGCCTTTAAGCAGGCAAGCTGCACAGAGCTGTCTTGTAGGTCAAGGTTATTTTTAGCTTTAACTTACTCCTTTTGCTATTTTATCCAAGCAAGATTAATAATAGTTAATGTCAGGGGAACTTGGGAAAGTCCTGAAGTGATAAATCAAGCAGTTTTCCTAGCCACTCTATTATTGTTTCAGATTCTCTGAAGAACAAGTAATGCACTCTTTTCTATTTAAAAGCAAAGGGTGTATTAAAAAAATAGCTAGCAACAGTCTCTCTTCACTTTTGATTGCTTGAAGCATTGCTCTGCAACAAGGACTCTTTGAGGATGGGGGAGTTATGCCTCTGATATTTTACTTATATGCTGTATAGTAAGCTGAGAGAAAAAAAAGACTTTTGGCATAAGATCCCGGCAATTTCCCTTTTTCTCTGTTATAGATTTGAGACAGAGAGACAAACAGATGCAGGCATCACCTAGTAAGTGTAATACCAACATTCCTTATAAAATATTTCCTTTTGCTATGTTTTTATATTAGACTCCTATACAAGCTTGATACTTAGCAACTTCATGGATATATCAATGTAGTTATCTTGGCAACAGAGTAGATTTGGTTTGCTTTCACTATTTTTTCAACTCTGCAATGTTAGCTATAGCTCTAGGGTTTCCTAGTAGTCTCCCATTCGTGTACTAACCAGACCTGGCCTTGCTTAGCATTTGGAGATCAGTCATGATTAGTTAGGAAAGAATAGTAGTATTTATGGGCGTGGTTTTGGCCTGCTAATGTCTCAATTACTTATCAAGTTATATACAGTCTGCATTTATAGGTGGTATGAAAAGTGATATAGTTAATCATACTGAGAAAATGATGGTTGTGTGTGTGTGTGTGTGTGTGTGTGTAGGAGAAAGAAAGAAAGAAAGAAAGAAAGAAAGAAAGAAAGAAAGAGAAAGAAAGAAAGAAAGAAAGAAAGAAAGAAAGAAAGAAAGAAAGGAAGGAAGGAAGGAAGGAAGGAAGGAAGGAAGGAAGGAAGGAAGGAAGGAAGAGAAAGAAAGAAAAAAAAGAAAGAAAAAGAAAGAAAAAGAGAAAGAGAAAGAGAAAGAGAAAGAGAAAGAGAAAGAGAAAGAGAAAGAGAAAGAGAAAGAAACATTTTTTTTATCCATTGAATGCAAACACTAGAAATATACTGGGGCACTTTATTTGATCTATCTAATCCAGCATAGTTTAATACTGGCCTAGTTCGATTCATCAGAATCTGTTTTTCTTGCATAAACACAACAGGTTTTTTCAAACTGTTTGTTTTAGAAGTAACAGAGTAGAAATAGCAATAAGGTTTTGCCACCTGCTGTGGCTTTACTTGGTGAATTGGATTAGAAAATATTTTTGAATGGTGTATTTCTCTTTGCTTTTAGACTTTCTTTTATGAAAATTAGACAAAGCCACAATAAAATCATTGGTACACTACATATAACCATTAAAGACAAATGTATACATATTGTATGAACCAAAAATTACCCTGGCCAATTGCGATAGTCTCCAGAGTTCAGTGAATGATCATCTTTCTTCATTAGTAATAGCCCAGCAAAGTCCCTGCTTCACACTTACTGCTTTTATTCCCCAGACTTTTTCCACAGGCAATTTACAGAATTGTTAGGCAAAGCAACTTCTACACCTTATTGCCCAACAAGATAAAAGTCTGTCAGATGAGAACTCTAGTTCTGTGTAGAATTATACCCACCTGCCTTCCTGCTCACTCATATGGAAGCTCTGTGCATCAGAGCTCATAACTGTACAGCCGCTTCCATCCAGCAACGTGTAAATGACTGAATGCATTATTAGTGCTTAGGAAAATGCAGGCCAGGGAGCATATTTTTGGAAATTGGAATTTGCACTCCTTGGAATGTATGCACATCACTTACTCTGCTCTGCTTGTGCCAAGAGGATCTAAAATATGTGAAACATCAGTGGAGTTTCACATTTGCAGCTTAACACATTTTCTCACAGGTTGTGAAGATTGCTAGTAAAATAGAAGTTCTGTATGCATCCTGAAATAATGTGGCCAGCTTCTTCAGTTTGTGAGAGCAGTTCTATGTTTGTGATAGCTAATTCTCCTGAATTTGTAACTGGGAAAGGTTAACAATTTAATATTTATTAATATTCAAACCTGGAGCACCGGGAAGTACCTGAGGATTGGAAAAGGGCTGATGTGGTCCCCATCTTCAAGAAAAGAGAGAGAGAAAAAAAAAACAGACCCAGGAAAATACAATCAGTTTAACATCAATACTTGGAAAGATCCTAGAAAATATAATCAAAAAACAGATCTGTAAACAACTAGAAGCAAAGTCATAACTAGTAGGCAGCACGGGTTTGTTAAAAACAGATCATGCCAAACCAATATTATCTCATTCTTCCATAAAGTGACTAAACTAGTAGACCAACAAAATACAGTGGATGCAGTATAGTTAGGTTTCAGTAAGGCATTTGACAAAGTCGACCACAACCTACTAATTGGTAAGCTAGAAAAAGGTGGAATAGACAACATCACCACCAGATGGATCTGTACATGGCTGACAAACCAGTGAGCAATTCTCAATGGTATTACATCCACATGGAGAGAAGTTAGCAGTGGGGTACCACAAGGTTCCGTCTTAGGCCCAGTACTCTTCAATAGCTTCATAAATGACACAGATGAGGGATTTGAAGGGGAACTCATCAAATTTGCAGATGAAACCAAACTGTCAGGAGGAGCCAACAACCCAGAAGACAAACTCAGGATCCAAAAAGATCTTGACAAACTTGAACAATGGGCCCTATCCAACTAAATGAGTTTCAATGTGAAGAAAAAGAAAGTCTTACACTTAGGCAGGAAAAACCAAAGGCACAAATACAGATTGGACAAGACCTGGCTTAAAAACAGTAACTGTGAGAGGGACCGTGAAATCCTATGGATGATCACTTGACTATGAGCCAGCAGTGTGCAGCAGCAACCAAAAAAACGAATACAATCCTGGGTTGTATAAACAGAGGCATAGAATCAAGATCACACAAAGTACTAGTACTGCTTTACAAAGCCCTAGTAAGAACACACCTGGAATACTTCAGCCAATTTTGGTCACTATATCACAAAAAAGATGTTGAGAGTTTGGGGGAAAAAATTCCGAGAAGGTCAACTAAGATGATCAAAGGTCTGGAGACTAAAACATACAAAGAATGGCTGCAGGACTTCGGTTTGGCTAGCCTAAAGAAAAGAAGAAATAGGGGAGACATGATAGCAGTGTTCCAGTATTTGAGGATCTGCCACAAGATAGAGGGGTCCAGATTGTTCACCAGAGCACCAGAGGGAAGGAGGAGAAGCAATGGATGGAAACTGATCAAGGAGAGAAGCAACCTGGAATTAAGGAGAAACTTCTTCCATGCCCCAAAGAACTCACTTGAGCATATCTGGGCAGAGACATTTGAAATATGAAGAAATGAGACATTATATGGCCAAACCTGTTGGATGTCACCACAGAAGTCTGATTTTGGATGATGAATTTGTGCTGGTACTGTTGTTAATTTGTGAACATGATTTTGAATACATGCACATCCCATTGCAGTGTATTTCACCTGCCTGACTGGTCTCAATTTAATGCAAAATAAAAGGTGTTAAAGCGTTCATTTGAAATAGATTTAAGAACATGCAACCAAGAATACATTCATACTGATTCTTGTTGACAGCAGTGATTATACTTTTGATGGCTTGAAGTCTATCTTTCTGGAGCATGTTGGTGTACCTCAACATCTATGGTAGATAACCTCCTAAACTAGCATCCAAGATACCATAGATATTGAAAAACTATGCACCAACACCCTCTATAAATACAGACTTCAAATGATCAAGAACTTCATGACTGATGTCAATATTGCATATTTTGCCATCACAGTGTGTAATTTTGTTGTCACACATAATTACTTGATATTTGGCAATACCATATATCAGCAAATCAGTGGCATGGCTATGGGCACACAATATGTGAACATCTTCATGGATTACCTGCAAAGATGCTTTTTCTGTTGCTATCCCCTGAAGTCCTTTATCTGAAAATCATTGATGACATTTTCATCATCTCATCCCATGAAAAGTAATCTCTAATCATTTTTTTCATGACCTCAATAACTTCCATCCTCAATAGCTTCCATCCTTTAATCTGTCTATAGAAAATGTCCATTTCTTTGTTATTAAAGTAAAAATACTCAGTGGTCACAGAACCACTATATTACACAGGAAAACTACAGAATGCCATGGATACCTACATTCTTTCAGCTTTCATTCAAAACAAAGGACCAAATCTATAAACTATAGTCAGAATTTTTGCTTAAATCACATTGAAAAGGTGGTCAACTAATGGAATTAAAGCAGGCATTAAGGAGACTTCCTTTACATGCTCTTCTTCTAATGTAATATATTCCATGATCTTTCAATAATATCCCTCTGCATTCTGATTTGGGCAAATAGGACAGATATTGCACAAGAATTAATGGATACAAGTTTTATTTAACCACAAGATTGATTGATTGAGTGTTTCATTCATTTGTTTGTTTGTTTGTTTGTTCATTATGTACCACCAACTTCATTATGTACCATCAACTCTTAGCAATCATATAGCTATTTTTTTTCATAATAATTTTCCCCAATCTGGTCCTTCAGGTCTTGCAGTAGTGCAAATGTAAATTATTGTAAATGTGTCCATTCACTTTGCTGCTAGTCATCCTTTTTTACTCTTTTCTTCCACTTTTCCATTAGATCCTTTTCTAGAGAATTAGGTCTCTGCTATCCTTTCCTTTCCTTTCATTTCCCTTCCCTTCCCTCCCTTCCCTTCCCTTCCCCTCCCTTTTCTTTCTACCTTTAAGTCAATGTTGACTTGTGGCAAATCCCTGCAGCTTCCTTGTCAATGATTTTTGGAATGGTTTGCTATTGCCTTCTTCATACGGCTAAAAGAGAATATCAGGCCCAATGTCACCAAGTTGGCTTTATACTTAAGGTGGGACTAGAATTCACAGTCTCCTAATTTCTGTTGTCTTAACCACTTCACAAACCTGGCAGCTTAGTTTTTTGCATACAATGTCCAAAATAATTTGAGCCTGGTTATTTATGCTTTAAGTGATAACTTAAATTTATTTGCTGCCCAGAGTTGTTTTGTTACAAGATGGGCGGCAAATAAATGTAATAATAAATAAAAGATTTAAAAATAAATAAATAACTGGATTGAGTTGTTGAATTATCCATTTGTTTATTTTCTTGGCTTTCTTGAGGAATCTTCTTCAACTCAAAAGTATCAAAGCTCTTTTATACTGCTTGTACACAGTTCAACTTTCTTTTTCATAGAGTATTATAAGAAATATCATTGCCTGCAATATTCTGTTCTTTGTAGTATAGACAAATCTCAGCTTATGAATATCTTTTCTAAGGCCTTCATGACTGCTCTACCAAGTGCTAGTATACAGATCTTGTTATATATATATATCAGATGCCACAGCTTGGCCAGAAATTACATGAAAAGATATTTTAAGATTTATATCTCTGGCATTCCTGGAAAAAAAATAAACTTGAGATTTTGTAAGATGAATCATAGTTCAATAAAACCAAGCTGACAGATGCAATGGAGTTTATTATTTACATAGGAAGAAGAGATTTCACAATGCTATATTCCCAAATAGAACCAATATTTGCCAGTGGTACACATAATAGATAGCCTGTAGCAATGGCCACCCCAGATATGTACTGCTATACCATATTGATTGTTAATCCATCTAATTAAATATTATTTATACAAAAAGTCAGCCATACCAAGTATAGTCCAGATGTTGTTGATGATGATAGACAGACAGACAGACAGACAGACAGAGAGATTACTGATCATGGAAGGTAAGTTAAGTGGGACTCCAAGTTTTCTGAAGGGGATCAAATTGTTTAGGCTTAGCCTATCAAAATTAATTCCTGTAGGGAGTAATATGGAATAACTATTGTTATATGCATCATAACATCATTGTGCAGATTACGCAAATTAAGTAATTTCCATGATGTTGCCATGACACATGTCGTCATTGAGGCTTCTGTTTCATAATTAGATTTCTAGAGTTTCTGATCATGATATCTTTGGGCTTTACTTTCTATATTGATTTACCACTCAATTATATGGCATTTTCTCCTTCAGTTAATTAGTTTTCAGAGATTAAGATTTTCTCTGGTTGTTTTAAGTGCCAGCTGGAAAACATTAGTGCTTGAGACTATTTTAGAAACTTCATATGGAAGCCACAATTGCTGGCACAAATTTCTCCATGCTATATGGTATTGGTATAGCATATTATGGAATCAACTGCCGGTGGAGCTCCGGATGGCACCAGACCTCCGAACTTTCCGTCGGGGCCTGAAGACCCACCTGTTCGAATTAGCTGGTCTGGCCTGATGGGGGATTATGGGTTTTTAATTGTTTTTAATTTGTACCACTGTTTTATTGGGCATGGGTTTAATTCCTTTTTTAATTTTTGTATTCTCTTTTTGATATATGCCCTGTGAACCGCCCTGAGTCCCTACCAAGGAGAAGGGCGGTATATAAATCAAATAAACTATAACTATAACTATAACTATAGACCACAAGTTGGCAACCCGTGGCTCTGGAGTGGCATGCGGCTCTTTCATCCTTCTCCTGTGGCTCCCAGCCATTTGCAAAGAGAGACAGAGACAGAGAGAGGCACTTGAGCTTCCCTTCTCTCTCTGTGTGTGTGTGTGTATGTGTGTGTGTGTGTGTGTTTGTGTAACTCACGCTGACAAGCTTATTGGGTGGGGCTCCTTCCTTGCTGTGTCTCCACAGGAAGCAGCAAAAAGCAGAGCAAGAGAGCCAACCCAATAAGAATGTATGTCAGCTTGTCCAGAACACTGTGAAGCCAGCTTGCCAGGTGAGCAGAAGATCAGAGAGAGGGAGGGGGGGAGAGAGAAGGAGGGAGAGAAAAAGAGGAGAGAGAGAGAGAGAGAGAGAGAGAGAGAGAGAGAGAGAGAGAGAGAGAGAGAGAGAGAGAGAGAACTCATGCACAGCAGCTTCTATTTTTTTTTAAATTAAACTCTTCAATCAAGTTTCCCCCTTGCATGTGCATGCACACACATGTTTTGCAGCTCCCAGTGGTTTTTTCCCCCCTCTGGGAAATGGGTCCAAGTGGCTCTTTGAGTATTTAAGATTGCCAACCCCTGGTATAGACAGAGTCTCCATATTTTCATACTTCAATTTCAAAATGATTGCAACTTCTAACTTCTAACTTGCTATTTTTCCAATGAGTAGTAATCATTAAGCATGGAAATATTTCCAGTTTATTGCTGGTGGGTGTACTATGTCCTGAACATAATGGAAATCCATAATCAAGACACATCTAACTTTCCCACATTTAAAAAAAGACTTCAGAACATTATTATTTCTGGTTCATTATTGTTATTATTATTATTATGCTTCATTGTACAGCCTGCCAGATTTAGACTGGATTTGGCATTTTTAATCTATCTATTGAGTCCTTTCCATGGATATTAGTAATATATGGGAATGTTATGATAATCAAGTGGATTACACATTTCTAAAAGGATATTTTATTTAGAATAAAAAAAGATTATTATTACTAATAAAAGCAAATAGACATTTGATCATTTTTGTTCCCAAATTCTCCATATATATATTAAAAGTATACTAAGTGTAAAATTCCATTCCAAATACATTTGCATTTTAATGTTTTATGTATATCTACCCATACATGCTGATTTCGTGTTGATTTCAGTCAGCAATACTTTTGATTTTGACAAGTTTCAAATGTTAATAAGCAATCACGCATCCAATACTTATTGACACTACTTTGGGTTTTTTAAATTTTAAATTATGCCTGCCCCATTGTGAAACAGGTATGACAACATGCTATCTAAAGCTATCTATTACTACAACCCAAATAACACCAGTGTCAAATGATTCTTAAATATTCTTAATATTATTAGGTTAGTTTGGGTAGCTTATCTCAAGTTCCTGATCAGAAAAATATACACACAACTGCCCAAAGAGCTTTCCAACGTTATCGATTTTTCTTTGCAATGTTTAATTATTCAAGGGGGAGAGTAAAGTGTGCTTTAAGATAGACATAGTAGGGATCTATTCTGGTTTTACTCTCTCAGCATAATTCACAGTTTCATTATCCCATTGTA
Organism: Vipera ursinii; assembly: GCF_947247035.1. NCBI lineage: Eukaryota > Metazoa > Chordata > Lepidosauria > Squamata > Viperidae > Vipera > Vipera ursinii. The sequence goes on from NC_139512.1 coordinate 299,416,081, forward strand.
GCATCTGTGCATTGGAAACTGGCAGACTATTACAGAGAAGACTAAGATCAACATTTCCTGAAAGTGATACCTTTCCCTAACAAACAACGTTTTTTTGTTTTGTTTAAATATAGTAAAGCACTTAAATCTAACATCTTTCTGCTTACTGTAATGAAGAATGTATTACAGGTTCTATTCCTGTACGTAAGAACTGAAATGTTGAAATAACAACTCATGCCAATTTGGTTTTCAAGAAATAAAGCAGAAAAGATGACAATTGAAACAGAATGCCACAAAGAGGGTTCTTGCTTTTAGGTAATAACAGTGTAGGATTTTTTTTTTCCTTCTCTTTAATCATGTCCAGTTCTTGGAGACTGCCTAGACTAGTCCCTGAAGTTTTCTTGGCAAGGGTTTCCAGAAGTGGTTCGCCATTTCCTGCTTCCTAGGGCCGAGAGAAAATAATAATAATAATAATAATAATAATAATAATAATAATAATAATAATAATAATAATAATAATAATAATAATAATAATAATAATAATAAGAAGAAGAAGAAGAAGAAGAAGAAGAAGAAGAAGAAGGAGAAGAAGAAGAAGAAGAGGAAGAAGAAGAAGAAGAAGAAGAAGAAGAAGAAGAAGAAGAAGAAGAAGAAGGAGAAGGAGAAGAAGAAGAAGAAGAGGAAGAAGAAGAAGAAGAAGAAGAAGAAGAAGAAGAAGAAGAAGAAGAAGAAGAAGAAGAAGAAGAAGAAGAAGAAGAAGAAGAAGAAGAAGAAGAAGAAGAAGAAGAAGAAGAAGTTGGAAGGGACCTTGGAGGTCATCTAGTCCAACCCCCTGCTCAGGCAAGAAACTGGCTCAAAGTCACCCCACTGGCTTAGTGCCTAAAACATTAGAATTCACAGTGTCCTGATTTCTAGCCTGCTTCAACCATTGCAACCAACTGGCTCTTAACAGTGTAGTAGTGATGTTAAGATCAGGGGAAAAAAATCTTGACTACTTTTTTTTAAAACAGACACTTGCAAAAATAACCAACAGAAAAAATGCTAACATTCTCTCTCAGGTACATTTTCTAAGGTGATCAATGTCTTGTGTATAAATACTACACATAGGCATAGAAAGAGTAGGTAAGAGATAGCCTGAAACCACAAATGTTTTGTTCTTTCACCTTTAATATCACATCTTTTCCCCTTCCATGAACCATCAGTTAAATAATTAAAAATGCTCCAGGCTATTTCCAAGCTTTCACTAAAGATCTTTTTTCCAATATTCAGAAACTGTTAAGGTATGGTTTTTCAACCAGTTAAAAAGACAGTAAACAGACTGTGCACATATATATGTGTGGATGTGGTTATGGATATAGATACTGATATATAATCTTTTCCAGGCCACGGAGACATCCTCTGACAAGCACTAGCTCTTCGGCTTTGAAACGGAGATGAGCACTGTCCTCTAAAGTTGGAAACAACTAGCATGCATGTGCCGGGGGAAACTTTACCTTTACCTTTACTACCTTTTAATAGGTTTTGCTCAGCTTAAAATGTCTCCATGTTGCCTACTATAAAGAACATTCTGCCAAGATACCCAAGATTCACAACTACTTGCTCCAATTCTTAGTCCTTATGTATAACTTACAGTTGTTAGCTTCGTGTTCCCTCTCAAACACAAATATCTTGGTCTTTGATACAATTATTTTCAAATGCATACTCTTTATTGAAAAATATGATTTATCTAATCTTTACTGTTTTTGATGTGGATTCTTGAAAAACAACAACAAGCCCTGTGTGCTCCCACAGAGAGGGTCTCCTCAGGGTGCCCTCGGTCAGGGAGTGCCGGCTGGCGGCCCCCAGGGGGAGAACATTCTCTGTGGGCATGCCAGCCCTTCGGAATCAGCTGCCTGTGGAGCTCTGGATGGCTCCCAACCTTTGCTCTTTTCGCCGTGACCTGAAAACCTGGTTATTCAAGCTTGCCGGCCTGGACTGAGGGATTGGGGTTTTAAATTTCATACTTTAATTTATTTTGTTTGGGACTAAATTTAATTTAATCTATTTTTAACTTTTGTATGTTATATTTTAATTGCCCTGTACACCACCCTGAGTCCCTCGGGAGAAGGGCAGTATATAAATCAGATAGATAGATAGATAGATAGATAGATAGATAGATAGATAGATAGATAGATAGATAGATAGATAGACAGACAGACAGACAGACAGACAGACAGACAGACAGACAGACAGATAGATAGATAGATAGATAGATAGATAGATATATTTAGATGTTACACTCATGTTAATGGCCTCAACCAATACATTATAAATGTCATTATACACATTATCCATAAACCTCTCAATAAAGTTTCCAGGAGCCCCCAAAATTAATAATAACAATAAAAATAAGCATTTAACTGGCTAAATTTTATGAGATTGACAAAGTTTGAGCCTTGGTATTACCTGTGACACTCTATGGAAAAAGCTTTTTGAAGAACTTTGAAAAACAAAGTAGGAATAATACTGATGCTTTTGAGAAGACATCTGGGCATTCTATGGATAGCCAGGAAAACAAGCCAATGAATCATCAAATAATTCACCTTTAATATTTCATGCAGCTTTCCCCCTTCCATGTAGCACCAGGTAAATAATCAAAAATGCTTTCATCACCAGAGGTATAAATGACCAGGCTCAAATTTTCCTACCTCAGATGCATCATTTAAAGCTCCTGGAAAAGGCTCTAATGGTAGGAAATGAGGAAAAAAAGAGAAAATGACCAGAAGCAAGGTGGATGGACACAGTTACAGCAGTGATAGGAACCACTGCACCATTGGGAGACCTGAAAGACCATTATGAAGAAAACCTATGTATATCTCAGTAAGAGTCAGCAATGCCTTCATGCAGTGGTGGGATTCAGCTGATTCGCACCACTTTGGCAGAACAAGTAGCTAATTTTTTTGTTGCCGAGGCCCAGAATGGACTTCTGGAAGTGGCATCCATACAGAGAACCAGTTGTTCACATATTTGAATCCCACCACTGCCTTCAGGTCATTTAATCATAATCATAATCATAACAGTAAAGTTGGAAGGGACATTGGAGTTCATCTAGTCCAACCCCCTGCTCAGGCAAGAAACCCTATACCAGGGGTAGGCAACCTTGGCTCTTTTATGACTCATGGACTTCAACTCCCAGAATTCCTGAATCAGCTATGCTGACTCAGTAATTCTAGGAGTTGAAGTCCATGAGTCACAAAAGAGCCGAGGTTGCCTACCCCTGCCCTATACCATTTCAGACAAATGGCTGTCCAGTCTCTCTTAAAAACTTCCAGTGTTGGAGCATTCACCACTTATGGAGGCAGGTTATTCCACTGGTTAATTGTTCTAACTGTCAGGAAGTTTCTCTTTAGTTCTAGGTTGCTTCTCTCCTTGACTAGTTTCCATCCGTTGCTTCTTATCCTGCTTTCAGGTGCTTTGGAGAATCGCTTGACTCCCTCTTCTTTGTGGCAACCCCTGAGATATTGGAACACTGCTATCATGTCACCCCTCACTCTTCTCTTCATTAAACTAGACATACTCAATTCCAGCAGCCATTCCTGATATGTTTTAGCCTCCAGACCTCAAATCATCTTTGTTGCTCTTCTCTGTACTCTTTCCAGAGTCTCAACATCTTTTTTACATTGTGATAACCAAAACTGGATGCAGTTATCAACTTAATCAACCTATTCTTTTGATATCTCACAATATACTGACATTCTCACTGCAAACTGCTATAAGAGTTTGGCCACTTTCAATCCATTCTACCTTTTCTTAGAAAAGGGTTGGATAACCAAATACTTCCCAGGAGAACATCTTTATTTCTTTCTCCTTCTGAGAACTTGCAAAAGCACAGGTGTGCATTATATGGCTTTGAAAGCGTTTATGAAATCTGATGGCTAATGTGGCTTATATCTAATGTATTGTGACAAAAAGAAAAGAAAAGAATTCCCAAAATGCATTTGAGCTCAAATGCTGGCTGTGGTGATTTTTTTTTCACACATGAAGGAAATTGGGCAAGGCTAGGTGTGGAAGAAAGGTGTATGTTTAAAGCAAATCAAAGAGGAAAGTAAACATGAAAAATTGTTTGGCAGCTGCAGCCTGAAATTATGTTTATGAGGTAACTGAAATGACACAAAGGGGCTACATTTTACATGCTGTATAAATCAAGCTCTCATCTCCAGATAGCTCTCATATTAAAAAAAGGAAAATGTGTGGTTTCTCTTCGTTGTCTGCTTTGCAGTCACATCTCTCTCTTTGCCTCTGCAATTCTTCATAACCAAACATCTTCCAGTTGTTTGATGCTGTATTATTTATAGGATTTGTGCATTTTTCTGAATGGGGGTGGGTTGGGGGGAAGGCAAGAACAAAGATCAAAAGAGGGATGCCTGAGAAGTTTACTTAGTACACATTTTAAAGCCGAATCTTCTGATGCTTTAGCACAAATACATCAAACAGCCATCCTCAATTGATAACATTTTGCAATGCAGTTCTTGAGTCAAAAAGAATGGAAGAGATGAGGGAGGGAGGAAGAAAAAAAAGTGCCCCCAACACAAGAGAAATGAGCACATGTAAGATATGTGCACTATAGCATCTAATGATTAGAAGGATTACTGTATATTTGGGGTAAATTACATACTAATGTGAGTAACTGAGGCAAAGTATGCGGAAAAATAATTATTTAACCAAAAAAAATAATTTCAACAATATTCATTTTCATGTGCAAGTGCAAATATACTGTGTATATGTATGCAAACATGGAATGGAAAGGCAATAGTTAACAAATAACAGTTTGTGAGGGAGATGGGATGTTTCTAATTTTGATAAATAAAATAATCATTAAAAACATTAAACGCTCTAAACATAAGTGCATAGTATAAATGAGTATAGGTGAGAGGTGCTCTAACATGGCCCACATGTGGTGCTTACCAAAAATAGAAGGAATTATCTATCTTTATGGTCTATATGATGTGGGAAAGCAGAAGATGCATAAGATTTCCTCTAAGACCACCATCCTCTATGGACTGATCTGTTGCACAAAGCAATTCACACAACACCTGGATTGGGTTGACATGCAAGGCTAACATGCAATGCTCCTACACTTTTGGGCATTCTGTCCCCTGAAGATAGACAAGGCCTCTATCCTCCTACCTGTCCACAAACCTTTGTAGACCTGGCTTTTCTCTCAAGCACTGGGATCAGATTGGATGACTGCACATTATAAATTTGACTTGGGACCAGGCTTTTAATGTGCTTTAATGTGTTTAGTTTTATCATTTTGATGTGGTTTTATATATTGTTTTCACTTTTGATTGGGAGGCATCCAGAGTTGGTTAGAGGATGGGTGGATATATAAATGTTTTAAATAAATAAATAAAGGTCTAATGGAAGATACAACATATGTATTTGTTTTAAATGCCTATATCCCGCTTCAGTCATTACAGCCCTAAGTGTCTCACAGCAGTAGTATAAATACAGTACCAACACTATAATCATAAAAACAATAATAATCATTAGACATTAATGTACAAAACCTCAACTGTAACAATCCATAATCCTATTGTCAATATCACACCCCATAAATCACCAGAATCTCATCGTCCATTTCATGTATCTCCCACTGCTCCTTCCTCAATCCCCAACTGTTCTTTGGAAAAGCTCACTTGGAAAAAATAAGAATTTGATCCCTTGCCATCATATGCACAGCAGTTTATTTCAAACTCAACTGATGTCAGCATAAAAGTAGCTTTTTCACTCTGGGAAAAAAAAGAATTATGTTGCTATGACGTGCATTGAAAGAATCTGGTTCTATGAAGTAAAAGCTTCACTTTGCCAGAGGGAGACAAGAGAGTGAGCTGGCTTCAGTGATTTTGGAGAAACAGAATGGAGCAATAAATAGACTGTTTATGGCAAGTGAAATCTTAAATTAAGCTCTTCTTAGATTCCAAGGGAAAAAAGGGGCTAGTCAGTGAATCTCTGCTAGTAAACTTGGTGTCACTAGACTCCTATGTTGTTTGGCAGCCAGTAACAGTACAACAACCTATGAGGGCATAAGGAATATTACATTTGAACCCATTTTTTTGGAACCTGTCAAGTAGCCAATATCAAACTTTTTTCATTATCCTTGTGACAATGCAGCAAACATTTGATGATGTCCATATATCAAAAGGGATTACTTTGACATCAAATTCACTGGCCTTGTGTTTCATCTTCTCTTGTAGGCTATATACTTTCTCCATGAATCCTGGAGAAGGATTCATGGAGTTCTGAAATGGGGGCTCAAAATAATCATAAGTTGATTCCCAGTTCTGTTGGTCCTTACTGCCCACTTTTAAGGGAGCAAGAGGTATTCTTCAATGTTGTGAGTTCAACACTGAGCTTCTTGAGTGGGAACAAACTGTATCTTAATCCAGACAATAAGGATGTGCTATTAGTAAATAAGAAACTGGGTTTAGAAATAGAAATTTAGCCTCTTTGGGGCAGGACTGCACTTCTCTTGAAATAACAAAATCATAGTTTGGAAATATCTTTTGAAATTGCCACCTGATTCCCAAGAGGCAGATATGGCAAAAAGCACTTTTGCATAATTACATCTGGTATGTCAGCTGTAACTCTTCCTAACCAGTCAGATTTGATGATGCCTATCTAAAGAAAAAGATATCATTAATTAAAGATATAGACTGTTGCAATGGACTGTACATGCAGATACACATAAAAAGTGGTGAGAAATAACATATGATGCAAAATCCAGCAATATGTAGATATATTTACTGAAAGGTTTGCATTGCTTATCACTTAATGAGCAGAATTTAATGCATTGGTATTTCCTTTTAAAGCCCCATGTCACGGGTCTTCAGACTTGACCCTTTTATAACTTGTGGAGTGGCTGAGGAATTCTGGGAGTTGAAGTCCACAAGTCATAAAAGGGCCAAGTTTGAAGTCCCCTGCCCTATGTCTTCAAACTGACTAATTAAACAACTGCACCTTTATTACAAAGCTGTCTGGCTGTTAAGAACTGCAAATAAGGCCCTTTGTAAAATGCCTGAACTACTGCAAGCTTGTCTTTTCTGACATACAGGAGAGGAGAGGACTCTCTGAAGTGAAGAAGTTGCTAAAAGTGTTTTGGTTTCCCCACTCCCCTCTGCTTTTGAGTTATTTTTGACTCCTGCAAACTTCCTGAACTAATCTCTGAAGGTTTTTTTTTTTTAGCAAGCTGAGTACATCTTCTAGATTAGGGTGTCATGGGCTATATGACTGAGGAGATTGTGGTTGTTATAAGAAGCAGTGTAGTCTGTCTTCCTGAGAGTCTTACAAATCTATAAATAAATCAACTTCCCTGAAAACTCTTTCTCACTCCTGGAGTGAAGAAGGGATGTTATCTATCCCAGCAAATTTCTAAAAAAAAAAAAGTTTTGGGCCAATTCTGATGAAAACTTCAAGATTGTTCCCCAGTGTTAATATTAACAAACCTAATTTGGACACCGGTGACATTTATTAACATTAGGCTGAATTGAACCTCTCTTATTTTGAAAATTCTGTCATTTTCTGCCTTTTTTGTACTTCATGAGTTCACTTGGGTTCAGATTGATCCATAGCACCCTGGATCCAAATGAAGAGCTGGTATAAAAACCGAAGTAAACTTTCAGCACCACAGATGGTCTCACCAAGCTCGTCTCAACATTTGTCTTTTTTTTTTTTTTACATTCAGCAGCTCTCTTTGGTACCTTTGACTTGCAAAAGATCACAGGAATATATATGCTGAGATTGTACAAGAAGTCCAGAGAAGCCTGAAGCCACTTCAGTACTTTATAAAAGGGAGCTGTGTAGTGGCATAAAAGGAAAATGTGCTGTTGGCCTAGCTAGAATTCTGAAATATCTTCTAACACACTGTTACCTCTCCTTTGTGTTCTTAAAACCTGACAGAAGGACAAGAATTCTAATAAGCTATTTGTGGTCCTCCATGTGGGCTGGGTGTTCAGTTCAGATAAGCAGCAGCAGAAGTCAGATGATTATCAGAAGCTAGCCCCACACTCTTGGCTGCAAAAATCCCCAGGGTGAGTTTCTTGGTGTGATTTTAAAATGTTTCCCATTCAAGGTGCCTGCTGAAATTTCCTGTGAATGCATATGTCTTTGAGCTGTCTGTTGAGTATTTTTATAGATAGTGGTTATCAGGCTATCCAGATGTTCTAATATTTTTGTCAAAACCCTCTTTTGTATACTCTGAAAACAAAGCTTTGTTTCCATGATTCACCACCCAGCTTGCCCTGTCTGTTATACGGCACACTTATTTTGTGTACCTCTTTCTCAAATGTACAAAGCAGCAGTATTTTTTGCCATGAAATTTCTCAGGATGACATTGTAATAATTTAAGAGGCAAGTTTTCAGTGCTTGGGGAGCAACACTAAACCTATCTTTTTCAACAGCAAAGAGCAGCAAATGAGTGGCTCAGTCAAGTCACCATGGGATGGGATTTTCATCTCATTGTTGTTTTGGAGATGGACAGGTATTTCCCCTCTTCACACACCCCATTTCTTAGATGTACTAAATCCTAGCTAAAACTTAAACACAATAATTTTTCATTGATTTTCTTTGGTTTGACACCAAAATTATTGGGAAATTCAACATACTTTTAGTGCTTTGCCACCAAATCTGGATGGTACAATCTTAGGTCTGTGCAGGTTATTGGGTAGCCATGCCTCATTTAAGGCAACATTTAAGTCAGAGAGATGATCAGACTAATATTGAAAAACTGTGGCAAGAAAAAACTGAAAAACTGGACTCCAAGCCCCACTGTTATGACCCAGGTCACCTACACAGATGCAGGCTTCAATATTGCTCTGCTCTCCAACAGCAAATGGCCTTAAAATGGCCAGTAAAGATCAATGCCAAACTTTCCCAAAGACAGCCACTCACAATCAGTGCAACACAGTCCCACAAACTAAAGTCAATAATCACCAATGCCTAATCACAAGGCAGGGAGGAAATCCGTAGTCCAGAAACAAGATGCAAGTCCACAAGGCTAGGTCTTTAAATCATAAACAAGGTTTAAAGTCCACAAGACAAGGTCAAGAATCCACAATCAAGGTTCAGAGTTCACAGCAGAAACACAGTCTAGAGCAGTTTTTCCACCACCAGGGAAATGCAGGCCAAAGCAAAAAAAAAATGTTTCTGAGGAAGACACCCTTCCCCAGACTCACATTAAATCAACTCAAGCCAGGTGTTTCTTGTTAGGAGGGGTGGGGTGGCCTCCTCACCAGCAGCCTTGCAGACCTTTAAGCTTGCCTCTGCTCCACTCTCCATGCCTTTGGATAAAGTGGGGAAGGCAACTATTCTTCATCATCGGGAATCTGTTACTTCTCATCCCCACTGCCTAACTGCAGCCAAGCCTCCCCTGTGTTTTATGAGGGCAGGTAGCTTTCCCATCCAGTTGACCACTTCCCCCAATGCCAGAGGGGCCTGGGACAGCATTTTCCTAGCCCCTGGACTCTCCAAACATTCCAGGGGAGATGTACCATCCCCATTGGATGGTCCCAGTTCCAACTCCATTTCCTCCTCTGAAAGAGGATCCAATGGGGCCATGACACCCACTTGATTTTCTTTTCAACACCTATGTCAGTCTAAAATTATAATCAAAGTTTGATTTGATATGATTTAATTCACCAACTAAACCAGGGTTCCTCAACCTTTCTGGGTTGGTGCCTGGCGGGAGAAGGAGGGGCAGAGGCCTTACATGTGCAAATGTGAATATGGCCACATGGACACAAACAGGCTGTGAGCCTGTGCTCCATACAAACAGGGCTGCAAGCATGCACATGAGGCTCTTAGTGACATCAGCACCTGTATGAGACTTGTGGCACCACCGCTGCCAGGCTTGTGACGATGTTACCACCTGTGCAAACATCCCACCCCTGCCCCCACATGAGGCTCACACTGTGGCCCACAGTGATGCTGCCACCGGCACAAGGCTTGTGCCATGGGCCACCTGTCACTTGTGGCAGTACCGCCATCGACACAAGGTTTGTGGCAATGCCACCTCCCACATGATACTAGTGGGACTGCCACCACCCATGCAACACTTGTGGCAATGGTGGCACAAGGGGGATGAGCACCTGCACACATGCATATGCACTGCCCAGCTATTTACACAGCCCGGTGGCCAAGAGGCCATGGCCTGCTAGTGGGCCACAGCCCATAGGTTAGGGACCTCTGAACTAAAGAAACTAAATGACACTTTTAAAAAAAATATTCAATCAATCCCAAGAACAATGTTGCAAAATAGAACAGTCAGTGGAAGAAGGAACAAGTTTGCTTGTTCTGCCATATACCTCTATCTCTACAAAATAGCTCAAGAGAAAACAGCTGCACATAACAGGTGCAGGGTATATTTTTATGTATAAATGATAGGTGGTAGAGGTTAAAATTTAAGGACAATAACAGTTTATGTGATTATGTGTGTGTTTATATTAATGTTTTTAATTTAATAGCAAGTTGCATTACAAGGGCCGCAAAGAAATCATCACCATATACAGACTGAGACTTACTTGTGACTTCATCATTCCTGGCAGCAAATAATGCAGATTTGCTTCATGCTTGGTTTTAAGCTATAAACAGAAAGTATGGGGAAGCAATGATTTAATTATGGTATATGGGATTTCCTCAACATTATTCTGACATGGTATTGTGAACTACTCTGAATGTGAAATGCTTATAAATGCCATAGGATTCACACAGTGGTGGGATTCAAACATGTGAACAACTGGTTCTCTGTGTGGATGCCACTTCGGGAAGTCCATTCTGGGCCTGGGCAACAAAAAATTAGCTACCAGTTCTGCTGAAGTGGTGCAAACTGGCTGAATCCCACCACTGGATTCACAGCTAAATCTGAAACTGAGTGGCTTTATAAACAACAACAAAGACAATAAGTTTCTTTACATTTTAATATGTTACAAATGCTAGCTTCTATAGTATAGTCATCAACCCTGCATCAGGCCAACCCAACTTGACATACATTCTGATGTGTATGTATTTTGTCATTTATAAAAGAGATACACTTAGCCAACCCTGACAAAATAATAATTCCCCATTGTTTATTTTAGGTAGGTACATTTTATCTGAGTATCAATTAAATCCTATCCCACAATTTTTCAAATGAAAGATTATCTAGATATGTCCATTAGTAGGCAATAAGTAACTTGGATTCTTGAGTGTCTAGTTATATATGTATTCCTTCAAGCCAGTCTTTTGCCAATTTCATGGATAAGTCCTTGCAGTTTCTTTACAACATTTTTCAAAATTGATTTGTCATTGCATTCTTCTAAGGGGTGTGGGAAAGTGACTGGCCCAAATCCACACAGCTGGTTTCATGCCTCAAGGCTGGGTTAGCATATTCTCACAATTTCTAATTCAGGTCCTTTAACTACTATATCAAATTGGCTTTCAACTTGGATGTTAAAAGCAGCCACACATTTTTTTCTTCCATTATGTTTGTATGGAAAATGACTAAATTTACAAGAATTCAGTCTTTTGCTTATTACTACCATTTAGATAAAACCCATCTTCCAAAATTTTAGGGATTGTATCACATTTTCACCAAACATGGAAAAAGGTTTATTTTTATGACAGTCCTTACAGCATCTGATAAAGTAATGTTGGATGAAATATAGATTCAATGAACAAGAGAGGTATTTTCTGCAGGGCTTCCCTACCTGAGTATTTTACCATTTGTATAATTGATGAAAATGAATTTAAAACAAAAATACTACTACCATTCTATGCTCTATACTACTCTATGCTACCATGCTAGACCATATAAGTGTATGCTGAAACTGGATTTAGAATACAAGGTACTATTATGGTCCCCAAAAATGTATTTCGGAGCCAACCAAAATTATTAGGGAGTAAGGCAAAATCTACAATTTCTGGGCTTTTCAGCTTGGAAAATAAAGAGCCATTTTTTAAAAAAAAATCTTTCAAAATGTACTAACTTGGAGTGATCTATTAAAACAAATTATATGGAGATTTATAACAAGAAGTAAAACTTTACACACAGAGAACCCAGAATTTATTGCTAGCAGAAGGACTGGTGTGTGGAAGGATGAATGGTTCTGAAACTATCAAGGTCACAGGGTCCCCCCCCCTTTGCAATAATCTGATATTCAGCTGCCCATTTACGCATGTAGGCTCTTGCAGAAATAAGGGGGGGGGAGAGAGAGTTTAGAAACTCCTTAGAAGCACCTAGCATGTAGGATTCAAAGGAAAGAAATATAAAAGAAGCCTCAGCAGGTAGACAGAGGTCTTCTATGTTTGGCAGGAGATGCTGCTGGAATGAGAGGCATGAGACAGAGGAGGTGATGGCTGGAATAGTGAGAAGCAGAAGAAGCACAGCCAGGCAGGCAGGCGGGGGGGGGGGAGAAGCAGGAACCCAAAGAAAAACTTGTAGAAAAGAATCAGAAGAAAGAAGATCCAGCCCTGGACTCTACAACAGACATGTCAAACACAAGGCCCGGGGGCCGGATGCAGCCCGCGAAGTGGTTTCATGCGGCCCGCGAAGCCATCCTGGAAACAGTGAGGGAACAGCCCCCACTGCCTTGGCCCTGGCCCAGAGACCCTCCTCCTGACAGAGACCCTCAGATCTGTCCCACTCCTGCCCAGGCCCCCATAGGCACCCTTGATGCGAACGATGCAGAGCTGGCCACGCCCACCCAGTAGGCCATACGCACTCTAGCCACGCCCGCCCAGTAGGCCATGCCCACCCAAGCCATACCCACCTGGCCCCGAGGGCAACCGCAATGCTGATGTGGCCCTCAATGAAATTGAGTTTGACACCCCTGCTCTAGAAGATATTAGAGCAAACCTCTCATGGTCCAAGTGCTGGATAAGTGGGCAAGAAAATGTTAAGAAGAGATGCTGTTGGCTTTCCTAAGTACAGTATATAGATGAGGTAAAGTGGGAGGAAGAATGAATGAATGAATGTCTATGGAAATCCTCCATCATCCAGGTCTTGCTTGTCCAAAGGTGCTTTTCAAAAGACAATTGGGCTTTCTTGTTGTTGTTTTTTTCTTGAAAAGAACAACCACCAGATGACTGCAAAGAATATAAATCCTTCTATTTCTCACCTATCAGGGAGAACCCAAGAAGCTTCTTGGATGAGAAAGTCCAGTTGCCTTTTTAAAAGCACCTTTGGGATAAGAATTATTGAAGTGGCTTTTAACATAAGCTTTAAGTTAAGTAGGTATTAGAATACATATTTATTCTAGGCCGCTATAGATAAATATAGATTAGCACCTAATACACATAAAACTATGTAAATATACTTTGTATTATGCCTGCATGGTAATAAATGGTACTATATACACTCATTAGCTGCATGGTTATGTCTAACTTCTTTCCTATCCAGTCCTACTTCTCAACATGGTGGTCAATTGATTAGTTGCTTTTAAAAGAAGACCAAACAAATTCAATAGATGACTGGACCATCAGTATCTATTAATCTTGATAGCAGTTTGCTTTTTCCTGAATTACAGACAAGTTATTTTAAATACTAACTTTACAGTGGTAGAAAGCTGTTAACCTAATGTCCAGCTGCTTAGTTTCTGAATGCATTTGATCTTTGCTGCTTGATACAGAATGTAGACTAGATGGGTTTCATTCTGGTCCATGGATTAGTTACCATCCATAAATATTTAGTAAAAAAAACCCCATAAGGATATTCCTGCTTTATCAGACTAAGGTCCATTTTAGTCTAGCATTTTGTTTCTCATAGTGGCCATTGAGATGTCCTTGGTGTTTGTAGAATGATGCACACCTCTCTCACACTGATATTACCCTGCAATTAGTATTAGGAGGCATACAGTCCTCAATTCAGGGATAAAACTGAGTGTTCAGGATCAATAGTATCTAATAGAGCTCTTCTCCAGGAATTTAACCAATCTCCTTTTAAAGCCATCCTAATTAGGAGTTATCAGCACACTGTTGGAAATGAATTTTCCAAATGAATTAATATGTTTGCCATATCTGGTTGGTTTAATTCTTTTACTTTACATAGAGAAGAGGGCTCCAGATCCTAATGGAGCCAGCATAAGAAGCCAATCACAGTCTCTACTTTTTTATTTTATTTTCACAACTGAATTTACTGGTCATATGCCCTTCTTGATGCCTATGCAGAGTTTGCAGCAGAAATTATTGATTGTGCCCAAAGAGAAAATGTCTGCACTACCTAGGAGCAAACTCAGAGCCTCATGATTATGAGATGAGAGCTCCACCTCTAGGCCACAACACCGCTCAACCTTAGCCTATACTGTGCAGATCAATCTATTTGCCCTGTTCTAATCCAGATTCCTCAGGTTCATCAAGGCCATAAAGAGTTTAATTATCAGCAAGTTGGAAATGTACTATGAGCATTCCTTAGGGGTTTCAGTATCAGAATCCAATTTGAATTATGGCTTTGGGCAAAACCTCAAAAGTTCTTAACCAAAACTGTATGTTCTATTTTTTATGATCTTCATGGCATCTGTTCTCAAAAACAAAAGAAAAAAATCTCTTCTGGGTACTAAAGACATTTGTATTTAGGTGTTTCACTTCCTTTAAATGAATTATTTAAATAAGCTGTCTCATTTGTTTAAAGGATGCTGGCATTAAATTCTGAAACATCTGCAAAGAGATATTTTTTGTACTTAAGATTGGATGCATCAGAAAAGTTAATACAAGTCAGAAAGGTCTGCATACCAGCTGTTTTTTTTATCTCACTTAGCATCAGTCTACAAATCTTAAAGATAATGAAAAACTGAAAGGAAGGGGGGGGGAGAAAGCTGCATCACTGTTTTTCTAGAAAAAACTGCTATACTAGAATTTAGACATAGTGCAAATACTATGCCTTCAGCTTCTAAACCCTTCTTGGAGACTGAACTTGTACAAGGTTGAAAGATTTGATAGACTTATCTGTGAGAAGATAAGGAATTGTCACAAACAAAATAAGTCAACCTATTGTCCAAAGCACCTGAAGCAATGGAAGGAAACTAATCAAGGAAAGAACTAACCTAGAACTTAGAAATTTCGTGATAGTTAAAGCAGTTAATCAGTGCAACAACTGTGGGTACTCCAACACTGGAAGTTTTTAAGAAGAGATGGGACAGCCATTTGTCCCAGATGATATAGGGTTTCCTGCTTGAATAGGGGGATTGGTCTAGAAGACCTCCAAGGTCCCTTCCAACTTTGTTATTCTGTTAAGAAATGTGACGTGTGTTACTATATGTCTCTGTCATTGCAAATTTTCATGCATACTGGAATGATTCTATCAAAGGCGGTAGAAGCATATTGTGTCATCATTCCAGAAAGCAAACAGCCTGATTGTTATTACTTTTCAGGCATAAATTGTGCTGATATAAATTATGCAGCCTTCATATTCTCCCCTTCAGTTTACTCTTGAATCCTGCTCACATGCTTCCTCCTCGCATACATTGAATGCATTCCTGTATGCACACATGTGCCAACAGACATACAATGACTTAGATACAACTGCTCTCAATAATTACACTCCTGAAGTGCAATTTAAATGGAGAACACAACCATTGACTTCATTTAAATCAAGCAGTTTACTCACATGAAGTACTTTCAGCAAGGCTGAGGACATAGTTTAACTTTGTCATTACTTTGAGATGGGAAACATTGTGTGTGGGTTGGTGAATGGGTAGGTGGTCCTGTGTATGAATGCATGCTTGCATATGGATTTAAGCATTGGCATTTGTGTACATATATACATTTCATACCTACACTACACAGTTGTCATTCATTTGTTCATGGAGTCTTATCTTGTCATTAGGGGACGTGGTGGCTCAGTGGGTTAGGATGCTGAGCTTGTTGATCAGAAGGTCGGCAGTTTGGCGGGTCAAATCCCGAGTGCCGTGTAACAGAGTGAGCACCTGTTACTCGTCCCAGCTTCTGCCAACCTAGCAGTTTGAAAGCACGTAAAAATGCAAGTAGAAAAATAGGGACCACTACAGTGGGAAGATAACAGCATTCCATGCGCCTTTGGCGTCTAGTCATGCCGGCCACATGACCACAGAGACGTCCTCAGACAAGCGCTGGCTCTTCGGCTTTGAAATGGAGATGAGCACCGGCCCCTAGAGTCAGAAACGACTAGCACGCATGTGCGGGGGAACCTTTACCTTTTTATCTTGTCATTATCTTTGCTATCTACTGCAGAAGAGGTCTTTGGAGTATTTTATAACCATTTAAAACTCAGCTTAGAAGTCTCCATGCTGCCCCTGATGTCACAATATCTCTCCACTGTCTTATAAGTAACTCTTCTTGGCATGCTGTCACTGCTTCTAAAAAAAAGTCTTTCCACATACAGCATTATCTGATCAGCCTGAGCAGCTTGTTGGATTCGGAGACAGAAAGCTGCTTTAGAGTGCATTGGAGTGAGAACATAGTATCTGACTTCAGCTCCTTAAACCAAGTGTATTTTCTCCCTAGAACTGTGCCATAGTTGCACAATCCTAGGGAAAAACAGAGCTGTGTTACATAGTTACAGACCAGGTTCTATATCAGTAATCCTGTGTACACAGGAGCACTATTTTTTGCCTTTGAATCCATAGCACTGCACAACTTTATTACCAAAGTATTCTTTCCAAACTGCAGTTTTATTTTAAAACTATATGTCCCAAATGATCACTCCCTTTTAGCCATCACTCGTTCAACAGATATGACTCCTTGTGACTGCAAAGCCATTTTTCAGTCTCAAGACTGAAGGAGAATTCTGGTCAGTGGCCCGACTTTCAAATGATGTGGTTGAAAAAAGATTTCCAAAACCTCTTTTAAGGTCCTAAACACAAGGCAAATAAAGGGTTTGTCATTGTCAGTCTACATTGCTGCATCCATCGTATTTGCTGCCTTTATTGAAGTGCAATTCATAACATTTTGACTGAACTTTAGTTTAATTTTGTCAATTTTATTTCATTTAGTAGTTCCAGGTAGCTTGCAGAGCGCTCCTTTCTTCCAGTTTTCTCTCCAACCCTTTGAGTTTCACTGGAAAGGGAAAGAGACAGGGAGAGGGAGAGAGACTGATCTAGAGTCCCAGTAAATTTCATGGCTAAGGATAGATTTCAACCTGAGTCTCTCTGATTGGGTCAAAGTAGCAGCAAGTTAACCAAGGACCTTCCAAATTTGTAATTTTTCTATATGCCTCACATTATTTTTCATTTGCCTACCACTAATAAACCCCGTTTGATCCCCATGAATCACCTGTTGCAGAACCCTCATCAGTCTATTAGCCAAAACCTTAGCAAATATCTTGTAATCTGTATTTAAAAGCGATATCGGTCTATAATTTTTAACTTGAGTAGCATCTTGGTCTTCCTTCGGAATCAAAGAAATAAAAGCTGTTCTCCAAGACGGTGGCACCTTTCCCCCCCTCTGGATTGTCTGGAACAGTTCCTTTAACGGTTTTATCATCTCTAATTGTAAATTTTTGTAATAGGCCGCAGTCAAGCCATCCGTACCTGGTGCTTTATCCACCTTCAATTCCTTAATTGCTGTAAAAATTTCTTCTTCTGTAATCAGTTGATTAATCCCCTCTTTTTGTACTTGCGTAAGAACCGGGATGCTAGCATTCTCCAAATATATATCAATATCTTTTTCATTAATTTCCTCTTTAGCATATAATTTTGAATAAAAATCCACAAAAGCATCCTTAATAAGGTTCTGTTGAAACACAACCCTTCCTTTATACTCAATCTTATCTATATTAGAAGCCCTTTGTTTTTTTCCTCAATCTATAAGCTAACCATCTGCCTGGTTTATTAGCGTTGCAAAAAGTATTATGCCTAACAAACCACAGATTGGTTGCCACTTGATCAGCCATTAATTTATCAAATTGTCCTCTTAACAGTCTAATAGCCTCCTTGGTCTTCACATCCTCTGAGTTCAAAATCAAAGCCTTTTCTTTTTCCTTTATTTCATTCTCCAGTTCTTTCCTTCTAGTTTCCACTGCACGTCTATGTTTATTATTCATATATATCAACACCCCTCTCATATAGGCCTTGCTAGCATCCCAAACCATATCCATAGAGGTACCCTTATTCAAGTTAATCTCAAAAAAATCCTTCATCCGCTGTTTGCATTCTTCCACATTTCTCTGATTTCTAAACAAATTCTCATTTACGCGCCACGAGCGCCTGTCTCTTTTCTCCTTATCAATCTCTAACCAAACTGGACTGTGATCAGAGATAGTTCTTGCACAAATCTTCACCTTTTTAGTCCTCAAAAAAAAATCATTAGTCAGCAAAATAAAATCAATCCTCGAAAAAGATTGATGTCTATCAGAATAAAAAGTATAATCCTTCTCCTGCAAATGTCTCTCACGCCAAATATCTCGCAATTCCAGGTCATCCTTCATTTCAAAAAAAGATTTAGGCAATCTAGCATGACTTGGAATGCGCTTGAAAACTCCAGCCTTGTCCAACTGTACATCCAAAACACCATTCCAGTCCCCCATAAAAACAAAAGATTTATAATCCAACTGGGTAAGCTTTGTGTGAAGTAAACTAAAAAAGTCAGCTTGTTGTTGATTAGGTGCATATAATCCAACTAAAAGCGTCTTTTTACCTTCTAACAGCAGCTCAATCATAACATATCTTCCATGCTTATCTGCTTCAATTAAGTCTGCTGTTAAGGCACTTTTAACATAAACAACCACTCCATTTTTCTTGTTCTCTGCAGAAGCAACAAATTGTGCACCCAACCTCGAGTTTGATAAATACTTTTGATCCAAAACTCTAATATGCGTTTCTTGCAAACATATAACATCTATCTTAAATTGTTTTAAATATTGAAAAACTTTCTTCCTCTTCTGTGGTGAATTTAGTCCATTAACGTTCCAGGTTAAGAATTTAGTTGCCATGCATATCCTCCCAAAGCTCTTGGAGCACTGCTTTGATAGGACTATCTTCTTTAGGCCGTGCTCCTCCCACTGCTTGGCTGTAAGTACGTTGTGAAAGTTCCGAAGACTTTTGCTGATTTTGTTCTTTTATTTTCTTTGCTCGTTTTAAAGCAGCACGCGTTACCCTTTGCTCTCTAGGATCATCCAAAGAAGTTATAGCTTGATCTCCTCCAGCACCATTTTCCTCTGTTTCATCCTCTTGATGTTCTCCTTCTCCAGATCCCTTTGCAGCTTCCAGAAGTGTTAATGGGGTTGCTTTTAAAACATTATTGTAGAAATCACGTGCTTGCTTCACAGTAATCAGCCGATACCTTTTACCTTCATACATCACCATCAGCCCGTCTGGAATCTCCCATCTGAACCTTATATCTTGTTGCTTGAGCTCTTGCACAAGAAATGTAAAGTCCTTCCTTCTCCTTAAAGTCTTTGGAGGGATTTCTTTTAAAACCAAGACTTCTTGATCAGCAATCACAACTTTAGCATCATAGGCAGCTTGTATAACTTCATCTCTAATTTCTCTTTTTGCAAAGTAAACCACCACATCTCTAGGCAACTTTCTCTGTCTGGCAATCCATGAATTCACACGGAACACTTTATCCATAGCTGCTCTTATTTCAGATGCTGGCTGGTTCAATACCACTTCGAGAGCCTCAGAAACCAGCTGCTTTAAATCTTCCTTAATGTTCTCTTTTAAACCTCTGATTCTAACAGCAAACTGCATCTGGTAATATTGGGCAAGGCTTAACTCCCTTTCCTTTTTTTGGAAAGGAACAACCAGATCGCTGCGGTGCTAATTTTTTTAGATGCTGAAAAAGCTTTTGATCAATTGAATTGGAAATTTTTGTTGAAAGTTTTAGACAAAATGGATTTTGGGGAAAATTTTTTACAACCGATTAGGGCATTATATCAAAAACAAACTGCCTGAATTATAGTTAATAATAGCTTGACAGAAGCATGTAATATTGAGAAGGGCACAAGGCAAGGGTGTCCGTTATCGCCCTTGTTATTTGTGTTAACATTAGAGATATTATTGGTTAAAATTCGGAATTCGGAAAAAATTAAGGGGATACAAATTGGAGATCAGGATTACAGATTGAGAGCATTCGCAGATGATCTGGTTGTTACAGTGACCCAGCCAGAGAACTCTGTTGTGGACCTGATGGAGATAATAACACAATATGGGAAGGTTTCTGGATTTAAAGTTAATACACAGAAAACCAAAATTTTGGCCAGAAATATGACAGTTTCGCAAAAGGCTCTCTTAGAAGGATTAACTGGATTTGAGATTGTTAAAAGGGTTAAATATTTGGGGGTGATTTTGTCGCCCTCTAATACAAAGTTATATAAAAATAATTATGAAAAACTATGGGGGAAAATTCAAAAAGAATTGGAGAGTTGGGAAAAATTGCAATTGTCTTTGTTGGGACGGATTGCAGCAGTAAAAATGAATGTCCTGCCTAAATTTTTATTTTTATTTCAAATGATACCGATTCTTAAGAAAGATTCTAATTTGGAGGAATGGCAGCGAGGTATCAATAAATTTGTGTGGGCAGGGAAAAAGCCACGAGTTAAACTTAAGATTATGCAGGATAATCGTGAGAGAGGTGGCCTTAAATTGCCTAATTTTAAATTATATTATGAAGCTGCTGCATTAGTAGGAATAAGTGATTGGATTAATTTGACGCAAGGGAGGTTATTAAATCTTGAGGGCCATGATTTGTTGTTTGGCTGGCATGCATATTTGTTGTATGATAAGAAGGTAGACAATGTGTTTAGGGTGCATATTTTAAGACAGGCATTGCTGAGAGTTTGGAAGAAGTATAGACATAAGTTGAGTTGCAAGATACCATTGTGGGCAATTCCAAAACACGCAATAGAAAATATACATGCTGGCTTCAAACATGATGTGATTACGTACAAGGAGATTCTAAGTTTGGAAAGAAATGTCTGGTGTTTGAAGTCATATAGCCTCTCGCGAGAAGAGAAGGTTGTTCAAAACTGGTTTCAATATACTCAGCTACGGGCCAGGTGGAAAGAAGACCAGAAAAATGGTTTTACAATGACTGATGAAAATTTGATAAAGCAAGTTAGAAATCAGGGACCAGCACATATCAAACGGATATATCTTGCATTGATAGAGATTGACTCAGAAACAGAGCTTGTTAAGGATTGTATGATAAAATGGGCCCAAAACATCCAGGAAGTTATCACAATGGACACGTGGGAAAAGATTTGGGTGAGGAACGTAAAATTTACTCAAGCTCAAAATCTAAGAGAGAACTTTTACAAAATGTTTTATAGATGGCATTTAGATCCTAAAAAGCTTGCAAGTATGTATCCGAATTATCAGCCTAAATGTTGGAGGTGCGGTGATGAAGATGCAACATATTTTCACATATGGTGGACATGTAAGAAGGTTAAGGCTTTTTGGATAAAAGTCTGGTGGAATATGCAGAAGATTTTTAAACAGAGGATAAAGTTTTGTCCGCAACTTTTTTTGTTGGGAATAATTGCAGACGCTACAGTTGTGGACACCAAGTTGATGTTGAACTTAATTACGGCAGCAAGACTTTTGATAGGCCAATATTGGAAGAAAGAGGAACTGCCGACTATAGAAGAGTGGACTTTAAAGGTTTCCGACCTGGCAGAGATGGCGAAGATTTTGGCCTATTTGAAAGATCATTCGCAAGAACGCTATATTATGGAATGGAGAAAATGGATTGAGTTTATCCAGAACAAGTATAGGGTTAAGAAGTTTTATGTAGCATTTGAATAAGTCTTCTTTCGTTTTTTTTTCTTTTCTTATTTTAGTTTTTTTTATACATATTTAATATTACTAAGGCTTGTTTTATCCTATATAAGCTAGAGAGTGATGGATTTTAGAGTTTATAGTTGTTAGTATATGATTGTTTATGATTGCTTTTTATATATATACCTTGTATTTAGCTCTGGGAAGTCGGGGGGGGAGGGGGGAGGGGGGGAGGTAGGGGGGGAGGAGGGAGGGGGAAGGGGGGATTTTTAAAGGAAAATTGTATGTTAAAACTTTTCAAATTTGTAATTTTTATGGAAAAGGGTGTAGATGACCTCTTCAGAATTCTTTGAGGCAAGAAGAATTCCACCTATCATATTTACCAGTATGTGGAAGAAGAAAACAAATCATTTTCATAAGTTTGAATTAAGTAGTCATTGTTTACTGGCTGCCTTGTTTAGCCACCGTACAAAAATACGAGCTGCTGAAAAAAATAACTTTACGACTAGCCCTCACACTTAAGATTGTCACTGCATCCCCACAGTCGCATGCTCAAGATTTGGGTACTTTGCATCTGGTAGGTGTTTATGATTGTTGTAGCATCCCGCAATCACATGATCACCATCTGTGTGCTTCACAGCCAGTTTCTGAGGAACAGAGTCAATAGAGAAGCTGGCAGTAAAAATGAAAATCACAATCATGCAATCATCTCAGTCAATGTCCCACAGTGGTTCGTTTAAAGAACATTGTTGAAGTGACATTGTAAGTTAGTTGCAGTCTTGTGGTATCTCACTTAGTGACCTCATTGCAGGGTGATGGAGTTGTCAGTCCCAAATGTGGTTGTCAAGTAAGGACTACCTTCCCTTAAAATCATTAGGGGGGGAAAAAACCCTCAGAGGTATTTCTCACTTATAGAAATAATAAAGTTTGTTATACAACCAACAATTTCTTCCTACAAGTTGGCACTGGCATCATGTGGTGTAAGGGAACTGAAAGTAAAGCAAAGTCTAGCTAGCAGATAATCATATACTGTATAAAGACAGTAGAGGACAACTTGTTGCTTGCAATTTGTGCACAAGAAAGTGTCATACTTGTTCCTTATTCTTGGCAACGTATCAGCTCCCTATTCCTATGCGCTCCAACAGTCCCTTACCTGTGCCTAACTTTTTTTTTCCTCCAATCACCTTTATCAAAAGTTTTCTTTCCTAAAAAATGGGCAGAATTCAAATACCAGACATAAAATGCCATTTTGCATTTAAGGAACATTTGCCTGAATGGCACTGATTTACATAAATCAACCTAAGTGCAGTATTTGTTCATCTGGCAGAAAGCAGATATTTTGAAAGAATGAGATGGCCAATAACCATACTGTGAATAGGTAATTATCATGACACTATATCTGTAATACACAGCCCTTTCCCAGAATATCTCTGGTCTTCCCCCTCCCCCCAAAAAAGTATTAAAAAAGTTGTATTTATGCTAAACTACTCACATATAAAGTATATGAAAGAAGTGAATATACTAGTGAAACTAATTTCCTTGTGTTAGCTTTTATGCTTCTACTAAGCCATCAAATATACTTGTTGCTAAGAGATTAGAAGAAATAAACATTCCCCGGCGATTGTCATGATGCATCTTTTATATGTTAGCATAAGAGAAGCTTTATGAAACCACCCTTTATCTTCTGATATCTCAGTCATCAATAGATGTTCCTTTTGTTGACTTTATGGGTTGCTCACATGATATTTCCATCTCCCACTATGGTTTAACCTTGACATGATGTACACATTAGCTGAATCAACACATGTCTTAAGGTCTGTACATTCAAGACCCTCTGTGCATATGTTCGAACACAGCTGTGCTTTCCAGCCTCCTTAAACCCATTTGGACAATGGGCTCAGGGCAGCATCCTAAAAAGGATTCATATAAACAAGCTCTCAATTAATCAGGAATTCTGCATGATTAACATATGTTTATATGAAGGACCAATACACCAATGTTTCTGTCAGACCCCAAACCAAAAATGACATGTGGCAGTTAATCCAAGCTTAGTTCTTTATTATTGCAGACCTATTGACAAAACCTTGCCAGACTAAGGACTCTATTATTTTCATCTATAATATACTTTGTGAACTATTAAGGAGAGGCCGATTTGGCCCTCTTTCTCTCACACATAATATTGGGGCTAAATTAATCCTTACTCCTCTGAAATGCACTCCCTCCCTAATGGGTATCCTCCTTATTCCATTCCATCATAGATTCTCAACCTCAAAAACCTTAAGACATGTGGACTTCAACTCCAAGAATCAGGCTAGCTGGGGATTCTAGAAGTTGAAGTCTATCATCTTGAAGTTGCTGAGGTTGAGAAATGCTGCAATATACAGTTGTAGGCTGTAGGAATATTAAGATGCAAAAAATCCCTGAAATGTCAGAGGATGACCTCAAAGGCATGTAATAAACATCAACTCTTTATAGAACTTAGAATGTTTCTATTATCTGTCTGTCTGTCTGTCTGTCTGTCTGTCTGTCTGTCTATCTATCTATCTATCTATCTATCTATCTATCTATCTATCTATCTATGATCTATCCCACCCAACAATCCTAAACAAAGCAACTCAAGGTGGGTTCCATTATAGAATTAAAATATCTAGGAAAAATAACAACTAAAAATAGCAAAAAAGTACAGTTAGTGTAGATTTCCCTTTCAAGAGCTGTGTTAAATGGATTGTTGATGACAATGAGGCATGTGATATTGACCGCAAGACAAACAATGCTTTTCTTCATCCAAGCTTTGGTTGGATATATACTTGATGCAATGGAGTTTGGGTGTGGCTCATTTTCCTGGATTGCCCCATGCAAAAATTGGGCACACTGTGGCATTATCCAGTTTCACAAGCATGCAATTACTTTTATACCTTCAAAAAAAAATCAGATTGTGAAGAGTCTTGTGTGACCACTTCAGCTGGAAATACAGAGATAGATGCCTGGACAGGTAATGAATGAATTACTGTCAACAGCCATCTGCGGTCAGATCTGTGGTAGTTGTTGAAATTGGAAGACAATTTCTACATTCTGACAAAAGCAAAGAACAACAGGATAATAAACAATCTAGCAAATTGTATTTTGACTTGCAAAATGCTAGACAACTCTACTTGAAGCTATGACTATTAATCATAAAGTCATAAATTACTGTTGCCATTGGTCATTGATTGATGCTGTTGCAACTGATATTTATTGCTGCTTCTTGCTTCATCTCATTTCACAACTTACCTGCCTCACATCCTTTCTACTTTGCTGCCACATCTTGATCCATAATTTGGCAGAAGCAGGATCTGGCACTAGCATACAAAGGGTGTTTTACTTGCCTAGCCTTGGTGCTTATCTCAGTTGCTCTAACATCTTCAGGAACATTTTAAGACTGAGAATGAGACTATTCAAATGACTCATAGTTCTTGTTTCCAAACATCTTTGTTAAATCTGCAGCAAGCATAGGCATCTTTCTCCATAAGAGACTGTGACCCTAAAGAAACATAACATTTCAGCAAGAAGTGCTTCTTTGGGCATAAAACCTCCATTCCTGTTATTGGGAGATTCCACTTCCACAAAGAGATTAGGAGCATGAGGAAAACGTTTCTCCTCAGGACTACAGAGAAGAGATATAATGTTTGGGGTCATTAATTATCGTATCCCAGTCAGTGTCACTTGCATTGCAATCTCCTGCACATTAGATGCAAAATTGCACATAAAGTTTTAGGTACAAAAGACTGGCATTTACTGTACAAAATAACATGTTAGATACTGGTAATATACAGTAGAACATACCAAACATTCTAGGCCAATAAGCATCTATTTCCAATGGAGTCACAGCAACTGTGGTCAGTTATTAAATACCTATTCAGCAGAAGTCAAACTGATGAGCTTATTTTCTGTCACCTACTGAAATGTTCCCCTTCATGGATTACTGCCTTGACATGGCGAAGTGGCTTGCCTAACTCAATGAAGCTATGAGCTATGCCATGCAGGGCCATCCAAGATGGACAGGTCATAACAGAGAGTTCTGACAAAATGTGATCCACTGTAGAAGGAAATGGCAACCCACTCCAGTATCTTTGCCATGGAAACTCCATGGATAGTACCAAAAGGCAAAAAGATATGATGCTGGAAGATGAGCCCCTCAGGTTGGAAGGTGTCCAATATGCTACTGTGGAAGAGCAGAGGGCTAGTACTAGTAGTGCCACAAAGAATGAAGCAACTGGGCCAAAGCTGAAAGGACACTCAGCTGTGGATGCATCTGGTGGTGAAAGGAAAGTCCAATGCTGTAAATATCTATTCTCCATAGGAACCTGGAATATAAGATCCATGAATCAAGGCAAGCTCTACGTGGTCAAACAAGAGATGACAAGACTGAACATCAACATCTTAGGAACCAGTGAACTAAAATGGACAGGAATGGGTGAATTTAATTCAGATGACCATCAGGTATACTACTGCGGGCAAGAATCCCTCAGAAGAAATGGAGTAGCCTTCATAGTCAATAAAAGAGTAGAAAAAGCAATACTGGGATACAATCCCCAAAATGACAGAATGATCTCAGTTCGAATCCAAGGCAAACCATTCAATATCACAGTAGTCCAAGTCTATCCCCAACCACCAGTGCTGATGAGGATGAAATTGACTGGTTCTATGAAGCCCTACAGCACCTTATAGAACTAACACCAAAAAATGATGTCCTTATCATCATGGGGGATTGAAATGCTAAAGTAGGAAGCCAAAAGATAACTGGAATAACAGGCAAGTTTGGCCTTGGAGTACAAAATGAAGCAAGGCACAGGCTGATAGGATTTTGTCAATAGAATATGATGCTCATAGCAAACACTGTTTTCCAACAACCCAAGAGACAGCTCTACACATGGACATCAACACAGAAATCAGATTGACTATGTGCTCTGCAGCCAAAGATGGAGAAGCTCTATGCAGTCAGTAAAAACAAGACCAGGAGCTGACTGTGGCTCAGATCATGAGCTTCTCATTGCAAAATTTAGGCTTGAATTGAAAAAAAAAACTAGGGAAAAGCACTAGGCCACTCAGGTATGAATTAAATCATATCCCTGTTGAATATACAGTAGAGGTGACAAATAGATTTAAGGAATTAGATCTGATAGACAGAGTGCCTGAAGAACTATGGACAGAGGTTTGCAACATTGAACAAGAAGTAGCAACTAAAATCATCCCAAAGAAAAAGAAATGCAAGAAAGCAAAATGGCTGAGGAAGCTTTGCAAATAGCTGAGGAAAGAAGGGAAGTGAAAGGCAAGGGAGAAAGAGAAAAATACACCCAACTGAATGCAGAATTCCAGAGAATAGCTAGAAAAGATAAGAATGCCTTTTTAAATGAACAGTGCAAAGAAATAGAAGAAAACAATAGAATAGGGAGGACCAGAGATCTCTTCAAGAAAATTGGAGATATCAAGGGAACGTTTCATGCAAAGATGGGCATGATAAAGGACCAAAACGGCAGGGACCTATCAGAGGGAGAAGAGATTAAGAAGAGGTGGCAAAATTACACAGAAGAACTATACAAGAATGAGCTTAGCATCCCTGATAACCTCGAGCCAGACATCCTAGAATGTGAAGTGAAGTGGGCCTTAGGAAATCTGAGCAACAACAAAGCTAGTGGAGGAGACTGTATTCCAGCTGAGCTATTCAAAATCTTAAAAGACAATGCAGTAAAGGTGCTACACTCAATTTGCCAGCAAATTTGGAAAACTCAACAGTGGCCACAGGATTGGAAAAGGTCAGTTTACATTCCAATTCCCAAGAAAGGCAATGCCAAAGAATGTTCAAACTATTGCACCATTGCTCTCATTTCACATGCTAGTAAAGTTATGCTTAAAATCCTACAAGCTAGGCTCCAGCAGTACGTGGATCAAGAACTTCCAGAAGTACAGGGATTTTTTTTTTTATTGTTTAGGAATGCCTTTGAGAAAAAAAAAATAATAGGGTGGGTGACCCTATGCCAGCTTTTCTTAATTTTCTCTAAATTGTATTTATAAATAAAATAAAACTACATAGGCATATAGGCTGGTATGTATCATGGAGGGTGGCTGTGGAAATATTGTCAACTTCTGGTGCCACCTTAGGAATCCAATTTCATGGAACTGGGCTGAATATTGCAGTATATGACCAGTTTCCAATTCAGGAGTCCATAAACATTCCAAACACTCTGCTTCACACAATTAATCTCCACTTGTAGGGAGTGATGAGAATAATATGGGGAAGAGGGGCTGATGAAATGACTATGTTTATCCCTATTTCCTTTATTCTACTCTTATGTCCAAAGTGGGCAAATTAATCCTAGTTTAAGGATGAGCTGAGTTTTGACCTGGCCACAGAGTGCATCAAGCAGGCAATTATATACATTATATACATATTATTATATGCAATTATAATTTCCCAAATCTAAGTGTGGTCCAAAAAGGCAATTCCTAACCACTTTCTGTCAAAATTGTAAGAGCCTTTTCCAATGATCAATGAAGATAATATTGTTTTCATGTGCAAATCCAGAGCACTAGACAGAAAATATCAATAAAGTAAAGCTAAGTAAAATAAAAGATTGATGCTAACAATAAATGCCATCATTTTGTAAGGAGACAAAGTAACAATTAACTGGAGAAATGATGCACTTTCTTTTTATTTGACAAAAAAAACCACATACTGATTTGTTTGTTTGTTTTTTCATGAAGTTCTGCAGAGTCAAAAATAAATGCTGCAATATTTTCTAATAAGGAAAAAAAATAAAAATATAGTTATGATCTTGGTAATAGGAAAGGAACCATCAAGGGAGTTGTTTCAAAAAAGATTACTTACTTCTGAAAAAGAGCATGAAAAAGAAACATAAAATAGTCCAAGTTTGATTGGGTTTGGTATAAGATGGAATAAAAAAAACTCTGATAGGCTTCCACAATTTATTTATTTATTTTTGGGACTTATATGCTGCCCTATCTCCCGAAGGACTCAGGGCGGCTAACAACAATAAAAATACAATAGTACAAAAGTTAAAAAAGAATTAAACTAGCAGCCCCAATAATAAGTTAAAAACATTTTAAAAATCCCTGTCAGTCCAGGTCAGCCTGATGGAAAAGGAATGTTTTGAGACCGTGGCGAAAGGACCGGAGATCTGGGGCCATCCGGAGCTCAAGGGGAAGTTGGTTCCACAGGGCTGGTGCTCCCACAGAGAAGGCCCTCCCCCTGGGGGTCGCCAACCGACATTGTCTAGCCGACGGCACCCTGAGGAGGCCCTCCCTGTGTGAGCGCACTGGGCGATGGGAAGTCGTTCCCGGCAGTAGACGGTCCTGCAAATATCCCGGGCCTAGGCCATGTAGGGCTTTAAAGGTAAGTACCAGCACCTTAAATCTCACAATTATATTATTCTATTCTAGAACAGTACAAAGCTAGCCTGGAATTCGTACTATGGCCCTTTCTTGATTTTGCCTATTCTCAGATGGCCAGCATCAAGTAATATTAAAATTGTTTAGGGACTGCAATCCATTCTTTCAGTTGGGAACAAAATGGTTGGTAAGTGAATGCTTTTGTTTGTGTGTGTGTGTGTGTGAGAGAGAGAGGGGGGGGAGTGAGTGAGTGAGAGAGCGAGAAAGGGGAGGGGGGAATTTTTGTTTTCTTTAATTATTTACACAAGTTCTCTCTTCCGGAACCGTTGTTTTCCACACTGCAGCACTTCTGTAAAGTGCTAACTGCAAGTTAACAAGCTTAGCAATGTGACCTTAATTCGTTTATTATTTATTTATTTATTAATCACATTTATATGCCTGTCCATCTCACAGGAAGTGGTGCTGGGAAGTATACAATAAAACTAGTCATTAAAACAGTCTATAAACCCTGTTAAAAACAATGAACATAAATAAAGCAAGATCATGAGAGGAAAGATAATATGCATAATATGCAGCGGGTGCTTGGACTTCCTATTACCAGGGGATGCCCCAGGCACAGTGGAATTAAAACTCACTAGACTGCTGTGCTGCTGTCTGAAACTGACCAGACCTTGATTAGTTTTTTTTTATTGTCATGGACATGAAAGTTGGTCATAAATGTGCAGGTTAGTCAGGAAATTAACTTTTATTAACATCAGAGATGTAAACTGTTGCTAAATGAAGTAGCTGCTAAATGAGGAGGACTATAATATATCAAAGATCCTACAGGTATGTTTTTGCCCAAAAGGTTAATCAGAGATAGTTTAAATAAAAATAAATTCCTAAGAGATTATTGAATTCAAAGATTTACTTAAAACAGCAAGACTTTCTCCACCCCGCCTTAATCTAGCCTGTATCTTAATATGCACTGGTAAAATCACATCCAAGTAAAACTCAATCTGACTCTGTTTGGCTTTTTAAGGTCAGCCAGGTGTTTATAGCAAATAGGCATAATTAAGTTTTTTATAAATTTAGAACAGAATAACAGAATTGGAAGGCACTTTGGAGTCTTCTAGTCCAACCCCCTGCTCAAGCAGGAAACCCTACATCATTTCAGACAAATGGTTGTTTAGTTTCTTCTTAAAAAGCTCCAGTGTTAGAGCACCCACAATTTCTGGAGGCAACTCTTTCCACTGATTAATTTTTCTGCCTGGAAATTTGTTTTTAGTACTAGGCTGGTTCTCTCCTTGACTACTTTCTATCCATTGCTTCTTGTTCCACCTTCAGATGCTTTCGAGTATAGATTGACCCCCTTTTTTTAAACCATACTTCTTTCTAAAAAAAATCCAAAAGAATTATCATCAATTCTAAATAATACTTGCTATATATATATATATATATATATATATATATATATATATATATATATATATATATATATATATATATATATATATATATATATACATATACATATACATATACATATACATATACATATACATATACATATACATATATATATATATATATATATATATATATATATATATATATATATATATATATATATTATCCTCTTTCAGATTTCCAAAGTCTGGCCTAATGGTTAAAGCATCAAACCAGGAGACAGTGAATTCTAGATGCACTTTAGACAAAAAAGCCAGCTGGGTGACACTGGGCGGGTCTCTCTCTCTCTCTCTCTCTCTCTCTCTCTCTCTTCAAGGCAGGATTATAAAATGGGAAGAGAGAAATTTGGACAATCTTGCATGATTCTGTTAATATACCCTCCAACTGTTTTGTGTTGTGTTTTTTTTCAAATTTGGCAACTTATCATACATGGATTTCAAAGGAGCCATCAAGTGGACTGGGGAATTCTGGAAGTCGAAATTCAAATATCTTAAAGTTGCCAAGTTTGAAAAATACTGCCCTACAATAATTAAAGTAGCATTTTGGGATCATTTCTTGACTGATGTAGATCAAATAATCAACTCTTTCCCCTTGTGCTCCTTTTGTATTATTAAGGAATTGCATATACAAAGAGGCTTGATGACCACCGTGTTTGCTGTTTTGACCCCTTTCCCTCAGAAACTGCTGTCAGTTATTTCTTACTGAGTAGGACTTGTTTGGTTTTCTCTGGATTGATTTCGGCAACATCTTTTGAAGAGGGGGCTTTTATCCCTTTCATTTGATTTGGGCCACATTTGGTTCTTTTCAGCATCTTCAGTTTTTACCTGGTAGGAGGTATGGGTACCTTAGTTACTTCTGCTTTCTTTGGTAAGCTGCATGAAGTAGCAAATGATAATCAGTGGCTGGACATGGCTAGAACTCAATGCCAAGTGGCTTGAAGAGGTGTAGTAGAGGGTGCTCACAAACTGTGATTGTTACTATTCAGCAAAGTGGAAATCCCATGTCTGATTTCAAGGCAGGAAGGCAATGATTAGAGGAGATCTAGCTATGTAATTGACTTGCTTCCTAGAATGGAATTGTCTTTTTAAAAAAAATCCTGATGGGGATCTATTATCTAAACTGCATGACAACCCCAGTCTCTTTGCTTCTATCATTGCTCATTGCACATCTTTTATAATTTTAGTTAATACAACTGGGACTCCTCCCCTTAATCTTCACTCATGACTTCCTCCAAACGGAGGAGCACAAGTATTTGTTTGTTTGTTCATTCATTCATTCAATTTCTGTAGCTGCCCATCTCAGTCAATGACTCTGGGCAGCTTACAATTAAATATATATATATATATACCACACTTAAAAGAATAAAAAACATTTTTAAACAACAGTAGCAATCAAAAAAAATATCCAAAATGAATATACATAGCAACCAAGAAACTTGGGCATCATTTTACTTAACAATAAAGCCAGAACGGGCTCATTTTTGATTGTTGATGTGCAAGCTGGTAAGCAAGTTCTTTACTAGATGTCCCTCTTACCTTAACTTGTTTAAGTACGCCAAATTTCCAGAACCTTGATTATGTAACTCTTAATCTATCGCATAAAGGAACAATCTAGAAAACCCTGTCTCATCAGTAAAATTCCTTATAGATTTCAGCCCTCCATTACTATGTTACTTTGACCGACCTAATTAAGCATCATGCCCTCCAGTTTTCATATCTCCTTAATCAATCAGCACAAGACAGGTTAGAAAAATAAAACAGCTAAAACTCTGTCTCCAGTTGCCAAGATGAAATCTGGCAAAGGGATTTTGGCTTGGCCTCCAAATCTCTAAATATGCATTGACATGATGGAAAAAGTTTATGAGGGAAAAGCAAAACAAAGCAAAGCAAAGCAAAGCAAAACAAAAACATGAGCTCATGCTAGTTGGGTACACTCTTCCATCCATCCTTGATCCATAAAAGCTATGGTTTCACCTCCTTCAGTGGATTGCGGAAAGGGCACAGCATCCAATAAAATTTGGAATATTCAGAACATTTTCAATTTTCCAGCATCCCTAAATACAACTTCATCATCTTCTGTTTTCAAAAGCCTCAAATTTTCTTTGTTGTCTTATCTTTTCCAGGGCAACAAAGTAATGATATATAAGCATGACCCAGGAAGATGGGGCGAAGAGATGCTGCCTAGGGAACAATCAGATAAGAGAGGGCATAGTTCCCACCTGCATTGTGGAAGGCGCAAGAGGCTCACAAAGAACCCACTCTCAGTTTTTAAAATATAAAGGTGACAGCAGAAGAATTGCATTTTTAGACTTGCAAGATTATGCTAACATAGCTTTACAATAAATAGAGTTGGCTTCTCTGGTTATGTTTCCTATCTAATCAACCTTATAAAGCTGACATCAAATGAAACATAGGTAAAAACATAGATGAAACCTGAAAGCACCCCAGATCACATTAGGGTGAGTGTTAAGATCATAGTAACAACTGCTTTGCATGTGATCTGACTGTACAACTCAATTTATTTGGAGGGAGGAGTACCAGGAAAAGATAATCAAATAACGAATCAGCGAGCACCTAGAGGCAAACAAAGTCATTATTAAAAGCCAATATGGGTTTGTCAAAAACAGATCATGCCAGACAAAGCTTACTGCATTCTTTGACCAAATGACAAAATTACTGGATCAGAGGAATGCTGTGGATATAATTTACCTGGACTTCAGTAAAGCATTTGATAAAGTAGATCACAACCTTCTACTTGATAAGATAGAAAAATGTGGGTTAGACAGAATCACCACCAAATGGATTCATAACTGGCTGACTGGCCATACTCAGTGTGTGGTCCTCAATGGAACCGCATCTACATGGAGGGAAGTATGTAGTGGGATGCCCCAGGCCTCTGTTCTGGGCCCAGTGCTCTTCAACATCTTCATCAATGATTTGGAGGAGGGGATAGATGGGAAACTCATAACATTTGCAGATGACACCAAGCTGGCAGAAATAGCCAACACTCCAGAAGACAGGCTTAAGATACAGGAGGAACTGGACAGACTCGAACACTGGGCTCTATCTAACAAAATGAAATTCAATGGTGAAAAAAGTAAGGTTCTACATTTAGGCAAGAAAAACCAAATGTACAAGTTATAGTATAGGGGGTACCTTGCTCTATAGTAGTAACTGTGAGAGGGATCTCGGAGTCCTAGTAAACAATCACTAGTCCTAGTAAACAATCATATGAGCCAGCAGTGTGCTGCAGCTGCCAAAAAAGCCAACACAGTGCTAGGCTGCATTAACAGAAGGATAGAATCAAGATCATGTGAAGTACTAATACCACTTTACAATGCCTTGGTAAGGCCACACCTGGAATACTGCATCCAGTTTTGGTCACCACGATGTAAAAAAGATGTTGAGAAGAGCAACAATGATGACTGGGGGACTGGAGGCTAAAACATATAGGGAACGGTTGCTGGAATTGGGTATGTGTAGTTTAACGAAGAGAAGAGTGAGGGGTGACATGATAGCAGTGTTCCAATATCTCAGGGGCTGCCACAAAGAGGAAGGGCTCAAGCTATTCTCCAAAGCATCCACAGGCAGGACAAGAAGCAATGGATGGAAACTAATCAAGGAGAGAAGCAACCTAAAACTAAGGAGAAACTTCTTGACAGTTAGAACAATTAACCAGTGGAACAACCTGCCTCCAGAAGCTGTGAATGCTCCAACACTGGAAGTTTTTAAGAAGAGACTGGACAGCCATTTGTCTGAAATGGTATAAGGTTTCCTGCCTGAGCAGGGGGTTGGACTAGATGACCTCCAAGGTCCTTTCCAACTTTATTATTATTATTATTATTATTATTATTATTATTATTATTATTATTATTATTATTATTATTATTATTTAGGAAGAAGAATGCAAAAAAAGAATCAAACTTATGGCAGCAAGCTATACAAAACTGGTAAATTGCTGGTAGGTTTTAGTATACCAATCTCAATAAATATTGGGGTTTTTTTTTGCAATTTAGACTTGGGACGATTTTCCTTAGAAAGGACAGCAGGACTCATATTAAGTGCAGTGGTGGTCTTTTACATCACTTAAGACAGAATTAATTTGAAAGATACAAAAAAAAACACATTTAGCATTCGAAGGCCTGGGGCTAGACAACCTGTGTGGTCTATGTGCAAGTATTAGCAACCCAGAAGCATTTGTTTTTATTGGTATTTATTGCCTGAAAATATGCTTTCTCTGCTAGACTTCCATTTTCAGTTGTGCTATGTTTATTGGATGCATTGGTGGCAGAAGTGGAAATATATGAGAGAATTGGAAGGTCGTTGCTGAAAACCACCAGTTGATTTACATCACTTAGCAGACTTCCCACAATGGCAGAATAACCCTAGATCTAGTGGGCAGTTGACAATGGCAAATAGGGATTTGTTTTAAATCAAAGAATTTAAAAAGCTGCCAGCAGTACCTTCACTGTATAAACCTCAAGGATTTATATTTTGAATTATTCCCAGACCCATTTTTCTACCCCAGTGGGTTATAATTACTAGCCTCCATTTTATCTTTCAAGCTCAGAAACATTCCACCAAGTTTCCTCTCTTGGCTGATAAATCTCCCAAAGGAAAGCCAAATATCTTTCAGAGAAGGATCCATATATACTAAAACTACTTTTTGCTGATAACTTTCAAACATGAGCTATTATTGTTCAGCTCCCTCTCCAAACTGCTATTTTGAGAGCCAGAGCACTCTATTGAACAAGTGAATCAAAGTATTCATATCTATTTTTCTCCATTGTGTTGCCACTGCATAGGTGAAAAATCATATAAAGTATGTTATAGCTGTTTAATCCAATACCCAACAATGTAGCAGAGATGTTAAGTTTGCAGTATCCATCAAACTCCTAGTACTTTTTGTGTGCCATGTCATTATTGCTGATTATGATTTTCTCCTAACTATGGTAGCATTTAATGTGACTTTTTTAAAAAAAAATGCCTTTGCTTTCTTTTGCATAATTTTAACTAGACACCCTCTGCCAAGAATGGTTCAATAAGTCCAGTGGTGGGATTCAAATATGTGAACAACCGGTTCTGTTCTTCTTCTAGAAGTCCATTCTGGGCCTGGACAACAAAAAATTAGCTACTGGTTCTGCCGAACTGGTGCGAACTGGCTGAATCCCACCACTGAATAAGTCTCGTGTATAAGCCTACAGAGAAGACAGGAGCCCCAGATTAACTTACTAGGCATGGGAGACTCTATCTTGGAGCAGCAATTTCTGTTTTCTTCAGCATATATTAAGGCAGAAAGGGTAGAAAAGATGGGCTTCTATCTTGGGCTATGCACATTCAGGATATACTGAAGCAGAATGGGCAAGCAAAGTAGCCCATGATGCATTAGCATATGCTCACTTAGTCTGTGATCTTGAAAGAGCGCAGGTTGGAAATTAAATTTTAAAATGCATTTGATTTCCATGTGCGGAAGGTGGCATTCCTGGGGAGTAATGACTCTAGCTTTCAAAAGTCCATTTTCTTAGAGAAATAAAACACCAGAATTCTCAAATAATAACCCAAATCCTTTCTTTTTCAAGGAGTTGATGTTGCACTATCAGCTGCAAACATTGTCCTATGCATGCTCAAATCGTTGCACTCCATTCATCCTCTCCTCCAGCAGTTTTTAATTTAATTTAATTTAATAATATTTGTATACCGCCCTTCTCCCTGAGGACTCAGGGCGGTTCACAGGGCAGAATAAAATACTAAATACAAACATTAAAAAGAGATTAAATGATTGCCCAAGTTAAAACAATTGGAATAAAATTCTAAAACACCAAGTTAAAATTAAGACACCAAAAATAAAAAACCCCACCAATCCCCATCAGGCTAGGCCAGCTTGAACAAACAGAAACGTCTTGAGATCGCGACGAAAGGAGCGAAGATCGGGCGCCATCCGGAGCTCTACCGGTAGCTGATTCCACAGCTCCGGGGCGCCCACAGAGAAGGATCTCCCCCTGGGGGCCACCAATCGACATTCTCTGATCGGTGGCACCCTGAGGAGGCCCTCTCTGTGGGAACGCACAGGGCACAGGGAGCTTGATGCCTAGTTGGCTAGCATTCTATGGTCACCGAGCATGTAAAACTAATATTGATCCATTTGACGTGTTTATCATTTTAATAGACCACCACAACCCCAAAAGACTCTCAATGGTTCAGAAAGATAAAAATACATAGCTAAAACATGCACAATCCACCTAACATTAAATAGAGGGGGGGAAACCCTTCTGGAAGTGTTTCGTCGTGAGCTACTTCTGGAAAGTAGTCTCAGTGAAAACCAATCAGATATGCATTTGAAGGTCATTCCAAAGGATTGGAGCTGCCACTTAGAAGTGGCACTTCTGAGGCTTGGTCCCTCTTACCTCTTTGAAGTGGGGAGCCACTGGCAGCTTCTCTTAGCTAGACCAAATTGCCCAGGCAAAATTTACATTGTCCTTGTGTTCCTCCAGGCTTGACAATAATCCCATTTTATATGTAGTTTATATTGTTCTGGCTACAAATGCAACTTTTATCCTGATGAACTGCAACCTCTATCTTGCTTTGTGTTTCCATGTTTCTGAGATATGTCATAGATAGGCTATGAGATATGTCAATAGACTTTTATGTTGAGCTAATGTTAAACTGGATAATAGTCACAAATGGGGGTAATACAGTATATGCAATGTTCTCCTAGTCCACGTATTCTTCTCTGCTCCTCTCTGACTTCTTTGCAGCAATCTAAGTTTACCAAGCATCCATTATTGTCAATCGAGCTTTTCTGAGAATGTGTAATTATTTTTTAAAGTGCCTTTTAAGACAGGGGGTGCTAGGGAGTTGGGGGAAATACTCTCTTTACTACAATTAGATTTGCGTAACACAAATGTTCCCTGCCACAAGGAACATGAATTTATTTAGCCAATGGAAGCATTTTCCTATTTTTTCTGCTTTTTGTATGTATTCTCAAACCACTATAAAATGATGTGTGTGAATGTATGCATTCCCTCTAGTATGCAAACCTTGAAAGTTTATTGTTACCAAGTTTTTTTTAAAAAAAAAATGTAGTGAATGAGCACTAGGTTTTAAAGTATTGGTGATGTATTAATCTTTTTGTTGCTCATTCAGTCTGCAATGGGAATAGAATTATTTTAATGCCACATGCAAATTTTGCATGCTCAGCTAATTGAAACTAATTGCTTAGATTGATGGCGACACTGATAAGATAATGGTTTTTGTCTTACTTGCTTACTTAGCTATTTAGAGTTTTTTTTATCCCACTCTGCAATCCCAGAGCTCCTTATAAAAATCAATCACACTCTAGCTTGTCATCAGAAAGACTTCATAAAAAGAACAACAGATGAGGAAGGAAGTGAGTTTATCTCACTGCCCTTATAACTTTTTATATTTTATAAAGTATATCTGTACATTTTACATTTCATACTTTTAAATGCTGTTATTGCTGTTATCTCATAAATTTGTGTTTTTTTTCTCATTAAGGTTTGCTATATGTTTTCAAGCTGCATTTGAGAGCCACTGGAACCTCTTGAGCCAAGAAGAGGTATATTTCAATTAAGAAATAACAGCATAGGCTATGATAGGGAAAAACTGATCAATGCTTGCATGTGTTCTTTGCCAAATTTATTTGAAACCGGCCATGTTAAGTCACACATTTATGAACTTAGATTTACCGTGTATACAATATCAACAGTTCTTTGTTGCTAATTGTGATGCTCACATTGTGTTCATTTGTCTCCTGTATTGTGTTTGTACCCACACGTCAATTTTTCACCCTGGCAACTACCTGACAAATCCTTGCATTTTTATTGGCAATGTTTTTAGAAGTGGTTTGCACCACCTTCTATCTAAGGCTGAGAATGAGTGACTGGTCCAAGGCCACATAACTGGCAGCCTACCTCACTGTTTGCAAAACAAAATAAAAATAAAAATAGAGTGCTATATACACTGCCTTGAACTCTGGAGAAAAGATAGAATTTAAATAAATAAATTTAAATTCTGAATCTGAGCTGAATCTCATGTTTAACAAAGCAATGTAGAGGTATAAATTAAATTGTCTTTCATATAGGCATGTATAGTTATAGAAAAGCCTGAACATCAAGCCCCAGCCCCCAAAAATAATGAAGTGGTTTATTCATTGACTAGTGATCTATCCTAAGTATGAGAAAGAGAAAAAAATGAAACCATGATAAACTTGAAGAACTTTAAAATATAACCATCAAAAAGCTGTCAAAAAGTCAGAGGTGATGAACTGACACAATAGTAAGTCATCTGTATCTTGTTGAACAATGTTTCTGCACTAACAGCCCATTCAATCATTTTGAAAGTTTCTCTTTCAGAAATGGAGAAAAACATAAGACTATTGGTGATCCTTGACTTTATACCAACCAAATATAAGTGTTTTATTGAGGAAATGGTTGTTGAAGATACATAGAGGAGAATTGGTC
This sequence comes from Vipera ursinii, assembly GCF_947247035.1. Classification (NCBI taxonomy): domain Eukaryota; kingdom Metazoa; phylum Chordata; class Lepidosauria; order Squamata; family Viperidae; genus Vipera; species Vipera ursinii. The sequence continues at coordinate 299,455,075 of NC_139512.1, forward strand.
AAATATTGTTGGAGTCTTTGATTTTGTAGAGTAACTAACGTTGACAGTAAGTGAATGTGTATCTTAGATTTTTTAAAAAAAGAAGCAGGTTTTAATAAAACTCTGAGCAATGATAAATAGGATCCCATGACAGAAGAAGGCAAAGAGAAAAATAATTCATTGCAGATAGAGTTCCTAAAAAGATAAACATTCAAAGTGGCACGTCAAACAATTCTAAAGAGAAAAGAAGAAAAACAGTAAAACTTGTTAGCAATATTTGAGGTTCAGATATGAGCCAGGCTTGTAAAAGAACAAATTGGAATAAAATCTAGAGATGTTGTTTAAAGAGGAAAAATGTTACTGAAGAGCATAAGCCCTTGAAGGTAGACTATAAGATTGAGATACAAAAACTGGAAATATTTGTAGGAGACGGGGTCTTGTGTGTGTGTGGGGTGGGGGGAGTAGGATGTATGTGTTTACCTGTTTTCTGTGATGTTTAATTTGGTGGACATGAAACTCCAGTGGTGAAAATATTTTAATTAACTTTTATTGTGTTTCTAGACCTTCTTCTTTGATGAGTGAGTTAAATCTGAGTAACTCATTTCTGGAGTCAAGGAAGTTTGTATAAAGGATTTTTCCTGTTTGCTATTACTTGTGCAGGTTAATTAGTTTAGTTTGGTCATTAATTATCAGTAGAAGAAGTGGATTAATGATCTTTGCAATATGGTTTTCTATTTTTGGTTACTTGTGGGTCATGCTAATGATCAAAAGGAGGGTTAAAAACAGTACAGCAATAAATTCAATTTTAAATTTAAATCCTTCCTACAAAACCATAGTGGCCATTTAAACAACTTACTGATATTTTATAAACAATGAAAGATACATGTAGTAGATGGTTACAGGCCTATCATCAAGGAGGCGTACAAATAGGTAACCCCAAAATATGTGAGTACTGGTTGATTATAAAGTGAATATGGGTCATGAAGTGTTTTTAAGAAGGCATCTTGTAGGCTGCTTAAAAAGGATATAGTATCCAAATCATGGTAAGTAATAATAGTACTTTATTTTGTCTTGATCAGATTCACTAATATTCAGTCTGATTCCAAGCACCACGCTTTAAGAAAGATAAGAAGAAAGATTTTTTTTTTAAAAAAAAAGGATTTAAAAACCTGAAGACAAAGATGTTGACAAAAATACAAAGACACAAGACCAAATACAAGTAATAAGTCAAATGAGTTTTAAGGTTGAAAAGGCAATAAAATATTTAGACATTAATATGACAAATATGAATTGTATGTTTTTTTTCAAAATAATTATGTTAAGTCTTGAAATGAAATTAAAAAAATATGTTAAGATGGGAGAAAAAATGTCATTGTAGGGGAGAATTTCTGTGATTAAGATGAAAGTCTCGCCTAAAACATTATTATTTTTTTCATTTCAGACAATGTCAGTTTTGACATCTGACGTACCATTTAAACAATGGCAGAAAGACATGTCTAAATTTGTGTGACAGGGGGAAAACAAGTTAAATATAAGGAGTTACAATATGCAAAAGAAAGAAAAGGACTGTGTTTACTCAGTGATGGTATTCAAATATGTGAACAACCGGTTCTCTGTGTGGATGCCACTTCTGGAAGTCCATTCTGGGCCTGCGCAACAAAAAATTAGCTACCAGTTCTGCTGAAGTGGCGCGAACCAGCTGAATCCCACCACTGGGTTTACCTGATTTGCAATTATATTTTGCAGCCTGCTGTTCGGTCTGGGTGAAAAAAAAATGGATGTTGCTGAGAAACAGAAGGCTTTTAGAATTAGAATGACTTAAGATTTGAGTTGCATGGATATCTGTGGTATGATAAAGCTAAAGTTAATGTAGATATTTTAAATAATTTTGTTAGATGTGCATATGGAACATATATAGAACCAAAAAATACCTTTATGGCCCTCAACACAGGAAGAATTTTATAGCAGGGAAATGATTACTAAACATAAATGGTTGACTTACTCTGATATATTAGAATTTTGTCAAGGAGAATGCAGAATTAAAAACAAGAGAAGAACTGGAGGTAGAAGGATATTCATGTCAATGTTTTCTGTATGTCCAATTATTAAAAATATGTAAAGAAGATAAAAGGACTGTTGGGTTTGATTATAGACAAACATGTAAATAATGTTGAAACATAGAGTAAGACGTTAAGTTATATTTATAATTGTAAAAAAATCTGTACTTTTGCCTTTGCTTGTCTTTTCTTCTCTTTTGTCATTCTAAGTATTAGTTCCTGTTAGTTTTTACTCTATATTCAAAATTCTAATATTTTTTTATTTTAAAAGAGAATGATCATAGAACTAGAAATTAAATTTCATGAAGGAAAGAATTGAACTTTGACAAGCCAAAAGGGAAACATAGTAACAGTCTTGAGGAATGTCAAGGTCTATTTTCTACCATTCCATAGTGTAGGACAGAATACAAAGAAGTTAAGTTATAGGAAGACAGTTCCAAGTACTCTGTAATAGTAAGAGTAGTTTGGCAGGAGAACTAATGACGTAGAGAGGTGGTGAACTTTCCTTTTTATTGCATGAGTTCAAACAGACACTAGAATTGTGCACTGTGCAAGGGATTGGACTTGAGAGTCTATATGGTTTCTTCCAACTCAATGGTCCTATGTATTTTATTCAGGCAAAGAGGGGATGTTGCCTTTAAGAAACATCTCCTTTCATTACCCAGGTCTAGTAAGAGGATGGCAGGAAAAAGTTTGTGAAGCTTGGAATTTGGTTTAAACTTTGCAGAGAATATCTAAGTATAGTGGAGAATCTCTAAGTATAGTGGAACTTCTTAGCTCTGCACAGTCACCCTCAGGATGAGAGTAATGATAAAGTCACATAGTGAATGTATTTATCTTTGCTTCTTCTTGCATGCTCACTTTAGATGTTCTAAGAATAAGGAAGATGCAGTAAGAGGTCTAAGATAAACATGCCATAAATTTCTAGAGATCTTCTAATACATAAAGTATTAGAGTCTCTACCTCTCACCAGGCTTAAATCTAGGAAACCAACATGGAATAACATATCAAAGTGCTAAAATCTAGACAAAGAATGACAATGAAGATACGTGACTTTTAATAACCACTACCTAACAAATCACATAGATCCAACAAAACCACTTCCAGGAATGCAGCTGGCCTCCAAAATATGGAGTCACTTAAATATAATCAAGGCAGGGCATGTCAGAACTAACTGAGAGTCCACAATGTGATTGTGATACATCAGAACAAACTATAAAACATATAGTTCAAGAATGTCTCCTCAGGAAATTTCAAGGCACCTGGAATGATATCAATGTAGCCACAGCAGAGGCAGTTAGATGGATAGTTTCCTTAGATATTAAATTATAATATCTGTCCATTTGCAATTATATGGCTCCATATTATGGTGATTTTATTATGATTTTATCTTAATTTAATATATTATCTCCTATATTGTCTGCATATCTTACATATCAGTCATTGCATGACCTCTGTAGATGTCATAACTAAATAAACAGAGTAAAAGGTCCAAGGCAGATGCTAAGAACATTAGAATTGCCATATGTTTGTAAAAGATATTTGAATACACTAAAGACAGAGCCACATTTTGTGTAGCCTACATTTACTTTTCATTCATATTGGGGGGAAAAAACATGTCTGACGAAAAGAAACCACATTGATTTTAGAATAGGACATGCAGATGAATAAAGAAGAAATAATGAAACTGTACACAATTTGACTAGATCAGTCTTCTACCCTTTTAAACAGAGAACAGAACAAAGTCAAGCTACTCTCCTCACCAGAAATGTGACACTTATATATCATTTAGGCAGAGAACTAATAATGACAAACACTTCTATATTCAAGGAAACAATCAGACATTAATTCAGCATTAGTTCCAAATATTTTTGTAACAAGAAGTGAAAAACAAATCCCAACTGTCAAGATCTTTGAAAGTGAAAATCTGAAAACTAAAACAAAACACCTCTGTTGAAATTTAATGGTGCCCTAGTTTTCAATTTTCCATATAGAACTCTGTAAGACCAAAGGAAATATAACTCCACGGCTGGATTTTTAATTTAAGACATTACCTTTTAATCACAGTTTGACACTGCATTTGGGATTCTTTTTGAGGTTGTGTTTAAAAAATATCTCAAAACATTCACCAAAAGGAAGACCTACTGGAAAATGAAAATAAAGAAGAACCAGTTCTATTCTCTCCTTACCTACCCCCAGACCATATTCAGTCCACCGTGAAGTCTACTCAGTATAGAGATGAGTATTTTTTACAAAAACTAAGAAAAACCCTGGTATGGGTATCCTTTGGGTCTGCTTGATGTTACATGCATGATGACATCATTACACAAATTACATGGATTATGGAATTCTTGCACAGTCATGTCTACCAGATACCTATGATCATCTGGCATTTCAATACAGTTCTACTTACTGAATCTTTTAGGTATCAACTAAATATCATAAATTGTGTGTGGCTCCTGTCAAACCACATTTTCCCTATTTTTCAAATAACATAGATTTTAAAAATGTAATTATACTGTAATCTAAAAGCGACAACCTGAGGTGCACAGGGAAACGATGAAAGTAATCACATTATACCATGTTTTAATTACTTTATATACCATGTCATTTGCCTAGTTTCCCAACCCCCCCCCCCACATTCAACATTGAAAGTATAAATCATGTTAACCTTCAAGATATGTTTGGTTATGATGTGCCATAGGGTTCTTTGAGGCATGGACCTAAAGTCAAAACAACTTTATTATGGAGGTTAAGAAGACTTTTTTTCTGTGAACCTAGAAGTAAGGAGAAATTTCCTGACAGTTAGAACAATTAATCAGTGGGATGACTTGCTTCCAGAGGTTGAGGATGCTCCAGCAGCGGAGGCTTTCAAGAAGACCATTTGTCTGAAATGATATAAGGTTTCCTGTTTGAGCAGAGAGTTGGACTAGAAGACCTCCAAGGTTCCTTCCAACTCTATTATTCTGAATGATTAAAAACACCTCCTTTTCTGTTTTCTTTTTCTCACATCTTTAGTTTTCCTTGAGTTTCACTTGCTTCCAATATTAACAGGTTTCGTGAATTTGTTTAAATGAGATGTTTCACACCTATAATTCATAAAATGGATGCTTACACAATAAACATTTGTTTTGCAAGAAGACAACATCCCCTCCAGACAATAAACACTAGACCATAAGGTACTTTCATAGAAATAATTACTCTTATTTGCCATGTGACTAGCCATCCATTAAAGTAAGCCATCTCTTACTATGAAATGGTAGTGATGATGATGATGATGACAAATCAAACTGAATACTTTTGAAGTCTGATGTATTGTTTTGATGCATAGCACTTTTCCATTTTTGGGGGGGGGTGAAGTGAAAGAATCATTTGAAAAAATTAAAATTAGGATATTAGTGTCCTATTGGAATATAATTATAACATGGATAGAAAAGATGATAAAACTACGTATGGAACTAAGACCAGAAATATTCCTGTTGGGTATTTTACCAGAGAAATATAGCAAAGAGAACACATATTTGATTATTCATAGAACCACTGCAGCTAGGATTGTGTTTGCACAAAACTGGAAGGCACTTAAAGCTCCTCCAGAAGAAGAGGTGCTTGGGAAAATAATGGAATGTGCGGAAATGAGCAGATTAACAATGATAATTAAAGATAAGACAGAGTCAGAGTATTATGAAATGTGGGGAAAATTTTATGAGTGGGCGAAAAAGAGAATATGCCTAAAAGATGGCTAATACTAATTTAGATGGAACAAAAAGGAGGAGATAAGGAGGGAGACCCAGGTGACACTGTATTGCATAACCGGAGGTAGTATAAAAATTTACAGAAGTATATACCGAGAAGGCCAGATTTATAAAAATATTGATGTAATAGAAAATTAATGTTATCATACCTAATATAGATACTGAAAACCTAAGGAGAGGAGCTGCTCGGACATTACCCCTGAATTGTATCGGAAGAGGAATGGGAGGGAAGAAAGGAGAGGAGAGAGGGAAGAGAGTAGAGGAGGGGGAAGGAAGTAGGAAGGTTAGAGGAAAAGAGGAAAAGTGGGGAGAAATGGGAGGGGAGTGGTGAAGGAAAGAGGAGAGGAGAGGAAGAAGAGGGAAGTAGGAAAGAAAGGAGAAAGGGAAAAAGAAAGTAGAGAAGAGGGAAGAGAGAGAAGGAGGGTGGATACAGTAAAAGGGGAAATGGGCGAGCAACACCCAAACTTACGAGTATGTATTTATGTATTGCCGTATATGTGTTGATTTGTTTGTGGAAGAAACGGAAAAATAAAAATAAATAAATGAAAAAAATATATATAAAATCCCTCTTCCCAGAAAAAAAAGGGATATGGGTATCTTGTGGCTTACTTCTGCTACTGAAAGTGTTCATTTATGACTGCACTGGATAATGACCATTCATAACTTCTACAATGATGAAAAAGTAATGTTGCCATCAATGTTTGCATTTAGGACAACAAAAGCCTTCAGTGTGAAACTGATTAAGGTCTGATCAGTTTTAGTAGCAGCAAAATCAGCCAGAGGATTCTACTCATCTAATTAAGGTCACAGAGATGAGCGTGTTAACTTGCAGATAGCATTTTTAGGGAGAGCTGCACTGCAGGAAAAACAGCTCAGGAACTTGGTTAAACAATATCTCCACTCTGTGAGGGGGTGAAAAAAAAAGGGGTGGGGAGAACAAGTCAGACACAGGGCACTAGGGGAGAAATCTTGAGGAATTTAGCAACCAGCAATCTTCACAGCATCACGGTTTCTGTGTCATGTGGGTCACTTAATGATTGTGTCACTTGGTGACCATTTCACTAGAAACATTTGTGTCTCTCTAAACGTGGACTAGCTGTGCAGAAACAGCCTTTTCAGCTGTGAACTTATATTTGTGAAGCATCCTCCTATATAGCAATGTGCACAAAATGGGATAACAATTTTGTCCCAAGCTCAAAATAAAACAGCCCACTTGGAGTATTCAGTTGGCATATTTTTGAATTTTCCATTCGGCAGAGCCATATTTTTTCCAGTGCTCCATCATAGAAAAGTAATAGCAACTTAAAATCAACCCTTTACTCATGTTCTGACTTAGCAGGCCACAACAGCACGTGAGGTGATAGTGCATTCTACCTATCATCAAACCTCAAGAAAATAAGCCAAAAATGCCATATCTAAAGCTAATTTTAAACATTTTTTTTAAGTTTCTAGAACAAAGAGTAGGAATTACTTTTAACAAATTGCCTGAACAGGCATAGAATTGTCTTTGCAAAACAAGCAAAAACAATGAATTTTAGAGTAGACTATGAACAATTGTGGCATACCTATAATGGGGAAAATGGAGAGCAAAGCCAACTGGCTAAACCTCTCAGTCTACCCATCTGTCCATATACACTAGAGCAGGGGTAGGCAACCAGCATGGCTGGCTCAGGAATTCTGGGAGTTGAAGTCCAAGAGTCACAAAAGAGCCAAGGTTGCCTACCCCTGCACTAGAGCTACCACGGTAGCTGGTGACTGTCTACATGGCCTTCTATTACTAGGAGAATTTTCACTGGATGGTAAAAGAAAAGCTGAATATCTAGGTTACCAATAGTGCTAATAAAGGTAAGATTGAGTCAAGCAAGATTAAAATTTGATGAAGATAATGATGATGTTTTTCATTCAATTGTGTCTAACTCTTAACGATTCTATGGGTCAGATCTTTTCATATTTTCCAATCTTACAGTATTTCTTTGAGTTGTTCTATGCTCTGGCTGGTGTCAGTTTTGATGGTGTCCAGCCACCATGTTTTTTGATGGACTGGTTTCCTTTTTCCACTAATTCTTCCAAACATAATTATTTTTGAGTAAAGATGAAAATTTGGTAGATGATATATTTATTTCTTCCCTAACCCCAATTAAATCATTCATTTTTATTCATTGGGGGGGGGAAGTCTGAATGAATTTCATCCATGAGATGTTTTTATAAATTCATTTATTTAGTGTATATATTTATGGTACTGTATATTTTTTAAAAAAGTTACTGCTATAAACCTAGAATTATCTAAAATACATTCCAGTATTGGCCATAATTCTGGAGTTTTAAACACTGCTAATAGATCTGTACCAAATTATAGAATCAAGATAAGATTTAATTGAAGGCAAAATCCTTTCACAATTTTAGGCACTCAAAATTCCTCCTTCGATACAGTGATTTATTTAAAATCCTGATTAGCAACAAGCTGATTTAAAATAATAATAGTTTACCTTTGACTGTTTAAAAAAATATTTACTTGCAAATTGCAAACAGGGATTGATTCAGATTGTGTGTCATGTAATAACAGTTATAAATATACTTCCATCCTCATATCTTCTGCCTTGCAGAATTTAATGCAGGAAATGTAAGTAAGTGTTTGCTAAATACAAGTCCTTGCCATGATGTCAAAAAGGTCACATAATCCCTATTCTCGAAGAGAGTTCCTCCTGGATTTTCCCTTACAAATTTTTAAAACAAGAGCCTTTGTGTTAGGTTTCTTTCAGTTAAGGGGCAGAATTGTTTTTTTTTTAATAAAATAAAATAAAATAATTATGATTATTATTTAAACTGATGATATCTCTGATTTTTAAATAACTGACTATTTTAAAAATGTTGCTGTTTTTAAAATAATTATGATCATTATTTAAACTGTGGTATCTCTTTTTCTGAAAAAAGAGTTATCTCTATCATCTGAATTTTTCAGACTGCTGTTTTAGTTGTGAGGCCATAATTGGTCCCACTGTAACTGGACTAATGTTTTATTGCCCTAATATACATTTTGGAATTTTTTTTAATTATATGGAAGCAATTTTAGTTGTACTTTATGTTTTTAATCATATCTATGAATCTCCTTTGAATAGTTTGCCCTGAAGAGGAAGGAAGGAAGGAAGGAAGGAAGGAAGGAAGGAAGGAAGGAAGGAAGGAAGGAAGGAAGGAAGGAAGGAAGGAATTCAAAAGAAACCATATGTGATTGCCTTTAAGTAATGAATTAGTGTGTAAAAGCCCATGCAACACTGCATGGTATAACCTCATCTATTTTCTATCACCATTTGTTCTTGTATGATTCTAATCAGAAATCAATTTAAGATCCTTATGAAGGGGGCTCAATTCACCTATCAAATGTGTAGAGAATCCCAATCTTCCAGGTATATTTTATACCAAATATTTTAACCATGCTCCTTTGCTTTTAGGAGATGTTCATGCACACAGCTGTAGACATGGAAAAATCTTTGTGATCAAAATCAAATGAACATTCATAAGTGGAGCACAACACTAATGTAGTGATGATGTAGCAAATATTATTGGCCCAAAATCCTATGACCATCACATTATTCACTGCATTGAAGGTTTGAGGTCATCACTTCAAGTAATTCAGTGTATGGAGAAAGTTGCATGAACTCCTTTTTGGACAGGATTAAACTATAATGCAACCTCAATATACCCATTTTCCCCTCAAAATAAGATCGGGTCTTAAATTATTATTATTATTATTTTTTTGCTTCAAAAGACGCATTAGGGCTTATTTTCCCGTTAGGGCTTATGTTTGGGAAAATATGGCACTAAATGTGTCCATCTGGCTGACGATCTTAACTGGGGCTTGTTTTTGGGGTGGGGCTTATAATGAGCATCCTGAAGAAAATAATACTAGGGCTTATTTTCTGGTTGGGTCTTATTTTCAGGGAAATACAGTATTTTAAATGTTGTTTGCTTGGCCACAGTAGCCTTTTCACCTGTAAGTATACTTGCTGTGAATAAAGTTTCTTAAAAGTAATACATTCATTTTTTTTTATAGGAAGCCAAAGTGCCTAAAACAGACCTTTGATGGAAAAGAGCTGGAACAAATCAACTGTTTCAAGTATTTTGGCATGATGCTCCTGTCTTCATCATCATGCAAATCATCACTTGTCTTACGTGATGGAAAATGCCCAAAGGACTGCAGCTGTCATCCAATCTTTGTTTTGGCACCGAGGTGCTCAATTTATACCTGCAGCAATTAAGTTTACTAAGCCATCTCTTCTACCCAACTGTTATATGGAGCACAGTTAGGTCCATATGATATATTACCCATCTGGAATCAGTTCAAAGTTTTGAAGATTTCTCTTCCAGATCCTCACTTCATCTTGAATATTGTTTACCACACTTAGGCAGGATAAATAATACTAAGTCCAGTCAGTGGATACAAATGTTCAAACTTTGGCCTAATATCATAGTTCTGCTCACACGGTTTAGCAACCCTGATTTTGGACGATAAATTTCACCCATTTTAGAAGCACGCATTGAACATCTACACAATGATTTATGATCAGGCCACACTGAAGATTAGATAGAGAATCTGCAGCAGAGATTGTCAATCTGATCAGAACAGAATAACAAAATAAATCTGTATAGATACAGTTTTACAGCAAAAGGTTACAGAGTCTATAATCTATGGATGCTTTTCTTATTCAACACAGAGGTAGGGAAGCTTATGTTGCTTCTTATATTTACAGCAGTTACTCTGATAGGATTGTGCACCCATGCACATGCACAGAGAGAAGAAGAGCAAATTCCTCCACTGCTTGCATAAAACCAAGGTATTTATATCCATGGATGGCTACCTTAGTACATATTTTGCTTTTTGTTTTGCAGGTTTTTCTCTGAAACAAGATAAAAATGCTTGCCCTAAGGATAGCAACATAAGAGGATAATAAAATCTGTAGGGTGAGAAAGCTGACAGCTGCCTATGGAGTTTCTATATTGTGTGCAACATAAAATATAGTGGTATTTTCATTATGAAAATGGCATCTAAAGCAATATCCAGCTGTTTGCAAAGCATTAAGTCTTTCTACCTTCTTCCTTGGAGGGACAGCTAGCCCCATTCAAAGTAATGAATGCAGTATATTGTTTCTGTGCTGATCTTTTTCTCTCCACATGTGGATGTGGCTTTTGATGTAAGATGTGTTTTTTTTTTAAAAAAAAAAAGTGAAAGAGCATAACTAGGAGAAGAATATCAGAAGAAGGATTTCTGGTTTTGACCTTCTGGTTTTCCACCCACTGAAAAGGTATGGCTCCTTTAATGGGTCATGATGAGCTCAATTTGAACAGCTGGCTGGGCAAGAGACTTTCAGCGAAGAAATGGTCCTTCAGGATATCATTATTGCTCCCCAATATCTTATGAATAAACTGTATAAACTTGGCAAAGCCATAAGCAATTTATTTAGAAGTTTTATTTTATGGGGTACAGCAAGGTTGGCAGGGAGCAACACTTAGCCAACCTTGCTATGTTCCATAGCTATGAAAAAATTAAGTCTAAATAATTCTTGGATGAAATACCACCAGGAGATCCCAAGCCTTTAAAATAGACTAGGGAAAAAAAACTTAGAAGAAGGCAGTAGCAAATATATCCCAGGAAATCTAAATGCAGTCTGATAGAGTACAGTACATAGAAATCACATGAGTTAGTAGGTCAATATTGGAAGAAGGAGGAACTGCCGACTATAGAAGAATGGACTTTAAAAGTGTCTAACCTGGCGGAAATGGCAAAGATTTCGGCGTATTTGAAAGACCATTCGCAACAACTTATATTACGGAGTGGAAAAAATGGATTGATTATATCCAGAATAAATATGGGACTAAAAAGTTTCATTTAGTATTTGAATAAGTATTGATGTGATATTTGTATTGCTTGTAGTCACTCTATAAGAGCTAAAGTGCGATAGATTTAATAGTTCATTGTTGTTAGCATATGGTTGTTTATGATTGTTTTTACTTTTATACCTTGTATTTAGTTCTGGGAAGTCGGGGACGGGGAGGGGGGAAGGGGAGGGGGGAGGGTTGGGTAGGGCTGGGAAGGGGGTGGGTGGGGAGGGGTTGTTAAAGATAAAATATATTGAAAAACTTTTCAATAAAAAGAAAAAGAAAAAAAAAAGAAATCACATGAGCAATATTATTAGCACAAGGAGCTAGAGGAAGTCAATTATGGCATCCAAGACACAGTCAGACTGTCACAGTGAAATAAATCAGAAACTGCAAGTTCCAAATCAAGCTGAAGTGGGAGAACAGAGCAACCAGTTTCCATGACACAATATTGAATATATAGCCACCTTTCTTAAGGAGAACACTTTGAAGTTCTAAATTTCATTGATAGAAAACCAGAGGAACTGTGGAATGATTTTTTTTAAAAAAAATGTTAAGGATAAATATGAAAAGAGACTGCCAAGGAATAGGAAGGAGGAGAAAGCAAATTGGTTATCTGAACAAATGGTAGAGAATTGAGGAGAGGAGAGGAGAGGAGAGGAGAGGAGAGGAGAGGAGAGGAGAGGAGAGGAGAGGAGAGGAGAGGAGAAGAACCAAAGGCAAAGAAAACAAAGATCTGAGCAAGGAATTTAATAAAACATTTTGAATATCAATAAACAATTTACAGTATTGCAACATCTATCAAGAGGGTGAAGATGAAAACATACATGGAAAAACAAAGAAAATCTTCCAAAAAATCTTCCAGCTCAGAAGGACATTCCAACCTTAAATTGGTGTTCTAACAGATCCAATGGACACATAATAACTAATTTAAAGATCAAAGGTAGAAGAAATATGCTGAAGTTCTGTACAGCAAAGGTATCAACATCCAGGGTAGGTGGAGAATATTCCCTGCTTACAAGAAATTCAGGAACTAGAAGATGAAGTTAGATCACCACTCTTGTCATTAGTAAGTAAGCTACCTACAGGAACTGATGTAGAGAAATATGCCAAGAAACAAAAGAATTAATAAAAGTGATCAATAAACTATCATAGGTAAAGGTAAAGGTTCCCCTGCACATGCGTGCTAGTTGTTTCCAACTCTAGGGGCCAGTGCTCATCTCCATTTCAAAGCCGAAGACTTGTCCGAGGACGTCTCTGTGGTCATGTGGCCGGCATGACTAGACGCCAAAGGCGCACGGAGCGCTGTTACCTTCCCACCGTAGTGGTCCCTATTTTTCTACTTGCATTTTTACGTGCTTTCGAACTGCTAGGTTGGCAGAAGCTGGGACGAGTAACAGGCGCTCACTCTGTTACACGGCACTCGGGATTCGACCCGCCAAACTGCCGACCTTCTGATCAACAAGCTCAGCGTCATAATTTCATATGCTAGCAAAAATATGTAGGATCATTCAATACAGATTGGAACTTTACATAGAAAGGGAAATACCAGATTTTTAAGTTGATTTCAGGAAAAAAACAAGGAATACACAAAAAAACTATTCCTGATAGATGCTGGATAATTAAGAAAGCCAAGGAATATCCCAAATAAGGCAATACGTGCTTCACTGATTGCAGAAAGGTCTTCAATTGTGTACATCATGTCAAGCTGTGGAATATATTAAGAAAAAATGAAAATCCCAATTGTCCTCATGTGAAACCTATTCACAAGCCAGAAAACTACAGTACAGACAGACCATTGGGAAACACAATAGCCAAAATGGGTTTGGCTAGTCTAAAGAAAAGAAGAAACAGGGGAGACATGATAGCAGTATTCCAGTATTTGAGGGGCTGCCACAAAGTAGAGGGCATCAAACTATTCTCCAAACCACCAGTGGGCAAGACAAGAAACAAAGGTTGGAAACTGATGGAAGAGAGAAGCAACCTGAAATTAAGGATAAACTTTCTGACAGTCAGGACAATTAACCAGTGGAACAGCTTGCCTTCAGAAATTGTGGGTGCTCCATCACTGGAGGTTTTTAAGAAGAGACTAGACAGTCACTTGTCTGAAATGGTATAGGTTCTCCTGCTTGAGCAGTGGGCTATACTAGAAGGCCTCCAAGGTCCCTTCCAACTCTATTCTATTCTAAAAGCTCCAGTTTGCAAAGGAATGAAACAAGACTCTATGTCCTTTCCTTATGTTTATATATGGAATGTATCCTGAGGGAACGAGAAGATGAGCATAGCTTTAAAATTGGAGGAAGAAGCATCAATTACCTGTGCTATCCTGGTGATACTATCTACTGAAAATGTGAAAGATTTGTGTAGTCTACTCTAAAAAATGAAAATCAAGGACTACAATGAAGAAATAAGATTAAGATTAAATATAAAGAAGACCTAAGTAATAATAATAGTAACAGCAACCAGCCTTAGAATTGACACTGAAGACACTGAAGTTTCTGCTTTTCTTTCTTTCTTTCTTTCTTTCTTTCTTTCTTTCTTTCTTTCTTTCTTTCTTTCTTTCTTTCTTTCTTTCTTTCTTTCTTTCTTTCTTTCTTTCCCCTTTGAATCTGTGTTGATTTCTGGCAACTTCTTGGACAATTTCCTGGCAGTGGTTTGCCATTGCCGTCTTCTAAGCACTGAGACAGTAAGATTGGCCCAAGGTCATGCAGTTGGCCTTGTGCCTAAGGTGGGACTATAACATATGGACTCTTGGTTTCAAGCCTGATGCCTTAAACACTATACCAATCTGGCTTTGTCAGTTTTTGGGGTTGACTAGCAATGGTAAAGGAATAACAGTCAAAAAATACACCACAGATGAGCAATTTGTACAGTAGCTGTGAAGATGTTCAGATGCCAGAATGTGTCTATATCTACAAAGATCAAAATTGTGCAAATAATGGGTTTTCCTGTCACACTCTATGGAAGCAAAGGCTGGACATGGAAAAAACAGGATATAAAGATTTTTGATACTTTTGAAATCTGGGCCTGGAGAAGGCTCTGAGGAACACAATAGATAGCCAAGAAAACAAGTAAATTGTTGAACAATCAGCCTGGAGTTCTCATTGTAAACATAAATAACCAGACTTAAATGTTCATATTGGACACATTGTGCCAAGACCCAGGTCTCTGGAGAAGGCTTTAGTGCTGGGAAAGGTAGAAGGAAAGAGATGAAGAGGGTGGCCATCAGCAAGGTGGTTGGAATCAACTACAGAAGTGATGAATTCATCAAAAGAAAACCTGAAGAATATATTAGTAATATATTGTATAAGAGAAAGTCTATCTATATCATCACTAGGAATGGACAGCAAATTCATGGAACATGACCAATTTCTAGAAATATTGTGTGATTCCAAACTAAATGATCTTTCATAAACACCTTCTGATTTTCCTAGCTTTCATAGGTTAGGTACTTTTTATCACTATAATAAAAAAAATCTATTTTGAGGGAGAGCTAAGTCAGGGAATGTACTAAAGTAATAACTTTTTAGTCTTATTTCTGCTCTGTTTCAAGATTATGTGTATGAAGGAGAGGGGAAGGGCTGAACTTTGTTTCTTATACAATATCAAACCTATCTTTCACACATCTTATTAACAGATTCTGGCTACTTGCATCCACAGTGATCATAGCCACTTAGTTCTTTCCCAAAATATGGAGGGAGCTACAGTGCATATGAATTAGGGAGGAAAAGCCTTTTGGTTGTCTGGGAAACAAGATGATACTTTCCTGTCTTTCTATGCTAGAAGCCTGGGAAATGGTACCCAGTTGCCTAGGCAACATAAGGATGCTTCAGTGAGTTTCCCTGCTGTGAGGAAGAAGATAAGTTGCTTATTATCTCTGCTACAAGTTGGTTTATTTAAGATCTTGACCAGCATTCTACAGGTTCTTAACCTGATCAGGATTATACATTAAATACTATAATCTCTTAAACAGCTTCACTTTCTTTTTCTTTTTTCCCTACTGGTACCCTCCCCAACTTACATATTTCATATTACAGGACCTGGGGGATTTTCAAGTATTTCAAGTCTTAGAAATATATATCTCTGACTGCAATAAAAGAGCAAGCTACTTTGCTGTGTTATGATTCCTCATAATAAGCTTACAAGTGCAACTTCATGAGAAAGTCTCTTTTGGGGAGCACAGATACACAGTAACCTGAGGGAAAATGTTGTATTATATCAAAAGTTTAGATTCAGCTGCGAGTAAACAGTGTTTGAGTTGGGAATTTAAAACACATATGCCTCCCTCTATCATTTCAACTTAAAGCTAAAGCAAAAGGAAGCTACTCACAGAAAGCAGAATGTTTGAAATATTTCCTTCTGCTTATGGTTTTTCACAATTACTGCCTTTCACGCATGATCTATTGATGTTCAAAACTTTGCCATACTTCTTTTAGTAAACTGAGAAATGTTGCTTGGAAGAAAAAAGCCATTTATCAGAAATATACATCATTCTTATTGAAATATAAGAATAGAACTATAGCTGAGAGGAACTTCTCCCCAGGAGCTTGTGCTGGGTAAAAGTGCTCCATTAAAGCTTGTGTTCCATAAAAACAAAGCCCTAGCTAATTCAGGATAAAATTCTTCTCTTTGCTACAAAACCTGTAGCAAAACACTTTGGCTTGTAGATATTTTTTCCCCAGAATCTTTACAAGAAACATTTATTTGTTTATTCAATTTCAATTTATTTCAATTTCTAGATGCATTTGTAAACATGCACATCTTATACTGAGCAACATAAGAAACTGGGGTTGTAATTGAGCATGTATGCCTTCAATATAAAATGCTGGGCTTTGGACAATGATCAGATAAAATGCTTGTTAGTGATTCTCAGAAAAAAAAACTTTCTTATGGAAATATTTTAAAGCCATCTTGATGGTATTAATTATACAGCACCTGGAGAAAGGGAGGATTAGCAATTGGAGCTCTTTGGGGATATTAATTAGTTATCTCGCACATTCAGATATAGACTGGAAATGTTTCAGAAGAAGAGACATACATTTTTCCTTCAAAGTGTTACCATTCATGTTGCTCTGAAATCAGCAAATATTTTGTCACTGCCAGCATCTTATTGCCCCATAATATATTGGAATCAAAATCTAGCTAAAGAAATCCCTTCCACAGTCAACCTTACAATTGATCTGTAAGGATTTATTCAGAATTTTTTCATGAGGAATTGGGATGAATGAATAATTAATGAATTTAGATCTCCATTAGGGAACCAAAGTGGAGTCTCAATCACCCATGTTAAATCACTAGATTACAGTGATTCATCTCTCTCTCTCCCTCTCTCCCTCTCTCTCTCTCTCTCTCTCTCTCTCACACACACACACACACACACACACACACACAAACACACACACCCCTCATCATCATCCACAATAATATTGATTCAATTTCCTTACAATTGATTTATAAGGATTTCTTCAGATTTTTTTTTCATGAAGAATTAGGATGAATCACTAGATTACAATGATTCATCTCTCTCTCTCTCTCTCTCTCTCACACACACACACACACACACAACACCCACCCACACACCCACACCCACACCTCATCATCATCAACAATAATATTGATTCAGTTTTAAGAACAAGTAAATGAAAGAGCACGGATTTGAAAAATAGTAATTTTGGATCTCAACATTTTGAGTAAAATAAAGAAACATTCCTTTGAGAATTACAGAATAGCAATACATTCTCAGTCTTTTCATGCATAATATAATTAGGGTGGATGTTTTTCTTAAATATTAAGCCACATCTTTCTTTTCCTTTCTGTGTGATAGAAGAGAAGGATGGTGACAGTGTTAGTATGGTTTAATGATGAGCCCAAGTTTGTAATTGCTCATTTGACAAATGGATTCATAAGTAATTCCACCTTTTGAAAATCAGGTTTGGGAAACCTTTCTCCCCTACCCCTTTATTCCTCAGTAATATGTTTCTTCCTTTTTCTGTTGATTATCTTTGTTTCTCAAAATAATAAGTAATCCAAACAATTAAAATTCTGGAGAAAATGAATCAGAAATAACAAAAGATTCACAACAGCTGTAGAGATACGTATATTGTAACCTTCCTCCCCAACAGTAGCAGCTGTATAGACAAAAATAAGTAATTATTTAAAAAAAAACAGAGAGAGAAGGTCATGCTTTCCCAGCATTTTTTTAGACACAATTGAATTCACAGGGTGGAATAACACTAAAATTCAGGAAAGTTAGTGCACTCAGACTACAATTTATAAAAGAAGTAGAGGTTGAGTGTTGTTCCACTTCTGCAACTGTGTGAGGTTTTAAGTGTACTTAGAAATAAACCAAATCTAACCCAATGATTCAGCTTTCATTGTCTGAATAATATCCCCTTCAGAGTGGTCACATTCCTCAGAAAAATCTTCTTCAATCACCTTCCAAAGACCCACAATCCTGAACATAATTCCTAATTCCAGGTTCCACCAAAATCAAAAGCAAGTCCCATCATCCTGATGATGCCTTGAAGTACTCACCCATACACAGTGATGACAAATGTAATGTCTTAAAAAATCTAATACATTCAGCACTAATTACTATGAATTACTGAGTTTAAAATGACATAAAATTCCTTGTGAAAATTTAGGGAAAGCATTATGGAAAAGAAAGGGAAAGGGGGGATTCTACCAAGTCAGAGGAATATCAAATAGCTTTGTGAAAAGGGAGAAATTATTTTGCCAACAAAGTATAAAATATAATTAGGCTTGTCCCTTTCTTACTACTAAATTCATTTGGGAATGAATCTTTTAAAAACAGAATTAGAGAAAGATAGATGACTGGATTATGGGATGCTTGCCATAGCACTAAATAAGTTGGAATATCTCAGTCTCTTTGACCTCTCTTTTTGTCCTCTGTCCTCAACAACATCTAGGCAGCATCCTGTTCCTATAACATTCATACAAATGTCTTTTTGGAAAGGGGGGCTATTCACTAACAGAACATAAGTGCAATTTGATCCTCCCATCCATTTTTCACAGCCAACTAATATTTAAAAGCATAAACTTTGAAAAGGGAAATATTATATAGTAGGATTGTGCAATTCTTCAAAAGAGAACTTCAGTTGGATGTTACCATAATCGAGTCAACCTATTGAGGCTGATTTATGAATCAAACTGGGGACCGGTTTGTAAGCAACAAAAAGAAATGGGTGGCTTCCAAGCACTATGTAATCTTCTGAACCCCTTTCCATAGTCTTTTTGGTGAATTTACAGACAATATGCTACATTGCAAACACAGTGCTATAGAGAGAGAATGCTTAATGTGACTGAAGTGTTGGGCTTTCTGACACTGAGAAGTACACTGTAGCTGGCCAAAGAGTTTTATCTTCTTACTCAACTCTCTGCCTCTCAGAGCAATTTTGAGGTGGCTAGATTGATATTATTTTGGGCTTCATTCATCTGGGTATTTAGTGAGTATGATTTTATTCCTGCAAATGTTTCATTACCAAATTAGGTGACACCATCCATGGTACCAAACCAATATATGAATCAAAATATAGTTGTTGCTCAAGATTGGTACTTTCCCTAATTTTGTCATAATATTAATTTTAAAAGAAATGGAAAAAATTGTGAATAAAACTTCAGATACTATCAAAAACATGACTTCAAAGAATGTTCATGTTGTACTATATTGTTTGCTTATTTATTTATTTATTTATTTATTTATTTATTTATTTATTTATTTAGCCTTTTTTTCCCCCTCAAACCCATTCAAAGATTCTGGGCAGTTCACACCTTATAACGTAATAATCTAAATGTACATTAAGAACCACAAACCTAACCACAACAATTAAATGTAAAATTAAACAAACTAAATTATTATTATTATTATTATTATTATTATTATTATTATTATTATTATTATTATTATTATTATTATTATTATTATTATTATTATTTAAAAGCCAACTTGAAAATCATAGTAGCATTCTGTTGACTGCTTTCCTAAAATCAAAGGACTTCTGGAGGCAAGCTGCTTCAAAAAGATGGATCTATTCCCCCCCTCATGTTTTTCTGCTATTTACCATCTCTGAAAGTGCTATTGTCAGTGAATTAACTGCTTTTACTTGGAAAGTCATACCTGCAAACCTCATTCATTGACTCTGTTCTCCTATTTCATTATCATCCATCCATAAAACACTGAAATTCTTTAGCAATTTTGTTACTCATTTCCCCCCTTTCTTGTTCTTTTTCCCACGAAAATAATAACTGCTCATATTCACTTTGTACCTTTCACCTTGCAAGAGATCTTTGAATGCTTGATGGGCTCTGAAGTATAATGTAGTAGCAGCAGCAGTAGCAGCCACAGTCTAGAAAGCTGCTGTGTTAATCAGTCTTCAGACTGCTGAAATAGGCAGAAAAATCTCTCAGGAGTGATACGGTGGAAAGGATAAGAACTGGCTCATAAGTCTCTTTAAAAGCCCAATTCCCTTAAAAGGCTCATTCAATAGCTAGATTTGCCTCCTTCTTTGAATAATGAGAATTTCCAGCCACACAATAAAAGATGAGCTACAGCAGTAGACAGGAGGGTTGTGCAAATCTTCCTCAGACTTTCCTTCCAAATCAAATTGGATTGATTATTTGAACTGGATCCATTCATTTTTTTTTAATTCACTCAGTTCGACCAAATTAGATCCAAGATAGAAGACAGAATTCTTTATTGGCCAAGTGTGATTGGACACACGCAAGAAATTTGTCAATGGCGCAAAAGCTCTCAGTGTACACACAAGCAACAGGTGATAAACATAATCATATAATACAATAATCATAAATCATAGATAAAACACTCAGTTGATATACTAAACTAAAGCAATCAACATAAATCATAATAGGATATTAAATAAAAGCAACCAACATAAATCAGGAGATACAAGAAGAAGAATCATAAGAATCTAAGGAAACAGGTAATAGGAAGATGAGAAGGATAAGTAATATAACCCTATTAGGTGATTTTACATCCCAGGGCATAGACAATGTTATGGAATTAGTTGTTTAACAGAGTGCTAGCATGGGGAAAAACTGTTATGTTCCTTTTATGAACATTCACCTATCTAGTGTGTAAATTTTAGGGTTCACATATAATAAACAGGGATATTTCTTTCCAGTGTTTAAAGTCGTCAGGCATATTTGATTATTAATTACATTCTGATCCAGATTGCATTGCATGAGAAACTGACATTGTAGTATGCCAAGATTTGAAAATGGCCACAATATATTTTATTGGCACACTGGAGCTAAAAAAAAAATCCAAACATTTTAGATTAGTTGATGTCTAATCAATACCTTTAGACATTGTATTTTGACTTTTTTATAATATTCTTTTAGCAACATGACAACTGAAAGATATCTCATATATATTAGCAGACTTTAAGATACCTGCAGTTGTAGGATACTTAAGATAATAAGATATTTGAACTTCAGTTCAAAAAATTCAGTTTTATAAGGAACTAAAAAGTAAAATGAAAGTCCAGAGTAGCAATATATATTTCAAGTGAGAAATAAATAACTGGACTATACAGTTAGTACGTCCTGGTATTAAAGATGTTATACAGCTTACAATTAAAGATGAAGTTAATTGATCAGGAAATATTATTTAATATTTATTGAACTGTTTAATGGACATTTGATTTTATATGTAGATGTTGTAAGAAATTTGGTCTTATCCAGTAAATTATTGTGAATACATATTATAGTAAAGAATCTTAACGTAATGTTGAATTCTTTTTCTAAACTTGGAATTTTGTTATCTTGTGAAGAGTTTGGGTTCTGTTGAGTTTGGGGCACAACAAAGAAGATATGTTTATATACTTACAGAGAATTTTAAAGAATGCATTTGACCTACCCACAATATTTTTACCCATTTCTAAAGAAAAAAGAAATTCTTCTGAACATTTGCATCTCTAAACTCAGTGGTGGATTTTAGCCAGTTCGCACCACTTCGTCAGAACCGGTAGCTAATTTTTTATTGCCCAGGCCCAGAATGGACTTCCGGAAGCAGCAGAGAACTGGTTGTTCATATATTTGAATCCCACCACTGTCTAAACTCATGTATTATGAGTAATACAGATAAATAGAATGAGCCTCTTAACTTTAAAGAAAGCTAATATAATTCCAACTCATTTTTTTTCTTCAAGTATATCTACTTTCTTGAGCATTTTTATACTTTTTACCACATTCAGGAGTCATAAAGGCCAAGGATTTGTTTAATTCTGATCTGTATACTACTCTGAGAAGCGATTAAGGTTAAATCATCTTAATCTACACATCAGACATACAGTAGATGACTTTCTAGTCCTGATTGTTTCTGTGATCTGAAGTTCATGTTCCAATGTAGAAGAGCACACAGGAATTGTTTGTGGGAAAAGTTAGGGATAAATATCAAAGTCTCTTAAGTCCAATGCATTATGCGGCTCAATACAGCACTTATTTGTCAAGAATGAAAGCAGGTTGTATTGCTGATTAACATGCCCACTGCTTTAGAATCCAGCACAGACATGCAAACAAACAGGAAAGAAAAGTCTACCCTGTATGCAAAACTTTGACACAATCATGCTATGGGTTTGACTCTTTGGGCCATGCAAACACAGTTCAGAAAAGAATGTCCATTATACCATAAGATTATGTTGACACACAGTCAGCCAGATGTTTAGTCTGGATTTGGCATTTTTATCCACCTATTGAGTCCTTCCCCAGAGCCTGGGATAGGCAGGTGTTGTTGTTTGATGGTGCTAAGAATATTGTCTCAGGATTAAAGGTATTTCAAGTAAATCTAACTTTTGTAATTCATTAATGGTGATTTTGTCAATGCTGATGGTGTTCAAGTGGTGCTCCAGTTGTTTTGAGGATTGCACCCAAGGCGCCTATTACTATCACCGCTATCTTTGTTTTCTTTTTCCTTGTGTTTTGTGATTTTCTCCAGTTCTTTCTCTTCTGTTCTGCTGCCTCCAGGTGCTGCTGCAATGTCCACTATCCAAGCTTTTTTGTCTCTCTTATTGACAATTGTTAAGCTTGTTATCATTATTTGGCAGGTGCAAGTCTGTTTGAATTCTAAATTCCCAAAACACTCTAACTTTTTTATTTATCTATTACTTTGCCTATTTTGTGGTCTTAGCATTTCTTGCTTGCAGGAAAACGGTATTTCTTGGAGATATCCCAATGCTCCATTTTTGTTACTTGTCATGTCATTGTTAGTAGTTTGTGTGATCTTTTTGCAGCAGTTAGCTAGGTGGTCCACTGTTTCTTCAGCTTCTTTGAAGAGATGGCATTTGCTGTCTGTCTGTTGCTGGCTTGTCAATTCTGCATTCGTTCTTAAAACTTGGTCTTGGGTGGCCAACTTTCCTACTCTTAGCCATTGCCAGATTTTGTTATCTGCCTTGCCTGCTAGATTTTTTTATGTACTGGCATGTAATATTTTGCCTTGCCATATTTCTTTTCTATTTTTCATTTGGTCTTTCTTTTAGGCCACTTTGGTATACAGTAAGCTTTCTTAACTCCAGTGTATCTTATTCACTGTCCTTCAGATATCCATCCAATGTTCTTCTTTTCTTCTTCAACTGTGTGGTGTACTTGCAACATTCCACACCCACCTACACTCCTTGGTAAGTAGAGTCTGTCAATGTTGCTGAATGGGTGAAAGACATGATTCATTGTCCAATAAAGGAGAATATGTGAAGTTCAGGGTTGAAAGGAGGAGTCCTTGGTGCTTTCCAAGCTTGGTTGTTTTCTTGCAGATGTTTCATTACCCAAACTAGGTAACATCGTCAATCCTAAAACTCCTGATGATGTTACCTAATTTGGGTAATGAAAGATCTGCAAGAAAACAACCAAGCTCAGAGAGCAACAAGGACCCCTGATTCAGGGCTTTATTATTATTATACATTTAGATTTTTAGGGATGCTTTCCAAAAAGAATTTATCTTGCCTTTTAACCATACCCTTATTATGGTGATATGTTCAAATATGACTAAAGTCTTAGAGAAGATACTGGGAAGATTTTTACTGTCATGATCAGTGAACTATTATTTCATAGTCCTTTAGCTGTTTGAGTCTTGACCTTCAAGTTATACAGACCTTTGTTTCCAGCTGTAGAAGTCTGAATGTTCAGGACTGATATTAAACCATGGATGAGAGAACCTCTATTGTTTGATAGAAAAATAGGACAACAGAATGTCACAATTTGTCTGAGATAAGCACATTTTGGTGTATTGGGGAGCATGGAGGAACCATTCTCTTAATAAGGACATGAACAGAATGAAAATTGGGAGAAGAAAATGATCCCACTTTAATTATGTCACAATGATGATCAAAGGATAGCTTCCTTGTTCTTCAAGTACTCTTTGATGGCATTTTTCTCTCTCTCCTTCCTCAGCTCCATCATTCCCTGTGAGAAGTCTCACTCAATGGTGTTTCTTTTGATCAAGGATTCAATGTTGGAAGAGAGAAAAAATATCTGATTGCCATTTATGGGGATTTATATTCTTTGGCTTTAGGCACAACATTGTAATCTGTACTGTGATTCATCACAGACTACTGGCCTGGCCTGGAAGGGCATATTTCAGACACAAAGTCTGGTTCTTCTATAACAGGGGTGTCAAACTCAATTTCATTGAGGGCCGCATCAGCATTGCGGTTGCCCTCAGGGGGCCGGGTGGGTATGGCCTGGGTGGGCGTGGCCTACTGGGTGGGTGTGCTAGAGTGCGTATGGCCTACTGGGTGGGCGTGGCCAGCTCTACATCATTGCATCAAGGGTGCCTATGGGGGCCTGGGCAGGAGCGGGACAGATCTGAGGGTCTTTGGCAGAAGGAGGGTCTCTGGGCCACGGCCAAGGCAGTGGGGGCCGTTCCCTCACTGTTTCCAGGATGGCTTCATGGGCCACATGAAACCAATTCGCGGGCCGGATCCGGCCCCCGGGCCTTGTGTTTGACATGTCTGTTCTATAATATAAGCAGCATACAATGTGCAAGTTTAAAGCCATATTAAAGCAAACTACCAAATTCTCAGCTGCCATATCTAGTACCTTCTAAATCTGCAGCAAACCAAGAAACATTGTTGATGTCTGAATGTTGCAATACAGTTCACAGTTCAAAAATGTGCAACACACACATGCAAGTAAAAATAATAAATTAGGGGAAATGTTTTTATAAGCCCTCTTTTCAGTTACTTGTCTTCGTCACCACCAGCAGCAGCACCTGAAGAATTGGGAATATATATTATTGAGCATTTTCTTTCAAAAGGATGAATAAAATATTTAAGTAAACTTTTGCTGCAGGTGAGACACATCCATCACACTTCTTGTGCTAAGGATGAGTGGTACTTGTAAGAGCAAGATGCACTCTTCTTCCCAGGGGCTCTGCCATTTTCCAAAGAAATGGAAGGGAAAAAAATCAGTACCTTCTTTACTTACGAACTCACATTTGTAAAGGCTGATCAATTTGTTCCTGACTGTTGTGATTCAGGGTCAGCCTGTGGGTTCGGCAGTTGGGTCGGACGACTCAGAGGAGGAGGAGGGGGGTGTTGAAGACCTTGCTGAGGGGGTTGAAGATCTTGCTGATGAGAGCCCTCAGCCAGGCCCCTCCCACTTGGTCACCACGGAGACCCAGCTGTGTGAGCCTGACAGTGTGGATGAAGATGACCCACAGCTGGCCCTGTTCAAGGACGCCCGACGGAGGAGGCAGTCAATTAGGAGTAAACAGAGGAAGGCAATGGGGCTTCTCAGAAGGAGGCAGAGAGAAGCCACGCCCTGAACTCTATATAAGGGGAATGTGTGGGGAGGTCTGGTTTGCTGAAGGCAACCGCTTGGATAGTTCATGTTTCTTAAAGCTCCTGTTTCTTGGTTTGTCTTGTTCCGTTTGTTTTTGTGGTAATAAATTTGGCAGGCGTAATTCCAGCCTCTTGCCTTCTTGTAAAAGGGGTTGTCCCTGCCTTTTCTGCAGGGCCAGTAGCAGGCTGGTACAGAACACTGACTTCCTACTAATAAATACCTATAAAGCCCTACATGGCTTAGGTCCGGGATATTTGCAGGACCGTCTGCTGCCAGGAACAACTGCCCATCGCCGTGTGCGCTCACACAGGGAGGGCCTCCTCAGGGTGCCGTCAGCCAGACAATGTCGACTGGCGACCCCCACGGGGAGGGCCTTCTCTGTGGGGGCACCTGCCCTTTGGAATCAACTCCCTTTGGAGCTCCAGATGGCCCCGGATCTCTGTTCCTTTCGTCGCGACCTTAAAACATGGCTTTTTCAACAGGCCGACCTGGACTGATAGAAGGGAGGTTTTCTTAATTTTGTTTTATTGTGTTTTTAATTGGACTATTTATGGGATAATTTGATTTAATACCTTTTAATGTTTGTGTTTTGTGTTTTATCATTGTTAGCCGCCCTGAGTCCTTTGGGAGATAGGGCGGCATACAAATCCCATAAATAAATAAATAAATAAATAAATAAATAAATAAATAAATAAATAAATAAATAAATAAATAAATAAATAAATAAATAAATAAATAAATAAATAAATAAAAATGGTTGTCAGAAATCTGAGTGTGCAATAGAGTGGGCAGCAGTTTGTCTTTCCTTCAACAATTAGATTATATTGAGTTAGATATTATAAATAAGGAACTGATCCTCCTGTTTGCTCAGAAAAACTGAACAAGTCTGGAGGTTGAAAGGAAGTCATCTTTCTGACCCTGTAAACCTGCTCATAAATTCTACTATGCTGCATACTTCTTTACTGAAAGATAACAAGTCTGAATGCACCATATAACTCCTTTTTTAGTCATGCTAGTTAGCATTTTTATATTCTATGTTAATTATAATCACACCCTTAATCATATGAATAATCTTATTAATCATCCAGCCAAACACTTCTTCCCTAATTTTAACATTTCTAGAAATGTTATATTTTTGTCCTCCACCGTTTCTTTCTTTTACAAGGATCATTCTATCTCTAGCTCCCTATCCGTATGGTAAATCCCATCATTATTATTCCTTTAGTAAAAGGCAGACTTATGTTTTTCTTATATGTGAATCACTAAAGAAATCTTCCTTCAGGTTTCATCCAGGGACAGATGCTCCAGACCATATGGGATCCTTGCTACATCTGCTTGCTTTTCTTCAGAATTCTGCTCCATTTCAGCATTTAAAAATCTTCTCAAAGCACATTTAAATCAGCTTTAAATAGTTAATATACTATGCACTTTAATGCATACCTCCATTTTTTTTTGCAGTAGAGGTTCAATACATTGAAATGGCCAAGATATATGAGGAAACAAACAGAATTTACTTTGTTGGTATGACATCTCCAAATTATAAAATAGCTTTCTTAGTCTAGATCGATTATAGATATTTCAGCTTTAAAAAAAGAATAAATTTAAAAGAACATTCATAATGTGCTGAATTTATGATTGTGTGTTTTAAGGATGGGGATGATTTTCAGTTTCTCTAGCACTCACATCATGCTTTTCCTGGCAACCGGGGTTACATACTGTACCTATTTTGAAAATACAGCCAAGCTATTATCCAGAATCAAACCTGTGGAACATTTTGTTGTCTGGAACAATTTGATTTTCACATAACTCTGTCAGAGCTCTACTGAATATTAAACAATGAGCGATGCAGAAGCTACAGTATAAGACCCATGTTGGAAAATGCAGCCACAACCTTCTGCAACTCAGTAATTGTTCATATGCTGCACTCAAGGTGTTCAGCAACATGGCAACCCTGAAAGATAAAGCACCTCTCAGATCTACAGAGAAAACATCTTTGCATATCAGGTTACATTGACAGACATATGTTGCTGAAGCAACTTTTCTTTCTTTATCATTACTTGCTTACTTTATTTTTTTTTTATTTTAATTCCATTTATATCCCGCCCTTCTCCGAAGACTCAGGGCGGCTTACAAGCTTAGCAGTAGCCTTCATTCTATGTATATGCCTGCTTATTAGGGCTTTCACACACACCCCAAGCGGCATTATTACAAAGTCAGCTTAATTACCCCCAACAATCTGGGTCCTCATTTTACCTACCTCGGAAGGATGGAAGGCTGAGTCAACCTTGAGCCTGGTGGGATGCGAACCTGCACTAATTGCAGGCAGCTGGTGTTACTTAAGGAGGCATTAGCCCACTGCTCCACCAAGGCTCTTTATATTGAATAAGTCAAGAATATGAGACTAGGAGAGGGAAGTTGGGAATGATGGCACTGATTTGATTTCACATCATCATCTGTGGTGGCACAGTGGTTAGAATGCAATCTTGCAGGCTAACTCTGCTGACTGTTAGCAGTTTGATTCTGACAGACCCCAGGTTGACTCCATCCTTTTGAAATCAGTAAAATGAGGGCTCAGATTGTTGGGGGCAATATGCTGACTGTGTAATATATTTAGAGAAGGCTGTAAAGCGCCGTGAAGTGGTATATACGTGTAAGTACTATTGCTATTGCTGTTATTAGTCAACAAATTTGGCATGAAAATCAATATACTAAATTACATATTGAGCAGGAGATTGTAGACTAATTCTTTTTCACCAATCTATTATTTTTTAATTGACTCATTCCACCTTCCACACATAGATACATGAAAGTTGGGAGGACCCGGATACATGAGCTGATTCCCCTATACCAGGGGTCGGCAACCTCGGCTCTTTTATGACTCGTGGACTTCAACTCCCAGAATTCCTGAGCCAGCTATGCTGGCTCAGGAATTCTGGGAGTTGAAGTCCACGAGTCATAAAAGAGCCGAGGTTGCCGACCCCTGCCCTATACCAATCCATATGAAAAAGATAAAAAGGTAGCATCTTTTGTCTGTTCTCTCCACAAGTATATACATTGGATTAAGTTTCAAAAGATTTTGAAAAATTGAAAAGCAAATTATAATAACACAAAATCTTACGAGCTAGGAAGCTGATTAAACTGGCAGTCTTGACACATGAATATCTTAGCATCAGCTTGCTTCCAAAGTCTTACAGAGTAACTAATCTTTTTTATCCCAAGACTATGTATGACAGTGGACAGGTGGCTGGAAATTTCATTTCCACGATTGAAAGCTGTGGAATATAAGTCTTGAGCTATTTCAAGTTATGGTAAATAATAACAGAACAACAGAGTTGGAAGGGACCTTGGAGGTCTGCTAGTCCAAACCCCTGCTCAAGCAGGAAAGAGCTGTCTAATCTCTTCTGCAGTGATGGAATACCCACAAATTCTGAAGGCAAGCTGTTCCACTGATTAATTGTTCTCACTGGCAGGAAAATTCTCCTTATTTCTAGGTTGGCTTCTGCTCTTGATTTCTATCAATTGCTTCTTGTCCTACCTTCAGGTGCTTTGGAGAATAGGCTGACCCCCTCTCCTTTGTGGCAGCCCCTCAAGTATTGGAACACTGCTTTCATGATATGTCATGAAGGAGAATGCCAGCAGTCTCCTTCATACTTGACTCCATTAGAACAGACAAAAGAAACAAATGAAAACCAATAAAAAGAACCCCCCACTCATCCACATACCCATAGTTATCTTTTTGTCTCTGTTTCTGTGACCAGCCTATTGAATATGGCAGCTGGAGTTTGCTTCAGTGGCTTTCAAGATACTATAGAAACCCATGTCCTAGGACTGGCAACCAAGAATATGGCTATCAGAGCATAATTCACTGCAGGAAGGGCAGCCTGCAAGATTAATGAAACCAGCAAGTGAAAATTGAGAGTGACTATGAGAATAATACCAAAAAAGAATGCTCCAATATTCTGTGGGCTGCAGCAAAGCTCTTCACATACTGTGCACGGTCTCTGGAGCATATCTCTAAAAAGAGAATGCTCGATGTGCCTGATGAACAACTGTGGTATGAAAAAAGGAACATACTGTATGCTATCAGATTCTTAAATAAGTTCTCTTTTCTCTGAAATTATATCCTGTTTACAAAGGGAGTTGGGGTCTCAGAAAAAAAAAAAAACCCAAAAGGGAGAAAAATGGGTAAAATAAGTATTTTTTTGCATCTGTCCGTGGCAAGTTGACATTGTGTTTTCCTAATCCATAGATTTGCTCATGAAATGGTTTTCCTTCTTGCCTGCTATGTTGAAACTGAATCTCACGTATATCTTTTCACAGCACCACTGTGAAGTCACTGAGAGTCAAGCTGTCTCAAAATCTCAGGCATGAATGCTAATTACTGTGCTACTGTCTCGATGCTCTCTGAATGTTCTGTTAAAACTACTTTTTAATTTATACAGGGCTGCATTGCTGGATCCTTGTATTTTTTTCCCATTGTAAGTTAATTCCACAGAAAGTCAAAATGTTCTCTCTTCATTACTCTCTTTGGATGGCCTAGTAAAAAATTAATGGAATTTGGTAGAAAACAGTGCTTAATCATCAGACTAATTATATGTAAGTTCTATTTTTTCCAGTAAGAAAATGAACTTCGTATTTAGTTCTATGAGAGCAAAGAAAATATTTATACTCTAACTGATTGATTAATCACAACCAGAAATTTAGCCGTTCTTCAGAGACTCAGTGGTGGGATTCAGCTGGTTCGCAGCACTTGGCAGAACCAGTAGCTAATTTTTTATTGCCCAGGCCCAGAATGAGGTTCCAGAAGCAGCATCCACACAGAGAACCGGTTGTTCACATATTTGAATCCCACCACTGGACAGACTTCCTTTTTTTATATACTAATGTGTCTTCTGTACTTTTTGTGCATTAGTTACAAGTCCAGCCTCTTTTAAAACTTAATATGTTGAACAGACAATGCATTTTTAGTAAAGACAGATGAAGCAAACTCCTTCCATCCTATTTTGTTTTGCATATATGTTGATTTACGGTATCTGCATCGATAACATACTGCAGCATCTATGGGAAAATCCATATTTACTTTTCATGTATTTTTCTATACAAAATATATCCCGGTCTCCACAAATTTTGCATAGAGCAAGATCCTCCTCTCTCTTTATTAATCAGTCTGTCAAGGAATTGGCTAATAGCATTGTATCTCTAGAGGATGCTATATTTAGCTTCTCTAAATCAGAAAAAAAAACATCCTGTTGTGAGATGGTAGAAGACATTTGGAATGGTGAAATGCTTCCTGCATCCACTCTAGAGATTCTTCAAAAAGGATTCAAGCAGGGAGCTATATGCAGCCTGTAGGCCACCCATCACTATATGAAAATGCAGGGCTTTTTTTCTCATAGAACGCTCAGAACGGAGTTCCGGCACCTTTTTTGGATGGAACCTTGCATGGTAGGCAAGGCAGGTTGTATGACATGTGTGAGTTCCGGCACCTTTTTCTTTTACAAAAAAAGCACTGTGAAAATATCTATATCTATATGCACTGTCTTATTTCAAGAACTATATAATGCTATTTTGAGAAATAAGAATCCTGAAGGTTAACTGAGTTACAGTATACTTATTAGTCTGAGAAATGGAATCAGTTTTATGAAATGATGAAACTGAAATGCATATCTCAGACATTGCAAATAGCAAACATGTTACTATTGTTGGGAAAGACAGGATGTCATTCTCTATATTCTAGTTATTTTATAAATAAAAAAGTTTGGAATACAATATTATGGATGGATCTATGAACCTCCAGAAAGTTCCATGAGCGCTGAAACAGACTGAAGATAGCTTTATGCAGAGTTCATAACAGTATGCCATTTATATGCAGCTAAGGTACATGTCACCATGAACTCTTCAGGAAAACATTCCTAGGTACAAAATTGTATCTAAACAGACAAGTGCAAAGCCGCAATAGAAATATCAAAACTGGAAAAATGAGTCTGTAAGAGGAATAATATCCTATCTAAAACAACACAATTCCCTATTCCAAAATCCATGTGTCAATGTAAAGTTGCAGTTCATTATTAACTAAGTGGGGAATAATGACTTTACTTGAATATGAAACTGTAAATTATTAATGTTCATTTTTAGCAATAGCAATAGCACTTAGAATTATATACTGCTTCATAGTGCTTCACAGCCCTCCCTTTACATAGTCAGCATATTGTCCTCATTTTACTGACCATGGAAGGATGGATGTTTGAGTCAATCTTGAGTTGGTCAATACTGAAGGACTCGAACTCCTGGCAGTTTGAGCAGAGTTAATCTTTAATATTGCATTCTAACCACTGTGCCACCACAGCACTTGTAAGTTTTTAGGCACGTTCCCTTACTACTGCCTTTGCTAAGTTTGCTTTTCACTTTTTGAAGATGACTTATGCATACAGCTCACGGGGCAAACAGAACCCTCAGCCCAAATTATACACCTCCAGTTTATTATACATCATGAAGCTCATTATTGGTCACACTAGCAACAACTTTTCTCTCATGGCGGTTGCAGTTCCTCCTAGTAAGAAAATAAAAAAGAAGACAACATACTGCTTAGATCATGCTGATATTCTTTGTTGATTGTCTGCATTCCTACCAAATATGTTTTGATAGTGTACATCAGTATGTGAGCTCATGTTAAATATTTTTACTGTGGAGGAAAGGGCATGGACAACAAATTTTCCTGGGAAATGAAAGAAATGGTGAATTGAAAACAGCTCTGCTAAAAGTAGAGTCAATGTCCATGGCTGAATGAAGACCCAGTGTGTAGACTCTCTCTTTGTAATTCCACTCTGGACAAAGAGAGGTCTTGAGATCTCCATATGTGTTCCATACATTTTGTGAGGAGAGCACAAGATAGTAGTCTCTGGTGCTTTTAGAGCTCTGGCAGATAAGAGAAAGACATCTTTTTGCTCAAACCATGGTCAGTGTCTTCAAAAAGATCCAGGGTTTGCCTACCTCCTGGATTTTATTTATTTTATATAGCAGCCCATCTCACAAAAAGTGACTCTGGGTGGCATACAGCAAAATAAAAGAATAAAAACATTGAACATGTTAAACACAGTCATAAACACACACAAAACAACAACAACAACAACAACAACACACAAGAGATTCAATCACCAAAGAAGCCACCTTAAAAATCAAACTGGTCCCCTGAGACTCACTAGGACTAGGTCTTGATGAACGTCCAGAAAATAAAGTTTTTGCTTGTTAACTGCTTTTTAACTATAGGTTTGGATTACAGCTCTTCATGATTTCCTTCTATTGTTAACAAAAAACTTTTAAATTCAAGTTTAAAAACAGGAAAGAAAAGCTTCTAAAATAAACAGCAAAAGGGGGATTAGAATTTTGGTTTTGCAAAGTTACAAGTGAACTAAGGATCAAATGAATTTGAAATGATTTTTTTGAATTAACTGTAAGAATCTTTCCTATGGGAAAATGCTTTGCTTTGGAATTTTCTTAAGGGATAATAGGATAATGAGATGAGACTTGGACATTACAGGTGCCTAGAAGAAACTAAAGTTTACAATTAAAGAAGAACACTTAAATTTGACTTACTAATATACTGTAGAGTAAAGCATATTGAATGATATTTTTGAACAACTGACTCAGATGTTAATTTTAATAATGTCTATCTCTAAGACACTTTCAAATGAAGTTTTGAAAGAGGAACAAATTATATCTGTCAAGATAGAGACTGAAGTGTATTTAAAAATGTTAGGTAACAAGAATGATATGGAAAAAGCTGCTACATTGGACAGAGAAAAGAAGCTAGCTGATGTCTGAATAATTAAAAGGAAATACAAATAATAAATGAATCATTTGTTTTATTTTAAGAGAAGAAAGGTTACTATAATTGTTTATGCTTCTGATGAAAAGGGAAGATATTTCTTTATAGACCTTTCCTTTTTATTTACTATATTATTATTATTTTTCTTTTTTTCTCTTTTTTTCCCTTTTCTGCACTTTCTATTTTTATTATTTTTTAGTTTGTAATTTTTTTGTAGTTTTTAGGTTTCATCTTTTTAATTGTAATCCTTAAGAGCTGTGGTGGAGCAGTGGTTAGAATGCAGTGCTGCAGGCGAATTCTGCTGACTGCCAGCAGTTCAGTCCTGACCAAATCAAGGTTGACTCAGCCTTCCATCCTTCCAAGGTCAGTAAAATGAAGACTCAGATGGTTGGGGCCAATATGCTGACACTGTGAAGCACTAGGTAAAGCTGTATGAAGCAGTGTGTATAAGTCTAAATGCTATTGCTATTAATAAAATATCTATGAAAAAAAGAACATAAACTTTCCCATTCCACCTTTATCCATGTTTTGGGGATCAGATGATGGGTAGAAGAAGGATAGCATGAAATTTGATGTGATTGGGAAGTATGCAGTTCCTTGACATATCTTATTATTATTAATGGGGATATCCATCAAAAAAGCAAATTTAGCCTGCAAAGCAAACTATTCTGAACAGCTCTATTGCATTTCAGCACTCCCTGCAATGCAGCAGATAAAGATCAAAACTTTTCAGGAGAAGAGGCAAATAAGAACAATGGGGGTACCCAGTTCCAGTTAGATTGAGATACCCAAGGCAAAAAAACTGACCTGACTTTGAATGATTTGAATGACATCTCACAGGCTTCTTTAATTAAGGTATGTGCTTTTTAAAATGTTCAACAGGGTATTATAGAAGATATGTGTATATGTGTGTGTTTCTATAGCTCTTCCTCTGTTAAATAAAATAAATAAATAAAGTTCTTCCACTTCCTCTGATTTCTTGCCAGCTGGAATAAAGTACACCCTGCAGCTAAGGCTCTTCTCATTTATTTTGGCTGAGTTTGCACCTTTGAAGAACTGGGGGAGAGTTTGTCTTGCAGAAATAATTCAGAAACAGTTGAACACGAATCTGCCTACCCAGGTCTCTAGAAGTGACAATAGATTTGCATCTTTGCACATTTGGGTCCATAGCCCACTCCAGTGTTGTTGTTGTTTTTGTTGTTGTTGTTGTTTTTCAGAGGAGGATCTAACAAATTCCAAAAATAAAAGAACTGAGAAACATAAGATATACACCTGGGCTAAATAATTGCACAGCTTCATTTATCTGTGTTTGCTTGTGAAATTGCTTGTTGTTTATGGTTGGCCATTGTGAAGGGCAGATTGCTACATGGACTGCTGGTGTGATTCAGTGCAGTTCCTTTGAAGTGTGGATACATCACAAAGTGCTTCTGTAAAATACAAGGCCTGGAATTTAGTGGCTGAGAAACAGTTTCCCACACATACAGTTTCAGAGGCTAACATTGGTATTTTCAGCTATGAAAATAGCCTCTCCCTCTGATCAGCAGGAGATTAGTTTTTCTGGATGCAAGGCTGATCCAGATGGACCATTTTAGACACTAGAAAAATATATAACACCTTGGTAAGACCACATTTGGAATACTGCATCCAGTTTTAGTTGCCACAAGGTAAAAAAAAAGATGTTGAGACTCTAGAAAGAGTGCAGAAAACAGCAACAAAGATGATTAGGGGACTGGGGCTAAAACATAAGAATGGTTGCTGGAATTGGGTATGTCTGGTTTAATGAAAAGAAGGACTAGGGTTGACTTGATAGCAGGGTTCCAATATCTCAGGGGTTGCCACAAAGAAGAGGGAATCAATCTATTCTCCAAAGCTCCTGAAGGCAGGACAAGAAGCAATGGATGGAAACTAATCAAGGGGAGAAGCAACTTAGAACTAAGGACAAATTTCCTGACAGTTAGAACAATTAATCAGTGGAACAATATTCCTCCAGAAGTTGTGGATGCTCAATCACTGGAGGTTTGCAAAGAGAGATTGGACAGCCATTTGTCCAGAATGGTATAGGGTCTCCTGCCTGAGCAGGGAGTTGGACTAGAAGACCTCCTAGGTCCCTTCCAATTCTGTTATTCTGTTCTGACTTTTGTATCATCCCTAAGGTCACATGATTAAACTTTAGGTGCTTGATACCAGCATGTATTTATGCAATGTGGTCGTAAAGCATGATGACACATAACCTCATTGCTTAGCAACAAAAATCCTGGTAGTCCCTGTAGCCACTGTTAAGCAAGTTCATTAAGCAAGAACCTCCTTGTGACATGCAACTGGCTTCCAACAAGCAAAGTCAATAGGGAAGCTAATGTGTGTAGATGCTGAGATGGCTGGAACTTCAAGGACCAGTACTTTTCATTCAACACCTTTGTAACTTCAAATAGTTGTTGAGTGAATGGTGATTGACCACTGTCTATAAACACACACATACTTTCAAACCTAGGTCAAATCATCATGTTTCTGATGTTCTGCTGACCTCTTTCAGATTGGTCACCAATTAGTAAAAATAGAACATTCTGACTGTTCCTGGTTTCAACTGAAAGAAAGTCACTTGTCTGAGATGGTATAGGTTCTCCTGCTTGAGCAGGGAACTGGACTAGAAGACCTCCAAGGTTCCTTCCAGATTCCTATTCTATTCTGTTCTATTCTGTTCTATTCTATTCTATTCTATTCTATTCTATTCTATTCTATTCTATTCTATTCTATTCTATTCTATTCTATTCTATTCTATTCTATTCTATTCTATTCTATTCTATTCTAAAATTTACAAGTATCCTACACTGATATATAAGAGGAATATGACAATGTTGGCTTGTGTTATCTTTCTTTTTTCCTCTTCTACATTTTTCAGTATTTTGCCTTCCCTTCCACCTTTGCCTTTTCCTAGCTGCCATTGCCACTGAAGATGTCAACATAAGCTTTCACCAAGGAAAATCCTTATTCCTGGTTTTTCCCTATTGAATTCAAAGCAAACAACCCCATTTTGTTCCATATACTGTATGATAAATATGGGCAACTAGAAAAAGAATTCTTTCATCTAGGGAATGTTCTTCATATTCTTATTAATTATCAATTTCTCACTCTCAAGAGACACAGACAGGAAGTTCTAAGGATCAGATACATTAGAATTCACAGAAAGAATTTAGGATAGAGGTGTCATGTCAATGCATAATTACCTTCTGGGATTTAACCTGCACATTTAATTCCTTACATTTTTGCCAGTTGGGCATATCAGTATTTCGTATCTCTCTCTTTGATTCAAGGAGATTATATCCCAAAATCTCAAATATAACAAAATTATGTAATAGATATGGGGTTTTGTTTGTATATTTCCTCACTCACCATTAGGCACAAGGCACAAGTCACAATAAATTATCAAATGGAATTGAGAACAGCTCTCCCTTCATTTAAGTAATGTTGAATGCTAAACTTTGTTCTACCAGTAGATATATGGTTTGGGGAGCAGGAAAGCACTTTAGGGAAAAGATCAGCCTTTGATATTCAGTTAAGAATGAAGTAAAAGCTTATCCCAAAGATGCTTTTTCACAAGGCAACTGGACTTTCCTGTTAACAAGAAAGTCCAGTTACCTCGTGAAAAAGCTTCTTTGGGACAACTATGACCTGGATGACTGAGAATCTCCATAGAAGTAAAAGCTTGTGGTAAAAGAGGGTTCTAGGTGCAGAGTAAACTGATACATAATGCATAATAATGCAGCATCAGTGTTTATGCTGATTAGAACCTATTACAGATAGTCCTCAATTTAAAATCCTTCAATTAATGACCATTTGAAATTAAACTGGCACTGAAAAAAGTGACTTACAACCAGTGCTTGCATATGTCATATGCATATGCATACCATAGGTCAAAGTTCCCAAATGTTTCTAGCTTTGTGGACCAGCAGGGGTAGGAGAGGGGATGGTTCCATATGAGTGGCCGACAAGCATGTCAGCACATGCATGCAACTCCATTTGCATGAAAGTTGTGCATGCATGCCTACGTGCAAATGGAACATGCACACATGTGCTCGCTGGCTGCTTGCACAAGTGAGGATGCAGGGGCACTTGCTGGCTGCTACTGCTGCCCAGTTGTAATCCCCTCATGGCCCATAGCTGTCCATAGGTTGGTGACCCCTGCCATAGAAAGTACCTGGCTTGGTGGTAGTAACTGTGAGATGGATCTTGGAATCCTAGTGGACAATCACTTAAATATGAGCC
This sequence comes from Vipera ursinii, assembly GCF_947247035.1. Taxonomy (NCBI): domain Eukaryota; kingdom Metazoa; phylum Chordata; class Lepidosauria; order Squamata; family Viperidae; genus Vipera; species Vipera ursinii. The sequence goes on from NC_139512.1 coordinate 299,492,634, forward strand.
AGCAGTGTGCTGCAGCTGCCAAAAATGTCAACGTAGTTCTAGGGTGCATCAACAGAGGAATGGTATCTAGATCAGGTGAAGTGTTTGTACCACTTTATAATATCTTGTACCACTTTATAACACTTAGAATACTGCATCCAGTTTTGGTCGCCATGATGTAAAAAAGATGTTGAGACTCCAGAAAGAGTATAGAGAAGAGCAACAAAGATGATTAGAGGACTGGAGGCTAAAACGTATGAAGAACAATTACAAGAATTGGTATGTCTAGTTTAATTAAAAGAAGGACTACCATCGGAGTGACATGATAGCAGTGTTCCAGTATCTCAGGGGTTGCCACAAAGAAGAGGGGGGTCATATATTCTTTAAAGCACATGAAGGTAGGACAAGAAACAATGGATAAAAACTAATCAAGGAGTCAAGCAACTTAGAACTAAGGAGAAATTTCCTGAGAGTGAGAACAATAAACCAGTGGATAAACTTGCCTTCATAAATTGTGAATGCTCCATCACTGGAGTTTTTCAAGAAGAGATTGGACAGCCATTTGTTCAGAATGATATAGGGTCTCCTGCCTGAGCAAGGGTTGGACTATATGACCTCTGAATTCCCTTTCCAACTCTGTTATTCTCTTATTCTGTTCTGTTATGACTGTTGCATCACCCTTATGGTCACATGATTAAAATTTGGGTACTTGATACCAGCATGTATTTCTGACAGTTGCAGCATTCTGGGTCATTTGCAACTTTCCCAGCTGTCTTCTGACAGGCAAAGTCTATGAGGGAAGCTGATTTCATTTAATGAGTCATTTAATACCGTAGATGCAGTGATTCACTTAACTGTGGCAAAAAACACACATTAAAATTGGGCACAACTCATTTAACAACCACCTTGATTAACATCAGAAATTCTGGTGCCAACTGTGGTTGTAAGTTGAAAACTATCCACAGCCCACCCCTAGTTAGAAAATGTATGTTATTTATGGAAAAGTTCTGATATAATCCTATTAAAGGACCCGCTTGCATTCCACCTGTATGCTTTTTAACAAAGGCATCCAGTGTGTTTGTATGTATAACAAGGTGGTCGCTGTGACCACATAACTAATATCCCTTTTATGTGTATCTCCCTCTTTGGATAAGCCTGATTTCTAAGGAACTCTGTAAGCCAAAACAATCATATAACAGCTACACAGACGAGGAAATCAACCTAATATTGTATGTAACTTATGCTGCTGCTTCCTAAACTGAACATTGATATCATATGGCTGAGAGATAACATAGAGGGATCGATGCACTACATCAAGCACCTGTACCCCCTGTGGAAAAGGCATTTTGTTGCCAGAGCTTGGAAGACAAAACACAACCTTGCTATTGTTGTGTCAAGAATTAGCAGTGGGAGAAACAGAGGAGAAATAAGTCAGCCCTACTATATTAAAACAGTTGACATACCTTCTCTATGAGAGATTAATGTAGTTTTTTAAAAGCTTATTTCCAAGACTTAAAGAGTCTTCTTCCAATTCCATGTGTTCTCCCACAGGCCGTTTCCAAGCTGTATCTACATTCATCTACAGGGTATTCTTTTGGTGATTTCTTTTTTTTTTTCCACAGAGAATTTTTATTTACATTTTTCTGAATTACTCTCTCTAAAGAAGATATTGCTGAGTGTATTCATTTTAAATGCATACCTTAATATATTTCTTTTTGAACATGAGTCATTACTTTTGGAGAAGAATAAAATTCAGTTAACAGGTATGTTCTGGGCTGCGCATACTAGCAGCCCTGCACATAATTAGTTTGTATGAAAAATAACAAGATTGCTGCATCCAAAAAATGTTCCACAGTAACAACTTAGATAACATAGCTAGCTCTGTGTATTAGGCATCAATATGAAAAAGTAAAGGCTCCTGTTCATGAATGGAAATATTTACGTTGTAATGAGAAGGCTAAGAATAATGGGGCACAGTGGCTCAGCTGTTAAAGATGCTGAGCTGTTAAAGATGCTGACAGCCTTGGTTTGAGATGGGGTGAGCTCCTGTTATTTGCCCCAGCCCCTGCCCACATAGCAGTTCAAAGGCAAGTAGATAAAATAGGTACCATTTTGGGGGGAAGGTAACAGTTCTGTACGCTCTGGCATATAGTCATGCTGGCCACATGACCATAGAAATATCTTTGGATAACATTGGTTTCCTCAGCTAAGAAATGGAGATGAACACTGCCCCCTAAATTCAGACATGACTAGAAGGGGGAAACCCTTACCTTTACTGAGGGTAATGTGGATTGAGAATAATGAAGTTAAGCATAATGCATTTCTAACATGAACAAACACCAGATGTGATTAAAAGCTTCTGCCAAGAATTTCCTATTTGATAAAACCTCTACTTTCAGTCCAGATTCCAATTTTTTTTTAGAGAAGTAACCTCAACGTATAAAGAGAGCCCATATTTTTCGATTAAAAATGTTGAGAACAAAGAACTGTATGAAATGAAGTCATTTTATGGGCCATTTTTTTTTAATTTATTCATTTTTGAATACCTCGTTTCCCTGAAAATAATCATTCTCAAGATATCTTTGAAACCTTCTGACAACACTCTAGTCTTTTAGTAACCCTTCAAGGCACTTCATACTATCAGTTAGGAAATGATTCTAGGACAGAAACACTTGCAGATGCTAGCATTATTTCCCAAATGATAAGCAAGTATGTTATTTCCTTCTGCCTAAAAAGAATTTCTAGGACCAATAAGAACAATAAAAACAAAACCAGCAAAGGAGTGGGCAGTAAGGAACTGTATGGCCAAGGTAAATCCTTGCTGTTCACATGACCACAGAAATTATCTTCGGACAACACTGGCTCCCTCAGCCAAAAACGGAGATGAGCGCTGTGCCCTGGAGTCAGACACCACTGACAGTGAAACCTTTACCTTTTTACAAGCAAAGTCAGTTTTGCTTGTAATGGGTTCTCCTTTAATCAACCGTTTTCTTGTACATGGGATGAATTTTTCAGCCATACCATTTTTTCCCTGTGTTAAAAATTAAGCTTTCCCAAACATCTGCAAAGTGGTTGAGACAAGATAAAGAATCTTTTAAAATGTCAAGACCCCAAATGATCTTTGTACTTCCTTTGCTTGCTTTTATGACAGAATAAAGTTATGTGGTTCCTTTTTAACTCTTAGAACTGCACACACACAAACACACTATCATCACCGTTGCTGAATCAGATGACTGAAGAGTATTTCTTTCTCAGCTTGACGCCTTCCAAATGTGATGGGCCACAATTCTCTTTAACCTCCGCCAAACATCATAAAGGCCACCCCATAATTAGATTTCAGTATGTTTCAACACTTAAAGCATTCAGTGTGATAGGACTTTGTGAATGTGGATGGAAAAACCAAATGCAATCAGGTCTGTCAGCTTTAGCTTTGCAGCCTGAATTTGAGAGTGAAGAATTAGTCATCTTTGTATGTGAAAAACAATGCAACAAAAGTACCAAGATATCAAGTGCGACCATAGGCCTCTCTGAGCCAGCTTTCTCGTTCCATTGTAGCAAATGAAAAGTTGCCAAAGGCTTAAAAGCTGGGCACTTGGGTGTGAAAGTGCCTTCTTGCTTGTGTTACCATTTTGTTCACTCTCTTATTCTAACAGGAAATAAAAGACCAGTGCTTCACTCTTCCAAACAGATATTCAAATATGCTTCTTTCATATTTTCTCTCCCTTGTTATTGTCACTTCAACACAATATGACTTCACATATGCTTAGCACAATAGGTGTATTTACAATGAGTCCTTGCTCATGATTACTAGCTAGTGGAACTCTGAAGCCCAGGTTCTGGGAACCCTCCCATTTGCAACAGAGCAGGGCTGAATCAAATAGCTTATTTATTCTGAAGTTGTTTGGCTTCTAATTTGGATCTTCTCAGACAATATTTGGAGACCATAGCTCATTACTCGTCGCCAGGTTTCTTCTGTCTCCTGTTTCACCAATAGGCTTTATGCTCTTGGACTTTCTGCTGGCTTGAGATACCAGGTAACTCCATGTTGTCTTTGTCAGCATTGGATTGGAACAGAACATTACCCCTTCCAAAAACATAGAATAATATTATTATTGAATAATTATTATAGAATAACACTTATTCCAGTGTGGTGAAAAGGGGGCAATAGCAAATATTTCAGGAGAAAAGGGGGGGAGAGTTAATAGCAGCTGCCTTTGAAGTGACCTTGAAGCTACAGCTAGGACACAACCTGGTGGTTAGCAAGTAACCTGCTACTGTAGAATACAGGTAGTTGCTGTCTTACAACAATTCATTTAGTGACCATTCAATGTTACAACAGCACTGAAAAAAGAGATTTATGACGGTTTTTCAAATTTAACAAACATGTTATTTTTAATTACTATTTTTAAGCTTTCTGAAGATTGATGAAATTAATAGTTTGTGTTGATGTCAAGTGCACTGACTTGAATCTAGCCAAAGGATGATATAAACATGTTGAAAATGTTTATAGGAAAATTGATTGTGTCCGTAAGTTGAGGAAAAATAGGAAAAAAAATATTTTGCTTGCCTTTGAATCTTTCATAGGAACTTTAAACTCAGTACTAGGAGTTATGCACTGTGTTACCAACATTTTCCCATTACTTTTCTTATGGTGCCTTTAAGCAGCTTAAAAACCTTACCTTGATTAAAAGAAATTAAAAGTTGAAAGGCTAAATAAAGTTGCAACATTCCCATTTCCTTTAGGCATACTATTTTCACCTATTAACAGTCAGTACAAGTCTCCAGACAACAGTTGGTATGGATCAACTGGCTAAGTTTTTTAAAGCTGTGATGAACCATAAGGGAGCAAATCCAACAAATAAAATTCTGATGCATTAAACTAACTGAATTATTCACTTATTTCAAAATTAGACTGTTAATATCCATTCAGTGAAGAAAGCAATCATTTTGAGGAGAGATCACTCTCAGGTTTGAATAGCATCAGACGTGCAATTTAGGGAGGGCCACTTTCTTGAAAATTACAACCACAAGTAGAAGTGACAGTTAATCACACTACTTCATTACCTAGGGTTGTTTCACATGCCCTGGAAGCATCATTTCCCGAAGCACTCGTTTTAGAAACCAAAACTCAAATTGAAGCAAAATTTGAAATTTCTTTTCACCTTATGTTCTGAGTCACACAAATTTTTGCAAGGAAAGTTCTCTGGCCTATCCTTTGGCCAAATAGCAAAGTCACAACTAGCTCTGGCCAAAAAAGATGTAGGAGGACTACTCTTTCCTTCTTCAAAATTTCTCTCTTCTAACTTTCTTGCAATTCATTTTTTTGTATGCTTTGTTAGCTATTAAACCCAGTGACCAGGCTTCCCTCTGTCTCTCTCTTATTGATGTGTATTGCCTTAGGCTTTAGAAGAAGGAAAACATGATGGGAGATCCATATGACCACAGTTTCATTCAGGGATATACCCTAGATCTGAAACAAAGGAAGGAGCAAGAAGAACTATGGATTTGCAGATCAAAACTCTTCCCATTTTGCTTTCTGTCCAACTTCCAACAAAACATTTTTTTCACAATTAGTCAGTTTCAGGGATAGATGAGTTGGGATTAGATATTGAATTTCATTTTTGAGGTTGGATCTCTGTCTCTAAAGTGTAGTCCTTCATTTATAACCATTCATTTAGTGAACATTCAAAGTTACAGCAATGCTGAAAAAACTTAACACTGCCTTGCACTTATGACTGACATAGTATCTTCAGGGTCACATCATAAAAAAATGGGGCATTTGGCAATCAGTATGTGTTTACAATGGTTACACCTTCCCAGGGCCACTTATGACTTTCCAGTTGGCTTCTGACTACTGAAGTCAATGGGAGAAGCTGGATTTGCTTAATGACTGTAATCTGCTTAACAACTATAGTGATTTACTTAATGACCATAGCAAAAAAAAGTAATAGCCTGGGATGCAATTCTCTTATGACTGCTTTGCTTAACAACAAACATTCCAGTCCTAAATATGGACATAAGTCAATGAACACCTGTACTTCTTTCTTAAAGAAAGCAAATAATCATACCTTTAATACATTCAGCCCCACTAGGTAGACCAGGGTTGGAAATTACAGAAAATCCATAATATAAGTTAGGATGTACTCAAAAAGATAACATGCCCAAAGTTACCTAACGGATTTCAAGGGCTGAGGGAGCTCTTGAGCTTGCATATCTCCAGTGCTAGTCCTAAATATAAGCATGTAAGTGCTGCTTGAGTAGGGTCCACATCCTGCTACACATCCTCCCCATGAATAATTTTCCTTGTTGCCTTCTAGGAGGAGGCTTCTGGTATCCAAAGCAGAATGTCTAGATTCAGTCACAGGTTTGTTCCATATGGTATCAAACTTGTGAATTCTCATGTTTCCTCTTTACAGTATGTATTCAAAATGGACAGTAAAAATGGACACATATATATGTTTGTGTGTGTGTATGTACATATATAGCATGGGTACATACATGCATGCGTGTGTGTGTGTGTGTGTATACTCTCTCTCACACACACACATACACACACACACTCTTTCTTTTGAGAGCGGCAACAGGATTTCATTTTTAATGTGTGCCAGTGTGCTTACAATAAAAAAAGTGATAGTAAAGATTATCTTATCTCATCTATGTTAACCATTACATAATCCTGTCTCTGCATGGATTCCAGACAAAGGAGTTCAAATGGGGACAATGTTACTATAGGTACTGTAGGGGTGAGTAACCTTGGCATGTGAAATCACATTATATGGTATAGTATCTGCTTGGTATGGAGCTTAGTCTGTTTGTGAATTTCTACCTTGGTTTTACTGAAGGAATGAGGTTCTGGACCTAAGAGTTGTTCAACTACAGCTAAATCAGCCTAGAAAGCAGGAGGCTTTCTCCCCACTTAATAATAAATAATCCAACAATGAAAAGAGTTTTACAATGGACCTAAAAGTAAAATTAAAGAAACAATTCAAGATACAGAAACTACCCAACACATTCTTTCCTTTTCCAAAGTTCCTTCCCACTGATTTTCCTGGACTCCTTTTAAAATTTGCACTAATATTCCTGTCTTATTATTCTTAAAACATCATAAATAAACCTTAGTGTTAGGAAAATTCCCCACCCACACCACTGACATTCTATCTAAGGCTTCTGTTTTATTTGAAAAAGCAAGAGATGAAAACAATGGAGAACTGTGCATCTTAAACCTCAGAAGATGTAATGGTATGTGGGAAAGAGCTTGGGAGTCAGGGCAAAGAAATGAGCCAAGGGGATTGTCAGATAAAAGGCATAAGAGCCTACAGCAGGAATGTGGACTGGACATGAGGCTCAGAAGAGATCCTTCCTTGTCTTCTCTACTTCATAAGACTGACATAGTGCCTCTATGTTTTCTGGAAAGCATCGCTATTTTTTAAAGTGGCTTTATTAGGCTGAACATTGGCACATAATTTTCTCCTTTGAAGGGAAGAGAAAGAAGGGAACACAGTCTTCTGATAGTAAGAGTAAAACAGGATTCTAATCTTGAGGCTAACCTGTCTTACTTGCTTTGGTATTACTTAAGTAGTGGTAAGCGAACCAAAAAGACACTATGTCACAATGATAGACACAGGGGACCTAAGCACAGCAGAAGATCCAGATATTAATTCCATCCCCAATCTATTCTAACAACTCTATGACAATCTTAATCTGTTCATGATGCAAGGAGGAACAAATTATATTTTGCTTTGCCAGCAAAATCACACTTTCCCCCCAAAAGTTTAAATCAAGTGGTGCCACATTAATACAGAGGACAATATGCTTTCTGTATTAACAAGAGAATGAAATATTCATGTTAATCATTTGACCGATGCAAATTCACCTGTGTCCTAGCTGTGTTGTCAATACTATGATTATAATGATGGACACTGCTTATGCACATTTACTGTGTCTTTTCTCAGCTAACGAGATGAAGCTATAGATCTTCCTAGATCAGAATAATAGTTCATGCATCTCAAAAAGTGCAATTATCTGCAAAAGCTTTTGCCCTAACTAAGCTGTTAGTCTTTTAGAGAACACAAGATTTTTATTTTTGCTAAACAGCTTTAGATTATATGATTCTCCTTGTTGCAGAAAAGCCACGACAAAAAAATTGGAAGGCACCTGATAGCATTTTTGTTGTTGTTGCACCTGATGAAAGGAGCTGCAAAGGCTTATGCTTTTTAATAAAATTTCTTAGTCAAAAAAGGTGCTATCTGGCTCCTTCTGATGAGTCTCTCTGGACATTTTTGTAATACGCTGCCTCTAGGCAGCTAAATCAGCCAGGTCAGTAAACTGAATGACCATTGAAACATAACCTGAAGGAAAATCCTGCCTCCACTCCAAGCTTAATTTGTTTCAAAGAACATTATCAGCCATATAAAATAACAAATACAAGAAAGAATTTCCCCCTTAGCTTTTGGGATTATATCTACAAAGACCTGTGCTTCCTTTTTTTTTAATTCAATGTTTTATTCAACATGTAAATAACATCTCAGAATCTATTTAGGAAGCCAAAAAATGGGAAATGTTAGTGAAATTAAGGGAAGGCAACTTTAGCAAGAAAAAAATAATAATGGAAATTTACAGTGCTTTAGTTTTAGATGTCTGGAGTTTGAGATGTCAGTCCTCCTATAGTTAAGTACTGTATGGCAATGGGAAAGACATCAGCAGCACAGTGGTCTTTTATGGTTTCATATGAGAAAAGTTCTCAGTTTTTTAGTGTTAGTATGAACTGATGAGACTAATCAATCAGCATTTTATTTGGGGGAGCAATTGACTCATCAGTGAATAATTAAAATATATAGCTATGTGAAGTGTTGGAAACATTAACCTACATCCGTGGTGGTGAACCTATGGCACACGTTCCACAGGTGGCACGCAGAGCCCTCTCTGTGGGCATGCACACTGTCACCCCAGTCTTAGGTCTTCAGCTGGGTTTTATAAAAACTTTTCATTTTAGGCCTCCACTGCCGTGTGCAAAAAAAAAGGTTCAATTAATCAATCAATTTCAACTTCTCACAAAAAAAAAAGATTTTGCAAAGTTGGAATTGATTGAACTTTTTAGTCCCATCCAGTCTGCTGTTACCACCACAGCCACGTCCACCCAATGGGCCACGCCCACCCAATGGGCCACACCCACCCAATGGGCCATGCCCACCCAGCACCCAACGATACATAAGTGGGTTTGGGATTGCAGCTTGGGCACTCGGTCTCTAAAAGGTTCGCCATCACTGACCTACATCATTTGGCTATTATGTGTTGGTTGCTCCATATTAGTTGGATATGGTCAGTTACATTTTAATAAGAGATTAGATCTGAAAATATTAATTCTTGATAAACTGGATCTCTTAAATTTGGACTTTATCTATTTATTAAGAACTTCAGATCTGTCATGCCCAAATTGTTATAAACTATTGCTGCATATTCCTGGAAAAATATGTGTATACCAGATACCACAGCATAGTTTGATGAAATGTGTGTTCTCTTGGCTTTGAACTGAGAAAGCAAATAATATAATTTCTAGAATGAAAGCCTGAATTAAAAGCTGAACTGTATTATCTTTCAAGCATATTTAATTGTTGTATTTCATATAGTTAGTATGTCTCTCTATATATTTTGTAATTTTTTTCCCTTTGTTTTGTTTCTGGTTGTATGAAAACAAACAAACAAACAAATTATTGCTACCTGATCACGATCAGTCTCTGTACGCATCAATTTTCATGTCAGCAGTGTCCATGGAGAGAATTTCAAAATAAATAAGCTCGTGGTCACAATGTATGATTGAAGTTCTGCCCCTTACACACTTGTGTCAACATTGCATTCACATTTCATGGGTCTATCTTTGCCCATTGCAATGTTAATTGCACATAGGGGCTAGCCATTTAAAACAAACTCATGCACTTTCATGTAAAGGTAGGTAAAGGTAGTAAACTCAATTACCATCCAAAATCTGTGCTTCTCAGGCCATGCAATTCTCTAAGAAACAAACGTATATAAATCCCTTCAACAATTTCTCCAGTTATAGCATTTTCTGAATCTCCTGCCACTCATGTTTAACAGTCTTTCTATTTTCCCTTAAGGTGGAGTTCTGTCTAATGTGACTTTCCAATCTACTAAGAATGGAGAATCTGCAATGAAAATGCTAAGGGGAAAGGAATTTACAGTAAAAGGCAATATGAAAATATCTTCAGCCAGCTAGCAAGCTGATTAGAATGCAGTTCACTTATACCACTCTTTCTTAATCTAGACAGATGTTTTGTTTGTCCAAAATCCATAAACTGAGTTTTAATCTCTTTACCATCAATGGGGACAGGTAAAGCCTCTGCTAAAAGGAAGGAATACTAACAAGTTCTCTCATTTTTGTACAATTCATGGCTATGTTATTTCTCCTAAAATATTTGTGCATATTGTTTATAATTTTAAAACCAAAAACAACTGATCTCTGCAAGTAGGAAAAATATAATCAACAAAACAGAACTGAAATATCCTTGCATACTGGTAAAAAATATAAAGGAAAATGGGATGCAAATAACTATTTCATCATGGAGTTATTACAATTAAATTGAAAACAGAATGTCTTCAATAGGCCAAACCTCCCAACATTTCATAAATACAAACAGAAAGATGTTTGCTTATTCCTGTACCAGGGTTTGAACTTTTTCTCTGCATTGTCCATGACATAAGAAAGAGTTTGTGACTGTTGATTTCAAAGTTAAGAAAATATTTGCAAGCGTGGCTTGTGGAGGGACTATTTATGAGAAGGATAACAGAATGTTATGAAAACATTGGATTAATGAAAGAACAACCAGAGGTAACAGCCTATAGAGTCTCAGTCAACCCAAATGGTTGTCCCAAATGTGCTTTTTCAAAAGACAACTGGACTTTCTTACTTTTTTTCTTAAAGATGTTTCGCTTCTCATCCAAGAAGCTTCTTCAGTTCTGACTGAATGTTGGGGAATGGAAGGATTTATAGATTCATATAAATCCTTCTATTCTGCATCGTTCAGTCAGAACTGAAGAAGCTTCTTGAATGAGAAGTGAAACACGTTCAAGAAAAAAGTCCAGTTGCTTTTTGAAAAAGCACATTTGGGACAACCAGAGGTAACATTTGGCTAGTGATTGCATAAGTTCTAACAAAGAGACAGTGACTCGATGTCTCCTATTTACCAGCAGTCAGTAGTTATAGTTTAGCAGGCTATTGGACTCCAGTGATTCCCCACCCCTGTAGTAGCAGAGCATCTAAAACACGGGTCTTCAAACTATGCTGGCTGAGGAATTCTGGGAGTTGAAGTCCACAAGTCATAAAAGGGCCAAGTTTGAAGACTCCTGATCTAAAACAACCATTACATCTAAAACTGGATCAAGAAGTCCATTGTGTGGTCTCAACATGTGAAGTCTACTGGGGTTTGGAGGGTAGTGTTGTTTTTTTTTAGTTAGCTTCCTTACAAGTCACTTTTCTAAATCACTAGAACTGTAGTCCAAATTTACTGTTATGTACTGGGCTCTTAAAGAATACCACGTGGGTTGCTGGAGCAGCTAACGGCTCTCCTGCTATTTAACAGTGGTGACGAGGGTGGGATCCTGCTTCACTGATTAAAAGTTGAAGTCTATGAGGGAAAGGCAGCGCATGCCGGAGGAAAAAGGCATTTCCCCACCCCAAGGTCGGCTAGCAAGCTACGCTAGTGATTTCGTGCTCAGTGGACTCATTCCCTGAGCCTGGAAGCAGGATCCAGAAGAACACAGGAACCAGCAAAAGAATGCCGAAGGTCGGGAAACTGAGACATGAAACACCCAGAGGAATGGCCATCATATCTATCTCAGGTAGAAAACTACCTCAGGGCCAATCAGATCGTGGAAGAAAGACTGAAGGCCACAACGCTACTCTGCGTGTGCAGCCCAGCAACCTTTGATTTGGCCAAGAACCTTTTTGCACCAACACTGATTGAAGCAGTATCTTACGCAGACCTCAAAAAGAAGCTAACCGGGCACTTCCAGCCCAAGATGTCTGAAATGGCTTGGCAGTTCAAGTTCGACCAAAAAGTGCAGCAACCGGGTGAATCAGCTTCCGAGGTCATAGTGGGCCTGAGGCAGGCCGCACGCATTTGCAAATTTTCAAATTTAGAAGAGCGACTACAAGACCAGCTTGTCTGTGGCCTACGAGACAGAACGCTTCAGCAGAGACTCTTTGCTAGGCCAGATTTAACATTTTCTGAAGGACAAGATGAGGTGATGGCCGATGAAGCTGCCAGGGGTGCCGTTCAAACAGTGCAGCCCACCAAATCAATGAAGTTTGAAGAAACGGTCCACCATGAGGATGCCAAATGCACCAAAGAATTTTCCGAGGAAGAACCTGAAATCAACCGACTCCAAAAGCAGCCCAACGCGCAACACCGAAACAGCCAGCAGCAAGAGGACAATTACAAGGCAGTTCTCTTACCGAAATGTAAGGGGTGCAGTGGCAACCATGTTTGCGCCAACTGCAGATTTCGATCAGCCACATGCAGAGCTTGCGGAAGGACAGGCCACATCGCAGTGGTTTGCAGAGCCCGCCAGAGAGACCGGCCACCCAAACACCAGTCGGAAGAACTGACTAGGAGAGGTACTGGGGCCCAGGGTCCAGTTAGTGGTTTTTTTTTCAGAAGCCATAGAAGCATATGCCGCACCAGGGCTCGACACCCCCTCAAACCCAAATTTAAGCTCATGATAGAGCTACAAGGAGTTCCATGTAAGATGGAATTGGACTCTGGCTCTGCAGTTTCAATTATTTCTCAAGACACTTTTAACTTCATGTGTAGGTGCAGTAACAATTGGGCCAAACTAAGACCCTCAGATATAATCCTAACGGATTTTCAAAATGCTCACGTTAAAGTTTTGGGAGAAGCCACTTTGTTGGTAAAGTTTAAAGGGTTTTTGGGGCACCTGGATGTAATAGTAGTAGGGGGCCAGAGGACGAGTCTCATTGGACTCGATTGGTTTGATGCCTTAGGTATTCAGATTACTGGCATAAACCGGACACAAAATGCAGACCTCATGTCAGTATGCGAGGAATATGCTTTAGCTAGAAGCTACCTCTGGTGGCCTGGCCTTGATAAGGCCATTGAGGCTCAAGTCCATAGTTGTTATACATGCCAGCAATCTAGGCCTGAAATGCCACAGGCTCCAGTTCACAGGTGGGAGGAAATGCACACTCCCTGGTCTAGGGTTCACATAGACTACACTTGGCCCTTTCAGGGACAGCTCTTCCTTATAGTAGTGGATAGCCATTCCAAATGGCTGGAAGTAATTCCAGTTCCTAACGTGACCACTGCTAGGACCATCCAGGTGCTGAGAAAACTCTTTGCCACACATGGGTTGCCAGATGTCTTAGTTTCAGACAATGGGGCCCAATTCACTGCTGCTGAATTTCAGGCCTTCCTTAGAGCTAATCTCATCAGACATGCAATGTCTGCGCCTTTTCATCCATCTTCTAATGGTCAAGATGAACGCATGGTGAGGACAATGAAGGAAGCACTCAAACGCATTGTCACAGGTGACTGGCATCACAGATTGGCAGATTTTTTACTCTGCCAGCATTCTACACCCTGCACTGCTACAGGCAAAAGTCCTGCAGTACTACGTTAGGGGAGGCGTTTGATCACTAAACTGGACAGGTTGCATCCAGATAGAGTGGCAGCAAAAGACTCTTGACCAAAACCCCTGAGGGGGCTGCACATGAGCTATTGGATTTGGGCCAGGAACTATGGTCATGGGAATCTGTGGGTTCCTGGTCAAATTACCAAGGCATCTGGACCCCTATCTTATGAAGTGGGGTTGGTGGGAGGGCGAGTTGTCAGATGACACATTGATCAGCTCAGGAAACAGTTTCCAGAACAGTCACTAAGTGAGGACTGCATCATAAGTCCCTCCTAAGGTCCTCAAACTTGTGGCCAAGCCAGTCCTCATATAGACTATCAGGACTTTTCCTTCTTAACTGAGGTGGAACCGGAAGGAGAACTGGGGAGTCTTGGAATGCAACATGGATCCCCTGAAGGAACAAGCCAACCAAACTTAAGCAACCACTGTGCCCACTCTGCTGAACAGTCTGACTCTGGGGTGGGCCAACCTGGAGAGGCCAGCCAGAGTGCATCGAATCCCCTTGACTCAGGAGCACAAAGGGACACAAGTCTACCCAGCCCACTGGGTAAGCTGGTAGACCACAAAGTGATGGGAACTCCGAGACGTTCCTCTAGGGCACACAAGCCTCCTTCATATCTTGCAGATTATGTTGTAAAATAAAGAGCTATATATTGTTGTAATTGCTGTTGCCACTACACTACAGAACTAGTGCTATGATGTAACTGTCTAAGAGCGCCATTTTTGAAGCCTATTCATTGAGACGTTAATAACATTGTAACCTACATTGTTTTTTTTGTACTTTTATTATTATTATCACTTTTATTTTAGTGTGTTTGAATAATGAGTCTTGACAATTATTGAGACTAATTGGTGTTATTATGGTCTGGTCTAAGAGGGGAGGGGTGTTATGTACTGGGCTCTTAAAGAATACCACGTGGGTTGCTGGAGCAGCTAATGGCTCTCCAGCAACCCAGACTACAAGTCTCCTGTGCTGCAATTGGCTATCTCCAGGCAGCAATGGTTGATTCAAACCTATTGGCTGCTGCCTAGGGGCTAGACTACATATTGCAGCTAGTTGCAGCTTTTTCCCCAGTACAGTTTCAGCACGAAATAAACTATGAGTTACCCTGTACTCAGCTTCGCATCTTCATTCCTGCACCAAAGAACCCACTATTTAACAACTCAGTATTGAAATCTCTTTCTGGATATAGAACAAAAAGTAGAATGATAAAGCACAGTCAAGGAAATAGCTTATTGTTATCAGATCAATCAATATATCTTAGTTACATCCTAAGGAGGCAAAGGAGGAATAAATACTTGAAACAGTAACTTTGTTTACATAAGAATGAAGCTATGAGTATAATAGCCACTTAATGTTTTCTGTAGTTATCGCCACATTACTTAGTCTTCTCTATTTTCCACATCCTTTGTTCTCTACAACTTGGCCTTTACTCCCCCAGCTGTAGTAACTCCATTCAATGTACTTAAGTGTCTCTCGAATCAGCAAACAGGAAAATTATCAGGAATAAAATTGAAATAAAATGGGACACTGCTTTCAGGCAATGTGAATGTTATCATAAAATCTAAAAACAAAATAAAGTTCTAAAAACAAAGTTTCTTCCCCCAAACTGTTTTATGTTCAGAACACAGCTGGAAGGGGTCTTGGAGGTCTTGTAGTCCAACCCCCTTCTCAAGCAGGAGACCCTGTATCTTTTCAGCCAAGTGGCTGCCCAGTCTCTTCTTAAAAACCTCAAGTGATGAAGCACCCACAAACTCTGAAGGCAAGCTGTTCCACTGGTTAATTATTCTCAGGATGTTTCTCCTTGTTCCGGGTTGCTTCTTTCCTTGATTAGTTTCCATCCATTATTTCTTGTCTTGCCTTCTGGTGTTTTAGAAAATAAATTGACCCCCTCCTCCTTGTGGCAGCCTCTCAAATACTGGAATAGTGTTATCATGTCCCCCACTAATCCTTCTTTTCTCTAGACTGGCCAATCCAAATTCTGCAACCGTTCTTCATATGTTTTAGTCTACAGACCTTTAATCATCTTAGTTACTCTTCTTTGCACTTTTTCCAAAGTATCAACATCTTTTTTGTATTGTGGTGACCAAAACTGGATGTCGTATTCCAGATGTGGCCTTACTAAGGCTTTATAAAATGGTACTAAAACTTCACAGGATTTTGATTCTATGCCTCTGTTTATACAACCAAGGATTTTTTTCAACACGCAATACATTTGATCAAGAAACATTGTTTGCAAACTTTGTCAAAAGTCCTTCACAAATTCTAGGAGCAGATTATACTAATGTTCATGCTTGACATACTTTAAAATTGGGGTGAGCACAATTATAATTCCAAAGACTGTACTCAAAAATTGTAGAGGTCAGAAGAACAAGTTGGCAAAGTTATGATAAAAAGAAGGCAGACCTAGAATCCCCCTACCCCCTGGTTGTGTGTTGTTAGGGAGGGAGAAGTTTGCACAATATTTATTTTTATTTTATTTATTTTATTACATTTATATACCGCCCTTTCCCGAAGGACTCAGGGCGGTTTACAGGGTGATTAAAAACAAAAATACAAAAGTTAAAAACAGATTTAAAAAATTATATTCGTCCCTGCATAAGTAAAACCCCAGTTAAAATTAAAATTAAAACTAAAATTAAAATTCTCAGCCTGGGCCAGAGAGATCGAAGAGCCAGGTGGTTCCAAAGGTTCCAATAAAATTTTTGTGTTCTTCCTTATCCTTACTTCAGCTGTTGATTTTTCAGCAGTTACTGGGGGAAAAAACAAAGCCAGATCTTGTAGTTACTCCCAGTCTTTGGGATGTATGTAGCCCATCCCTGCTAGAAAACATTAGAGAGGGATTTAACTATGCAGAGCAAAATCATCAAAATGGGGGCTCTTGATTGCATTGAATCAGGCAGATTTGAAGCACTTCATAGACTTTCAAATCAAGTCAAAGATTTAATTTTTTTTTCCTGCTGCTTTGGGATTGTTGCAGACAATGTTGGAACTTCAGTTCCCTATAATGAGAATGCTGGGGCTTGGGGAATAAGTGGTATAATAGACTCTCTGATACAGAAACTAATAGCCAGCCCATGAATATAATATCTTGTTAAACTCTCTGGCAATCAGAGCTTATTTGGGGTAGGAAGATGATCCTTTGGGTTTCATTCATCTTCTCATCATGTAACTTCTTTAATATGGCTAGTTGCAAGTGTAACTTTCTCTTGTGCTGTTGCATTCTTGCACTTCCATAATGTTCTACTCAATGCAACAGGAAGTTCCATATTCCTCAATATGAGCTCCAGGCTCTTATTAATTTATGTATGATCCATGGAGGTTTAGGTCCCTGGACAATGAATAAAAAGTATCAAGCCAATACTTCCAGGTGGTAGCCTAACCTTTACTGCTTTAAAAATAGCAGCAGGGCAGGCAGGATTATGTTGGTTATTTTCTCTCTGCCAACCTTTCTTTCCTGAGTTTTCTTGTCTCTGTGTCACTGTATCTAATGTGCTGTTTTTACTATTGTTTCTAACTAACTGAAGCAGAGAATTGCCAGCAAGATATACAGTAACTTTGGCTCATGATTTTAGAATTCGTTGTAAATTCTCAAATATGCTCAACAGTGGTGGGATTCAAATATGTGAACAACCAGTTCTCTGTGTGGCTGCTGCTTCTGGAGTCCATTCTGGGCCTGGGCAACAAAAGAATCAGCTACCAGTTCTGCCAAAGTGGTGCAAACCAGCTGAATCCCACCACTGCTCTTATTTCTCTGGATATCGGCACAGGAAAGGTAAATCTTCTGCACCATCTTCCTTCCATAATGAACTTGTATCTCTTCAGCAACCTAAGATGCTAATTCCATCTTGACTCACTCATTTTCCCCCCCTTTATTCTTTCCCTCAACTTCAACCCAACTCTTCATTGCCAGCTTCTTGGCCCATTTCTGTCTTCTTCCCTCCTGTGAGAGATTCTCTCAGTAAGCAACTCCTTATCTGTTCTCTCTTCTCTTTTACAGACTCGAGTTATCAGCCACAAGTATAGTTTGCATGCCAGGACAGTCATGTGACAGGATAGCAGATGGTGTTTACCTACTCCAATCTGCCACAGGGTCATTAAATGGAGGAGCCATATTTGTCTGAGTCACATTCCTGGCATCTCAGAAATCCCAGTGATCAGAAGCAACAAAACCTCTCCATTCATCTGGCAAATCAGTAGTTATTTTTTTGTAAGTCTGTCCAGAACACTTGCATGAGATGTCCTGTCCATGTCAGTGATGGGGAACCCTATCCAGAACAGGCCAAATTTACAACTTGATATGCTAAATCTCCTGGTATGCCAAAAAAAATCCAGTGATCGGAGGCAGCAAAATGTATTTTCCATAATGATGCTCAATCTTCAGTAACATGCCAAACCTAACATTCCAGAAAAAACATGTTGAAAGATTAAGTTGTGGGGTTCTCTTTCTTTCTTTCTTTCTTTCTTTCTTTCTTTCTTTCTTTCTTTCTTTCTTTCTTTCTTTCTTTCTTTCTTTCTTTCTTTCTTTCTTCCTTCCTTCCTTCCTTCCTTCCTTCCTTCCTTCCTTCCTTCCTTTCTTTCTTTCTTTCTTTCTTTCTTTCTTTCTTTCTTTCTTTCTTTCTTTCTAAAAAGGGAATGTTGAAAGTTTGTGTTTTTGAACTTTGTGCATTATAGAATTATTGCACAAAGTAGGTTCTCTTGATTCAGCCCACTTCTCTCTAGGCTGTTTGCTAGACAATGTGAATCTATGGCATGGTACTTTTCTCTCCCCCTGTCTTTGTGCTAAAAGTAGTATAAGGATGACATTTCAAAAATGTATTGTAGAAATTCCCTTAACTACCTTGAAAGGGTATGTCATTCCTGTTTATTTCAGCCCCTTCTGCCCCAAACTGAAGAATCTGCAGGCATAGGCACAGCACAAAACCCATTTCTTGTGTACAACATCACAATGCAAATTCAAAAGTGCACAGTCTGCAACATGACATCATTTCCCTTTCCTCTGAATCCTTATGCTTGTGGCTGCTTCACTTTGGGGCAGAATGGATAAAATGAACAGGTGGTCTTGTTCATCATTCTGCCTTCACTGTGGTTTTAATGTTTTCTCACTCTAAACCATAGGGATTTTTTCTTAAAGCAAATTAAGATTCAGATTGAAGCATGTCACCTTCCAGTCTTGACTCTTCCATTCAAATCAAATCACAACTGATTGACACAAGGCTAATAATTTTATACCTGATATGATTATCTACCAATTTATCATGAAGTAATATTAGACTGAGCGATTCTTAAGGTGATTTTCTGGATTGCTTATGTTAAATGCTTCAGATATGAATTCCTGGAAAGAAATGCTCTTGTGGGAGAAGTAGATGAGGATATTGAAGTTGGCCAAATCCCTGGATCTCATTGCTGGGTTTTTAAGTAAAAATAGCAAAGCAGGGAAGAAGTAGGAAGGAAAGACTTCTCTGCTGTATATGGATGCCAAGATATGTGGAAGGTTGAGTTTCATAAAATTAAACCGTTGTTTCATTCAATCATCTTCTTTGTACGGATATACAGAGAAATAAGAATGGAGAGAAACTTCATCTTGTTTAGGCAATGCACATGGCCCTCACTTTACGACCGCAATTCAGCCCAAAATTTCCATTGCTAAGTGAGACCTTTGTTAAGGGCCCCATTTTATGAGCTTTCTTGTCACAGTTGTTAAGTGAATCACTGCAGTTGTTTAAGTTAGTAACATGGTTGTTCAGTGCGTCTAGCTTCCCCAGAAGGTGGCAAAAGGAGATCATGTGACCCTGGGACACTGCAATCATCATAGATATGAGTCAGTTGACAAGAGTCTAAATTTTGATCACATGACCATGGCGATGCCTCAATTGTCGTAAGTATGAAAAATGACTATCAGTTATTTTTCCAGTGCTGTTGTAACTCTGAACAGTCACTGAATGAGGTATTGTAAATCGAGGGCTAATTGTATTAGCCATCATTGTCTAACAAGTGATTTATTTTATAAGAAAGGAAAGTGGAAAAAAATCCCAGTAACCGGTTCTGCTACTTTCAGGGAATGGCAGAATAAATATTTACAAACTTTATTTCTGGAAAAAAAATCAACCTAAATGTCTAAATTTGGCACAGGTGTTTTTTAGTATAGGGATTATTGCTGAAATTTAACATAATATGCCCAAAACCAAGAAAATTAAAGGTTCTTTTTAAAAGAGAATTTGAAAGGAGCATAATTCAAAACACCTATGCTGATTTCTCTAGAATTTGGCACTCTTCACTCATAAATGTCTAGTTAGCCTGCAAATGTCATCTCATTGGGCCCTTGGTGTACTCTGAGCTTGGGTTGTTTTCCTACACTTCTTTTGTTACCAGGCTAGGTCTCATCATCAAAGACATCACTTATGATGTGACCTCAGCTGATAATGAAAGGTCAGTAGGAAAACAACCAAGCTCAGAGAACACCAAGAACCCAAGAGTTTAATCCTGAACAGTATATATTCTCTAATGTTGTTTTTCCATGTTAGCTGAAGAGACAACACAACACACGTTGTTCCACATGTGAAAAACCTGTATCAGAACATTTACAGAGCTTCAGAACAAGCTCCTGGAGTTCAGAATATCCTTAAAGGACATTGTTTGGACCTATTAGTTATTCATTTTCAATTTATTAATAACATCTTGAGCTTCCTCTCCTATCTTTCTAGTTTGTCAATTGTTCTGATTCTCTTCCTGAAAACATCTTGTGAAGTGAAAACAAAAAGCAAATCATTAATTCAGCAATGTCATTGCTATTCCATAGACCATCTAATTCCCTGGCTAGTGTCCTGCTTCTCTGGAAAAATGCTAATCCAAGTTGTAAACACAGAATGCTTCAAAGACAGCCAAGTGCATCTCCTGAGCAGTTGCATGATCTGAAAAAAAGATGTGGCTGCTTTAATGATTGAAAGAAAAGCATCTCAAAGGTTTTCTTTCAAAGGATTAGCATAATGCTAGCATTTGATGATGTATCTTAACTCATATATATATATATATATATATATATATATATATATATATATATATATATATATATATATATATATATATATATTCCCTTTCTCCTCTTTGTTTTTTGCTCTTTCTTGGTGATCTCTTAGACCACCTATGAATTATTTTAGGTGGGGTTTCGTAAACTGATTTTAAATAAGAATTAATGAAAAGACAGAAGATCCAGCAACAACTGTTGGCATTGGACGGTTAATTCAGTTATGTCACTTGAAGTAGAATAACTAAGGATAGGGTGGAACAGAATTCTTTCCAAGATTAATTCAAAAAGAGTGTTTATAATTGTCCTGGGGGGAAACCTTTCCATAGTCCCAATGAAATCCACCATGTTCATACCCAAAGCTGTTATTTACCTTGCAAACAATATTTCTTAGCAACCAGTGTGAGAACAATTCATATGTGTTGTCTCCTAGGACAGTCTGGTACTTATCTTGAAGTCACAATTCTTTAGCAAAATAATTTCAAAGAAAGACAACAGCATAGAAAAGCTTTACTAGCATTTGTGAGCAAATTTGATTTCATTGGGTAAACAGACAGAAATCTGACTTCCTATCAAATGAGCATACATGAGGAGCATAACTGTATCTACCATCCTACATGTCACACACCTTTCAAGTATGTTTCCTAAACCTGGATTTCAAACTAGTACTATACAGAGCCTTTGGTATAAAAATGTTTTCATGACTTCCAATATTGGTTAGCTAAGACGTAGGGGTCTTAGCCTGGAAATAAAGAACAGAGAGGGTTAATTAGTTGGGGTGTCTGGAAAGTCTCATGAGAAGGAAGGGTTTTTTTTTTTAAAAAAAGATTTTGGACCAGTTAGAATGGAATGGAATGGAATGGAATGGAATGGAATGGAATGGAATAGAATAGAATAGAATAGAATAGAATAGAATAGAATAGAATAGAATAGAATAGAATAGAATAGAATAGAATAGAATAGAATAGAATAGAATAGAAGCTGGAAGGGACCTAGAAGGCCTTCTAGTCCAGCCCCCTGCTCAAGCAGGAGAACCTATACCATTCTGGACAGGAAATTTCTCTTTAATTCCAGAATACTTCTTTCCTTGATTAGTTTCCATCCACTGTTTCTTGTCTTGCCTTCTGATGCTTTGGAAAATAAGTTGACCCCTTCTTCTTTGTGGCAGCCCCTCAAATACTGAAATAGTGTTATTGTGTCACCATAGTCCTTCTTTTCCCTACACTAGCCATACCCAAATCCTGCAGCTGTTCTTCATATGTTTTAGTCATCTTAATTGCTTTTCTCTGCACTTTTTCCAAAGTCTCAACATCTTTTTTGCAATGTGGTGACCAAACTGGATGCAGTATTTCAGGTGTGGTCTGAAGATCACATTTAACTCATGGAATACAGTTTTCATATTTGTGTCATTGAGACAATTACATTTGTCAAAAGTCATGGTTCCAATATGCCTGATGTTTATGCCTTGTACATATACCTGTATTTATGAAGTGTGTGAAATTGTAAAGTACTAAAAGATATAAAATAAAACATAGTTATTCTGGGTTAATCTTAAAAATGTTAATGATATCTTGGTCTTCTTCAGATACTTTACAGGTAGTGTCTTATTTCTCTAAAATACAACTTTTTTAACTTTTTTGACTTACAAAATTATCAGAGTTACAAGAATTTCTGGCTCTAATGGATTACAGTATGGGATGCAAAATTGAAGGCTTTTCTGAGAATATAGGTTTCTTCATTGTACATGTGACAAGGAACTTATGATTGTCAATATATTATGAAGTAGTTGGTAGATACAGCCTATATCCCCCTTTAAAAATCAGAGAGCTGAGAAGATAAATCAAGAGGAATGTTTATTCTTACCCCTTCAAAAAAACTGATTGCACTTGCCACCTGTGAACAGATTGTCTATAGACATAGATTTTGTAAAGGACAAATAAAATGAAAGATGCGGCTCATTTATGCAAAATGCAGTAGAGTAAAAAACATGATAGTTATATAAATGTTACACACACACACACACACACACACACATATATATATATATATGTGTGTGTGTGTGTGTGTGTGTCTATGTCTGTGTCTGTGTGTGTCTGTGTGTCTGTGTCTATGTGTGTGTCTAAATGTCTGTGTGTCTGTGTCTCTCTCTGTATGTATTTGACTAATGCAACTATGTATAGACCTGTAAATATTTATAGTTAAATGATATATCTTTTTATTTTGTTTGTTTTCACTTTAAAAGACTTTTTATGTGTGTGGTTTTTTTTTCCTTTGTCAACGCATATATTTTTATGGGTGATTTTTTTTTATTCTCTGTCATGATTTTAAAATCAATAAAGCAATACATTTAAAAAAAAAACCTTTTACAAGACACTTTACGATACAGAATAAACTTCTCAAGAAAAAAGTAAACCAATACATAAAAAAGCTGACTTACCAAAAATTTCAGACAACATCCAAAACATGTTAAATGAAAAAAATATCAATGATGGAGGTAACAGAAACCATAAAATGGCAAAAAACTGCTAAGACCCCTGGTCAAGATGAGCTACCTGCAGAGTTTTATAAATGTCTACAAGATACATTAAACCCATTAATGAAAGAACTGTGTAATGAGGTACTCTTAGAGGCTAAAATACCAAATACTTGGATAGAAGCCAACATTACTTTAATACCCAAAAAAGATTCAGACTTGACACAGATAAAGAATTATAAACCAATATCCCTATTAAATGTGGACTCTAAATTTTTTGCTTCAGTAATAGCAGAAAGATTAAAGTTATTTTTGATTGAATTTATACATACTGACCAAAATGGATTTTTACCTGAGACAAATACAAAATAATTTAAGAATGATTTTAGATACTTGGGAATACTATGAAATGCACCCAGGGAAGCAGATGGTACTATTTCTAGATGCACGTAAGGCTTTTGATAACTTAAATTGGCAATTTACGATTCAACAACTAAACGAAATGGACTTTGGAGTAAACTTTATAAATATAATTAAAACAATTTATCATAGACAAATAGCTAAAGCAATCATAAATGGAGATTTTACAGAAAAAATAAATATTAAAAAAGGCACAAGACAAGGATGTCCATTATTCCCATTATTGTTTATATTAACACTGGAAGTATTGAATAAAAATATTAGGCAAGGCTCAGAAATTAAAGGAATGGAGATAAAAGATGAAACATATAAACTACAAGCATTCGCGGATGACTTGGTTTTTATATTAGAAGAGCTGCTTGAGACAAGCCTCAAGCTTCTGAAAAAGATAGAAGAATTTGGAGAAGTGTCAGGACTGAAAATATATAGAGAAAAGACCAAAGTGATAACCAAAAACCTTACAGTTAAACAAAAAAAAAAAACAATTAACTGTCAGAAAAAACAGATCTTCAAATAGTTAAGAAAGTTAACAGCAAGATGTGCAACAACAAAAGAAGACAATTATGTAACATTATTAAAACAAATAAAACTAGACTTGGAAAAATGGAAACATCTACAACTTTCAATGTTAGGGACAATAGCAATGGTGAAGGTGAATATTTTACCAAAATTACTCTTTTTATTTCAAATAGTACCTATAAAACTGGGGAAAAAATCTTTGATGAATTAAATACATTGATCTTGACATTTATTTGGTGAGGAAAAAAAGCCAGAATTAGATTGAAAATGCTACAAGAAGCGAAAGAAAATGGAAGATTTGGGCTGCCAGATTGGGCTCTATATTATCAAGCATGGTTAAAAGAATGGATAACTCTTAGACATAAAAGATTACTATACCTAGAGGGGCATGAACTACAACTTGGATGGCATGCTTTCCTATGATATGGATGGGAAGAATAAAATACATAGATACTTTCAAAACCACTATATTAGGAACGCACTTCTAGAATAGGAAAAGGTAAACGTGAAAATTTACATGAAAACACCTGGATGGCTTTCAACAATGGAAGCATTTGTTCACCCAAACCTAATTAACAAGGAGAAAATTGTGACTTATAAAGACATTTTGAATATTGAAGGGAAACTAAAATCTAGACAAGAACTGGAAGAACAGGGCATTGATCTATCATGATGGCCACACCTGCCAATTCAAACGAGATATGAAAAAAATGCTAAAGCATCTCAATTTTATAAAGAACAGACAGAATTTGACCAGATACTATTGACATCAGATGAAAAATTGATTAAGAAGAAGAACAAGTTAAAGAAACAATGATAATATGGACAAAAAACTTTGGGCATAACATAGCGTTAGAAAACTGGCAAAGCCTTTGGGGAAGAAACTCTAAAATAACAAAGGCGGTTGCCTACAAAGAAAATTTATATAAAATGTTTTACAGATGGCACTTAACACCTATGAGGTTAGCAAAAATGTTCAAAAATATGTCTAGCAATTGTTGGAAATGTAAACAAAAACCAGGCACATGCTATCATCTTTGGTGGACATTCCCTAAAGCCAAAGGAGTTTGGTCAAGAATACATATATGGTTACAGAAAATGATAAAAAAAATGTAGATTTTAAGCCAGAATTATTTTTATTAGGTATAATTGTAGGAAATTATTCCAAAGAATGTGTATATTTAATGTTACATGTACTAACTGCAGCGAGAATTGTATTTGTTCAACATTGGAAAGATGAAGAATTACCAGTGGAGGAAGAGCTAATTAAGAAAATTTTGGACTGTGCAGAAATGGACAGACCTACGTTGAAAATGAAACAGAAAGAAGATTCAGAATACTTTAGAACGTGGGATACATTTTATCAATGGCTAAAAAAATGAGGTAGAGAGAAAGGAGTTTAATATATATTGGTAAGCTAAATATTGGAACCAGACAACATGTTGCTGATAAAATATTAAGGATTTGTGATGATAAAAAAATAATAAAATATTGCTAAAAAAAACCCTTCAAAACTTGCTATTGAACAGGCCAGCTATTGAATGATTGTAGATCCTGGAGATCAATAGCAAAAGCTAAAAGCTTTTGATCCAAAATGAAAGTCGGATGGCACCTGACCTTCGCTCCTTCCGACACGGTCTGAAGACCTACCTATTTGAACAAGCTGGCCTGGCCTGATGGGGGATGTGCTGGGGTTTTTATTGTGGATTTTTATATTATTCTACTGTTTTATCTCGGGCTCTTATTTAATTCTTTTTTTAATTTTTGTATTCTGTATTTTTATATGTGCCCTGTTCACCGCCCTGAGTCCTTCGGGAGAAGGGCGGTATACAAATATAATAAATGAAATAAATGAAATGAAATGAAAGTCACTCAGAACAACCATATGTGCAAATGCAGTACTGGCAGCTGAATCTGGGTTTTTCCCCACACTCCAACCCAAACAGTATGGGTGAAATGAACTATACAAGGAGTTTTATCTGTACAAGGAAAGGATACAAGACGCAAGAACCATTGGAAATGTTGGGTGGATTGCTTTCTTGCATAACATTTTAAAGAACTGGCAGAACTACACTCCATTCCAGCAACTGTCTTTTAGCACTAGCAAAATTTGTCCTGCATTTGGACACAATTGTTCCTAGATGCCACCCCTGAATAAATGAATGAATGAACCTTTATTGTCAAAGTACAACCATGTATACATTGAGATTGTATACATGAGCCTCCCTTTGTGCCCCCACCCCAAACTCACTGTAACACAAACCCTCCATCTTATTACACCATGTGAGTTAATTGCACAACACACCGGCCTCGCAAGTCAATCATGCATAAAGTTTATAAAATTATTTCCTGTTCAAAAGCCTAACAGCCCATGGATAAAAGCTGTTCTTCAGCCTGTTGGTACAGCTGGCTATACTCCTATATCTCTTACTTGATGGTAGGAGAGTAAAGAGATACCGTCCAGGGTGTGAGTCACCCCTGAGAATTTTCCTCACTCTTCCAAGGCAGCGAGCCCTGGCGATGTCATCCAGTGGTGTCAGGGGACAGCCAACAATGTCTTGTGCTGTGCTCACCACCCTTTGTAATACTTTCCTATCCGCGGCTGTTAGACCAGCATACCAAACCACAATACAGTACGAGATGACGCTCTCTATAGTAGACCGGTAAAACTTCCAGGTAGTCCTCAACTAATGACCACAACTGGGACAAAAATTTCTGTTGCTTTGTAAGGTGGTTGTTTAGTGAATCATGCCTGATTTTATGATCTTTATGCCATGTTGTTAAGTGAATTATGGAGCCATTAAATGAATCTGGCTTCCCCTATTGATTTTGCTTGTTGGAAGCTGGGTGGGAAGATCACAAATAGTGATCACATGACCTTAGGGATCCTATAACCATGGTAAATGCAAGTCATTTGCCAAGTACTCATGCCAATTGATCACATGACCATGATGATGATGATGGAAGAATTGTAGGTGCCAGAACTAATCACAATCACAAGTCACTATGTTCAGTGCTGTTGTAACTTTGAATGGTTGCTAAACAAACAGTTGTTGATTCTGTACACAATATTCCACTTACTGTGTACACTTAAAACAAATTTATTTTTGGCCTACAGCCAGCCAAAGTTTTGTTCCGTCTTTTGCTCTGTATTTCTGGTCTCATTTTCAATTCCATAAGATTAAAATTAGTATGGAAGGCAATCACTTGCACCTTCCCCAGAATATGGGGAATAGGTAGCCACTTTAGCTACATTCTTTGGTCTGATATAAAGATAGATGAGTGGTAGCACAAGACAGGCTTCATGCCTTTCTCGCTATTCTAATCATAAAAGTGCAATAAGCAACACCTCTTACTCAGCCACCCAAAGATGTCCTTTGCTTTTTGTTTCTTCTGAAATCCTTGTCATTTATCACAATCATTGTTATTCTTCAGTCTGAACACAGCCAGCTTTAGCATGCATTTCTATTCTGCAGGCACTATAGATATGAAATTGAACTCAATCCTGGTTGCCAAGGCTATCAATTTCCCACAAAACAGATAAACAAAAAAGGATCAACTTCAAAAAAACATACATATGCTACATTCTGCAAACTGTGACCTTTTGAGTAGAAATGCTGGCAAATCCCGCTTAAGTAGAAACAATAGCTTTGAAGACAACACGGAAGCCCCAAATTTATTTTGGCACAAGGAAGCAATTTATGCCTAGGCAAAAGAATTAACTTGGGGTTTTGCTCTTTTGAATTTTTTCTCTAGCAAATCAATATAGACAAACTTTAGCTTTAATTACATTTTATATAGTATTTATAGAAGTCCCTTGCTGTATATAATAGCTGGCCATAATACAGTGTGAGGTATAGAGGCAAAATGCCCATTGCAGTCTCAAGACTCTGCACCATATGGCATTAAGAATGCAATTAAAATGACACTCTCAAAACAACTAAGCTAAAGTTGGAGTAGACGAAATCTATTAGAATGCCCAGCTCACTGTAAAATAAAAGTGGAAGAGAAGAGGGGAGGGAAAAGGAAAGGGAAAGGGAAGAGGGAAGAGGGAAGAGGGAAGAGGGAAGAGGGAAAGGGAGAAGAGGAAGAGAGGAGAAGAGAGGAGAGAAGAGGAGAAGGTCTTTCAGTTGTGAAGATCTTTTACTTCTGATAATGAAGTACTAGTTTGGGACACTAGTTGTGTCCCTGATATTAAGTTAGAATTGAAATTGTTCTATGAAATGTTCTATAGTACTGAATAAAAGATAGAAACTGGTACATTTGTTTTCCATAAATGAAAGAGAGAGGGGAAAAAACCCTATCCTTTAGTAGTAATGGCCATAAAACAATTTCAGTAGGTTGATGGCTCTTTCTCAAACATTAAGGTAAAGGTAAAGGTTCCCCCGCACATGCGTGCTAGTCGTTTCCAACTCTAGGGGCCAGTGCTCATCTCCGTTTCAAAGCCGAAGAGCCAGCGCTTGTCCGAGGACTTCTCCGTGGTCATGTGGCCGGCATGACTAGACACCAACGGCACACGGAATGCTGTTACCTTCCCACCGTAGTGGTCCCTATTTTTCTACTTGCATTTTTACGTGCTTTCGAACTGCTAGGTTGGCAGAAGCTGGGACGAGTAACAGGCACTCACTCTGTTATGCGGCACTCGGGATTCGACCCACCAAACTGCCGACCATCTGGTCAACAAGCTCAGTGTCCTAACCCACTGAGCCACCGCGTCCCTTCTCAAACATTACACTGTCACAAAAATATTTAGAATATTTTGGAGAATTTTTTTAATCATCACATTTACAATGATGTAAACTGACTTCTCAAAGAACTTTAATTTATATTTTTGACTTCCTTGTTCCTTTTTTAGAAAAATGTATCATATTGCTAGTACCTCTTTGAAGACTACAGATGTTTGAACTTTGAACCTCTTGAGCACTACGCAGTCACCCATGCGCCTCCCGGCTAGACTACTGCAATGCTCTCTACATGGGGCTGCCCCTGAGGACCACTCGGAGGCTTCAGCTGGTGCAGAATGCAGCCACGCGAGTTGTGATGGGAGTCTCCCGATACTCCCATGTAATACCTCTTCTCCACGAGCTGCATTGGCTTCCAGTTGCCCTCCGGGTGAGATTCAAGGTGCTGGTGATGACCTATGAAGCCCTAAATGGCATGGGCCCGGATTATCTAAGGGAGCACCTGCTGCCAGCGTCAATTTCCCATCGTCCTGTGCGCTCCCACAGGGAGGGCCTCCTCAGGGTACTGACGGTCAAGGATTGCCGACGGGCAATCCACAGGGGGAGGGTGTTATCTGTGGGCGTGCCTGCCCTATGGAATCAACTGCCAACGGAACTCCAGACTGCCCCCGACCTTCGTTCATTTCGCCGGGACCTAAAAACCTGGCTCTTTGAGCTACCTGGTCTGGACTGAGGGGTTTAATGTTTTTAAATTGTGATTTAATTTTTGTGGCTAGACTTAATTTAATTTATTTTAATTTTATATTGGATTGTTTTTAAATTTTGCCTTGTAAACTGCCCTGAGTCCTTTGGGAATAGGGTGGTATATAAACTGAATAAATAATTAAATAAATAAATAAATAAATAAATAAATAAATAAATAAATAAACCTTTATTATTATCAAAGTACAACATGTGTACAGTGAGATTGGCTGAGCCTCCCTTCATGCCCTCCTCCCACAACTCACAGTGACAACAAACCCACCATCTTGTTACACCATGTGAGCTAATTGCACAACACACTGGCCTCAGAAGTCAATCATACATAGAGTTATTTACTGTTCAGAAGCCTGACAGCCCATGGATAGAAGCTGTTCTTCAGCCTGTTGGTATGGTTGGCTATACTTCTGTATCTCCTACCCAATGGTAGGAGAGTAAAGAGGTATTGACCAGGGTGTGAGTCATCCTTGAGAATTTTCTTCACTCTTCCAAGGCAGCGAGCCCTGGCAATGACATACAATGGTGTCAGGGGACAGCCCATGATGTTTTGTGCTCTGCTCACCACCCTCTATAATATCTTCTTATCTGCAGCTGTCAGGCCAGCATACCAAACCACAATACAGTGTGAGAGGATGCTCTCTATAGTAGACTGGTAAAAGAAGGTCATTAGTCGCTGTTCTACCCTGTTCTTCCGCAAGACCCTGAGGAAGTGGAGTCTCTGTTGGGCCTTTCTGGCCACCTGGGTTGTATTGACTTTCCAGGTAAGATCTTCACAGAGGTAGACTCCCAGGAATTTAAAAGAGGAGACTCTCTCCACACAGCCCCTCCCCCAATGTAAAGTGGAGCAGGTTCCTCCTTTTTCCTCCAGAAGTCTAGCACCATCTCCTTTGTCTTGCCGATGTTCAGGTGCAAGTTGTTCTCTAGAAACCATAAGGATAGTTTTTGTACTTCCCCCTGTATGCTGTTTCATCTCCACCTGTAATAAGACCCACTATGGTGGTATCATCTGCGAACTTAATGATTGCAGTGGATGGGTCAGATGATACACAATCGTATTTGTACAGTGAGTACAGGTAGGGGCTAAGCATGCAGCCCTGAGGTGAGCCCGTGCAAAGCTTCGGGGGTGGTGGTGGATGAAACATACTCAACCCTCACTGTTTGTAGCTGGTCCCTCAGAAAGTCTTTAATCCAATCACAGATGGAGGGGGGATTCAAGTCAGTCAGCTTTTCAATAAGGATGTTTGGCAGAATAGTGTTGAAAGCCAAGCTATAGTCTATGAAGAGCATCCTGACATAACTTTCCAGTTTCTCCAGATGGCTTGCTACAGAATGTGAGGCAGTAGCTATGGCATCTTCTGTCGACCTATTCCCCCTGTAGACAAACTGAAGTTGTCAAAGTCCGGTGGGAGGCATGTCCTAAGATGTTGGAGAACCAGTCTTTCAAAGCATTTCATGTTTCTTCCTCCATCAATACATGTTCCTCATTGACCATTTTTAAAGTTATTAAAAAATTTGACTATGGCTGTGTAAATGTTGAGCAATGATTCTTGATATATCATCCAACATTATCTAGTTTTATTCTTTCTATTTTATTAATTGCTATTACAAAAGTTAACTCTATAAGAAATTTCCATCTGGTTGATGTCTTAATAATTAAAAGGGATATACAAATAACAAACCAAGAGAGTAACTTGGAGAAGTTTCCTTTACTGAATTTACAAAAGATGTATCAGTCATGAAAGATCAGGACCA
This sequence comes from Vipera ursinii, assembly GCF_947247035.1. Lineage (NCBI taxonomy): Eukaryota > Metazoa > Chordata > Lepidosauria > Squamata > Viperidae > Vipera > Vipera ursinii. Next base: position 299,523,908 of record NC_139512.1, read on the forward strand.
CATGTGAAGTTCCAATTAAAGTGATTTATTGGTAGTCATGCCTATGCAGAGGAATCTAATCAACTAACAGCAATATTTGCAATAGTGCCAAATATAGCAATATTTTGGCATTAGATAAGGGACAATGGAATTCAAGGGGAGTTGGACTTAGTTCATTTGTGATTATGTAGAGACTAGGCTTATTCCTCTTTTGACTCCACCCTAAGATACTGTCATTCTTTCTCCTATATCAGTCTTGAATAGTTGAATCAGTTTTGAAGGAAAAATAAAATAAATCAAATTCTGGGACATCATTTGATGATACTAAATATCCGGAAGTAAACAAAGGAATATAAAGTTGGATTTACTTGATCAAGATTAGAATAGATACGTTGTTATCTCTTTGGTAACCCTTAACATACTTTTGCTGATATCAGGACTGAAATGATAAGGCTTCATGGATTTATTTATAGATAAGAGATAGGATTTGCAAAGAAGAGACATTACTTGCTTTATTTTAAGAGAAGGTAATACGGTACTAAAAATTGTTATGCTTGTCATGAAGGGGGAACCCTTTATCTATTTTTTTTCTTTACTATATTCTTACTTATTTTTTATTTCTTTTCTATTTCTCTTTTCTCTTTCTTTTTTTGCACCTTCTATTTTTCCTTTTTCCTTTTTTTAGTTTGTATTATTTTTTACACGTGTGTATCCTCTTAACTAATGTTGCAGTGTTGTTGGACTGATCTGCGCCTTGGCACTCCAGAAAATTATATGCCTATGCATGTGGACATACAACCTTCAGCAAAGTTGTTCTCCTGCTTTGTATTTTCTGTGTTAAGCATACATAGTGCATAAGCCTCTAAAAAGTTCAATTAAGGGCAATACAATAAATGGCATTGGAGTTAAAAGGTAGTTTTGCATTTAAAATATATTTAAAAAAATAAATAAATAAACAAACAAGCAACCCATGAAAAATTGCCAGTAGATAATGAAAACCACCGAAAATAGATTGAAAGTGTATATGAATTGGGTGGCATACAATATTATATAATAAACAATGAAATAAAAATTGAATCACAGCCAGAGTGAAGGGATAACTTACATAACTTAGGACCAGATTACCTAAAATAGCATAATTTCCCTGATGAAAATGGGCTTTAAAGCTTCAGGACATCTTCTGATGTTTATCCCTGTCCCTGCTAAAAGTAGGTGTGGTGGGGACACAATCTACAGTACACAATTTTCCAGTGGTTGTTCATGACCTCTGCAGCTCTTGGTCAAGTAAGGCCAAGCTGGATCCTTCTATCCATCTGTTGTTTTATTTGGCTGACGTTTAGCATGCAAGCTATTTGATGGCTAAGGTAGATTTAAATTAGCTGGTGGCTAATTTAAACTTTTACTTTTACTGATGTATTTTAATGGTGTTTTAATTACATTTTAAATTGTGTTTTTATTTAATTTGCATTTTTATTCAATTACCATTGGTTTATTTCATTTCCATTATTGTAAGTTGCCTTGAGCTCCATTTGGACTGGAAAACAGGAATATATCCTAATTCTTCTGTTAACTAATTCATTCAGGAACTTTTTTCTCTCCTGCTGCCCTGAGTCTAAAGAAATTATTTCACTTCTAAACATGTAGACATGGGACATAATGCTTCCTGTGGCGTGATTCTATCTTTTTTCTTTTTTCTTTGCGTCAAAAAGTAATGTATAATCAAATCCATCATGAATTATAAATAGTATAAATGGATGCACACTTCCCAAAGTTTCAGGATTCATAGGTGATACCCTAGTTTTGCTGGAAGAATATTTTTTACTCATATAAATACAGAATACAGAATAACAGAGTTGGAAAGGACCTTGGAGGTCATCTAGTCCAACCCCCTACTCAGGCAGGAAACCCTATACCATTTCAGGCAAATGGCTGTCCAGTCTCTTCTTAAAAACTTCCAGTGTTGGAGCATTCACCACTTCTGGAGGCAGGTTGTTCCACTGGTTAGTTGTTCTAACTGTCAGGAAGTTTCTCCTTAGTTCTAGGTTGCTTCTCTCCTTGACTAGTTTCCATCCGTTGCTTCTTGTCCTGCCTTCAGGTGCTTTGGAGAATAGCTCGACTCCCTCTTCTTTGTGGCAACCCCTGAGATATTGGAACACTGCTATCATGTCACCCCCGTCCTTCTTTTCATTAAACTAGACATACCCAATTCCAGCAGTTCTTTATATGTTTTAGCCTCCAGTCCCCTAATCATCTTTGTTTCTACATTTCTTTTACACTGTGACAACCAAAGCTGGATGCAGTGCATAAACCGGCAAATCATTCATACTGAAATACCTTTGTATTCAAAAGAGATGGGACTGTACTTTTGCTGTCAATCATAAGAGCAGTCCTACTAAATCAGATACAGATGTGTCAGGTCCAGAAGGTTGTTCCAAAGCAGAAGTCAGGAAGTAGGACATGGATTTTTTTTTAAAAAAAGGAGAAGGAAACAAAAGAGAACTTCAAAAGGGCAGAGACTTTTTTGCTATTTTTTTTAAGATTGAGCTTACCATAGTTCTTTACTTGTGCCTAGCTCAGAAACCTCAAGCTATTAATGGACTGCCAGGGGCAAATTTTGGACACAGCTAATGTATCCTTTATAATTAGAGATTTGTTGATCAGTTAAAAACAAAGAAAATAAGTTTCAACAAACATTTTATGACCTTGATTTTATTCTCGAGTGTAGAAAATCTTTAGTTTGGAGAGAGAAAAAATGCATGAAGAACAACAACAAATTAATGTCTCCTTTCTCTTTGCTAAATCCCTGCTCTGGAATCTGTCTTAGCTATTAAAAGACTGAATTAAAACCCCTCACACAGAGCAGAATGTGCAATTTAACACCATACACTTCTACCTTTAAAAGTTTTTTTTTGCAGCATCACACTTAACAGAGGAGCAAAATATCAGGAGAACAACTTGTGGTATTCATGTGTTTTGACACATCAATGCAACACAGCTGCTGAATAATCAGGATGACAGAGTAAAAGAGGAATTTATACTAGAAAATATGCCTAATCAGATGATAGGCCACTTCTATAGTTTAAATCCGGAAACAGAAATTATGAATCCCCTAAGCTTCCAGCTTTAACAGAGTTCAACTTCCATTAAAATTTGTTCTGGAACCATTATTAGCAGTGGTGAGAAGTATTTGTGGATCAGGCTAAAAAAACAAAACAAAAACAGCAGATGGAGAGAGACAATGTTTGCTTTGACACAGTTTAAGGTGGAAAAGATGACGATACAAATCAACTATACTAATATAGGTTCCACAGCTTATCAATTCTACCTAAATTGTGTCTGTACCAAGCTATAGGTAGGATCACCTTGTTAATGTTTATGAAAAGCATCTTAGTGAAATTATCTAGATATTTGGACTATATCATGCTCAACAATGTTGCTTGTTATCAGAGTAAAATGAAAATGGAAATAATGAATTGGTGTTTAGAATCAGTGAGCTGAATGAGAACTAGTACACTGAAGATAGTTTTCAATCTCATAATCAGGAAGATGGTAGATTTGCACTGTCCTTGAAAGATCAAGTTTGTTTTTGATGGTTTCTCTTAGTTTCACCTTTCTGGCTAGAAGGTTATGTAACTGGAGTGAAATAAAATGGACTTTATTAGTGATTAGTGTCCACCTGAAACCTGCAAGGAACAACAAGTTGTAAACTGGTTGAGTTTGGGGTTCTTTGATCCATGGAAAATTGCCATCTTTGATTTTGGATTGGGTTGCACTGCCCCACACAGACCCAGTGTGTAATCTGGGGATTCTCCTGGACTTGTGACTCCTGCTCAAGGAACAAGTGTTAGTCCTGACCAGGAAGGTCTTTATACTACTACAGGTTGTGTGGCAGTTATGCCCTTTCCTACACCAATAATTCCTGCACACACACACGTACATAGCCTAGTCACCTCTCATCTTGACTACTGCAATGTACTCTACATGGGGCTGCCCCTGAAAAGTATTTGGAAACTTCAGGAGGTTCAAAATGTGGCAGTCCATGTTTTTGTGCAAATCTAGATCTGCACACAGGTCATCCCTCTTGTAGGAACTGCATTGGTTATGGATTTGCTTCCGAGTCCAATTCAAGATGTTGGCTTTCATCTTTAAAACCCTAGCTGATTTGGGACCATGCTATTTGAGGTGCTGTCTTTCCCCAATTATCTCTACTTGGCCAACCAGAGCAGGAAGGCAAAATACATTATGGGTCTCCACTGTTAAGGAGGTCTATCTAGTGGGACCAAGAAGAAGGGCCTTCTCCATGTGGGCTCTGTCCCCATGGAACATCATCCCTATGGAAATAATATGGCTCCCACCTTGCCACCTTTTTGAAAGCCCCTGAAGACATGGTTTTGCCAGGAGTCCTGGGACCCCAAGATGGAACAGAGCCCGCCAATTGGTTTATTTGATTGTTGTCTCAGGGGTGGTGGAGTTTTGCATGTGGGATTTACTTCTGAAGGCCACCTCGAGTCATTGTGAGTTGCGTGGCCATATAAATTTTCTAAATAATAAATAAAATCAGAATGTAATTGCTCAGACTCTAATTTTAATGACCTGCTCAAATCTTATAGCCCTAATCTTTAAAGTGTTTTCCTCATAGCTGGCATGTCAGAGATCAAGAAAAAAAATCTGCTTTACATCCAGGAATTTTTAGATAAGTCTGCTTCCAGCTTTTATATTAGCTAGGCATCAAATCATTGCAGCCTTAGTTTATTTTTAACATTCTTCTAAGCATTTCTGGCAAGTCTTTTCATGGCAGAGTCTTCTTTTACTGCTCTATGAGTATGTGGGTGTGCATATTTTTTCAAAGAAAAATATTTCAAGTTGTTTTAGAATTCATTTCCAGGCTACGTCTTTCTGAAGGTAGTCTGCTTCATATTCTCTATTTATCCAGACTCACATTATGGTAATTATTGACCAAAAAATCTGTGCCTTGGCAGGTCTGATTGACAAGCAAGTCAGAAGGACAGAAGCATTTGCATGGTTCAAACATACACTGTGGGGAAAATGATTATTGCTTTGCAACACTCTTGGGGAAAATGTTGTATAAGCAAAAGCATTATTTCTAGGTTTATAGCAATAGCAATAGAATTTAGGCTTATACACCATCCCATAGTGCTTTACAGCGCTCTCTGAGTGGTTTACAATGTCAGCATAATTGTCCCCAATAATCTGGGCCCTCATTTTGCCAACTTTGGAGAGATGGAAGGCTTTGTCAACCTTGAGCCCCATCAGGATTGAACTCCAGGCTATGGGCAGACTTTGTCTGCAGTATATGCTTTAACCATTGTGCCACTGGGGCTCCTGTTGTAGCTACAGTTAATTAATTATAGTTAATTAAAAAAGCAATTAAAATATAATCGGAGCAAATTTATTATGATCTTCTACAAGATCAAGCTCACCCACACACGTCCTCCAGTTTCCTATTCATGTAAAAGGTGCAAAAGGTCTTTTGTTGGGAAAGGTCCACTGATGATGGTGAAGAGAATATTTCCTTAGTTCTGTTTTCACTATGCTTTTTCTCAGTTCTACATAGATTGGAACTCTTATCAAGTGAGAAGTGAAACAGCCTCTTCCTTTTCCTGCTTTATTTTCATGATGTACCACCAAGAACACTCTAAATATGAATTTAAAGAGAGGCATAGGGCCCAGTACCAAAGACACTGCTGTTAACCATGAAACTGCTCTATATTCTAGATATTTAGCAAAATTCAATTCACCACCACCACAACCAAACTTTGCATTTTTTTCCCCTTTGCAGCATAAAATAGAAAGTTCCATTTTGATTCCTAGAATAAATATTGTTTTCAATTGCAATATAAATACTGGGACAAGAAGGAGAGAGTTCTCAAATGTCAGTATGGTTTGTTTAACTTCTCAGCACAACATAAAAGCATAAAAAAGAAAAGAAACAGTTTATTACTCATTTACTTTCAGCCAACCCCCTCTTTAATCCACTTTTCTTTTCTTGTTAACACCAGATGCTTACATGGACTGGAATGCACAAGCCTAGCTTCTTATTTTGCAGCCAATCAGATTATAGTCTTTGGGATTTTCTGGCTATTCCAGGAACCATCTCCTTATCTTATCTAGTTTAACACAATCAATGTGACATCACAACACCTGTTGAGAGGATTAGAGACTGGGTATTGCTAAAGCACTCACCCCAAGTGGCCTTTTCCACAGCTTCTTATTAATCTAGTTATCACTACCTCTTCTCCCAACATCCAGAATTGCTGTTCCTGTTTTATCTACTGCACCAGATTTGAACAAGCAACAGCTGACAGAAGAATGGAGAGATTTCAGCATCACAAAAGGTTCGCTGGCTTTCCATTTTATGAGCTGATACAGTACAGTTTGAAATTATTAGACCACACCTGAACCCCCAAATGATCCAAAGCTCCTGTAAAAATGGGTGCAATTTATTTTAAGTAAGAAGAGGGAAAACAATGAGATTTGATGTTAATGACATAGAGATTCAATTACATTTGTTATGGACCTGGCTGTACCTCCTTTTTGGAGCATAGTCTCTAGCATGCCCTTCAAAGTACACTCTTGAGCCAATGAAGCTGTGCACCCCTGATTTATGATAACAATAGGTGGACGGTACACATTATAGTACCTTCAGCCAGGCAATGAAGATGGCAATTCACAAGATGCGAACCATCTGCCTTGGTGGTAAAACTTTTATGTATTATTTAACAATATATAATTTATGCATAAGTATCAAGAATAACTCCATCAACAGGTTTTTTTTTCCTTCTAACAAAATGAGTCATTGTTGCCTGCAACAGAAGGAACCAAGATAAGTCCTCGAAGTCCATAATCCCAGAGTCTCCTTGTGATGGCATGAGTGGCAAATAGTATAAACAAAAAACAATCCCTTATAATTGTCCAGGGCTTTGAACTAAATGAAAGTATTTCCAGTATAACTCCAGACCCAAAGTGAAATTCCTTTACAGAAACCCAGGTGGCTTCTTTGGTTGTACTGGAAATCAAGAAAGGACTATAATTTCTTATTTTATATCTCATTGAAATAAATGACATTTACAACAATATTAATGTATTACTGGAGGTTAGAAGATTATTATTTTTGTGCCAAGTCAGTGCTGACTCCTGGTGACTTTCTGGATTAGTTTCTCCAGTTTTCTTGGCAAGGTTTTTCGGAAATGATTTGCCATTGAGAAAGAGTGACTGGCTCAAATTCACCATGGCTTTGTGGCTGAGGCAGGACTAGAACTCACAGCTTCTTGGATTTGAGCCTGGTGCATTAACCACTACACCAATCTGGCTCTCTATCAGAGAATGGTGCTGGCCAACTTTTAAGTAAATAATTGTGAGACAAGTCTTTTAAGGGATGATTGATAATGAATTTCTGAATACAATTAGATGGAATCTGTAGTCAATGCTGATAATTATAATTATGAGAGTCAAGCTGCCATGTTTTAGGTTTTTGATTTGCAAGAATGGCATTTAAACTTCACGGAATGAAAGTATTGAAAATTTATCATGCGCTTTGTGAGAATTGTCATGGATGTAAAGTATACATAAGAGATGGGTCTCATTAAGAAACCTGCCATATTTCAGAATGACAGCAACAATAATTCATGTGTTTTTTTTAAAAAAAAAATCCTACATTAACTTTCTCACTCTCATTTTATCATCTATTTACAATTTATATAAACATGATATACTGTACATCATTATATTCTTTAAAAAGAAATCTATTTTTTTAAAAAAAAATATGGTACTGGGGTATTGAAACTTGTGTTACATGAAAAACAATTAAAAGTTTTTTGTTAATACTATTTGTTACTCAGTAAGCACCAAAGGCCCCCCCAAACACACACACACTTGCACACACATATGCAGACTTGAGTGATGGATAGGGAATGTGTAATAGTAGAGTTAAAATATCTTTAGTAAGCAGTATTTTCAAGCAGGCATCAAATACCACATCTTCTATCAAGCCATTTTTAACATTCTTGATCCTGGGAGGAAAAAAAAAAGCAAAAATGACTTAATTCTATTATAATTCATTCTATTATTCAACATCTCAACATCTCTCCCCCAAGCATTATCTATGGAGAATCCTAATGAAATATGTCTGTCTGTCTTTCTGTCTGTCTGTCTGTCTGTCTGTCTGTCTGTCTGTCTGTCTGTCTATCTATCTATCTATCTATCTATCTATCTATCTATCTATCTATCATCTATCTATCTATCTATCTATCTATCTATCTATCTATTTATCTATCTATCATCTATCTATCTATCTATCTATCTATCTATCTATCTATCTATCTATCTATATCTATCTATCTATCTATCTATCTATCTATCTATCTATCTATCTATCTATCTATCTATCTATCTCAATCAAATAACACCATCAAAGAAGAAGAATATTTGTAGCTCAGGGTTGAAATGAGGGGTCCTTGGTGCTCTCTGAGCTTGCTTGTTTTCTTGCAGACATTTCATTACCCTAATTAGGTAACATCAACAGTGCTCAATGATGGTGTTATATAGTTAGGGTAATGAAATGTCTGCAAGAGAGCACCAAGAAGCCCTCAGACAACACCATTTTGATCAAACAATACCATCTATCAAGAGACAGGAAGCATGCCTTGTCTGTTGCAGCACCTATTTTTTCAAATGAGATGGTATATGGGAGTGTGTTTATTGGGAGAAATAGGATTTCTTTTAATTGCTTTCCATTTTTTTTAGTGTCAGTTGTCCCAACTCTTTCTGGAGTTAGATAGCTTCTAAATCAAATCAAATTACTGTAAATCTAATCCATCAATCAAAGTGTTAAATGAATGTGGAGATAAAGGTTGGTTGGGAGATAAGAGAGATAAAGTATTATCAAAGTAAAGCATTTATGAGAAGAAATGGAATGGTGAAATGCTGTGCAGAAAGTAAGAAAGAAACCTCTGTGATATCCCTTTTTATTTAATACACACATTTATATAAGGAATTATTGTGGCAATAGAGTTGTGTTGCTTATGGCTACTGCTAAGCTTGTAAGCCGCCCTGAGTCTTCGGAGAAGGGCGGGATATAAATGGAATAAAAATAAAAATAAAAAAATAAATGGGTATGAATATGCATATATTTTTGTATACAGAAGATGTCATGTTGTTGTTTGAGAACATATATATATAGACATTATAAGAGAGTAGCAGAGTAACAGAGTTGGAAGGGATCCTGGAGATCTTCTAGTAGTCCAACCCCCCTGCTTAGGCAGGAAACCCTATACCAGGGGTGTCAAACTCAATTTTACTGAGGGCCGCATCAGCATTGTGGTTGCCCTCAAGGGGCCGGGTGGGTATGGCCAGGGTGGGTGTGCCCTACTGGGTGGGTGTGGCTAGAGTGCATATGGCCTACTGGGTGGGCATGGCCAGCTCTACATGGTTCACATCAAGGGTGCCTATGGGGGCCTGGGCAGGAGTGGGGCAGATCTGAGGGTCTCTGGCAGAAGGAGGGTCTCTGGGCCAGGGCCAAGGCAGTGGGGGCCGTTCCCTCACTGTTTCCAGGATGGCTTCGCGGGCCACATGAAACCACTTCGCGGGCCGGATCCGGCCCCCGGGCCTTGTGTTTGACATGTCTGCCCTATACCATCGCAGACAAATGGTTGTCCAATCTCTTCTTAAAAACTTCCATTGTTGGAGCATTCACAACTGAAACACTAATAGTCAGGTAGTATGTAGCATATGATGTATTACAAGTAGCAAATAATTGTCAAAATAAGAGAAAATGGATTTGTAACGGAATGTGCATATGCTTTATTTGGTGCATGGAACTAAAAGCTGGGAATATTATGAGAAATAGTAAAGTAAACTGAATGTAGTCAGAATGGGTTACTTAAGAAGTAACTGTGATAAATCAAGATATAAGGTCTATGAATAAATAAGTATTGAAAAAATATGAAAACAGAATTGGGTCAAGGGGAAGAGTAAGAAAGTTTGGACTGAACTCCTGAGAAAGAGATGAGAGGCATAAAGAAGAAGAAAAAGAAATGTAAGCATTGGAGCATCCGTGTGAGGAAAGCAAGAATAATTTGTAAGGACAGAAATGTATTGCATGAAGGATTACTGTGAATGTGTTAATATAATGCATATTTAGTCTTTGCCATATTTCTTTTAGTTTATTTTTGTTTCTTGTCTTTAATTCCTTGGTTTATTATTTCTTACTTTTTTTAAAAAAAAAGTCAAATTTGAAAAAAAAAGTGAATGTAATACATGTATGTAACACATCTATACAAATTTTTGAGCTAAATATAATTGTTGCATTTCCAGCTTGAAATTACTGCTGTTAAGGAAATCACAAAAAGAAGGGCAACCTGGCTGCTAATAGAATAGCAAAATTAGTATTAAAACACCTCCTTCTCCTTTTCCCTCAGAAATAATGTTAGAAAGAAGGGAATAGAACATAGAATAGAGCATTTAGGCAGGAAAAATCAAATGCACAGGTATAATATAGGTGGTACCTTGCTCGATAGTAGTAACTGTGAGAGGGATCTTGGAGTCCTAGTAGACAATCACTTCAATATGAGCCAGCAGTGTGCTGCAGCTGCCAAAAAAGCCAACACAGTGCTAGGCTGCATTAACAGAGGGATAGAATCAAAATCACGTGAAGTACTAATACCACTTTACAATGCCTTGGTAAGGCCACACCTGGAATACTGCATCCAGTTTTGGTCACCACGATGTAAAAAAGATGTCGAGACTCTAGAAAGAGTACAGAGAAGAGCAACAAAGATGATTGGGGGACTGGAGGCTAAACATACAGGGAACGGTTGCTGGAATTGGGTATGTGTAGTTTAATGAAGAGAAGGGTGAGGGGTGACATGATAGCAGTGTTCCAATATCTCAGGGGCTGCCACAAAGAAGAGGGAGTCAAGCTATTCTCCAAAGCACCTGAAAGCAGGACAAGAAGCAATGGATGGAAACTAGTCAAGGAGAGAAGCAACCTAGAACTAAGGAGAAACTTCCTGACAGTTAGAACAACTAACCAGTGGAACAACCTGCCTCCAGAAGTGGTGAATGCTCCAACACTGGAAGTTTTTAAGAAGAGACTGGACAGCCATTTGTCTGAAATGGTATAGGGTTTCCTGCCTTAGCAGGGGGTTGGACTAGATGACCTCCAAGGTCCCTTCCAACTTCTTCTTCTTCTTCTTCTTCTTCTTCTTCTTCTTCTTCTTCTTCTTCTTCTTCTTCTTCTTCTTCTTCTTCTTCTTCTTCTTCTTCTTCTTCTTCTTCCTCTTCCTCTTCCTCTTCCTCTTCCTCTTCTTCTTCTTCTTCTTCTTCTTCTTCTTCTTCTTCTTATTATTATTATTATTATTATTATTATTATTATTATTATACATAAAAATAAATCTGTTCAATGTATTAGCACAATTTCTAAATCACATGTTTTCAGCTTCCCATGCAGCATCTTTGGAGGCTGTTTAGCAACATGTTTATATCTGCTTGTGTCATGCAGGCCTTTGGCAATCTTCCAAGCTGAAGGTAATTCAACTTATTACAATGAGCAAAAAACAATGACAACTCTCTCATTCCAATCTGGATTTAGGGAAGGATAGGAAGTGACAGCTGGGGGTAGGTTAAAAGCTTTGCAGTATTATAGTCAATAGTATTTGTCTATTTTTTTTCCTTTAATTCCTTTTATACTACTAAAATGTTGCTATACACACCTCAAAGTCACTGTAATAAAATATTTCGGCTGAAGATCATAAAAGGCATATACAATCTATGTCATAGTGCATAGTAAAGCTTTTGTTCCAAAAACGCATCGTGCAGGCTTTATTTTTGAAAAACTCATGTTTGGCATAGAACATTCAAGATAGGGCTGCCAGTTTCACATCTGTTTTCATTTCCGCTTTTCTTGTTCATGCCTTCCATTCTTTTTGTTTTTATTTTTACTTTTTGTTTCATATATCTAAACATTTCTGGACCATTTTCCATTCTTCTTCATTCTATCCATACTTCCATGACCCCCTCTATCTGACTTACTACTTTTTATTAGTTCCCTCATTAGAAGCTCACCTAAAGTTAGGCAAAGAACCTTGCAGTTCACTCATTCACTCGAAGGAAAATTATACAATATTTTTATTGTGGTGGTGGTTCCTCATATGACATGATAATAGTGCCATTAAGAGCCACCAACTCTTATCAATGGACTCACAATATAAATATTGCAACATCTGGCATTTCCTGGATAAGTTTGGCTAAAGTTTATTTAACTTCTCAGCCAGCATAAATCTAGCAGCATCTGGACAGCACTGAGTTGGAGAAGACTGCAACATAAATAATGAACTGATTTAATCTGTACAAAGACTTCCCCCAATCTATGTAGTTTATAGCAGTCTGGCACTCCTTTGCTATGCTCAACATTTAGATATCACTGATTTTGCTGCCACAAATGAATTTGCTATTGCTATACCTTATTGTATTTTGTATTTTTAAACCTTAACTCGTGTAGGTTCATGCTACTTTAATAACAATTGTATCCTATATCAGCCTACCATTTTTCCTCTTCAGCAGAAACCCAGCTGAAAAGGATGAAAGAAAAGATTTCTTGATGATTTAAACTGAAATGCCTTGATTTGTGAGCCTATGTTGGCACTCTATTCAACTGCCAATATTTGTGTAGCCTCTGATGATCTCAGAAGCTAAGTAGAATCAACCTTGGATATTACTTGAATAAGAGACAATATTGGAATTGAATGACTGTTGATTAAATTGGGGGGAAAAACAGAAGTTGGGAGTGATAATTCACCCTCATAATATTGTCAAAATAAACCCTTGCCATTATCACAAGTGCAGCTCAAGGCAGACTTTACAGCTGAACAATCTTCTTGTTTAGATAGGTACTTATTCTATTCAGAATTTCAATTTTCTCTGATGCTCTATTTTTGCAACAATATCTGTCTTTATTATATAACCCTTCTTCAAATTGTAGTTATTACTCTATGCCTTATATTAGCTTTAATTGTATCATAGGTTGTGTGTAAACCCCTGGAGGATGGAATATACTTTTTTATCTCAAGAAGAAAATACTCCATAACAAAGAATAAAATGAATAAAATAGCTCACAGTTGAGATTATCCTTATCAATTACAATTACCATTGTAATCATTTTAACTGTTCTTAATTTTTGTAATTGTTGTATTGTTATTTTAAAAACCTTGTGAACCGCCCTGGAGAGATGGGCGGTATATAAGTCTAATAAAGATAAAGATAAAGATAAAAACTCTTTTTATATCAGCAATTATTTTTTTTAAAAAAATACTGATATGATATAATCAAACTCATAATAATTAGCTTTCTTTTATGCTGGCCTTATAAGAAAAAGCTGGAATTTCTGGTCTAGTCTGGTCTATCCTGGTAAATTTTGAATTTGTGAACTTTTGAAACTTTTGAAATTCTACTCTACTTGTCACGGGCGGCCATTTGATATAGCAATTTAGTAACTGGAGGTTTGTTTAGTGGGACACCTACTGGTCTTTGACAGCAGAGGAAGACGGAAAAGGTGCCAATTTCTGCGCCGGAAACGGGGGGGGGGGAAAAAAAGAAGAAGAACGTGACTTTGATTATATTCATACTATAGAATTTTATTATATAAATTGCTTAGTTGGTAATAAGTATCTGGTGGTAACTGTTTTATATATCTTTTGTCATAGAGTTAAAAGGTTTATATAAGACTCAGGGTATTATACATTGATAAAACGCTGTTAAAATTGGGGAAACATGACAAGTATCTCGGGAGCAACTAAGCCTAGCGCTGGCAAAAAGGCAGCAGCACAGGGACAGGGGATGTCCTCAAGTCCCTCCAATCAGAAATCTATAGAGGATATGCTGCAAAGGGAAAGATCTAACTCGAATTCCTTTAAAGATTTACATGCCCTTTTGCAAAACCTACACGAGGCAATGGCCAAAAACCACGAGGAGATGAAGAGAGAAATAGGCCAAATAAGAAACGACACTGGTGAATTAAAGGGGAAAATCCAAGCGATAGATGATAAATTTGAAGGGATTCAACAGCAATTAGTCAAAAATGAACAAAGACTTCAAGATATGGAAGCTAGAATGGAAAAAGAGGAAAAGAGAGTAGATGATTTAAATGAAACACTCCTTCAGGCTAATAAGGAATTAGAAACAACAGTCATTTTTCTGGAAGCAGAAAAGGCTGCTCATTATCTACGCTTCCAGAACGTTCAAGAAAAAAGAGGGGAAGATCTGTTGGTCATGATGGCAGAACTGATGGCAAAGGCACTCGGTGTAGGGAAGGAGGAAATGCTGGCGGAAATTGATGAAACATACAGGGTCCAAACTAATTATGCGAGAAGGCACAACCTCCCAAAAGAAGTACATGTAAGGTTAGTTAAAAAATCAATTCGGGATGAGCTTCTGCATAGATCTAGAGAGGAACCATTAGAATTTCGGGGCCAACCAATCACCATCCTTAAACAGATACCTAAAAGGATGAGGGATCTGAGACGCGGCTATCAATTCTTAACATCCAAACTAATAAGAGAAAATGTAAACTTTAGATGGCTAACTCCAGAGGGTATTCTTGTTACGTGGCAGGATAGAAGGCATAGACTGGACACGATAGAGAAGGCAGAAGATTTTTACAAACGCCACTTCCATAGCCAAGAGGAAGTAGATTTAGAAGATCAAGATGGAAGGGAGGTAAGAGAAAGAGATACAATACGTGTGGCAATGGATGGGAAGATCTTAGCTACAGAGGATAGAAGGAACAAATCCGGTGAGTTAACAGAGAAACATGGAACTAGAGACAAGGAAGAGAGAGAGCCCCGAATCACGAGATCCACAAAAACCAGAAATAAGTAAGATGAAGGGAGGTGAGTGTAGTATTATGTCTGTGAATATTAATGGATTGAATTCGCCAGTGAAAAGGCGGAAATTTTTTAATAGGCTTATTCACCAACAATTGGATATCGTGGCAATACAAGAAGTCCATATAAAGGAACAACAAAAATATTTGTTAGTACAACCAAAAATAGGGAACCTATTCGTTTCCTTAGACCGACACAAGAAAAAGAGAGGAGTGGCACTATATGTAAACCCAAAATTGACTGCAAAACTAATTTATAACGATAAAGAGGGTAGAATACTGATAGTCGAGGTTATAATAAATCACAGGAAGGTCATGATGGTAGAGATATATGCCCCAAACCATAACCAAGAACAATTTTTCAAAACACTTCACAATAAGATATGTAGCATTGATTATGAGGAGATTTGTTTAATAGGAGATTTTAATGCTATCCTAGATATAAATTTGGATTATATGGGAAAGACGCTTAGGAAAAAGAAGAGAAGAACTCTACCGAGATCTTTTCTTAACTTGGCTGAGGAACTAAATATCCAAGATGTCTGGAGGGAAAAAAATCGTAAGGCTAGACAATATACATATTACTCCAACCGACATAACTCATGGTCTAGAATAGACATGGTGTGGATGACGAAAGAAATTAGTTCAGAAATAGACGAGGTACATATAGCGACAGGTACTTGGGCAGATCACAATCCTATTAAACTTATCTGGAAAGGTTCCAAAAAAATACCCAGATGGACGCTTCAAAGAGCAATTTTAAAAGAAGACGAATTCAAATCTAAGATGGAGAGAGAACTAAGTTTTTTCTTTAAGGAAAATAAAGCTATAGACACCTCAGTACAAAACAATTGGGATACAGCTAAGGCAATGATGAGAGGGGTAGCGAGGGCATATATGGTATATAAAAATAAGGGGAAAAGACAACAACGGGAAAGATTAGAAGAGGAATATAAGAGCTTAGAAGTTACACTCCAACAAGATCCACAAAAAGAGAATATCAAGCAATCTATGGATCTGATTAAACACAAACTTAACATTCTAGACAAAGAGAAATTGGCACAACAATTGAGAAACACGAAACAAAATTTTTTTGAAAATGCAAATAAACCGGGCCGGTGGCTCGCATACAAATTGGGAAAACAAAAGGGGAAAAACTGGATTCACGAACTACGAGATGAGGAAGGGAGAATATTCCACCAGGAGGAAAAAAAAAAAATTATAGCCCAGGAATTTTATGAACGTTTATATAAAGAAGATAGCCAGGCAAGTGTGGAGAAAATGGAGGAATATTTTCAAAGAGCCAAACTACCTAAGGTCACAGAAGATACCAGAAATATGTTAAACGAGGAAATTCGACTATCTGAGGTGATAAAAGCTATTAATGCACAAAAGAATAATAAAGCATCGGGACCCGACGGTCTTCCATCAGAGATTTATAAAGAATTACAAAATATCCTAGCTCAACCCCTAGTGGAGGTATTTAACGCAGTATTAGAAGGCGCAAGGACGCCTAAATCTTGGCTAGAGGCAAACATAACCCTTATTCCGAAAGATAACACAGACCATACATTAATCCAAAATTACAGACCCATATCACTTCTTAACTCGGACTACAAGATATTTACATCAATTATAGCGGAACGATTGAAACGATTTCTGAATGATTTCATACACGCAGATCAAAATGGTTTTCTCGCTAAGAGACACACTAAGCACAACATTAGAATAATATTAGATACATTGGAGTACTATGAATTACATAGCGAACAACAGATGGCATTACTTTTCTTAGACGCCCAAAAGGCATTTGACAATGTTAAATGGTCTTTTTTGTGCCAACAGCTTAGCTTTATGAATATGGGTGAAAAATTTATAAATATAATTAGGGCAATTTATGACAATCAGGAAGCAAAAATAATTATTAATGGGGAAGCATCTAGCAAGTTTCAAATTCAAAAGGGAACACGGCAAGGCTGCCCCTTATCACCGTTGCTGTTTATATTGACTCTTGAAGTATTAACGAGAACTATAAGAAACGACCCAAAGATAAAAGGATTAACCATTAAAAAGGAAACCTTTAAATTGCAAGCTTTCGCGGACGATCTAGTTTTTATTATGGAGGATCCATGTCAGACGGGACCAAAGCTATTGGAAGAATTATCTAAATATGGTGAGGTTGCCGGACTGCGAATAAATAGAAATAAGACCAAGATGATTGTTAAAAATATGACCAATAAACAAAAAGGTAATCTGGCCGAAATCACGGATATAGAAATAGTCAAGAAAATAAAATATTTAGGGATTAACATTACGGCTAGATGCACTTCACTCAAAAAGGATAATTATGATAGTGTAGTGAATCAAATAAAAGGTGACCTGGAAAGATGGGGAAACCTAAAACTCTCATTATTGGGAAGAATCGCTGTCATTAAGATGAATATTCTGCCTAAAATCCTGTTTCTGTTTCAGAATATCCCAATTCAACTCGACTCTAAATTTTTTCGAAATTTGGATAAATTATCACTAAATTTTATTTGGCAGGGGAAAAAACCAAGAATTAAATTGAAATATTTACAAGACACGAAGGAAAATGGGGGTTTTGGATTGCCAGACTGGGAATTATATTACCACGCCGCGGCCCTGAGCTGGATTAGAGAATGGGTAATCTTGAGAAATAGAAGACTATTAACTTTAGAGGGTCACGATTTGCAATATGGCTGGCATGCTTTCCTATGGACGGAGAAACAAGGTCTTTTCTCGCATTTTCAAAGACACCGGATCAGGCAAGCGCTACTCAATACTTGGAAAAAAATTAGATCTCACAATTACACCAAAATACCGGTCTGGCTATCCACCCTTGAAGCGATAGTTTACCCAAATCTGTTTGATTTGGGTAACATAATCTCATACAAGGATATTCTGAATGAGGAGGGGGAATTGAAACTTAGGAATGAACTAGAATTACAAGGTATAAAACTCGATTGGTGGGCCTACTTACAAATCCAATCGAGATTTAGGAAGGATAAAAATGAATGGGGGATATACACCTCTGAAACAGCATTGGACAAAATATTATTGGGACCGGACTCTAAACAAATAAGGAATTTTTATAAATTACTTTTGGGATATAAGCTGTTTGAAGAGCAAGTGAAAGACCCCATGTTGATCTGGGCTAACAATTTAGGACATAACATCGACCTAGATACTTGGCAAACAATTTGGGATAGGAATAAAAGGATAACACTGGCCTCATCGTATAAAGAAAATTTATTTAAAATGTTTTACCGATGGCATCTTCCCCCAGCCCGCTTAGCAAAAATGTACACAACAGTATCTCCCAAATGTTGGAAGTGTTCTGAAGAGATAGGCACATACTTCCACACGTGGTGGTCTTGCAGTAAAACACAAAAATTTTGGAGAATGATTTGGATTTGGCTGAAAGAAATATTGAAACAAGATCTGGAGTTTAGTCCAGAACTTTTCTTGTTGGGAATCACGAAAGAGAAATATCCTAAAGATGTGCTATACTTAACGATCCATATTATCACAGCAGCTAGAATATCATTTGCGCAAAAATGGAAAAAGAATGAGATCCCAGGACAAAAAGAGGTTATTAGGAAAATTTGGGATTGCGCTGAAATGGACAGATTAACTTTGGAATTAAAGAATAAAGATCAATCAGACTATTATAGAATTTGGAACAAATTGTATCTTTGGATGGATAAAAAGAAAGGTCTCTATTAGGTTTTACAGACTAGCTCACTGTTTTAAATATTGTGGTATTTCACCGATTTGTAATCTAAGTGTATTTAAGTGTATTTTTGATGTACATATATACATGTATATATATATATATTTAAACATTGTAGACAAAAAGGTTTGTCAGCTCGCTGGTACTGTGTCCAATGTTTTTAAATAATAAATTTAATAAAAAATTTTTTTTAAAAAAAAAAAAAACATTATGCAGAATGGAATAAATAATACTAAGTCAAAAAAAAAAAAAAAAAAAAAAGAAAAAGCTGGAATTTCATACTACAAAGCATCTTCCTCAATCTGATGTTTTCTTAATTTGTCAGACTTCAAATCTTTCTCACCTAATTTCATGAGAATAATAGGAATTAAAGCTCTCTGTCAACTGGAGAGCATCGTGTTGGGGAAAGCTGCCTTAGATACTATCAAATAACAATTATACTTATGAATATTCAGTATGCCCCATTATTACCACTAGAGACATTAGAAAATTGACATACTTTTTAATAAGCCACTAGAGTTTGATAATATAAACAAGCTTTCATGATCTAAGTTCCCAGAAGTCTTTCATACATGGGAGCATTTGGATCTCATTTATTAATATTAGAAAAAAACTTTGTCTATACCCATTTTTGCTTTACAGTCCCATTCACTTATCTGGCTACCTATCTCATAAAACAGAGCTCTGAATGGCTCTCAGAAATAATAAAACCAAAGACAAGAAAATTAACAAAGCCAGGCTCCTAACCCACAATTTCCAAACCATCAATCCTTACAATCCTTGGGCTCCAATTCCTTCTATCCCAGGGTGTGAGGAAAATGTTTTCTGGAAGGTTTTCCAAAAAGCTAAAAGGGTTGGAATTTAGCAGATGCCCAAAAGGCCATGTATGAAGTAACATGCAGATATGGTGGGAGCAAGATCAGTTTGTAAGGAGAGTAAGTTATGAAGACATATAATGGATAGTATTGGTATAACAAGTTTGTTCCTTTAATTTTGTTTTTGCTCGATGCCATGACATTATTGTCTTATTATGTCTTACTAATTTACACATTGATGGGCTGCCACAAAGAAGAGGAGGTCAAATTATTCTCCAAAGGATCAGAGGGCAGGTCAAGAAACAATGTTTGGAAACTAAACAAAGAGAGAAGCAACCTGGAATTAAGGAGAAACTTCCTAAGAGTGAGGAGAATTAACCAGTGGAACAGCTTGCCTTCAGAAATCATGGGTGCTCCATCACTGGAGGTTTTTAAGAAGAGGCTAGACAGTCACTTAGTGAAATAGTATAGGTTCTCCTACTTGAACAGGAGGCTGGACTAGAAGACGTCCAAGGTCCCTTCCAGCTCTATTCTATTCTATTCTATTCTATTCTATTCTATTCTATTCTATTCTATTCTATTCTATTCTATTCTATTCTATTCTATTCTATTCATCAAATTTATATGTCTGCACCTCTAATAGTGTTTATACATATGTATGAGGGCAATTTGGAAATAAATCTCCATTTGGTTATCAATGACAGCACTCACAGATACAGAACTTTTATTATACACATTAGAAAACTACATTACATTATTTTTCAACATAATCACCATTCAGATTGACGCATTTTTCATAACATCTTACAAGTTTTGAAATTCCTTAGTAGTAGTCTCTTGGCACCAATTCTGGGGCATGCAGGGGGTGATCGAAAACATCCCAACAGAACTGCTTCAAAAGTTCTTGGGTGTGTTTAGCAGTGTGCAGACAAGCATTATCGTGAACACCATACCAGAAGTGGTGCCATAGAAAATCCCACCAAATGTGAAGATGCCAAAGGAGTACTGCTAGTGAAGTTCATAGAGCGTGGTTTGACCATCAGTTCAGAAGTTTACTGTGAAATGTTACAAAAAATCAGACGAGCTATCCGTAACAAGCGTCGGGGCATGCTGACTTCCGGTGTGGTGTTGGTTCACAATAATGCTCACCTATACACTGCTAGATGCACTCAAGAACTTTTGAAGCAGTCCCATTGGGATGTTTTTGATCACCTCCCCCATAGCCCAGATTTGACCTTGAGCGTCTATTAGTAAGGAATTTCAAACCTTGTAAGATGTTATGACAAGTGCCTCAGTTTGAAAGGTGATTATGTCAAAAAGTAATGTAATGTTGCAGTTTTCTAATGTGCATAATAAAAGTTCTGTATCTGTGAGTGTCTGTCATTGATAACCAAATGGAGGATTATTTCCGAATTGCCCTCATATCATGGCAGATTATGTAAAATCAGGTATTTCTTCAGGTCTCCCAATAACAATAAAGTAAAAAAAAAACATTAATGACATTCTAATACACCATATGCTCTGCCATTTTCTACATCTTGTCAGCTCCAAAGAATTATACCAAAAGTCCATTGGACAAACTGAAATTAGCTGATTGCAATATATCCATTCCTTTGTTTGTCAACTCATTTTCAGTACATTCCTGCTGTCTAGTAATTTTTAAAACCTTAAAGTGTTCTTAATCTTAAGTATTTAAAGCAACTCATTCAATGAATATAAACATTTAGATATCATGGATTTATGCTGCAAACATGATATTATGTTGTGAAAACTGTAATTCAAAACATTTTCTGCCTCACTTCAAGTCATCATGAAGCAGAGATGGAGGCATCTCACAATAGCATGCTGAAAATGACATTATCATTCATCCCAGGATATTGATAGTGTGCCAGGGAACATTCTGTATGTCTGGGCCCCCACAACACCCAATACTGGTACTAATAGTTTCTTCTCCTAATTGTGTATTCTGCTTTGTTTTCTCTCTTCCCAAACATGCCAGTACTTCTCCCACATTATTTGTTTGTTTGTTTGAATTTATTGGTCACCTAACTCTAGTAGACTGATATGGACTTTTATGGAATCTTCTGAAATCAAACATGTCTGCAGGATGAATAACAAAATCACTTAAGAATATGAAGGATTTACTGTATTTAATTGTAAGATTTGTATGGCTGCCCATCTAAAAGCACATGTCTTGGTGGCTCACAACAACAATAAAACCTCAAATAATAAACACCATAAAACATAATAAACAACATAACACCATAAAACCAATACAAAACCTGAGACATCAGTCACTCTTTGGAATGCCCCACAACCAATTCCAGACATCCTTACTCTATCCCAATACCTTGGTTAAAAGCCAGATCTTGATGGCCTTGTGAAATGGGGGTCTGCTGAATCATTGTGTGGAGGAAGGTTTATAAGGTTGGGGAAGTCATGGAAAAGAAACAGTTCAGAGGTCCCACTAGATTGCAAGACTTCGGGGAATGATCTGCTAGGATGGGTAGATACTCTCAGAGAGAGCCAGTCCCATAAGTATTTATATAGTTTATTTCATATCTAACCATCTATCCATGGAAAGATTCCCAGTGACTTTGCCAAAATATTTTAGGGCAAATTTTATAGTTGTGCATTGGATATGGACCTCAAAGTTGTGTCCTCTTCTAAATTATGTTCTGTAACCATAAATCTATTTACAAGCCATTGAGGACAAAGGAATGTGTGGAAACTCCTTGTTCAGTGTTAATTAGTTGAGGCTGCCACATTTGATAATGGTAATTAAAGTTGTACATTACAACCTTTCAAATTCAGCATTTCCCAGATCAGCTCTGAATATCTCAAAGCACGCGGACTATCACAATATGCCTGAACCTAATTTTTTTTACCCAGAAGCCTCTTGTCCATGACATCACATTGCAATTACTGTGAATTCCTTTCCATTCTTTGAGGTAAAGCTGAGTGTTATAGGTAGAGAAAAAAGGAACATAGAAACATTTGGTTCCTCTCCCACCCTTTTTTTTTTAAAAAAAATCCCTCATTCTATCCTCCCTTGCTAGGAAAAATGGTGTTGAAGACTATCTGTCCACTGTTTTTCACTCCAATTTATTGTATAAAAGTAAAGAGAGAGAAAAATACAACCTGTACCATCATGACTGAAATATGATTGTCTGGATGTAATTTCCAGCCTCCAACAAGTAGCAGTTCAGCAAAATTCCACCCTGTCCAAAATTCCACCCTGTCAGTTCAAAAATCAGTGGCTGGATTGATGGCCCTCAGCAAGGAGGCAGCGGAGGTGTCAGCTCAAGTGATACAGAAAGAGAGACAGAAACCTCTGGAAAAAACCTAAATGGACTCCTCTTATTTTCTCAAGGGAAATATCAGCAATTATATTCAACATTCAAACTTAATTGAGCTTTAATAAATCATAACAACAAGGGTGATGGATCAGGCAAGGTTGAGGGAAGGAACAGGAAACAAGTGGAGATTTCTCTCTACAGTGTGGATGGGGTCTCCATATATACGTTGCAATATTAATCTGCCCAAAACCACAGCTGGAGTCAACATTACATTCTTTGTCACAGTGCTGAAAAGGCAAGATCAGAATTAAGTTAGCAATATGGAAGGTGCCAGCTCAGACAGCAACAAATGCATGCACAGTGGAAGTGTGGGTTTGTGTATGTGTGCACATGCATGTGATTTATTATTATTTTTTAAACCACAATGACCTTTCTTTCACTATAGTATTAATTTTCAGGAGGCCAGCATCTGTCTTTGCTTTTCTGTTTTGACAAGACAGTTAAAACAGCATAATGAGTGATGGACCCCATACACAAATAATCACGACTTGTTATAAATTCCATAGCAAGACAATAAGATCATTAGGCCAACTCAAAAAGTGATAAAATATTAAGCATGCTTTTCAATTTTCCAGGGCTCTTCATTATCAAGAGAACAAAAAGCAAAAAAAAAAAAAGAGAGAGGGGGGGGGAGAACAAGTGACTGTTGTTCAAGACTGCATTTATCCACTGCCTCAAGATAAAAAGAGGATAGTGCTGCAGATATTTGTGTTAAGTTCTACCAAGTTCTCTGGATCTTTGAATGGATACCAAAAAAACAGCTCTCTTCATCATTACAAAAAATGTACAGGGAACAAGAAAAGTAAGGGAAAAGTACAAAAGAAAACAATAAAAGCTATGTCCCACTTTCTGGCACTTTATTACTTCCTCAGACCATCTTTACAACAAGGATTTGTACAAACATTACCATTTCCGTGGCAGAATCAATGCTGTCCAATGAAATCAGAGGTACCAGAGATATTCCATAGTATTATTGAGGTGGGAACAAATGGCATGTAGGGCCATCTGTTGGATTTTTGCATGGCACTGTATATAGCATAACACATATTGGACATACAGTACATTTCGACAAAGCTATTCGTGCTGTAATCTTCTGGCTTGCTTTCTGTCTATGAGAGTAGAAAAAAGTTGCTCGTAAACACCCAGTCCTATTCCTGGATATGAAATTACAATTCTTTAGCATTTCCAGAAACTGAAAATTATCTCATAGGTCCGATTGATGCAAAATTGATTTGTCTGATCAAAAAACCACAACATTTTCAATTTGTTTTGGTTTAGGAATACAGACAGAAAAGTAGCTGCACAGTTTCTCACATTCGAAAGCTTTGCAGAAGTCATAAATGCATATCCATCCCAAGAGAGCTGACCGTTATATCATACCTTTATTTTGATTCTATAACACCAGTTTCTTTTATTTATACTGAGTGAAGGGGGGGAGCAGAGATAGGGCGGGCCTGCACTGCCAAGAAACTATTTCAATTTCTATTCTTTCTATTTCAATTTGTCATATTATCTCTGATCCCCACTGCCTTAGCTATCCATTTCTTTTGGGGAACTGTAAATATCAGATGACGCTGGAGTCTCATGATATCATGATATGTTCCTGTGAGGTTCTTCATCTCCTTTGGCAGTTCTAGCTGCCTAATTCCATAGGGAATGCCTCATTTTATAGGACCTTAAGGTCCTGCCAATCCAGGAGGACAAAAAGGGAACCAACTAACCTGACCTGTGTTGTTCCCTTTTGCCTCTCATTGTCAGCTGTCATGTAGCTTCAACTTCCATTTATCTCTATGACATTTCCCAAGATCCTCCGTCCTTGAAGTGTACGTTTCCATACACAGTGGAGTTTATCTGCATAGCAAAGTTCTTAGCTTTGCAGGATTTTCCTTCCCTGCCAGATCCAGCCCTTGGTGGCTTTCTCAAATTTCTCCTCCTTTCCTTTCCCAACCATCCTCCTTTTAACAGTCCCCTCTTCCCGATTCTTATTCCTTTCTAATTCACTCCAATAACATTTGCCATTTCAGCCATAAGCTTGACAAGCAAAGCATGATGTGTCCCAGCCCCTTTTTCACCCAAAAAGGGAACAAAAAACATTTCTCCTCTTTCACCATAATGTCTGTTATCAAGGTTTTGAATACCAAAGAAATAAAGTTACATTTTCCCCCTCCCCAGTGCTTTTCCAACCCATCTCAAAAGCTGTCTCTGATATTAGGGGGGGGAAAACAATTTACATTTTATAAATACTGATAGCTTCATAACAAACTCTTCTTACCTTTGAGGAATCACATTTATCCTTGGTTCAGTAAGTCAATTTCTGGAAGAAATTTCATTGTTCTTGCTATGCCATTCATCCTTTCCCTCCTCCTTCAAGCAAAGATATAAAAATAATATTTTAAAAATCCTTAGTCAGTCTAGTGATGCAAAAATGAAGAAACCTCGGCAGATGGGATTTGATTCAGTGTAGTCCAAACAACAGAATCCTTGAGACTGCTTACTCAGAAATATCCACAGCACAGAAAAAGGAGGATTAAAAAAAAGAGGGAGAATAGAGGACCAGTGTCTGTGTGTGAGCGTGTAAAAAAGAAAGTGAATAAACTTGTTTTCTGTTGTTTCCAAAAGACTTATTTTGAATGACTGAGCGCAGCAGCCTGAAGGCTTTTCAAGCAGCTGGATCCCATGACATCCCGGGGTATCACAAGCATGTGGGTAGAGCAAGTCTTCAAGTTCATGTTAGCAGGAATCTTGCTTTGGTGTAGATGTACGTGTGTATGTAAGAGGAAAAGGGGGAAGGATTACCCACCCACACATGCACACATGCACACATACACGCATGCACAAAGAGAAGTAAGGGGGAGAAAAAGCAGAAGGCGGGGAGGGGGAAAACGCGGCAGATTGGAATGATCTCATAAAGTGCTCTAGATGGCAGAGCCTACCCGGCTTGTAAAACAAGCTGTGTGGAAGTGGGAGGGGGAACGGAGAGAGCGGTGGGGTGGGGGAGAATCCACCCTCGCAGACAGCTCGAGCTGTTCTGCTCTCACTTCTCCTGATGCTGTGGAACAGAAAGAGATTTGTGCAGCAAAAACACATCCAAGGAAGGAAGGAAGGAAGGAAGGAAGGAAGGAAGGAAGGAAGGAAGGAAGGAAAGAAGGAAGGAAGGAAGGAAGGAAGGAAGGAAGGAAGGAAGGAAGGAAGGAAGGAAGGAAGGAAGGAAAAGAGAGAGGGAGGAGGGACGGAGAGACGGAGAGGGGGAGGGAAAGAAAGAGAGGAAGGAGGGAAAGAAAGAAAGAAAGAAAGAAAGAAAGAAAGAAAGAAAGAAAGAAAGAAAGAAAGAAAGAAAGAAAGAAAGAAAGAAAGAAAGGACAAGGGAGGGTGTGGAGAAGTCAAGGGACAAGGGAAGAGAATGGTACAGCTGATCCAGATCCCACAAACTCTGCAACTCCAAAGGCAGCAGCCTGCCAGTTTTCTCTCAGCCTCAGTGTTCAAAAGAAGACTCTGCTGTAAAAAGAGAGGCTGCCAGGCAGACTAGCAGACTCCAGATGGAGTAGGGAGAAGCATCAAGAGGAAGCTTGTCCCTTTTTTGTAGGGGGAAAAGAGGAAGAGAGAGAGGGAGAAGCCAACCTAGACACTAAAGAGCAGCATCCTTTTCATGCACATTTTTTATTATTATTATTATTATTATTATTATTATTATTATTATTATTATTATTATTATTATTATTATTATTGTTGTTGTTGTTGTTGTTGTTATTAATTATTTGCACAGTCAGCCAGATGTTCAGGCTGAATTTGGCATTTTTGTCTAGCTATCGAGTCCTTACCAAGCATCTGGGATAGGCAGATGTGGATGTTGGATGGTATTACAGATATCGTCGCATAAGGCCGCCTTTGGCAATTGACTAATGCCGAATTTGTCAATGCCAATGGTGTTCAAGTGGTGCTCCAGTTGTTTTGGGATAATAATAATAATAATAATAATAATGATGATGATGATGATGATGATGATGATGATGATGATGATGATGATGATGAATGCTTTTAAAGAAAAATGAAGAGCTCTTGGGTTATTTTAATAACTTCACTGGATATTTTAATAACTTTATTAGGAGCAGTCAGAGGGGATCTTGGATTCTTTTGTTAACGGCTTAGGGAAAGTTGATATTGAAGGAATTAAAGGAATAAAGGGCAATAAGGACATTAAAGGAATAAAAATCAGGACTTTTCTGTGGTGGGGATGTGAACTAATGATGACTGCAAAGTGCTCGATATGGGACTGCCCTTGCAGAATGTCTGGAAGTTGCAGCTGGCCCAGAAGCATGGACAGAAATGGACATACCTTGGTTCATCCTTGTACACCTCTGCTCCATGAGCTGCACTGTATCTCATTTGGCTACTAAGTGCAGTTCAAAGGGCTGATATTCATCTATATAGCCCTTCATGGCATGAGGTTGTTTTATTTGTGGGACCACCTTTCTGCAAATGTTTTTACTCATCTTTTCAGATCTGTCAGGAGAAGCATGCTGGGGTTCAGTAAAGAATATCATTTTGCGAGTCCCAGAAAGGGAATCTTTTTTTTTAATCATAGCAGCTGCACTTTGGGACATTAAAACCTCTGAAGTTATATTCTGACTGACCCTATCAGCCTTTCAAAAAGTCTTAAAAGATCTGGATGTGTTCCCAGGCATAAGTGCCAGGAGATTATCTGTGAGGCATTCTTAGTTTATTACATTTGTTTTTACCTCAGTGGTCATTATAGATGTTAATGTTTTGGGTTTTTTCTGTTCTTATTTGTATGATATTTTTTATCTATTGTTAGCTGTGGCAAGACAGGCATCTATATAAAATAAATTAAATAGATAGATAGACAAAAACCAGGATTTCTGTGATGAAGGGAGAATCCTGGCAACTCATGGGTGTTTGTGCAATGGACCTATTTAAATAATAGTCAAAACATTAATGAGCCCATGAGGTACAGCCATCATAATTTTAAATTTCCTAAAGCCTGAATACCAGAGATGTTGTTGGATTTGGAAAATGAAAAGAACCAGCTTTGGGGAAAGAGTCAGCAGTCTGTAAAAATAGGTCCTTGATAGGAAGGACAATGTGAATGGCTTCAGAAAAGCATTTTATTGATTAGAAGAAACATTTACTTTTTAAAAATATTTGATCCTGCCTGTCAATATAATTTCTTCAAGCATAATTTATGGATCTTAAAACAAAGTAACATTTCATAGAGCAGATAGACATTGAGGTTGCAATTCTGCATCTATATGGCCTGGAAGAAATCTTATTCAAAATAGAACATAGAATAATAGAGTTGGAAGGGACTTTGGAGGTCTTCTAGTCCAACTTCCTGTTCAAGAAGAAGACCCTCTGCCATTTCAGAAAATAGTTGTCTGGTCTCTTTCTGAAAGCCCCCAATGATGGAGTACCCACAATTTCTGAAAGCAAGCTATTCCATTGGGTGATTGCTCTATTAGAAATTTTATCCTTAGTTCCAGGTTGCTTCTCTCCTTGGTTAGCTTCAATCCATTGTTCTTTTTCTTGCCTCTTAGTGCTTTGGAAAATAGTTTGATCACCTCATCTTTATTTATTTATTTATTATTTATTTATTTAATTTATATACCGCCCTTCTCTCAAGAGACTCAGGGCGGTTAACAGGACAATACGTAAAAAACAGATACAAAAGTTAAAATTATTAAAACATGATTAAACAATGCCCATAGTACAAATTTAAAATTAAAGTCATAATAACAAACCCACCCCATCCCATCAGGCCAGGCCCGCTTCCTTAAAGAGATGGGTTTTAAGGTCGCGCCGGAAGGAGCGGAGGTCGGGCGCCATCCGGAGCTCTACCGGAAGATGGTTCCATAAGTCCGGTGCACCCACAGAGAACGCTCTCCCCCTGGGGGCCACCAGTCGGCATTCTTTGACCGGCGGCACCCTGAGGAGGCCCTCTCTGTGGGAGCGTACTGGGCGGAGGGAAGTTGACGCCGGCTGCAGGTGCTCCCCAAGGTATTCTGGACCCATGCCATGGAGGGCTTTGTAGGTCATTACCAACACCTTGAACCTCACCCGGAAGACAACTGGCAACCAATGCAGCTCGCGGAGCAAAGGTGTAACACGGGAGTATCGGGAGACCCCCGACACAACTCTCGCGGCTGCATTCTGTGCCAGCTGGAGCCTCCGAGTGGTCTTCAAGGGTAGCCCCATGTAGAGAGCGTTGCAGTAATCAAGACGAGAGGTCACGAGCGCATGAGTGACCGTGCGCAAGGCATCCCGGTCTAGATAGGGCCGCAACTGGCGCACCAGGCGAACCTGGGCGAACGCCCCCCTAGTTACAGCTACAATATGGTCTTCTAAAGAGAGCTGTGAATCTAGGAGGACTCCCAAGTTGCGAGCCCTATCTACAGGAGGTAATGACTCACC
This sequence comes from Vipera ursinii, assembly GCF_947247035.1. Taxonomy (NCBI): domain Eukaryota; kingdom Metazoa; phylum Chordata; class Lepidosauria; order Squamata; family Viperidae; genus Vipera; species Vipera ursinii. The sequence goes on from NC_139512.1 coordinate 299,553,137, forward strand.
CCCCATAATGAGGGGTGGGATATCCTGAATATCCCGGGATGCCGGTACGCACAGCCACTCCGTCTTGTTGGGGTTGAGACGAAGCCTGTTCCTCCCCATCCAGACCCGGACCGCCTCCAGGCACCGGGACATCACGTCGAGGGCATCACTGGGGTGGTTTGGGGTCGAAATGAAAAGTTGGGTATCATCAGCATACTGATGATACCCAACTCCAAAACCACGAATGATCTCACCCAGCGGTTTCATGTAGATGTTGAACAGAAGGGGCGAGAGGACCGACCCCTGAGGGACTCCACAAGCGAGAGGCCTCGCGGTCAACCTCTGCCCCCCCGTCAACACCGACTGCGAACGTCCCAGGAGATAGGAGGAGAACCACTGAAGAACCGTGCCTCCCACTCCCAATCCCCTGAGACGCCGCAGCAAGATACCATGGTCGATGGTATCGAAAGCCGCTGAGAGGTTTAATAGGACTAGAACAGAGGAGTATCCTCTGTCCCGAGCCCTCCAGAGATCATTCACCAGCACGACCAATGCCGTCTCCGTGCTGTACCCAGGCCTGAAGCCCGATTGGTACGGGTCTAGATAATCCGCTTCATCCAGGACCAGAGGGAGCTGATGCGCCACCACACTCTCAACAACCTTTGCAAGGAAGCGAAGGTTGGAGACCGGACGAAAGTTATTCAAAACAGCCGGATCCAAGGTAGGCTTCTTGAGGAGAGGTCTCACCACCGCCTCCTTCAAGGCGGCGGGAAAACTGCCCTCACTCAAAGAAGCAGCTATAACCGCCTGGAACCAGCTTCGTGTCCCCTCCCGGGCTGCATAAACCAGCCAGGAAGGGCACGGGTCCAATAAACATGTGGTGGAGCTCAGCCTCCCCATGATCCTGTCCACTTCCTCCGGAGTCACAGGATCGAACTCCTCCCAGATGACATCGACAAGATCACTCGTGTCCTGATCGTCCGATACTGCCCAGTCGGAGTCCAAACCGGTCCGAATCCGAGCGATTTTGTCCGACAGATGTTGACTAAATTCCTCGGCACGCCCCTGCAAGGGATCCTCACTGACCTCCTGGTTGAGGAGGGAGCGGGTCACCCTAAACAGGGCGGCCGGGTGATTATCTGCGGACGCGATGAGGGCAGCGAAATAGTTAGATCTCGCTACCCTCATCGCAGCGAGATAAGACCTAATATGGGTTCTTAGTCGCAATCAGTCGGATTCAGATCGGGTGGACCTCCAGACGCTCTCTAGGCCCCGTCTCCGACGCTTCATCTCCCGGAGCTCCGCGGAAAACCATGGAGCCCATTGGGATCTGCGCCGGGTCAGGGGCCACAAGGGTACAACTCTTTATAGGAGCCCCTCAAATTTTGGAACACTGTTATTATGTCTCCCCTAGTCCTTCTTTTCATTAGACTAGACATACCCAATTCCTATAACCGTTCTGCATATGTTTTAGCCTCCAGCCTCCTAATCATTCTTGTTGCTCTTCTCTGCACTCTTTCCAGGTCTCAACATCTTTTTTATATTTTGGTGACCAGAACTGGATGCAGTGTCCCAAGTGTGATCTTACTGAGGCTTTGTAAAACTGTACTAGAACTTCATGTGATTTTTTTTATATTTTATTTTATTTTAATTCCATTTATATCCCGCCCTTCTCCGAAGACTCAGGGCGGCTTACAAGCTTAGCAGTAGCCTTCATTCTATGTATATGCCTGCTTATTAGGGCTTTCACACACACCCCAAGCGGCATTATTACAAAGTCAGCTTAATTGCCCCCAACAATCTGGGTCCTCATTTTACCTACCTCGGAAGGATGGAAGGCTGAGTCAACCTTGAGCCTGGTGAGATGCAAACCTGCACTAATTGCAGGCAGCTGGTGTTACTTAAGGAGGCATTAGCCCACCGCTCCACCAAGGCTCTTGAACCACTTTTTAGAACATCTGTGTAATGTGAGGACATAGAAGAATGGCCAGCCTCAAACAAGGTGTCCCATCATTGTAAGCCTGTACATAGCATACTTTCAGTTTTCACAAGTTTCAACAAAAGTAGGCACATTGGGGTGAAGCTCTGATCCTTTGAGATACTATGACTCACATACATAAACTAGCCATATTGAACTTCTTCTTGAAAATACAGGAAGGCAAAATTTAATTGTATAGGAAAAGCAGAACTTTGAATGTTTCAATTATTCATATTTCAAAAAGAGATAAAACTGAACTCGGAAGGATGGAAGGCTGAGTCAACCTTGAGCCTGGTGGGATGCGAACCTGCACTAATTGCAGGCAGCTGGTGTTACTTAAGGAGGCATTAGCCCACTGCTCCACCAAGGCTCTAATCTTGATTCCACCCTTTATTAATGCAGCCTAGGATTGCATTCATTTTTTTGGCTGCTGCCACACACTTTTGCTCATATTTAAGTGATTGCCCACTAGGATTCAGTTTAAGCAGGCATGTATAGAGTTGCATGGTAAATCAGTAGAACATTTTAAAAATATTTTAAAGCCAGCTAAACATTTCAAAAAGCAATGAAATCAGAAGCTAGTTTGATGATATGTAAAAGTCAAAATTAGCAAGTAATCTTTGGAGAAACAGAACCTGCTTTCTAGCAGTTGTCCACCTCAATTCAAAGATGGAAGTGTCTTTAGTCAGTTAGTCTCCATAAGAGTCTTTTAAACTCCCTGCTTTAATTCACGTTATAATTCACTGCCCTTATCAGTTTTAACTGATAATCTCCACCCTATAAGAGAACATCCCGAGCAGAAGCCTAAACCCTTCAGAATAGAGTCCATATTACTATCAACACCCAAAATCAGATTGAACAACGACCCTCAGAACAAGTGAAGAAACTGAGATGCCTCAAGAGCAAATTGGACAAGAGCACGTGCAGAAGGGTTAGCCATTGCATTGTGTGTTGACAAAGCAATTTGCCATTGACATCTGGAGATGCAGCAATTTACTTCTTCAGTTCTGCTTTTCTAACATGGTCAAAATATAGGGCCAAGTTGATCTGTATGCACTTGAAGAAGTTGCTCAGTCGATGGCTGACAATCAATTTCATTTATAGAAAAACTGCTCAAAACAACTGATCAGTGGTAGTGTTATGAAAAGAACAATTCGGAGTAAAATGACGTAGCATGCATTTTCTTGGCATGCATATTATAGTCAGTTAAACATTGTTTCAACCTTTTATCGAATATTGTCTATGTACATAATTTTTTCTATGTTTGTCTTTTCATAGTGCTCATGATCAGATACTGGTAATAATGTATGCTATGTTCTTTCTGAACTACCTGAAAAAGCAAGGATAAGGCTGATCCTGGGAGAGTTATAGAGAACGCACTTGAAGGAATGTTTGGGAACAAAAATACTGCACCACAAATATTTGATCACTTAACTGATTAAAGAAGAAAGGGGTCATTAAGACCGTGACTCACTATTGTTTAGCATCCAGTATTCTTCTCAGATACCAGAGAGGAGTTGACACAGGCAGCCCTTTATATGATAAAGCTGGCAACAGGTGAAGTTGGAGGCCAATCAAGTTGAACTCTCAGCAGATCTGATGAGATGGCCCTGCCATTGATCATCATGAAGCTCTTTTTTTTCCTCTCCCAGATATCTGATAGAAGGCTCCTGTTTCCATTTCACCCTGCTAAAGCCTGATGGAATGCCTCAAGTATACATCTATCTTCCCTATTTTCAGAGTGGTATGTGCAGCAATGCAATGTTTTGGGACATACATATATCATTTGAAGGTAGTTCATGCTGTTTATTTGAAACTCAGGGCCTTCCAGTATGAGACTTTTGTTTAGAAAAGTTATTTTCCTTTTATTGATTCTAAGATAAGTGAAGTTACCCTGGACATGTCAGTGATCAATTTAAAGGAAAAGATGTTTATAAATACCTAAATATACCACTAAAGCTATTCTTTATGGCAGGCCAACGTTCTTTTACCCTCTCCCTCTTCCCCTTTTCCAAAGATTAAGCTTCTTTTTTTAAAAAAAAATGGTCTTTCAGGACTGCAGTAGACATGGTTGGTGATGCTGTAACATGACTGCAGAATACAGGACTGACATTTGGGGCCTGGTTTTTTTTTTTGTTTTTTTTTTTTGCTGTCAATATTTAGTTCTGTTATCCTGTGTGATATGGAGACTTTTAAGCAAGATAAAACAATTTTTTTAAAAAAATTTTGTGTTTCTTTTTTCATTTTTGTGCCATTTTATTTTATTTATTTTAATGAAAAAGTCTACTCAAAACCTACTGACCCTATTTTTCCTCTAAGTGCAGTTTATTGTCCATGCATTGTGAGTTGTCTCTTCATTTTGTTGTTCTGCCTAAGAAAATCAAAAGGGTTATTTCATCAAATTGTGCAGACTGGTAATTATCTAATACAGCATTGCGTCCTAACAATAATCCTCCAGACTTCTGCAACATTATACAGCATTTTCTCTTACTACACTTGATGTATTCACTGAAATCCAGATCTGGATACAAAGTAAAATCTGAGACAAGGATATGGATGATAGTTGGGATACGTGTAATTTACCTCATTATTTATTCAGATGGTTCCAAGAGTTTAGAACTGAACACCTAGTATGTTCAGGGGTGCTGGTAGTGGAGTTCTAGAGCTGAAGTCCAGAAATCTGAATGCCATTCAAGATGGTAAGGTTGCTGTAAAATTTTACTTTCATGTTAAGATCTCTACTCAGAATTGATCAGATTAAATGTTTTGTAGAACTAGCAGACTCATAAAAACATCCAATTAATGGAAAAAAGTAAGTATGTTGGATGGGCTGATAGAGGCATCTGAAGATGCATGTTTGATCATAGCTATACTCAGGGCTTTTTTTGTCATAGAACACCCAGAATGGAATTCCAGCACCTTTTTTGGATGGAACCTTGTAGGGTAGGCAAGGCAGGTTGTATGACATGTGTGTGAGTTCCAGCACGTTTTTTTTTTTTTTACAAAAAAGCACTGGCTATACTAAGCATACACATTATCATTTATACTCTTTTGGTACAGTAGTATACTGTACTTGTTGGTCACAAAACATATTGTGAACTTGTTTGGACTTTTTCAAATGGAAATAGTTCTGTTGAAATTACAACTCTTAATTCACACAGACACATTGTTGTGAAAACATTTGTGAGTAAGTGTGTTCTCATAAAATAGGGAAAAAATATCTGTGCATGAGTTCTCTAGTGTGGCACTGTTTTTCTGATGTGATTTTTACAAATTATTATTATTATTATTTTGAGTGTGTGCCTTCAAATCACTGTTGGCTCCTGGTAACTGCCTTAGCAAGTCCTTGCAAACCTTGTCAAGATTTGTGAGAACTCACAGCCTCCCACTTTTTAGCCTGATGGTTTTAACCACTACACCAAATTGGCTCCCCCATGTGATTACAACTTTATTATATTGGATTCTTCTTAGAGATTGAATATCAAGATATTTCATACCGTATAGCAAAACTATATTTGCAATGGAATCCATGGATTCCAAAAACTTCCATTTTAATAGCCATCTGTTTCTTCTGATTACAGCACTCATCAAAGTAGAAAAGAACTTTGGATCTTGATTATAGGAAATAAAAGAGGAAAGACTCTGTCATTTGGATTGAAACAATGACTGCAGTTCAGATGCCTGGTTTCTGGAAGTGTTTGGAGGTTCGGTGAAGTTTCAAGAGAAACATCCTTCAAAGCAAAGTTGTGAAATGACATCAGCCCTTGCTTCTAAGCATTAAACTGATACAGGCATGGCAATTCACAATATAGAAAACAGCTTCAGTGAATGCACAGTAGATGTGCAGAAACCTTTTTCTTTGAATCAAAGTTTGCCAGATGAGACAGATGGGCCTTATTGCTTTTCACATAAGCCACATCATAGCCACTTCACATACTTACTATTTTCAAGGGGTCTCCACCAAAAATATCTTCCATTTTCCAAGTTTAGATATAGTCTTTGATCAGAAAACCAATTTCAATATTTTTTTATCTTTTTCCATCCAGGAAACTCTATCTTGGCTCTGGATCTCTATTTGTCATGTTCTCCTACAGAATGAACTTTTGGGAGGAAAATATAGAGATTTCCTATACAATGAAGAAAAATAAGTTACTCCTGGTGATGCCTGAGGCAGAAATTGGATTCCTATTTGCCCTATGAATAACTTCATTGGACCTGCTATTATAAAGTGTAGAAAGCCTCCTTTGAACTTCCAAATGAATTATGCCTAACATATAAAATGTACCAAACTGGACATAAATAAGCCAGCCAAACAGCACAAATTGTCCAGACTACATCTCTTCTATATTTTTAAATTAAAATCCACCTGGTCAATTTCTCTTTTGGGTACTTTAAAACAATCAACAAGATTATCATCTCATTCATTTAACAAACTGAACAAAGACCTCTTCCTTCTCCTCTTCCTCTCCATGGGTTGTTGCATTTAACTTAGGCATGAATAGAAAAAAAAAATGCCTGAACTCCTGCTAACCTGCTGATCATTGCAGAGAGAAGGGTCGAGGCGTGTTCCTGGATGAGCAAAAAGGAAAAAAAAAAGAAAAGTTGAGCATGTATACCAAGTTTATATATTCTCATCAGGATCATCTAAGGCAGGGGTGTGTACAGGTAAAGCAGGCAAGTACCTGTGTTTCACAATACTGATATAGGATAATGCAGGAGGTGGATGATTATTTTAGTAATCACAACAAGGACATCATTTCCTACTATATGGGAGAACAATAAACATATTCTGTATTTTATCAAAATGGTAAACTGGACCCAGTTCGAAGTTTTAAAATTGACAGAGCATGCAAGCAAGATATGTTGTTTATGAAATGCCAGCATTAAAAATAGTAATGAGAAAAATGAGGCTAGACTAAATGGCCAAAATCAAATCAAATCACATTTATTATTTTGGAAATGTATGGCCCAGGAAACTGAAATGAAGCAGGAGAATTACATCAATTTTGTGCCAATCCACTGGTTTCTTCCTTGCTAGAAGAGAGCTTAAATAACTAAAATGGCACGTACATACATGGACATCACCAGATGGAGCACACAAAGATCAAATTGACTATATTGTTGATATAGGAAAGTAGAAGAGCTCAGTTACAGCAGCAAAGGCATGGCCAGAGGCTGAATTTGAAATGTGTCATGAACTATTCAAGTGCAACTTCCAAGTCAGACTGAAGTAGAAGAACAACCAGTTTCCACAATAGGATTTTGAACATATAGCTACCATTTTGAAAGAGATTAGAAATTGTTCTTGTTAAGTTATTGATAGGAATCAAGATGAACTATTAAATAAAATAAAATAAATTCTTAAGGATGAATGTGAAGAATGTGTAAAAAAACAAAAATCAAGACCCAGAAGAAAGCAAATTAGGTATCTGAACAGATAATGGTAATATAGAACAAGATAAGAATGTCATGGAGTACTGTGGATAATACCATGGATAATCAAATAAATAAACATGGAGAAGATGTACAGGAGAAATTGTGAAGGAGAGGCAACTTATCACACTTTAAGCACAAAAACAACAGTGGAGATGTTTTTTGCTCCTGAGAGAGAATAGGCTAATTTAGGATTCAAGAAAAATAGCACTGTCGTAAAATAGGGCCTCAATGCGAGAAAATGCTCATGTTCAGCCAAAAGGCTTCCTCTTCTAGTGTAAACAATTGGTTGCAATACAATCAACCAAGAGTAGAAATGAATATATGAATGAAGTTAACCTTTCATTGCACTCTGCCACACCACTATACTTCCCATTTACCAGTCATTCTCAATAAATATTGTAGTAAAACCAACCTACAGCTTCTTCACATTTTCCTTACTGCTGGCAGTCTTAAACATGCTATTGTTGTGGTATTGTTTACAATATAAACAGTTCTGAGACTGGATTTCAAAGGATACTGTTCACAAATCATTGCTGAGTCTGGTCTTGTCAACAGGTAAGTGTGTCAATCAAGCCACACTCATCTGCATGAACTAAAAAATATACACTTTCAAAAGAGAGAATCAGATAAGAGTGTTTGGTTCTGATATTGGCTGGGGAATACTGGGAGTCGAGGGTCAGACATTTTAAAGTTGCTAACTTTGAAAAAACACTATTTTAGTACATCGCCCACACTCACCCTCCACCACACACACAAGCGGCCACATATTTATGTACATCTGTTTAAAACATTTTTTTTTCTGATAGATTGTAGTCAAGCTAAAGGGAATGAGAGATTAAAACAAACAAAGATTATTAACAAATATCCTAAGAAGTCTCAAAACCTTTCTGTTCATTATGATGCCAGATCTTCATTACAGCATGTGGCCTGGGAAATGTTGCAACCCAGGAAAACCTGTAAGTGTAGCATGCCAGTAAAAATGACATCTGAAGGCTTTTCATTAACTTTGCTAAATGAAATCATGCTACTAAACTGGGCAAAATTAAAGACTAACTAAGTGCTAGGAAATGTTGGGTATATGGTGGGCAGTTCACCCAGTGGAAAAGCAGACAGGATGAGTCTGCTAGTTTTCAGGTGCCATCTTTATTGGTCTCCTTCTCCATTTTCTGTCTGTCTGTCTGTGTTATCTATATTCGGACAAGGCAGAAAAAACGCAAACAGATTTTCTGAGGGCGGTGTATAACCGTTAGTAATGTGCATTGTATAATCACTTCTTCATAGAGTTGATTGCATAACCAACAGGAGTAGATACTTCACAAGAGGAAGTGAAAAAAGTAACTATCTAGAACAGTGATGGCAAACCTTTTAGAGACCAAGTGCCCAAACTGAAACCCAAATCCCACTTATTTATCACAAAGTGCCAACACGGCAATTTAACCATGGCAGTTTTAGTTTAGAAAAAAAACAACTCATACATTAACATCTTTTGTCTTAAAAGAAAAACACAATAGCAAAGCTTTCAGTGATACAAACAACTTTTTATCTAAAGGTAAACGTTTGCATTTGGCATACTTTTGAAAAATTAATGTGATTTTTGCTGTTGTATGCATGCTGACAATTTGTTTAACCTTGGCTCATACTTTGTAAGTTTGAGAGCAACACATGCAGTACTCAGGTCATCTGTTAATCTGTTTCTGGTGTCAGATTTGATATAATTCAAAACTGAAAACAGCTGCTCACAAGCATAAGATGATCCAAACAAAATAAGGAAAGCAATCCCAAGTTCTTAACTTGACTTAAAATTATTTGGCAGAGAATTCCACACTTTAAGGATTTCATTTTCAGAACTAACTGTGCTTTCCTTTGTCATCCTTTTTTTGCAGGATTGCTCTCAATAAGAGCAAGGCACACTTTGGCTCTGTTTTCACTAGGAAGGGGCTTGAGAAATGGCTTTTTCCTGTGAAAACTTAGCCAAAGAGCAAGGTGCACGTGCCCACAGAGAGGGCTCTGAGTGCCATAGGTTCACCACCACTGATATAAAAGTAACTGGTAAATGGAATTATATGCATCTTCTCCTTTCTTGGCATGCCATACATTGAATTGGGGAAGACTATTAGAATCATCATTGTGTTCAACAGTGGGAATTTAGAGAACAACAGTAAACCAATTCAAAGCATCAGTTCAATTGTTTTCAGCAAAGGGTTCCAATTCAAACTAAGTACTTGATTCAAGAAAGTCTCTTCCTCCAATTCAGCTCTTTGGTTAATGGTCAATTGGTTTTTATCAGCTGCTTTGATCTGATCTGCTATTTCACTTGTGGGCTTTGTTAAATTGAAATGCTCCTTGAAAGCTTTGCTCTGTCGTAGTCAGTAATGTCCTGTTTTCTCTCTTCTCTTTTTACATTACTGCAAAAAGATGTATTAGTGCATCTATACAATTTGATACTGGAGAGTTAAACACAAATTTAATTCAAATGTGCAATAAAGGGGTTGACAAACACATTGCAAGCTTTAGAGAAGGGCTTTTCAACCTTTTCATCCATTGTACCACTTTTAGGATAAGGCAATGTCCAAGTACCACCAGTCACCCAGCAAGGTGTCAAAAGCATGACCAAAAAAAAGGAAAAAAAAGATAAAGTACAGCTAGTCCTCGACTTAGAACAATTCACTTAGTGACTGTTCAAATTACGATGGCACTGAAAAAAGTGACTTATGACCATTTTTCATACTTATGACCGTTGCAGCATCCAAAGGGTCATGTAATTTACATTTGGATACTTGGCAACCGATTCATATTTATAATGGTCACATTGTTCCAGGGTCATGTGATTGCCTTTTGCAACCTTCTGACAAGCAAAGTTAGTGGGGAAACCAGATTCACTTAACAACCATGTTACTAATTTAATTTATCTCTCTCCTCTTTCTTTCTCTCCCTCCCTCCCTCCCTCTCTCTCTTCTTCTCTCTCTCCCTCCCTCCCTCTTTATCTCGCTCTTTGTCTCTCCCTCCCTCTTTCTCTCCCTCTTTCTCTCTCTTTCTCCCTCTCTCTTTCTCTTTCCCTCTCTCTATTTCTCCCTCTTTCTCCCCCCTCTCTCCCTTTCTCTCTCTCTCTCCCTATTTCTTTTTCTCTCTCCCTCCCTATTTCTTTCTCCTTCTCTCTCTCCTTCTCTCTCCCCCTCTTTTTCTCTCTCCCTCCCTCTCTCCCATTGTCCTTTCCTTCTTTCCTTCCTTTCTTCCTTCCCTCCCTCTTTGTCCTTTCCTCCTTCCCTCCCTCCCTCCCATTTCCTTCCTTCCTTCCTTCCTTCCTTCCTTCCTTCCTTCCTTCCTTCCTTCTCCATTTTTACCAAGAAACCTGATGCCCACTTAACTCTCCCGGGGCTGGCGGGCCGAACGGGGACTGGCCTCCCCCTCTCCGTGCTAGAGTGACACTCGTGGAGGTGGCCCTGCGGCCGGCTTTCTCTTGCAGAAAGCAAGCTGAAACTGAGGAAGATTGCAGGAGCATGAGATTGGCGTTTCTGAGCAAATGCCGATTTGTGGTTCTGGCAATCTCGCTCGTTCGCTTTCAGCTTGCTTTCTGCAAGCAAGTGGGATGCTCAGGAGGCAAGATCGGCATTTCTGAGCAAACACTGATTTGCGGTCCTGACAATCTCACTCGCTTTCTGCTTGTAGAGTTCAGAGCTGGCCGTACGGAGTCACCAGAGGTCCCAGCAGGTTGGCATGACACTGTGCGCCTGGGAGGCCGCATCCGAGGCTGCTGATCAGCTAGCAACTCCATATGGATGGCCCCAACCTCCGCCAACTGGAGCCTGTCAGCCTAGGTCAGGGCCTACCATATGTAGTCGCCAGCTGATTGGTGGCCCTGGATGTGGCCTCCCGGACGCACGGCATTGCACCGACCCGCCAGGAGTTCTCGGTGACCTCGAGCCCATCGGCGGAGGTTGGGGCTGGCTGTATGGAGTCTCCAACAGTGAGGGGGGAGGGAGTCAGGTGGGCACATTTTTCCTTCCACACCTGCATTCTGATGCCTTTACCTGGTGTGCCTTATCAAACCAAATGGCCTCGATTCCCACCTGTTGCCGTGGGATGACTCCTCGGGGAGGAAACGCCATCTGGCCACTTTGCTTTCCCCTCCATCAAGCCGGGCAACTCAGGAAGAGGAGAGGGGGAAAAGTCTCGAGCCCCGGGAGGCAACGTGAGGGCCATGAGGGGTATTGCAAACTCGCTGGGGGGGGGAGAGGAAAAGAAGGTGGAAGAGAGTGAGGCCGCAACAGAGAGAGAGAGAAGGGGGAAAGAAGGAGGGGGGGTTGTGAGGTTGGTGCTCAGGGCTGCGACGCAAGCGGTCTCAAACACCTACCTGCCGAGGGATGGATAACTCTGTCCCCTTCAGGCTTGCGCTTGCTTCTGAAGTAAGAAGAGGGGGGAAGGATAACATGGATCCCGCAGGAGAGGAGTTCAATCTGGTTGCTGCACAATGAGTCCTTGGGGAGGGCGGGGCCTCGCTATGTGCCTGTGCTCTTCGTGCCCCCTCAGTAGGGTTCCTGCAGGGCAGGCTGCTGCCAAGCAGTTTGTTTTCCATCAGCAAGTGCTGGGAAGGAAGGGGAGGCAGAAGGGGGAGATGGGAGGGAGAAAGACAATGTCGCGTACCACCAGCCAGGTGCTCGTGTATCACCAGTGGTACACGTACCACTGGTTGAAAAGCCCTGCTTTAGAGCAAGGTGACCTGGCCAGAAACACAGCAGGGGCAAATGGTTACAATTCCAAGAACTACTGTTAAACATCTGTGAGCTAGTTGGCTCTACATAACAGTGTTTTTCAAATTCAGCAATTTTTAAGACATGTGGATTTCAATTCCCAGAAATACTGGTTGGAGAATTCTGGAAGTTGAAGTCTACATATCTTAAAATTGCTGAATTTGAAAAACACTACAATACATTAATATTGTCAAGAGGAATATTTGCTATTGCACAATTTTGAGAACATCTGATCGCAGCTATTTCCCAATAATTCCCTACATAATAGCAAATTATGCCATAATGTTTTCCCAAGCTACTGGCAAATAAATCAGTGAATAGATTAGACTGTTTATTCCTAGCTGCTTTTGGTCTTATTCATTTTTCTATTGAAATGTATCATTTTGGGACTTCTTCCTTTAGGCCTCATCTTTTATCATCTCTGTGAGCTCTTTGGCTTAGATTTCTCTGAAATTTTTTATCTGCCCATATTCAGATTTTTTTTTTCCAAATTTCTTCACAAGTTGCATTGGAAGCACATGCCCCAGATACCTATGTTGCTTCTGTTTTAAAATACACTGAAGTTAAAAACATACATGTTGATCCTAGAATTGCCTACCAGATTGATAGATTTGTTCTGGATTACAAAATTTAACTTCTGTTCTATTCATCATGTTAACTAGGCTGATGGAAGAAGAAATTTAAAACATTGGAAAATCATCATTATTATTATTGTGCTGCCCAGCCCTCACCTTATAAGTACTTGATAAGCTGGTGGTAAATCAGCATTCCTGCTGACTGATGAGGGCTGAGTAGTTTAACGAAGAGAAGAGTGAGGGGTGACATGATAGCAGTGTTCCAATATCTCAGGGGCTGCCACAAAGAAGAGGCAGTCAAGCTATGCTCCAAAGCACCTGAAAGCAGGACAAGAAGCAATGGATGGAAACTAGTCAAGGAGAGAAGCAACCTAGAACTAAGGAGAAACTTCCTGACAGTTAGAACAATTAACCAGTGGAACAACCTGCCTCCAGAAGTGGTGAATGCTCCAACACTGAAGTTTTTAAGAAGAGACTGGACAGCCATTTGCCTGAAATGTTATAGGGTTTCCTGCCTGAGCAGGGGGTTGGACTAGATGACCTCCAAGGTCCCTTCCAACTACTACTACTTCTTCTTCTTCTTCTTCTTCTTCTTCTTCTTCTTCTTCTTCTTCTTCTTCTTCTTCTTCTTCTTCTTATTATTATTATTATTATTATTATTATTATTATTATTATTATTATTATTATTATTATTATTATTATTATTCACTTCCCTGGATGTTTTTGTATCTGCTCTTCCAACAATCTTAGTTGCTGCAAAGTTGAATGTGTCTTGAATGTTCATTGCAGTGTGAGGCTACCAGAGAGTTTGGGTCTCCTCATCTGATTGCTCACTTGTGTTCTTGCAATCTGATATTTAGCTTCCTTTCCACTTCCAAGCGATCTTTGCAATGTGTATGCATGGGGCTTTTTTCCCCATAGAATGCTCAGAACAGCATTCCAGCACCTTTTTTTCCACACACAGAAAAAAAAGTTGAAGGAAACTGTTCTGGAGAGCCAAATTCTCCTCAGCAGCACACCAACGAGGCAGCCAGATTGCAGAGCGGCAGAATGCATCACAGTGACTGGCTCAAATAGAAGGAAACGCCTTCTGCACAGGCTAATTCAAAAGTGGGAGGGTAAGAAGGGCCGAGTGTGAACAGGTTGCCTAGCAACCTGCTTAAACAAACTTTCAGCTCCTGGTGCCGGACACCTTGCCTTTTTTAAGCTGGGAACTTGTAAAAAATGCTAAAAAGAAGGCAATAGAGTGCTATCAAGGAAAATGTAAGGATATAGCCAGCAGACGTTTAGGGAACCTTTATTTTTCATACACTGTTTGAATTTTATTTTAATGCCATGGTGATACACAATCAAATGTAGTCAGTCTTTTTTTTTTAATCCCAAAGCATCTTTTCATTAAATACAGTATAACAAAGTTTTGGATGATGGAATTATTTTTTTATCTAAGGATAACTAATGATAACAGCTCTTAAATCTGTTATTTTGTTTTATTTTTGCACAAAAAATGTATAATTTGCATTTGCATTCATTTACATTTAGAATATATTGTTAAAATGTATTGGTGGTGTTGAAATAATTAGTGCACACATATACCTAAAACCAGTTTATTGCATTTGGCAATTGTACTAAAAATAAATCTCATTGTCAACCGATATAATTCTTTTAATTTGAAATCAAGTGAAAAATTGATTTCAATTATTTTATTACAACAAATTAATGGCAATTCTTTTATAAGAAGTTGCCTCAAACAAAATGAAATTTAAATACATTGTGCATTGTGAATGCTTTCTATTGCGTTCCTTAAATACCATACTTATTCTTATGCCAAGAGACCTTGAATATTTTTAGGGTGATCAATGTACCAGGAAGATAAGGAAGAATGCTTTGGAAGCATAAGTACATAATTGTGTTTCTAAATGTCCTACGGTCACGCAAAGGAATAGTGCATTAAAGAGGAATTTGATTTGTGATGTGTGCCATGTGTTCAATTAATGTAGCTTGCACAGCCCTGCCATATAGAGTGGGCCCCACTGGTCCCACAGCACCAGGCACGCTGGCTCCGGCCCTGGGGAGAAGCCCGCTGCAGCAGCGCTGGGCCCCCCACCTCCTGCGCCCACCAAGATGACAGTTCCGGTACCTTTTTTTTAGAAAAAAAGCACTGTGTATGCATATCTAGTGTCTTGGGTCTATGAGAGAGAGAGAGAGTGGTTCAATGGGTGATATCTCATATTGATTCAGCATCCTGTGAGAAGAATCACCTGTTATATCTCATATAGCTAATCAAGGCATACATGCAGGCACAGCTAGATTTCATTTTTCTCATCTGAGAAAAGTATATTGATAAAATACATTTTGATTAAAATCTTTAATGTTCAGGAATAGGTTTGACTTAACAGCATACCTTTTTTCTGGAGGTATAGTTCTGTTAGTATTGCCTTGACTTCAGATAATCCTAAGCAACAAGCATAAAGGACTCCTTTAAAGCTATTTATACTCCTTCCTATTCCATTAACAACTTACTAAAATAGCAATCTTTTTCAGATGGGATCTTAACTAGAAAAAATGTGTGAGGAAAAAAAACATGGTCCTATATATGAATTCATTCAAAATGCAATAGACTTAATTAAATTAGAGTTTTTTTTAAAGATTAAACCCTCTAATCAGGTATTTTTGTTTCTTTTTTAGTTAATGAGTTTGTTCCCATGATCAATCAGCAAATTCAACCAAGTTCACAGCAGCTAACAATTATCTGTAGAAGTCCTCGAGAAAATTGACTTGAGATATTTGAGGAAACTGTTTTTTTCCAATTCCAGTTCAGACTGATATGTTCTATGCTTGCTGTCCTGAAACTCAGATCTGAAAGATAGCACATTTTGAACTCATATACCAGTCTGAGACTGAACCCCCCTTCTATCCATGAAGAAACCACCTTTGACTGAAGGAGATTCTCCGCCCTTATATGCAGCAGTCTAAAGGAATCTTCAAGTCAGGGATGGAATGTACTCAGGGCAGTAGATATGGTTGATAATTCAAGTGGAGGGTTAAATAATGGCATCCACTAATCAAATTAGTGATTTGATTCACTGATAGAAGAATTAGTTAAAACCCATACTCAGAATGCTTAAACAGCAAGAAAAGCTCAATATGAACTCCCATTCACAGGCAATGGGGAAAAATTAGCTCAGAGAAGTGCTTATATACAAGTGCATTAGCAATTTTGTTTTGCATACACAGGCAAGTAAGAAACCAGTGGGGGGAAATCATCACTGACTTTAAAGAGAAGAAAATGATTTGGTTAGCATTCTCATCCTCTCCTGTCTAAAACACAAGTTCTAAATATTTTAATAGTATCAAAGAGAGGCTGGAAGAAAGGAATCACCCTTAGGTTCTACAATCGTTTTGAACTTTACAATCTTCAGAATGAGATAGCATCATGGAACTAGTTTCACACACACACTAACATCCTGGAATGGACAGTTCAAAGATTTCTTACATCAGCTTATCAGCAGGGTGATTACCCTTAATTAGAAATGCATTGCATTTATATTAACTCCTTTGGGTGTATTTATCAATTTTATTGAGGTCTGAAGGCATACATCTTACTTTTATTCAATTATGCACAGAAATATACATCAAGCAACAATCAGGATCTTTATTCCTGGTGGTTTCACAAGCCTTTCCCAGCTTCTTCAGAAACAAAAAAGCAAGCAAAATGGAAATCTCCAAACCAAGCAGGCATATGACACCAAAGCACATGTGGTCCACACATCTATATATACATTCATGTTTCAGTGTCTATAAACCTTTTTTTTTTAAAAAAAACCTTACAAATTAACATGGAAAATATTGAAGACAGTTAGAACTTACCTGGAACTATGGAATCATAGAAATGGTAGTGATTGATAGATTTAATAGATTTGATGGAGGAAAATATAGGTAAACCTGACCCTATAGGATAGGACCGTTGTATTTTTGCATAAGCAACCATGAGAGATGGAGTAAGGCAATATCAGTAGTTAGTATTGTACTTTGAAAGCTACAAAATGTTAGTGTTTGTAGACCATGAAAGGTCTCTTGTTGACAAAATCTATGACAAAACAAATGTATTATTTAGGAAGACACACAAACTTACATTCATCTGGTAATGTCAAATTAGCCCAAAGCTTCTACTTCATGAATTAGATTACAGTTGTTCTAATTCTGGTATTGGTATTCTAATAACAATATGGGCATCAACTAAATAACTGTACCAAATACTAAAGGGCCATAATAGCTGGCTGCTATCGTTGCAAGCATTAACACACAGAGACCCCAGATTTTCTCACAGTCAACAATCTTTAATGGGGTCTAGCTCCATTTCTACCTCTTCCTAGTCTTCAAGCTGATTTACATGCTGGTGCTCATTAATCTTGAAGCAGTTTTTCAGTACTGGAACCCTTAAGACCTGCATGTTAAACAAAGACAAAACCTTTTATCCTTCCACACTTGAATAACAAGTACATTTATCATGTAGGTAGTTTAACTCCCTGCTCCATACTTTAATCTCTCAATATTGGAATAACCCTACACAGAGACCCCAGAATTCCAATTTTTAAAATAAACCATTTTGGGCATCAGCATGTTCTTTTAATTATTTGGTTCCTTTCCATCTCCTTATCCTCCCTTAGTGAGTTTATTGAGAATTGGTTGGCAATTTTGCTGACACAATTCTCCCTCCTCCCCCAACCCCTACAATTAATTTCTCACACTAATGCTGACAAAACAGGGCAGATCAGTTGGCTTTCCAGAGCTGAGGACTGAATTCGACAGATTGCCTCCCTGTATTTTCTTTATCAAACTTTAAATATTCATAGCTCTGTCAAATTAAATGAGATGCTTAGCCTGTCATCCTTGGCAACTCATCAAGTCCACAGGTTTTTCCATCTAAAATTTTTCTGGCTATTTTGCATCTCTCTCTTAACATTATTCTTTGCCAGCTCATTTATCAGTCAGACTCGTATTGTTTGCTGCTGCTCTATCATATCACCCTGAGCCTACCAATTAAGGAAATATACCAGAATACTAAAAGACCAATAAATAAATAAATAAATAAATTCATCTAATTATTGTTACTAAATTTAGATTTCAGTCTCCTACAGTAGTCAATCTCTGAGGACATTCTAATAAGAGTTGAATGATTGAGCAATCTTTCCTTTCTGAGCATCAGACTGAAAGTATCACACCCATACATATTGTACATAGGGTGTACCATTAATCACACCCCATAGACAATTTATTATGATCAGACTGAATGCCATTTTCTGCTAAACACATCTTTACTCATTTGATGCATAAGCTTTGAACATTCCTAAGGATAGTAACATTTTCTCTGATGTTCAGCAATACTAATATGACAGCCTTCTTTAGATTGCCTATTGGCCCATGGGGCCTATCTTTTTGGTATTATTTTTCTAATTGTTTAATTCATATCATGTGGCAGTGTGTGTTCTATTCAAAGCAAGACATAGAAGCAGCAGGATTTCTTCTGGAAGATTTCAGTTTATTCAGCACCAGGAGAAATAACAGAATTAAGATTTGCAATAGTGACAAATATCTGTAGCTTGGATGTAGGATGAGGGTGAAGTTTTGTTGTCCGAGCTTTTGGGTTGGTTTCTGAACATGCTACCACCCGCCATGCTTGTGAGTTCATTGAAGCCTAGCACTCCACAAGCAATTCCATCAAGAGACACATTGACCTACAACCAGCCTACGCACCCCTCAGAATCCAAATCAACCACACTAACCAAAGACAGCACCGACCCTCAACCAACCCACTCAAGCCCTCCTCCTACCAGCAGTTCACCTCCCAATGACCCTGACCTGATATAACCTCGCCATCACAAGACCCATCACAGACCCTCACTTGACACACCCACACCTGAAGCCCTTATAAAGCGAATAACAATGACATGGACATCCCCTAAACTCTGCTGAAGATGTTCCCAGCCTGGTAACAAAACATTCAGAAACCAACCCACAAGCTTGGAGAATGAACCATCACCCAGAATTAAGATTTCCATGAAGGCACAGTTCTCAAAGCCAGACATAGTCCCCATGTGAGAAAATTGCACTGAAGGTCCCTTCTTTGAGGTACAGCAGGATAGGTCAGGAAACAAGCACTACTATAAATCCTAGAGCTCTACTTTATGGACATAAGTGATAATAATGGAATCTAAACAGCTCGATGTATCTGACCAAGTAAAAAGAACAAGTAACCCTGATAATATTTTTTTATTTTTATTTTTTATTTTAATTCCATTTATATCCCGCCCTTCTCCGAAGACTCAGGGCGGCTTACAAGCTTAGCAGTAGCCTTCATTCTATGTATATGCCTGCTTATTAGGGCTTTCACACACACACACCCAAGTGGCATTATTACAAAGTCAGCTTAATTGCCCCCAACAATCTGGGTCCTCATTTTACCTACCTCGGAAGGATGGAAGGATGAGTCAACCTTGAGCCTGGTGGGATGCGAACCTGCACTAATTGCAGGCAGCTGGTGTTACTTAAGGAGGCATTAGCCCACCGCTCCACCAAGGCTCTTGAACCACTTTTTAGAACTTCTGTGTAATGTGAGGACATAGAAGAATGGCCAGCCTCAAACAAGGTGTCCCATCATTGTAAGCCTGTACATAGCATACTTTCAGTTTTCGCAAGTTTCAACCAAAGTAGGCACATTGGGGTGAAGCTCTGATCCTTTGAGATGCTATGACTCACATACATAAACTAGCCATATTGAACTTCTTCTGGAAAATACAGGAAGGCAAAATTTAATTGTATAGGAAAAGCAGAACTTTGAATGTTTCAATTATTCATATTTCAAAAAGAGATAAAACTGAACTCCTTCAGGTGAAACAGGCTTGCCTTAATACTGATTCACACACTTTCTGTTTTTCAGCATTTCAGTGTTGCAAGTTTTGTGACAGAAATGCTAAAAAGGTTTGAAATTTAAGCATTGAACTAACGTTCTGAAAGGTTTCTCGCTTCTGAATATCTGAGCTTTAATGCCCAGCAGAAGAATTATTTTCTGGTTTTGTTCATGATTTTCTTCCCTGGATTTTTTTTTAAAAGAGCGATCTTTTTCATCCTGTTGGTGAAAATGCTGTGACTAATACTGAGACTTGATATACCATCTTAGAAAAAAAAAAATAGCCCTTAAAGTGTAAGTTTTAAAACTGAGGATGGTTTTTTTTAACATTGGGGGCCATAAAAGCAGGTTTTGCGGCATTTTACGACCTTTCTTGCCACAGTTGTTAAGTTAATCACTGCAGTTATTAAGTCAGTGTCATGATTGTTAATTGAATCTGGCTTCCCCATTGACTTTGCTTGTCAGAAGGTTGTAAAAGGGGATCACATGACCTTGGGACACAGCATCAGTCATAAATATGAAGCAGTTACCAATCTGAATTTTGATCACATGATCATGGGGATGCTACAAAGATTGTAACTCTGAAAAACGGTCATAACTCACATTTTTCTGTGTCATTGTAACTTTGAACAGTCGCTAAATGAACTGTTGTAAGTTGAGGACTAGCTGTATTATGCTTGCAAGAAACTACCAAAAGTGTGTTGGCATATATTTTCAGACAACAGTTGGAATTAATAGGAGATTTTTATAAACTTGAAAAGTCTATCTAAAAAAGTCTATCTTGCATCTCAGAAGCAAGATATATCAGTCCCCATGTCCTCAACTCTTCTGAGAGAAAATTAAAGATCAAAACCAGACCCTCAAATTGGGCTCAAAAGCAACATGGAAATGGAGAAGGAGATGCTTTGTATAAATGGGCCACTCTTGATTCAATCCTCACCATTGCCTTCTGGACATGTATGAGTTTCTGCTTTATCTTCAGGGCAGGTGGCATAAAGTCTAAGGGTAAGGGATGTTTGTGAATCAAGTTAGGCTTCAGACTTTTGGTATTTGAATAAAAAGCACCTGTTTGCCACTAAACTATAAAACTAGATCAAGGAAAGGTATTTGATGGCTAGAAATAGAAAGGAGGCAGTACGTATTTTATATCCATCCACCATTTTTATTTTACCAGGAAAAAAAATAGGCAAGAAGGCTATTGTCCTTATTTCCAACAAAAAACAAACCCCTATCTCAATTTTCTTTTCAAGTAATTTTCAGCATATATTCTTCCCATGTGATACTTTTCCTCCATTATAATTTATGCCCTTGGTTTATCTATGTATGATTTACAACTGGAGAAAAGCTTTAAATGGGCTTTATTTGCTATCAGCACTGAGTGATTTATGCTGAATATTTTTTCTTGTATAGCATTAATTAAAAAAAACCTTTGTCAAATGTTATTTATTTACTAACTTACTTACTGGAATAAAATATGACAGTTTCACAGATTAAAGAAGGCTGTCCTTTAAAAACAATTACAGCCTTGTGCAGCAGAATTCTTTGCTGTTGCAAGCACAATATTCAATGGGATAAAAAACAAAAAGGGTTAGGAATTGCTCACCAAGGTTTTTTTTTAATGAGACACATGTTTAATCAAAAGGAAAATGTAGCTCAGTTTGTTGTTTTTAGTTGTGAAGTCTTGTCCAACCCATCGCGACCCCATGGACAAAGTTCCTCCAGTCCTTCCTGTCCTCTACCATCTTCTTAAACTCAGTAGCTCAGTTTAAATATGTGTAACATTATGCACATTAGAACATTAGAAATATCCTAACTTCATAAATACATTGATAGGACCTAGTCTTTTTTTAAAAAAAAAATTGGGGTGGAAGGTTGGTCCCTTTAAGTCATTGCTGACTCTTGGCAACTGCCTAAAAAAATCCCTACAGTTTTCTTGACAAATTTTCAGAAGTGGTTTACCATTTTCTGCTTCTTTGGCTGAGAGACTCTGTGTGGTCCAAGGTTACCCAGCTGGAAGATCCTTATTCAATGAGTGGAAGCTGTGAACTCAAAACAAAATAATTCCATGGAATCCATTGGAAAGAGATTGAAAACAACATTGTGCTGCCCTTGTACAAATCAATCATATGTCTACAGATGGCTTATAATATACAGTTTTAGATGGCCTATTTGAAGAAAAAAAACGCTATAAAGGAGGCAGAAAAAGTGAGGAAGAGGGCAACCTAAATGATCAGGAAGCCCGCAAATGTTCCTTATATGAAAAGATTAAGAATATTTTGCTTAAAATTAAGAATATTTTGCTTTAAAAAGGCAATGGGGCAGGAGGGACATAATCATCCATGGCATGGAGAAAAGGTAGAACAAGAATTCTGTCCTTCTTGAAAGTACCACAATCAGGAGCATCCAATGAACTTAAGGAGAGTCAGAACAGCAAAAAAAAAGGTTTTTCTTCCTACAGTACATAATTAACCAGTGCAATTTATGGTATTAGGCATAGTGATCATCACTAACTTGCATGGTTTTGAAAAGAGACTGGATAAATTAAAGGAGGACATTTCTAGCAGGGTTTATTGGTCTCGAGGAGTCTATTTTACTTTCAGGTTGGGAGCAGCATACCTCTAAATACCAGTTTCAGGGGAACAGTATTCTCTATTTCCTAACTGGGAACACAGTGGAACCGTCTTTTTGGCCAATATGAAAATCAAAATTCTGGATTAAACCTTATCCAGCAGGGCTAGTTCTTATGTCACTGTGTTTGTTTAGGTTGTTTTGATTGTGATACACAAACAATGCATCATCACCCCCCACCATTCCATCAGACAGAGAAGTCATGCAGCTTTAAAAAAAGGCCTTCAAATCCTATAGAAGAAACTGTGCTTCCTTATTTACATTAGAAAAGGAAGGAAAGTACTAGTTAGTATCAATGATGTAGTAGATAGGCCATAGTACTCCAGATATCCTTCCCGTCCCTCATTGAAAAGTTGCTGCAATTCGCTCTCTGAAGCCTGACTTTGTTTTGCCATAAAGCCTTAAACCAACCACTCTTTCCTTATTCCTTCCTATCCTTTAGGTAAAGTAATATTGGGAAGTCCAAATCATTTGCATTATTTTGTTGGGCAGGTCCCAGTGCTAAAATTGGTGACCTTTGGACCTTGTGAATGTCTCTGAAGAATTAACAATCTTCCTGCAGCTTTGTGTCATCGCATTTTTGACCCTAAGTATATTCCATAGCTTGAAACTAAACATTAAGAAAACCAAGATCATGGCATCCAGCCCTCTCAATTCCTGGAAAATAGATGGGGAAGAAATGAAGGTAGTGACAGATTTTATTTTCCTGGGCTCCAAGATCACTGCAGACGGGGACTGTAACCAAGAAATTAAAAGATGCTTGCTCCTGGGGAGGAAAGCCATGGCAAATCTAGAAAGCACACTAAAAAGCAGAGACATCACCCTGTCAAAAAAAAAGTGCGTATAGTCAAGGCCATGGTCTTCCAGTTGCAATTTATGGCTGTGAAAGTTGGACCATAAGAAAGGCTGAGCACCAAAGAATTGAAGCCTTTGAACTATGGTGCTGGAGAAGACTCCTGCGAGTCCCTTGGACTGCAAGGCGATCAAACCGGTCAGTCCTAGAGGAGACCAACCATGACTGCTCTTTAGAAGGCCAGATCCTGAAGCTAAAACTCAAATACTTTGGCCACCTAATGAGAAGGAAGGACTCACTGGAGAAGAGCCTAATGCTGGGAAAGTTTGAGGGGAAGAGAAGAAGGGGATGACAGAGAATGAGGTGGCTGGATGGAATCACTGAAGCAGTAGGCATGAGCCTGAATGGACACCAGAAGATGGTAGAGGACAGGAAGGCCTGGAGGAATGTTGTCCATGGGGTCATGATGGGTCAGACACAACTTCACAACTAACAACAACAACATATTACATAGCAAGTTATATTCTTATATATTTCCAATTTCTTATGTTGTCAGAAAAGTAAGGTTCTATATTTAGGCAAAAAACACCAAATGCACGGCTCAATAGTACCAACTATGAGAGGGATCTCGGAGTCCTAGTGGACAATCACTTAACTATGACCCAGCATTGTGCTGCAGCTACCAAAAAAAC
This sequence comes from Vipera ursinii, assembly GCF_947247035.1. Taxonomy (NCBI): domain Eukaryota; kingdom Metazoa; phylum Chordata; class Lepidosauria; order Squamata; family Viperidae; genus Vipera; species Vipera ursinii. The sequence continues at coordinate 299,576,873 of NC_139512.1, forward strand.
CAACACTGTGCTAGACTGCATTAACGGAGGGATAGAATCAAGATCATGTGAAGTGTTAATACCACTTTATAACGCCTTGAGAAAGCCACACTTGGAATACTGTATCCAGTTTTGGTCACCATGATATAAAAAAGATGTTGAGACTCTAGAAAGAGTACAGAGTAGAGCAACAGAGATGATCAGGGGACTGGAGGCTAAAACATATAAGGAACAGTTGCTGGAATTAGGTACGTCTAGTTTAATGAAGAGAAGGATGAGGGGTGACATGATAGCAGTGTTCCAATATCTCAGGGACGGCTGAAAAGAAAAGGGAGTAAAGCTATTTTCCAAAGCACCTGAAGGCAGGACAAGAAGCAAAGGATGGAAACTAACCAAAGAGAGAAGCAACCTAGAACTAAGGATAAATTTTCTGACAGTTAGAACAATTAATCAGTTGAACAACCTGCCTCCAGAAGCTGTGAATGCTCCAACACTGGAAGTTTTTAAGAAGAGACTGGACAGCCATTTGTCTGAAATGGTATAGGGTTTCCTGCCTGAGCATGTGATTAGACTAGATGACCTCTAAGATGCCTTCCAAAATCATCATAATCATCATCATCATCATCATCATCATCATCATCATCATCATCATCATCATCATTATTATTATTATTATTATTATTATTATTATTATTATTATTATTATTATTATTATTATTATTCATCGCACAGTCAGCCAGATGTTCAGATTGGATTTGGCATTTTTGTCTACCTATTGAGTCCTTAACAAGGACCTGGGATAGGCAGATGTGGATGTTTGACTAATGGCAAATTTGTCAATGCCAATGGTGTTCAAGTGGTTTCTCCATTTGTTTTGGGATTGCACCCAAGGCACCTATTACTATTGGTACTACCCTTGCTTGCCTTTGCCACAGTCTTTCTATTTCTATTTGTAGGTCTTTGTATTTTGTTATTTTTTCCAGCTCTTTTTTGTCTATTCTGCTGTCTCCAAGCACCGCCACATCCAGCATCCAGACTTTTTTGTCTTTCTTATTGACAATTGTTAAGTCCGGGGTGTTATGTTGCAGGTGCTTGTCTGTTTGAATTCTGAAGTCCCAGACCAGTTTAACTTTATCATTTTCTATGACTTTCTCTATTTTATGATCTCACCGGTTCTTGCTTATAGGCAAATGATATTTCTTGCAGATCTTTCAATGCACCATTGTTGCTACTTTGTCATGCTGCTGCTTGTAGTCAGTCTGTGCGATCTTCTTGCAGCAGCTTACCAGGTGGTTCAGCTTCTTTGCATAGGTGGCTCTTACTCTTAGCCATTGCCAGGTCTTGTTATTATATGCTTTCCCAGCTATTTTTTTTAAGTACTGGCCATGTAGTGTTTTGTCTTCCCATGCCTCTATTCTGTTCTTCATTTGGTCTTTCTTTTAGGCCAGTTTGGTCTCTCCAGTAGTCAGTAAGCCTTCCTGATATACTAATTTCAATGCATCTTCATCACTGTCCTTCAGATATTCTTCCAAAGCCATTTTTTCTTCTTCAACCATCTGATGTATTTGCAGCATTCCACGTTTGCCTTGGTAGATAGAGTTTGTCAATGTCACTGCATGGAGGAAGGGCATGATTCATTGTCATTATTTTTCTGGTCTTCCTACTCATTGCTTTTAGTTCTGCTTGAGTCCAGTCCACTATTCCAGCTGTATATCTAATGATTGGAATTGCCCAGGTGTTGATTGCCTTCACGGTATTTCCTCCATTGAGTTTAGACTTTAAGATCTTCTTCACTCTCTTGATGTATTATTATTATATTATAAAACTTTTATTCATAAAACATGAAACTCAGTCAACTGAACACTCAAATTGACTGGCACTAATGGTTCACACGGTTGCTGCCAGCATCCTAGGTATCAACCAGGTATCTCCTTAAAATTTAAGATGTTCCAAGTAGTGTAATTTTTTGAAGCTTTGCTGGAGTTATTGCAGGTGTCAAAACTCGTCCTGCAGCAAGCAGGGCAGAGTGCCGAACACAGGAACGAGAGACTTCCGCTGCGATCTGCAAGCACTTTATTCTTCAAGGCAACAGCCGCAACAAGAAACAAAGCCAGCGTTGGCCGCTATCTGCAGCCAACGCTGTTATATACACACCCAAAACCCCCACCCATACTCCACCCAAACACGCCCACGCCCTCCCATTCCCTATAACTGCCCCACCCCACCCCTACAAATCCCTTTGCCCGCCGCCCAACCAGGTAAGCCTCCTCTCGTGCGTTGCCGTCACCGTGCTCGACTCCCTCACCATCTCCCTGCCATGCCCAACCCCGAAACCCCCTGTGGTCATTTACACCCGAAACTCCTAGCCACCCAGGCACCGCGGCGGGAAGGAGCTTGTCTCCCAACGAACCCGCCGTAGGTCCCGAACCCCCCCGGGCTGCCATGAGTGGGCCCGAGCCTCCGCCGGTCAGCTGTGCGGAGGAGGACGACCGGGGCGGCGGCGCGGCCTCCCGAGCCTTCCGAGCTGCCGACGCGCCGCCAGACAAAGTTAGCTGTTGTGCGGCGGGGAAGGAGGACGGCTGAAGCGGCGGTGCAGCCTCCCGAATCTTCCGAGCCGCCGCCGCGCCGCCAGGCACAATTAGCTGTTGCGCGGCGGGGGAGGAGGACGGCTGAAGCGGCGGTGCGGCCTCCCGAGCCTTCTGGGCCGCCAACGCGCCACCAGGCGTTGTCAGCTGTTGAGCGGCAAGGGGCGAGGGCGGTTGAAGCGGCGACGCGGCCCCTGGAGTCTCCCGGGCCGCTACAGAGCCGCAGTCCCCCGAGGAGGCGGGCTGGTCCAGCGGGCGGCAGGCGGGGGTTGCCGGGGAGGCGGAGGGACCCCCCCTCGAGTGTCAGGCTCCCGAGGCCCGACATGCTGCCCCCTCTACCAGGGGCCTACCTGGAATGCAAGAAGAGAGAGGTGAGTGCTCCATTATGTGACCTGCTGTCCCCCCCTGGATTCCTCTCGGCTTCCCTGGATGTTTTTGGTGGAACGCGCGGAGAAGGCGTGGTGCGCACACATCCCCATCCCGCACCCAGGTGGCCTCCTCCATGGGGTATCCCTTCCAGAGCACCAAGTACTGCACTCGTCCCCTCCGTTTTCGGGAGTCCAGGATCTCCTGTACCTCATAGTGGTTGCCGTATACAGGCCCAGGGCCGCCCTCCCCCACTGCCACAGAGGCAGTTGTAGCAGGTTTCAGCAGGCTACTGTGGAAGACAGGGTGTATCTTCCCAAGGAGGGGGGGTAGCCGCAACCTGACGGTGACAGGGTTTACCACTTGTATAACTCGGAATGGCCCGAGATATTTGGGGCTTAACTTTTTACAGGGCACCTGTAGCCGCAGGTACTTCATGGAGAGGTACACAAGATCACCTACTTTAGGGAGTGCAAATGGCCGTCTCTGTTTGTCTGCCTGCTCTTTGTACGTTTCTGTAACCCGCTCTAACGCCTTCTTTGCCACCCCCCACACTTCTTCCAACTGGTGAATCCACTCCCCAGGTGTGCAGGATGCTGGGGCACCCTGTTCACAACCTGCAATGGGGACGAATTCATAACCTGAGACTACTTTAAAGGGGGAGAAGCCAGTGCTGCTATGCACTGCGTTGTTGTAGGCCACTTCCGCAAAGGTTAGCAGATCCGCCCATTCAGACTGCTGATATGAGACGTAACAACGCAGGTAACGCTCCACTGCCGCGTTTGCACGTTCCGCAGCTCCATTTGTGCTTGGGTGATACGCCGAGCTCAGGCCCTGAGTTGCTCCAATATAACGCACGAAATCCCTCCAGAACCGGGCCGTGAACTGTACCCCACGGTTGGAGATGATACATCGTGGCACCCCGTGGAGACGATATATATGCTGGACAAACAGCCAGGCCAGTCGACGGGCTGAAGGCAACCCCTTGCAGGGGATAAAGTGGGCTTGTTTCGAGAACAAGTCTATCACTGTCCACAAAACGTTATATCCCCTGCTTTCCGGTAGCTTGACCTCAAAGTCCATGGCAATGTCCTGCCAGGGTCGTATGGGGTCTGCCACCTGTTGCAGAAGACCCGCCGGTTTGTTAGTAGAGGACTTCGTGGTTGCGCAAATGCGGCACCTCTGCACGTAACTTTCAATATCTCGTCTCATGGTCGGCCACCAAAACTGGCGGCGGGCCAGATGCAGGGTTTTCACGAACCCGTAATGACCTGCCTGCCTGGCGTCATGGCATTGATAGAGCGCCTGATCCCGTGCCGCTGCAGGCACATACAGCCTGGCCCCGTGCCAAGCTAAGCCATCCCGCAACGAGAGGGTGTCGGGGTGCGCCTGTGCCCATTCATCAGTCGCCAAAGCTCCCTTACAGGTCCGCAGGAAACCGTCTGTCACAACGTTGGCCTTGTGCTCCGTCTCCTCTACCGGGCGGGGCGGTGGTACCAGTGCCTGTACTACCTCCTCTTTCCGACAATCGTATTGTGGTAGCCGAGATAAGGCATCCGCCAGGAAATTTCTACCCCCGGGCACATACTTGAGGCGAAACCGGAAGCGTTGAAAATATTGGGCCCACCGTAAGTGTTTCGGGGACAGAGGGCGGGGTGTCTGCAGGGCTTCCAAGTTTTTATGGTCTGTCCAAACCTCGAACTCCTGGCTAGCCCCCTCCAGAAGATGTCTCCAAGTCCCCAAGGCCCAGCGGACCGCGAAGGCCTCTTTCTCCCAGATAGCCCAAGCCCTCTCCGCGGTCGTTAGCTTCTTGGAGGCGTAAGCGCAGGGCCGTAATCCTCCCGTTGCATGCCGTTGCAGAAGGACAGCTCCAACAGCCACGACGCTCGCATCAGCCTGTACTACGTAGGGCAGGTCAGGGTTCGGGTGTTGTAGGACGGGCTCCTTAGCAAATTGCGCCTTGAGCGCCTAAAAAGCCCGCTGGCATGTAGTGGTCCACGCAAGCTTCTGCCCTGGCCGCGGCAATGTTGCCAACTGTTTAGTCCGCAGTAGATCCATGAGCGGCAGGGCAATGGAAGCGAAGTGTGGAATAAATTGTCGATAAAAGTTAGCAAAGCCTAGAAAGCTCTGCAACTGTTTCCGGGTCCGTGGGGCTTGCCACTGTTGGATAGCCTCCACCTTCCCCGGGTCCATCTCCACCCCGTTGGAGGACACCCGATATCCCAAATAGTCCAGCCGGGGCTTGTGAAACTCACATTTAGAGAGCTTCACATATAACTGGGCGTCCCTCAGCTTGGTCAGCACACTCCGGACTAAGGCGACATGCTCCTCCAGCGTTGACGTATATATGAGGATGTCATCAAGATAGACTAGGACCCCCCGGTACAAATGGTCATGCAGGACTTGGTTGATCAACTGCATGAAGACCGCGGGGGCTCCTTGCAGTCCAAACGGCATTACCTTAAACTGAAAGCTCCCCAACGGGCAGTTAAAAGCCATCTTCCATTCATCACCAGCTTTAATCCGGACACGGTAGTACGCCTCCCTGAGATCTAACTTGGTGAACACCCGGCCCGTAGCCAAATGAGCTAAAAGGTCCTTCACCAAAGGGAGGGGGTACAAGTGCTCTACACATACCGCGTTAACCCCCCGATAATCAACGCACAGTCTTAGGGTCCCGTCTTTCTTCTCCCTGAACAAGACAGGGGCCGCCATCTTAGACCGAGCGGGCTGGATGAACCCCCTCCGCAGGTTCTTGTCTATGTATTGACGAAGCTCCTGCATCTCCCGGGGTGCCATTGCGTACATGCAGGGTTTCGGCAGTTTTGCCCCTGGCTCCATTTCAATAGCGCAGTCCGTCGGGCGGTGGGGTGGCAAGGCATCGCACTCCTTCTCATCGAAGACATCTGCGAGATCGCTGTACTCCCGTGGCACCTGTGTCTCAAGCCCAGTTCCCACCCCAGCGGCCCCCTCTGGCCCACCAATCCCCTCCGGACCCATGAAGGAATGCTTTGCAGGAGGCTGGGGCCCTGTCCCGAGACGGAGGTGTCGGCATCCCCCCTCCCACCAAACCGTGGGGCCCCACCTGTCCAACCACGTAAGCCCCAGGATGACCGCCTCCGTCATAGACGGCACCACGACAAACCGGAGAGTCTCCCAATGTGTACCCAATTCCATTCTCACCGGTGCCGTTACATGCGTAATAGGTGCTCCACCCAAAAGGGACCCGTCTACCTGCTGAAATCGGATAGGTTTGGGGAGCCACTGAAGGGGGATACCGGCCTCCCTTGCCATCACCAAGCTAATGAGGCAGCGCGTGCTGCCTGTATCAATCAAAGCCTTACACTCCCTCCTCTCACCTGTTCGTGGGCTTATCAACACCACAGGCAGCACAAAAGGGCACACCGGAGCGCTTACCATCGGGTCCTCTTTGTACTCGTGATCCTCAGACCCATCGGATGTGTCAGTCCGTCCATCCGCCGGGCCCACTGGACGCACCGGTGTTGATGTTCGGGGCGTCTTGTCGGCCACCTGGTACGCTGTTCTGGAGCGTTCCGCAGCTCTCCTGGGGGTCGGGACCCGCACCACCAGAGGGTTGGGCCCCGGTCGTGGCGGAGGTAACGGGCAGTCCACTGCCCGATGGCCCGGCTGGTCGCAGCGGAAGCAGCGGATTGTTGGACGGGGTGCTGGTAGGGGGCCGGGTTGTGTCGCCGCCGGCTCGGGCTTCCGGCTCTCGGTCTTCGGCCCCTCCGGGGCCCTCCAGGCTCCAGGACCCACTACTGGCCTGCCCCGGGTGTCCTGCAACCCAATATCTAGCTCCACCGCCACCCGGAACCAATCCTGAAGCCGTGCAGGAACCCCCCGCACCACACATGCCCGTCGGAGAGCCCCATCCAGACCGGCCCGGAAGTGGTGCACCAACAAGCACTCGGGCCACAAGCGTAACCTGCCCGCAACCCTTCGGAACTCGAGCACATACTCCTCTGCCGGTCGTCCTCGCTGCCTGATGGCTAACACTTCAGCCTCCGCGCGATGTAAGCGGGACACATCCTCGAAGTGGACGCGCAGGGCTTCCAAGAACAGCCCCACGTCTCCGAGCTCACGGGCGTGGTCACTGTAAAGGTTGCAGCCTCTCCCTGAAGGCATGCGGTGACCGCCACCACCATCGCCCACTGTGATGGATAGGCATGGGCATACCCGTCCAGATGGTTAATCACCTGCCCTAGGAACATGGCCAGGCGGTCGGGATGCCCATCATAGGTCGTGGTGAGCGGTGGGGGTCCCCACGCCACACCCGGACCCCAATGCCCAACAAGTGGACGGGTCTGAGCCTGGGACACCCCCACCGTCCTGGGTGCCGGACGTCCAGGGCCTTGGTCAGGCGTTGGCCAGGCATCACGCCCTCCTTGTGCTCGTGAGGGTGGGGCCCGGACGCCACCCTCCCCAGGCACCTTGAACTTTGGGCTGGCCAGTCGAAAACGGGACGTTGCTGGCTGTCTGGGAGCCCCCCCAAGGGACCACTGTCCCGTGTCTTCGTCAGGGCCCATGGCCACCCAGGAACCGCCGTCACGTGCCCCGACTTCTCCGAACCTATCGCGCAGCACGTCCATAGTCTGGCTCCCGGGTGCGGTTGAATAACTGTATTCCTCGCCGTCGTCATCAGTCAGCCGACGCTCCCTCCAACCCAGTGGAGCCCCACCGGGCCGGCCCGTTCGTCCTTGCTCGAGCCCTGTGCGCCCCAGGATCGAGCTCAGCCACCACTCCCCCCCCTGGGTCTGGCTACTAGCACCCTGGGACTCCACCGCAGGGTCTGCTGGTGGTACTTCCCGCACTTTAGGCCTCACAGCAGGCTGGACGTCCTCCACGTCCCTCTCCGCAGGGGTTGTCGCCTCCGCCCCGGCCACGCCAGCCTCCTCCGATGCAGTCTCCCAAGCAGCCCCTTGCGAACCCTCTGCCATGGCGCACAAACGGAACACAGCAGAAAGGCAGTCAGGCCACAATGCTAAGGGAAACGCTGGCTTTCTGTCAAAACTCATCCTGCAGCAAGCAGGGCAGAGTGCCGAACACAGGAACGAGAGACTTCCGCTGCGATCTGCAAGCACTTTATTCTTCAAGGCAACAGCCGCAACAAGAAACAAAGCCAGCGTTGGCCGCTATCTGCAGCCAACGCTGTTATATACACACCCAAAACCCCCACCCATACTCCACCCAAACACGCCCACGCCCTCCCATTCCCTATAACTGCCCCACCCCACCCCTACAAATCCCTTTGCCCGCCGCCCAACCAGGTAAGCCTCCTCTTGTGCGTTGCCGTCACCGTGCTTGACCCCCTCACCATCTCCCTGCCATGCCCAACCCCGAAACCCCCTGTGGTCATTTACAGCCGAAACTCCTAGCCACCCAGGCACCGCGGCGGGAAGGAGCTTGTCTCCCAACGAACCCGCCGTAGGTCCCGAACCCCCCCGGGCCGCCGTGAGTGGGCCCGAGCCTCCGCCGGTCAGCTGTGCGGAGGAGGACGACCGGGGCGGCGGTGCGGCCTCCCGAGCCTTCCGAGCCGCCGACGCGCCGCCAGACAAAGTTAGCTGTTGTGCGGCGGGGAAGGAGGACGGCTGAAGCGGCGGCACAGCCTCCCGAACCTTCCGAGCCGCCGCTGCGCCGCCAGGCACAATCAGCTGTTGCGCGGCAGGGGAGGAGGACGGCTGAAGCGGCGGCGCAGCCTCCCAAGCCTTCTGGGCCGCCGACGCGCCACCAGGCGTTGTCAGCTGTTGAGCGGCGAGGGGCGAGGGCGGTTGAAGCAGCGACGCGGCCCCTGGAGTCTCCCAGGCCGCTACAGAGCCGCAGTCCCCCGAGGAGGCGGGCTGGTCCAGCGGGCGGCAGGCGGGGGTTGCCGGGGAGGCGGAGGGACCCCCCCTCGAGTGTCGGGCTCCCGAGGCCCGACAGCAGGAAGTTGCAATTTCTTGATGTATTTTGCAAAGTTTTTGGACATAGTTCTCAGTGCCCCAATGACAATGGGTATCACACATTTCATCCATAATCACACAGTTTCAATGGCCAGGTCATGGTATTTTGTAATTTTTTCCAGTTCTTTTTCTTCGACTCTGGCATCTCCTGGTACAGCAATATCAATCAACTGTACGCTTCAGTTCTTTATGACTGAGATACCTGGCATGTTGTGTTCCAAATGGTGATCTGTCTGTATTCAGAATTCCCACAAAATCTTCACCCTCTCATTCTCGACAACTTTTTCCATCCTATGTTCCCCCGACTTTTCCGACACAGGCAAGTCGTATTTTTTACACAATGCCCAGTGGATTAGTTTAGCAACTCGGTCATGTCTAGCTTTCTAATCAGTTTGGGCAATTTTGCTGCACTCACATATTAAATGTGAAACAGTTTCAACTTTGTCATTGCAAAGTCGGCAATTTGGATTGTCAGTAGATTTTTGTATCTTCGCTTTCATGGCATTAATTTGTAGTGCTTGTTCTTGAGCAGCCAGTATTAAGCCTTCTGTTTCTTTCTTCATGGTTCCCATCTTAAGCCATGCCCATGTCAAGTTGTTATCACATTTTCCTTCAATGTTTTTCAAATGCTGTCCATGCAAAGCTTTGGTTTTCCATCTATTTAATCTGTCATCCAGCCATTTTTCCTTTGTTTCTGTTATTTTTATAATGCTCTCTGTTTTCACAGCCTGCAGCAATTTTTCTGTACTTTGATTTACAGACTTCTACAGTTTGGTGGATTTGCAGTAGCCCTCTGCCCCCTATTCTTCTTGACTGATAAAACCTGTCAATGTCACTTCGTGGATGTAGACCATGGTGATTATTCAAAAGTTTACACGTTTTCCGGTCTAAGTGTTCCAATTCAGCGAAAGTCCAGTTGATAATTCCATCTGGGTAGCGTATCACTAGGACTGCCCATGTATTAATGGCTTTAATTCTATTTCCAGCATTCAGCTTTGATTTTAATATTTTGCGGACTCTCTTGATGTATTCCTTTTGTGTTGACTCTTTGACTTTTCCATTCAAGATGTTATCTGCTTCCATTATTATTATAATTATTAATATTATTATTAATATTATTATTATTAATATCATTATTATTATTAGTCATTGAGTGTTAGATGCTCATTCGAGTTCTAAATATATTCTTCTTATATAGTTTTCTGCGATTGTGTACATGAAACCATGAGGTACTTACTGTTTTCTAAACATGTCTTTTTCTCTGATGTGTCATCTTTCAACAACCACAAGGCAAACAAGAAGTGCATAGCTAAATGTCTATGGAGATTCTCAGTCATCCAGGTCATGGTTGTCCCAAAGGTGCTTTTTCAAGAGGCAACTGGACTTTCTTGCTTTCTTTGAAAACATTATGCTTCTCATCTGAGAAGCTTCTTGGATGAGAAGTGAAACATCTTCAAAGAAAAACAAGAAACTCCAGTTGCCTCTTGAAAAAGCACCTTTGGGATAACGAAAAGTAAAACAAAAATCTAATTTTTTATTCCTTGGGATATATTTAGAAACTATAGACAATTCATTCTCCAACCCTGTCTCCAATTTTTGTGTAAATGACTTAAATGTGCTAATCCAATGCACTAACAAAAAGCAAAAGGCAATGTTGATGACACATGATAAATGTAGAGAGCTAAGATTATATTTCTAGACAAATATCTCAGAATGGTGTTTAAGATAAAGTAAGAAATTGTTTTCCACTCCTGACTTTTGAGCTTGATAGTAACATGAAGCATCATAATTTAATTTTAAATGTCTATAGTATTCCAGGTTAAAAGAATCTTTCCCTGTCCTTTTATGTTTCAAAATACATAAAGAAAATTTAAAGGAGAGCCAAAATGGAAAACATCAAAACCAAATCTAATTTTAAGTTTAGAAATGGCAACAATTGCATTTTGGACATACACACATTACCAAACATTAGTTTTCTATGAGTTGTGCAAGTTCTGTTCTTCACACCTTAGCTGCATTTCATCTATTACCCAAAAGGCCAATGTGTGTAAAAAGACAACGCATGCATCTTTTGAGCTGATTCAAATTACAAATAGTATAGCAACTAAAGGTATGGGTTAGCTTTGCTGAGGTCAGAACAAACAATCTGAAAATAGTCAAGGCTATTACAATAACAATGCACAGAAGCACCTACCACTTGTCTTTCCTTAAAGCATGAGTTCTTAGCACATCATAACACTCAGGTGGGAAAAAGAGGTTTAGCAATTGAACCATGCTTCTCATGAATAAGTGATGATGTTACTTCTGCTTTAAACAGCATTTGTATTTTTCACTTGGCAAGTACTGGATTTCTTTAACAGCTTTTCTCATCCTCACAAGAAACAATTTAAGATAGAGCTGTGACTTTAAGGTTTCTAATTCTATTATCAACTAGGAGGAGTCTAACACCAACTAAAGTTTTCAGTAAGTTTGGCAGAAGGTTTAAGAGCAGTAAATGGGTAGAAAACAAAGCCATTTTTTCATCCAAATAACTCCAAATAGGTGAAATTGGACCGTTGAATATGTGGGAAGTCATCTCCCCAGAGAAGGAAATATTAAAAGGGCAGGAAAATACATTTCCTAAAAAGAAGTTAAAAGGCAGAAAAGCATGCCCAGGTTTTCTTAATAGCCCCAAGTCTCCCTCCCCCAAGCAGAAACCAACTCTATAGAAATGCAGATGTAAACCATTCAGGAAGGTTGAAGCTAAGAAGACTTCTGAAATCTACATACCCCAGCCCCAGGGAGGTGGGCTTGGACAGACAACCAGCAAGAATCATAGAGTGGCACACCTAGGCTCAGTACAGAATACATGACAAAGGAAATACAAAGCTTGAAACAGGAAATAACTCCAGACAATAGAGTCCAAGGGGTATAAAAACCCACTACCCACATGTGCTCAGTCCTTCTTTTCCTGTTGGATCCATCTTTCTGTCTGCCTTTCCTCTGCAATAAACTACAACCTTCTTCCCAAAGCAGTTGCCATGTTTATTCCCCGCTTGGAGGAACCATGATGGAGACTTTTCTTCCTACAAATATGACTGCAAAAAATAAATATCCTATCTTGATGTTAGCACCATTGAATTCATGGAGATTTACTTTTGAGTAAACATAGGGCTTCTGTCTATTATATTTAGGCTGTAAAAATCCAGATAAGATATCAGCTGAGTTTCTTTTGCAAATCCAGCGCAGCATATTTTTCTATGACATTTGTGTAGCCTGTTATTTTTAAATCCACCTTCATCTTGACTGGTATAATTTGTTTCTCTTTGATAACATCTTTGAAATATAGTCTATCTATAGAGGCAGGCATTCTTAAAATTAACCTCCAGGTCCAAAAATGTCTTTCAACATGTCCAATGTTCAAAATATTTTGCTCCATTCTTCATTACTAAGTAAAATTTCTTCTCCTTTAATTGTAATCTTTAATTCCCTCTGGTTCCCTCTAGTGTCCAATATACAAAATCTTATCCCATTTTTTTAAAAAAAAAGATAATTCAGAACCAAAGCATTTTCTCACTGGAAGGATTTTTATAATTCCAAAATCTTATTTTAAGTCCATCTGGACATTTGGTCTCTTTTTAACTTTCCAAAATCAAAGTTTTTTCTCTTTATTCCAAAAGTATTTTTCAAGTCCTTAAACTTGCATTTAAAATTTATTTTTTCTAAGCATTAAAAGAAGCGTACCCAATACTGTAAAACCTGTCAATCCAAAGATTCCTGATAGCTGAAACACAGTTAATTTCTCAATATGATTAGAAAATATAAGAACTTAGTGTTCTTTCAAAGGTGCCAGTCACAATTTTATCAACATGGCCACTTCCCCTTCTCTCAGAGCTCTAAACCTGCCAATGGTTTTATGGTCTTATCTTATTACAAGTAGCAACAGTGGAGAGTATTTGTGTACAATCTCAAGTCCTCTCCTTGTCCAGAGAGGAATTATAAAGAGCAGATCTACTTGCTGCCTCTTCATTCCACTGAGGTCATTGGTTCCACTTTCAATGGAGCTGTCTTCAGTTCACCATTTCTTGTCTGGAAGTCCCACAAGCAGCACATCCTTTTGCTTTCAAATACTTTAATAGTTTAGTCAGCAAATATGCATCCTAGCGAGCAGTTACATCCCTTTCAGCAGACCAACTTTCTTGAACTTCAATTCACCAAGTGTCTAATTAATTATGTATCTGATTTACCTCTCTCTGCATTCAGAGCACAATGTTTCTTAAGCCCATTTCAAAAGGAGTTTGATGCAAAGCTAATCCAGCTAAAGATATGGAATCCAGTGGAGAATTCAACAACTGTTTACCAATGTCTACAGCTTTTATACATCTTGTTTGTAAAAATCTCAGATGATGGCTCTTTAATGGGTATTAAAGGGTACATATTCCCATCATTTTCTTTGATCTGCTGGATTTTCCCCCCTGAAATCACATACATTGATCCTCTGTAGCTGAAACAAAATAAAGTATTGTTGTTGTTTTAACAAGGAATGTATTTTTCTTTATTGTGATGTAGCCTATTTTTTTATCAACAACGACTGTTAAAATTTATGGAAATTTCTAATAAGAAGACATATAGCATCCCAGATACTCATCAAGAAAGCCTAATTGATTATTCTTTTGGAGGAAAACATTGAATTCTACCCTTTGCTCAGGAATCCCAATTAAAGTATCTCCAACAGGTGAACATCTACTTTCTTCTGGTGTACATACAGTCAAGGGCAGCCCACCTTCTCTCTGGATAATTGAGTTCCACTATTGGACTGCTACTATTGTTAGCAATTTTACTTTCTAACATTCATTTCTACTCTTTCTTCTGGTAATTTAAATCCATCATTCTTAACATCACACTGATATTCCTGCTTGGATGCATGGATCACCTTGCTGCCTAATTGTGCCAGATCCTAGAGTGAATGTGATGTTGGACATGCAAGACAACACTTGGCACATTATTTAATTCTTTGATTAAAAACATATTGTGGCTACAGATTGGCTCACAGTGGGTCATAGCCTAGAAGAACGAAGCATAAGGAAGATCTAGATTGCAACAACGATCAGATTAAAAATTGAATTGAAGTCCAAGTACATAAGTTGTATCACTGAAAAAGCATCTCTTTGAACACAACTTGTTTCAACATATCAACTCATACTGAATCCTCAGACGTTTGAAGACTATCAAATGAAATAGTAGGAAATAAAATATTTGGGGAGATGCATGTAAAGGGGAAAATTGGGCAATATATGGACAAGAATACTCTTAGGGAAGACAAAGTGAGACAATGTAGACAAGCATGAAGAGAAATTGAATGTAGAATTAAAAACAGAGAAACTAGAAAGCAAGAAGTGAGAAGAGGTAAGAGAAATAACAAGGGACAGCAACCAAAGAAAAACAAGCAGAGGTTAAAAAAGAGAATGTGAGTGTACTGCATGAGATTACACCCAGAAACAAGAAACCAACCTAAACTAAGAAGGAAGAAACATCTATGATGATGGAGTTGAGAGCAAGCTGGGCCAGTGGAAAATCAAAATAGAAAAAGAGACAAGTGAGAAGATGGTAGGGCAAGGTGGGATGGCAAGAGAAGAATGAGAGATACAGCAAGACAATGAAAGGGATATACCAAGAGTTGATCAGATTAGACAGGCAGAAGGCAGCAAGAGGACAACCAGTGCTGTTGGGGGGGGGGACAGAAAGGGCAAAAGAGATCATGTGGTCAGGTCAAAAGAAGGAATTAAAATAGCCCAGGAGAAGATTTAGCAGTGTAGAAGCATGGGTATTTAGTTGCTGAGCTGAAGATACTGGTATTTAAATATGAGAGGCCTAGAAACCAAATTAAATATTTAATACATAGCCTCTTGCTATGCTAAAGGATTATTGACCCTAATTCCTCAAATAGCTGCAAAAAGTTTACAACAGGACAAATTTATTGTAAAGAAAAGTTTGTCATAACATTCTATTGGTTAAATATTTCATTTTTGCTTGCAACCAAGTGTAGGTTTCTTGAACTGGGCTCAAGGAGAAATTAAAGGGGATTTGCCAAGTCCTATCCCTGACTGAGGTAGCTGCAACATCAAATATTACTTAAAGAAATTGATTGGAGCTGGAAAAAGCTCAAGGGAAGCCTTGGGGTAAACCAGTTCTTGAAGAGACAACAAATCCAACAGCAGGGCTGTAAATATTCCATACCTGCAATCTGAATAATTTGCTGGATGTTTTTAGTATCAACAAAAGACACTGGAAATATTTTTCCTGCATCTCTAATATCTTAGCCCTGTGATAGCAAGACATGGTTCCTCATTCTATGAGACAGGACAAGAGTCTTAACTATACAAATGCACATTCTGCCATATATTTACATGCATACTACTTTTTGTATATGTGATTACATACAGTTTTAGTAATATTATGAAAAAATAATACATTACAATAAAAATAACAAGTATGTGGAGCCTACCTGTATGGACAATGCTTCTTGAGATTTCTTATTTAAGACATGGAGAAATAAAAGCAGATTTCCTGCTAGGCAGTTGGATTAAAATGTTCTGAAGAGAAACACAAGAATATTTTAAGGGGAAAAAAAGATAACTAACCTTTCAGGTTGTTCTCAGAAATAGGTGCTCTGTGTTTTCTACTACTAAGGTTAACAATGCTGGTTGAAGGACCCCTGGCTGGGAAACAATTAGAAAGAAATTAAGGACAAAGACAATTGGAGGAAGAATCTTTTGAGATGTGGAAATATATGAATTACAACAAGCATACTAGAACAGAAATGAGGTTCCCATAGTCTCACCTAAGGGTTATAAATGTAGGAGATGACCAGGCTGAGCCTGGGGGAGGGTCAAAAGCATCACTAGTCATCAGTCCCATAACATCCACAGCTAAGTCCAGCCATCTTGAATTCCTTCAACTCTTATCTCCTGCTAATTTCCTTAGGCAGATTCTTGTACAGTGCTTAACCTTGCAATAAACCTTTATACCTATTTGAACTGTCTGAATCTCCTGATTTTTCTGGCTCTTGACAGTAAATCTGCATTTCTCATGTTTCAACTTTAAGGGTTTTTTGTCCCATCTCCAAGATAGTTTGATTTTTTTTTCTTTTAAGAAATGTGCAATTAGTATACATTATGTGAATATTCCATACACTGGAATAAGCTTCTTCTTGTTCTTACAAACGGGTTTCTAGTTGCAATTCATCTCTGCTGCACAGCTTTCCTTTACTAAAAGCAATTTATACACTTCTTAAAATTGGGAATTGGATCACTACATTCAGATATATGCAGATGAACTGTGTCCGAGGTCACATAAAGGTTTGACAAGATTGAACTGAATTAATCAGTAAATAAAAATGGATGGGTATGAACATTTTTCACCTTTCTTTTTCTTCTCTGAACTCTGACAAATGTTGGTGTGATAATTGAAGCCAGCAAAGTGAATTGAAGAAAAGGAAAATGTTGATTGGTTGGTTGCCTATGGAGATAAAATATATCTCCAAGCAAACAAACAATAACATTTTCCTTTTCTTTAATTTGCTTTGCTGGCTTCAGTAATCATGCCAAAACTTGCCAGAGTTCACAGTTGCATGGCATATAAGCCCCATCTACTTGTAACTCTCCTTCTTGATAAATCATTCTGTTCTTTGGCTTCTTCTGATTCTTTTTTCACATTAAATCGATTGCATTTCATGTTCTTGTCAAAGATCTTTCCTTTTAATGCTATTATTTCAAATGGCTTATGGAGAAACAATTTGAAAACAGAGGCAGGGGAAGCAATTGGGAAGAAAACAAGATTGTCTTCGTGTTGATTTTGCTGCTTTTTTAAATTAGAAAGGGGTCCCAATAGGCAAAGAAGAAATATGTTTTTCTAATTGAGGCAGAAGGCTCAACAGGTCCAAGCAGACACTCAGCAGACATCTAGACATTTTTAAAAAAAAAAAAGGTTTTGATATGGGATTCGGCTACAGAATGTAGTGCAAGCAAATGTTTAGATCAAGACCTGCTTTAGATGTTAACGCTGCTAAGATCGAATGTTATTGCTTGACAAGAGATGAAGTAGCCATTTCATATGTTAAACTTGTGTATTGCTTTAAGAGATTGGGAGGGGGGAAGAGGACGATTGCTCCTCAAGGCCATCAGAAATAAAAGAAAATAAGAGCTTGGCAGGCTTTCTAACGGAAGGGAAACTGATTCTTTAAATTAATAGAATACGATTAATGACAAAATTAGAAAGGTGGAGAATTGTGTTTTAATATATTGTGCAAGGGGGCGGAGATTTCAGATTCCAGATTCCTTCGAGCAAGCATTTGCAGGTGTCTTAGGCTAATAAAGGACTTTTAAGGTAAACAATGCCTCAGAGTCACTTGAAAAGCCCATACGTTGGAAACTTGACATTAGATTTCATACACACTTTCAGAACATCCTTAGTTTAATTTTGGGTTTACCGTATATACTTGAGTATAAGCCGACTCGAGTATAAGCCGAGACCCCCAATTTCACCCCCAAAAACTGGAAAAAGTTATTGACTCGAGTATAAGCCGATCCGCCGTTCTGCAAGCCTCTGCCGCCAGCAGAGGCTCGATCCGCCATTTTGCAAGCCTGAATACACAGGAATACCCTGTGTAGCCGCGGCTCGTCGGCAGGTCTCCGTTCCTCCTGCCGACCTTTGGGGAGGTTTGGGCGCCTCCCCAAACCTCCCCAAACCTCGGCAGGTCTCCATTCCTCCGCGCAGACCTGCCGACCTTTGGGGAGGTTTGGGCGCCTCCCCAAACCTCGGCAGGTCTCCGTTCCTCCTGCCGACCTTTGGGGAGGTTTGGGCGCCTCCCCAAACCTCCCCAAACCTCTGCAGGTCTCCGTTCCTCCGCGCAGACCTGCCGACCTTTGGGGAGGTTTGGGCACCTCCCCAAACCTCCCCAAACCTCGGCAGGTCTCCGTTCCTGTTTGGGGAGGTTTGGGCGCCTCCCCAAACCTCCCCAAACCTCGGCAGGTCTCCGTTCCTCCGCGCAGACCTGCCGACCTTTGGGGAGGTTTGGGCGCCTCCCCAAACGTCCCCAAACCTCGGCAGGTCTCCGTTCCTGTTTGGGGAGGTTTGGGCGCCTCCCCAAACCTCCCCAAACCTCGGCAGGTCTCCGTTCCTCCGCGCAGACCTGCCGACCTTTGGGGAGGTTTGGGCGCCTCCCCAAACGTCCCCAAACCTCGGCAGGTCTCCGTTCCTGTTTGGGGAGGTTTGGGCGCCTCCCCAAACGTCCCCAAACCTCGGCAGGTCTCCGTTCCTCCGCGCAGACCTGCCGACCTTTGGGGAGGTTTGGGCGCCTCCCCAAACGTCCCCAAACCTCGGCAGGTCTCCGTTCCTGTTTGGGGAGGTTTGGGCGCCTCCCCAAACCTCCCCAAACCTCGGCAGGTCTCCGTTCCTCCGCGCAGACCTGCCGACGTTTGGGGAGGTTTGGGCGCCTCCCCAAACGTCCCCAAACCTCGGCAGGTCTCCGTTCCTCCGCGCAGACCTGCCGACCTTTGGGGAGGTTTGGGCGCCTCCCCAAACGTCCCCAAACCTCAGCAGGTCTCCGTTCCTGTTTGGGGAGCTTTGGGCGCCTCCCCAAACCTCCCCAAACCTCGGCAGGTCTCCGTTCCTCCGCGCAGACCTGCCGACCTTTGGGGAGGTTTGGGCGCCTCCCCAAACCTCCCCAAACCTCGGCAGGTCTCCGTTCCTGTTTGGGGAGGTTTGGGCGCCTCCCCAAACCTCCCCAAACCTCGGCAGGTCTCCGTTCCTCCGCGCAGACCTGCCGACCTTTGGGGAGGTTTGGGCGCCTCCCCAAACGTCCCCAAACCTCGGCAGGTCTCCGTTCCTGTTTGGGGAGGTTTGGGCGCCTCCCCAAACGTCCCCAAACCTCGGCAGGTCTCCGTTCCTCCGCGCAGACCTGCCGACCTTTGGGGAGGTTTGGGCGCCTCCCCAAACGTCCCCAAACCTCGGCAGGTCTCCGTTCCTGTTTGGGGAGGTTTGGGCGCCTCCCCAAACCTCCCCAAACCTCGGCAGGTCTCCGTTCCTCCGCGCAGACCTGCCGACCTTTGGGGAGGTTTGGGCGCCTCCCCAAACGTCCCCAAACCTCGGCAGGTCTCCGTTCCTGTTTGGGGAGGTTTGGGCGCCTCCCCAAACCTCCCCAAACCTCGGCAGGTCTCCGTTCCTCCGCGCAGACCTGCCGACCTTTGGGGAGGTTTGGGCGCCTCCCCAAACGTCCCCAAACCTCGGCAGGTCTCCGTTCCTGTTTGGGGAGGTTTGGGCGCCTCCCCAAACCTCCCCAAACCTCGGCAGGTCTCCGTTCCTCCGCGCAGACCTGCCGAGGTTTGGGGAGGTTTGGGGAGGCGCCCAAACCTCCCCAAACGTCGGCAGGTCTGCGCGGAGGAACGGAGACCTGCCGAGGTTTGGGGACGTTTGGGGAGGCGCCCAAACCTCCCCAAACAGGAACGGAGACCTGCCGAGGTTTGGGGAGGTTTGGGGAGGCGCCCAAACCTCCCCAAACAGGAACGGAGACCTGCCGAGGTTTGGGGAAGCGCCCAAACCTTCCCAAACGTCGGCAGGTCTGCGCGGAGGAACGGAGACCTGCCGAGGTTTGGGGAGGCGCCCAAACCTCCCCAAAGGTCGGCAGGAGGAACGGAGACCTGCCGAGGTTTGGGGAGGTTTGGGGAGGCGCCCAAACCTCCCCAAAGGTCGGCAGGAGGAACGGAGACCTGCCGAGGTTTGGGGAGGTTTGGGGAGGCGCCCAAACCTCCCCAAACGTCGGCAGGTCTGCGCGGAGGAACGGAGACCTGCCGAGGTTTGGGGAGACGCCCAAACCTCCCCAAACGTCGGCAAGTCTCCGTTCCTCCGCGCCCTGCCTGCCTGCTTCTTTCCGCTGCGGAAAGAAGCAGGCAGGCAAGGCGCGGAGTTTGGGGAGGTGCGCGCGCACCTCCCCAAACCTCCCCAAACTTCGGCAGGTCTCGGACGGCGGTGGCTTGGGAGAGGTGCGGGCGATCCCGGAAGCACCAAAGCCTCGGCCGCGCACAAGTCCTCGGTAAGTTTTTTTTGTTGACTGGAGTATAAGCCGAAGTGGAATTTTTCAGCCCAAAAAGTGGGCTGAAAAATTCGGCTTATACTCAAGTATATACGGTATTTATTTATTGAAACATTTGTACAGCAGTCTATCTTATTAATTTTAATTTAATTTAATAATATTTATATACCGCCCTTCTCCCTGAGGACTCAGGGCGGTTCACAGGGCAGAATAAAATACTAAATACAAACGTTAAAACAAGATTAAATAATTGCCCATATTAAAACAGTTGGAATCAAATTCTAAAACACCAAGTTAAAATTAAAACACAAGAATAAAAACCCCACCAATCCCCATCAGGCTAGGCCGGCTTGAACAAACAGAAACGTCTTGAGATCGCGACGAAAGGAGCGAAGATCGGGCGCCATCCGGAGCTCTACCGGTAGCTGATTCCACAGCTCCGGAGCGCCCACAGAGAAGGATCTCCCCCTGGGGACCACCAATCGACATTCTCTGATCGGTGGCACCCTGAGGAGGCCCTCTCTGTGGGAACGCACAGGGCGCAGGGAGCTTGATGCCGGCAGCAGATGTTCCCTAAGGTACTCCGGCCCCATGCCATGAAGGGCTTTAAACACTGTTACCAGTACCTTGAATCTCACCCGGAAGACAACTGGCAACCAATGCAGCTCACGGAGCAGCGGTGTAACGTGGGAGTATCGGGAGACTCCCAACACAACTCTCGCGGCTGCATTCTGTACCAGTTGGAGCTTCCGGGTGGTCCTCAAGGGCAGCCCCATGTAGAGAGCGTTGCAGTAGTCTAGACGAGAGGACACGAGCGCATGAGTGACCGTGCACAAATCATCCCGGCTAAGATAGGGCCGCAACTGGCGCACCAGGCGAACCTGGGCGAAGGCCCCCCTAGTCACAGCTCCTATGTGGTCTTCCAGGGTGAGCCGTGAATCTAGGAGGACACCCAAGTTGCGAGCCCTATCTACGGGGGGTAATAGTTCACCCCCCATAGCCAAAGGTGGAACATCCGAATAAACCCGGGATGAAGGTATGCAAAGCCACTCAGTCTTGTCGGGGTTGAGCCGGAGTCTGTTCCTCCCCATCCAGACCCGAACCGCCTCCAGGCACCGGGACATCACGTTGAGGGCATCACTGGGGTCATTTGGGGTCGAAAGGAAAAGTTGGGTATCATCAGCGTACTGATGATACCCAACTCCAAAGCCACGAATGATCTCACCCAGCGGTTTCATGTAGATGTTAAACAGGAGAGGCGAGAGGACCGAGCCCTGAGGAACTCCACAAATGAGAGACCTCATGGTCGACCTCTGTCCTCCTGCCAACACCGACTGCGAACGTCCCCGGAGATAGGAGGAGAACCACTGTAAAACTGTGCCTCCCACTCCCAATCCCCTGAGACGCCGCAGCAAGATACCATGGTCGATGGTATCGAGAGGTCTAATAGGACTAGAACAGAGGAATATCCCCTGTCCCGAGCCCTCCAGAGATCATTCACCAGCGCGACCAATGCCGTCTCCGTGCTGTGCCCGGGCCTGAAACCCGATTGGTACGGGTCTAGATAATCCGCTTCATCCAGGACCAGAGGGAGCTGATGCGCCACCACACTCTCAACAACCTTCGCAAGAAAGCGAAGGTTGGAGACAGGACGAAAGTTGTTTAATACAGCTGGGTCCAAGGCAGGCTTCTTGAGGAGAGGCCTCACCACCGCCTCTTTCAAGACAGCAGGGAAGCAACCCTCACTCAGAGAAGCCGATATAACTGCCTGGAACCAGCTGCGTGTCCTCTCCCGGGCTGCATAGACCAGCCAGGAAGGGCACGGGTCCAATAAACATGTGGTGGTGCTCAGCCTCCCCATGATCCTGTCCACTTCCTCCGGAGTCACAGAATCAAACTCCTCCCAGATGATATCGACAAGACCGCCAGTGTCCTGATCGTCAGACTCTGCCCAGTCAGAGTCCAGACCGGTCCGAATCCGAGCGATTTTGTCCGACAGATGTTGGTTAAACTCCTCGGCACGACCCTGCAAGGGATCCTCCCTCACCTCCTGATTTAGGAGGGAGCGAGTCACCCTAAACAGGGCGGCCGGGCGATTATCTGCGGACGCGATAAGGGTGGCGAAGTGGTTAGACCTCGCCTCCCTTATCGCAGCGAGATAAGACCTAATATAGGCTCTTAGTCGCAATCGGTCGGATTCGGATCGGCTGGACCTCCAACCGCTCTCTAGGCCCCATCTCCGACGCTTCATCTCCCGAAGCTCCGCAGAGAACCATGGAGCTCGACGGGATCTGCACCGGGTCAGGGGCCGCAGGGGTACAACTCGGTCAAGAGCCTCAGTGGCCGTCCTTTCCCAGGCTTCCACTAAGGCATCTGCCGAGCTGTGAGCAAGGGAGGCAGGTGGGGACCCCAGCGCTGCCTGGAACCTCTGGGGATCCATTAAGCGTCTGGGGCGGTACCATTTAATTGGTTCCAAACACCCACGGCGGGGGGTGGCAAAACGGAAGACCAGCCACAGGAGATGATGATCGGTCCATGACAGGGGCATAATAATTGGAGAGCCCCCACCAAGATCATCTAACCACCGTCCAGATAAAAAAACTAGGTCAAGGGTGTGGCCTCCCTCATGAGTCGGTCCCGAAATTACTTGCATCAGGTCCATGGCCGTCATGGAAGCCATGAACTCCCGAGCCAACTCAGATGACCCTCCCAGCGATGGTAGATTGAAGTCCCCCAAAACTATAAGTTTCGGGAACTCAACCACCAGCCCAGAGAGGACATCGAGCAGCTCAGGCAGGGCTGCTGCTGCGTGACTAGGCGAAAGGTACACCAGCAGCAAGCCCAACTGCGCACCAGGGCCGCATCTCAAAAAGAGAGACTCACACCCGACTATCTGAGGAACAGTGGCCTCCCGCGGACACAAGGTCTCCCTCATAACAACAGCCACTCCCCCACCCCTACCCTGAGCCCGAGGCCGGTGCAGCACCCGGAAACCTGGTGGGCAAAGATCAACCAGAGGAATACCGCCTCACTGCCTTGAACTATTCAGGAATGCTAGCAGCTAGGATGTGTTAGTCAATAACATGTAATTTATAACCATCAGAATGAATACGAACAACCTTGAAAGGAAATGTGATAAAATCAGGTGATTGACACTTTATACCACTCTTTTTGGTGTATTTCAGTGTACGGTCAATACAGGAAGAATGGGTTAGTGAAGTTATCTTATGGGTGAGAAAGCAGTTAGAGTTCTAGCCGAGGTAAAGCAGGCCATTAGAATTGGGTGGATGTATGAAGCAGGTACATATGAAGCGGTTTGGGGTGTCTTCACAAATTTGTTCGAAAAATAATTTTAATGTGAGAAAAACAAATAAGAAAAAAAAAACCACCCCACATTGGGCAAAAGAATTGTTTCACTTATTTAATTTAATTATTTCATTTTATTTCATTTTAATTAGAAATGTAACAATGAATTTTCCATTACCCCTCTGGACAAGTTGAATTATTATCTCTGTCTGGACTTGCTCAGAAATAAAGGGCAGGGCTAGGTTGGGTTTTCCAGAATTCACAAGTTTTGAATTCTTTACTTCACAGCTCCAAAATGGGTAAGGCTTAGTATCTTGTTAAAAATGTCATCATCTACTCTATGTCTATGGAGATTCTCAATCATCTAGGTCATAGTGGTCCCAAAGGTGCTTTTCCAAAAGGCAATTGGACTTTCTTGGGCCTTTTTTTTCCTTGAAAATATTTTGCTTCCCATCCAAGAATTCTTCAGAACTGAAGAAGCTTCTTGGATGAGAAGGAAAACATTTTCAAGGAAAAACCCTAGAAAGTCCAGTTGCCTTTTGGAAAAGCATCTTTGGTACAGTCATCATCTACTGCTTTTGTTCAGCTTTGCCCAGATAGGACAGAGTGAAACTGGCATACCTCAAGTTTCTAGAAAGTCTCAGCCAGGATTTCTCTCAACCTGCTATTCAATTTAACTGAAGGGCAAATGTTGTGGCAGAGCCGCAAGAGGCCTGGACCTCCAAACTCATTCTTCCTCATAAATCTGCTTTAGTTAATTAAATGTAAGCCCCATGACCTGTTTAGTTTAATCCGTGGAAGGGTAGAGTCACCATTCCAAGCAAAGATTGGAGGAAAAAATACTACTGTTCTGCTGGGGAGCTTATTATTAGAGAGTGGTATAACAATTATGACTCTCATCACCTTGAGGAGGAGGGCAAATTGAAGTGATAGATGTGCAGGGAGGTTCTATAAGGGAGCAGGGAATCAATTTCTTTCTATCCCTGGTGCGAATTTTATTTGCATTGTGAATTGAAGGGCAATGACTTCAGGCTGCAAATTCTAACTTACCAATTGCTACTATTGTCCTGTTGCCTGGAACTGTTGCCTGCCGAGGAGTTGCCTGCCGAGGAGTAAGTAATTGAAGCATTCAGTCTCTTGAGAGACCAGAACAGCATTTGCATTGGCTGACTATAAACTTGAAAGCAAAAAGCTACAGATCTTCCTTTTAGGAAAGACAGACTTTGAATTTGCAATGTTGTGATTAAATTAGGCTTGTGTGTTTAACTCTGTGGTTGGTTGAACTGTTTCTGTGCCTTTTTTCTTTTTTTCTTTTTTTTTTTGAAGTTAAATCTGTACAAGTTTCATCCAATCTAGTTCTATGGGAACTACATGGGGAGAGGTTACATAAGTCAATTCTTACTTAGCACATCAGCACACAATGCTCCATAAACTATGAAGCAGGGGCACCACTTTGTTTTACTTTGACTCCAAGTAAATTTTCCCAGAAGGCTACCAGAGAGCTGGAAAAAAACCTCTCTTCCATCCTTTCCTCTAGATAAAGTTATTATTATTATTATTATTATTATTATTATTATTATTATTATTATTATTATTATTATTATTATTATTATTATTATTATTATTATTATTATTATTGGAAAATGGATTTGAAGAGACCCAAAGAGAGGGCTTACAAGTCTACAGGCTACAACAACTTCATAAAAATGTTGGAAGCTGCATTGTACCATTGCATTGCAAGCTCTGCCTCTGTCATTAGGCATGTACAAAAAAGGTAGAGTTTATAATGTCATGGTATGGTACTGTGTTCATCATCTGTCCTTTTGACACTCTCCCTACAGATTACTCTAAGAAAGGCACTGAAGGAAATCAATCTGTAAAATAATTCCATCAGGAGTTACTGGTGTCTCGGTCTGGTCATTTGACTGAAAGATCTCCTACAATATACAATATCTCCTACCAATTTTAACCTGTTTTATCCTATTTTCTTTCTTTTTTATTCATAAAAGGAGTTCTCTTCATTTTCTATGCCTGCTAAATTCATTCTAAAGTTGTTGATTTAAAAAAAGAACAATTCAAGGGCTGCAGATATAACTAATACTCTTTCCTCTTTCTATTTTCCCTACAATTCTGTGGTGTGAGTTGAGCTAAGAAAGAGTGAGTGGCCCAAATTCACCCAGCCAGTTTTCATGTCTAACGCAGCACTAGAATTCACACTTGCCTGGTTTCTAGCCTTAACACTAGACCAGTCTAGCTCTTTTCTTAGGAACAATTTGTTTATTTAATTTGTTTATTTTATTAAATTTATTGACCATCCATCTTACCACAAGGTAACTCCGGGTGGTTTACAGTATTAAAAAAATAAAATATGATAAAACCTACACACAATAAAAAGTTAAACACTGAGCCCTAATGAGAGGGAGGGAGTGGGATGAGCAAGGGGGAGGTGAGATCTGTTATTAGTCTGTCAAACACCCCCAATGTGAAGCCCCTCCCCCATTGGAGCCCGAAACCAACTGGCTAGTTGCCAAGTGCTGGATTTTGTTCATGTGACTGTGGGGATGCTGTCATAGTTGTAAGTATGGTTGTAAATAACTTTTTCAGTATAGTTGTAACTTTGAACCATCACTAAATGAATGGTTGAAAATCAAGGATTACTTGTATTGGAGCTTTTGGTGTTGAAAAAGGCAATGCGGTGTCAAGACTTCTAAAATGTTACATAAAATAGTAAGGAGGGGGAAAAAAGAGATAGTGTTATGTTTCACTGACCATTAGACCTCAAAGAGACATTGAAATAAACCATATTTATAAATCATTCAAAAGAGGCAAAAACGTATGGAGTATCCTTGCGTATGGAATATCCTTCCAATATCTCAGGGGTTGTCACAAAGAAGAGGGAGTCAAGCTTAAAGCACCTGAAGGCAGGACAAGAAGCAACAGATGGAAATTAACCAAACCAAA
The DNA here is from genome assembly GCF_947247035.1 of Vipera ursinii. NCBI lineage: Eukaryota > Metazoa > Chordata > Lepidosauria > Squamata > Viperidae > Vipera > Vipera ursinii. The sequence goes on from NC_139512.1 coordinate 299,603,098, forward strand.
AAGCAACCTAGAACTAAGGAGAAATATCCTGACAGAACAATCAGTAGAACAGCCTGCCTCCAGAAGTTGTGAATGCTCCAAAACTGGAGGTTTTTAAGAAGAGACCAGACAACCATTTGTCTGAAATGGTATAGGTTCTCCTGCTTGAGCAGGGGGCTGGACTAGAAGACCTCTAAGGTCCCTTCCAGCTCTATTCTATTCTACATAAGAAGGAAACAAAAAGATCAGAACACAGCTTCTCCAGCAGCCAACACCCAGATAAGCAGGGATTAACACCAGACAAACAATCAAGCAGAAAACAATACCCTAATCAAGGAAGGTTTTCTCAGGGAGAAAACCACATACCCATCAACATTGACAGGCTGCTGTATATAAACAGGGAACAAACCCCATCCTCATGCATGCTGAGGCTAATGGCTAGTTGGGTTAGAGAATGATCTTCAAGCAAGCAACTAAGCTCAGAATGCACCAAGGACTCTGCAGTCCAACAGAAAAATAATTATGATTAAGCCATAATTGATTACACAGTTTACTGTGAAATCTGTGGACTTATACCAGAATTAATAATATTTTTTTTAAACATACAGTAAGAGAAAAGGAAACCAAAATATCAAGTGGAAGATAGGATTTTTATATTTATACAATGCTACATAAGAAACCATGGACCATATGTTAAATCTGATTTTCATGACACTTTTTAAGTCAGTTTTAAGAGGATCTGGGGAACATGCTTTATTTTGATGATGTGATCGTCAGTTCTGATTTATTCCATGGTAGTGCAGTGACTGGTCTCTTTCTCTTACTTCTATAATAAAAATAATGCCAAATCCTGCAGTGAGCCAAATACCCTTTTTTTTCCTTGGGAATACTGGATAGGATTATCTAAATACAAGCTCTGCTTTGCATGAAAATGTGAGAGCAAAGAACTATCTCCTTTGAATCCATACTTTCAAAGATAGGACCAATTGAAGTGAACTGATGATGACTAAAACTTTTCTAAGAAATATCAGTGGGAATGTTCTGGTATTTAATTGTTTTTTTTTTCTTTACATTTTTATATCAATGCCAAGCTGGGAAATTTCCTGCACTTATATAATTTCTCATTCCATTTGTAGGAGAGAATTTGCTTTAGAATTTTTCCCCCCAAAGATAAAAATATGGGGAAAATTCTCTTGTCTGGAGAACTGTTGTTCTTTCATTTGTTTACTTATAAAATAGCTTATGGCACAATCACTTATTCATTGGTCTGAAATGTTCATGACTGTTCATGCTTCAGTAAAACAACAAGATATGATATCAGAAAAGAACTCTTTCCTCTCTGAAGAATTTGAGACAAAATCATCCATCAAATTGCCTTGAATAAAAAATTGGGGACAGAATTTCAAAAGTTCATTATTTGTTAGCTCTGTTTTACACATAGTTATAACAAATCTATTCTCTGCTTTTCATTGCCTTGCTCACAAATTTTCATTTTGACTGAGGAAGGATATACCTGTAGAAGATTACAGATCTTTGTCCATTTCCTACTTCTATGGAAATGTATGGGGATTATGTAACCTTTACAAGTGAGAAGGATTCTGTAAGTAATTGTGGTGAACCAGGTTGATTTATTTTAATTATCTTAAGAATAAATGAAAAGGTTAATTCAGTTCTCAATAAAGTCCTTGAGTGCTGCAGTCCTGAGAACTCAAAAATATGAGTCTTTTTTATTAATATAACTTTTTGGCAAAACATGATTGAAAATTCTTCCACTAGTTACCCCAAACAATTCTTATATGTGTGTGAAGAAGATCTAAGATGAACTTGCCATAGGTAGAAAAAATGTTAACTTTTCTGTTAGGTATTACAACATTTGAAATTCTCCCTCTAGCAGGGGAATGCCATCATTTAAAGAAATGTATGTTTTAATGGCAAGTTGGACACATCTTTTCAGTTAAAAGATTTTATGCAGGTTAGCAAATACCAGTGAAATATTTCTCAGAGGCATGAATTTATCTGACTTTCCCTAACATAACACCCTTCCAACATACTGATGGTGTATCTGATGCTCATCAGGCTGGAAAAAGTTCAGTCTAAGTTGAATCATGCAGATATTAAAATGGACTCGGCAAAAGAACCACAGGGTTTTATGAGAAGTAGCTGAATATTTTGGGTTATATCTTCTGTTTCCTTCAGCTTTCATTTAAGCAACTTTATCTAGAAGACACCTAGAAGAAGCAGATCTTTTCCTAATATGTTGCGTCACTCTCTAACAAATATACTGATTCAGGAGTAGCAGCATAAAAGTTAATGTAGTTTTTCAGCTCCTTTAAACAATTGCTATTTTGATTCCGCTGAAACACATAACAAAAGATCAAAAGGTTACTTCATCCAGATGGTGTACTTTTTCAATGCTATAGGGTTTTGTTTTGTTTTTAAATAACTTTTTTTCCTAGGGCTGAATACAATACAGAAGGTGTACAAAACATATTAAGAACTTTACTAAATTAGACGATCTGTGTTCCTCAGGAAAAGAGGAAAAAAACCCTACTCAGTTTTATTTATTTAAGTTAGAACTTTTATTATATAACAAATAATCCAATGCATTTTGCAGTTATTTATCAATACTACAGATAGCTCTAGATTTAAATTTAAGCACCTTTATTCTTTTTTAAAAAAAAGTTTTATTGATTTTCTAATTTTACATTTAAGTATTTGAAAAGCTACTCACTTTTAATCGCCGATTTCTCCAAAACATTGTACCAGATAGAATTATGATATGCAAAGGAAATGGATAATTAATAAAATCTGGCCCTATACTTCCCTACCCAGTATTTATTTTATTCTAGTTTCAGTTTAATTCTATTCTTCATCCAGAGAAGTCAAGGTGACACAAGTGGGGTAATCCCTATATTTCAATGTATGTTATCCTTATTCAACATCTTTGGAATTCATTGAGATTCATGTTATGGCTGTTTTGTTTTGCAATATTGATGATGCAAACAAAATCATACACATGTATCTCCAGGAATTATCTCCTGATAATTATCTCCTGATAATTCCTCAGGAGAAAGAAATATCTGATAAAAATGAATATTTTCTTATGAAATTCGGCCTGGTGGAGAAGCAAGATGTGAGGCTTGACAATTATTTGAACACTTATTTAAGTCTTCTCCCTAAAGTTTATGCACACGCATGTTCTTATTCAAGACATATTTATGAAAGCTATAGTTTTTATTTAGGGGGAAGGATACCTTCAAGTTACTGTTGGCTCCTGATGACAACCCAGACGTGTCTCTGAGGTTTTCTTGGCAAGATTTTCAGAAGTGGTTTGTCACTGTCTGATGCCTAGGAGTGAGAGACAGTGACTGGCTCAAGGTCACCCAGCTGGCTTTGTGCCTAAGAAATTGCTGTCAATTTCTCATTTTGTGTATCAATATGTAATTTGTAACATTTTTATCTTCTGATACTTCACAGATTGTTGCAATTTACTTCACTGAAGAAAATTATGCAAAACATAAGCATTAGGAAATGGGCATGCAAAATGCATATTTTTATTGGACCAACACAAAACAACTATTTTTTTAAATAAAATTTTATTTATTTACTTTTATTTATTAAACTTATGTGCTGCCCATCTCACTATCCAAAAAGATTCTAGGTGTTTTACAATGCAAAATGTACATGAAAATTGTAAAATGAAGAACACATATATACATTTTTTATATCTGTGTGTAGATATATATGTGCAAGGTGGCAATACTTACATGTTTGAAAAAGCATATCACCTCATGCAGTTTATGCTTTCAAATAAAATATCTCCCAGAAATAATAGTCTCAATAACATTTTTAGTATTTCACTATTTTACTTGGTTTATCATTTGGCCTTTTCCAATTAATGCAGTGCTTATGAAGAAAATTTCATTTATTTTGTCATTCCATTAAATTGCTGGTGTTACATGTTCTTATGTCAAAACACTGGGTTTTAGACTTGATAGTTGGGCAATGTATGCTTGTATATATGTACTCAGAAAACCATCTCTGTAAGTTCAATGAGGCATATGCATAAATGGGCAAGGGTTTTTCACGTTGACTTTCATGTTGTGCACTTAAAAAAGAATAATTTCTTCCCCTGTGTTTGCTATTAATAAGTGGAACATTTTGCTTTCTGAAGTTGTGAGTCCAGCATCACTGAAGCTTTTAAAGAAAGCAATGGACAGTCATTTGTCTGTTTAGATCACTGTCTGTTTAGTGTGAGAGTATCTGCTATGGACAGAATTTTGGATTACAAAATCTCCAAGGTCCCTTTCAATCTAATGATTCCATGATTCTGTAAATCTTTTGAACATGGAGAAATTATATATATATATATATATATATATATATATATATATATATATATATATATATATATATATATATATATATGTGTGTGTGTGTGTGTGTGTGTGTGTGTGTGTGTGTGTGTGTTTGTGTGTGTGTGTGTGTGTGTGTGTGTGTTTGTGTGTGTGTAGCAGGAGAGGATTGTCTAAGAAGCACATTGTTATTAGTAACCTGTGATAGAGGATCAAACTAGTGCTTAAAATTGTACATTGATGCAAATTGTCATCTAATACAATTACTTAAAATGGGCCAGATTTAGAAATTATAGTAAGAAAAAATATTTATTTTTTAAGAGGTGAAAAGATCATATGGGGAAGCTGATTGCCCACAATCAGACAAGCATCTAAAGTGCAATGCTATGTCTCTCCTATTGTAGCAATAACCAAGTCAATGGAACACCTAATAGCAGATGTTCTGGACCACAAACTCTGATTTGTGAAGTGAATGAGTTTTAAAAAGTGCCTGTTTAAAGTAAGCATACAATTCCATTTAATCTCCCCTTCTTATTATTCGGCTTGATTTTTTTTTCACCCTTGTAGGCTCTCTAAGGAATCCCAGGTTATCCTAGAACACAATTTGTAAAACCTTTAACTAGGTAATAATGAAGACATTTAAAGAATCCCCTTTGTGCTAGGGAAAAAAAGAAAATTAGCCTAAGTAGACAGCTTTGAGTCAAAGAAGAAAATCAGCCTAAGTAGTCAGCTTTTAATGGCTTGAGACAGAAATGAGTTTAAACATTTAGGGAATGATTTGAGCTGGCCAAAATATCAGCAGTTTGAGTTTGATATTAACTTATTTGAAATACATGGTGCAAGCAAATTATTATAGAACAAAAACTGCCAAAAATCTTGAAAAAGATGAACTGGTGCTGGAAGGGAAGTTCATGCTTCCATGTAATCTAAGTTGTAAATTAGCTATTATTTTTTAGAGAAATTCCATCATAGTTACGTAAATGGAACCATTAAGCTAGGTATTTCTTTACATGAGTTTCTAGCATCTATTGTTGCAATTAAGTTCTATCCTTTACAATAAGAAATGCCTGAAAGTGTGATTTTATTGTTGTTATTCTTTGAATGTCTGAATCCTGGTAGGTGGGCATTTAAGTAACATCTTTGTAACGCAACTCAACTGCTTCTCACCATAAGGCGGAAAAAATAAGCAGGACTTCAGCTTTTCTAAATTGTGGGAAAAACAAAATGTCCTGGAATATTCTTTGGATTGGCAGTGAAGCAAAGGTTCTCTTCATTTGTTCGGAGTCCTGCAATGCTTGTGTGGTGCACATATACACAAACACACCATGTGTTCACAGCAAGGCAGGAGAGAAATGCACTACAAAAAAGATCTATTGAACTTTGGCTTCATCCCAGGTATTTAACAGTCACTAGAACTTGATTGGTATTATTGAAACTGGATTCTGCCTGGAGTGTTCTTGTGCTCTAATGTTATATGAGTGTTATTCGCGTTATAACCTATGACCATAATAAATGAATCAGGGGATTTTTTTGAAAGACAAAGAATCATGTAAAAAGTTGTTTATTACTCTGTTTTAATCAGGAAAAATCAAGTTATGTTTCTGTGACTCCCATAAAGTTAAAGAAAAAAAAGATTATTGGAGCTCTTGGGAGCTGAAATGGAAGCCTTCTTATACAGCTGAAGCAGAGACATAAAATACAGATTAAAAAAGAATTAATATTTTTGCCAGATCTATCTAGACTCCAAGTATCAAACTGAGACCAAAAGCTTGAATTCCAATTTGGCAGGTTGAAGTCGTTCAGCTACCAATTCCAGTTTCTTTACTTTTATTGGTGTTTCTGATATTTGGATTTGTTCCAGATCTTACCAACAGAGAAGCTTCACGTGAGAAGAACATTCTTTGCTCATGCACAGAAATCTCCCAGCTTGAAATTGATAAATGCTAGTCACACATTGTATTATTGATTGGTTAACATGGTATAGTTTAGTTTAAAAGAATCCATCCAATGGAGCTATACATACTGCATGTTTCCCTCTTTTTATTGTTGAAATTATCTTTTTTTTTCTCCCACCACTGGGTGCCACTATAGTACTGTAACTGCTGGCAGAGAATAAGGCTTAATTGATGGACAAAGAGTGGGCCCTAAAAAGGAGCCCTTCCTTCCTATGGTATTGATGGTTGAGCAGGATCAGACTTCTAAATTTCATGAAAAGAGACTACACCTATCCTTTTTATCACCTACACCCTCATCTACTTCCCAAACCCCTGCTGTACGTAGGCAAGTAACAGATTTTCATACATTGGGTAAATGTGGCTGTCTTCTCTCATATGGTTTCCAAACCACAAGAATGCTGGCATACAATATGCAGGAATATTTAGGACAAGTGTCCCACCATGCCCACTCCTGCAGATATCCAAGGTGCTGAGGTGGACCTGAAGAATCATATTATACATTCAATGTATATATCTATGTATTTGACAATTTTTGGCACATCAGAGCAAAATATTATTTTCCCCATTCTCTCATCCTTCATCATGCTTGAATACAAGAAAAGGAAAACCAGATTTGAGTTAAAGGAAGGGATATTTTGACGTTTTGTAAAGCTTCATAACACTAAGAGTAGCTTGGCTTTAGAGCCTATTATCTAGAGAGGTGGCAGGTTCTGACTGAATGAATAAGTTCAATTAGATGGACTAAAATCTACTGGAGATGCTTTAGATTCTTACAATTATCAGGGGGTAGACTCAATTGCCTCTAGGATTTGGTGAAACTCATTCCAAAAATGTTAATTAGGAGGACAAAAGAAGCAGTTTATTTATTTATATAGACACCTATTTCACAAATGTGGTTGTTGGCAGTTAACAAAAATTAAACACACACACACAGAGTCATTCCCAGCCAACTTAACTGTTGCAACAGTGCTTAACTGTTGCTTTCATCTCAGTATACCATTCCAATGTTTCTCAGCCTTGACAACTTTAAAACTGTCTGAGAGATTTCAACTCTCAGAATTTCCAGAAAGAAGAATCCTGACTGGGGAATTCTAGGAATTGAAATTCAGACATTTTAAAGTTATCAATGTTGAGAAACAATGCTTTACTTATGCATTGTTCTACCAAATTTAATTCAGCAAGAGCAAGAACACGACCGATCTGTGTTACTGAATAATCTTGATTGGAAAAAGGTAGATTTCCCCCCCACAGTCTAAGCTCAAAAACAGTGCTTAGAACACTGTAGCACCCAAGGCTTTGCTTGAAATGATCGTCATTTCTTTCACTTCTTTAAACCAAACTTTTGTAACAAGATGCTTTGCTGTGAACTTGAAGCAGTCTAAATGACAATTTTAACCTAACCCTAACATTTACAATGTTCTCCTTTTCCTTCATTTTCCTTCTCTCACATCTCACACTTCATATTTCAATCTTCTTTCATTTAAATTTTGACAAATCTTAATTTAGTCCTCTTTCTTTCATTGACCTTTCACAAGATATTGTATTTTATTGTGAATTACAATGAACAGCATGTATATGAATGTATTGTTCTTGTCTTTTGGCCTTGTAAACAGTACCGCCAGTCCAATTTTGCCATACTGATATGAGTCAGTGCAGAGACAGAGAGTACAGACAATTTGGGATCATTGTGAAAACTAATGGTTGGAACAAACTTACTGTCCCCAAAAGATAATGCAGCTTGAAAATACCTGCACTTATTTCTATGAAATTTGGTATGCCTCATTCTTTCATAAAGGTTTAGCTTTCCTGAAATTCTGCTCATTTGGATGAGAAGCCAAAGAGTGATAGGCATTTATGGGCCAAATTTGAAGCATGTAACTCTGTAAGTCCTGCACGGATTTCTATTGTTTATTCCTTTATAACAAGCTACCTTTCCTGCCATTGTTTTTCCTCTTTTGTCCCAAACATATCAGTTATAGGTGCAATCATTTGTTTATGTTCCTTTCCACAAGATCTATTTATTTAATAAAATTTTGAAGCTACCCATCTACAAAAGACTCTGGATGGCTTGCAATAAAAAGTAAGAAGAAAAGATGAGGAGAGGAGAGGAGAAACACCCATGATGCAAACTCTCTGTAACAACAATGTTTCTTTGTTGTTGTTAGCTGCGAAGTCGTGTCCGACCCATCGCGACCCTATGGACAATGTTCCTCCAGGCCTTCCTGTCCTCTACCATCTTCTGGAGTCCATTTAAGCTCATGCCTACTGCTTCAGTGACTCCATCCAGCCACCTCATTCTCTGTTGTCCCCTTCTTCTCTTGCACTCAATCTTTCTAATAGAGCTCAATTACCACTCTGTCCAAAGCTTTGGGAAGCAACCAATGGGTGGTCATCATGAAGACCTCGGGGGGGGGGGATCAGATTCCAATCTGGCACATTTTCTCAGCCCTAATAAATTACACTATTTCATCAAAGGAACCCAAAGTACATTCACCCTACCCTACTCTCACTGAATGAGCAGAAACAATTAGATGGAAGGGAGTCTTAAAAAGAATAATATATAATTTTAGAAGACAGTAGTTGTTGAACATTTGTTCAAAGATGAGATGATTTAAATTGCAGTAAGACAATAGAAACCGATAACGGTGCTTCCAAAAAGTGAAACCCTGCGGGAAGAATAACAAAGGAGATACTGCACACCTGCAGGAAAGACACAACAGTGGTTTGTGTGAAAGAATATAATGGTCTGTAAGAACAACCTAGGAGTTAGTAAGGAACAGGAGAAGCTGTGGTCTAGAGTCAGACAAAAGATATCTCAGCCCACAAAAGGGATAAGGGTGTGGAAGGCAGCTCAGAAAGGACCCACTCTAATTCTCAGGAAGGCAAAGCCAAGGAAGAGGAGATCTGCTTTCAAACTTACAAGTTGGTGTTACTGTAACTTTAGGATAAAAGAAATATTAGGAGTCACGGCTTTGGTTCCTTGTTTGGACGACCTGAAAGAGCTGAGAAAGAGGGAAAGAGTAGAAGAGCAAGATTCTCTGCATCCCCTCACTGAGCTGATGGGAGAGGGAGGAAGGTTATGGGGATAAGAAAGTGGGCGCCCAGCTTTAGATAGATTTATCTTTATCTTTTACTCGTACTTTATAATCCACCAGGTAAATCAGAATTTGTAATCCAATTGGCTCCTAGGAGAGGTAAATAGTAAAACAATATTAGATAAAAAAATAAGTTAGAAATAAGTTAAACACAACTGAAAAGCCTGAGGGGATTATGGAACAATTGCACTTTTTCAGCTAGAGACAGTTAAAATGCAGTGGAGAGGGAGAAAATTTCACTTTACACAACTGTCACTACCAAAGGGTGAGGATGAGGAAAAGGTTTCCTCTACAAATCTAATTTTAATTTGGAAGAGAAACCAGAGGATGTCCATGTTATTGTAGTCAAACTTTTGTTGGAATCTTTTTCTCTTTCTTTCTTTCTTTCTTTCTTTCTTTCTTTCTTTCTTTCTTTCTTTCTTTCTTTCTTTCTTTCTTTCTTTCTTTCTTTCTTTCTTTCTTTCTTCTTCTTTTCCTTTCTCTCTTTCTTTCTCCCTCTCTCTTTTCTTTCTCATATTGTCCATCTCATTTTTCAAAGTGATTCTTTCATAACCATCAAGTGTGCCATTTCCAGAACCAATCTATTGCTATATGTTATCAGATCTTCTGATTCTTTAAATTAAACTTTACCTTTAAACTTTGGAGTCTCTGCCTGTTCCTACACATTAGCTACAGAAATGAGTGAGCAGTTTCTCATCTAATAGATTGATGTCAGCAGTTGTAGGGGAAGTCTTTGATAAAATACTCCGTAACATACAGGAACAGAAACTGATACGATGATTCACAGAATATATGTAGAAATAAATCATTCTGCTTTGCTTTATCAAGAGGAAGTGATATCCTTAATACCCCATTTGTTTTACATTTAACCAGATTCTGGAAAGCAGGAAAGAACTGCAAATCACATGACTTACACAATTAACATAGGGACATGGTGGCTCAGTGGGTTAGGACGCTGAGCTTGTCGATCTGAAGGTCGGCAGTTTGGCGGGTTGAATCCTGAGTGCCACGTAGCAGAGTGAGCTCCTGTTACTCGTCCCAGCTTCTGCCAACCTGGCAGTTCGAAAGCACGTAAAAATGCAAGTAGAAAAATAGGGACCACTGCGGTGGGAAGGTAACAGCGTTCCATGCGCCTTTGGCGTCTAGTCATGCCAGCCACATGACCATGGAGACGTCCTCGGACAAGTGCTGGCTCTTCGGCTTTGAAACGGAGATGAGCACCGGCCCCTAGAGTCGGAAACAACTAGCATGCATGTGCGGGGAAACCTTTACCTTACCTTAAGAATGGATACTAACTGATTCACTATGCACCCAAGCATCTTTTGATGTTAGCCCTTGTCTTTCTTGTCTTTCTCCAAGTTCATTTAATTATAGTTTCCTGATAAATTTTTAAGGTGATGATTTTATTAGGCCGGCAAAATCAAGCATGTTTTATAAAGTAATATTTTCAGGACTAGCTACCAATCTATTATAAATTCATTTTATAATGCCGTACAAAATCAGCTTTGAATAGCATTTGTTTATTCTGTATTTTATTTCCCTTTTATGGGCTACATTTGTTGTTTTCACCTAATTAGGACATTCTAAAAATAACTAATTTTGGTGTGTATCATACATATTTTAAGTATTTTTTAGAACTATCATTCCATAGAGCAGGGGTCTTCAAACTTGGCACTTTTACGACTTGTGGACTTCAACTCCCAGAATTCCTCAGCCAGGCACACTGGCTGAGTAATTTTGGGAGTTGAAGTCTACAAGTCATAAAAGGGCCAAGTTTGAAGACCCCTGCCATAGAGGTTTGGCATCAGCAAAATGTTCTTCCATTTAATCTCATGTCCAGGCTGCATGAGAAACTGCTTTGACCTTGAAGCAGTTGTGGAGATATGCAACAAGTAAGTGAAACTAGTGAAAACCAGTGTTCTGCCTTGCACAAATGGGAAGTTCTTTGTGCAGTTCCTTCACGCATATTGTGACTTTTTAAATTCTCCCAGTATTTTAAATTCTCCCAGTATTTTGAAATCAGCACAGATGGCATTTTTCCCTAAATCATTTTTCCCTAAAACATTTTGCCCCAATATGAATAGTAAGATCTGTAGTAGTGTTTGGGAATGAATAGGTTTAATCTCAATAAGCATTCTGAAAATCCAAGATATTTACAGTAGTGCCTCAAAATTCCTAGACTTGAAATGTATATACAGAATCTGTAGACAATTATATAGTTAACACAATATTATTTTATTTATTTTTTTATTTTAATTCCATTTACATCCCGCCCTTCTCAGGGCGGCTTACAAGCTTAGCAGTAGCCTTCATTCTATGTATATGCCTGCTTATTAGGGCTTTCACACACACCCCAAGCGGCATTATTACAAAGTCAGCTTAATTGCCCCCAACAATCTGGGTCCTCATTTTACCTACCTCGGAAGGATGGAAGGCTGAGTCAAAGTGCATAAGATTGACTTTGAATGCATGAGAGGTTTTCATTCATTCATTGGTAAGTAACAGGAGCTCTAGGTTTTATCAGAATAGCAGTATATATGAAGGTTTTTTTGTTCCTTCTCTAGCTGTGATCTCTCTGAATGTCATTCTGCTCTCTGCACTGCTGTTAGTAATAGGATAAAATAACCCAATGGCACCAAAGAATTTTTTGTTCTGTTGCTGATTGCAGGATGGGAGTCGCGGTTGATGAGGGAAAGGTGAAGTCTCCTCTCCAAATGCATAATATTCGTGATAAAAATCTATCTCCCATAATTTCTGTTATATAAGCAACAGTCTCTAATATTATGAACGTGTGTATCTAATACACAAACAATATTATAGAGGAAACAATTGTATGTAAAAGGTGGATAGATGATAAATTTCTTTATTATTATGCACAATAATAAACTATTAAGATACCATTTTCTTCTTTTTCTTTGGTGATACATATTACTCAGGGAATGTTTTCTTTTTAGATCATCTTGAGGAAAATTACTGTGATCTTAACTTTACACCAAAGCTTGTGCCTTTTGATACAATGTGGTAATCGGAAAGGTACTACCAGAGTTGATTTTTTGCCATTATAGATTTACACATTTTCTCCTATAAAAAACCGTTTCACTACATTATTCTATCCTTTCAAAATCCTATCCAAAGAATTGTTGTAGAGATGTACTTCCTTGTCCTCCTTTTGATTAAAATCTTCTTCAAACATTATTCTGTCCATTTTAAGAAATGTTATGAGAGAGAATGGGGGAGATTCTATGCCAGTTCATGCCTATATCTAAAACACGACATGTAAGCATTTGTTTAACTTGCTTAAATTAAATATACCTTTCTTTCTGTTTTTTAAAAGTCCTGTGAAAGGACAGGCAGTTCTCAAACATTAATATCCACTGGCAGGTGAGAAGTCAAAAAAAAGTCAAGACTGTAATTTTACCCATCCAGTCCATTATTTTCATCTTGAATTTTGGTCCTTCCTGTGGGTAACCCAGTACTCAGGGTTGTCTATCCACCAAGTTTACAAACTCAGTTCCAAGGTCTCCTGTCTCCCCACCCATAAATGTATCTGATACATGAATATTCTCCCCCACACACACAGACACCATTTTTGGGGTAATTCATGTGCTAACATAGTCCTATCCCATAACAGCAGTAGAATAGGCCAGTGCTTTGCTGACCACATGAATAGTAACACTCACCTTGATCCATATTTGAAGATATAGGATTAAGAGACCTGATTAGGGCAGGATGAGAATTTCATGCAGTCTGTTTCTAATAAGGATTTGCTAGAATTCTTAATAAAATAATAAATCTCTAATGTTAGAGAAAGCAAAACCAGTATATTTATTTTTCTTGATTTACAATGTGACATTTTAAGACTTAAGATAATTTCACAATTTCACAATTTATTTTGTTATATAAAGTTGTACTGTATGTGTATATCTAAGAGTATTCTCATAGTAGCATAACTTCAAAATTTGAGATATAGAACCTGGAAAATTAAATCATAAACACAATGTAGAAGTTTTTGAATAATATTTTTTGAGCTCTTTGGCTTATAATTTTGGGGGAATGTTTTATAGAGTTACTTCAGCATAATAAAATATATAAGAAACAGCTTTAATCTGCCTTGAATTCCAAATGTTTTTCCTTTGTTCATTACAGGCAACTTAAAGAAGCATGCTTTAGAATTTCTAAATTTGAAGTGTTTATGAAAATGATGGAAGTCATGGGAATTGCAGCACAAGCAATAGACAGATGGATGTGAACAGAAGAGGGGGGAAAGAAGAAAATTAGACCCATTTGGTAATCCCACCAACAAAAAGATACACGAAAACAATTCAAAGTTGTCAATAAGAAACCAACTACCATATAACTATGAATGACATAGGAATTTCAATTCAATGCAAGATAAGTTGGCTATCCTAAGTATTGCCAAGAAAGAAAGCTACACAGATCAAAGCAGAGGAAATGGAATTATGCAAAGCTACTTCAGTCTTATTGAACATCAGTATCAGTATTATTCAGAGTTTTGTCTGAATATACACAAGAGAAGTACTCATTTATTCTACTTTCAGATGGTACAAGCATTTGGTATAATCGCTGAGTGTACAGATGAAGACACTGCTCACACAAACACTTTGACTGTGTGTTTGGGGGGGGGAATGAATATTTTGAGCCTGCAATCCAATTAAATGTGCACCCTTGTTTGCAAGCCCAGGCTGTTTTTGACATACTTCCAAAACCATGTGTCAGCTGGATGGGTGGGTCTCTAATACAGGCCTGTTTTGTTAGATATCTTGGGAATCAAATACCTTATTGAACTGGGTGAATTGAATTTTCACTTCATAAAAGTAAATGGGAAAAATGGTAGGTAAATGAGTGTTGCAGGGGGAAGGATTCCAACTTTGCTCCAAGCTTAGCAAAGACAATCTGATACAACTAACCCCTGAAGACATAAACTATGCTACAGCAGTTGGAGAAGGGGGGGGAAGAGAAGGAAGGCTCTTCTGATGTTTATGTGTTACATTTCTTTTTATATTTACAAAACATATACATAATTCATTACAGAGCTAACAATGTGATAAAGGTGAGCAATGCATCTCCCTTTAATCTGTCTTCTTTTCAGATGTATATGGATTGAATCCTGGCATTTAAAGGTAGAAGAAATGAATGTCTCAGAGCCACAGAAATCTCTACTGTCAAACCATGTTTTACATTCAGGCATATATCTTTTTTTTTCATTAAGACTCTTCGAAGTGCAAAACAATTGGGAGATTTTGAGGGGCCTTAGTCTAAATTTTTTGTTATCTCAGAGAGTTTATCAACAATCAGCCCACTTTCCAGCTTCTATAAGAAAGTCCTACATTGCCTCTGGATTAGTACTACTCATGAACATTATGGTGATGTCAGCATCATTCCATAAAGATTGACATAACAGGAGGAAAATTGCTTGATGTTCTGTAGTGATGTAATTTCAATTCAAGGCACTATAGCAAATTTCAAGTATACTCCCAAAGCTTTTTGGAACTCACAGGAGACTTTTGACATTTCCAAAGATCAACTACCAATGTAGAGTAGGGCCTAGAAGAGCCATAATCCTGAGCCAGCTTTAATGGAATAGAGACTCAGCAGTTCCTGGTAGGCATAATGTTGTTCAGTTGCTTCCACTTTTGATGGACAACAGTTTGCCAGATTGTCCGCCAGTGAATGCTTCTTTGAATTCTAATAAGCTCTTTCTCTTGATATGTGATCAGTGATAACATCTCACTATCTTCTCTTATTCGGGTCTTGTTTTCTACAGTCTTCACTATTTTCAAGCATCAGGAACTTCTTCAGTAGCTCTCACTTGAGCGTTACAGTTCCAAAATAGTGAGTCTTTAACTTCATTATTGGAGTTTCCAGTGAGAAATCTGGATTTATTTCATTTAGTATGAAAATGAATGTCCTTGTGGGCCAAGGTATTTTCAACCTCTTTCTTTACAAAGGATTCATATTTTCCCCCTCTTTCTAATGATCCAGCTTTCACAGCCATACATTATGATGTGAAGATAGTAGGTATCTTTGTTGATAGTGTGGAGTCTTTGACATTTAATATGTTGCCTAGACCTATCATACTGTATCTTTATTTCATGGATATAGTTACACACCTATAGAATTGTGAGTCCTGAGGCATATAGTCTATCAATGCTTCCATTACTTACTTCTTCACGTATATGCATTGGGTTGTCATCTGCAATTGTCATCATAATGAACATCAGGCAAGTTTTGCCCTTTCATCTTTCACTTTCAACAAGAATTTTTTTAAGCCTTTCTCATTTCTGGCCAGCAAAGTAGTATCATCAATATATCTGAGGCTCTGCTTCCATTAGATTTAATTGCAATTTCACTAACAGCATTTTTCATTATATGTTTTGCATGGAACTCTCTTGCTTTTGTATTGTCCATTTGGGGCCTTTTCAGAAACAACCTGCATCTGTGATGTTTTCATTGTATGCATTATTGAAGTCTGGACTGCAGAATCATGAGCACAATCTGACTAAGTGCAAATTGTTCAGTAGTTTGAGCATTCTTTAGTAATGTTTTTTTATATTATTATTATGGGAGTATACAGGACATTTATCTTTTCCAGTGCACTGGCCAGTGCTGTTTTTTTCCATATCTGTTTACCCAACTGTGCATGGCACTTTAATTGCCTCATCTTTCAAGGCCTTAACCAGTTCAGCATGTATTTCATTATCTCTTTGTTGTTGGTAATATATTGTGCAACCCAATAAAGTTTATTTTTAGGAGATCTGGCTCTTGCTTGCTTATCATACCTAGGAACGTATAGATGATTTGACTTTTTCTATAATTCTTCTGCATGTTCATACCATTTCTCTATTCTTTTCATTAGATATTTGCCTTGTTTGTATTTTTAAATCTATTTTTAAATAGAATTCTATTTAGAATCCCAAATACTCATTGGTTAACATCAACAAAAACATTTAAACCCCAATATAAAATCAATAGCTTCAGAAGGTCCCAACTCATCATCTCCCAAAGATTCTCTAGAAGATTTAATTTTGCCAACTGCCAGGTTATCAGGGTCAGCACTAACCTGGCCTAAAGAGCAAAGGTGTTCTTTAAAATGAATGTCTCGAAGGCCTTAGACTTCCAAAGTCACCAAGATGTGAAATCACTGATAAAGCTTTATAAAATAAAATTAGCTCTGGAACTTATTAACAGCCAGTAAAGAATATACAATGCGGGTATTATATAGCTCTGGAGAACCTCAGTCACCAGTAATCTGGCCACTACATTCTGCATTGACTGCAATTTCCAAGTGTTCTTCAAGGGAAGGCCAATAGAAAGTATATTGCAGTAGTCCAGGTGCTTCTTGTTCTTTTGTGGGATCTGGCAGTTAGAGAGGTTTTTTTTTCCCTCTGTTGTTGCTACTTTTTTCTGGTTCAACTATTTTCAATGTATCAATATACAAAATATCTTTATTTTTGCTTTTTTATGAATCTATCCCTTCTTTTATCTTTTATGATGCAGAATATTTTTGATTACTTGATCTTTAAAGATATAACAGTTTTTCATATAGAATTTGTTAGCTACCCTATCAAATCCCACCCATTAAATATGTCCTTTACTTTTACCACACATTTTTATGGAATATTGCTGAGACTGTATTTTGTTCATTTGATGACTGGTTCTTTAGTTTAAGTTGAAATTTGTTCAAGAAGAAAATCATAATTTGAGCTGTAAGCAGTATCAGATTTTATTCTCCTTGTCTGAATTGAACTTCTTGATCTTTGCTTGCTAGATATAGAGTCAGTTTGGTTTTGATGTTCTGTGTCCAGTGATGTCAGTTTGTTGAGATATATTTTCAAATACATATATTCTTCTCCAACTCACCCTTATCTACATTCTACTCTTGTGGGAAGCAACAACCAGGTACAAATTTAAGTAAGGAAAAATCCTACTGAGGAATCTACCTACCATGGCCCATTCCTCTTGGTTGTAGAACAGAGAGATTCTAACTTGGGTCTTCATATAACACCATATTTTGCCTTTATGCCCTGAGTACAATGATGTCAATACAGCTAAACCATCATTGTGATTCCATAGAAGCTTTTGTCCATGTGTAAGTTTGGGTGTTTCAAAGGCTGCTGCCTAAATAATCGTATGTCAGAGTGAATAAACTATAATACTCATCTCCCTGTTCATTTAATCAGTAACTATGGTGAAAATTAGAGTGCCTAAAGAGGCTAAAAGCCACAATTACAAGGCTATTTAATAAGTTTAGATTAATATATCCATCATTAGCTGTCAGTAAAACATGCTCATTAGGGCCGAATCATGTTAGAACATCATCTCATGTTGCTTGAACTTGCTGCCCACATTTTAGCTTAGCTTCACTGTCTTACCATACAAATATTAACACCTTTTTGTATTTCAGGCAAATTTGCATCTGTCTTTTTTACCAGGTGTCTAGGAAGAAGAGGATATTTGCAAAGATTGAGGAATAAGGAACATTGAAAATGTTAGCTCAGGGAACACCTGCTGCCAGCATCAAGTTCCCTTCGTCCAGTGCGCTCCCACAGGGAGGGTCTTCTCAGGGTGCCGCCAGTAAAAGATTGTCAGTGGATAACACCCAGGTGGAGGGCCTTCTCAGTGGGTGCACCTGCCTTCTGGAACCAGCTGCCCGTGGAGCTGAGGACTGCCCCCGACCTCCGTTTATTCCGCCGGGACCTGAAGACCTGGCTTTTCAAGCTCTCTGGCCCAGGCTGAGAATTTTAATTTTAATTTTAATTTTAATTGGGGTTTTTACTCTTTCAGGGACTGTTATAATATTTTTAATTGTTTTTTTTAAAATTTTTGTATTTCTTGTTTTAATTCCCTGTAAACCACCCTGAGTCCTTCGGGAAAGGGCGGTATACAAATCCAATTAAATAAATAAAATAAATAAATATTTCTCCACCCCCACCCCCCGGACAACAAATAAATGTAAATCAAATAATTTCTGCCTATTAGAATATGTGCTTCCTAGTTATTGAACCACGGGCAGTAATATGTTGGTTTGCAAGGTCAACTATAGAATTTAGCTTGCAGATAAGAGTGTTAGCAAGCCTACAGAAAAATTGGGCTTTGATTTTGTTTGTGGCACACTGGCCAAGAAGTGTCAAAGTTGACTAGTGATTGTTGCATGTCATACAGATATCAAGCTAGTCCATGCCTTTTATTTATTATTAAAAGTGTTATAAATAAATCCTTATTGAACCCAAAGCCAGGGTGGGTAGTGGAGGTCAACATCCATGATCCATCTGATGAAAGTAAATGTAATTGTATTTCCGCTTTTTTCTTACTTGTTTTTTCTTACTTTTTTCTTGCATAAAATTGTTTGTCCCAAAAGCAAAATAGGCAGAAGTGCAGCAAATAAATCAGCAAGAAGAAAAAGAAAGCACTCGTCCCCTCTCAGTTACATCATGTTGTCTTCCCCTTTCCTTTCCTTTTTATTGCCAGAGCTGTTCTTCCTATCGCTGCTGCTTGATATTCATGTAGAAGCACTTTAGATTACGTAAGTGAAGGAAAATAGTGATTCCCAGCCATTAGCCACCACAAAGAGTTTTGCTAAACAGGGAAGCTTCTTTTATTTTGACTTTGCCTACATTTGACATACAGCCTAGAATCTGATCAAAATACTATCACTGAAATCAGGACAAGAAGCAACGGATGGAAACCAGTCAAGGAGAGAAGCAACCTAGAACTAAGGAGAAACTTCCTGACAGTTAGAACAACTAACCAGTGGAACAACCTGCCTCCAGAGGTGGTGAATGCTCCAACACTGGAAGCTTTTAAGAAGAGACTGGACAGCCATTTGCCTGGAATGGTATAGGGTTTCCTGCCTGAGCAGGGGGTTGGACTAGATGACCTCCAAGGTCCCTTCCAACTTCTTCTTCTTCTTCTTCTTCTTATTATTATTATTATTCTTATTCTTATTATTATTATTATCATTATCATTATCATTATCATCATCATCATTATCATCATCATCATCATCATCATTATTATTATTATTATTATTATTATTATTATTATTATTATTATTATTATTATTATTATTATTATTATTATTATTTAACCAATAGGATAAAACTAGAGGGTGGAAAAGAGTGACCATTTGAGTTTGGTCCCATCTGATACTATTGGAAAGTTACTCTATTGATCTTTTAAAAAATTTACCCTAAGTTTAATCAATACAACAAAACCATTTTGTTTGCTTTTTTTCTTTTTGCTCTGCTTTTCCTTGACTGACTGGAAGAAATTACTGACTTTCTTCCTTTGAAGAAAAAAAACAGAAAGCTCAAAGATAGTGGCTTTCTCTTGGATTTGTTCCTATTTGTTCCTAAGCATCTATATATAGAGATACTCTTAGCAGTCTTTGTTATGGTCTCAGGCATCTGCCCTGCTAAATACAAATCTCAGGGAATGAATTGGAGAATTCCATCTAGAACTACTTCAATTGTTTCTCCCAGAATGCAATTGGGTCAGCAATGAAAGAATTGTCCACATAATTTGCATAAGTGTGAGGGAAACAATGGAAACAATTTCAAAACAACAGAGCTGTCAATAGTAACATATAAAGATCAGAATTGGGACAAATGCAAAGAATCTTCAGTGTTTTATACATTCAGCATGTCAACAGAACAAAAAGCAACAAGAATGTTTGCCTATGAGAAAGTGTTTCAATTTTCTTTTTATTTAGGGAATAGGAGAAATGCAGAAGGGGTGGAGGAAATGCTGAAAGGGCTATGAATAAAGAAGTATTTCTAAAATCTTGTTATAAGATTGTAATATGATACTGTAAGAAGGAATAAGCTTATGTAGTCATGTTAAGAAGATGCTAGAGATGTTCAATTATAAATTTAAGCTCTAGCGTGAATCCAGTTAAGGCTGCTTCAGATAAACAATCTTCTAGAATAGAGGTCCCCAACCTTTTGGGCACCAGGGACCAGTTCTGTGGAGACAGGTTTTTCCCGCGGACTGGTTTTGTGTGCTGCCTGCATCTCGCAGATGGGGCTTTGCTTGTTTGTGTGGACCAGTTGCTGGCATGCCATGGACCGGTAGTGGTCCATGGGCCAGGAGTTGAGGACTCCTGCTCTAGAATGTTTAGAAATTGTTGTGAATGTCATAGAAAGGAATAGAATAGTTGTACTGTATAACACCAAGGAGATATGCAGAAGGTATTAATGTAAGAAGCAGTTGAAAGGAATGCAAATTAAGTGCACCAAGAGAAGAACAAGTCAAACCACATTTCAGAGATGAGGACTCACATGGGGATAATAAAATCAAAGCCGATAAGCAGAAACTTTTTTGGACAGTGTTTTCATTTTTTTTATTAACTCTGAAAAGCATTATGAAGGGCTACATCAACTCTGAGGTAACTTTTAATTTAATTAAAGACAAGGAGTTTGGCATGGTTGCCAAAATGCCGTGCATTGGTAGATGTGTAGATGCCTAAGGGAAAGGGAGCGCTAGTGATAAAATGACATCCTGAGCAGAACATCAGATGTGGGAATGCAAGGACATAAAGGTCATTATATTACTTTGTGCATGTCACCATTTTTATGTAATCTGGGTTTGCTGCAGATGCTTATGAACAGTTGCCTGAGAACAGAAAGACAAATCTTTGCTGAAGGTAAAGGGAATGGAAGGCTGCATTGCCCTGAAAAAAGGAAACAGTTGAACTGATTGTTCAAAATGTCATATGTGTTCCAGCACTAGATGCTAATTTGACGTCAGGGAAATAAACCATCAAAATAACTAAGAAGTAAGTTTTTAAGTAGGTCAGTGTTCTGTCGTGATTCTAGATGGAGTTTTAAGCAGAGCTCTCCAGCAGACTGGCCTTTATGAAGTAGCTTGTATGAATGAAAAGATCAAAGTTGCAAAACAATGCTAGCATTTAAAAAAAAACTGTTCGAACTGTGGCACAGATGCCAATTTAATGGAATGCAGTATCAGAAGAGAAGGGAGATTTAGCAGGAAGCCTGAATATAGATGCTCACAATATGGGATCTAAATGTATATAGCTTGTAAAGGCAAAAGGAATCAAACTTATTTTTTCTCAAGCATGAGAGAAGAGACACACCACCTCATAGAAATGATGCACAAAGAAAAGACTAAGAAAACAGGTATCTAGGCCTTCAACAGCTATGCATTTATTTAAGCGGGTTGGTAATGGGTATATTGTAGAAATCAGCAGTATATTATAGATAAGACTTCAGATTCTGTATTCAGATAATGACAGAGAAATGAACAATGCAGCAATGTATTTCCGCAAAAGTGTATGAACACAAGACAACATGGGCTTCCAGAGGGAAGTAAAGGAAGCAAATGACAACATACAGAAAAGGTGCAGCATTTCCTGATGAAGCATGTTCTCAGTGGAGATATTAAGGCAGGCAGAATGTAGGATATCAAGCAAATTCCGAGGAGAAGCAACCAGTATTGCCAGCTAGCTGCAAAATGTTATCCGATAAAACCACTGCAATTAGCATCATATGAATTATGGCACAGGAATCAACTTGTACCTCTCATATCAGTGACATAATCTATTTTATGCAGCATACGTATAACCTGTAAAGAGTCACAATGAACCCAGATGTATTGCTTGTTGTAAGATGTTGAAAGCTGTAAAAGATGGTAGCCACAGAAAAAGTTTCAGGATGCATTGTGGCATGCTTTGATGAGAAGGAGTAGAAGCCAAATTATTGGTTGGGCCACACATCCAAATAGACATTCTAGCAGAGCCAAGAATGGAGCTCATTGGAAGCTTTTAGCCAATTATTAGCCAATTTGGACGAAAAGGGAAGGAAAAACTGAAATTGTGGTGAGGTGATCCACAAGGCTGAACAAGGGAATTCCACTCAAAAGATTATCTTATACCAGGGGTCTTCAAACTTGGCCCTTTTATGACTGCTGAGGAATTCTGGGAGTTGAAGTCTACAAGTCATAAAAGGGTCAAGTTTGAAGATCCCTGCCCTACACAAACAAAATGAGCATGATCTCAGATGTTGAAAGAATACTGGTTAGTGAAGAGATAATGTAAAAAAAAACGAGATTGAAATCCTACACAAGAATGCTATATGCATACTCACAGCATTCACAAAGAAATCTGAAAGGTGGAAATGTATCTTTGCAAAACAGGCATGATGAGTAAGGGGCCCTCCAGCACCATGTTTATTCCTTAAAATGTTGATGAATATTATATTTGCTCCATGAAGATGTATCTCAGTATCGGAACAGCAAGCAGCATGTAGATGGCTTAGATGTGAAGATTCTCCATATGCAGCACATTTAAACGTCAGACTATAAGAAGCAGTTATTGTCACACTAATGGGATCTGTATATATGCAAATTGCACTGAAGAGAGAGCATAACATTAGTGGCATCTATTCTCCTATGAAGGTGGGAATAATCAGTTGGGCTAGCCCAAGGCAGTCAGCTGTTATAATTTTATTCAGAGATGCACAGTATGTGTCAATGATACAGGCACACTATCTAATCTTGCTTATCTAATCTTTAAACTGGTGAGCCAGTCAGTTCCATTTGGTCTGTTTCCTTCCTTCTCCCCCCTTTTCTCACCATTCAGATATGTTATATTTTTATCACTGCAACTAATGTTTGGACTTATATTGGTTCTGCTAAATAGAGATTGCAGTGAACCAGCTGAGTAATTTCTGTCAATGGAACTTCAGTGTTTTACTTACATAAAGGATCTCTAGTCTCAAGGTTTAGTCTTAAAAAGATTAAGCTCCATATTTTATCAAGCTATCCCTTACTTATCCTCTTTGTGACAGTCTCAGCAGAAATGATGAAACCTCTAATACTAAGAGCATAGAGAATTCCAATATTAATCCAATAAGTGAAAGTGTCTTACCAAGGAATAGATTTGGCAGTACAATGATGTTACTATTCTTTATTATTCTTGAATCTTTACTATTCAACCAGATTTAAGTAGAAAAGAGGAAGGTACTCAAGAAGAGGTCATGATGACATGTGACAACACCCTCATATTTTAGCTCAAAAGTGGGGAAAAAGGAATTTGAATGGTGTTATTCATAATACTGAGAACTAGAACTCCATTTTGTTTCTTCCTTTGCAAAATTACCCAAAGCAAAACAGCTTTTAATCTCTACCTTTTTTGTGATCAAAGTTTGAATGTTGGAATGTTGTGTTATGTTTATGGGTATGTCTTGCCTTACAGTCCTTCTTCTTGGTCTTCTTGAATACACCAACATATACCGAATATTAGGATACTTGTTTCTGTAGAAATTAGGTTGGTAATGAAAAATCCTCACATCGTGCCAAGTAAAAATGAGTTTCAAACGGTGAAGCATCTCCCCAAAGTCACTTAAACAGGTTTCTT
This sequence comes from Vipera ursinii, assembly GCF_947247035.1. Taxonomy (NCBI): domain Eukaryota; kingdom Metazoa; phylum Chordata; class Lepidosauria; order Squamata; family Viperidae; genus Vipera; species Vipera ursinii. Next base: position 299,626,877 of record NC_139512.1, read on the forward strand.
CACAATAAGTTTTGACTTCTTCCAACAATTTGCCATGGTTGCCTGCCAGAAGCTTCTTCAGTTGTGGCCAGGATGCTGGAAGATAGATCTCTAACTGAAAGGAAAGTGACATGTTGAGAGATTAGACTAGAGAGGAATCAATCAATTGGCATAGCACTTGGATTTCAGAATACATTTACCCTCCTGGATTTATAACTGCAAAGAAGCTTTTGAATTACATAGAAAAAGCCATCAAATGTGCAGCTGGCATTCTGAGCTAAAATGCTTCCGGTTTCAACTTTTCCATATTAATTTTTAAGGTAATGTGAGGCAACTTTGGCTGCCATCCTATGACATAATTCAAGATCTAGTGAAAAACTTACCATTCATAACTCAGCGATTTTGGTAGGTAAGGTAATAGATAAAAATGCTGGGGAAAATGAAAACCAGGATAGTCACTGGTAGTGACCACTGATAGTGTCCTGGTAATTTTTTCCATATTTGTTCAGGAAGTTTAGATTGCATTTTTCTTTTATAATTTTTTCTCTCTTCCATGTCCTCATTATTGACATCCAATGCAGTCTCCTCTGCTAATGAAAACTCAAGACTAGCTTTCAGATTTATTGCAGAAAACAAATAAGCACGTTTGTGCTTCCTTCTGTATATCTTTATTAAGCACACATTGTTTTGAAATAACTGGATTTACCCTACTGATCAATGGTTAGGTTATATTTGTCTCCATCAAAGAAGAAATATGCATAACTATGTCCATTCTCAGGATGCAATGAGAATGAGTGAAATAAGAAAAAAAATCTTTGGAAATAAGTTTGGAAATACATTTAACAGTTGATAAAATACTGCAGATAGTAATAATTTGTTGATCAGCTAATTTTGAGACTACACAGGGCCACAGCTAATTAGTGATTGGATAAGAGAACACCAGGAAAACTAAGGAGAAAAAGCTAGAAAGAGCGAACTGGCTTCTTTGTATTTTGCAAAATAATCCACGTGAATATGTCAAAGTGTCATCAGAAGTTGAGCTGCATTTGAGAGAGGCCACCTTTCCCTTAAAGCACAGAGGGTATGGAAAGACAGTCCTTGGCTAATTAATGCCAAAAAGTCTAAAGAACAATCACATGGCTTTAAATAGAAACATTCAAGGAGGATTTTTAAAAATGACCAGTTCCAGTGGGTATGTTAGACGTTATAATTTGGAAAAGAAATTAATAAAGAATAAACTCAGAAAAATTGGTGCCCATATAAACTACTTGGGAGCTTTCCAACAACTTTTTTTCCTTTGAAATTCCTGAGATATATCATTGCAAGCTGGAACATGGAATGTAAAAGAGGTTCATAACAATCCCCATGTGTTAAGAGTAGTCACCACTACTCATTGGTTCAATAAATCATATCTACAGTATTACAAAGATAACATCCATAATAAATGTCATTAATAGTTTTTGTGTTAGGGGAAGGCAGCGTGCAAATCAAACACTGGCCAAAAGCCAGAAATGTTAGATACGGTAGCCCCTGCCTTCAGCATTCAATATATATAAAGCAGGTGTGTCAAATTTGCAACATCACGTGAGGTGTGACGTATCGCAAGTTTTTCCCCATTGCCGGAGCTGAGGTGGGCGCGGTTTTAGCATGACTCATCTGGCCCGCAGGCCAGCAGTTTGACACTCCTGATATAAAGGATATTAGTCAAAGTCTGTAAGAGGCTTCTGGTTCAAAAATCCATTGACTGTTTTCCTGTCTTTCTAATACCAACTACATTCTTCAGCGGTCAGAATGGGCTGGATAGCAGAATGTGTGGCTCAAAAGGTTGTAAGGTGCAATAAAAGATTCAGAAGATGAAAAACAAGAAGATTAATAAGTTGCATAGTCAGCAACAGGATGTGATGCTTATGATAATTAAGAGAAGGGAGCAAATTTTAGAAGGATTCCTAAACTTGCTAGCAGTAGGAATAATTAACAGTAGTTCAGTGACCAAGAGAGGAGGTACAGGCTTCCTACAGGCTCAACAACTATGTGTCAGGGACAATTTAAGGTGATACTTGCACTGAAGGACAAAGCTAAATGGATCTTTCCAGTTCTGTGAGTAAATTATTTTAATTATACAGTATATCTAATCAAAATCTGATGGACTTTTGAATATCAGTTTATGTCACAAGTTGTTTTTTTTAATAGATGGGGGTGAGTGGAAACTCATTAACTCCATTAATCTAATGTGAAATAGAAATAATGAAAACACCATTCCTCCCCTTTTCATATAAAAGATTTTGCTTTGTACTGAGTCATGTTTCTGTATTTTGTGAATTCTGGACTGCATGCCTGGAGTTTGGATTTTATCATAATGTAAGCACCAATATGTTGGCCATTAAAATGGCACTGTGCACCAGTGGAAAAATGAACCCAAATCCTCTTCAGGTTTTAATAATAAAACCTGAATAGAGACATAAAACAATTTCAATATGCCAGATGAATTTCCTGGAATGGATGAAAACAGCTGTATACTCATAAGTATAATGATATTCCTCCCCCTTCTGTTCTGCCCCATTTTAGTAGAACAGTTGAATAACTAGACACCCCATTCAATGCGCACTACACACTGCTTATCATCTTGACAATGAATATGTTAACCATACAATGCAGGATCACAGGATATATCCCAAGATATATGGAGCCTTCTGGAAAGGAATTTTCACATGAATACCCTCTCAAGTAAATCAAACTATTGAATTATTAATACCAAAGCACAGAAATATTTTAACCAGGGAGTTGAGCCAGACACTCATAATAGAGGCATGACCCTGCCCTAGCCGACTCTTCTAGCTCAGCATGCAGAGGAGAGTTTGCATGCTAAATACTAAAAAAACACACACCAAAGAACAAAGAACCAAAACAAAACCATTTTCCATTGTACAATGTATTATGTTGGAAAGAAAACTTGCCTTCATGGTTCTGTGACATGTAGAAACAAACTTTTAGAGTCATGCAGCCTTCAGTTCTTGTGATTCAAGGAGAGATGTAATATATGACAAAGGAGACAGAAAATAAGGAGCATTAAAGATGTCCTTGAATCATGTGGCCTCCTTAGCAGAGATACAGAAGTAGACTGCCATTGCCTTCTTCCAAGATGCTTGACAACTTGGGAAATGCTAAGAGGTTCCCCTTCTAAGTGGCACCCAGAGATTTCAGGGCTGTTGCAGGCAAGCCACTTTCCTTCCATTTCTGCTTCAAGGCGGACTGCCGCAAAGGCTCTGGTCCATATAATACCTGACTGGTGTTTTCTAAAGCCTTGTCATGTCTTTGGAGGCACCTTATAATTGCTGATTCAGTGCCCTCATGAAAAAGTTGTTGGAAGTCAGCACCCACCCACCCTCCTAGAGAAGGAAATATTTTGGGGGGATATTAAAAAGGACATAATATTATATTTTCCCAAAGGAATAATGAAAAATCTTAGACAAAGACAGACCCAAGTCTTCCTCCCCCAAGCAGAAACCAAGCAGGCCAGCTTTTAGAAATGCAAATTTGATAAGCCTTTCAGAAAGGCTGGAACCAGGAAGCTTGGAGCTGATAGGATTAGAAAGACAAAGATCCTTAGAACTAACAACCCCTCACCCAAAAAATCCAATACAGGACCTAGCCATCAGCCACAGCCCTAGGGAAGCAGGATATAACCTTTAGGACAGACATGTCAAACACAAGGCCTGGGGGCCGGATCTGGCCTGCGAAGTGGTTTCATGCGGCCCGCAAAGCCATCCTGGAAACAGTGAGGGAACGGCCCCCACTGCCTTGGCCCTGGCCCAGAGACCCTCCTCCTGCCAGAGACCCTCAGATCTGTCCCACTCCTGCCCAGGCCCCCATAGGCACCCTTGATGCGAACGATGTAGAGCTGGCCATGCCCACCCAGTAGGCCATACACACTCTAGCCACGCCCATCCAGTAGGCCAAGCCCACCCTGGCCATACCCACCCGGCCCCTTGAGGGTAACCGCAATGCTGATGCGGCCCTCAATAAAATTGAGTTTGACACCCCTGCTTTAGGACATAATAGTATTAACCCATCACCATCAGAATACCAAAAAGGACACACTCAAAAGCTCAGGTCAAAGTTCATGCCACAGGAACAGGAAACAACTCCCAACACAAAAGCCCAAGAAGGTATTAAAAACAACCACTCCCAGCTACATGTGGTCAGATGCTCCAGAGCTACATATCTTATGGTTCTGCTCTTCAATAAACTACCCTTCTTTCTAAAGCAGTCTCCATTTGCTTGGACTGGATCCTGATTTTTCTTTCAACAAAGTAATAGAGCTGTTTTGAATCCTAGGTGTAGCATGGTCTGAGGACTTTTGACAGATCTCATCCTTATCCCATGCTGTACCTGTCACCCTATCTTACAGTCTTCAGGTTGGTTGAGCAGACTATTCCAAACACTTTCCTATATTTTCCTAACTCTGTCTTATAGTGATACTTGTTTGGAGGAAAAATAATACAGGTAGAATCAGACAAAACATGCTCTTAACTTTAAGAAAAGAATAAAGAAAGCAAGAATTGCCAGCCTTGTTTCTGGCTAGTCTTTGGTGGTTAGATACATTGGTAGTTTAGCCCAACCATCTCTCTGTATCTTTCTTACTGTTGTGGTGGTAGCAGTGGTGTTTTTCCCCCCACTTTTGCTGCAAGCAGTAACACATTGGGGAAGTTATGAAAGATCAGAAGTCACTTGATCAGCAGATCCGTAGCGGTTACAATTCAGCCTTATGTCCAATTTTCACCATGCTCTTTTTCATCTTTTCAAATGCTGAGGATTTCAAGTGTCGAGGTTAGTTAATTTGCAATAAGTGATCAGCATAAACAGATTCCTGAGGGCCATTTGGGATTTAGCAGTTTTTGGTGTGTGATGATAACTCACTGAATAATAACAGTTTTTTTTTTCAGTTGCAGCAACAGGGAGATTTGGGATGGCAGAAGTATTTCATGCATGTCTTCAAAATGGCATACATCTTTAAAATCAATATAACTTTTTAAAAAATGAAAATTCACAATTCCCTCATTTTCCAATTATTGTATTCCATTGACCTAAGCAATAGCACATGTTTTCACATTATCTTTAGAAAGTAAGAAACAGAGTTGGAATTAAAGATGACAAAATTGAGTGAATTTATGGCTAACTTTTATCCTCTCCCCCTTTCCTCTTCCATCTCCACATATGTTTTCTGTAGTTCATTTTTTTATTATTTATCACATTTATATAGTCACCCATCTCATGCAGTGACTCTCTAATTATAGAGAACTATCTATCAGCTGTGATAAACTGGAATACTTTTAGGGTATTCAACTGTCAAGTGAATTCAATCACATCTCATCTTCACTGTGAATGAGATTTGAAAATGAGTCTGCTGCATTATATCTGTTGTCAAAGCAAAAGATAGAAGCAGCTCCCCCAACAGGGATGGGGAGCAATGGAAGGAGTACATTCAATATCTGCCTAGCTACCCAAAGCATTTTTCATTCTGCACTGCAGAGAGCATGGAAGGAAGAAGAGTTTAGATGCCAGACAAACCTGCCTTTTGGGCCTACTCTAATGCACTTTGTCACATGGAGGGAAAACTTTAAAATTCACTAGTATCTCCTCCCCCTTAAAAGCCCTCTCTCCCATAAGATGGTTTTAAAATATTTGGAGATGATAGATAGACAGTCAGACACATATAGTATAATTAGGTAGGATATTCTTTCTCTCATACTGTATATTAAAATGGCATATATGTGTGTGTGTGTGTAATTTTTTTTTTGGATTGCTAACAAAGAATTAAGGGAGACTGATATGCATTTCAAACTTATTTGTTCTCATCAGTCAGCCATAACCTTCTGAGATTCGAACCTGGGCTGATTGCACATTAGGCAGTTGTTTTTAACCTCTAGGCCACAGGCTCTTTCTCACTTTGTTAGCTGAGAAGCGAGGGAGTTATGTGTTAAATGTTTATTAACTATTTAGATTACCTTGCCAAACATGGGAACAAATAATTTTGAAATGCATATCAGTCTCCCTTAATTCTGCCTAATGTGCAATCAGCCCAGGTTGATTGCACATTAGGCTAACATTCTTTGTTAGCAATCAATTTTTTTTACATAAATATGAGCTGTCACTACTGTGACCACTGCCTGTGGATGGCCTTGGGTTAGGCTGAAACAGAAAATAAAGATGTGTCCCATGTTTGGGGCCTAGCAAGGTAATCTAAATACCTGCCTGATATATAATCAGCCCGGGTTCGAATCTCAGATAAAGGGTATGACTAACTGATGAGAACATAAAAGAGTTCGAAATGATCATCTTAGCCTCCCAAATTCTTTATTAGCAATTTGAATAATTTGCACATATATATATATATATATATATATGTGTGTGTGTGTGTGTGTGTGTGTGTGTGTGTGTGTGTGTGTGTGTGTAAAGGTAATATATATATTCTGCATAATTTTTATTTTCTATGCATTTTGGGTAAGCAATCTGTCTGATACATTTTGGAGCCACATTTTTCCAAAAATACTTCAGATTCTACCCACTTTTTTTTTAAAAAAATAGCATTTTATATGCCATCTTTTATACTGTATGGGAAACTACATCTTAAGCTCAGCTTTGCAAAAAATCAGTATGATCTGGTGTGAAAGCTTAGGTATTCCCTCCACTGAACATTAAAAATATGGTTCAAATCTCACAAAATCCCAGAAAATTTGCATGCAATTTTGCAATATTATATACAAAAAATTCAGAATCTCAGCAGCGATCTCACATAATCTCATTAAAATTAGATAGATAGATAGATAGATAGATAGATAGATAGATAGATAGATAGAGATAGAGAAAGGGTTTTTTTTGTCTGGAAGACACCACTAAACTGTAGTTAACTGTATTTTAATTTAAAGTATACTGCCTTGGGTATTCTCCTAAATTAAAAGGCAATAATAATAATTAAAAAAGTAAAACAAAATAGAAAAGGAAAGGAACATGTGCACTTCTTATTAGAGCTAAAAGCACGGAAAATACAAAATGCATTGGAGCATCAAAATAAACAACTTACAGTATGCTACCATAAGCATTAATTTCATCTCCCTCCCATTCCCAGGAAACCTATAACAAATAACATACACATACACACACACACACGCACGCACACACACACACACACACTAACACGTAACACAATTTTTCAGAGGAGAGTCATTTTTGTGTAACACTAGACGTGAAACCAGGTGTGTGAGAGTTATGGACTGAGGGGTTTAATGTTTTTAAATTGTGATTTAATTTTTGTGGCTAGACTTAATTTAATTTATTTTAATTCATTTTAATTTTATATTGGATTGTTTTTAAATTTTGCCTTGTAAACCGCCCTGAGTCCTTTGGGAATAGGGCGGTATATAAACCGAATAAATAATAAATAAATAAATAAATAAATAAATAAATAAATAAATAAATAAATAAATAAATAAATAAATCTGCCTTAGACACAAAAGCATCTGACTAACCTTGCCTTGCTCACTCTCTGCTTGGGGAAGCAGGCGATGGCAAAGTACTTTGAAAATGTTGACAAGAAAATTGCAACAATTTGTCCATGGAGCTGTCTGGAAAAAGGATTTTTCATAGTAAGAAGAGCTAAATCAGTCTTCGGTTTTCTCCGTGGGGAGGAGGGGGCAATCAAATTAACATGAATTTCAAAAAGGGGGAAATAAATAATTGACTCAAAGACAATATTGGAAGCAATTCCTAATTCTAATGTTTATAACCATGTTAACATAATCATCTTTTGGTTATAAAGGAGATAATTTATTTTCCCAGTATAGATAGTTCTTGATTTACGGCCACAACTGAGCCCAAAATTTCTGTTGTTAAGTAAGACATTTGTTAAGTGAATTTTGCCTCATTTTACAACCTTTCTTGCTAGAGTTGTTAAGTGAATCACTGCATTTGTTACATTAGTTACATTAGTAACACGGTTGTTAAGTGAATCTGACTTCCCCATTGTCTTTGCTTATGAGAAGGTTGCAAAAGGTGATCACATGATCCCAGGACACTGCAACAGTCATAAATATGCCAAGCATCTGAATTTTGATCACATGATGACATGGATACCACAACGGTAGTAAGTCTGAAAAACGGTTATACATCACCTTTTCATTGTAACATTGTAACTTTGACCTGCCGTAAGTCAAGGACTACCTGTATTGTTTTTATTCATTTTTTTTCTCCTTTTCTATTTTTTTCTCCTTTCTCCCAGCTTTCCCCTTTTTCATGATTGCATGCACTTATCTTTCGAACAGTGACATAGGCATAGGTTCACTGTTTTAGTTATCCCAGCTTCTGCCCACCTAGCAGTTCGAAAGCACGTAAAAATGGAAGTAGAAAAATAGGGACCACTCCGGTGGGAAGGTAACAGCGTTCCGTGCACCTTTGGCGTCTAGTCATGCCGGCTACATGACCACGGAGACATCCTCGGACAAGCGCTGGCTCTTCGGCTTTGAAACGGAGATGAGCACCGGCCCCTAGAGTCGGAAACGACTAGCACGCATGTGCGGGGGAACCTTTACCTTTTACCTTTATACCAACACCAACATCATCATGAAGAAGAAGAAGAAGAAGAAGAAGAAGAAGAAGAAGAAGAAGAAGAAGAAGAAGAAGAAGAAGAAGAAGAAGAAGAAGAAACCCTATACCATTTCAGACAGATGGTTGTCCAATCTCTTCTTAAAATCTTCCAGTGTTGGAGCAGTCACAGCTTCTGGATGCAGGTTGTTCCACTGATTAATTGTTATGTCAGGAAATTTCTCCTTAGTTCTAGGTTGCTTCTCTCTTTGGCTAGTTTTCATCCATTGCTTCTTGTCCTGCCTTCAGGTGCTTTGGAGAATAGCTTGCCTCCCTCTTCTTTCTGGCAACTCCTGAGATATTGGAACACTCATCCTTCTCTTCATTAAACTAGAAATACCCAATTCCAGCAACTGTTCCTTATATGTTTTAGCCTCCATGTACCCCTTAGTTTTCATTTACAAAATCCCCTGTCTGTTGCCCTTAAGCTTCTTGTCTTTTTGTATACAGAAGAGAAGAGAGAAGGTGTGGAAGGAACTGTGGCCCAAATTTTACTGAATTAAGCATGTTATAAATTCTATAGTCTAAAATCTGTCTGGATTCAGAACGAATGCCTTTAAACTCTGTCAGTATGAACCATATACTCCTCAAAGCAATGAAAGTTATCTGATTTATTGCTCTTGAAAAACTATGGTTCATCTGTAATGTTGAGGAATTGGACTGAAACTAAAGAATTCCTGCAGCAGTGAAGTTGTACTGCCAACTTTGAAACATGAGTATTAATCCTGTAGCTATGCACAATTTAGATTCATGTCAGGATTATGAATGGCTTCTGGATATAGATGTTTAATCAAGTGTAGCCCTAATATTGGAAACCTGAACCTGAATCTGAAATCTATACAGTGATATATAGGCACCATCTATTCATACAATTTAATAATTTGTATGTGTTCATATGTAGAGGCAAGTACAATTGAGCAATGATTCCACAGAACACATACTGTATAGTAGATTATAAAATAGGAACAATTACTTCAATAAAAGTGATTCCTTATCATAGACCAATAATTAGCTTATCTATCAGTACTATACAGGCAAAGAATTGAGAACAAACTCAGCAGATATTATTTTAGAATCTGAAAGTTCTTAGGCAGGATTTATAGACTGGAGATCCCAGCCTCCACAAAGCTGGTATTGGCATTCTATACTGTTACATTGTCAATACACCAAGCAATTTTCAATTCTCACCCACCCACCAATTTATTTATTTATACAAATTATAAATTTGTAATTAATACAATGAGTAAGTTGTCTCTTACTTGAAACCAGTACTGTAAATTGAAATTATGGTTGGCCAATATCCAAGGCTTTAAATAATAATAATTTCTTTTTAAATATATACATAGCTATTTAATAGGAACACCAGAACAATTATTATGATGAATTTTAGTCCTGAAGCAGAAAGTTTATTTGACACTCCATCTCTTGCTGAAAAAGTGAACATAAAATGTGACTGTTTGGGCAATTCACTGGATGCAGAAGAAAGCTGAAGTGCTGAAATTCAGCATTGGTCTTGGTCTGGCTGAATATTTGATTTCTCTTCTCTAAAATGGGGATATTAGTCTCTCTGTTATGGAGGCAAATATGTTATACTGGAGAAGTAAAAGCAGAATACCATGGCAGCAGAAGTCTAAATTTGTTTTCATAAGAGTGTTCTTAAATCAGGTCCTTTTCTTTTTACAGCGTTGTGCTGAAACTGAAAGAGACACTAAAGAAGTTTACATAATTAGACTGTTTATTAAAGTTGCAATCTTATGCACACATAATTTGGAATAAATACCACTGAATTCTATTAACTTTATTTCCAAACTGAAAGGCATAGGACTGATAACTGATCTTGGGGACTGAACAGTGGGTTAAGTTTTTATATTTTAGTCCAGGGACAGGGAAGAGTTCATATGGTATCAAACTCTACTGAAACAAGAGGAATTTTGTAAATTAGTAGCATCAGAAGGACCATGAGCTGGATGACTAAGAGTCTTCATAGACACTGCTGACTCATAATAGTGCTGACTGACCCAAAGCAAATTCTTCATATTCCCTCTTCTTTCCTTTACAGCTTCCTTCCCTGTTATAAGGAAACTGGATAACTCTTTTTCTGAATCGTTTTTTAAATCAGATCTAAATGGCTTAGATATTGGATACAGTCTGGCCTTTATGTTCTCCTAATGTCTAGAATCCTCCCTTTTCTTTCTAAATACAGTGAACAGAAACTGAAAATGTCTTTCTCTCTGTAGGAACACAGCAGCAAAAAATGAAACTTTGAGCAGTACCATGAGTGCTCCAGGCCCTACTCAGCAGTATGAAGAATAGAAACCATAATTTTCATGGACCAAAGTATCTACAGTAGGTGATACATGTTCCATAGCGAGAGGTATGGCAACCTCACAATGTTAAGCATTCCTGAAGAGAAGAAAGTTATACCTGCTATTTCTGCTGGCTGTTAGTAAGTGGCACCAATTGGAAGGGGTGATATGGACGTTCCCTTTTTCATTTTCATAGGAACTGAGAACCAATAGTTACAGTGTTGATCAGGGACAATGATTCAAATTGAATTAAACCTGGGAAATCACTATATGTTTGAACCCTTTACTTTGTTCTAGCCCAACCAACTGCAAAGAGCTGTTTTTGTGAAGATAAAATGAAAGGTGAGTCCATGGAGTCCCTGTGAACAGAAAGTAATAATAGATTACTATAAAAATAAGATAAAAATATAAAAAAACTATTGAATTTCTAACATCCCTCTTTTTTTACATATATGCTAACTTGCAGTATTACCTGGTGTTCTTCCGAAGAAAAGCAGGGTGTAAACAAAATAAATGAACTAATAAATAATGAAGCCCTAGACATCCATGTGCAGCTATGACATTGAACAGCTGGGCCAAAAATCCTGTTTTCTTTCAAACTGAGCCTGGATCAATGTCAGGAGTGCCCAGAGGATCCATTGTGAGATGCAGGGGAAGTGGTGAGAGTAATGGACCAGCATGCAGCCTGGCCAGAAGCTGTGTGGAAGTTGCAAGCCAACCCTTGGGCTCACTTGCTCTGTGAGAAAAGCTTTAAGTGTTGACTTGTTCCCAGCTGACAGACAGTGCACTGTACAAACACAGCAAAATCAAATCCTAATGTAACAATTTGTCACAGCAGGCAAGCCTAAATTATATGGAACTAATGAACTGCAAAGTCTCCCTATTCACTTTAGAACTAAAGCTGTTTGTTGATTGTTAACATTTCAAAACTACGGGTAATGAGGCAACACAATATTTGTTTTCTCTTCCCCCTCCTTTACTGTCAGAACTATGATACTAATTTAGTTTCCAGGTTTTTAAAAATAATGTAGCCTTATTTTATTGAAGATATGCCATAGTGTTTTCAGATATTAGCACTTAGTAACTCTCCTTTAACTTGCATGCCTGAACTTCAAAATAAAGCAGAAGACTAGTGATAAACAGCAGGAGAACCACTAGAGATTTGATATAGCTATGGGTGGCCTGCTTCACTCTCTGCAGAGAACGAAGATTTGCTTAATTATGTTCAGTTCAGAAACCATAGTTGACTAGGTTGCTACTTTATTTAATTATTTGTCATGTTCATGCTGATCAAGTGGGCAAAGAGCAGCACTGGATAATGTGTGGCGCAGTCTCCGTTTTTTGTGGCCCTCAGAATCTCCTTTCGAATAAGACTTCTGAAAATCAATATCACAATTCCCCACTATTCCTCACTAGTAAACAGATGGAAACTGTAGAGTTAGCCCTGTGATAGGCTCCTACTTAATAACAACAAGCAACAATAATAAGACATCACCAAATTCTCCTTCCCAACCATATGTGATTGTGGCTCCACCTATTTTGTTGCTGCTGTTATTGTTGCATGGTATGTACAGTATGTATACAATGTACTTGTGTGTATGTGTGCTTTGTATTTATTAATAAAAGAAGAAACAAATAAACAAATTTAGCAATTTTGAAATTCTGGGGGAAAAAATTAAAAGAAAATTAAAACATTTTAAAATATGGAAAAGTATTGAATTTCTGTATCTGCTTATTTGCAATATTTACCAGCATTTAGACCCCCTTAAAACTAAACTGTAAATGATTGTATTTTCCATGCAGCGTGATATATTGTATGTATGGAAACCCTTCTTGCTTAAATTTAGTTAAACTTATGTTTTGTACGAATTTTATTAGGCATTAGTTTTGCCGTTGGTTTGTATTCTCCAGTTTTGAATTCTCAGTCAGGTATAATTTAAATTGTATCTTTCTTCCAATGTTGAGCAAAATCTTTTCTCACTGCTGTAATTATATATTCCATTAAATTATGATGTTGATTATTTCTAAAATTAACTGAATTCCTAAGTTAAAAAGTTGTGGTTTCATTCTGATTTTAAATTCCAAAATTTTCTGCATGTATGCCTTTCCAGTGTTTTTGTGTGTTTTTTAATATGAAAACTACATGTAATCATGTGATAAAATATTCTTCCTGTTTCCTGGCATTTCAACCTAGTTTATGAACCTCAGCATTTCTCAGTGTTAGGTTGCTCATCTTTGCCCTAAGTCATACAGTAAAACTTACTGGATGAAGAGCAATTCATACATCACATCGAACCAAAACCAAGCATGCCATATTATGGCTTACAATGATATAAAAAAGCAAACTAGTGTCTTTGAGTTGAACAGAAACAAGAAGATGGATTATACTAATCTTCATCTATTTCAGAAGCAATCAGGGACATGTCTAGAATCACCTCTAGCTTCTTTTTTTCACTTCTTATTGGACTTGTAACCTATTAATAGTTGGTAGGGATGTGTAGTGCTTTAGCTTTGAAGGAAATTGAAATAAAATAAAAGAGTCCTTTGCAATAGCATGCAACAGCACTTTCTGCAGCTCCTCAAATGGCATTTTTTTCCTTGGGAATACATAGCTTGTAATGCAATGCTCTGTAGATATTTAATGCTTAGGATCCAAACCACTGCCCAACTACACTACTTCAGTGGTGGATGAGCTAGTTCCATATAGTCCTATGGTCATGAACATAATAAGCCAACACAATTAATAGAATCTCTGGGGACGGGGGGGGGGTTTCCACAGACATGCTTTGAACCAAAGACAGGAAGGACAAGGGGTAAAAAATCAGAAAAGATGAAATGTGGTGTCCTATTTTTCTTGTCCTAAATTACAAAATAAATTCAGTATCTCAGCTGATACCCTGGCTTTTCATCCTTTTGGTGTTTAAGCTAGTGAAAATGAGACAGTTAAAATTAAAACAAAGTAAAGAGTTTGGAAACATTAAAGCCCTGGCCAAAGAAAATGAAAAGGCTGAAAGCAGGAAGGCAAATGCAACGAATCAGAATCAATTCTAGAGATATTTGTAGATAAACAGGCCTCTAAAAGACTGAATTTCCATAGAAAAGCTTCTCTTGCTGATTTTAAGGTTTCCGACAGGTTTATATCAAGATAAGTAGCAATTCATTGAATATTCTTAAATTCAACACCTTGAATTTTGCTCAGAAAACAACTGGTAAGCAATGAACATCTTTTCACACTGTTATAATGTGGCTGTATTAATGTGCCCTTTATAGCAGCCTGTTGTTTTTATACTAATTGAAGATTTGGACACTCTTTGTGAATATCCCTGCATAGCACATTTTGCACGATGCAGACAAATGATGCATCAATATTGGCAAAACTGGCAATTGAAGAATAGATGCTGATAGTGATGTGGATGTAGCTTGCTGTCACATTTCTGGCTCCCCCTTAAGAATCTGGTCTGGGACCTGATGGTACCCCTGCCTAGACTTTTATCTCCTGCTAGGTGGAGGTTATCACCAGGAAAGCCTTTTCCCAGCTTTTCCTGAAAGTCCAGTTTCAGCTTTAAGTGACCAAGGAAGATTTGGCAGCAATAACATACACAACTTTTCTGAACTGCAGTCACAGCATTGCTTCCCAATAGGTTTCTGGGTTCAATTTATAGTGCTGGTTATCATTTCTAAAGTCTTATGTGGTTCAATTTGGGATTGCATCAGCGTCTGCATTATTTAGCATTATTCTGATCTTTCCTATACAAGCATCAAGGGTGGGCCTTCTGAGGATCCCATCCCACAAGAAACAAGAAGTAGGGGGAAATGAGGCCAGCCTTCCACGTGATGACCCCCACCTTATCAAGATACCCTCAGGAGTGTATCTGGTCCTAATTATCACATTCAGAAGATAGCAAAAACTAGTGTTTAAAACTATTTTTGGTGGATACTTTAAAACATCATTAGGAAGAGAAATAGGAGGGTAAGACAGATAACAAAAGGAGATTTGCAAGTATTTTAAAATGGAATACAAATTCCCAAGCAACATTAAATCAATACTGCTTATTAAGATAACTTGTTTCAATTAAGAATGTAAGAACATTATTAAAATCAAATACATATGCTATAATGATTACCACAATCAGTATAACAGTAACCATAAGTCAAAGGGAAGAATTAAAAGATTTTTGCCTGATCCAAGAAATCCATCATTATTTAGCAATCCAAAGAAAAGCTTGGACATTATGTTAAGAGATACCAAAACTTTTGATCTGGTAAAAGGGCCATAGGTAGCATTATAATCCATGAATGACTTCCAAATTGAATTCTGCATGAAAACTGCACTTTTTAAATAAGCATTTATTAGCTAGCAATTCTCTCTGTGTGACCTTTAGCAATATATTTTATGACTCATGGATTTTATACTGTTTTAGGCTGAAAAAATTATGTTTGTATTTATTGTTATAAATTGCCTTGTGTTTTCTGAGGGAGTGATATAAAAATGGCATAAATAATCTAAAAATAATATTTACAAACATTTCCTGAAATGTCCAGCTCTGCAAGTAAAATTTTTGAAAGGAAGGTTTTTAACTAATATCCATATTCTGAATGTGAAATTTTTAACTCAACCTTCAATATATGAATATGAGATAACTGACTGAATTTGCTTATGATTGAATTATGAGGTCATGATCTGCACCCTGATTTCTTGCACTTAGGAACTCCAGGACAATATAGGAGATAATTGCCAGCCTATCCTCATTGGGCCTGCCAGTGCTAAATTCCATAACTATATTCAAAGTAGTAAGAATGCATATTTCTATTCAGAAATAGAATTATCAACTCCACTTATGGAAGATTCTTCTATTAATTAAATCCATGCTAAATGGGGTGAGTCCAGAAAAATAAACAAAGGGCTTAAGATGAGAGTAAGGTTGTTAGAACAACACACCATCTATTGTGTTACACTAACAGTATGGCAAATGTATGAAAGCAGCATTCAGATCAATCACTTGTGAGAGAATGTGGCAAAAAATGTAGTTCATCCATCATTCATTGGCTTACGGAACTAATTACGATGTTTCATGAAGGGACCCCAAATCAGAAGTCTAATGCTCAAATAGTAGAGAACTGATTCACCCTATTACAACTTCTAGGGCATTTAAACAGAAATGCATTTTGGCTGCTTTATTATTCAAAGTTTGCATAAAGGATATTATTCAAGTCCTAACCAATGGCAAATTTCATCCCCCTTCTCTGGCCAGTAAATCAGTTTTCATTCTGCTGTATGCTGATGATGCTGTAATCTTGTTTGTTTCCCAAGGAAGTTTGCAACATGGCCTTCATACATTAACATCCTACTGCCAATCTGGAATGCTAAATAAAATCAATTGTGTGAAAACTGTGTTCATAATCAAGCAGTGTGTTATGTACCCCATATCTGGAAGATCAATAACTACTAAACTGAGCAAGTGGAGGCTTTCAAATATCTTAGCATATATTTCCAATCATTTTCTTTTTCAAAGCTTCAGTTGTTAAACCATTTTTCTTTTTGTTTTGCAAACCCAAACAGCATCTAATAGAATCAACCCATAAGGGTAACAGTTATGAACCTGCATCAATTATTTTTCCCATTCTGTTTAATTTAATAAATTAAGGCAAGGCCATTAGCAGCATCTCTTCTTCCTGCCAAAAATAGGAAATTATCAACATGTAAAGATTTAGGATTTAAGGTTTTATTCTGCCATATAAATACAATTGTTTTTTTAAAAAAATTGGGGACTTTTCTTACAATAAAACTACAAATAAAAAAAGTTCTGTGCATGAATCACTTCCTATAAGACTACTGCTTCCATTATCAATTGGGGAGAACTTAAGACTTGTAATCCAAACTTCCAGTCTCCAGAAGGAGCTGTAGTGGAATGTGTGGATGATCTTAGAGGACAAGAGGATGAGATTATGCATAGGCAACAATCAGACAAGAGAGGTGGAGACCTCCAGAGACCTCCAGAGCACCACCACATGTTTATTGGACCCGTGCCCTTCCTGGCTGGTCTATGCAGCCTGGGAGAGGACACGCAGCTGGTTCCAGGCAGTTATATCGGCTTCTTTGAACGAGGGTAGCTTCCCCGCCGTCTTGAAAGAAGCGGTGGTGAGGCCCCTCCTCAAGAAGCCTGCCTTGGACCGAGCTGTATTGAACAACTTCCGTCCTGTCTCCAACCTTCGCTTTCTTGCGAAGGTTGTTGAGAGTGTGGTGGCACATCAGCTCCCTCTGGTCCTGGATGAAGCGGATTATCTAGACCCGTACCAATCGGGTTTCAGGCCCGGGCACAGCACGGAGACGGCATTGGTCGCGCTGGTGAATGATCTCTGGAGGGCTCGGGACAGGGGACATTCCTCTGTTCTAGTCCTATTAGACCTCTCAGCGGCTTTCGATACCATCGACCATGGTATCTTGCTGCGGCGTCTCAGGGGATTGAGAGTGGGAGGCACGGTCTTACAGTGGTTCTCCTCCTATCTCCAGGGACGTTCGCAGTCGGTGTTGGCAGGAGGGCAGAGGTCGACCGCGAGGTCTCTCATTTGTGGAGTTCCTCAGGGGTCGGTCCTCTCGCCTCTCCTGTTCAACATCTACATGAAACCACTGGGTGAGATCATTCGTGGTTTTGGAGTTGGGTATCATCAGTATGCTGATGATACCCAGCTTTTCCTTTCGACCCCAAACCACCCCAGTGATGCCCTCAACGTGATGTCCCGTTGCCTGGAGGCGGTTCGGGTCTGGATGGGGAGAAACAGACTTCAACTCAACCCCGACAAGACTGAGTGGCTTTGCATACCTTCATCCCGGGTTTATTCAGACATTCCACCTCTTGCTATGGGGGGTGAACTATTACCCCCTGTAGATAGGGCTCGCAACTTGGGAGTCCTCCTAGATTCACGGCTCACCTTGGAAGACCATATCGTAGCTGTGACTAGGGGGGCTTTCGCCCAGGTTCGCCTGGTGCGCCAGTTGCGGCCCTATCTAAGCCGGGATGATTTATGCACGGTCACTCATGCGCTCGTGACCTCTCGTCTAGACTACTGCAACGCTCTCTACATGGGGCTGCCCTTGAGGACCACCCGGAAGCTCCAACTGGTACAGAATGCAGCCGCGAGAGTTGTGTTGGGAGTCTCCCGATACTCCCACGTTACACCTTTGCTCCGTGAGCTGCATTGGTTACCAGTTGCCTTCCGGGTGAGATTCAAGGTACTAGTAATGGTGTTCAAAGCCCTACATGGCAGGGGGCCGGAGTACCTCAGGGAACACCTGCTGCCGGCATCAATCTCCCTGCGCCCTGTGCGTTCCCACAGAGAGGGTCTCCTCAGGGTGCCACCGATCAGAGAATGTCAATTGGTGGCCCCCAGGGGGAGATCCTTCTCTGTGGGCGCTCCGGAACTATGGAATCAGTTACCGGTAGAGCTCCGGATGGCGCCCGATCTTCGCTCCTTTCATCGCGATCTCAAGACGTTTTTGTTTGTACAAGCCGGCCTAGCCTGATGGGGGATTGGTGGGGTTTTTTATTCTTGTATTCTTAATATTATCTTTGTGGTTTTATAATTGTAATATATCAATTGTTTTAAAATCGGGCAATTATTTAATTTCCTTTTAATATTTGTAATTTTGTATTTTACTCTTGCCCTGTGAACCGCCCTGAGTCCTCAGGGAGAAGGGCGGTATAGAAATATTATTAAATTAAATTAAATTAAAATTAAATGGACAGAGGAAGAATCTTAGGAAGGATCCATCCTAATTGATCAAGTGGTTAAAAATGGCAGTGTGAAGTTTGTAGCTTCAATCTTGCAAGATTTTGTTATTGTTGCCTTACAATAAAATAGAATTAGTTCACCTGAGCATGTTTCCTGATCCAGGAGGATTGGTAGGAGCCAGACATTAATTGGAATAAAATCCGGAATATTGAACAAGGATTTTTTAAAAAAACCCAATAAAGCTGATTCATGCTGTTTATAAAAACAACTATTTACCAAAGCTTTAAAATGTCTTCATAAACAAGATGTGAAACCTTGAAATATTTAAATGAGCAAAAATTGAGGTAAGTTGATTTTCACATACCACATTTCGCAACAATATAGCTGCTGGCCATGGTCCTGAACTCTTTTGATTCACCTTTGTCATTTTGGTTCTAATCCCTGTTCTTCAACACAAGACAAATTCATGCATTACAGAAACTATCAGCTTATTTGCCATTAGTCATTTTCAATGAAGGTATCACTATAGGATAAGGACACTTTTTTCGGGCCTTCTTTCTTAATGAGAGATGTAAGTTTCCAGATACTACTCTTAGGAACTAAATGTGTGATGCAGAACAGAACATACCCAAATTCTTTTGCAAAGCAGACATCTGGGGTATTATAGCATATGTGTGGGGTCACAAGGGTTGAAAAATAGAGAGAGATAACTTCTGAAGAACTCAAATTGGGTTAAGAGATTATTCAGGGTTGCCTTTAAAAAATAGAAGAGATTTTATACTTCCTTCAGCTCAAGGAGCTGAAATTGCTTGAAAGGAAAAAAAGGGTAATGATGAAAAAAAAATCCAGCAAAGACTTAATCTGAAGATGAGAAGAGTGCAGCAATAGAAGAGAAAATAATTTGATGCACATTTTTACTGTACATTTACCTAATTACAAGAGATGAACAAAAACATATTAAAATATTTTGCTATTTTATGAGCTAAGAAATATACTAAAACAATCAGGAAGCATTTTGCATTTTTTTACAGAATATATAAATAAGTGGAATTAGTGTCACAACATACAAATGTCAGATTTTTCAAGTATCGCTAGTTAATAATACAGTAGTTATTTGAAATGCGCTTCTGAAATCTTACTATCTGTTTGACATTCCCACAAGCACCAACTTTTATAGCACCATTGCAATTAATTGGGAACAATTAAGCTCCCTCAGGTTTTTGGGTTAGGAGACTTAAGTGAGTCCCATTTGCTGATGCATTCGGTTCCAATCCTTGTACTAGAATGGAATGTAGTTTGACCTAATACGTACATTTATCTTTATTCTGCTATTTCTGGTTGTTATTTGTATTCAGTTTTAATCCATCATTTTGAGATGACCAGCTATGTAAATTAATAAAATGCCATATAAAATAAAAATGTTCTAATTTATTTTATTTTTAAAATTTATAGCCCACTTTTCTACTAAAATTGTGCTCAGGGCAGCTAGCAGAAAAATGCACTTTTTCCCCCCTGGTATATTGATTTTCTAAATTAGAGTTTGCCAATTCTACATACAAATAGGAAAGCAATCCATTATGGAATACTGTGGCTGATCTTAGACAAATCAAGACAAT
Organism: Vipera ursinii; assembly: GCF_947247035.1. Lineage (NCBI taxonomy): Eukaryota > Metazoa > Chordata > Lepidosauria > Squamata > Viperidae > Vipera > Vipera ursinii. The sequence goes on from NC_139512.1 coordinate 299,647,146, forward strand.
TCCATCATCCATTTGTGTTAACAGGTCATCTGTTTGGCAATCAATAACTCTAGGCATTTTAAAAATTAACATGAATTTATTAGTCATTCTTTGATTTCATCAGTTTAACCAAAATTGATGGTGTAGGGTTCTGATAACTCCCATTTTGTGCTCCAGTGGGTGGTGAGAATCAAAATGTAGATATTGATCCGGGTGTGCGGGTTTTCTGTAAATTTCAGTGTTAAGGCTTCTGTCTTCTTTAATGTCCAATGACCTTTCCTACACCATTGAACTGAAGGTCTGCCTACCAGCAAAGATGGGAAAGAAAAAGAACTAAAACACATCAAGGAAGCCCTCAGAACATGTGGCTATCCCAAGTGGGCCATCATCAAATCCCCCAAAAGACCCATCAAGAGATCCTCCATAACAAACAAAGAAGAAAACAATAAATAAAGCAACTTTGTCATTCCATAAGTAGCAGGAATATTGGAAAAGCTCAGGAGGATCTTCAGCCAACACATGTGCACACTTCAAACCCACAAATACACTAAGGGAGAGGTTTTTCCACCCCAAGGATAAAACACCCAGACACAAACTGAGCAATGTGGTATATGCAGTGTAATGCAGTGAGCCATGGGCATATCTGTACATTGAAGGAACAAAACAACCACTTCACAAATGCATGGCACAACATAGGAGAACAAACTCATCAGGACAAGAGTCAGCAGTCCATCTGCATTTAAAATACAAAGGCTATTCTTTCGAAGACAGCAAAATCCACATTTTGGACAGAGAGGACCACTGGTTTGAAAGAGAGGTGAAAGAGGCACATCTACTGTATGTCAAAACTGAACAGCCCTCTCTCAACAAAGCAGGAGGGATACAACATATCTATCTCTAGTATACAATACAGTCCTTTCAGCAGTTCCAAAAAGGCTCCACACCCATTTTCACTCAGGTGACCTTGAGGACACAGATAAGCCTCCAGGTGGCCTCAACAACTATCTAAAAGAATGCAAATGACCAGCTGTCTGCAAGGAGCATAAATCCTTCCATTCTCCACCATCCAGTCAGAGCTGAAGAAGCTTCTTGGATGAGAAATGAAATGTCTAGCTGCCTTGTGAAAAAGCATCTTTGGGATAACTATGAACTGGATGACTGAGTATCTCCATAGACATCTGGATGCTTTATTAAAGGAACAGGATGTTGAAACTGGGAAAAATAGAATACATACAATAAGAACTCAAATACAAAATAAGCAGTGTTGAGTTGCTGATGAACCATATCAATTAACAATTACAGATAAATCTAAATCTTACCAGTGATGTTGTGTGTATGAGATGTGGATTTTTGTCTTCAGATGATCATGTGCCACGGATTAGGCTGGATTCTCCTGGTGCTTCTATTTCCTTCTGAATGCTAAAGGAAATGGAGTCTGGCTTCTAGGAGTGAGGGTTCATGGGTAGATGATTTTTAAAGGCTGGGTCAGCTTCCAAACAATACAGATTGGTATTTGGCCCCGGCCACTAGATGGGGCAAGAGAGCAGCAACAATATGTAGACAAATTATATGCTGGGACATGACATTGAGGTTGTGATACATCTTAGAATATCTCTCTGATTATTATAGGCAAGGCTGTGAAGGTTGTTTATTGTATACCCAAATAAGTACTGGCAAGAAAGGAGTAAATAATATTTCCCCAAAGGCTTCCATGGTCAATTAAGTCCATAATATGCATTTACAAAGCAGATTAGAAGTGCATATTATTCACCCAATAAAGCACAACAGGAAATGGTTCTGTGAAGCCAATAAATATTAAGTTGTTGCACTGTAAATATTGTTCTGGTAATTTTATCAGTCTGGACTGTTATGAAGGAAACTCTCCTTAGTCTTTGAACTCTAAGAGACTCAAACCATCATGGAGAACTATGAGAAATAACTGACAGCACTTTGGGACAGTCCCAGTGGTGGGATTCAACTGGTTCACACCAGTTCAGGAGAACTGGTAGCTAAATTTACCTGAATTCAGAGAACCTGCTGGCTTCTGGAAGTCCAGTCTAGGCCTTAGAGGCCTCCCAGGCCTAGAACAGTCCACCGGAAGTGCATGGATACCACTTACAGAAGTCCGTTCTAGGCACCAGAGGCCTGGAAGCCCCCCCCCAGCCTAGAATGGCCCACCAGAAGTGCATGATGCCACTTCTGGAAGTCCATTCTAGGCATTGGAGGCCCAGGCCTGCATCACATAATAGAACCTGTTGTTCAGGTATTTGAATCCCACCACTGGACAGTCCTGATTGAGTTTCAAAAGATCACTATGAGCCACAATAATGAATAACAATACAATTGGGGTGTTGAGCAGGGAGAAGAGTGATTATGGATTGTGTATGAAAAAAACCCCACTCCTCTCTCTTTAGGCTGTAGTTACTGAAATCTTGGTAGCAGCTTCTTGCAGTTGAGATTAACATAGTGACTGCTTTTTCACAGTTACCGACAGCTAACATTGTGAAAATGTTAGCATTTTGCAACATATTTAATTTGTTGTTATTAAGGAATATTCTCTACCACTCCAGTCATGCACTGAAGAATCTAACTCCCATTTTAGACTCTGTAGCACCTGTAAATTAGCAGGTGTGTATTTGTTCAGCATTTCCATGCTGTATGAAGTGGCAGCTTTCTCAAGTATCAAAAGAGATTTCCTGAATGTTTACTAATTAGTTCAGTCATAAGAAAGTATTATAATAAAAATTTCAGTGTCTGATCTAGAAATGGGCAGGTTTTTTTTCTTGCCCATTTCAGATTTCCTGGGGTGAAAAATACAGCAGTTCAAATTATGTTGGGAATCTATTATCCTTCCCTCCCTCCTCCACAGACAGAAATAATGAAATACCCACAATGTACCCACAATGTTTAGATGAGCATTTGATTGAGGAATTCCTTTAAAGAGTTTGAAATGGTTCTGACGGGTGTTTTTGCTTCATACTGGGCTTTTTTTCTTAAGTATGTTTTCATCTTTGCTTATCAATCTATTTCTGAGTCTGTTTGTGAATTCCTAACAGCATAGGACATAGACTTATACACTAATAGGACATAGACTTATACATTGCTTCATAGTGCTTTACTGCACTCTCTAAGTGGTTTACAGTGTCAACATATTTTCCCCAACAATATGGGTCCTCATTTTACCAACCTCAGAAGGATGGAAGGTTGAGTCAACCTTGAGCCCATCAGGATCAAACTCCAGGCTGTAGGCAGAGTTAGATGCAATGCTTTATTTTAACTACTGTGCCATTACAGTTTTTTAATATAGAAATAATCTTTATTTGGGAAACAAAAATTCTATTCTGCTGACAGATATTTCATTCCTCATATCTTGAGATTATCCCTCTGCATAGTAATACCTCTTTAATATTAACTATATCATCTACAAAGCAAGTTTGATAATTAAAGACATGAGAGGTATATGACTATCTTCATTAATAAAAAGAGATTTTTGTAGGAAGAAACCTGCCAAAGAAAAGATTAAAGCATTCCTGATTGCATGATGGTTTGGGTGCTTTAAATTTGAGCAAGGAGAAGCTTTTATTCACTTTTAAATCTGATGCTTTATCACTAATATATTTGACTTATCATTTGATGGAAGGCAGAAGCTTAAGGAAATAACTTTGCAAAGTTTATCTCAAAGAGGTCTATAGGTGTCCCCAACAGACACTTAGGAAAAAATATGCAGACAAAATCACTATGTTGTGAAGCTGGATTTACTATATATTCATATTAATATAGAGTATATTTAATACAGTATTGTTGCTGGAGTTCAGTTACTAATATTCTATTTGCAATTAAGCAATGTCATCATCTTTGCTTAGCACAGGCCGAATTTTATCTATTATTTATTGGCTAAATTGATCTGTCTTGCAGCTCTGCTTCCAAAGACTGCCTTGGCTTCAGTCTGCCTCATTGCATACTAAATTTTCAGTAGTTTAAAACAAAAACAATAAGATATATAGAGAGATATAAAGACTGGATAGAGAGAATAGTATCTTGTCACATAGGTGAGAATAACATCCATCAATCATCTCAGACACCAAATCACTTTACAAAGGCACGAACATGGATCTTCAATTTTAAGATCTAATTTCAGTGTATAGAACCATAGAAAATGGTCTGTGGTATCTTAATGGAATGGGCAACCTGTTGCAGATTGCAGCGTCCATTGCTCTTTACCATTGTCCATATTGGGTAGTAGTGACGAGAACCAGAATTCAACAAATAAATGTTAAGTCAAATGTGATGCATAGTCCTGCAATTTATAATTTAAAAAGAGGACATAGATATGCTTAATGGTTGCATTTACTAAAGTATTTTTGGATGCTTTACAATTATTATAATTTAACAGAATAACAATGTGTCATATATGACTTTTTAATATTTATTCCTATGGCCTAGCATTCAACAGTAGATAATATTTAATATATAAAACTGAATGAAATGCAATGTCTGGCAACATTTAACAGATGACATGAGACAATAAGTAAAATACAATTAAAATAAAAAGCAATTTGAAAGATTAAGAGATGGAGATCAAATCTCAAGCACTCTAAAGCATTTAATGATTGATTTAAACAGTTCACAATAAGAAGCTGCTCTTCTATTTTATAGCTCCTAGAGCAGCCAATTAAGTTTTCTAAAATTAAAGGTATTAATTTCCTTGTAATAGGATTTTTTTTCTTTTAAATTGAATTGGACAGTATTAGTCTAACTTTGGCTATGTCAAATTAGTCTGCTTCAGTCTGATTCTGTGGTTTCATTACATAAAATGGAATACCTAAGAAGCAACAGGAACTGGATTTTGATGGCCAAGAAGCTTTATGAATTATCTGATGCATTCATTAACAGCAGAACCAGAGTTTCTGATTGTGCTTATATGAAAAAGTCTGAGCTAAGATGGGAGGAAAGGCAGTAGATACTGACAGCTCTTGAGTGGCCTACTTGTTATAATAAACAGAATGTTTTCTTTTCAATGAATAATCTATCTGAAAATTTCTCTATCTGAAATTCAGAAGGATATGTCCCCACTGAACAACTAATTAATGTCATCTAATTCTGTCCTAAACAAGCATCAGAGACCTTGAAAAATTGAGTTTAAGAGTCTAGTTCTAAATTGTCTCTATTTCTTTTTTTAAAAAAGCAAGATCAAAGTGTCTCCTCTGCCAGCATTTACTTCTAAAACAAGTGAACAAACTGAGCAGACATTTGGGGATCATATTTTGTCTTCAATGCCTTTATAAAATCAGTCAATCTCGATTATTTTCTGAAGTGCCAAATTGTCTCTAAAACAAATCCAATGATCACTATTATTCACTGGAATGTTAGTTTGCCAAAATGTATGGACCACCTGATGAGCATTAACTCTCCCAACTGGGACTGGAATTTTTTCTAGTTCAAGACAATTAACAGCACTAAAATTTTGCTTATTTTTTTATACTTGGTTAAAAAGAGACACATACCCATTTAGAATGAATGGGGTTTTTTATTTTAAAAAAATAATTAATTAATTAAATCAATGTATATGCCTGCACACCCACCTAATGTGACTCTGGGTGGCTAACAAATATTTTAAATTATTTAAATATTTTAAAATATAGTTTTAATTACATATGGTACACCAGTTAAACCCAATAAAATATAATTACAAAGTTAGACTGGAGATACATAACATATATCTCCAATCTAACTTTGTAATATGGTAATCTAGAAGCAGAAGACTATGGAACTATCCTGATTCCAAATTGCTAGCTGACAATTTGCAATCCTTGACTGAAATAATCCAGAGCATTCCCTTCCTGCTCAAATTGGGTGGATAGAAACAATGGAAGTAAGGTGGTCCCTCAAATAACCTGGCTGATGCCATTTAGGACTTTATAGGTAAAAACCAGCGCCTGAAAGCACATGGGGAACTACTGCAATTCACAAAGTAAAGATATAAAATAGACTTCTGGACCAATTGAACATTTCAAATACTTTCCAAGGTCAGTCCCATGTAGAGCACATTGTACCAGCCTGCTCTGGAATGCACAAAGCATGCATGTAGAGGATAATGAGGTTGGCCTTGACAGAAAAAGGGTGGATCTGATTCCAAACAACAAAAAGGGAAACATTTTGGTCTGATCTACATCAATCCTTATCAGCTGACAATGAATCACTGTGCACAGTGCCTCTTATCCAAAAAAGGGTGCAACTGGTGCGTCAAGGTTCCGACAAACAGAGACAAATAAAGCAGAACTCTGAGGCTTGCAATTCCTCAAAGAACATGTTTATTGATACAAAGTATCAGTACTTCAAAAGTGAAATGGTTGCAATGGTTGTAAGTGTGAAAAACAGTCATAAGTTGCTTTTTTCAGTGTCATAACTTTGAACGGTTACTAAATGACTGGCTGTAAATCGAGGACTACCTGTATGTATGTATGGGCGTAGCTTATGAGTGTGTGTGTCTGTGTGTGTCTGTGTGTCTGTGTGTATCAGTATTTGTATATTCCAAAAACTTAATTATGCTAAGCAGATGGAACCTAACATTGATTAACAAACTAGATCACACATGAGATATGGAAAATCATTGCTTCTCCAATGCCCAGATTTCTGTATCTGGAAAGCTTGCATGAATGTATCAAAATAGGTTTAATTGTTATGCTGATGTGAGTACCAGGCCTTATATTTTCAACTTTTCTCTTCTTGATCATTCAAAGAGGATGAAGAGATAAATGATAGACAGACAGGCATCATTCACCCAAATTGGGGACAGTGGCAGAAATTTTCACAGGTGGAAGTATAAGCACTTTCCTGATGCAGTTTATTGCTTTGTCAGCTGCAGCAGGAAATGTTGCTGTTTATAAGCTGGTCTTCAACAATTTTGATTCCTGTTATGGGTACAGAATTGGTGCAAACAATTGCATGAAAAGCAAGGAGGTCACCTCTTTATGTACCAGTATGACTAGGAAAGTCTATTTCTGAATTGAATGGAATACCAAAGGTCACACCTGAAAAGGGTTCTAGGTGCAGACTAATTTTCTGGGTTGTGGCAAATGAAAGAATAAGCCTTGCAGAGTTTTCTTGACATTTTTTTTTCTTTATGCTAACTGCATGCACACTCACAGAGATACATACAAACAAATCAATAGATACACCTAATATGTGGCAATAATCAGAAGCCAGGACATGCAACTGCTGATCTTAAGATCATCCTTAAACAAGGAAAGTTAACTACAGTATTATTGTCCAATCTTAAATGAAGTGGTTTCATTCACACTGCCTAGAATTAGCATGACAGTTTTTCAGGCAGCAGATTTCTCTGAATTTTGCAAGCCAAATTCAAGGCTCAAACATTGCACACAAAGTAATTTCAGGTAGTGGCTATTCAGTTCAGCTGTCGTGGAAGATATTTTAAAAAATGGAGGGAAGAAACATCAAGGATCACATCATGTGAGATGAATGTCGGCTGGCGGCCCCCAGGGGGAGGGCCTTCTCTGTGGGTGCTCCGGCTTTATGGAACCAGCTGCCGGTTGAGCTCCGGACGGCATCGGACCTTCGCTCCTTCCGACGCGGTCTGAAGACCCATTTATTTGAACAAGCTGGCCTGGCCTGATGGGGGATGTTGGGGTTTTTAATGGGTTTTTATATTGTTACTGTTTTATCTGGGTGATTATTTAATTCTCTTTTAATTTTTGTATTTTCTACTTATATGTGCCCTGTTCACCGCCCTGAGCCCTTCGGGAGAATGGCGGTATACAAATTTAATAAATGAAATGAAATGAAATGAAATGAAACCCTGATCAAACAAATCAATAAAAGTCTTCAAGGCAACAGGTGTGATTAGTCATGTGAATCTATATTCAGACTCAATTAGAATCCACCACATTTATCAATTATGAATATTATTAATGTTCTTGGCAATATTACTCTGCCTTTTTATGTTTGTAAATATTTTTATTAGCTTATAATATGAAAATATGAAAAGCAATTAGTAGGCAACAAACATAAAGGAAAGGGAAAGGGAAAAGCCTTGACTTCCAGCTCCCCTTGTTGCAGTAAAACAAGGCATTAGTATCGAACCTCAACTTTTTACATTTCTATAGTAGTATAAACTAGCCATTTCTGTAACAACAAATCAGTCTAAGGAATAAAACCCAAAATCAAAGTACGGTATCATTTTTTTCCCCACCTCAAGCACAAAATCCAGAAGTGGTTTCCAGGTAGAAACAAAGGTACTTATGATCTTTTCTTTTATCAGAACAGTCAATTAACCATCTCTGCTAACTCCATCAACTTATCTAGCCAATGTTACTCTGCTACTGAAAAAGTTTACTCAAAAACAAAGGGTCTTGAAAGGTGGAGTTTGCTGAGGTATGAGGTATGTATCAGACTGGCCACAGCTTACTCCCTAAGAAAGAACAACCCTTGACTCCATAGGTAGTAGAGAAAAGTTATTTTTTACTAGAGATGTTAAGTACAGCATGACCAAAGCAAGCTCTAAAGAAAATCCACATGAAAATCATATATTGAAAGCAATCTCCGATGTCCAAAACCCTCCCCCCGGGAGAACAGTCCAATCAGGTCTTGTTCTGATGTTTTGGGAACTTGGTGCCTCTGGCACCACAGCAAATTCCTTTCCCAGGGCTGGTGTCCTTGAAGGCAGGAAGATGACTTGGTTTAGCACCTCTGGTTCCTGTCAGTGTCCATACTCCCCAATTAACCACAAGGTTCTTTTACACCTCCAGCATTCTTCCCCTCCCAAATGCCCCCTCCCCCCTGGTTATGGCAGGTGCCAGCAAAGAAATCGAAGATAGGCAGCTGACATTATGACAATATGACCTGCAGTTTCAAACTGCAGAAAAGACACTTAAAGTGTTAGCTGTACATTCTGTGGAAAGAAAATTGAGAAAAGATTGTGGCCTAGACATTGGAAAAGAGTGATATATACATAAGTGTAATAAAAAGGGAGAATCAAGAGAATTCTCTATTTGCTCTTATTACATTGTTTTTACTCCTCAGGCAAATAAAGCTTTGCTTAATGTCCTATAAGGAAAAATATAGCTATATCTGGGTAGAGAAATTCTAGATTTAATAAAAAGTGTTAGAAAACACAGAAAGATATAAGATCATATTGGTGACATAAAGATAATCAGGGGAGCAACTGAACACCAGAAAGAGGTTTACTCATGCTTTAATGATGCCAGCAAAGTCTTTGATTATGAAGATCATGCCAGGAAACAAAATATATTAAGACTAATAGGTGGTAAATATATGTAGCTCAGAGTTGCTGTGCACATGGTTGATGTTCTCTGAGCTTGTTTTTGGGTTTACAGAAGTTTCATCACTATATCGGGTAGTATCTTGAGCCCAGGAGTTTTGGCGATGTGAGGTTTGTCAATCAGCTGGGATGATATAATCTTTTGAAACGCTTTTTTGCCTATGCTTGGATGGGATAGTCCTATAGATGGATTCTGTCCTGTCTTATCTCTGTGTTGGTAGTTTCCTGTATAATCAGTAGTTTGACAGTTATGTGGTGGGGTCAGTGGTGGGATTCAAATATGTGAACAATCGGTCCTCTGTGTGATGCCACTTCTGGAAGTCCATTCTGGGTCTGGGCAACAAAAAAATAGCTACTGCTTCTGCCGAAGTGGTGCGAACTGGCTGAATCCCACCACTGGGTAGTGTGGCTTGCTGTGAGGATACTTTTCTTTTCTTGTATTTGCTGAATTTTAGTGGGTCTTTTTAATTATTAGGTTCATAAGGAAATGGTTGTCATATATCTGAATGTTGTTTAATTGCTGTGTGGTGGAAAGAATACTGTTGCACTTGAGCTGATGTGCTAATATTAAAATTTGGTTATGTCTTTTGATAGGTCCATAGATAGGCTTTAAGACTACATGCTTGTTGATTGGCCCTTGGTTGGAGTGCCATTCCAAGAATTCTCTAGGGAAGATCCCATCTGAAATGTTTCCTATGCTCTCTCTTCTTCTGTGGGTTGGGATAACTTTTACTTACCAGTTGTTCAGTTTTCTGTTTCCCAGAATTATTCCCATATACCTTTATAGATAGTGATGTCATAAGATGGAATTTCATATAATTTTTGACATAGAAATGAAAGAACACAGGCCCATTTGTTCTTGCTTTGTGATTTGTCCTTTTTCTATTAGCGTGCTGAGAATTTTCTTAATTTAGTTGTCTTTGTAAACAGCTACTGTTCATTAGACTGCAGGTTCTAATGTGGCATTTTGGTAATGAGGTACATTATGCTATCTCCTTGATGGCTATGGTACAGAACAGAGCTTTTCAACCTTTTCAGAGATTGTACCACTTTTAGGACATGACAATGTTTGAGTACCACCAGTGCTTAGCAAGGTGTCAAAAACTTGATGACTAAAAAAGAAGGGGGAAATTTTGGTTTTACTGTTACATTCATTTGTTGTTATAGAAATGGCTAGTTTATAATATTATGGAAAAATAAAATATTGAGGTTCAATGATAATGCATCTACTGCAACAGAGAAAGTCGGAAGTCAATGACTTTTCTTTTTCCCTTCTCCCCCTCACTTTTTTCCTTTTTTCTTTCACCCTTCGTTCGCAAAAGCCCCTCACTATCTCTCTCTCACACACACACATTCTCACGGTTTCTCTCATGTGCACAGTGCACCACTTCCCAGCTCTCTTTAGCAGACTGGAGACACCTCACATGTATCAGCTGGATATCCTCCAAACTCAGGATTATGCTGGCCAATGCTTTCTCATTCTTTGTATGGTTCCCCTCATCCAGGGCTGCAGATGGATCAGCAACTATCATCCACAATTCCTCCCTTCGTAGGTACATCTCCATTTTCAGATACCAGGTGAGGTAGTTTGTCTCATTCAGACAAGATACTATGAAACCTCCTCCCATTCTAAGAGCCTTGGTGGAGCAATGGGCTAATGCCTCCTTAAGTAACACCAGCTGCCTGCAATTAGTGCAGGTTTGTGTCCCACCAGGCTCAAGGTTGACTCAGCCTTCCATCCTTCCGAGGTAGGTAAAATGAGGACCCAGATTGTTGGGGGCAATAAGCTGACTTTGTAATAATGCCACTTGGGTGTGTGTGTAAAAACCCTAATAAGCAGGCATATACATAGAATGAAGGCTATTGCTAAGCTTGTAAGCCGCCCTGAGTCTTCGGAGAAGGGCGGGATATAAATGGAAATAAAATAAAAATAAAAAAATTATGCTGACGGAGTCCATGTTGCCTGATACCACCACAAACCACCACAAACCACAAAGCTTAACTCCTCTGGCCATGGGTCAAGCTCTCACTGGGTTCCTCCTCACTCTGTACCCATAACCTGTCAGAGCATGCACAGTCTTATTGTGTGAGGTAACCCAGGAGTAAACAGTAAACAGTGGTCTATATTAAATGGTGGTTTACCTTACACTATCTACAATACCATACACCAGGAACAATATACATACACGTGCTAACACAACAGGATCCAACACACCACAGTTACAGCAGGAAAATGGAAGAGAGATAACACATTAGCAGAGCCTTCCTTTTATACAAAGGCTCTTAAAGAGACACAGACCCTGCTGGCTCTTAAAGAGGCACAGACCCTGCTGAGTCATTCCCTTCATTACATCTTACATTACATAAGCTGGTTAGCTATTAAATCATTACTTTGACACTTTTCCTCTGTCTCTCTCACACACTTCTCTGAGAAAGCCTTTCCTCTGTCTCTCTCACATTCTGACAGAAAGCCTCCCCCCATCCTCTCTGCTTTCTCCGCACTGCTTCTCTGACAAAAGTCTTTTCTCTTCTGTCTCTTTCTCTGGAGTATTTTTCCCTCTCTGTCTCCAGCCAAAACTTCCTCCTTTTATAGCCTTTCCTGTCTCTGCCCCTTCCTCCTCCTTTCTCGTCCAGGTATGCCAGAAGTGGGTCCTTTGTCTTGCCCCAGAAGCCCTGCAGCTCCTGAGGACTCTGCACTGCACCACCTTACCTCATTCCCTCCCCTGCTGCACTTGGTAGGCTGGGCAGGGTCACATACCACCTGCCAGGTGCCAATGTACCACCCGTGCTATGTGTATCACCGGTTGAAAAGCCCTGGTATAGAGTGCCAAAAAAAATTATTCTTCTAATAAGGAATCTTTACAACAAGACAGAGGATGTAGTAAGTACTGAGTTTGGAAAAAATAGAGTTGTTCAGAATAGAAAATAAAATATTTACTCCATGGTTATTCGATTTATTGTTCATTATTTGCTTATAAATTAAGTGAATATATTATTAAGAATGGCAGGATTAGAAATTTGGAATCTAAATCAAGCTAAATATACTAAGAGTTTGAAATATCCAGAAAACATTTTGTTAATGAAAAATAAGAAAGATTTGGAAGAGATCATTATATAATATAATGGGAAATGAAAAATCATGTCTAAGGTTAAATGTTCAAAAATCAAAGTAACCTCAACCAGTATGTTTAGGGAGTTTATTGCTGGCTAATAAATAAAGGAGGTAGATAATGTTGCATTATTGTGCTGGGGAATAGATAAAAATGGTCAGTGTATTAGAATGCTATAGAGGAAATTAATCTTCAGCAAGAAGGCATTGACAAGCTTAGACAACATCATGAAGGATTAGGATACTTTTATGACAAGAAAGATCTGAATACTTTAAGAAATGGTACTTGTAATAATAATCAGTAGATGGGGGGTGTCATAAAGAAAGAGAGGGAAAATAACTTACATGTCTTTGAACTATGGATCTCAAGATAGTTATCAAGAGTACCATGATTTGCCAGAAACAACAATCAATCCTGGAGTAAATAAAAGCTGATTAATCCCTTGAGATGATGATTAAGGAGCAGTTACTGACAGACTTTGGTCATGTGCTATGAGCAGATGATAAACTAGAGAAAATGACTCTACTTGGCAATGTTGAAAGAAGCAGAAGATGATGATAGTGGATAAAGTGGATGGACAGTATAAAATAAATTATAGCAATGCCCTTGGAAGATTATTGTTGGAGACAAGTTGATGTGGTAAACATTTGTCTACACAGTCAACAGAAGTTAAGCCTGACCTGAGGATACTGAACTAATTAATTAATGGTGTATTTGGCTGAATAATCATTTCTAAAATATTGCTTTGAGCATAAGAACACACGGATCAGTACAGATTTTTTTTATAGTATTTGTAGTTTCAGGACTAAACCAAAGCTGAAACTCCCATTTCTTCAAGATCTTGATAACAAATGAGACCAGATATGTCAAACTCGTGACATCACGTGATGTTGTGTGATGTATCAGACCTTTTTCACCATTGCTGGCAATGGAGTGGACATGGTTTCTTCATGATGCATCAGGCCCGTGGGCCAGCAGTTTGACATCCCTGCATTAGACTGTGTAGATTGGGACTGAGACTTTTAGTCCTAACTGGGGTTGCTTGTCCTCCTTCAGGAATGGTACACAATGTGAGAGGATTCTTGACTCAAAGGTCCTGCTTGAGTAGCAGGTGGCAGGAATGGCCAGGAAAGCCTTAGCACAAATTCCTCTGGTGCACTAATTGTACCCATTCCTTAACTAAGAAACCATTAGACATTAGAAACTGGTGGCCTTGTGTTTGGACTATTGCAATGAGTTCTACATGGGGTTGACCTTAGAGACTACAAGCTGCAACTAGTCCTTAATAGAGTGCCATGGGGGACCTAGGGACATGTCATAGTTTGCCTGCATAACATTGCGCCTTTGTAACTTGTATTGGTGCCAGTTATCTACTAGCTGAAGTTTGCATATAAAACTTTTCAGGGCTGAGTTATTTGAGGAAACATCTGAATTCCATGGTTTCTATCCAACATATGGATAGAATGTCAGTATGTTTCAGATCCTATCAATTACACAGGATATGGGCCTTCTCTCTCACAGATTCTGCAACCAAACAGTGTTCCCAAGAAACCTGTGTGGCCCAAACCTGATCCTATTTGAACAAGCAATTAAAAACTTGGCTTTGTCCCTTGATCTTGGACTAGTGGTTAATAATAAATAATAATAATAATAAACCTTTATTGTCAAAGTACAACATGTGTACATTGAGATTAGCTGAGCCTCCCCCTGTGCTCTCTCCCCCCAACACACAGTGACAACAAACCCTCCATCCCACCACACTATGTGAACCAACTACACCACACACCGGCCTCCCAAGTCAACTCTGCATAAGATTACATCCCATTCAAAAGCCTAACAGCCCATGGATAAAAGCTGTTCTTCAGCCTGTTGGTACGGCTGGCTATATTCCTATATCTCCTACCGGATGGTAGGAGAGTAAAGAGATACCGTCCAGGGTGTGAGTCATCCCTGAGAATCTTCCTCACTCTTCCAAGGCAATGAGCCCTGGCGATGTCATCCAGTGGTGTCAGGGGACAGCCCACAATGTCTTGTGCTGTGCTCACTACCCTCTGTAATACTTTCCTGTCCATGGCTGTCAGACCAGCATATCAAACCACAATACCATACGAGAGGACGCTCTGTATAGTAGACCGGTAAAAGAGGGTCATTAGCCGTTGTTCTACCCTGTTCTTCCGCAAGACCCTAAGAAAGTGAAGCCTCTGTTGGGCCTTTCTAGCCACCTGGGTTGTGTTAACTTTCCAGGTCAGATCTTCACAGAGGTAGACTCCCAGAAATTTAAAGGAGGAAACTCTCTCCACACAGTCCTCCCCGATGTAAAGTGGGGCACGTTCCTCCTTTTTTCTCCGGAAGTCTAACACCATCTCTTTCGTCTTGCCAATGTTTAGGTGCAAGTTGTTGTTACTACACCATATGGATAGTTTTTGTACCTCCACCCTATATGCTGTCTCATCCCCACCTGTAATAAGACCCACCACAGTTGTATCATCTGCGAACTTGATTATCGCAGTGGATGGGTCAGATGATGCACAATCATAAGTGTATAAAGAGTACAGGTAGGGGCTAAGCACACAGCCCTGTGGCGTGCCGGTGCAAAGCTTCAAGGGGGTGGACAAAGCAGACCCGACCCTCACTGTACCCGATCCCTAAGAAAGTCTTGAATCCAATCGCAGATAGCGGGGGAGAATTTCAAGTCAGTCAGCTTCTCGATGAGAATGCTCGGCAAAATGGTGTTAAAAGCCGAGCTGTAGTCAACAAAAACCATCCTGACGTAGCTTCCAGGTTTCTCGAGATGACTTGCTACAGAGTGTAAAGCAGTAGCTATGGCATCGTCTGTCGACCTATTTCCCCTGTAGGCAAATTGATGTTTATCAAAGTCCAGTGGGAGGCATGTCCTAAGATGTTGGAGAACCAATCTTTCGAAGCATTTCATGACTACAGACGTTAATGCAATAGGTCTGTAGTCATTCAGGCACTCAACTGCAGTTTTCTTGGGGACTGGGACAATGGTAGCTGCCTTCAAGCATGATGGTACACATGCCGTTTGCAAGGAGATGTTAAAAATCCTTGTCAGGACCCCTGCTAATTGATCGGCACAATTCCTGACCACTATCCCCAGCACCCCATCTGGGCCTGCGGCTTTGCTGGGATTCACAGCCTTTAATACAGCTCTCACTTGGTGTTCACACAGGGTGAGTGGCTGAGAGTCAGAAGGCCGGCCAGCAGAGGCTACGGGGTCTGGTCTTTTAACCTTGTAGCGGGCGAAGAAGATATTCAGCTCCTCAGCCAACAAGGCATCGGTGTTTGCCATGCTCCTCGTGCTGCCCTTATAGTTGGTTAAGTGCTGCAGTCCCTGCCATACTTGCCTCGGATCGTTGTTCGCTAAATGGTTCTCCACCTTTTGTTTGTATTGTTGTTTTGCCATCCTAATGCCTCTTCTGAGATTTGCCCTGGCCTCTCTGTATCTGTCCCTGTCCCCCACCTTAAAGGCAGAATCCCGGGCTCTCAGTTAAAGGATCCTCTGTAGATTTTTGCTGTGATGGTGTTATTTTTCTGAATATTTGTTTTGTATGGATTATCCTGAGGAAGGCTTGAGCTGGTAACTCATTTTTATTCAGCAGAACTGGTGGCAGTTGATGCACCTAGCCAACCAATTTTGAAAAAGTTAAGCATGGTAAAACTTGCTTAATAGGAAAATAGGAGCTACTATGAAATTACAGATGGTAGACCTGATTGGGAAACTTAGTGGACGGAGATACTGGCAAACCACTTTAATGCAATTGCCAAGAGAACCATAGGAGCATGTCCATCAATTCATCAGGAGCTGAGCATGATTTAGGAGACCCTCTAACTTAACATATGGTTAGATCTTACGCTTCTTCCTCAGAGTGGCAGAATGCCTTCCTGTTACTGATTTTTGACAACTGCCTTTCAGTGCATCTTCAGCATAGAGAAAAAATATTGGGGTCTGCATGTTTACATCACACTCTAGATAGCTGCTTTTTAATAAAGGGGTCTCTGTGCAGGAATATGCAGGAAGGAAATAAAGAAGAGTTGTTTAAATTGTTTATTTTTAGATAAGTGATTTCTCATGCACACTAGATGAAATTCTTCAGTTAAGCTTATTTCTATAGTATAAAAGACAAATCCCATGATATTTTGTTGCCTAGCTAATAGAGCAGCTTTATTTATAGTACATGCAGCCCTCTAATTTTAATTATAGAATTAACTAGTAACAATAACTAGTGACTAACTTGTTTGGGAATTAAATTATGATGTACCAAATGGAATACTTGATTTAGATCAAATATTTTGATTACTGTTCTTTTGTATGTGTGATTACCAACAATGATTTAAATTACCTCATTAGGAGTCTGTCAGCAGACTGTGAATTTCATTTCTAACTCCTTTGTCAATTGTGATGGCTTCTCAAAAGCACCATGATACAGGGCATTTATATTGCACAAAATGTTATTTCTATGTCTTCAGCTACTGTTTTGCATCTTCTGCAGAAAAATGAATAGACTCTTAAACATCATTTCTGATCATTTTCTGGTAAGTGGACTGTTTTTAAAAGACTCCTTTTGTTACTCTCAGACATTTGTGATAGTTGCTAGTCTGATTTGTGCTTGGTCAGAAAACCAAACAATTCCTTTCAGAAAGATTGTATTACAAAAGCATATCACAAAATAAAGATGTATTTATAATAAAAAGATTTTTTTTATTTCTTACTCCCAGAAGCTGTTCTTATGTTTACTTTTTATTTTCCTTTATTTTCAACTATAATTTAATTCTACTTTATTTATAGTTACGCAATCCATAATTTCATGGTTCTAGAGTCTGGGATTCTTGTTATGTATTCTTTTTTAACTCCACTTTTTTTCTTTTTTTATTGAAAAGTTTTACAGTACATTTTATTTTTAACAAAACAAAACAAAACCCCTCCCAACCCCCTCCCCTCTTCCCAACCCTCCCCAACACCTCTCTCCCTCCCCCTCCCCCCTCCCCGATTTCCCAGAGCTAAATACAAGGTATAACAGTAAAAACAATCATAATCTACCATATGCAAACAACAATAACTATTAAATCTATCACACTTTAACTCTTATAAAATAACTACAAGCAATATAAATATCACATCAATACTTATTCAAATGCTAGGTGAAACTTTTTAGTCCCATATTTATTCTGAATGTAGTCAATCCATTTTTTCCACTCCACAATATATCTCTGTTGCGAATGATCTTTCAAGTACGCTGACATCTTTGCCATTTCCGCCAGATTGGAGACTTTTAAAGTCCATTCGTCTATAGTCGGCAGTTCTTCCTTCTTCCAATATTGCCCTACTAAAAGTCTTGCTTAACATATGGTCTTTAAAAAAAAAAGTCTTTTTTAAAAAAAGCATCTTCAGAGTCTACTGAAGCCCTTGGACTTCTTTCATTCTTCCCTCATCCACCTGTCACAGAGTCACTAATATGGCCTCACTTGACTGGTCTTGAGTAGAGGATAGCATTGCTATCCCCTTTTCACTGCTTCTTAAAGACTATAGTTGCTGTTACGTCTTCCTGACAATTAGTGGCATTGGCTAGTACTCAGGACTAGCTTCTACCAAATTCTTCATATTGCTAGCACCTAGATTCTAGAATTATCAACTTCCTGGACCTTCCTGCTCTGCTGTTATCAACTGTTGTGTAACAAGATTTCTGTAATGACTTTTTGCGGCTTTTGGTGCTGTTGCACATGTCATTTTGGCAGAGATTTTGTATACTCACTCAGCTGTTCCAACTGGACTTCCTCTGATTTATCAGTGTTGCTGGCTCCACATATTAAAATCCAGAGGTTCTGCTATTCTTCTCACCTGAGTTCTGGTGTCTTCAGCTCTCTTTTGGTGCTTTGTGCTTTCTCCTCATCTTCTTAGCCTTTCATTCTTCTTCACTTATTTTTTTGCACTGTTTCTTTTTTATACCACATCTTCAGCTTAAAGGGCTTCTCCCTTTCACAATGGTGTATGTGTCGAGTGGTGATTCTAAGATTGTCTTGGAATCAAGGAAATGCAAAAAACAATAACAACCCACTGAGCTTAAAAAAGAAAAATCCCATAACAATAGCTTCAGTATCAAACAAGCCTTTCAACTGAAGCATTATTTAACTGCCTAACAGAAATTAAACCTGGAACAGAAGTACAGTTACAGTACTTCATTGCAATATGTCATGAAAGGATGTCATGAGAGGATGTCATTGGACCTGCATTAATAATTGTCTCCAGTTAACGTAAGTGAAGAGGAGAAATAGCATCTGACTTTTCATCTTGTATTACCAAGCTAAGAAATGTTTACTGAAACATTTTATAAAGAAAATGTTCCCCTGATAAAATGTAAAAAGAAGTAGTTGTGATGGGAGTCTCCCGATACTCCCATGTAACACCTCTTCTCCGCGAGCTGCATTGGCTTCTAGTTGCCCTCTGGGTGAGATTCAAGGTGCTGGTGATGACCTATAAAGCCCTAAATGGCATGGGCCCAGATTATCTGAGGGAGCACCTGCTGCCAGCGTCAATTTCCCATCATCCTGTGCGCTCCC
Source organism: Vipera ursinii (assembly GCF_947247035.1). Classification (NCBI taxonomy): domain Eukaryota; kingdom Metazoa; phylum Chordata; class Lepidosauria; order Squamata; family Viperidae; genus Vipera; species Vipera ursinii. Next base: position 299,666,112 of record NC_139512.1, read on the forward strand.
ACAGGGAGGGCCTCCTCAGGGTACCGCCGGTCAAGGATTGCCAACGGGTGATCCCCAGGGGGAGGGCATTCTCTGTGGGCGTGCCTGCCCTATGGAATCAACTGCCAACGGAACTCTGGACTGCCCCCTATCTTCGTTCATTTCGCCGGGACCTAAAAACCTGGCTCTTTGAGCTATCTGGTCTGGACTGAGGGGTTTAATGTTTTTAAATTGTGATTTTATTTTTTGCGGCTAGACTTAATTTAATTTAATTTTAATTTTATATTGTATTGTTTTTAAATTTTGCCTTGTAAACCACCCTGAGTCCTTTGGGAGTAGGGTGGAATATAAACTGAATTAATAAATAAATAATAAATAAAAGCCCTCAGGCGAACCTATTGGACATAATCTACTGAAACAAGCACCAAGTATCTGAATATTGATTTAGTTCGATCAATTAAATCATAAATTGAAAATCATAAATTAAAAATTCAAGAACATTAGATTTCCAGCTCATGGGCAAGCAAGGTAACTATCGGAGGAGAAGCAGTATAATGCTCTTTCCAGATGAATGTAGATGGTGCCATCTAGAAACAATTTCTAGATTTAAAAAAAGGAGAGAAAACTCATGTAGTTGCAGGAAGAGAAAGTGCACAAGTTCCATCTGCTTCATGTTTGATTAGAGCTGGCTATCCAAATATGCAATGATGCAAGAATGATGAATGACTACAGAATTATATAGAGCAATAAAAAGCCGACTATCATCTGCTTCTACCTACAATATTTTTTTTTCTTCCTCAATAAAGGTTATTAAATGATGAGCCATAATAAATAGATGGTCCAAGTCATTTCCCTCTGAATCCAGTCTTAGGTAACACTACTTAAGAGTCATACTCTTAACTGGTAGGAAAATGTGAGCAAATCATACCTGAACTAGCCTTAGTGATTTTTTTTTAAAAAAGAATGTCTCTATTTTTACCAAGAATATCTGGGGGAAAAACTTGGGTATTCAAGTAAAAAAAATCACTTTGGCTCTTAACTGGACATGCAGGTACTTACTGATACATTGAAAAGTGAAGTATCAGTTGTATGAACCTAGGATTCAGGATTGTCAAGGAATGGTTTCTTTTCAACCTTACAACTAAAGTGACAGCTGTGGTCCTGACTGGACTGTGCTGTCGAAATACTTGACATTTTGTTGCCCAAGGCAGTATTGTTCCCCTAGGTCATCCAGTACAGTATTTAAGGTTGTTTTGCCACCTAAAGAAGAAACCCTCACCAGTGTCTCTTTCTGGCAGTAGAACAATAACAGTAATAAGTTCAACAATGACTACTCACATTCTGCCCTTTGTGCTTTAACATGCAAAAACAGCTGCTTAGAGCAGACATCTCATCCTATGAAATGACAAATTCAGTTGCTCTGGGGATGGGATAAAGCACAAAAGGTTTCATAAAAACCAATTCACAGTCCAAGACTGGAGAGGAAACAGTGCCCATTGAATGGATGCAGCAGGGACATACTAACTCTAGTTGTATCCTTAACAGACTGGATCCCTGCATCTTCTCAGAGAAATGAATGGGTTTCAGATCCAAGCCCAGCTTCACACACACCCCAACCCCACACGTTCAAATGTTATAGATGCAGTACTTGATGCTAATTCTTGGAATCTTACCTTAGTAGCCATGTTTAATTTATAGGAGAGGTGAAAGTCAGGCCCAAAAATAAAAATCAGTCCAATAGTCGATTTATTAAATAAATCAGTGGCCCCTAACCTTTTGGGCACCAGGAGAGAGGAGACCAGTTCCATGGAGAAAGGTTTTTCCATGGACCATAGGGGCTGCCTGCATCCCACAGTTGGGGCTTCTCTGGTTTGCACAGACCAATTTCTGGCATGCCGCATACCGGTGCCAGTCCACAGACCGGGGGTTGGGGACCCCTGATATAAATTACCTGAAATAGTTAAATTGGTTAACATTTTTGGACTCATTGGATTTCCTAATCTTTGTACACTCCTAAGTACAGTAACATTTTCTTTAAAACAAAACAAAGCTGTAATAAAACATATTGTGATTGGCCTATGGAGTCCGACTTTGGCTACATGTTACAAAAACCTCAGCATTCTAACCATGGAATGTTCGTGGAATATTACAACATTCCATTTTTATTTCTTAGAACATGCCAGTCTAGCTCTTCTGAGAATAGTGCAACCCTTTCTGGGAAATTCATTTGTTCCCAGAAGAGCTAAACCAGAGCATTCTGGCAGAAAAGTGGAATATTCTGTGATAAAAAAAACATGCACACCAATAATGTATGGTGCTGTAGCCATGCCTTTTGGTTCAAATGCCAGTAGAATTAACTGTGGAATAATAATTCATTTGTTATCTACTTATATATTAATACCTGTATGATTAATTATTTAACAGCTTATAATTACAGGTGAATTTATCCTTAAAACTCAAGCTGCTTATCCTGTAGGGACAGTATTCTAATCCTATATAATAGAGAGGATGTAGAAAATAGCTGCTCTTTGAAAATTTTGTTTATTACTATGTTTGTGATTATTAGTTGAATGGATTGAATAACTTTTAAAATTAAAAAAAAAAAAGTAATGTTTTATAGCTAACATTTCCACATTTTATGTGGACTATACTTCCAATGGCATTTTAATTCAGACTTTTCTAACTGACATTAAAAAGAAACAACCTTTAATGTGCATGGATGTCACAGCTATTATTCAATACATGCTTATCAGAAATTGGCAGTCACAGACTGTGCACAATTCCAAAAGGAACAGTAAATAGGAGAAAGTGCTCCATTTCCTAGCAACTAAATGTTGCCATTTGAGTGCTGGGATAATATAACATCCCCAGAGCATAACATCAGTTTTGAATGAGGGCATATGGATCCTATGCACACAGAAGTAGTAACAGCTGTCCATTATTGTTCAAACCAGTCATCCTGAAAAAGCATCAATCTCTGAGAAGTGACCTACATTCAGAAACATTGCTAATCCAACCTGCTATACTATGGTCAAATGTACCAAAAGCTTTGAACATTTGAATATTCCCCTTAATCAGATTGCTCTTTCCTTAGAAAATTAAGGACACATGGTAATATCTGCATTTCATGCACAAGGTGTTATTGATATACTGGAAAATTGTGTGTGTGTGTGTGTGTGTGTGTGTGTGTGTGTGCCTTCTTTGCCATCTTTTGTGGGTGCTCCATCACTGGAGGATTTTAAGAAGAAATTAGATAACCACTTGTCTGAAATGGTATCAGATGTCCTACTTGAGCAGGGGGCTGAACTAGAAGATCTCCAAGGTCACTTCTCTCCTCTGCTCTGCTCTGCTCTGCTCTGCTCTGCTCTGCTCTGCTCTGCTCTCCTCTCCTCTCCTCTCCTCTCCTCTCCCTGTTAAGAACGTAAAGGTAAATGTTCCCCCGCACATGCGTGCTAGTAGTTTCCAACTCTAGGGGCCGGTGCTCATCTCCGTTTCAAAGCCGAAGAGCCAGCGCTTGTCTGAGGATGTCTCCATGGTCATGTGGCCGGCATGACTAGATGCCAAAGGCGCATGGAGCACTGTTACTTAGTGTGTCATTAATTTGTCTCTTTGGTAAAAAGCCATTTTGATCTGAATGTATAAATTTGACTAAGTATTTTTTCAGTCTCTCAGTCATTATTGAAGTAAAATTTTTATAATTGAGCTGTTAAATTGGTCTGTAGTTCTTAATCTGAGTCAAATTGGAACCTTCTTTTGGTGTTAGAGTAATATTTGCTTCCATCCATGTAATAAGAGTCCATTGCAAACGTCTTTCAGTGGTTCACTTAATATCTCTTGGAGGTTCTTATTGCCCAACAATAAAAGAAGACAACTATATAAGGCTATTGAAACAAATAAAATTAGACTTGGAAAAGTGGAAGAATTTGCAACTGTCAACACTAGGAAGAATTGCTACAGTTAAAATGAATATATTGCTGAAGATTTTGTTTTTATTTCAAGCAATTCCAATAAAACTTGAGAAAAAAATTCTTCCAAGAGTTGAATTCATTAATTTTGAAGTTTGTTTGGCAAGGAAAGAAAGCTAGAATAAAGATGAAAATGTTGCAAGATGCTAAGGAAAATGGAGGTCTTGGGCTACCTGAGTGGGCTTTGTACTATCAAGCATCTGTATTAACATGGGTGAAAGAGTGGATAACTCTCAGGAATAAAAGGTTGTTTTATTTGGAGGGAGATGATTTACAATTGGGGTGGCTTTTTGTGGTACGGAAAAATAAAATTCATAAGTATTTCCAAAATCACTATATTAGAAATGCTTTGATAACAGTATGGGGAAAAAATCAAAACTAAAATATATGTAAAAATTCCAAGGGGGCTATCAATAATGGAAGCTTTCTCACATCCAAACTTGGTAGACTTTGAAAAAATTTGGACATATAGAGATATTCTAAATAGTGATGGGACATTAAAATCGAGACAAGAACTGGAAAATCAGGGTATCAACCTGTCCTGGTGGGCACAACTACAAATGCAAAATAGATATGAAAAAGATGTGAAGCCGTAAGATATTATTAACGTCTGATGAAAAACTAATTAAGAAACCCTAATTTTTTTGTTAATTTTGGAGATGGAAAGTGAACAAACTAAAGAAACAATGAAAGGTGGGCGAAAAACTTTGGTTATAATATAGAACTAGAAAAATGGCAAAAATTATGGGAGAGAAATTATAAATTGAAAATGTCAACTGCGTCTAAAGAAAATTTATATAAAATGTTTTATAGATGGCACTTGCCACCAGCAAGATTAGCAAAAATGTTTAAAAATATGTCAGATAGATGTTGGAAATGTAGACATAATTCAGGCACGTATTATCATATCTGGTGGACATGTGGTAAAGCAAAGGCTTATTGGGGAAAAAAATCATGCTTGGGTAGAAAAAATGTTGGGAGAACATGTAGAATTTAATCCTAAACTTTTTCTATTAGGTATAGTACCAGAAAAGATTAATAAACAAAGTTTATATTTGGTTCTACACATTACAACAGCAGCAAGAATAACCTTGGCGCAATACTGGAAAAATGAAGGAATACCACCAGAGGAAGAAGTAATTTAAAAAAATATTGGAATGCACAGAGATGGACAAATTAACTATGAGATTGAAAGATAAAAAAGAAACAGAATATTACCAAACCTGGGTGTCATTTTACAAATGGCTAGAGGAATGAACCAAAGATTAGGACTTGACTATGTATTAGCACTTTTGAACCCAGACTACACGCTGGTTGAAAAACTAACATATATATGTAAGGGGAAAAAAAAACTAATAAAATCTCTTTTTAAAAAAAAAGAACTTAGTGTGTCAACAATTGTTATTCTTACTCTGAAATTGTTATTATTACTATATTGGGGGAGGATATTTTCTGCATCAGTTCAGCATAATATAGATTCATTGGTGGGCAATCTAAGACTGCTGGGCTGCATTTTTCTCCACACAGTCTTTCTCTGCCTTAGAGGTAATGGAGGAAGAATATTTATATATTATAATATACAATATATATTTAAAACATCTACCGTATTTTCCGGCGTATAAGATGACTGGGTGTATAAGATGACCCCCCAACCTTTGAGATGATTTTCAAGATTTTTCGTCTTATACGCCGGAAAATCAGCAAGCCCGGGAAGGCACGCCCTCCCCTCTCACTGTGGAGGAAACAGGGCAGGCTGGCGTCTGGCGGGAGCCGGCAGGGCAGTCCTGCGCACATGTGCGCTCCCCAGCTCCTAAGGAGTCCTCAGGGAGCCATGGCAGGTGCCTCACACTCTTCCCTCTTGAAGCAGCATCAGCGGAGCCGTCCAGCATTGGGCGGGAGCCGGCAGGGCAGTCCTGTGCATGCGTGCACTCCCCGGCTGCTAAGGAGTCACGTTGGAGGGGGGACTAGACTAAGGAGGCTTGAAGTAGCTTTGCAAGAATGGGGGCACTCGATTGATTTATGTACTATTTTCCGGCGTATAAGACGACTGGGCGTATAAGACGACCCCCCAACTTTTGAGATGATTTTCATGGGTTAAAAAGTCGTCTTATAAGCCGGAAAATACAGTAATTGAAACTTAGCAGGGTTGATGTTTTCTGAAGAGTCTTTCCTCTCTGTTATTTTCCTTTCAATCTGTCAAAATATGCACCATCCTAGCCTGAGAATTAATCTTTTAATATTATTATTATTATTAAATCTAGAAATGGCTGGAATTAAATTAGCTTGCCCACGGATTTTTAATCATAAACTTGAAGTGGTGAAATTTAAATGGGAAAGGACAAGCTATTGTTATAATTAGAAAACTGGACTGATGTTACTACTCTTCTCCTAGACTAAGTTATGAACAGAAGTTAAAATAATATACAATTGAAGCCAATAAAAGGATGTTAGAAATCTGAAGAAACTTGGGTGGGCAGTGTTGTAGAACAGTGGTCCCCAAGCCCTGGTCCACGGATTGGTACCAGGCTGCGGCCTGTTGGGAACCAGGCCATACAAGCAATGGGCAACATTGTGAAGCTTCAGTTGCATATGCATGGGATTAGGTTGCACACACAAAACCATTTCCTCTCCCCCACCCTCGCTGCCCCTGCCACCACTGCCGGTACATGGAACCAGAAAGGTTGGGGACTGCTGTTGTAGAGAATATAAATTCAAGGGACCAAGAGACAAAAAACTGAGCTAAAGCAAACAACAACAACAACAACAACATGAAGCTAAATTTCTAAAATTGCCTTGTTGCTACTAGCATCGTCTGTATTGTTAGCATGGAAAAGAAATTCAATTATTACAACATTGGATATAGTAGTTCAAATACTTTTCTTTGTTTATTTCTAGAAAATTCATTGCATGAAACATTTAGAGTAATTTGCCTGAGTTAGCTTCAGGTCTAACAGAGTTGTATTTACTTTTTAAAAATGCATGAAGAGGTGGAGTGGTCTCTTCCAACTTAAGAAAAAAAACATACTAAAAGTTAGGTACATTATGAACAAAGTGGGTTTTTTCAGTACTTCAGTACTTCTAGAACTGACCATTTAAAATTGTTTCAGTTACTTACTTTCTTACTCATTTACTTACTTACTTAGAAATTGACTTCTGTCTAGTGCTCCTGATTGCTCCTTTCTTGGGACAAACAGTTTTTGTGTTTTATGTCCCCAGGACTGATTGTTATCAGAAAGTTTTGGAAATTCAGCCTGCTCTAATGAGACAGATTCTTCATAACAATTGAGACAGCATTTAGTATTCCTACAAAGCCTGTTTTCAATCATTCAAGGATCCAGCTATCCTGAAATCCATGCTGTAGTGAAAGAACTGTATAACATTATCTTTCGCTTGGATTGTTTGAGGTTCTGTGTGTCCTCACAAAAAGTATAGCATAGATATTGTCTTAAATAGCAATTTTTTATGTTGCTATAAAACAAAAATAATCAGATTGTTAACCATTTTTTCTTCACCAACTGTTAAATATTGGGATTAAATATAACAATGCTTATTCACCACCTTCACCATCAGTATTATGGGAAATTAGGTTTGAAATAGTTAGTATGTTGATATAAACTTCTTCTATTTATATAGGCTCTGATTAAAAACCACTACAAACAGTATATGTTTTTAACATGGCGAGAGTAGGCCAGTAGGCATGTTCTTCCACTTACCTTGCAATTATGAAGAAAAAAGAGTTGAAATGTCACCACTAACACCTGTCAGAAATGTTTTTATGTGACATACAAAAAACCTACAGTGACAGCTGTGACTTACTCAAGCATTCTGCAAACAGCTAAACTCGACACCCACTATTTGGCAGCCCATTACCTCTGTTTCTGACATCTTGTCTCTGATGTCAGCATTGCTTTGAGGCTCTTTTTCTGGCACTCATCAAGAACATTTAAAGAGGGAATGCTTTGTATCTGCATGCAACTGTGCTAAAAAAGTATATCGCATTGTGTGGAAGCCTCCACATATAATATGTACAATGTGCCTGATGCATGAAGGACTAATCCTTTCAGGCTGCATGCTAAGTACACAAATACCTCCAGGAACTCCTGTCTGATGAGAATTAAGTAAAGCTAGTTGGTCCTTAGGCTCTGGATTCAGTTTATTTCTTTGCAGAATGTTTCAATAAGGGCCATAAATGATAATCTGCTTTAGACAGATAGCTCGCTCCATATTTCAGCGTAAAATGAATTTCAGCAGGGATTCAGTGAGAAATTTGCAGCTTATCCAAAGGGTTAGGCTAAGGTACATTGATTTTCATTGTATTTTTATTTATTTATTTATTTATTTGAATGTATTAGCTATCTAGCTCCAATAGACTCTGGGCAGTATACAAAACTGGAAAATCCATAAAAGTACAATAAAAGTCAAATCAAATGGCCAATCCAGTTGAAATAATCTTATAGAGAACAAAAATGAAACAAAACAGGGTCCCCTACACAAACAATAATAATCAGCCCAAGGTGAAGTGGTATATAAGTCTAAGTGGTATTGCTATTGCTATTTTCACGTATCTAATTAATCATTGAAACCTGTTACTGAAATTCAGTCTGCTTTCTTAATTCAGAATGTAAAGATAAGGTTAATAAAAGCTGTGTTTATTCCATTTATTTAAAAAAATTGTATGGCTGTCTATCTTAAATAACTCTGAACAATTCTCTCCAAAGACCTTAGAGGACACAAGTATTCTTACCTTCCTCACAATATTTTTACGAAATGTTATCCTTAAAATAATTATATAGACTGTATAAAGATTCTCTACTCCACATCAAAGCATTGTTTTATCCTCCCACACATCATAAACCATTCTTGGTTGCCCCCTCCCCCAAAAATGTTATTTTTAAAGAAGAGTATAGATTCCTGTTGCCAAAATCTTGTCTAGCATAACTGTTAACAATCAACATTTCAACATGCAAAATGATGGCAACATATTCTCAAAATATAAATCAATTCATAATAAATATTAATTTAATGATGTTAAAGCAGTTCCCAAATCTTATCACTTAAAATAAATATTAAAATGTTCAGAAGCAAATTGTTCAGTTAATTCAAGAAGCACGTAGCATGTATCAGTTAACAGTTGATGGAAAAACAGAAACTTAACATAAATTCACTTAATACATGAAACATGGCTGACCCATTAAGGTAAACAGAATATGGCAGAAATTTAATCTGAAGAGCATATGGCAGATATTAAACATTTTCTTTAAGACACCTGCTGCCTTGCTTTTGCCTGCACCATATCAATTTTGGTGAAGTTCATACTGGCATATTTTCAACATTTCCCATGCTAATTCAGCAAGTTCAGCAAGTCTGCAAAAAGCAGACATAATAAATACTGGATTATTTTATTATTGATAATTAAAGAAAAAGTTCCACAACTTGTTCAAAACACGTCTTCCCCAAGCAACTTGGCTTTCAGTCCCAAGAAAAGTCTTCATCATGGTTCCATCCAAGCCGGGGAGAAACAACATGGTGACTGCTATAGGAAGAAGGTTGAAGTTTATTGGAGAGGAGAACCAAACAGGAAGATGGCTGGCAGAAAAGAAGGACTGACCACATGTAGGGAATAGGTTTTTGTACCCTCTGGGTCCTTTTGCTTGGAGTTGCTTCCTGTTCCTGTTTGAGGCTATTTCCTGTGTCACATATTCTGACCTGAGTGTGCCTCTCTGGTATTCTTGATGGTTGTGGGTCAATCCTAGTATGTCCAAAGGTCATATCCTGCTTTCCTGGAGCTGGAGTATGTAGATGTTAGGGCTTTGTCTTCCTAAGCTTATATCTCCAACCTTCTTGATGGCTTACATTTGCATGTCTATAGAACTGGTTTTCTTCTTGGGGGGAGGAGACTTGAGGCTATTAAGAAAACTGGGCATGCTTTCCTGGTTCTACAATATCTTTTTAGGGAATATATTTTCCTGCTCTTTTAATATTTTCCTGTCTGAGGAGCTGACTTCCCTCAAATGGTTAATACTGACATCTCAGTGTAGGTAACGATGAGATTAAAAGCATATTTCTATATTATTTGCAGGGATCTGTTGTTGTTTTTTTAATGAAACTACAGTATTAAACATTGCAAGGGTTTAACACAGAGACTACAGAGGAGGTGAAAATGGTGCTGCTGAAAAAATGCTATTTTGCAACAAAATATCAGTAGCATATATGTACAGGCTCTATCCTGGCCAAGAATTATTCACTCCTGGCTATGATGGTTTATATTGCTTAGCATGAAATAATTTCCATTTCTGTTGGGGGAAGATAGTTCTGATGTCAACTCTCCCAGGTAAACAAGGCAGGAAATCAACCAAATGAGCTAATCCTACATTATATAAGGCTCCATTAAGAGAATCTTGCAAGTCTGGAGGTTCAAACTTCCCATGGCTACTTTTAACTGCCTGATCAAAAATTCCTAAAAAAAAATTCCTAATTTTTTTTTCTCTGGCCATTAATTCACTGGGGGGTTCCCACCTCTCATGTCAATTTTTTTTCCTAGGCAGCATGTCTTTCATTCTTTCCCAAAAGTAATCTACACATTCCTTTACATCTGGTAAAGTGAAGCAGTTCTTCTCGTCAGTTTGAACCAAGTGGTAGCAGTTTGACTGATGGTACAAATCTCATTTGGACTGATTGAGACAAGATCCAGTGAGCAAGTAACTCCCTTCCTATTGTTTACAAACATAATAACTCTGCAACATTAATTTAACAAGGAACACTTCTGAGCAAAGAGCTTCTCTCTGTGTTGGGTTGTTATGAATGAGTATAGTGTAAAACTATATTAAGCCAATTAAGCATCTGTTGTTCCCCAATTTACAGTGTATTGTCATTCTCCACATTTGTTGCTTGTTTCCACACTGTAGTCCTGGGATGTTCATTTTAATGTTCTCTTTTTTTTCTTTCTGTATCTTTAGAAATAAACATTCAGTTCTCTGGAGCAAGAAAGCTACTTATCTTCAACCCCACCATAGCTTCCCAAAAGTCTAACTTGCCCTGTGATTATCTTCAGAGTCAGGTCTTTAAATACTGAAATATGAAGGTAATGCATAGGTTACTTAGCATAAAGAGAACAAAAGACTGAACCATTTACCAGCAAAGAGATAAGCCGCTGCTGAAATTATTCTTCTGAATATTCTTTAACAAAGGAAAATTGGGATAGAGACTCATGCTCTAGCCTAGGATTGACATGTGGCTTCCAGAGTCTTCCTATAGCACTGAAATGAACCAGGAGGAATTTTTCCCATTGTTATTGTAGAATATTAAAGGTAAAGGTAAAGGTTCCCCTGCACATGTGTGCTAGTCGTTTCCGACTCTAGGGGCCGGTGCTCATCTCCGTTTCAAAGCCGAAGAGCCAGCACTTGTCCGAGGACATCTCCGTGGTCATGTGGCCGGCATGACTAGACGCCAAAGGCGCACGGAACGCTGTTACCTTCCCACCGTAGTGGTCCCTATTTTTCTACTTGCATTTTGACATGCTTTCGAACTGCTAGGTTGGCAGAAGCTGGGACGAGTAACAGGCGCTCACTCTGCTATGCGGCACTCGGGATTCGACCCGCCAAACTGCCGACCTTCTGATCGACAAGCTCAGCGTCCTAACCCACTGAGCCACCGCGTCCCTATTATTGTAGAATATTAGTAGTACGTAATAATCACAGTACATTTCTGCAACATTAGAAAGTTTTACTTCAATTTAAGTAAACATGAAAAAGAGTTAGTAACTTAAAATAACAAAACTATATCCCTCTAGCCAACATAATGAACAGAAGGCAGATGTACAAAAAAGTGGATGTGGAGGCTGTTTCAAAAAGAGAGAACAGAATTGTGTGAAGTTCTGCTAATAGTAACATTTTACCAAATACGTTGAGTGTAAGATAGAGCCAATTAGAGATTACTAACAATTGATAACAGAAGAGGCTAATGTCCAGTGCAGACCTCAAGAATCTTTCCTTTATTCAAGTACAGATCTCTTATGCAGGAAAAAGTGCCACTTAGGTAGTTTTATTAGTTAGCATTATTTAAAGGCATGTCACGTTAAACGCTGCCCAGTTATTGACTTTTCATAATCAAATGACTAATTTGAGAAGAAGTATTCTGCCTCTCAAAAGACTTCAAAGGCTAACAAGCAATAAATTATCACTAGAATGTTCATAATCTATAAAATTTATCCTGTATTGAATAGATTATGGCTTTGTGACAGTCAACTGCTGGTCTTTTGGTATTCAGGAGCCTGTGATTGCCTTCTTGCTGAATATCAGAAAATTGCTAATTGTAAACTCTGTTCTCACAACATTACACTTGGGCAGAATGAAACCCAGCAGTCAAGAGAAACAACACAGAATGTAATATTAATGATGAATGCACTGATACCAATAGATGACTCAGCTAGCAATCTTATGAAATTCTCCTTCCATCCTCGAAGAGATTTCAATAAAATGTAGTGAGGCACTCCAAACACAGAGAATTCACAGCCCCAGAACTTGATCCATTCTTTCGATTTTTCATCTATTAGCCTATGCTGCTGGAAACTGTGTTATGGAAAGAATTTGGAAGAATGCTTTATTTATTATTAATTAATTTACTACAGTAATTTGTATGCTGCCTACTCATCAAAATCTAAGTAGCCTGTAACATTAAAATAACATACACTATAACAAATATAAACTAAACTATCTCAGTTGCTGTGCTCACTAAGAATCTTTCTCTCCAAATTATCATTTTCCGAAAAGATAAGAGGATGGGATTCATCTAAGGTCAGGCAGCAAGTTGGAAGGAGGATACTATTGAGAATGTCATATTTGGCACCAATTCCCTGAGTGTAAGCAGCAGCTCACTACAAGAAACAAACCAACTAATCTGCAGCATGGCTGTAGTTATAACTGAATGCCTAGGATGCAAAATGAAAAAAATAAGAAAAAAAGTCACAGCGCACGATCAAAATGGAAGGTTGGAAAATAAGATCAGCATACTAAGGTCAGATGCAAGCGAGCTAGAACAGATGAATGAAAAGAAGCTGAAGAACAAGAAAATTAAAGAATACTGATCTAGAAACAAGGAAGATTAAAGAAGAACAGGATATAATAAAGCAGCAAATAAAGGTTATAGCCAAGAGGATCAGCAAATGTAAGCTCAAATCACACACTATAGGTGGAATCTCTAATTTCAGTTGAACCAGACATATTTCTACCAATCCATCAATGGAGAGACCACAGAAAACCAATCAACACCTGATAAAGAAGAAACGGTGCAGATGTAGAATACCCAAAGAACTACAACAAAAACACAGCTTGGTTAAAGGAGGTGGAGAAGAATAAAAAAAGAAGTTGAAATGAAAGGATTCATAATAACCACAGAAATTGTGGAAAAAAGGGCAAAAAAGATCAAGAATTGGTCAGCACCAGGTGAAGATAAACTGAATGAAACATCTGACTGGTGTAAACCCACTCATTGCCAAGCACTTTCACAACATACTGCAAGGAGGTGAAATTGAAGATTGTTTAACATCTGGCAAAAACTGATTCTGATTCTGAAAGATCAACAAAAGGGACAGCATCAAACAACTACAGGCCAATTACCTACTTCCCAACAACTTTCAAATTACTAACTGGTGTTGTAGCTGAAACAGTGCAACAGCATCTAGTTGCAAACAAGCTCTTTCCACTTGAGAAGAAAGGAAATCACCCCATCAACAGAAGCACAAAAGATCAGCTCCTAATTGACAAGCAATGTTGGAAAGCTGGGCTGAGTACAAGAACACATCCCTATCACATGACTGGATAATCAAATGCCTAGAAACAACATCAGAGGCTTTGTGCAAAAATAAATGGCTAAATAATAAATAAATGACATGGTTACTGGTGATAATATTAAGAGAAAAAACTTTCAGGGACACCCATTATCACCACTTCTGTTTGGCATTGCATTGATTCCATGGTCAACAATGCTGAACAAGCCATGGCTATCAAACATAAGAAAAAAAAATCTGCCAGGCTAATCCAAGTCCTCTACATGGATAATCAGATACTGAATGGAAAAACAAATCTGAAATAGAATCTGTACAGAATCAGTCAAGGACAGCAGACAGCTGAAGAAGAAGAAAAGAAAAGGAATTGGAAGAATGTCTGGAGGACAGTGAAGAAGTTATACTGAACCTAGTACACCATGAAAGTTAACTTAATGGCAAAGAAACCTGGCCTATAAGAAAGACCAGATGAAGAATATAAAAGAGATATAACAAGACTATGACATGATTGGGAGGAAGGAGGAGGAGGAGAAGACCAACAGGCAAAGCAGATAAAATTAAATCCTGTCAATTGTTAACAGCAAGAAAATTAAAAAAGAGAGACAGAGGGGCTAATTCTGGCTGCACAAGACCAAGTCTTACAAAAGAGTTAGAATTACTGCTGCAACAAGATTGCACAGACTGACTATAAACAAAACATGACAAAAAAAACAACAATCGCATATTGGAATATTTGCAAGAAATACCATTCACCTGCAAGCAAGAAATGGTGGGACCACAAAATAGACAACATTATAGAAAGTGAAGAAAATAAAGTGCAATGAGAATTTAGAATTCAAACAGACAAGCACATGTCACACGACACCCCCAACTTAATAACTGTTTATAAAAAAGAAAAATCCCCTTCATGGATTGTTGTGGTGAAGGGGCTTGCATAATTCAATGAAGCTATGAACTATGCCATGCAGGGCCACCCAAGATGGACAGGTCATAGCAGAGAGTTCTGACAAAACATGATCCACTGGAGAAGAAAATGGCAACCCACTCCAGTTCTTTGCCATGAAAACCCTATGGACAGTACCAAAAGGCAAAATGATATGACAGTGGAAGATGAGCCCCTCAGGTTGGAAGGCATCCAATATCCTACTGTGGAAGAACAGAGGGCTAGTACTAGTAGTGCCAGAAAGAATAAAGCGACTTGGCCAAAGCCAATAGGATTCTCAGCAGTGGATGTATCTGGTGGTGAAAGGAAAGTCCGATGCTATAAAGATTTTTTCTCCATAGGAACCTGGAATGTAAGATCCATGAATCAAGGCAAGCTGGACGTGGTCAAACAAGAGATGACAAGACTGAACATCGACATCTTAGGAATCAGTGAACTAAAATGGACAGGAATGGGTGAATTTAATTCAGATGACCATCGGGTATACTACTGCAGGCAAGAATCCCTCAGAAGAAATGGAGTAGCCTTCATAGTCAATAAAAGAGTAGGAAAAGCAATACTGGGATACAATCCTCAAAATGACAGAATGATCTCAGTTCGAATCCAAGGCAAACCATTCAGTATCACAGTAGTCCAAGTCTATGCCCCAACCACTGGTGCTGAAGAGGATGAAATTGACTGGTTCTATGAAGCCCTATAGCACCTTATAGAACTAAAACCAAAAAATGATGTCCTTATCATCATGGGGTTTGGAATGCTAAAGTAGGAAGCCAAAAGATAACCGGAATAACAGGCAAGTTTGGCCTTGGAGTACAAAATGAAGCAGGGCACAGGCTGATAGAATTTTGCCAAGAGAATACGATGGTCATAGCAAACACTCTTTTCCAACAACCCAAGAGACGGCTCTACACATGGACATCACCAGATGGTCAACACAGAAATCAGATTGACTATATGCTCTGCAGCCAAAGATGGAGAAGCTCTATACAGTCAGTAAAAACAAGACCAGGAGCTGACTGTGGCTCAGACCATGAGCTTCTCATTGCAAAGTTTAGGCTTAAACTGAAGAAAGTAGGGAAAAGCACTAGGTCACTCAGGTATGAACATTGTCCATGGGGTCGCGATGGGTCGGACACGACTTCGCAGCTAACAGCAACAACAATGAAAGAAAAAAAGTCTGGATAGTGGACATTGCAGTACATAAAGCAGAATAGAAGAGAAATAACTAGATAAAATCACAACATATAAAGACCTGCAAATTAAAGTAGAATAACAGTATAAAGAAACAAAGATTGTACCAAAAGCAATAGGCACCTTGTGTGCAATTCTAATGAGGTGGCTGGATGGAGTCACTGAAGCAGTAGGCGTGAGCCTAAATGGACTCCAGAAGATGGTAGAGGACAGGAAGGCCTGGAGGAACATTGTCCATGGGGTCATGACAACAACAACAAGTGCAATTCTAAAACATCTGGAGGACCATTTGAACACCATAAGCACTGAGAAGATCATCATCTGTCAATTGCAGAAAGCAGCTTTACCTGGAATAGCTTACATCTTTCACACTACCTTGACTATTATTAAACAACATCTGCCTATCCCAGGTTCTTAATAATGACTTGATAAGTGAACAAAAATGTCACATCCAGTCTAAACATCTTGTTAACAATAATATGACTAATATGAGTCCAGCACCACAGCCAGAAATTCTGCAGTTCAATATTCTGACCTACTCTGTACTTTGTGTTGGCTACTGTATATCATTCTTCAACCGCTCTGTTGGGCTATTTTCTATTTAGTTAGACTGTTTATTAACGGTTTTTAATCTGGCACTGGTGGGGCAGGCCATGCTGTTGTAGGCATCTGTGCAGAAAAAAATAGCTGTTCCTTAATGGAGATTTGCCTACAAATTTATTCCATTTCTCCCAAAGGTGCTGTTTGAACATTTGTGTGCTTTCTGAATTGTTTGATACCCAAAGTGGTACCAATAGAGGAGTATATAAGTAGCTCAGGGTTGAATTTTGGAGTCCTTGGTGTTCTCCAGTCTTGGTGGTTTGCTTGCAGACATTTCATTACCCAATGAAATAAATAATATTTTTAGAAAAACTAAACATAAGGTTTGCTCCCTGTTTATATACAGTAGCTTGCCCTGCCAGTTTTGGTGGACCCATATCTATTCTCTTTTATTGAAAAAGGGCCCCTTTTATCATTATGATTTTACCTTATAAAATGTAAAAATAATTCCCACCCTTGGTGTTATGGGGATACATCACCACAAAATGGGTCTGCATTCAACATGCTTAGGACTTTGCTTAGATGAATGTAGGTTCATCCATGTCTTAACATTTGATTTCTATTCTAATTCTATTCTAAATGCCACTGGGTAGATACCTTTTTATTTACATTAATAACCAGTAATATGCCAAAAGCTAAATACCATTGCTTTTAAGATGAAGTAACTTGCTGTTAGCAAAAAAAGTGTGACCAAAGGCTACGGCAAAGTGCAAATTGCTACACTCAAGTATCTTAGTTATACATCCAGAATGTATGTCATTGGTGCAGCTAATTAATCATAAAATATGTGTAGTGTGGCATTATTATAATACTTTATCTACATTTAATTGTTATTGGTTTTTAAAGAATAATTAAGTATTAGGTCTCATGAACTTGTCTGTTGAAACAGAATAGATTGGACTAGAGCTAGGCTTTTGTGCTAGAAATAATTCTGAAGCTTAGTTATATTCTCATAAACAAGGGATGCAATAAAATAGGGATATTTTACTTTCAAATTCTCACCTTCCTTGAAAGAGACATGCAACGTAAGCCTAATTGTCTGAAAATATCACAATAAGTAAGCTAGATAAATATCATACATTAAGAACTTCTGTTATAGGTCTGTGTAACAAAATAAATAAATCCCCCCCAAATAAGCACAATATTTTGATTTATTTTTTTTAAAGAACCATGGGAAATCTAGCTCTATTACTAATTTCTCAGTTTCTTTTTTTATTGAAAAGTTTTTAAATACATTTTAAAAACATAAACTCCCTCCCTCCCCCTCCCCCCCACTTCCCCTCCCTCCCCCTCCCCCCCCCCGACTTCCCAGAGCTGAATACAGGGTATTAAGTTTTACAAACGTAAGCTAAAATATGCTAACTAACTAAAAAAACCACTTTAAAATCTATTGCATTTTAACTCCCCTTAAACATAACTAAATAACTAAGTAATAATAACTAAATAATAATACATCTTATAATACTAATACTTATTCATATGCTAAATGAAACTTTTAGTCCCATATTTATTCTGAATATAATCGATCCATCTTCTCCATTCCAAAATATATCTCTGTTGCGATTGTTCTTTCAAATATGCTAAGATTTTTACCATTTCTGCCAGGTTTGAAACTTTTAAAGTCCACTCTTCTATCGTAGGCAGGTCCTCCTTCTTCCAATATTGAGATACCAAAAGTCTTGCCGCCGTTATTAAATTCAACATCAATTTGGTTGCTATAACAGTACAATCTGTAATAATACCCAACAGAATAACTGTGGAGAAAACCTTATCTTTTTCTTAAATATTTTCTGCATATTCCACCAAATTTTAATCCAAAAAGCTTTAACTTTTTTGCAAGTCCACCATATATGATAATACGTTGCATCATCACAACCACACCTCCAACATTTAGGCTGATAATTTGCATACATACAGTACACGCTAACTTTTTAGGATCTAAATGCCATCTATAATTTAATTTAATTTAATTAGATTTATATACCGCCCTTTCCCGAAGGACTCAGGGCGGTTTACAGGGCATTTCAAAATCACACCAATACAAAATACAAAAGTTAAAAGACAATTAAAAAGATTAAATTATCCCTGAGAATAAAACCCCAGTTAAAATTCTCAGCCTGGGCCAGAGAGTTCAAAGAGCCAAGTCTTCCGGTCCCGGTGGAATGAACGCAGGTCAGGGGCAGTCCTGAGCTCCACAGGCAGCTGGTTCCAAAGGGCAGGTGCACCCACAGAGAAGGCCCTCCCCCTGGGTGTTATCCGCTGGCAATCTTTTACCGGCGGCACCCTGAGAAGACCCTCCCTGTGTGAGCGCACCGGACAAAGGGAACTTGATGCTGGCAGCAGGTGTTCCCTCAAATAAATATAAAACATTTTATAAAAATTCTCTCTTAAATTTTGTGCCTGTGTGAATTTTACATTTCTGACCCAAATTTTTCCCCAAATATCCATCATTATTGGCTCCTGAAAATTCTGGGCCCATTTTATCATCCAATCTTTAACAAGTTCCGTTTCTGAATCTATTTCTATCAATGCATTATATATCCTTCTTATATGCACTTGACTTTGATCTCTGATTTGTTTTACCAAATTTTCATCAGTTGTCAAAATGCCAATTTTCTGGTCTTCTTTCCATCTACTTTGTAACTGCCCATACTGAAACTAGGTCTGAACTATTTTTTCTTCTTTTAAAATATTAAACGACTTTAATTGCCATACATTCCTTTCCATTCTAAGAATTTCTTTATATGTAGTCACATCATGTTTAAATCCCACACCTATATTCTCTATTGTGTGTTTAGGTATTGCCCAAATTGGTATTTTATAATTTAACTTGTATTGGTATTTTTTCCAAACTCGCAACAGAACTTATCTTAATATATGAGTTTTAAAGATATCATACACCTTCTTATCATACAACAAATATGCATGCTAACCATATAATAAATCACATCCCTCAATGTTCAATAATCTTCCTTGTGTTAAATTAAACCAATCACTAATTGATGATAAAACCGCAGCCTCATAATATAATTTAAAATTGGGCATTTTAAGATTAATTTCTCAGTTTCTTGTTGCAATGAAAACAGGGCAATACTTTCAGGCATTAAAAACACTTCTTGCCAAATTTCAAATATAACCTTCTTTGGAGAGTTGAGATGGTCCATTATTTTGTCAGTTTTCTTTTCTTTTCTTTCCCTCTTTAATTTAGCTTTTGTTAGCATATAGTATTTTTTGTTCCTAGTTTTGGTTTGTTTTGGTAATTGTTGTTAAAATCTATTCCTGATTATTTTTGCCTCAGGCAAAGTTGATGCCAAGCTTATAGCATTCTTCTTTATTAAATGGTATTTAGAGTGTATATTGAAAAATAAACATCTAATTTACTAATTCCTGATGCTGAATATGCCACACATTGATTATATCTCTGCTTCTATTCTTTCATGATGCTTTAGTATTCTCAGAAACGTTTCCATCCAAGTACTGACTAAATGTAGACCTGCCTTATTTCAGCACACTTGCTATGTTGTGTGCCTTTAGTTTAGGGAAAGTTGGGCTTTTGATTTTATTTATGGGATGCACTCAAAATAGTAGAAATGATAGTAGATTTTAGGAGAAGTCCTCCTATTCTTCCACCACAGTATCAACAGTAGAGACCTTAACAATTTCTAGGTTCTATAATATCAAAAGACCATTGTGGACCTGTATACTGTATGAGCTGGAAAAAGGGCTGTGAAAATATCTACAGACCCCTCACATCCTGGACATAAACTGTTTCAACTTCTTCCTACAAGACGACGCTATAGGGCATTACACACCAAAACATCTAGACACAAGGACAGTTTTTCCCCACGTGCCATCACTCTGTTAAACAACTAATTCCCACAACACTTTCAAACTACTTTGTAGGGCTGTATTACTTTTATCCTCCTCATCTTTCCTATTACCTCTTTCCGTATCTTCTTATGACTATAACTCTGTTGCTCGTATTTTTACAATCAATATTAATTGTTTTATTTAGTATCCTAGTATGATTTATGTTGATTGCTTATTTATTATACTATGACTATCACTGAGTATTGTATCTTATGATTTATGATGAATGTATTTTATGATTACGAATTATCACCTGTTGCTTGTATGTACAGTAAAAGCTTATGCACTGGAGACAAATTCCTTGTGTGTCCAATCTCACCTGGCTAATAAAGAATTCTAATGTTATGTACATATCCCTAACTTTATTTTTTCACATACAGAAAAACTATATAATGAAATGAATATATAATGAACATCATGCCTCATGTAATCCATTAGTAAACTAGACACAATATAAAGGAAATGTGTAGGCTTCTGTTTGTCAGAGATATTTGAAAGCATATACTTAGCATGATAGCCCCTTTTATAGCTATTCATTTTCTTTTCATTGGTTACTGCTGTTCCTTCTGTCACTCAATATGAATCTCTATGTCTTTGTCTCTATTATGTTTCTGTTTTTATGGGATGAGAAATCTGACCCTTCATTTTGGGAATATAGCCAACTTCTACCAATGTACTGAGAGAGAAATGGTGTGGGTGCGAGAAGAACAAAACCCTGTTTAACAGATGTGTCAATTCCAGACACACTATCAGTCCCCACACTATTATTACTTATAAGTGGTCCATTTTCCTTTCTGAGCATCAACAGCTTACAACCTCTGAAATGTATTTGAAAAACCTGCCTGTGATTTGGATATTTTTTCCTGAAAGTTGCCTTTGGTTATTTTCATTTGTTCTGATAATATTCCTTTTCACTTCATTTTACCTCTAATCACAATATCCTGCCTAGTGCATTGCTTTGCAGCCTTAAAACTTTGTAAAAAAGAAAGAAAGAAAGAAAGAAAGAAAGAAAGAAAGAAAGAAAGAAAGAAAGAAAGAAAGAAAGAAAGAAAGAAAGAAAGAAAGAAAGAAATTGTTCAGATACACCAAACCCAGCTGCTTCTTTGCAACCAGGCATTTTTTTAACCAAGCACTTCTCAAAATAAGTCCATCCAGAGTAACAAATTAGTAATATTCATAATAGCAACAAAAAGGGATTTTTTTTAAAAAAATGCAAAGGGAATCTTTGCATTATTGTGGCCAAGGGTCAAAACCAAAAGGATGCCCACTGGAAAGCGTAAAGATTGAATGGGACATGACTAGAATTCATTGACTTAAATTAGCATAGTTAGATCAATTGCAATATTGTAAGTTGTTATGAGTGCCAACCAGAAGAAAAGACAGCAATCTGGCAATGAGGTTGAAATGGTTGCAATGGCAGCCAGAGGAGAAGAGGGGATGTGCCAGGAACTGCAGCCAATCAGAGATGGGGCTGCTACTGGGATCAAATGAAGCAATGGGGACCATCTGATCTGAAGACCATAAGGCAGGTTAGGTTAGAAAACTACAACTTTGATTTGAAAGTGGAAACCACAGGGACAGGGTGCATTTTGAGTAGGCTGGGGATGGGAGAAGGATGACATTCCTGCACTTAGGGAGACGTAGCTGGTATGTGCTGACAATGACCAAGCAGTGAATGCAGAAAATCATCCTTCTGACATAAGAGCTGTATAGCCACAAGATGCTGTGGTGGAATTTGTTTGGTTTCAGATTACCTTTCTTTGTATTTGCTTTTTTCTTATCTTAATACATCTAATTTTGCGGAGGTGAAACCTGATCAGTGAATCAGAAAATACCTCATATATATGCATACTCCATTGTTTTTACTAAAAATCATCTTCCCTGCTGAAGTCCAATCCCTCCTTTTCTATAAAGAATTCGTCTCTTATTGCTTGCAGTATCCTCATTTTGGCTTAGAATGAAAGCTTGTATAGCTATGCACAATAGCTCTTGCACAATCTTTTGCTTCCATTTACTCTTGGAGCCTTGCTAGAGCAGTCTGCCTCTTTGTTGAGCTGGCTTTGCTTGCAGCTGAATTGTCATGCCTTTCTTCACTGCACGGTACTCTAGGTGCCGAATAATGCAGGCAAATAGCATCTTTATCAAGCATGATGAAATGCAATAATAAAATGTTGCTTTTTGATTTAGGTACATTAGACTTTGCCATTTCAAGAAAAACAATATTACCATAGGCAGCATCCCATAAACAACAACTAAGGCAATAACACAGTAAATCTGTAACTAGCAGTGCAACTCAGTGCGTATCTATTTGAAAGAAAGTAACGCTGAGATCAGTGCGGCATAATCCCGTAGGAAGTTGGATCATAACCTGGAACATATTCCCTGTAAAAATGAATGATAGAAGAGAAGCACATCTGCTTTTTCCACCCAAATGCCAATACATGAATAACCTTGGCAAGAAGAAGAGGTCCCCATGAACATAAGAGAAGCCCTGCTAGACGATAGCAATGATCCATCTAGTCCAGCATTCTATGTCATATGGTAGCCATACAGTTCCATATCCCATGGAACAGGGGTTTTTTTCCCCCGTACCATGTACCTTTGTTGCTTCCTTCTTCTCATCTCCAGCTATATCAGTGTGAAAATAGAATTCCTCCCTTAATCTGACACTGTCCAAGGGTGCCCTTAAGACATAAGCAAAGTGTTGTCAAATAACTTGTGGACTATAATATGGCTTTGCATGATTTGGAAATGATTTGAAAAATGCCTTTTGATTCATGTGCTAACAGAGCATCTTCCTGCTTCTAGTAATAGCAGGCAAACTGTTATTTACATACATACACACACACACACACACACACACACACACACACCAGGGTTGAAAGTGTAAAAGGCCTTTTGCAGGTGGCAAAAGAAATGTCCCTGCTTTCAGGAGTCAATTCATTAAAATTCAAGCAGAAGCTTTTAAAGAGATGGCTATTTTAATGAAGTGCAGAAGGTGCTTGTTCAAGGGCTAAAGCACTTCTCCCTAATTATTTTTAAAGTTTTCACCATCCTGGACATTAATGCCACTCTGACAGTGGGGTGGGGAGGGAGTATGTATTAACTACTGAAATCTCAAAATTCTTATTAAAGGTATTGATCTTGAACCGAATGCCAGACCTTTGCAAGACATTAAAGAAATATCCATCTCTCAATATACAGCTAATCTCTGGATTCTCTTTCTTTTTTTTCTTGCTTGGAACATTTGTGATATGTTTAAAGGAAAAAGGGAGGGTCTCTCCATCTCATAAGATGCCAAAGCTGAAATTAGAACTAATAATTCTCACAGAGTTTCTGTGCAAGTCCAGACGCAAAGTTCATGATGACAGCAATAGCATCACCCTGTCTCAAGAAGTCAAGCACATTTTCTGTTATGATCAATAATTGCAAATTGGATTACTTTTAATATTTTCCAGCTACCTCCTATGCCAGCAGATGAAACTGAAGCATTTTTGAAGCTTTCTTTCTCCATCATCACTAAATGCTCTTGCAATAGTGTCATTTGCTCTTTACCGAAAGAAGACAATGCTCCTCTCAGGATATGAGATGAATGTACATCTCAGACATTTCCAGCATCCTGTAAGCTTTATAAAAGCAATGAATAGTAATCACACTAAACAAGATTGACACAGCAGGTTGGCAGTTCTTAATCTTGAAGGAACACTGCATAAGTATTTGTGAGGATGAACTTTGAGAAGCACAGCAAATACAGTACCATGAAAGATAAGACATGACCAAGTAAAATATAATGCTTAGAATTACTGAAAATCACTGAGAGAGAGAGAAGAAAAAGAAGGAAAGAAAGAAAGAAATCAGAAAGTAAAATGGGATACCAAAAAGAAAAGCTATCTACTTTTACTCTTGGCTCTCACCCTGCCAACTCTATGGCCACTCACAGATTACACACAAGGGAATGTGTCTCTCCTAAGGGGGGGGAATCACCTTGAGAAAGGTTCTCTACAAGGAGATTTCATGAGCTAGTTCAGATATGGTACTCTTTTATTTAAACATACTGTAGGTACTGGGCTGCTAACTTGATTGGTCTATAAAAGATATGAAATTCAGCAAAAATGTGTTTGGTGGTTGCAAAATTGAAACAGTCTTGCTGGATTGAGCCATGTGCCAGTCATCCTGCATTCTGTATGTACAGTGGCCAACTGGATGCATTTCAGAAACTTACAAGCTTCGTTTAGAAGCCAATACCACCCCCTTTTCCATTGTAACTTCCCCACTAGCCATTAATAATTTGATCCCCCATGACCCTGTCTACTCTCCTTTCAAAACCATCCAAACAGACTCCCATTGCCACAACTGATTGCATTAGATTCCACAGACCAGCCATGTGTTGTGTGGGAAAAAAGCTTCCTTCCGTCTATCCTAGATATCACTGCATTTACTATAGTTTCAATCATGTGTCTTGTTCAGTCCAAAGCCATTTTCTTTCAATCAACCTTTCAACCAAAACTTAGTTAAGTTATTGCTGCTTGCAGTTTAAGAAAATGGGATAAATACAAATTACACCCCAGTATTGGCTCCAGAACTAACCGGGCAATGCTTCAAACAAGCATATCCTAAACCAGGGCTTTTCAAGCAGTGGTACAGGTACCACCTGCGGTATATTGGCACCTGGCAGGTGGTACACGACCATCCTAGAAAAGTGGTAGCGGGGGAGGGGAATGAGCTGAACCGGTGGCAGCACCGCACAAGCCTGAGCAAGAGATGGCTGGAGCTGCAGAGCTGTCAGGTCTCAGCAGAAGCACCAGGATCTTCGCCAGGCTCCAGCTGGAGCTCGGCACTGATCCTGGTGCTTCTGCTGAGCCCAGAAGAAGTGTCAATCAGTGGAATGTTGCAGCACCTCCAGGGTCTTGTGATTTACATTCATATGCTTGGCAACTGATTCATATTTATGATGGTCCCAGGGTCATGTGAAGTGACCAAAACCTGCTGTGACCACCCAGCAGAGGAAGAAAAATAAAAACCAAACACCCCCCATCCCACCCCTGCTGCCAACCTTCAACAGAAATGCTCACAATGAAAACCTCAGAAGGAGAAAGAGTGGCACTGGGTGGGCAGGCAGGTGTCTTGCTCGGCTGTGGCTTGGGGGGCACTTTTTTCAGTGCCAATGTAACTTCGAACAGTCACTAAGCGAACTGTTGTAAGTTGAGGACTACCTGTACTTCATCACTTTTTTTCCTTTTTTTTTGGTCAAGTTTTTGACACCTTGCTAGGCGACTGGTGGTACTTGGATGTTGTCATATTCTAAAAGTGGTACAATGGGTGAAAAGGTTAAAAAGCCCTGTCCTAAGCCAGTGATGGCAAACCTTTTAGAGACTGAGTGCTCAAACTGCAACCCAAAACCCACTTATGTATTGTCAGGTGCCAGGTTGGCGTGGCCCATTGGGTGAGTGTGGCCCATTGGGTTGGTGTGGCTGCAGTGGTAACGGCAGACTGGGTGGGACTAAAAAGTTCAATCAATTCCAACTTTGCGAAATCTTTTTTTTCCCTGCAAGAAGTTGAAATTGATTGATTGAACCTTTTTTTTTTTGCACATGGCAGCGGAGGCCTAAAGTGAAAAGGTTTTATAAAACCCAGCTGAAGGCCTAGGACTGGGGCGAGGGCATGCGTGCCCACAGAGAGGGGCTCTGCATGCCACCTGTGGCACACATGCCATAGGTTCACCACCATGGTCCTAAACCATTCTTGATAATACAAGATTTCAATGAAATCATCATTAAACCTTTATTATGGCCTTTAAGCTAGAGAGCAGTGAAATACAGATAATCCTTGACTTACAACAGTTCATTTACTGACCATTCAAAGTTACAATGGCATTGAAAATACTGATTTATGATCATTTTTCACACTTATGACCATTGCAGCATTTGGATGTTTGACAACTGACTTGTATTTATGACGGTTGCAGTCACCTTTTGTGACCTTCTGACAATGAAAGTTAATGGAAAAACCAGATTCAGTTAACAACCAAGTTCCTAATTTAACCACTGCAGTGGTTAAATTAACACATGCGGCCAAAAAAAATTGTAAAATGGAACAAATCTCATTTAACAAATTTCTCACTTAGCAACATAAATTTTGGGCTCAATTGTGGTCATAAATTGAGATCTACCTGTAGAAATAGTGATGAGCCACTTTTTTTTTTCTCCTGCACTTTTGCGATCCTGCATTTTGGCCAAAATGTTTCCAACAATTTTTTTTGCCTCCTGATTAAAAAGAAATGGGAATAAAAACAGCCCCTTTCAGGCATATGCATTTATGATTTGAAAGAGTCCCAGTTTGAAGAAGGATTTCTCCATATGACCAGCAAGTCTTGAAAAGTAAGGCATCGTAAAGAGGATCCTTTAACTCTTAAAGCAGTTTGGAAATATGCAGAATTCTTCCATATTTTTTTCCAGTGTGTTTTATATTATACCTGATTAGAATGCTAATAATAACATGTTAGTTCCAATGGTGAAACCCTGCACTTCCTAAATAAAGGCATTTCATTCTCCTGAACTGATTAATATTCACTGAGAAATGTGAAGATTTCCCCTGAAGTACCATAGTTCAGTGAAAAAGCACATGGTTTGCATTTTAAAAAAAAGTCTTAAATTTAATCTCTAGTATATGCAGAGAGGGACGCGGTGGCTCAGTGGGTTAGGATGCTGAGTTTGTCGATCGGAAGGTCGGCAGTTTGGCGGGTCAAATCCCGCCAAGAGTGAGCGCCTGTTACTCGTCCCAGCTTCTGCCAACCTAGCAGTTCGAAAGCACGTAAAAATGCAAGTAGAAAAATAGGGACCACTACGGTGGGAAGGTAACAGCGTTCCGTGCGCCTTTGGCGTCTAGTCATGCCGGCCACATGACCACGGAGACGTCCTCGGACAAGCGCTGGCTCTTCGGCTTTGAAATGGAGATGAGCACTGGCCCCTAGAGTTGGAAACGACTAGCACGCATGTGCGGGGGAACCTTTACCTTTACTTTACCTTTATGCAGAGAAGCTGAAAAGTTTCCCAGCTTGAAATCTTGGGGAGTATATAGACCAGTGATGGTGAACCTTTTAGAGACCAAGTGCCCAAACTGCAACCCAAAACCCACTTATGTATCGTCGGGTGCTGGGTAGGCATGGCCAATTGGGTGGGTGTGGCTAATTGGGTGGACATGGCTGCGGTGGTAACAGCAGACTGGGTGGGACTAAAAAGTTCAATCAATCAATTCCAACTTTGTGAGATCTTTTTTTCCCCTGCTAGAAGTTAAAATGGATTGATTGATTGATTGAACCTTTTTTTGTTTTTTGCACACGGCAGCGGAGGCCTAAAGTGAAAAGTTTTTATAAAACCCAGCTGAAGGCCTAGGACTGGGGTGAGGGTGTGCGTGCCGACAGAGAGGGCTCTGCGTGCCACTTGTGGCATGCGTGCCATAGGTTGGTCACCACGGAGATAGACAATACCTATAGCATGATCTTGATATAATGTAACACCCTATTTTCCTAATAGAAAAAATAATACTAATTAGGGCACAATGAATAATCTGTTGCTGTTAATGCTGTGCTAAAATCTGTCTTGAGATGTTCTAAAAGTTTTCTTCCTTTACAAAAATAAAGCTCTGTTTTTATACCATATTCTCAGGGTGATGGAACATTTCTTTCAAAATTTTCTTGGCGGAATTTTTTTTAAAAACTCTGAAGTGTCTCTAAATGCCCACACTTCTAAGTCCAGAAAGACTACCGGGAAGAGTTTCTCCTGATTAGTTTCTTTGGGATGAAAGCATAGAAAGCCTGCAGACTGATGCAGAGATCATTTTATATGGAAAAACCAGTTAAATCACAATTAACCCTTGGCCTTCTCACAACTAAGTTGATGCAACAGCACCATAGTACCCGCTTTAGAAGTAGTGCATTGAAACGCCCTTCTTTTTTGAAAGACATTTCCAAAGCAAATCCTTTTCCATCAAACTGAAGGAGAATGGTAGAAAAAAAAATGCAGGAGAAAATATTTTGGATGGGAGAAGGTAGGACAGCAAAGTTTCAGATTTATTTTGCTCCCTTGAAGATGTCTTTTTGTAATCACTGACCGCTTGGAAGAATTGTGATGCAGTGGGAAAATGTAAGTCCCCAAATGAATAAAATACTACTGCCTACCAAAGACATTTCACTCTCTTAAAAAAGAACCCCAATCCATTTTAACTTCTGATCTTGAACACGATCATAAAGCTTTTGAAATAAAATAAGTACTTTTTTCCCCCAGTTCATTTATTCTCTGGAAGAAGTTGCCAAGATGTCATGATCTCTGTCTTTTGATTGTATCCCCATATTGTTTGAAGTAATGCCAGAAGCAAGAGTCAACTGTTACTTAGTTTTAGCCATGGAACCAGGATTTTTTTAAATGGTTGTGTGTGTGTGTGTGTGTTTGTGGTGTGTGTGTGGGGGGGGAGGCAGAGGGAGGGAAGGAGATGGAACTAAGCAGTAAGCTATGCTTACAATAACCTGTACACTTCTCTTTCATTTTAGCCAAATCCTTATTATGAAGTGATTCCCATACCACATTTTACTGAACTTTTATATAGAATAGAATAGAATAGAATAGAATAGAACAGAACAGAACAGAACAGAACAGAACAGAACAGAACAGAACAGAACAGAATAGAATAGAATAGAATAGAATAGAATAGAATAGAATAGAATAGAATAGAATAGAATAGAATAGAATAGAATAGAATAGAATAGAATAGAATAGAATAGAATAGAATCTGGAAAGGACCTTGGAGGTCTTCTAGTCTAGCTCAAGGAGGAGAACCTATATCATCTCAGACAAGTGACTGTCTAGCCTTTTTTAAAAAAAAATCTCCAGTGCTGGAGCACCCATAATTTCTGAGGGCAAGCTGTTCTACTGGTTAATTGTCCTCACTGTCAGGAAGTTTCTCCTTAATTCCACGTTGCTTCTCTCTTTGATCAGTTTCCAACCATTGTTTCTTGTCCTTTCCTCTGATGCTTTGGTGAATAACAGGACCCCCTCTTCTTTGTGGCAGCCTCTCAAATACTGGAATAATGCTGTCATGTCTCCTCTGTTTCTTCTTTTCTTTAGACTAGCCAAATCCAAGTCCTGCAGCCGTTCTTCGTATGTTTTGGTCTCCAGGCCTTTAATCATCCTAGTTGCTCTTCTCTGATTTTTTTTTCAAACTCTCAACATCTTTTTTTTTTTTGTGATATGGTGACCAGAATTGGCTGCAGTGTTCCAGGTATGGCCTTACTAGGGTTTTATAAAGCAGTAATAATACCTCATGTGATCTTAATACTTTGCCTCTGTTTATGCAACCCGGGATTGTACTAGCTTTTTTGGTTGCTGCTGCACACTGCTGGCTCATAGCCAAATGATCATCCACTAAGACTCCGAGGTCCTTCTCACAGTTACTGTTTTTAAGTCAGATCTTGTCCAATCTATATTTGTACCTTTTATTTTTCCTACCTAAAAGTAAAACTTTGTTTGTTTGTTTTTTTCACATTGAAACTCATTTTGTTGGATAGGGCCCATTGTTCAAGTTTGTCAAGATCTTTTTAGATCCTGAGTTTGTCTTCTACTTTAATTTTAAGCAACTACAGGCAATGCTTTAGTGACCACATTTGGGACTAGCAACTCAGTAAAGTGAAGTGGTCACTAAGTGAAAAATCATGTAACTATTTATTTATTTATTTATTTAACTATGTCTCTGTCCACAATTTTACTTCAGCTTTCTTTTACTTTGCAGCCTCAGAAGGATATGACTCCAAACAGGAGAGTGAGCCCAAACAGTGGGGAAGATTTATTGAACTTAGGTCACAAAGAATCCATGTAAAAGGGCAAATCTTACAGCTCTTTTCCACCTATTCGTCCTGCTTTTTGGAATGCTCATCTCAGAGCTGGGATAACTAGCAAGAAGATAATTAATGTTTGCATTCACATTCATTGGAGAGGAAGGGATTACAAGACAGCATGTAAGCACACAATGGGGAATACACATTGAAAGGAGTGTATTTTTCCCTAGAGCACTTGCTGCCACAAGCCGCAAACAACTTAGGTAACAAAACAAACCCTTTAGCATAAAACTGACTAGGGTCTTGTCAGTTACAGGCAGCAGTTGCAGGCAGGCGGGAGAGTTCTAAGTAAATAATTAAGGTCACAGATTTGAGTTTGTTAACTTGCAGCTAGTTTTTTTTTTCCAATGACATGCTGTGCTATGTAAGGAGAAACAACAAAAAAATGGATCAGGCATATATTGACTGTAATCAATCATGTGGCTGAGACAGAGATGCTGTAAAAGTCCTACAGGGGGACACTGGTTGCAAAGTTATTTTTAATCAGTGTTGTAATTGCAAACAATCACTGTCTGAGATGGTCATTAAAGAAGGACTATCTGTAGGCAAGAACAATATTCACTTCTAGAATTTGTCAATTGTCCTATCACTTATGCATTTCCTTTTTCAGGGGAGAGGGAAATGATTTTCTTCAATAGTTTTTTTTTAGATCGTATTTGCAAAAATGGCTCATAGATAGAATCACCTTCTTTTTCTGCTTCTTCATTTTAGAATCAACATTACCAAATATGAGTTGAAACCCCTTTGACAGTGTTTCCTTCAAGCCAGTACCTTTTCTTATTTGAAGGTGCTTTTTTACCCTTGTAACTGGGCCAACAATTCTCATGTTCAGTGCTAATCTCCCATTCAAGTACTAAACAAAGCCAACCCTACTTACCTTTCCAACTCAGAGAGGTCAACCATGTGCTGCCACCTGCTGAGACAAAGCCTTGTTAAATGTATTGAATGAAATACTGTTATGGCTGATAGGATTCTTTTGTTAAACAGATTACTAGTTAATAGTCCATAATGGCTGGTTGATGTCTCTTTATGGGTTCTAATTGTTAAGAGATAACAGGAAAGCTCTCTGGAGTATTAGGGAAAGTGACATATGTTCCCTGTTAAGAGGAAGGGACAGGTATGCCTGGATGTGAAGAAGGAAAAGGTCTGCCTTTTTTTGCAATGCAGATGAGAGAGAGAGAGAGAGAGAGAGAGAGAGAGAGAGAGAGAGAGAGAGTGTAAAACTCTTGTCTCCATTTGGCTGAAGAGGCACTTTTACTAAGAGATGCTGATTGCAGTAAAGTCAAGTGTAATCTAAAATTCCTACATGCTAATTCAGAACTAAACCCCTGGTTTCCCCTAGCCCTCCCCCTGTGGTCTGTCTATGTGTAGCCAATCTAGCACCACCGAGATGTTATGGGAAATGCTGAGGTATTTGGGCTGGTTACATTAAATTCTCAGGGCAAACAGCCTTGAAAACTGCCAGCACACCAGCATGAACCAGATTCCAAACTGCTCTGTTCTTTCTCAACTGTCACTTTGCCCCTCCCAATTTCCCATCATAAAGGTATACAGCTTTATTACCCATTTGTCTCTCCTCCCCCTTCCTTGATTGATGACAGAAAACCAGCTGAAGATGGTGGGGGAGAGAGAGAGAGAGAGAGAGAGAGAGAGAGGGAGGGAGGAGAGAGAGAGAGAGAGAGAGAGAGAGAGAGAGAGAGAGAGAGAGAGAGAGAGAGAGAGAGGTGTAGTGATTGAGTGATCAAACTAGAAAGTGGAAGACCTGGCATTCTAGTCCCAATTTAGATAAGTAGAAAAAGCTGTAAGTTAGCACAGGGTACCTTTGCTCATGACACTGCTTTGCTATTTTTGCAAAAATGTAATTATTTGTCTTGCTCATTTATAAGACAATGCATGGCAGAAAGTTTTGGGAAGCTGAAGTAGTCCAGAAAGAGGAAAAAGTTTGCAAATGCAGTTTCTTATTTTTTTTAAAAAAATAAATCCACACTCTCCCACAAGATATTGTAGATTAGGGCATATTTATTTGGAACCACAAGTTCCCACAAAGTCCCCAGAAAGCAGCCTCCCCCCTCCCTGTATCCTTTTTGCAGATTTACGATGAAGGCTGGAAAGGACTTTTGAGATCTTCTGGTCCAGCTTCCTCCCTGTGTGTCAATCCACTACTAGAACATCCAGCTTCTATTTGAATAAATCCAATGAAAAAGCCCAGTTTCAACATCTTCAATAATGCAGGGATCATTACTGAACAACTCTTTAGCATATTTTTTTCCCTGATATCAAATCAGAATCTGTTTCCTTGTAATTTAGACTTATGTTTATTGTCCAACCTGGTGGAACAACTTTGAAAAATTCAATACTGTTGCCTTTTCTAGGTTAAATGCATTCAGTATATCCAAGCACCCTTTTTTTGTCTTTCTGTCCAGATCTGGTTATAATATTCTAGACATGGGCTGACAATTATGGGATAAAAAAAGAAGCCTTCTTTTCATTTTGAGATTATACTAGGGTTGATGTTACCTAGGGATTGGATTTGCTTCTTTTGCAATGCATCACAATCAGCTCATATTCAGCATGTAAGAAACCAAGGTGCCCAAACTCTGGCCAGTATATGATTTTTCTTATCATATACCGATGTCCTTAACTTTTCATCCTCAAATGCATTTTTCAATGTTGAATACTTACTTTGCTATTTCTGTCCATTGTTCCAGCTTAGTTTAGCAGGATGCCCCTGGATTTTGCTACTACACTCTAAATTATTTTCTCTTCCTTCTTTTTTCATTAGCCACAAATCTGATCCCCCCCCCCCCATCATTTATAGCCAGCACAGGGACTAGAATGGCACACTGTGGTATGCCCTTCAAAATTTCCTTCTAATTCTACATTCACTGGATGATTGTTCCTCACCACTAAATCCACACAGTGGTAGCATAATCCAGCCCACATTTTGCCAACTTCTCTAATAGGATATTGTGGGAGATTTTGTCGAACATGTACGTATATGCAGGTTATATCTGGTTTATGGAAAAAGTCAAAATAGCAATAACAATCACACGTAGACTTATATACCTTTCCATAGTGCTTGATAGCACTAAATGTTCACTATTCTTCCCTCTTCCCTTGCCAAACTTATTTTGGTTTCCGAAACTTTTTCTTTCTTTTTAATATATTTTATTTATTTTTTGCAATGACAATCCTTAGTGCTTAGTAAACAGTGTGTTGTCTGGGTTCATATATTTGAAAAAAAATCAATAATAATTAATTTCTATAATTTCATGATCAATATTAATTAATAATATGTTTCCTTGATCTTCTCTTCTTCCAGTGATATTCTCCTTTGTTAACATTAGATAAATATAATAATATTTTCAATGCATACAAGGTTGGATATAAACATTTTTTGTACAAATAAAAATGACATCTATATATAACATCTTTTCTAATTAACTTATATTTCCATTGAATTTGTCATCTCGATAGGTCACTATGTGTCCTGTTTTCAAAATTCTTATTAAAACTTAATTTCCCCTTGGTATTCAAATCATTCTTATCAGTCATAGTTTTCTCAAAATTGATTACCTAAATATTAAGGCTTTTCATTTACATACACCATCCCAATATTTTCATATTTCATATATTATAAAAATACTATAGTACTTATATATCCTATAACATCCACATATAACATCTTTTCTGAATGACTTATATTTCAACTATATTTGTAAAAGTCATCTTGTTAGGTCACTATATGTCCTGCTTTCAAAATTCTTATTTAAGCTTAATTTCCCCTCAATATTCAAATCATTATTCTCAGTCATAAATCTCTCCTAAAAAGCAGAGACATCACCCTGTCAACAAAAATCCGTATAGTCAAGGCTATGGTCTTCCCAGTTGCAATGTATGGCAGTGAAAGCTGGACCATAAGAAAGGCTGAGCACCAAAGAATTGAAGCCTTTGAACTATGGTGCTGGAGAAGACTCCTGCGAGTTCCTTGGACTGCAAGGCGATCAAACCGGTCAGTCCTAGAGGAGATCAACCCTGACTGCTCTTTAGAAGGCCAGATCCTGAAGCTAAAACTCAAATACTTTGGCCACCTAATGAGAAGGAAGGACTCACTGGAGAAGAGCCTAATGCTGGGAAAGATTGAGGGCAATAGAAGAAGGGGACGACAGAGAATGAGGTGGCTGGATGGAGTCACTGAAGCAGTAGGCGTGAGCTTAGATGGACTCCAGAAGATGGTAGAGGACAGGAAGGCCTGGAGGAACATTGTCCATAGGGTCGCGATGGGTCGGACACGACTTCGCAACTAACAACAACAACAACAACAACATAAATCTCTCAGAATTAATTACCTTTAAATATCCAAACTTTCCATTCACATACATCATCCCAGTATTTTAACATTCCATATATTGTAAAAGATACTATACTACTTATATCTCTTATCCCTCTTACTATAGGGTCCCTTTATATCCAAAATTATCTATTCTTTTAACCAAATTCAAACAAATGTTTAATCATGTAGTACTCTATCTGGTAAGTTGAATCAAATCTCTTAAGTCTAACTCTAGCCTTCTTTTGCCAAATAGCTTTCTAAGTTAGTATATTCTGCGTGTCATAAAGTTCCTGTATTTTTGTAAGTGTTGTTGGGAGTGAGGAGGACAAATTGAATAGGATATACACTTTTCATTTCCCAGACTCTGATGATTTTCCTGGCAGCTTTATAATCCATTTTGTTAAATCTCCTTTCTTATCCTTGAATTTGTTTCAAAGTCCTGATGGATAAAATATCTTTTCCATTTTCATTGTTCTAGTAAAATCTTATATTTTTTTCTGTTTGTGTTAAGCTGTAGTTCTCTTCATTTTGTAGCTTCCCTATTTAAGTCATTTTCTTCTAGTTTGTGTTCTGTTATCTGATTTGTTTGTTCATTCTTTATCATCATTTTTAAAGAGTTTGTCAATTGTAGGTTTAGATTGAAGATGTGCTCACTTATGTCATCAAAGTTGTTTTTGATCTCATTGTGATTTGAAACTATTGTCATTTGAATCTGTCATAGCATTGCGTACATTTCCTCCTGAAAAGTACTTGTCTAGTCTTGGAGTATTACTCTTGCAGATCTCTGATGTTCCAGACTAGATCCTTCAGAAGGGTATATTAGGTGTGCTTTCCTGTCCCTTTTACATAAATATGCAATATCTATTTTGTCTCCCCCCTCCAAATAGTCTTTCACCAGTACCATAATTTCTGTAGTTAGCCTTATCAAACCAGCCAATCTCAAGATCCAAACAACCAAATCTTATATAGTTTTTATCTTAATATATGGTTTTTATAATCCAATATGTTTCCAATTGTCAGGGCATCAGTGAAAGCAGTATTTTATAACAATTCTTCTATGTAGGGGTCAATTATCAACCAGTCAGAGTTGCAATCCAGAATGTTTAGCCACCTTGAAGCCTTCTAGTAAATTCCCCCTTAGAAGATTAGCCCCAGATTTTCTTTTTCTGCAGGCAATTCTTGAGCTTAGACAACAGTTAAAGTTTTCTTTTTCTGCAGGCAATTTTTAAGCTTATAGATAGCTCAGTATGTTTTCTTTATTTGTTCCCAGCTGTTTTCTATTTAGCTAAACATTATTAAAGTTCAAGGGAACATTTTTTTCTTTATTTCTGGGCATCTTGCCAATTTACTGAGTCAGTTACTGTTGTTCTATGCTCTGATTCTCCACTAGATGTCAGTAGTTATTTATTTATTTTCCAACTTTTTCAAATAAAAAGATTATTATTATTATTTTATAATTTGATGCTCTTTAGGATGTAAAATCTTAATGGTTTTCTTAATTTTCAGATTTATCCAGACTATAGTGTTGTTAGTTTCATTTCAGTATATTTCTTTCCCCTTTAGAAGTTAATTTGCTGCTTTCAGAGATTTCTTCCTTTGGGGATCTTTTCCAGGGAATCAGTTATAAAATAGAAGAGAGAAGATTGATATTCTCACCCAGTTTCAAGCACACTGTTACCGTTGTTCTGGTTCATGCTTTTGGATTTCAACTGCTGGTAGCTTGGGCTAGACACTGATGTGGAGCTAGCCTTTCTCCTGTCAGGTTGGAGGACTTCCCCCAGATTGAGCAGATCAACCACTGTCGTTCCGCAATCATCATGGCTCACCTCCTGCTTTGTTGCCTCTCAAGGGTGACCTTTGACCAATTTAGGGTCCTCTGGCAGGTTGAAATCAGCCATGGGGTGCAGATCTCTTGGCCACATTGCCAAAGGGCAGAACCGAAAGTCTGGTTTCTGAAACTTTCTTTTACCTCTGTCTGCCCAAAATATTTTGACCAGGGTTGACCCATTTTCTGACAAAAACAAGGAGAGAAAGTGTCTCACCTGATTTGAGGTGGAGTTGCTCTATATATAAGAAATAACTTTATCTCTACAGAAATAGAGTACAACAATGACAAAAACTGTAAAATTGAATGCATTTGGGTCAATATAAAAGGGGGGAAAATGACATTGCCATAGGCCGCCCAACCAAGCAGAGGAAATAGATGAACTTTTTGCTAGTCAGCTAACTAAGGTAAGTAAGAAGCACATCACAATAGTAATGGGGGACTTTAATTACCCTGATATCAACTGGGAGACAAACTCTGCACCAAGTGGAAGATCAAACAGAATCCTGACAAACATAGCAGACAACTTTCTTTCCCAAAAAGTAGAGAAGGGAACTAGGGGATTAGCCATATTGGATTCAATTCTCACAAACTGAGATGAAATGATAGAAAATGTCGAAGCCACATGAACCTTGGGGGGAAGTGATCATGCAATATTGGAATTCAACATTCTGGAAGCACAAGCAATAGAACACAGTCAAACTAGAGTCTTGGACTTTAAAAGGGCTAATTTCAATAAACTTAGACCTTGGGAAGAATTCCTTGGATGAGAATCCTAAAGGGGAAAACAACTCAAGAAGTTTGGGAAATTTTGAAAAGTGAGATAATAAAGGCCCAGTCTAGCACAATACCAGCAAAGAAGAAAAATAACAGCTCTCAAAAGAAACCAGTATGACTGCATAAAGAACTCTCTGATAAATTGAACGATAAAAAGGACAAGTATAAGAATTGGAAAGAGGGGCACATAACTAAGTCAGAATATCAGCAAATAGCCTGTGCCTGCAAAGATGAAGTGAGGAAAGCTAAGGCTCAAAATGAACTAAGGCTTGCGACCAAAGTCAAAAATAACAAAAAAAAAGCTTCGTTCAACATATAAAACACAAGAAAAAAACTTAAGGAAATGATTGGTCCATTAGTGGGGGAAAGTGGCAAGAAGGTGACAAGCAATAGGGAGAAAGCAGAACTATTTAACTCGTTTTTTGCATCTGTCTTTACACAAAGGGGAAAAACAGCCCAACCTACCAAAAACAGTGCCATAAAAAACAGAATAGAAACACAAGTTAAGATAGGCAAGAAAATGGTAAGTGAGCACCTGTCCAGCCTCGCTCAAATCACTAGGACCAGACGGATTGCACCCCAAGGTTCTCAAGGAAATAGCAGACATGATCTCAGAACCACTGAACTATATTTTTCAAAGATCCTGGAGCACTGGGGAACTACCAGAGGACTGGAAGAGAGCTGATGTAGTTCCCATCTTCAAAAAAGGGAAAAAATAGATCCAGGAAACTACAGACCTATCAGCCTGACCTCAATACCTGGGAAGATTCTGGAAAAGGTAATCAAACAACAAATCAGCGAACACCTTGATGCAAACAAAATCATCACTAAAAGTCAACATGGGTTTGTCAAAAACAGATCGTGCCAGACAAAACTTATTACATTCTTTGACCAAGTGACAAAATTAGTGGAGCAGAGGAATGCTGTAGATATAATTTACTTAGACTTCAGTAAGGCATTTGATAAAGTAGATCACAACCTACTACTTGATAA
Source organism: Vipera ursinii (assembly GCF_947247035.1). Lineage (NCBI taxonomy): Eukaryota > Metazoa > Chordata > Lepidosauria > Squamata > Viperidae > Vipera > Vipera ursinii. The sequence goes on from NC_139512.1 coordinate 299,704,255, forward strand.
GATAGAAAAATGTGGGTTAGATAGCATCACCACCAGATGGATTCATAGCTGGCTGACAGGACGTACTCAGCGTGTGGTCCTCAATGGAACTGCATCTACATGGAAGGAAGTGTGTAGTGGGGTGCCCCAGGGCTCTGTACTGGGCCCAGTGCTCTTCAATATCTTCATTATCGATTTGGATGAAGGGATAGATGGGGAACTCATCAAATTTACAGATGTCACCAAGCTGGCAGGAATAGCCAATACTCCAGAAGATAGGCTTAAAATACAGGAGGATCTGGACAGGCTCGAACACTGGGCGCTATCTAACAAAATGAAATTCAATGGTGAAAAAAGTAAGGTTCTACATTTAGGCAGGAAAAATCAAATGCACAGGTATAGTATAGGTGGTACCTTGCTCAATAGTAGTAAGTGTGAGAGGGATCTCGGAGTCCTAGTAGACAATCACTTCAATATGAGCCAGCAGTGTGCTGCAGCTGCCAGAAAAGCCAACACAGTGCTAGGCTGCATTAACAGAGGGATAGAATCAAGATCAAATGAAGTACTAATACCACTTTACAATGCTTTGGTAAGGCCACACCTGGAATACTGCATCCAGTTTTGGTCACCACAATGTAAAAAAGATGTTGAGACTCTAGAAAGAGTACAGAGAAGAGCAACAAAGATGATTAGAGGACTGGAGGCTAAAACATATAGGGAACGGTTGCTGGAATTGGACATGTCTAGTTTAATGAAGAGAAGGACGAGGGGGGACATGATAGCAGTGTTCCAATATCTCAGGGGCTGCCACAAAGAAGAGGGAGTCAGGCTATTCTCCAAAGCGCCTGAAGGCAGGACATGAAGCAACAGATGGAAACCAGTCAAGGAGAGAAGCAACCTAGAACTAAGGAGAAACTTCCTGACAGTTATAACAATTAACCAGTGGAACAAACTGCCTCCAGAAGTGGTGAATGCTCCAACACTGGAAGTTTTTAAGAAGAGATTGTACAGCCATTTGCCTGAAATGGTATAGGGTTTCCTTCCTGAGGAGGGGGTTGGACTAGATGACCTCCAAGATCCCTTCCAACTTATTATTATTATTATTATTATTATTATTATTATTATTATTATTATTATTGTTGTTGTTGTTGTTGTTGTTGTTGTTGTTATTATTATTATTATTATTATTATTATTATTATTATTATTATTATTATTTATATTTCCTTGATTAGGTATTATTTTCTGCTTAATTGTTTGTCTGGTGTTAATCCCTTCTTATCAAATTGTTGGCTATAGATGGTATAGCATTAAAAAGTGTAAATGATAACATTGAAAGCCAGAGATGATAGCATTAAAAAACTATTCTCATATAGCAGAATCACAATCTAGAAAGGAGCACAGCAGAAATCCTGAATTGAAAGTTAAAATTCATCCATTGCTGAAATGGGTTTTTTTAAGGGCATTGTTTGCTCTGAAACAGAATTTTGCCACACTTGCCTCTGATCCAAAATTTGTTGAAATAGCGAAATAGACACAGAATTAAGAAAAAGAACTGAGTCAACCCTGTGCAATTATTTTTAGGCACACTAAAATTAGGAAAACACATAGGTGTTAGAAACTTTGACATTGATTTAAGTTCCTCTTTCTAAATTACAAATAATAACACAAGGCCGAAAAATTAAGTGATGCAGGAGGAGGAAAGATTTTACTTTAGCTGAGATTTTAATCTATCAAGATGCATTATAATGAACCTCTGTAATGTATGCTTTGGAGAGCTTGAGTTTTTTTATGCAATCAGTTATCTTCAGACAGTAGCTCCTGAGCTTACTTTAATCTCAGGTTTCTTTATATAAATCATGGCATAAACCCATGCTTGAAAAAGCAATTTGAAAAAGAAAAATAGCCCCTTAAAAAGGAAGGAGTCTTTTCAAGCTTTTTGCAAAAAAAAAAAAAAGTTTATACAGAAAAAAAGAAGAACCTACGTATAAATCTCTCTTAGACTTTGAGGCTTCTTGCTACTTTTGATCATACTCCGGAATGACAGACACAGTTATAAGGACAAACATGAGCTTGCTTCATAGACAATGGATGAAATTTCAACCATGGAAATTGATGGGATGACTTTGGGCTAAACACTGCCTATCTCGTGGAAGGAAGGTGGCAAGTTATAAATATACAGTATTTTACATGAAATATGATGGATGAATGGATAGATAGATAGATAGATAGATAGATAGATAGATAGATAGATAAATGCTTTCAAGTCACTGATGACTCTTGGTGACTAGCAAATCCTTTGCAAGGTTTTTGAAAGTTGTTTGCCAATTTTCAAGTTATAAATATACAATATTTTACATGATATATGATGGATGAATGGATAGGTAGGTAGATAGATAGATAGATAGATAGATAGATAGATAGATAGATAGATAGATAGATAGATAGATAGATAGATAGATAGATGATAGATTCTTTCAAGTCACTGATGACTCTTGGTGACTAGCAAATCCTTTGCAAGGTTTTTGAAAGTTGTTTGCCATTGTTTCCCTTACCAGGGCTGAAAGAGTATGACTGGCCAAGCTGGCTTTGTATCTAAATTGGAACTAGAATGCCAATTTCCACTTTCTAGTTTGATCACTCAATCACTACACCTCTCTCTCTCTCTCTCTCTCTCTCTCTCTCTCTCTCTCTCTCTCTCTCCTCTCTCTCTCTCTCTCTTCCACCATCTTCAGCTGGTTTTCTGTCATCAATCAAGGAAGGGGGAGGAGAGACAAATGGGTAATAAAGCTGTATACCTTTATGATGGGAAATTGGGAGGGGCAAAGTGACAGTTGAGAAAGAACAGAGCAGTTTGGAATCTGGTTCATGCTGGTGTGCTGGCATTTTCAAGGCTGTTTGCCCTGAGAATTTAATTTAACCAGCCCAAATACCTCAGCATTTCCCATAACATCTCGGTGGTGCCAGATTGGCTACACATAGACAGACCACAGGGGGAGGGCTAGGGGAAACCAGGGGTTTAGTTCTGAATTAGCATGTAGGAATTTTAGATTACACTTGACTTTACTGCAATCAGCATCTCTTAGTAAAAGTGCCTCTTCAGCCAAATGGAGACAAGAGTTTTACTCTCTCTCTCTCTCTCTCTCTCTCTCTCTCTCTCTCTCTCTCTCTCTCTCTCTTTCTCTCTCCTCTCTCTCTCTCTCTCTCTCTCACACACACACACACTCTGTACATACACACACCATAGTGGTTTCCCATTGCCTTCTTCCTAATACCGAGAAGAAGTGACTGGCCCAGAGTCATCCAGTTGACTCTCATGCCTAACAGAAATAGAATTCATATTTTCCCAGCTCCTCTAACCTTTAAACACTATACTAAAATAATAAAATGCTTCTCAGTATTTATTTATTAGCAAGATTTATAAGATTGCCCACAAGTCACATTATTTCAATTTGGCATACTTATACACCTTATTTATTTCAGTTTTTCTAAGGAAAAACAAAACTGATCTCCATCTTATAAAATCATAATCAAGATTGCAATTATTGCTCTGGATTTTGCACTTCTGTAAATTTTGTGATGCTGCTATACCGAAATGTACTTACTGAGATAAAATATAAACTGCTAAAGAGCATGCATTGAAAAAATCCTATTTTATGATAAATATTTTAGAAAACATGGCTTTTGTATGGATTTTTTCCTGCTATAATTAAGCACAAATACTGTTATTGAGGAAAAAAATGCTAAGCAAATAAAAAATGGAATACATTAGACGTTATTCTGTATTGTATGGATCTCTCCTTGTCTATTGTTAATGTAAGGAATTTTTTAATTGAATATTTTTGCTTTCCCAGCTTGAGTTCTCTATAAATGTAAAAAGTACCTCAGAATGTATTTGCTATGAAGCATAGATCCTCAGAAAGCAGGAAACTTGTCATGCATGATAAACTATAACTGAAAAACAGAGGGGAAAAATACTAACTACAGAACAGAAATGCCATTTACGAACAGAACTATAATGTGGGGTATTGACCAGAGACTTCACCTTGCAGAAAATTGCATTCAGCATTATGAAATTCTCTCTAATTTTATCTTGTGTTTCTTTAAAATAAGTTACTCTTTACATGGCATGTTTGTCATGCTTGATGCACACACTCATATGGTGATTCTGATTTTCTCCCTTAATCTAGTTAATTGGATGCAAATTTAATGCAAGTTCAGAAATAATCTTAGCCCTAACCCATGCCAATAGAGCAAGCAACACAACTGATTGTGGATTTTCCCTTTGATTTGCCAGTGCAGGACAAATATTGAATCTCTGCTCATATAAAAGTTTACTACTTCTATTCTGTAAATAGAATAGTGGCCTTTTTCATATGACAGCTCCTTCTTAGACAGCAGATAAAGAAGTTATGAACAAAATGTCTTGTCAGCACTCCCAGGTAAATGAGATAAAATTGACTAAATTAGCCAATTCTACTTTATTGTAAAGCTATATTAACAGAATCTTACAAGGCACAAATTTTTGAGGTACTTTGAGCCACCCAAACAATCCTTCCTTACTTTCTTCCTCTGCCTATTAAGTCATTGGAGGCTCCTGCTACTCTTGTCTCATTCTTTCCTAGGCTGTATCTCTTTCCCTCATCCCTAAAGGTCATCCTCACTTCTTCTTCACTGTTCTTTCAGCTTTAAGATGTCTTAGCACATGAGAAGCAATAACCACATTTAGCCACTAAAAAAAAAAGTTGAATGAATCTTTTTATTAGCGTTGTGGGAATTGAAAATATAGCCTATTGATCTATTGGATTTAATAAGGCCTAGGTGAATTGGAACAGGCCCCACAGAGGAGACATGAACCAAAGTCTCCAACTCGGATGGTTTAATATTATGAAAGAGCTATTTGTAATTTGCTGAGCAACTGCATTTTGTGTAATATGATTTTGCAGACTAGATAGATTCATAAGTATATTTGGAACAAAATGGTTAGAACTGTGTGAAATAAGGAACTGAAAGTAGCAGATGTACACTGGTATATGTGGAAATTGGTGGTCAGCAAGAAAGAACAAGGAACTGGTTTCTTAAATGTTGCAAGAAAGTGATCATCTGTGTATGGCCATTAGGAAAACGGGTATAAAAGATAAGCTCAAGACCAGCTCATGGCCACTGTCCTATAGCTGTCCTTCTTGGAACTGCTATGCCATTGGACCTCATTGCAATGGGTTGCTAATGTAAGTGATGCTGTGATGTTTATCTATGTTCCAAATTATTACTTAAATGAACCTATGTATCTTAAAGTAAGAATTATTGTTTGTGTTGCTGTCTCTTGTTTCTTTCATTGGGTTTTTCCATGACAGAGTCAACTAAAATGATATGTTTTAATCAGATAAAACAGGGTCTAAGCAATACAGCAAAAGGTTCAGTTTCAAGTCAATCTCATGTAGGAGGCAACAGACCTGGGCTACCAATATCATGATAACTGCAAGAGTTACACAGTGTTGTACCACTTTGCTGCCATCAAGTTGTCACCCATTTTTTACACTCCAGGCTACAAAATCATAGTATACTGAATAATTAATCAGTGATAACTATTATTAATATCAAGTTATATCTAATATTAAGGGGCAAACAAACACCATTCACTCTTCCTCAGCCTGAAATATATTTTAGGCCTTTCACTTGTTGATTTTAATGCTTTGCAATGGACATAAGCTGCATATATTTAGTTGATCAACAGCTTCACATTCTAATACTTTGAAGAACTGAATGGATGCCATCTGAATGAAGTGATTTGCTATTTTTTGAAATTAATCAATAGAAGGATCTTGGAGTTCTGATGAAGGGTTCAATGAACATGTCAACCTTTAAATGCAGCAACTGTCAAGAAGGCAAATTCTGTGATAAAATACCATCCAGAAGAAGATTAAAAATAAAACTGGCAAGATAATAATATACCTATTTTATTTTTTCCTAATTTTGGATTACAACAAGCAACCTGGCACCAGCAAAACAAGTAAGCAAGAAGAATGTAAAAGAAAACAATTTTATTGTTACCTGGGAAATAAAAGAATGGGCCTGCAGCTAGATACATGCTAAAATTGTACACAGGTATATAGAACTAGGAAGCTATTCATCAAAGAGACCAAAGAGTAGCAACCAGCTAGCTGTTAATTACCATTCACTAAGTCATATTTGATTCTGGAAGGTACAAAGTTAATGAAAGCCTTTGAGGTGGCATGGAAAAAATGTATGATGAACACTGCCGACAAAAGATAAAAGTACAAGTTGTTCAGGTCTTTGTTGCAAGACTCCATTGTTCAGATCCTCCACCTATGATATATAACTGTCTTCTACAACAACCCAGATTCAGCTCAGCCAACTCAATGGGCAGGTACAGTATGTAAGCTAGTGTGTATGAATGTGGGTTTGAAAGGTTTTCTTAAAATTTTTGAAAACATTGAAGTGTTACTACTGCTGAAACTCAGTGTCTTGTATATTGATGACTGCATAGAATTAGGATATGTTTGTGAAGGTGGCAACTATTTATTTATTTATTTTATTTATTCAATTTATATACCACCCTTCTCCCGTAGGACTCAGGGCAGTTCACAAGGTTATTTAAAAACAGATACAATAGTTACAAAACTTAAAATCAATTAAAAGAATTATGTAAACCTTGCATTAAAACCCCAGTTAAAAAAACAGTTAAAATCCCAATTAATATGCTCAGACCAGGTCAAAGAGCCAGGTCTTCAGGTCCCGGCGGAATGAGCGAAGGTCAGGGGAAGTCCTAAGCTCCATCTCTTTCTCTCTCTCTCTCTCTCTCTCTCTCTATATATATATATATATATATATATAGATGATAGATAGATAGATAGATAGATAGATAGATAGATAGATATGATAGATATCGATAGATATCGATAGATATAGAGATAGATATAGAGATAGATATAGAGATAGATAGATAGATATATAGATATATAGATATAGATATATATAGATATATAGATATATAGATATATAGATGTATAGATGTATAGATATATAGATATAGATATAGATATAGATATAGATATAGATATAGATATAGATATAGATATAGATATAGATATAGATATAGATATAGATATAGATATAGATATAGATATAGATACATAGATATAGATATAGATATAGATATAGATATATATACACACACAGTGCTTTTTTTGTAAAAGAAAAAGGTGCCGGAACTCACACATGTCATACAACCCGCCTTGCCTACCCTACAAGGTTCCATCCAAAAAAGGTGCCGGAACTCCGTTCTGAACGTTCTATGAGAAAAAAAGCCCTGTATTGTATGAGAAAGCAAAGGGTGTCAGTGGAGCTGAATTCCCATGAAACAAGCAAGATTTAGCTATGTGACTTGATTGCATTTTATCTTCTGAATCACAGACAAGTTACCGTATGCAATACTTTCAGCTTTCTGAAATAATCTGGATGGTCAATGTATGACTCAAAATGCCAAGCTGGGTAGATATTTGACACAATCCAATAGAGTTCTTGTGTTCCTTTAGAATAATTGTATATATGGAATTAGTGTTGGAGAAAATGAAATTCAGATTCATCTATTCCCATTTTTAAGAACAGAAGTAATAACACCTAATATTTTTGCAAGCTTAGTATCCATAAACACAAACTTTGAACTTCCTTTCATGTCAAGAGTTATATTTTTCTCCATTTATTGCTATATGTTTGATTGTGGCATAGCCCAATGAGAATTGAAATATGAAAATAACAAGTTTTACAAAACATTAATGTATGAAAATCTGAATTTTTTGAAAGAGAAAGAAACCAGGGATAGATGAAAACAATTCATGGAAAAATACCTTTTCTCTCTTTCTTGGTCTCTCACTTATTAGTAAACATTTCTCTTCCCATTTCAACTTTCTTGGGACATATTTCATGGAACAAAATAATGCTACTTTTGTTTGAATCTTATTTTCTCCCATTGCTTAAAGCAGAAATAAAAGCTATGGTAAGCATCTATCAACAAGAGTTTAATTAAAACATTAAACATTATGCCACAGAGAAATCTCCTTTTCCAGTAATAAAATCTCACTGCTGAGTTAATTATTTAATGTAAAGTATTTGTTTCATTCTATCTGGATATGAGAGATTAACATATTAATGCAAATGTAATCATGTTGTAAACTTCCTTCTTAATCTGTAGTGTATTTCATCATGTAACGTTTCCATGCAATTGTTTTCTTTCTTTCTTTCTTTCTTTCTTTCTTTCTTTCTTTCTTTCTTTCTTTCTTTCTTTCTTTCTTTCTTTCTTTCTTTCTTTCTTTCTTCCTTTTTCTGTCTTCTTTCTTTTTTCCTTCCTTCCTTCTTTCCCACATTTATTGCTGTTGTTCAACTAAATTACAAATAAATAGATAGACTCTTTCTTTATCTGCAAAGTTTTCTGAAGCCATTATTGCTATTAAAATATAAAATAATCCTTCATCAGAACAGAAAAATGCTCATGGAAATTACTTTTGCCATATTGAATTTGCAGAGGTATTCAAGGACTATTGATATCATGTGCTAGAAGCATAAACTTAGAGGGCATTTTTCAATATTTGTGTTGAAAGGAGACATGTGTCATAACTTAAGAAGGAAAAACTATAAAAATGTTTATCTCTATAATTACAAGAGGCTCAGATTTTTAAAGGATCACCTTCATTCTTTCAAAATTTCTGGCTCAGCTAACTGCTATCAAAATTTGTTTTCAACCAAGAAGACCACACAACTATTTTTTTTCAATAAACAAATGGTATAATTGAAGTTGGTGCTAGAAGAAAAAGGAAGGAACAAAAGGAAGGAAGGAAGGAAGGAAGGAAGGAAGGAAGGAAGGAAGGAAGGAAGGAAGGAAGGAAGGGAGGGAGGGAGGGAGGGAGGGAGGGAGGGAGGGAGGGAGGGAAGGAGGGAGGGAGGGGGGAAGGAAGGAAGGAAGGAAGGAAGGAAGATTCTGTGATGATTCAAAGCTGTTAATGGTCTGGCTCAACTCTTGCTTTTCATTGCAAACAAATCTTGATTCAAATTCAGAAACAAAAGGATGCTCTTTTAAATTACACATTTCTGTTCACTCTGAATTGAAGGCTATTTTTGTGGGTCTTCTAAAAGCATTATTCTTTTTTTGAATATCTGTAGAGACAAAGAAAACTTATTCATTTTAGAACCTGGAATTAAATTGCCATTAAAATAATCCTTAGGCCACAAATCTAGGCTTTATTTGCAGATAGTCCCAAATTAAGTTTAAATTTCTGACAAATACACTCTACATAGTATATTCAACAAAAAGAATAAAGCCTCTATGTGTATATTTTAAATAGAGGTAGTTTGGGGAATTTTTCTAAGGAATCTTATTCAATCATAAAATCATGTTGAAGATGAATCTGGTCCAACAATAAAATAAAAGTGAAACAAATTACAGCCTTCCTATATTCAGAAGACAAATTAATTTCCCATTTGGAATACTAATTACATGCTATAGAGCCTAGAATTCTATAGGGTTCCTCTTAGACTGTCAGAACAGAGAGTTTCTTTTGTTGTTGTTACTCAACTAAAATGAATTAAATCTCTGTCCATTATAATAAAGAAAGGCAGAACAGAAACTCATGGAATAGAAGAAAAAATAACAATAATGTGAGCCCAATATTCTTTTCCTCTCTATGGACATCCCTTGCAAGCAGGGTTTTGAAAGTTGTTCTGGCTGTCCCATGAGGCTTGAACTGAGAAGGAAATGCATTTTAATGAATGTAACAATAGGCCTTTTGAGAATTTAATTTGACATAATTTTTGTACAGTTCACTGCAAGTGCAATGAAAGAAAAATGGAAAGGGGGAGGGAAACGGGAGTTCTGATATTGCTTATACCCTAAGTATGTTATAGTTCCCTGAAAGCTAACGCTATTTGCCAGAAATAAAGAAATAGCTTTCCTTCCAGAATGATTTATTTATTTAAAAAAGGGAAAGAGTGTTCTTAGGTCTGATGAGAATGTTGTAATGAAGCTCCAAGCGGGGCTTCTGCAGGGAGTTTGTAGGTCAATCATGTCACAATGGCAAACACAACTGAGTGACTGAACCTCTTCATCTTTTACCTTCTTCAAATGCATCACCTATACATAAATGGGGCTTTGATTACCTGGCCATGCAATTAAGTTATTGACACATGCACACAAAGAGGTGTCCTGAATTGCAGCAGACAAGAAAAGGACTCCTGTCCAACTTTACAGAGCATAGTCATCTATTTGAAGGCCTCAGAATACATTTATGAAGAGACAATGACACAAAGAATTAAGTGGTTTATAATTCAACAGTCATCTGGTACAAAAATGAATTTAATATATTGCAAAGAACACTTCATTATTCTCCCTAACATGGGTCGATTTGACTTTGGAAAATGCTAACATTCTCATATGGAAAGCTGAAGATTAATTTAATGGTAATAAAAGAACAGGGAGGTTGAAATTACTTTAAAGTTTTCCTTCAAGAGTTAGCGTCTGGGAAGCACAATGCAAAGGCAAACGCACCATCCAGTCAGTCTTTGTTAGCATGGTGAGAGATTTACTATTTCTGTCTGAAATAGTTATCCCCAATTTCCTTCTATGTATGCCTGTTTCATATTGATTGTCTATATTGGCTGCTGGTAGATGCAAACCTGCTATTTTATTCAAAATAAGGATAGAAACTTAAATGTATTTATGATTTTTTATAATGGTAGCATGTGAAATAGTTTTAAGAACGAGAAAGGAATTCCAGAATATTATGCCTTACAAATAAAAAACAAAAAACAGCAGTCCCATAGCTTTCAAATCAATATAATGAACTGAATTATTGTCCATTTGTAATATACTGATTGGCATTTTGGTCAGCATTATCATTTATAAATTAAAGCAGAATAGGCAACATGATGCTGATAAATAACTCCCTTGATACTTTCAGTCTCACCTAACTTCCAATATTTTTTTCCATTTATTTTAATTTGAAAATATAATTTTTAAAGTGACATGGCAAAGTGACATGCTACAAAGCAAAACATCAATTTTCAGAATTTCTCTTTCTCTTACAAGAATTCTCTATTCAATCTTGAAAGATAAACATGGCACGCCTACCTGCCAAAAGGTATGGCAAACAAATTTGACAGGGGTCATCACATAGGACTAAAAACGGTAATAGGGATCAACCTCACCAAAATGGCTTCTAGTAAATATGTGGTTGGCCATTTTGTGAATAGGCAAATGCCTTCATAGGGGGTATTAAATGCAAATATCCAATATGTGTATTCAAAATTTTAGAAATATTTACTGACCCAGAAAATTTACCTGAATTTTAATTATATTGTATGACCTAAATTCCATCTCATCCCAATCCTTCCCTCCCCTCCCCTCCCCTACCCTTCCCTCAATGGCAAAATGTGTGAAATTGTAAGGTCTTGCCTCAGCTGCTCTTCCCAAGAAAGCAGAACTCTTGAGACAGGCAATATCTCAAAAGGAACTTTTATTGAGAGGCAGTGACAGCAAGAAAGCAAAGCAATATCTAGTATTTTCCCACACAAAATGTTACATTAAAGCATCCCTTACAAACCCAACCTTAACGGCCAAAAATCTGATTTGATTTTGTCCAATCCTCAGGTGTGAAATTGTTATGGGAACCAAACTGATAAGTGCAGTTCCCAGGCACTATTCTCAGGGTTTCAGTTTCCTCTCGGCCTCTTGATCTCCTCCCCTTGATGCAGAGATAAGACAGATGGCCCAGGGCACATTCCTTCTTCCATTTACACCTGGTACCAGCCTCCCCATCCCAGTAGAATAGCAGAGCATCTCTTCCCCCCTTTCAACAGAATGGAAAACCTGAACATAAAAGAAAAGCCATATAATAAAAGAGGGTATGACAGAAATATTCATTTGTCTTCTTGCAGGCTACGTCCTACAGCAAGACTTTGCTACTAGGGGACAGCAGCTAAAACATATGACAAATGATTGCAGGAATTGACTATGTCTAGTTTAATGAAAAGAAGGACTAGGGGTGATGTGATAGCAGTGTTCCAATATCTCAGGGGTTGCCACGGAGAAGAAGGGATGAACCTATTCTCCAAAACAGCTGAAGGCAGAACAAGAAGCAATGGATGCACACTAATCTAAAACTAAGGAGGAATTTCCTGACAGTCAGAAGAATTAATCAGTGGAATTACTTGCTTCCAGAAGTTGTGGGTGCTCCAACACTGGAATTTTTTAAGAAGAGATTTGACAATTACCTATCTGAAATGGTACAGGCTTTACTGTTTGAGCAGGGGGTTGGACTAGAATACCTTTAAAGTCCCTTCCAACTTTGTTATTCTGTTACTACTATGACCTTCATATAATGCTTTGGCAGAAGCTATTTCTAGCATCTTGCTACTTCAAAATACAATGCTACCCTGAGGAATTTACTATTGCAGGGTATGATGCTCCTTATCAAATTAGATTGATTTAAAAATGGATTTGACAAATTCAGTGAGGACAATGCTGTCAATGGCAACTAGATATAACGATCATACTATGTATACCAGTTGCTAGGGAACAAATGGCAAGAGAGCTTTTATCTTTTGCCTTACATATGGACTTCAAAAAATTGAACCAGGTTGTCCCTGTGAGAAGCCAGGTGCAGGATGAGAAACATAGATCTTTGGTCTGATTCTGTGTGGAACGTCTGTCCTATTGTCATCTATGTAATGTATGTGACTGACATACAGGTTAACAACTACAGGAGGCGTTGTGCTGGACAGCTCCGGTAAGGAGCTGTGTTCGGCGGGAAAACCTTGCAAGCCTGGTTGACAGCCTGGTTGACAGCCTGGTTGACAGCCTGGTGGGAAACCAGGTTTGAATCCATTGGCTAGCGCTCACCTGCACAGGTACAAAAGGACCTGAGTAACCTCTTTTCCCCAGTTTTACTTTGTTCCAGTCTGCCATTCCAATAAAGACCAATTGTAGCCTTCACGCATGTTGTGTTACTGCTCCAAATATAACAGTGGTGATGAGGATGGCATTCTGTTTCGGTATCCGCTAAGCAACCACCGAGGTATCCGCAACCAGCCGATCAACCCAGTGTCGACCGCTGAAGCAGCCGTGCTCAACCGGGCAACCCAGTGTCGACTGCCAAAGCAGCCACGCTCAACTGGTCTACCCAGCATTGACCGCTGACGCAGCCGCGCTCAACCAGTCTACCCAGTGTTGACCACCGAAGCAGCCATGCTCAACCGGTCTACCCAGCATCGACTACCGAAGTAGCTGTGCTCAACCGGTCAACTCGGCAGATGCTCAAAGCAGGATTGGAACCCAGGAGCAGAGACACGGCAAGATCGGATGTGATGGCACAATTTGGTCAGATACCTGCATTCAACATCATGCATCCAGAACGATGGGAGTCACAAGTGGGTCAAGTGGAACTGTTCATGGAAATGAACCGCATTAAGGACGATGAGTTAAAGGTGGCAGCCCTACTCTGCTCGAGTGGATCGGATGTTTACGATATAGCAGTAGGGTTGTGCACTCCGGAATCCCCAGACGAAGCCAACTACAGCGATCTCCAGTCCAAGTTGGACCAGCATTTTAACCCGCAGATGTTGGAGCTGGCCTGGAGATACCAGTTCATGAAGCGAGATCAGCGGCCTGGCGAGTCGGCCACTAACTTCATCGCTGGGGTCCAGCAAGCGGCCTGGTTGTGCAGGTTCGACAACCTGGAAGAATGTCTAAGGGACAGAATCATCTTCGGTCTCCAGGACCAAAAGCTGCGGCAGAAACTTTTTGCATATCCCAAGATGACGCTGCAGGAGATCCAAGCTGAGGTGCTGGCCCGAGAGATGGCTGAACAATCTGAACAATCAGAGTCTCAGACCAACAGTTCTGGAAAAGCTGTTCACCAGGAGAATGCATGCGGAAAAAGCGGCGGCACCATCGACCACACCGGAGTGTACGCACAGGCCCAACCACTGGCGTGATAAGATGACCAGAGGGGACAATGGTCAACAGCAGCCAACCCAGAGAAGAAATGCTCCAGATGCTCTTGCTGCAACACCAAGCCAAAATGCGCAGGATGCGGAGGCAACCACCCTTGGTCTACCTGTAAGTCTCGGATGGCCAAGTGCAGAGTGTGCGGGAAGACCGGTCACATTGCGGCCATCTGCCACAACCGCATCTGCAACAGCCTACATGATGTGGACATGGAAGACCTTCAATCGACAGGTACTGGGGCTCAACAGCAAATTACGTCGGTTAACTGTTACAAAGGCAGGCGAGTCGTCTATAACACGGAGACCCGCCAGCCGTTAACTCCAAAAATCAGCCTGGACGTGTGGCTCCAGGGCATTCCATGTAACATGGAGCTTGACTCCGGCTTGGCAGTCTCAGTGATCTCACATGAGACATTTACCCATATTTGCAACCGGAGCAAGCAGAGGGCCACCTTGAGGCCATCTAGTCTCACACTAATGGATTTTCAGCAAACGCCTATCAAAATTAAGGGGGAGGCAACACTTGCAGTGCACTATGGGGGATTCCAGGGGCAATTGGATGTCCTATTGGTGGAATGGCAGAGGACTAGCCTCATAGGATTAAACTGGTTCAAGCCCCTGGGCATCAGTATAACAGGAATACATACCACCCGAGCTCACAACATCGAATCTGTTTGCAATGCTTCTGCAGACGTATTTGATGAGACTCTAGGGAAGTATACAGGGCCACCAATCACATTTAAATTAAACCCCAACGTTACCCCAATCAAAATCAAACCCTGGAGGGTACCGTTTGCCCTCAAACACAAGATAGAGAGGGAGCTGGATAAATTAGTCGCGCAAGGGGTCCTAAAGCTGGTCGATGGAGCGGAGTGGGAGACTCCTATAGTCACCCCACTCAAGGCAAACGGCGAGGTGAGGATCTGCATGGACTATAAATGTACTATAAATAGAACCTTAAATCAGCATGCTTACCTGGTTCCAACAGTCAGTAGCATCCCTGCATCGCTTCAGGGCGGCACAATCTTTGCAAAACTCAATCTGGCACAAGCGTATCAGCAGCTGCCAGTCAGCAAAGAGACCGCGGATGCACAGATGATTGTTACCCACAAGGGGGCATTCCGTGTAGACCGGTTACAATTTGGAGTTAGCGTAGCTCTAGGCATTTTTCAGGAGATCATGGAGCGAACGCTCAAGGGCATTCCAGGAGTATGCCCCTATTTTGATGACATCCTGATTGCAGGTAAGAATGAGGAGGTATTGGCTGAGCATTTACATGCTGTGCTTGAAAGATTTAGGGCTGCAGGTCTCAAATTCAAAAGAGACAAATGCAGCATTGGGGTAACAGAGACTGAATTCCTGGGGTTCAGGATAGATGCTCAGGGTATCCACCCTGCAGCATCCAAGGTGGCAGCAATTAAAGGAGCTCCCACACCAAAGAATAAGGCAGAACTCCAAGCTTTCCTGGGGCTATTAAATTTTTACCACGCCTTCTTACCCTACAAAGCGTCTATAGCAGAGCCCTTACATAGGCTTCTGGACAAGAACACTACATGGAAGTGGACAAACATGCATGACAAGAGTTTCAGGGCATTAAAGGATCTCTTAGCAAGTGATGCCACAATCACTCACTTCATTGAGTCCAAGCCAATCTGTATTGCTTGTGATGCATCCCCCTATGGGGTGGGGGCAGTCCTAAGCCATTTAGAAGACAATGGAAAGCAAGTTCCCATTGCATATTACTCCAGGACATTGTCAGCGGCGGAGCGGAATTATGCACAGATAGACAAAGAGGTCCTGGCAATAGTCACAGGAGTGAAGAAGTTCCATGACTATCTGTATGGCAGAGAATTCATCATTTTCACTGAACAAAAACCCCTATTAGGTCTCTTCACCACAGACAAGCAGACCCCACAGATCCTGTCTCCCAGGATGCTCAGGTGTTCCATATTCCTGTCGGCTTATGCTTGCAAGCTAGTACACAGGCCAGGCAAGGAGATGGGCCATGCTGATGGATTAAGCAGACCACCCATAGCAAGCACAGAACCTGATCCAGCTCCTGCACATCAAATATTGTCACTGCAGGATTTTCCTGAGTGTCCCATCAATGCAAGGGACATTGCAGCAGCAATGCTGTCTGACAAACTGCTGAGCAGGGTACAGTCATGGGTGAGCACAGGGTGGCAGGATAAATCACCAGGTCAGGAGTTCCAAGCATTCTTTAACAGGTGACATGAACTGTCTGCCTACAAGGGTTGTTTGCTATGGGGGTGCCGGGTCATAATCCCAGAGAAGTTGAGGAATAGGGTCATACATTCACTTCACGAGGGGCACCCTGGAATTGCGCAAATGAAGGCCCTAGCCAGGAGCTACCTATGGTGGCCGGGACTGGACAAGGCCATAGAGGAACAGGTAGCTGGTTGTTACACCTGCCAGAGGTTTTGGCCTGAACAGCCGCAGGCACTAGTCCACAAGTGGGAAGTTACACACACTCCTTGGTCCCAAGTCCATATTGACTTTGTGGGACCATTTCAGAGACAGACATTCTTAGTAGTAGTGGACAGCCATTTTAAGTGGTTGGAGGTGGTGCCAGTAAGTAGCATGACCACAGAAAGGACAATCCAAGTGCTCAGGGAACTCTTTGCCACACATGGCCTCCCTGATGTGTTAGTTTCGGATAACGGTCCTCAATTTATGTCTACGGAATTCCAGGTGTTTGCGAAGACCAACATGATTAGACACGTCACAACTGCCCCGTTCCATCCATCGTCTAACGGGATGGCAGAGCACATGGTGCGCACAACCAAAGATGCTCTGAAATGCATCATCCATGGGGACTGGAGACAGAGGTTAGCACAATTCTTACTCCATCAACACACCACACCCTGCACATCCACAGGAAAGAGTCCAGCGGAGCTGCGTTGGGGCAGAAGACTCATCACAAAACTGGACAGATTTCACCCCCACAGGGTAGCAGCTGAAACAGAGCAACCCAAACCCCCCAGAGAAATCAACATTGGAGAACTGGTCTGGGCTAGGAACTATGGGTCTGGACACATGTGGGTGCCGGGGGAAGTGATTCATAGAATGGAGCCATTATCATTCATAGTAAGGGTGGAGGGGGGCCATCAATGGAGGAGACATGTAGACCAAGTAAGGAGAAGAGCACCTGAGAACACACCAGACAGCACCACACAGCTGGAGGGCCCAGATTTCAAACACCCTGACCAAATAGACAATCCGGACCAATCAGATACAGAAGCTAGCAGTGGGGACACTGATCTGTGGACCATAGGGCCCACACAGACACAGCAACAGCAGGACCAGGGGAATACCCAGACACATAGACAACGCAGACGGGGAAACAACACTACACAGGACTCAGGGGGGACGCTAAGGCAGTCAGGCTGGGAACACAGACCCCTGAGCTATCTCTCAGATTATGTGCGGTCTTGAGAGGAACATAGAGTCAATAATAGTTATACATTATAGGTTAAGGGGGGGAAAACACAAGTGGATGGCATTGTTGTGACTCAGGGCCAGCCTGTGGGTCCGGCAGCCGGCTCAGATGTCTCGGATGACTCAGATGAGGGGGAGGAGGAGGGTGTGGAAGACGAACTGGCTGATGACGGCTTGGAGGCTTCGCAGAGCCCCCAGCCGGGGCCCTCTTCTCAGCTGCGTGAGCCCGATAGTGCGGAGGATGATGACCCACAGCTGGCCCTGTTCAAGGACGCCCGACACAGGAGGCAGTCGAGCAGGACCAAGCAGAGAAAGGCTGTGGGACTCCTCGGGAGGAGGCACAGGGAGACCACGCCCTGAACTCTAAATAAAAGGAGTGTTTGGGGAAGGGCTGGTTGCTGAAAGCAACCCTTCCGTTTGAGGATTCAAGTTCCAGTGTTTTTGTTTCTTGTTCTGTTGTTTGAGTAATAAATCTTGGCAGACGCTTTTCAGCCTCAGACGCTCTCAAGTCTCTACTGTTTGAACAGGGGTTTGCCTTATTGCAAGGCCGGTAGCAGGCTGGTTCAGAACAGGCATGTCTGTTCTTATGGGGGGAAGAGGTGTAATGTATGTGACTGACATACAGGTTAACAACTATAGAAGGCGCTGTGCTGGACAGCTCTGATAAGGAGCCGTGTTCGGCGGGAAAACCTCAGAAGCCCATTGGTTGACAGCCTGGTGGGAAACCAGGTTTGAATCCATTGGCTAGAGCTCACCTGCACAGGTACAAAAGGACCCGAGTAACCTCTTTTCCCCAGTTTTACTTTGTTCCAGTCTGCCATTCCAATAAAGACCAATTGTAGCCTTCACACTTGTTGTGATACTGCTCCAAATGTAACAATCTAAATAATTAAATAAAAGGTCAATGCAAAGTACATAAACAGATGCATTTAGGAAATCTTACTTTGCTAGTCTGTTTGCTGAAGAGGTGATTTGGAGATTTTTTTAGACGATATGTGGGAGAAAGGATGCTTGACGTTGGATTCACAGTAAATACAGTTGCAGAGATTAGGACAGAAACATTGTTAGTAAGAAAATGCTAAAATATTCATTACTAGGCACAGATTACTAGACTAGATAAGCTTTCTGTCTGTTCATTTTTTTTCCCTCCTGGATTCTTATTAAGCCAATTTCAGATCTTATTTTTATATTAAAAATCTGCACAAGATGAATGCTTTAGTCATTCTCTTTACTGTTTTGCTAATATAATGTACCTTGCTTTTCAATCTTTAACAGACAAGAAAATAAAATTATAACCAAGTACAATAACAAATGAAAATATGGAAGGCAATGAACAGCACCCCTGGAAAATAATGGAGAAAAAAAGGAAAGAGAAAAAGATGAGGTGATGTATAAAATTAATACTTAATAAAACAACACATGACAGAACACAAATCTTAAACAACACGACGAACCTTAGCACACAGAAATACGTTGATCCGACCTGTCAACATGTTGGTAAAAAGTCTTCTGAGCTTTTGAACTTGTGCTGGAGCCCATCTTCATGGAACTGGGCTTTAGCAAGAGTCCAAAAGCTCAGAAGTCTGGGCTGCTGGTCTGGGTGATGGATCCAGATTGGATCCTGCAACATTATCCTGGGACACATATATTCACCTTCATGTTGGTAAAAAAACAACAACATTTAATGTACCCTTAATAAACCACTTGTACAACAGAGTGAAATCACTGCAAATGACATAGTGTAGGATGCTGGATAATTGCTGGACCTTTCAGACAATTCATCCCCAAGCACATTAGGCATTTTTGCATAGCTGGAGTGATGACTTTAATACCAACCTGCTGGGAAAGAGGCTACATGGTGAGCTACTTAGTTTGGGGTATTGTCCATCCTTAATATACTGTATGTCAAGCAATGGACATAAATGCACAAACCATAACTGCATCCTGGAATTCTCCCTTCACCAAAATGGAGCAAAGGCACAATTGTGTGTATATGGTTACACTACTGAGAACTATATGAATTCACTTTCTATTTTTCTCAATAGTTTTAAAAAGATTAAATACCTACAATATGACTCAAAACTAGTAAGGCTGCATTGAGTTTTCTTAATTGGAATTCATCGGAATTAATGAACCTTTGCAGGTGCATATTCACTGTACCTTTTTGCTCTCCACAAGCTTTTTAAACCCCTGAATTGATAGCTGTTTACAGGTCATCCTTTTGCATTCTGGCCAGCTCTCAGATTGCTTAAATTAATTTGCTACATGCATTAGTTAAACAGCCAGACAGCATGTGAGTGTTTTGTATATTGGCCCTGTGTTTATTTCAATCAGCTTGCATAGCAAGTGTAACAAAGACAGGATGTTTCATTTCTGCTTATTCAATCTGCATCTGCTGTCATAGATACACCGAGCCAATTGAAGTTTCAGCCAAGAGATAATTCTGAAGATGGAAAGAGGGACATTTTTTAATATGGCATTCTATGACAATCTATTCTATTTCTGAATTGAAATGCATTTTGTGCTCCAGACAACTTATTGGATAAGAGGTCTCCAATTTGGAAATCATGGCCCAGATGTTGAGCTATTTAAGGGCTCATAAATCCAGGGATGTGCTACTCTAGAATGTCTAAAATGTAAATCCAGCCAATTCTGTGTACAAATGAGACACCTGCCATGCATATGGTAGCTCTGAAATTAGCTTATTGACTGCCACATAAGGGCAGATGACTGTGGTGAATGGAAGCATCACTGATATGGAAAATAGGGATTGACTGGCTCAACCATTTATGTAAGAATTCAAGAACTTGCCAAGTCTTTCATAAAGCTTAGCTAGAGACTGAGATTCTCATTCCCTAACCAAAACCCTAACCCTATGATAAGTTCTGTGGTCAGAGGAATTAAAACCCATGGCCAGAAACACCTGGAGGGAGAGTCAGGATGATGGTTGTGACATTGCAACCAAACTCCCATCCTGTTTGCACAGGGATGCAACATTAACCGATGTACAAATAACAGTGCTTCAGTCACAATACCATGACCACCACCTTGCCTGTTGTAACACAGCATCCATGAAATCTCTAGTTTGTGCTCTAGATTTCTTCTTCTACCTGAATGGTATAACTGAGTGGTATAAGAGAACGCTGTGGTGATAAAAAAATAGAAAAAGGAAAAGACACCAAGAAAAGGTAGCTAACCATGTTATTTCAGCAACCTTTTTTCCCCTTGCAGGTTAATGCTGTCTCTTTGTTTCACCAAGCTGAATGTCAAAGAATTATTGGTTTGCTATGAGTCACCTAATTCTGAACCTATCAGTAAGATTTAGTATTGGTTTCTTGGTAAAAATTAGAACTAATTTCTTCTTTAGGGTAATGGCAGACTAAGTTATGGATATACTGTATGTGCTGTCAGTGTCAAAAATAACTTTGCATTTTTTTAAAAAAAAAAAAAAACAAAACACCAGGTCTGATAACTTAACTTGGAATTTCTCAGATTAGATGGAAATTCTTAATAGTTATTTTTTTCCAATTAATTTTTTTACTACATTTCCTGTCTTGGCTAAGTCCTGATTTTGCTAATTGGTTAGATTTAATAATAGTTTTAATGGGCTAAATTAATATAAATTATTAAAATAATAATCATCTTTATACACACCCCTAATGTTACATTATACATATTTACTTAATTTTGCACAGTTGTAAATCTCTTTTGTATTTCTTTTCTCAGATTCCAAACCCCCCCAAAAAAAATCTGTAAATAAAGTGAATTGAATTGATTTGAATAAAAATTGCCTTTTTCCTCTACGCAAATGGTGGAAACTAAATTTTGTTTTCTTTCTTTCTTTCTTTTCACTTTTTGTGTGGAGAAGTTGTTTTTTTCCCCAAGAAGGATCAAACCTATTTTTAACATGTCTTTAAAATATATTGTTGATAATATTTTGGTTATTAATATTTATTTACACAGTAAAGCCTTTATGGCTGAAAAATACTGCAAAATATATTTTATTTTGGAGTTTGTACATCTTGGTACTTCTGGATAGAAACTAAATTGCTCAGCTTTTTATTTTATTGCACTGCTAATAATAATTCTACCTTAACTCCAGAGATTCTTTGCCTGTTGAGCAGGGTTATGGGTTAAGTTTTTTGCCATCCTACTAGCATACAGTTATAAAGAAACCCGCTTTGACATTTAATGATAGCTCTAAGGTCCTTTATGACAATAAGTTTTTTGTTTTTTCTTCTCATTTTTTTATTGTTAACTTAGCATCTTGAAGCTCATTTATATTCTAAACATTGCTCACTCACCTTGCCCAGTAATTCAGTCCATATGTCTATCACCTCCTTGCAATCTGTTCTTTTCCCATGTACTCCTGAATTGCATATTATTAGATTAAATATCTTTGACACCCTGGCACAGATTATGCATCTTCACCAGCTACATCAGTCTTCTTCCCTTTCACATGAGCAACAAAGTTGCTTGCTAAGTATTTTGATTCCAACACAGTCAGTACATTGACTCATATCTGATTATGAGCAGCAATATCAAGATTTGCATAAACTCAGAAGCCATTGCTGGAAAATCAATTGCCTCTCTTCCCCACAACGTCAACATTTTCCTGGTGGAATATATTACTCCAAGGTAAACCAAAAGGTTGGCCATGTTCATCAATATGCCCATCAACATTCCCCTAGTGTCCTTCATGCTTCTTCACAAAATTGTTTTTCGAAGGTTTTCAGTTGCAAAGCATTGCCTTATTAATCAAAACATGCAGAGTTCCCACATAAGCATTTTTAGAATATTTTTTTTTAAAAAATAAGATGAATAACAGCAGTGGCAAAGATCTTTCTTACTAGTTTGTCCTCTGATAAATGGGTGCTTTGTGATTTATGACAGTTATGGTAGCCATTTTAGGAAAAGGCAAACCCCCTCATTTCCCCCCCCCATCAGCAGCCATTCTGTGGACAAATAAGCTGCTCTATGACAAGTATTTTGTGAAACTGTTCCAAATAGATTCACAACAATTTATCAGCACAAAAAAGGAGTATCTTTCACTTAATCCATACTTTATGAGGTTTCAACCAATTTAAGACAATGTATTTGCCATGTTTCCTTCCTTCTTTAGTAATGCTACCAGATTTAGACTATGACGATCAGGATGACCACTGAGTGGAGACCGATACTTGAATTTTTGGTATCTTCTCTAGCAACAACTTTGAAATCAGTTCTTTCTCAAGAATATACAGTACTGAAGTCTTCATGAATCTGTTTGGCCTCTGTCATTATCATATATATTAAACAAGTGGTTTGTTCTTTTTTTAAAAAAATGTATTTATTTTGGATAACACTTTCTGAACATACACAATTCAGCCTGAGTTTAAATCATTAGCCTATTCCAAGTAACAAAATATATTTTACTGAAGCTTCAGAAACATTAAAAATGGGAAAAGGAAACAAGAGTATTGATGTCTTTCCTTTCTCTTTTTCCTTCTTCTTTTTGTGTAACAATTGTAGTTGGCCTTTGAATGTTAAGCTTTGTATTCCAAAATGTATTAGAAGCAAAAACAAAATCTGTTTTATGTAATTTGCATAACCACATAGCTAAACTGTATCAAATTAATTAAATAATGTTAATATATTCTCTCTAGCTTTAATAATTTCTCCCTTGTATCACATAAAAAAATCACAGTGTGCTGGCAAATTTTAAAAGGGATCTGAATGGAACCAAATGTTCTGCTTTTCTGATCTAACTGATCTTTTCTCTTTTAAAAATTCTAGAAATTCTCATAAATTGTACATATTATGAAATCCCCAGCTATATACCAAGGCTTGGATCAAAATACAAAGGAAGGACACAAGATCAGGGAGTATAACTGATAGTAAAAAAGCTATTGGCCAATACGGTGAGTCACAGAAAGGGGAAATGTTCAAAATATTTTTTGAAGCTTGAAACTTGAGGTAGGGAATGTTCCATGTTTCCTGATATAAATTCCTTGTCAAATCAAATAAGGCAGGGGTGTCAAACTCAATTTCATTGAGGGCCGCATCAGCATTGCGGTTGCCCTCAGGGGGCCGGGTTGGTATGGCCAGGGTGGGCGTGGCCTACTGAGTGGGCGTGGCTAGAGTGCGTATGGCCTACTGGGTGGGCGTGGCCAGCTCTACATCGTTCGCATCAAGGGTGCCTATGGGGGCCTGGGCAGGAGTGGGACAGATCTGAGGGTCTCTGGCAGGAGGAGGGTCTCTGGGCCAGGGCCAAGGCAGTGGGAGCCGTTCCCTCACTCTTTCCAGGATGGCTTCACAGGCCACATGAAACCACTTCGCGGGCCGGATCCGGCCCCCGGGCCTTGTGTTTGACATGTCTGAAATAGGGGATATTATGAAGGGAATACAGAGTTTGCAGGCCTTTCTGTGTGATAGAATATGAAACTCTGTTATGTCATCCATATCAATACAGATGCATAAATACTAGAACTGTAGGAAATGCTCAGCATCAGCCGAATTCAGAAAAGCAAGGACATCAGTCTGGCAACCAAATGTAGATTAGTCCACTCTATTGTGTTCCCTACAGCTACCTATGGTTGTGAAAGTTAGACCTTACAAAAGCAAGACAAGAAGAAAGCCAACTCATTAGAGCTGTGGTGCTGGAGAAGCTTCCTTGGACAGCAAATGTGACTATCAAACAAGTATTGGAGTACATAACACCAGACACGTCACTGGAAGGCAAACTCACAGGACTGTATCTCACTTTGGCTGTGTCATGCAAGGGAATTCACTGGAGAAAACAATTGTGTTGGAAAGAGTTAACAGGTAAAAGGAAACCAGGCTTCCAAAGAACATGGTGACTGGACACCATCAAAGCTGACACCAGCCAGAATATAGAACAACTCAAAAAAATAGTGCAAGATCAGAAGATATGGAGAGACTTGCTCCATAGAGTTATACATGATTAAATCGACATCATCATCATCATCATCATCATCATCATCATCATCATTGAAGGGGAAAGAATTCAGACCTGGGTCGATAGAGTTGTCCTGAACCAGCAGGGCAGCCTCGTCTCCAAAAGAACTCTGGAGAGCACTGCCCGCTGAACTTTTATTCACCTCCAAAATTACAAAAACTACATCAATCTCACGCAAACAGGATAAACAGAAATAATTGGATACTCAGGTGCTTATGAGATCACACAAAAACAAGGTAGCATAAGATGTATGTGAAGTCTTTATCATAGCGTTTCCCAAACCTCCCACATGCCAGGCCCCCCTCCCAGCCAGGAGAGTGTGCTCTCACTGAAGCTACAGAGAGGCCCAACTAGGGAGGAATGGAAAGGCTGAAAGGTGAAAAACCAAATTCTTGAGAGACCAAATTCTGGCCGTTCCCACAATCATCATCATCTTCATTATCTACCTGACCTTCTGGAGTCTGATAGCATATATTGAGTTAACGTCTTACATTAGGACAGTTATGCTTCTCCATATTATATCTTTTCAAGAGCAAACTACTATGTGGCTTCTTAACCAGGGGAAGACAAGCAATTTCAGAATAGAATAAGCCTTCAGCAATAGGTAAATAGTTGGTAGATTGGATGGGCCTATGAGAACTGAAATATGATTTAAATGGCAACTGGGCAGAATCCTCATTCACACAAAGGTTATAATAACAATAAAATTTGATTCTATCATTATAATGAATCTCAGTTAGAGACGTTTTGAACATCTTGTGGCATGATTTCATGTCAGCTCTACTTAATGGGGTTGACGGTAAACTTGCAAGTCTGATTGTGTGGACCTCCACCTCCTTCTTGGTTCAGTGAATTAGGGGGATTTCTGTCTGAGCTGCTTCAAAATGTTACCTGGAGATTCTGGACTTAAAAATATTTTTACTTCTTGTCATCTTAGCATCAGAAGTTGCATATTTGTATCAAGCTCATTTTCCCTACTCTCGTGACCAGTGACATTTCTTCATTTTGCTTTCTATATACTTGCTCATTATTCATTAATTTATAGAACACCTCCAATAGAACATTGCCATCTGTACAGTTGGACATACAACACATTGCTTCCACGTTGGTATGAAGTATGTACAAATGTCTCGCCCTGGTCAAAGTACATTTCACTCAAAATCTGATGGTATAACAGTTATTTGTTTATTTATTTTTTTCTTTATGTACGTGTTATATAAAATAGGATATTTTATTTTGGGTTTTGATTATTTGATTTTTTTAATGTTGTTGAGATTGTGCAGATACATTATGTCTGACTGGTGGCTAGAGGCACTGTGAAGTAAACCACAGGAAATGTACCTACACTAGAGCACTTTCATTATTCAAAACCCAGAATAATATTAGGTAGATAAGATGCTTTGAAAGATGTGGCTTGACAATTTTTATTACATTGCCCTGGACTAAAGATTTATAATCTTATCAATTTCTTTTTGGAGTTTCTACTTGTGCATCAGCTTTTAAAAAAGAATGTGCCCATATGAATGTCTCTTTATATTACTCTGTTTTTATTGTATTTATCTGAAATAAATTATACCATTATTATAATTTATACTACCTTTACATCAGATTTCAGGGCCATGTACATGTACAGCATAAAACAAAGGCCCCTATCACAAATCCTGTCCCCACTGGTAAGTTAAATAACAATGGTTTTCAAGGCTAGTGTGTTGTCTGAATTTACTCCAATAAAAATAAACCTTGTTTTCTTAAATTGCTTAGCTTTAGAAACATAAGAAAACAATTTGGGTTTTGTGGTGTTTTTTTTTACCCTTCACTAGCAATAAAGTATCACATCCAAAAGTGTTTTGCCTATCACAGATATAATCAATTAGTGCAATATACTTGTTGTGATCACAATAAAAAGGTAAAGTTTCCCCCGCACATGCGTGCTAGTCGTTTCTGACTCTAGGGGCCGGTGCTCATCTCCGTTTCAAAGCCAAAGAGCCAGCGCTTGTCCGAGGACGTCTCCGTGGTCATGTGGCCAGCATGACTAGATGCCAAAGGCGCACGGAACGCTGTTACCTTCCCACCATAGTGGTCCCTATTTTTCTACTTGCATTTTTACGTGCTTTCGTAACAGTAACTATCAAACATCAACTTATAACCCTAACCCTAAGCTTAACCGTTTGGCTGGAAAAAAAAGTGCAAGATAGACAACTCGAAGGTAAGCAGAAGAAGCCACTAAATCCAACAATTGCTGACTTAAATCAAGCTACAATAAGATAGATCTTAATAAGATAGATTTTAGTGTTATCTCAGACAATGATAGCCTATCTAAACAAGGTGATAATGATATAGAGACTTTGTCTTCTCTAAGACCTAGTCCAAGAGTATTTTGTCTGATGACTATATTGATTCATTTAATATGTTTGATTGAATAGAAACAAAATGGGAAAAAGTACATTTTCAATATGGTCTCAGGTTCAGAGGTGTCTGCAGAATCCAATGATCAGAAGGATGAAACAAGCACCACAACATGAAAGGAGTGCTGCCCCTCCTCTACCTGTATTGTACACCAGGACCCAGTTTTAAAAGAGGTAGAGTCTGTATCATGAACATGCAAGCTCAATCTGGGAAAGAAACCTTGATTGTTATGTATTAGTAATATGAGAGCCATCCCTCTCTATTTTGAATTCTCCCCAAAGAATCTTAGGATGACACTTCTGATTCAATGTATCTAAAGGACCACAATTTCTGAAAGATTCTCCTACAAGCATTCAGTAATAAGATTTTTTAAATGGGGCAAAAATAAATGTGAGGAGGCATTAGAACTTAAATGTCTACTGAAAACTGTTTAGAATTGGGCTGTATTTTTGCAATTATTTTGTCATCTCCTGTTTCTTAATATAATAATATTAATAATAATAATAATAATAATAATAATAATAATAATAATAATAATAATAATAATAATAATAATAATAATAATAATAATGTTGGAAGGGACCTTGGAGGTCATCTAGTCCAACTCTCTTCTTAATATTTTCTTCTAATAGTAAGAGGCCACTAAATCCTCTGTTTTTCAGGTTTGTCTGCTGCTATTCTATTATAACCCAGGGTCCTCATTTTCCCTGTTTATTCATAGTGGGCTGTGTTGTCGTGAAGCTAAATAGTGTGTTGTTAATATTTCAGTAATGAGCTATGAGTATATGGTGCTATTCATCACAGGCATTCAGCATGCATTACAGAGGTGTTTATATTTCTTGATTCTGCATGCAAAATTGAAAACAGAGGCATCAAAAGTCGGTCCAAAGCCTGTTTTCTAAATTCTAATTTATTGTACCTATCAAAGTTTTTGCAATTATTTATTAACACATTACTACATAAAGATTAGCATGTCTTTCATCTTCTGCTGTTTCTAGATAAAGTACA
The DNA here is from genome assembly GCF_947247035.1 of Vipera ursinii. Lineage (NCBI taxonomy): Eukaryota > Metazoa > Chordata > Lepidosauria > Squamata > Viperidae > Vipera > Vipera ursinii. The sequence continues at coordinate 299,732,079 of NC_139512.1, forward strand.
GGTGGAATCTGTGAAACTGATTAACACATTTTCCAGCATGGAAGTATGTGTGGAGCCCAGAATAATTTAATTTAATTTAATTTAATTTAATAATATTTCTATACCGCCCTTCTCCCTGAGGACTCAGGGCGGTTCACAGGGCAGAATAAAATACTAAATACAAACATTAAAAAGAGATTAAATGATTGCCCAAGTTAAAACAATTGGAATACAATTCTAAAACCCCGAGATAAAATTAAGACACCAAAAATAAAAAACCCCGCCAATCCCCATCAGGCTAGGCCGGCTTGTACAAACAGAAACGTCTTGAGATCGCGACGAAAGGAGCAAAGATCGGGCGCCATCCGGAGCTCTACTGGTAGCTGATTCCACAGCTCCAGAGCGCCCACAGAGAAGGATCTCCCCCTGGGGGCCACCAATCGACATTCTCTGATCGGTGGCACCCTGAGGAGGCCCTCTCTGTGGGAACGCACAGGGCGCAGGGAGCTTGATGCCGGCAGCAGATGTTCCCTAAGGTACTCCGGCCCCATGCCATGGAGGACTTTGAACACCGTTACCAGTACCTTGAATCTCACCCAGAAGACAACTGGCAACCAATGCAGCTCACAGAGCAGAGGTGTAACATGGGAGTATCGGGAGACTCCCAACACAACTCTCGCGGCTGCATTCTGTACCAGTTGGAGCTTCCGGGTGGTCCTCAAGGGCAGCCCCATGTAGAGAGCGTTGCAGTAGTCCAGACGAGAGGCCACGAGCGCATGAGTGACCATGCATAAATCATCCCGGCTAAGATAGGGCCGCAACTGGTGCACCAGGCGAACCTGGGCGAAGGCCCCCCTAGTCACAGCTCCTATATGGTCTTCCAAGGTGAGCCGTGAATCTAGGAGGACTCCCAAGTTGCGAGCCCTATCTACGGGGGGTAATAGTTCACCCCCCATAGCCAGAGGTGGAATGTCCGAATAAACCCGGGATGAAGGTATGCAAAGCCACTCAGTCTTGTCGGGGTTGAGTTGAAGTCTGTTCCTCCCCATCCAGACCCGAACCGCCTCCAGGCAACGGGACATCACGTTGAGGGCATCACTGGGGTGGTTTGGGGTCGAAAGGAAAAGTTGGGTATCATCAGCGTACTGATGATACCCAACTCCAAAGCCACGAATGATCTCACCCAGCGGTTTCATGTAGATGTTGAACAGGAGAGGCGAGAGGACCGACCCCTGAGGAACTCCACAAATGAGAGACCTCGCGGTCGACCTCTGCCCTCCTGCCAACACCGACTGCGAACGTCCCTGGAGATAGGAGGAGAACCACTGTAAGACTGTGCTTCCCAGTCCAATAAAAATATACTCCCATTAAAAGGAATTCTTTATTTAAAATGAAATAACCTGCAGCCCCAGGTCTCCTTTTAATGGCCCCAGAAAGATCCTTTTACTATAATATTAATTCTCTGAGACAAAGACAGCTTGAGTGCTTAAGGCCATGATAACCATGGGCACATCTCAAATTATTGCTGGCCTGGCACACAAAATTAGAATCAAGACATGACCTTTAATCTTCTGAAGTAAGGAGATGTTCCAGCAAAGAAAGATCTTGAAAGATCTGTCCACTCTTTAAGAAGCCATCCTGGATCCAGAGGCAATAGATAACAAAATCTGTATCTTTGAGGAATGTGGTTTCAGGCCTAGACATAGGATGCAAACCACCCACAGGTCACTTTCATGGAAGATTCAGGGCACAACTTGAATTTGGGGAGTATGATCATCCATGTGGTCCAAGAGGTCTCAGGACTCTTTGATAGTATGAAACACACTCTCCTTCTGGACTGCCTCCAAGGTTTGGGAGTAGGAAATGCCATGTTTTGATGGTTTCACTCCTACCTGTTTGGGTGGGTCCTATCAGTGGTGATAAGGGAGGAAGTAGGATGGGGAGGATGTAGGAGAGCTTTCTAAGATGTTGGAATATATTATCTTAAATTCAAAATAAGATATCATTGAGATATCTGCTATGTATCTGTATCCAGGGCCCAATAGGATGTATTGGAAGTTTTCCCCTATATATTGAGAAGCCTTTGGGGAGAAATAGGCTCAGTCTCAATCCTAGCAAGAAAATGTATTTATTAATTCAAACATCTCCTGCTTCAAGAGCTATGCCAAATCTGACGATGCCAAATTAGATCACTGAGAGGGAGGCTTATAATTAAGACTTCTTCTAGATCATGGTTCTCAACCCTGGCAACTTTAGGATGCAATGCTGGCTGGAGAATTATGGGAAGTTAAGTTCACACATCTTAAAGTTGCCAAGGTTGAAAAACATTGCTCTAGATTCATATCTTCTGCTGGGAAACCAGTTGCAAGGCCTTTAATCAATTTTGGTTTGTATATCTGGAAATGGATATATTTAAGATGGATGTAAACTAATAAAGGAGAGAAGCAACCTGGAACGAAGGAGAAACTTCTTAACAGTGAGGACAATTAACCAGTGGAACAACTTGCTGTCAAAAGTTATAGGTGCTTCATCACTGAAGGTTTTTAAGAAGAGACTGGACAGCCACCAATCTGGAATAGTATAGGGTCTCCTGCTTGAGCAGGGGGTTTGAATAGAATAGGAGTCACCAACCTGTGGTCTGTGGCCCTCTACTGGGCTGTGGACTGTTGGCCACTGGGCCACATGAATGGCTAGCCACTGCACGTGCATGTGCATGCTCAGCCCCCCACTTGCACCCTCCCATTCATGCTAGTATCATGGCATCACATGGGCTCTAGCAATGCTGTAAGTGTTGGGCAGGTGCTAGCATCACCACAAACACCCCCCCCACCATGCCAGTGCTATCGTCGCTGCAAGAGCAACATTCCCACTCACACTAGCTTTGCCTGAGCATTGCGTGGGTGCTTGTGGCTCCATTTGTGTCATGCAAATGCAATCACAGCCCCGTTCATACACTAACATCCCTATTTGCATGTGCGCATGCTGACATGCATAAAGGCACCTCTACCATCCCCCACCCCAGGCCGCCAACCCAGAAAGGTTGGGGACCCATGACTAGAAGACCTCCAAGGTCCCTTCCAACTCTATTCTGATTCTGATTGAATATGGTCTTTCCACTTCTTGTTTAAGTTACAAAAAATTGTTCTATCTGAGGTTCCTCTTGAAAACCATTTGGAATATTTGGTGTGTCCCAGATACAGGTGTGGCCTGCAGGTTCACCAACTAGTCATAGTACTGTCATATTACACAGCTGTTACAAAAGATATAGTGGATACCAGTGAGTTTTAGTGCAATTCAGGATGTTAGTTACTACCTTTATGTCTGACGCTGAGGATATAAGTGAGTGTTTCTCATAGATACATTCTACCTGCCTGATCTTGGTATTTAGGAAGCACTCTCTACTATTTCCCATTTATCAAGAAGTACAGTAGAGGTAATCATTCTTTGAGGAGGCTTTTCTCCAATTGGCACAGAATGTCTCCTGAACAAGAAAGGCCCCCATTACTCAAGGCCTCCTAAAAGCTAGTAAAAATGTGTCACTTACTGACTCTGCATTAGTGCCACCTAAATAATGATTGTTTATGATTACTTAGTAGTGTTATCGACAAACTACCTAAAGCCTGCTTGGCCTGAGGCAATAGGTAAATCTCATATATTGCAAAACAAATAAGTTGTCCAGAGCTGTTGAGAGTTGGGCACCACACATGTTTAATAAATTAGGCATAGTTTTCTATCATTCTGAAGCAATAAATGCATTACAGTACCACCCAATGAAATGAAATCCAAATCAAACTGGATCAAATCAGCCACTCAGCAATTGATAGATCTCTAATTTTTACCTATTGTACCTTTGTGTTATGGCTCTGATCACTTTGCATCATTATCCTGTCCCTTTGAACACTTGGTTTCACAAAAACTGGTGAGTCTGATCCTCAGTCCCCTTTTGTGTTTTTTTCAAGGGTGAAGGTGTGTCAAGGTTATCCTGCAAAAATGCCTGGACAATAAAATAATAAATCATACAGGTCATCTAATCTGAGCACGGAAATGTTATATTACAGATCGTTCAGCTCTCTGAACCCCTAATCCAGGGGTCTTCAAACTCGGCCCTTTTATGACTCATGGACTTCAACTCCCAGAATTCTTCAGCCAGGCACGCTGGCTGAGGAATTCTGGGAGTTGAAGTCCATGAGTCATAAAAGGGCCGAGTTTGAAGACCCCTGCCCTAATCTAATCTAAAAATACCACATAAAGACTTTGTCCAGGCATGATACCTTTTGAGTTTGTAAGCCGCCCTGAGTCTTCGGAGAAGGGCGGGATATAAATGGAATTAAAATAAAAATAAAATAAAAATAAAGTTGTCCTTTGTAATCAGTGTAAAAACGTTTGTTTGCTTATTCATTAACATAATTAGTACATGGGAACTTTAAGGTCTGGATTTTAGGGAAACTATGTCCACAGCAGAGAAGAAAAAAGTATTTAAAAAGATATTTTGTTAAAAGAAAAGAAAAAGCAGACAAATCTGGGAGATCCAGTACACTGGATGGGGAATTTTGGGAGTTGAAGTCAACACAACTAAAAGGTGCCAAGTTTGAGAAAGACTGGTCTGGCTGCCTCTAACTGAGTGATTAACACAGTGCCACATTGACCTGGGAGGAGGGGGAGGAGGAGGAGGAGGAGGAGGAGGAGGAGGAGGAGGAGGAGGAGGAGGAGGAGACAAATAAGTGGAAATGTTTGTTCCTTGTGCTTGGAGGAGAAAAAAAGCTAATAAATATTGAGAGTGGAAATTAAAAGGTTACAAACTAAAGCTTAAGTATAAAAAAATAAAGCTTTAATACATTCCAGGAAGATAAGCAAATAAGATAAGGAATAGAAATGTTTAAAATAGTGCACTGCATTACAGTATAAGAATAGACAGATACAGTATAACTTAGAATAAGGAAATAAATAGAAAGACAGAAATTTGGCTTCTAATTTGCTACAGAGAGACAAAGTAAAATAGAGAAGCACAAGTCCATAAAAATAAAATATATAAAGGTAACAGTAACTTTTAAAAAATAATAATAATACATCCTTGTTTGTGTAAAAATGAAGTCTATTTTGCAACAAAACATTATTTTCCCAGTGGAAGCTGAATGTGATCTGCAAGATCTGATCCATCTCTAAAAAGGATCTGTAAGGTGAAGTGTAAGATTTCTGCAGATACTGAATCAAGAGAGATTTCTAGTTTTGAGTTTTTGCTATACTGTATTCTCTTAGCAGGCATGTCCAAAGTCCGGCCCGCGGGCCATTTGCGGCCCGCGGGGCGGTTTAATACGGCCCGCAACAGCCCTCCCTGCTGTATGTAAATGCGGCCCTCCCACGGCCCTCCCTTCTGATTGAGGGCCGCCCCTTCGGGAGCTGCTCCCACCTCCCCCGCCGAGGGGCCGCCCCAGGAAGCGCAGGCCGGCCCAGCTGCCGCCCCCACCCCGCCAGCCAGGCTCCGGGGCTCCACGTGGCTTCCTCTGCCTCCTCCTCCTCCTCCACCAGGCCTGCTCGGGGCCCAGGGCGGCTCCAGTGCGCAGAGGAAGCGCGCGGAGAGCGGATCGCGCCCTCATCCCGGCCGGAGCGCAGCCCAGAGGAGGAGCCGCTGGGCCGGGCATGCCCTGAGCGGCCGGGGGTCTCCGGTCGGGCCATGCGGCACTGTGGGTGAGGCGGGGGTGGCCGGCGGGGGTCTCGGCCTGCCCGCCCATCCCGCTGAGCACCTTACCTGCACGCCGCGGCTGCCCATGGCGGCGGCTCCGGCCCCGGCGGCGCTGGGGCTCCCGGGCGCGGGGGCTCCGGCGGTGCTGGGCTGGCCGCTCTGGTACCACAAGGACCTGAGCCGGGCGGCGGCCGAGGAGCTGCTGGCGTGGGCCGGGCGGGCCGGCAGCTTCCTGGTGCGCGACAGCGAGAGCGTGGCCGGCGCCTTCGCCCTCTGCATGCTGTGAGTCCGGGGACCCGCGGGCGCCGCCTTGGGGACGGGCCGCAGGAGGGAGGGAGGGGAGGGGAGGGGGCCAGGGCACGCCTGCAGAAGACTCCCCCCCAAGGCTGGGCATTCCGTGGTGGCGGCCCCGGAGCCTGGAGCGGGGTCTGTCCAAGCCTCCGATTTCTTTCTTTCTTTTCTCTTTCTTTCTTTCTTTCTTTCTTTCTTTCTTTCTTTCTTTCTTTCTTTCTTTCTTTCTTTCTTTCTTTCTCTCTCTCTCTCTCTCTCTCTCTCTTTTCTTCTTCCTCTCTCCTGCCTCCATTCTCTCTTCTTCCTTCCTTCCTTCCTTCCTTCTCTCTCCTTCCCTCCCTTTCTCCCCCCCTCCCTCTCTCAGCCCTGCCTGGCGCTGGACTCCCGGGGGTGACCTTCCGCCATGGAATCCGAGACGACTTTTTCAGCTGCAGAAATGTCAGCCTCCCGGGATGGGATGGGCGACCCCCCGGAGGGGAGAGGTGACTCCCCTCCCCCTTCTAGTGGCTTTCCTGACTCCGGCCGCGCCGATCTGCCGCTCCTCCGGTGGGTTGAAGGGCCGGCTGCCTGGCCAAACCGCCATGATCCTTCCCCTCGCCCCGGGCTTGGCACGGCGTCTGTGCCGGTGCAGCGAGGCTGACGGTGCGCACCTGGCCTGGCTGAGCGCGTGGCGGTTCGGCCAGGCAGGAAAAGGTGCAGGAAGCGGCCGCCGCCTGGTAACGGCGCCCCGGCTCACAACGTGGAGGCGGCGAGCAAGCGCGCGCTCAGGGCGAGGCGGCCGCGGTCCAGTGAGGGAAGAGTGCCGAGGGAATGGCCGGCCGGGCTGCGCTGCTGCCGAGCAAAGCTCGGCCGGGGCGCATGCTCTGCTCTGCCTGGTGCCAGCTCAGAGACTCCGCCCGCCAGGCCCTTCTCCCGCTCAGCCAGGCCAGGCGCGCACCGTCAGCCTCACTACACCGCCTCCACGTTGTGAGCCCGGGCGCCATTACCAGGCGGCAGTCGCTTCCCGCACCTTTTCCTGCCTGGCCGAACCGCTGCGCTCCTCCCCCCCGCCCCAGCCTTGGCGCAGCGTCTGTGCCGGTGCAGCGAGGCTGACGGTGCGCGCCTGGCCTGGCTGAGCGGGAGAAGGGCCTGGCGGGTGGAGTCTCTGAGTTGGCGCCAGGCAGAGCAGAGCGGGCACCCCGGCCGAGCTTCGCTCGGCAGCAGCGCAGCCCGGCCAGCCACTCCCTCGGCGGTCTTCCCTCACCGGACCGCGGCTGCCTCGCCCTGAGCGCGTGCTTGCTCGCTGCCTCCACGTTGTGAGCCCGGGCGCCATTACCAGGCGGCGGCCGCTTCCCGCACCTTTTCCTGTCTGGCCGAACCGCCACGCTCCTCCCCCCGCCGCGGGCTTGGCGCGGCGTCTGTGCCGGTGCAGCGAGGGCGCGCCTTCTTTGCCACCGGAGCTGCCCCGGCTTCGAAGCCCTCTGGCTCCCCTGGGCCTTGGTGACATCCAGGGAAGGGCGGGTGTGTGTGTGTGTGTGTGTGTGTGTGTGTGTGTGTGTGTGTGCACGTGCGCGCATTCTGTGTTTCACAGCCATTTTATGGGCTGGGATGTGGGGAGCTGGACAGGGGTAGGTAGGGCCCTGGCCTAGCAGAATTTGTGAAGTGGTGGAAGTGTGTGAGCTGTTACCAGACAGTCAAAGTAAGTTTGACAAGGTCAGACTCTCTGGTAACAGCTCACACAGTAAGTTTTTTTTAAAATTTATTTAAAATACATTGTGAAAACTCAGCTGTCAGTTGATCTTATGTTATAAAATGAAAAGTATGCCATTTGCAATTAACTTGGCATAAAATAATTCATTTGCATTTAATTGTAATTGTTCAAAGAATGTTCGGAAAAATGTTCGGCCCTCCAGCATGTTCACTTCATCCAATCTGGCCCTCTTTGAAAAAAGTTTGGACACCCCTGTCTTAGAAGAAGGGACGCGGTGGCTCAGTGGGTTAGGATGCTGAACTTGTCGATCGGAAGGTCGGCAGTTTGGCGGGTCGAATCCAGAGTGCCGCGTAGCAGAGTGAGTGCCTGTTACTTGTCCCAGCTTCTGCCAACCTAGCAGTTCGAAAGCACGTAAAAATGCAAGTAGAAAAATAGGGACCACTACGGTGGGAAGGTAACAGCGTTCCGTGTGCCTTTGGCATCTAGTCATGCCGGCCACATGACCACGGAGACGTCCTCGGATGTCCTCGGACGTCAAAGCCTCTTTGGCTTTGAAACGGAGATGAGCACCGCCCCCTAGAGTCGGAAACGACTAGCACGCATGTGCGGGGGAACCTTTACCTTTACCTTTATTCTCTTAGAAACAAGCTTCTGAAATACATAAAACTGAAATGCTCAATTCAAAGATAGACATTTTGCAGAGGAAGCTGGTTGGCAGGCTAGCTAGCTGGAGAATTCTGGGAGTTGACGTTCACCCATCTTAAAGCTGCCAACTCACTACGCATTCCAGGAGTTTGAGTCTGAATGGCTCAAGTTTGGCTCAGCCTTCCATCATTCCGAGGTCTGTAAAATGAGGACCCAGATTGTTGGTGACAATATACTGACTCTGTAAACTGCTTAGAGAGTGCAGTAAAGCACTATGAAGCAGTATATAAGTCTAAGTGCTATTGCTATTAATTCATCAAAATGGAGGCAGGAGAACACTGTAAAGAGATAGTTATTACCTTTCTGAAAAGTAGATACAATGTTTCCAAAAGCATGGTAACACATCTGCCACATGTGCAGCGGTTATTCCTTATAAGTTGAGTATTCTTTAATTTATGCATAAGAATTTAGGAAGTTACTAACTCTCCAGTGCATTGTTGAACTACATTCCTAAGATAAAGAATTTATTGATGAAAACTTTGGAGCTATCATTCATACATTATTGTGAAAAGATATCGTAATGAGTTCTTGGAAAAAATACTGAATCACCAGATGTAAAAAGCTGACTTTGACAAATATAAACAAATGTAAACATTTGAACAAATTTTTCAGCCTTTGAATTACAGCCAGTGCACATTAAGTGATTACCTTAGTTAGTCAATGAGGTAGTAAATGGTAGTTAAAAACCAAATAATTTTCTTACCCAATGTGCACATTTACAACCAATTTCTGTACCTCTCAACCACACATGCTGGAGTGAGAATGCCCAAGAAAACTTCATCTAAAAGACATAATAGCAATCAACAATCATCGTGGCATCTCACTCACACATTTACTTAGTGACCATTTCACAGAAATGAACTGTAGTCACTAAATAAGAAGAGACTATAACTCTTTACTGACACAGTGAAATTACTAAACTATCTGATTACAGACTAACCTCTAATTAGTCATTTAAAAAGTTTAACTGAAACATTTCTTAATTATGTACAACCATCTGCTGTATTATTTTATGTTTTTATATTTTGGTAAGGGGTTTTTTTGGTTGTGTCTAAATTTACGGGCTGGCTCCTTTGTACTTTATATGTTTTTTCCCCTCCTTTGTTGTGTATTAAAGCAATAAAATCCATAAAAATATGTGGATTTGATCAGGAGAATAGTGAGGGAAGATAAAATTGAAACAAACTAGCAGTGAAGCAAACTGAATTTGCCATCTTCTCCCAACTGTTCACTTTCTGTCACAGTAAATTGATCTTGTTTATGTGCATCAGAAGCCTTTAAATCACTCATTTCAAGGCAAAAAGTAGCAGAAATGTTAATCATATTTCTTCCTTTGCAAAATGAGTAGGGTTTTCAGATCTGGATCCCAAGGTGCTTGGCCCTTTATTAAGAATGCAAAAGGAAGAGTTTTACTGGATGATGTTTTCGTATCAAAGCAAAGTCTTTGTACTAATGAAATTTCTCCTTCTGCGCAATCTTTAAAGGTGAGATTCGGAGCTGTTCTACTACAATGTTTAGAAAGTTAAAAGCAGATGAATCACCCTCTGTCCCAAACCCTCAAGATGGAAGAGAGGAAGGGTGAATAGCATCATCTTCCCTCACAGCATCATCTGTCCTCACATGATTATCATTTTGTAAGTTGAACCATTTCTTTCTCCTGTAAAACAGTGAAAGAAAAACCGCCCCTTTATTGTTAGGTTTCTATCTGGCCTTTCAAGGTGGCTTATATGGAGCCTTTGTTTCATTCTCAGAAGAAACATGCACAGTATGATTTTTTGAATGTTTCAGCAACATGATGTGGTGAAAGACAAGGTAAATTATATTTTAACCCATAAAACTAGAGGCACCATTTCCAAACTAGGGAAAGTAACCATTCCTGTCTATTCTGCTTCAGTGATATCCCACCTCAAATGCAATATGTGGGGGGGGGTGTTGTGTGTTGGGGGGGCACTGTGTAAGAAGGATTCAAAGAAACTGGAACATATTCAAAGGATGATGAGAGGACCAGAAATAATGAAGATGGATAGAAAGAATTGAGTATGTTTACATTTTTTAAAAAATGTATTGGCATGGAAGAATATGATAGCACTATTCAAAAATTTCAAAAGAGTCACACAGTAGAAGATTAAAATCTGTTCTTTTATTCAGGCAGCAGGATACAGAGTAATGGTTTAGCTTACAGAAAGGAAAATCCACTTAAATGTTAGGGGAAAAGCAGTCCAACATAGAAAAAAGTACCTGAAGAGATGGTAGGCTGTCCTTCATTTGAAGGATGTGTTGAGCAGAAGTCTGGACTTGATAGCTTAAATGGATTCTTCTAAGACTTGGGTTCTATGACTGCTCTAAAGTCCAGCAGTAAGCTTCCTTGGTTGGTGGTGGACGCAAAGAGTAGCCACTTTCTGCTACTCTTCAGACCTACTGAGCACTTAATTACTATACCATACTGTTATGGTGGGTTTGGATGGGTCAAAAATGTGCATTTTTTTTCTTTTCACCCACCCTCCACCTTTCAATACTCTGAAGCTGGAGCAGAGCTCAGTTGTGGATATTTTTGCAGCAGCTGAAAGGTGTGTCCTGTGGCCTTAGAGCAGGGGTGTCAAACTGCCAGCCCATGGGCTAGACCTGTCATGAGGAAACTGTGCCCACGCCATTGCTGGCAATGGGGAAAAAGCTCCGATACGTTGTGCGATGTCACGTGACATTGTGAGTTTGACATGTCTACCTTAGAGATACCATAACTGTTGTTCTGGATTGAAATAATTATATACTGCCTTTTAAAATAAAACATATTCAGTAAACCTAACATATACAAGAAAACAAGGATAAAATATAGCACCATTAAATACATAAAATAAATGAGACCAATTAAGCATAGTCTAAACTCCCTTTTTACAGCCCTGTAATATATAAACAACAATAATATATCAAATCTTCACTTTTCTCATTATATACATACTAAGTGTTTAGGGGATTAATTCCTGGATATCCATCAAAATTACTTTTCTCCCCCTTAGCTATATAGAACTAGTGCTACCCGCCCCCATCTCTGTATTTATTCCTTCTTTATATTTTCCTGTTAGCATGCATGTCTTATTCATTCATTCACTCATTCATTTCCTATAAAAATATACTGGTTTAATATGCTGATATCATTTTATGAAAGTAAATATAATTAAAATATATTTCTTAACAGTAATGGCTTAGAATTTTTGTACAGGTATATTTATTAATGTCTCTGATGATTTCTCTTCTCCAAAATGTGGGATACAAAGGCAAGGAAATCCAACATCCATATATAAGCAATGAAAGCTTGTTGGCACAATTTGGGATCTATCTCCCAATGGCTCAGTGTAAGAATTATGCCAGTTTCTGCAATTCAAAACTCTTGGATGAATATGCAGTTTATTCTAATGACACCAGGAAAGGAAAGAAAATTGCTGGTGAATAAAAAAATATTATTAGTGGAGAGAATTCTCAGAGTATTGTTAGTGCACACACTGAAATAACAGGCAAAGGAGCAGACAACAAAAGCAGACGAATTTTTCCTAGTGACATTTTAGTGAAAAGTTGCACTTGGTTCTATTTCTGAAAGAAATCCCTAACTTACCAGATATCCTGATTTTTAATAATTTTTAATTCAACAGTACAATTGGTCAATGAAGAAAAAAAATGCTTCTGACAAGCCACATGATTTCTCTGCTTATTCCTGAAGTCTTTTCTAGGTTCTTTCCTTCTGTCTGTTCCTTGCCTCTGGGCTCATTCATGTTTCCCATTTGCTCCAGCATGAGGAAAGCTCACCTACTGTTTCTAGACAACAGGAATGGATCATATTGTCTTCTGTGAGCTGATTTAGAAACTGGACTTGGGATAAGAAGAATGATTGTAGGAATTGGATATGTCTAGTTTAATGAAAAGAAGTAGGAGTGACACGATAGCAGTGTTCCATTATTTGAGAGGCTGCCACAAAGAAGGGGTCAACCTATTCTCCAAAGCTCCTGAGGGCAGGACAAGAAGCAATGGATGGAAACTAATCAAGGAGCAATTCAAGCTAGAACCAAGGAGAAATTTCCTGACAATAAGAACAAATAATCAGTGGAATGGCTTGCCTTCAGAAATTGTGGGTGTTCCATCACTGGAGATTTTAAAGAAGAGATTGGACAACCATTTGTCTGAAATGGTATAGTGTTTCCTGCTTGAGCAGGGGTTGGACTAGAAGACCTCCAAGGTCCCTTCCAACTCTGTTATTCTGTTAAACCTCTGATAGTGTTTTATCCAACCCTAACTTTCTGAGAATATGATATTCATCTAGGTTTTTCTGCTCTACATCAATGTTTCCCTTTTACGAGTGCAGGCAGGTCAGTCTGGTCCATCAGTCACAGTTCATTCTCTTGTACTCAAACACTTTCCTACCAATTGGTTGTTTTGTGGTCTTGCAGACATTTCCTCCAAATCCCACCCTCGGTTTCACTTTCACAGGGCTGCCTGCCATGAAAGGTGGGACCTTTCATTGGTGGCTTATTTAGCAGGCATCAGGAGTGGGATAATGAAATGCAGTCCATTTCATCATTTTGGTTTTTGTTAACTGAGTGAAATTCATAGATCTCTCAAATTTAAATCTAAAGCTGGCTTTAGAAAAGACCAAGGAATAAGAGGGATTATTACTGAATTCAACCCTGACACCCTCTCAGGTCCCTCCTCAGCCAGTGCTGACTCTTCTTTGGTTGACACAAGTGCCAAAACGCAGGGAAAAATTCTTGAGCCTGAGATTGCTGCACCCCAGCTAAGTAAACAAGCAAACAGCAAGATGCTGACTTTGCAAGCAAGTCTAGTGCCTCAGTTTTGTCAACCACTGAACAAAAAAAGTCTCAACTGTGCATGCATGATGGGGAAAAGATTTAGTGGAAGTACCTTCCATTAATGGAAGAAACTTCAGCATCTGGCTTTGTGCTTTGTGAGATCAGCATGTTCCTGACCAAGTCTCAGGCTAATTCCCCGGTGCTTTTTGAGCTATTGTGTGGTATTGGATTATGGATTGTCTACTAAGATTATGCATTCTCTCCAGCCTCTAGTAAGCTGTTGTACACATGCACACTCTTTCTCTTGCTTCCCCAACTTTTCTGTTGCCTCTGTTGTCCCAGAAAACTCAGGTACCTTTACCTAAGTGCAGGTCCAACACAGTGGAAAGAAATTAGATGGAAAGGAATAAGACTTTTATTTCCAAATAAAAGAAAAATGGGCACACTTTTGCTTGAAGTGGACCCCCTTTTATACAATTTCAAAAGCATACATAGTCAAAAATGAATCATGGGAGCATACATCACCATAAATCAATAATGAAAAGCAACATCAAGCATATTTCATGTGTATATAATTAGTAGTCATAATAATACCATTCAACCAAGGATTAGATTCAACTAAAAGTTAGAAGTCGTGCTAATATGTCTATTTTATCACCAACATTCCTACATTAAAACATTCCTAAATAATCAAATCCCCTTGATGAGTAGGCATTTCTAAGGAAGAAAGCAAATGGTTTCATTTTCATTATTGCTGTCATTTCCTCCTAAAAATGGGTCAATCAGCGGTAAAGGCACTTCCAAAAAGCTATTGCTATGTGCTAAATATTAATTAATGTACACTTAAAATGGGCTGTCCCAATACCTCCTCCTATCTGACTGCTGCCATCTCTCTAGATAAGACTTCTAGATGTTTTTAAATGCTGAAAAAGGTATAAGGAAAGAGAAGAAGAGAACAACAAGCAATAAGGTGAATGGACTCAATTACAGAAGTGTTGGAAGACCTTAAGGACTATGTTGGGAACCTTTCATCCTGGGGGGGATCTATCTATGTGGTCACTAAGACACAATACTAACTTAATAGTTGTCCATCATGGTCATCATCTGTTAAATTGCCTTCTAGCCCAAGTGACTGAAAGAACTTAAAAATTCTAGTCCCCCATCTTCAAGTCTTGCCCATAGAACAGAAAATAATAGGTATTTCTGTTCCTGGTATGAATGGGCTAGGAAAAGGAGCAGAGGAATCTACCAAAGACATTAACTGCCATTTAGACAGAACACCTGGCCATCACTCTGGTCAAAGTGGAGAAAGGATTGGAATCAGAAATGGATTTCTTGAGCCTGTTTCATTTCCAGTTACTTTACATATGGGAACCAAGCAACTTAAAACTGTGGTGCAGAAAAACCTTCTGGCTCTCTCCAGTAATTGTTTGCAAAGGAAAGAACATATTTTCATTGGTTCAATGAATGTTTGTCACCCACTTCTTCCAGTTAAGTCAAAGTTAAGTCAAAGTTAGGATGTTTTCTTCCTGTCCATCCATTTGTCCCTAACAAGTTGGTGAGGTATGTCATTTTGAGACCCAGTAAGTTTAGATTTTTGTGATATGATGCAAATCTAAAGTTTTTCCTTTGAATGTGCAGGGAGAAATAATTTGTGGAGGTCCCATTAAGATAAATGAGACTTCTCTCCAGGAATCAGAGCCTTGAGATGTCAACTCACTCTTCCAATATGGTAAATGACAAGCACAAGCTGCTCTGCTGAAACAGATTTGTTCTGCCTTTTAGTGCAGAAAAAGAATGCAGTCACATGCTGGGAGGGGAAAGATCTCATAGCTTTTGCCGGAGGTTCTTGGCAATATCATGAAATTATGCAAAATCTGTACAAATATAACAGCCAAGAAGGTGAGTCCCAGTTTAAATATCAGCTAACAAGACAAAGGCAGATTGCAAGCTCCTCTTATCTAGTGAATGTTTTATCTCCCCAGTGGGGAAGAAGCAGATATTCTGTCTTTCAAATTCACTCTTTGTGTGAAGATTCACATAATGCGGCTGGATAAGGGAGGAAAAAAAATATTGGCAAATAGGCTAAAGAGGTGGAGGCATCCATAGGGAGTGAGGGGAGAGTCTAAGTACCGTTTGAAAAGAGAGGTCAAAGCCATGCTTGTCTATTATGGTTACCGGTATATTTATCCAGTAACATTTTCAAATGGTAGAGTACAGTGAAGTAGTAAAATCAGGACTGCAGCCCTAAGAGAAGTGTATTTACACACACCTAAACCCCAAAGAAAATACTCCTTCATGATGGTTTGCACAGATGAAATTGGCCACTGCAATCTGCCTCTCAAAAAAAAAAAGCAAAATGTAACAAGAAATTAATTATTTTAATCCGTCACCTGCCCCTTTTTTCAGAATATTTCATTTCATTCCATTCCATCCCACCTCCTATTTTGTTTTGTTTTACTCTTTCTCCCAAAACCATAGTGTTGGAATTATTTAGGCCTCTCTATGAATTCATAACAAATAGCTGCCGGGCCTCTGCTTGAATATTCCAGAAAAGGAGAATCCACCACTTCCCTGTATCATCAATTCCAATATCACAACTACTCTCAGAAGTATTTCCCAACAGTCAGCTGCAATCTGCTTCTCAGCAACTTAAAAACTTTATTCTGTGTCCTACACACTGGGGCGATACAGAAGTAGTTTTGACCTTCTGTGTATTCAAATTCCTTTTATGGTTTTTTGAAGAGTGTTATGCTATCCTTTCCATCTTAATCTTCTTTTCTGAAGGCTAAGCATATCCAGATCTCTCCATCTCTTTTTGTAAGATTTAATTTCTAATAACCTGATCAATCTGCTTGCATCTGGCCTAGTTTCTCTGAATATTTTTTAAAGGACAAGGCTGAAAATATAAGTCTTCTCTTCTTTCCTTCCACAGTCAATGGCTACTAAATTCCTCTTTGATTGTTTCACTGTTCTGGTGGTATTCGTCTTTACAATCCACTCAGAATACTCTCATTACTGAAAAGATTTTAAAAATAATAATAATAATGACTTTTTTCTCTTTTTATATTTTTTCTACTTTCATAAGCCATAAGATTTTATAAGTCTATTTACACCTTCTTCCTGATTTTAAGCAGCTTCATTTTTCATATCAGAATTCATTCTTAGCCTTTACCTACAGATTTTTATGAGTGGTCACAAAGTCAGCCAGAGGTTTAGAGTGGATTTGGCATGTTTATCCACCTACGTACCCTTCAATGGACCTGGGCAGGTAGATGTCCTGGCAGAATTTAAGCTGTTCCAAATAAAGCTGTCTTTTGCATTTGATTGATTGTGATTTTATCAAAGCTAATGCTGTTCAACTAGTGCTCCAGATGTTTTGGGATTGCAAATTTCAAGTTGCCTAATAACTATCCATACTATTTTTGCTTTCTTTTGCCAAAGTCCCTCTGCTTCTATTTGCATGTCTTTGTATTTTGTTACTTTGTTTTGCTTACTTTGTCTGGCTTTTTTTTTGTACTTACTCCAATGCACCAGTTTGCATTTGCTTTGCTGCCTTTGCTTCTCAGTTCTGGCTTTGTATGCAACGGTCTTGTGCAGCCAACATTAGTGCTTCTGTCTCTTTCTTCAGCTTTATTGCTCTTAGCCATTGTCAGATCTTATTGTTATCTGCTTATTATTTTGATTTAATATAGATACCCATTCCAAGATCTTTCCTATCTCTAGTTTATCTCTACCATGTACAATAAGGGTAGGGAACAGAACATAACTAAATGAGGTGGATGATGTCAAATTAAGGAGAAGGGGAGCCTCTTCCAAACTCCCACCTCTATTTTCTTTTGTCTTTTGGGCATTCCCTGTCTTGAATGGATGTTGGGACTACTGGAGAAATGAGGAATCATTCAAGGGCATGGTAGAAGGTATTAGGGCATTGCATTTTGCTATGATGGTTTGATCCTTTGGGTCAAATTTTCTGTTTTTCGCAAAGAGAAAAATAGTACTTCAGCATCTTTCAAATGAAAATAAATATGCCAGTAATAAGGAAAAATAAAGAAATGGAAATGAGAAAGGATTTGTTAGCAATTTGCCTTTGCTATGTCCTGCCAATCTTTGATCTCAAGGACCGAGGAGCTAAACTTGACTTGAATCTATTGTCTGGCTGTTGGTGTCGATTTTGTCATAATAACATAATTATATGTGGAACGTGAGTTGACTGTAATCTACTAGGTTTTCAGGGTGAAAACAAAATTAAACTTCTATTGAGTTATGGGCAAAACATAAGCATGGCTTGAAACAAGGTATCTTGAGATGTTATTTCTCTTTATCTGCTTATTATGGGAAAATACTGTAGAGTTTCAACTTCAGGATAAAGGAAATGCATACTCTGTGAGCTATAACCATTTTTTAAAAACACAGTCCAAAGGAAGAATATGTCAGAAGTATATCTTCTTATCCATTTCTGTAACTTCAAAGAACACTAGCAATGTTACATTAACTATTATTCTTAAAAATAAATCTCTTCTGTAATAGCAAAAATGCAGAAGGTAGAAAGAGAAAGAATTAATTAAGAGAGAATATATACTGTACAGGCAGACCTCAACATTGTTGAGATGCTATCGGAAAGACTGAAGCGTTGTAGAAACTGATACTGTTGAAGAATGTTAAGTAGAGTAAAAAGGGCTTCTTCAAATAGTTTTAAAGTAATGGTGATGATGATGATGATAACTTTATTGTCACTTTGAATGTACACCAATCGGCATACATCAAAATGAAATTTCGTTGCATACAGCTCTCAAAGGGTCACCACCGCCGATATATACTCCTTGTTCGGGGCCCGCTCAAATTTCACATTGTCCATTTTAGTCTCTAGGGAGTGAACGATGGCAAACAGGACAGATGGAAATGGGGCTCCATGTGGACTAGCCCTCAAATTCGCTTGTATTCTGACAACCTCGCCTTCTTTCCTTTTTCTGATGCTGACTCTTCCACCCTTTCCTTAAAGAGGCCTTGTTTCTTTTCGCCCCTGGAGCACGCTGCCACTGCCACCAACTCCTCCAAAAGCCTCTCTCTCTTCCTCTGGGCCTGCCGACAGCCTCATCCAGTTCCTTCGCTCCATAAGCTCCAGGTCCTCTCCTCCTCTGCCTCCTCTGGAAACAACCCTGATTTGCAATAGAATCCATCACTGGGCCAGCAGTCAGATCTTGCTCCTGGTAGAACAAATTCAAACAGTGCCAATGACTTTTAACGGTCTCACCAACAGTTCCAAAACAACTAGAAACTTGCCATGCCAGCAAAGATTGTTGGTTGTATGTCGTATGTTACCTTAGTTCCACCATGTTGCTCAAACACATTAAAATCTTCCTGATCATGTGGCCTATAGCCCTTACTATCCCTCCCAAAACTATTTGCCTTCAATTATTGCCTTCAATAATATGGGTGAAAAGAATAGCTATCTCAACTGTTCATTGAAGAAGACAAAATACTGGCAGGTAATAAATAAGAAGCAGAGTTACTCGTTTCTAGTTTTGCTTAGACTTCCATGAGAGATATGCGCACAATCACACAATTTTTAGAAAGAGCATGAAAAGCCAGAAGAATTGCCTGCTGATCATCTCACCCCAATGGTATGCATTATTTTTGAGAAATCCTGAAGAATGGGGGAATGCCAAAAGCCTGGAGGCAGCCTGCCTATTTGAAAAAAAGGGACAAAAAGAGGATACAGGGCAGGACAGACAAATTCTAAAAGAAATTCAAAAGTGATCGGCTTGAAAGTACTTTGAAACCAAGATGAACATCAGCAGAAATTAGTGTGGGTTTATCAAGAACAAATCTTAACAAACATATTTGTTTTTATCATGAAAATTTATGTGCTGTATTACACTAACATGCTGCACATGTAAATATAACTTCATTTGAGTCAATAATCTGACAAACATTTCCATGACATTCTGATTAGTGAGCTTATTAAGTACAGGCTACATGACAAGTCAAGGGACGTGGTGGCTCAGTGGGTTAGGACACTGAGCTTGTCGATCAGAAGGTCGGCAGTTTGGCAGGTCGAATCCCGAGTGTCGCATAACAGAGTGAGCGCCTGTTACTCGTCCCAGCTTCTGCCAACCTAGCAGTTTGAAAGCACATAAAAATGCAAGTAGAAAAATAGGGACCACTACGGTGGGAAGGTAACAGCGTTCCATGCGCCTTTGGCATCTAGTCATGCTGGCCACATGACCACGGAGACGTCTTTGGACAAGCGCTGGCTCTTCGGCTTTGAGTTGGAAATGACTAGCTCGCATGTGTGGGGGAACCTTTACCTTTACCTTTACCTTTACATGACAAGTCACTCAAAACTTGTGCTCAAAGATTGCTTCTCGATTGTTCTTTGTCAGAATGGATTGAGCTATTGAGTGCCAAAAGATTCAGTCCTGAATGCTTTGTGCCTTAACATTTTTATTAATGATTTTGAGGAGAAGATGAAAGGCTTGCAGATTACACAAAATAGATTAGCACAAGAAGACAAAAATTAAATTAATTTTTAATTAAATTAAAAACTCTTGATAGGTTAGAGATATGAACTGAAAATAACAGAATAACATTTGACAGAGCCAAATGCTAAGTTGTTCATTTAGGAAACACACCAAATGTACAGATGTAGGATTGTGGATACTTGGCTTGGTAACATATTTGTGAAAAAGGTCTTGTAATAGAAGATGATTCCAAACTGAATATGAGTCAGCAATGTAATATGGTTTTAGAAAATATAAGATGGATGATGAAACTAATGGAGTTACCTGAGATAGTAAAACTGACTACATTTATTAAAGAAAAGATTTTGACTAGCTTGGTTTCTTTGTGGAAACTCCTTTTGGACTTTTTGCATTAAGGAATGAGGATTTCAAAAAGGAAATAAAATTTTAAGTTTGAGATTTGACAGTTAGAACTATTTATCATTGTAGAAATAATGTGTACTCTCATGAATTTCAGAGCAAGAGGTTAACATATTTTATATTTGTAACTGTTTTGAAGAAAGTCAAAAAAAGTTTTTTTTTGCTTTTTTAAACTGCTTGCACTCCTTCCTCACTGTCTTTTCCTTTTCTAATTCTTTTCATCTTTTTTTTTATTCTTTGTTGAAACTTAATAAAGAAGCATGGGGGGTGAGTCAAATATAATTTTATGTTGCAGCAGAAGAAGTATATTTTAGAAATCATGAAAATATTTCACTTTATGCTATGCTGATCAAATCCAACTATGAGTAATATGTCCAGGAAATAAATAACATCTTCAGTGCTAGAAGAGAGTGGGGTTTGCTCTTCTTGCTCCCAGAAAATAATACTGCCACCAATATTGACAGGGAAAGCCACTGCGCAAACATACGCAAGTCCCACTCCCTTCTAATGCTTCAGACAGTGGTGGGATTCAGCTAGTTTGCACTGGTTCAGTAAAACCAGTAGCTAATTTTTTGTTGACTTTGGCGAACCAACTGATGCCCTAGCCCTTTCTTGCAAGGCCCAGAACAGACCACTGGAAGTGCATGGATGCCAATTCCGGGAGTCTATTCTGAGCCTTGGAGACCTCCCAGGCACAGAACACAGAACAAGTTCTGAACTAGGGAGGCTTAGATATATGGAAATTTTGAACCTATTAGACCTGAATATTCTGACTTTGCAAAATAAAAAAAAAGACCTTACTTGGAACTGCCTATATCAGGGATGTCAAACTCAATTTCATTGAAGGCCGCATCAGCATTGTGGTTGCCCTCAGGGGGCCAGGTGGGTATGGCCAAGGTGGGCGTGGCCTACTGGGTGGGCGTGGCTAGAGTGCGTATGGCCTACTGGGTGGGCATGGCCAGCTCTACATTCGCATCAAGGGGGCCTGGGCAGGAGTGGGGCAGATCTGAGGGTCTCTGGCAGGAGGAGGGTCTCTGGGCCAGGGCCAACGCAATGGGGGCCATTCCCTGTTTCCAGGATGGCTTTGCAAGCCACATGAAACCACTTCACGGGCTGGATCCGGCCCCCGGGCCTTGTGTTTGACATGTCTGGCCTATATACTCAGATACTACCTTAACAGCTCTTAAGTCATTGGTTAGGACTTGAACTGTTAAATTTTTACTAGTCCTAGACTGTGAATTGAAGATGATGATGATGATGATTCATCCTAAACATAGGAACAAGTTTGACAATGGAATCGATATCCAGAGAGGTTCATTGGATAGGTTCAACTGGAGGGTCAATAGAGTTATTATCTCAGAGGGTTCTTTCAAGCTGCTATCAGCCTTAAAGATTACCTTGCTTCTTGGTATTTACATACTCAGCCAGGTCTACTCTGCAGAGTCCATTTCCCTTCTATGGCTGAGTTTCCTTCCTGAAGTAACCTAGCCATTGCGGGTGACAGAAGCTGTTCAGCTTCATCCTCTTCACATTACTGCACAATATGGAGCTTTTCAGCAGCTACTTATTTTGGATCCAGAACCACACATTGGTGATGCCTCCCAAGCCAATCCTGACTTGTTAAGAAAAGAGAAGGAGCCTACTTCATTGGAGCAGTGAGGAAGTAGTAGGAATTGCTAAAGTCCTCCCAGTGTTCTTAATATTTAGCCTGGCTTAAATTTTACTGAACTAAATAATCTAAAATAAGATTTCCACTACTAAAGTAGTAAAAAGCAAGAAATCAATGAAAGTTGTTTGTTTTTCCCTAGCAAGTAGATACACTGTAAGTCTTTTCCATCACTCTGTGCACCAAGATTAATAGGAATGAGCTGCTGTGGTCATTGCATGTTTGTCTCATAATAGCTTCTGAGGAATCCTGCAGAGCTTCTTCTGTCAAAACATTTCAGTACAATAATATCAAGTAGAACAAATGTGTATCTGCAAACCTAACAAATCTGCTGCTTCCAATGAACCTGCAGATGGAGCATGATAGCCCAACAGGAAATGCAGAGATCCCAAAATGAGTAGTATACATATTGCAGCTCCTCATAGTATTTTCTGCTCTCTGTTGTGTTTTAATGGTTTAAATAATCCTGAAGGTTAAAGGAATATGAGACCAGAGATTCCTTTTTTTTTCTGTTGTGCATACTTTCCCATTCTGTTTTTTCTCTTTCCTAAATTGAAAAAAAACTTTGCACTCTTGGCTAAGATCAAAGGAAGAATAACCATTCTTCATGGTCAGGATATCAATAGAAACACAACTGGCTTCTATGGATGGAAATGCCTAGACAGGAAAAAAAGCAGGCTTGAAAAACATACTTCAGATTTTTGCCTGTTGTGAGAATTTGTTTCAAATATTCTGAAAAGGTACTTTAGAGCAGTGACATTCAGACTGGCTCCTTTCAGATACCCAGGTGCTCCAGCAATATTACTCTGGATGTTTATATGGGCTTGTAATTTTAAGATAATTTGTTGTGGCCTATAGCCACGGAGGATATCTATTGCTAAAGAATCATAAAAATAATGTAATATGAAACTCTTTAGATTCACTGCTTCAGAGCAGCTATCACTATTCAGCAGAAGCTGAGAAAGCAATGCCAGAATTGGAGTGATGGTCCATCACATTTAGTTTATAGCGCTTCTCAGGGTTAGGAAGTAGATGTTTGATGTTAAGGAACTAATAATATCTAAAGATTGTGAGAATATTCTATCAGAGATTTATTTCCAAGCAATATGGTGTGATCTGTCAGTGAAATCTATTGTGAGATGGACTTTTCTAACAGCTATTGTCATGATTCCGACTAACGAAACACTTCAAAGAACTTCCAGGCATTGTTTATCCTGAAAAGTCTTTAATTGTGAAAACAAAGCATTGGCACAGCAGGGTGGATGCCAAGATCTGAATTCCCCTCCTTTCAGCACCTAATATTTGGCACAATTCCCTCCTCCAATTAGCAGTCATAAATCACATTCTCCAATCAGTTTGAAGGGCAAAGCTTCCCTTCCTTTCTGTAACCCACCATTACTTATCTTCTTAAAAACAACCAGGGAAAACATTCTTCCTCCTCCCCCAGCATCATCTAATTCTAAGAGCAAAGCAATTTAAAGGAAAAGGCTGCCTCTTTACATTATCAAAGCAAAAACATCCAATGTTTGCAGTGTTGACAGCTATCTTTTAAAATTCCCCAGCTAAAACCTCACATGCAAAAATATATACATTTGGGGAATTACATTTAAAAAAAATGTAGTTTCAAGTCCTTCACTGATTAATTAGTTGATAATTAGATTAATCATTACAACTAAAGCTGAAATTATATTACTTCCTGTTTTAAATGTTTAGTTTCATCTACCAGAATCTGGGACAGTAATTAAATTGAATCATATGGGATTTACATTTTTAAACTTGTAAGGTATTTATTACCAGAAAACAAAGCTCTAACAAATAAATACCTGTATATTAAAATATAGATTTTTTTGAAGGAACACGGAATCATTCTATTTTTGCTTTAAAGTTTTGTACATACATTCCATGGAGAATATATTTTTGAAGATGTGATAGTCCTTTGCAGGTAGCTCATCTAAATTGGAAGGGTAAAAAGTCTTCTGGGACATCTAATCAATCAAGCTCTCTCTTAGGTCTCCAGATGAATACATACACCAAAAGTCATCATCTATTTTTTCCAAAAGCATTTTTGCATGTCAAAGATATTAATTAGTTTCAGATTATGGCCAATATTAGTGAAGAAAAATTTAGAGAATGATGATAACTGGGAAGATATTACAAGGGCTATTAATCTCATGTTTCAAGAAGGGGAGCTGTTTGCTAGACCAGACCTCATAGAATATATCTGTAGGGCATAGTGTTGAATTAAAGAGTGTTATATAGAATATGTAACATTTTCTGAAGCATGTCAACTTATGTACTGTAAACAGAATGACTAAAATGAAGCTGTGGTTCTGTTATGTTGTAATGATTTGTGAAAATTCCTGGACAGTTATAAGGCTCTTTGTAGAAAATATACCTACTGGATTTTCCTCTGATATACAGAGAGCTTACTTTATCTTGGGGAGAAGGGAGAAATACACTTAATATTTATGGAGAGGCAGTGCAGGGAGTAATGATAAAAAGTGGGTGGAGCCATCTCGCAGAAGGGGTAAAGACAACTATTTATTTTTTCTGATCTTTGGGAAGATAGCTTGTCCTTTGTTCCTTTATTATTGTTGGTCAAATTTGTGGAGGAGAGATTATATTATACTGTTTTATATCTATCTATCTATCTATCTATCTATCTATCTATCTATCTATCTATCATCAAATTTATTGGACACCCATCTTACCACAGCCTAACTTTGGACAGATTACAATATTAAAAATAAAATTATATAAACAGAATGCTATAAAAATATAAAATGCAAAGTATAATGGCTAAAAAGGTAGGTAAAAAGATAGGGAAGGAGAGAATAGGATGAGTGGGAGGAGAGTGTATGGTATTAATTTGTAAGCCAGCTCCAACATGAAGCCCCTACTTTGGACCCCCAGGCCAATTGGCTGAGTCAGGTCTTTAGGCTCCTACGGAAAATCTGGGACCTCAGTCCAGGGGACAAAATGTTGGAAAGGGTTTTCCCATGTTTTCTGAAAAAAAGTTGCTACTAATTCTAGGAACTACCATTGGAGGGACTCCAAGTATGTCAACTGCGGGGCTTTTAGGACAAAATGTAACTATGGGCCCTCACATTGATCATTGTCTGTCAGGTTTGGCATTGTCTATCTTCTTATAGAAAGTGGCTGAAACTGAGTATGTGCAGGGAGAAAGGTTTGAAGAAGGGTAAGTGCCTGCCCTTATTAGACTGGCCAATCTGATCCTGCTTGTTCTGGGTTCCTTTTCTTAAATAATGCAACCTGTCAGGACCCCAGAAGTGCACCTTCTCTGTAGCAGTGCCTGCTTTCTGGAACAAGGTTTTCCCAAGATCCAGACATCTCCCACACTGCTGCTCTTAGGCCGTCTACAGAGAAGAGTGAAATTCCTTGTTTCATTTCACTTGCCATTGGTTATTTTGTAAGTTTTATCAATACAGGTATTTAATTTATGTTATTATTGTGAGCTACCCCGGATTGTTGAGAGTTGGGTAAGCATATAAGTTTAGTAAATAATAATTATTTTGACATGGATAGAATTGTTGCTGCTGCTGCTGCTGTTGTTAGCTGCGAAGTCGTGTCTGACCCATCACAACCCCATGGACAATGTTCCTCCAGGCCTTCCTGTCCTCTACCATCTTCTGGAGTCCATTTAAGCTCACGCCTACTGCTTCAGTGACTCCATCCAGTCACCTCATTCTCTGTCGTCTCCTTCTTCTATTGCCCTCAATCTTTCCCAGCATTAGGCTCTTCTCCAGTGAGTCCTTCCTTCTCATTAGGTGGCCAAAATATTTGAGTTTTAGCTTCAGGATCTGGCCTTCTAAAGAGCAGACAGGGTTGATCTCCTCTAGGACTGACTGATTTGATTGCCTTGCAGTCCAAGGGACTTGCAGGAATCTTCTCCAGCACCATAGTTCAAAGCCCTCAATTCTTTGGCGCTCAGCCTTTCTTATGGTCCAACTTTCACTGCCATACATTGCAGCTGGGAAGACCATAGCCTTGACTATACGCACTTTTGTTGACAGGGTGATGTCTCTGCTTTTTAGTGTGCTGTCTATTTGCCATTGCTTTCCTCCCCAGGAGTAAGTGTCTTTTAATTTCTTGGCTACAGTCCCCATCTGCAGTGATCTTGGAGCCCAGGAAAATAAAATCTGTCACTACCTCCATTTCTTCCCCATCTATTTGCCAGGAATTGAGAGGGCCAAATGCCATGATCTTGGTTTTCTTAATGTTAAGTTTCAACCCAACTTTTGCACTCTCCTTCTTCACCCGCAACAAAAGGCTCTTTAGTTCTTCTTCACTTTCTGCCATTAGAGTGGTATCATCTGCATATCTTAGGTTGTTAATATTTCTCCTGGCAATCTTAATTCTAACTTTTGATTCATCTAGCTCTGCCTTTCTCATGATGTGCTCTGCATATAAGTTAAATAGGCAGGGCGACAGTATACAGCCTTGCCGGATTCCTTTCCCAATTTTGACTCCTTTCCCAGTTCTCACTGTTGCTTCTTGACCTGCATATAGGTTTCTCAAGAGACAAATAAGATGGTCTGGTACTCCCATCTCTTTAAGAACTTGCCACAGTTTGTTGTGCAAGAATTCATACTAAGTATAAAGCTAAAGGCTTGGATCACCTTTGATAATAAAGAAATGAATACCTCAAAATGAAGAGATGAGCATCTCTGGAAGAAAATATGGGTCGATCCCTGAAGTGTTACAAGATCAATGAAATGGATTTTTAGCTGTGACTTAACTGTCACAGTCATTTCCTTCATTTACATGCACAGCAGAATAAGGTAGTATGGGGAGAAGAACCTTTGACTGAACTTCAAATCCCAGGATTCCTCTCTATAGTGCATGCTGGCTGGGATTATTGGGAACTTTCCAATGGGAGAAACAATGTCTGGAGGGTCAGATCTTCCACCCACAGAGGTAAGGAAATCCTGATAACACATAATAAAAATGGTTGTGATTTCTAAATGCTCTTCTCAAAACAAAATAAAAATACTCTTGAAAACAAAACAAAACCAGAAGGACACAACAGGAACAGATGTAGTCTAATGATTACCAGACAAAGGTTATTCTTCACAATGCAGACAGAAATCTCAGCAATGCAGAGAAAAAAACATGGAGAAAAAGAGATACCTCATAAAATGAAATATTAAATCCAATCTCACACTTTCTTATAACCTGCCACAGAAATATCAACCAAATGCTCCTCATTTAATGGAAAATGAAAAATAGCTTCCAAAAAGGGAAGAAAGATTTTTACCAGTCTTAGAGTTTATATATAAAATTCCTAATCACCTCACTTGTATTGTAGAATAAAAATTATGACATTTAAGACATTTATCATTTTAAGAGAATAAAACCAAGAGCAGTAAAATGGAATTCAGTGCCAGGACTTAGATTTCATCATTTTAGCTGTAAGGAGAGGTCTATCAAAACAGAGAGATAACAATAATGGGCATTTTAAACTCTCTCTCTTTCTCTCTCTCTCTCTCTCTCTCACACACACCCTAAAGCAACACTTCCCCAAATAACCAAAATCACTGGGCTACTGCTTGGAAGAAGAATCAGCTTTTTAAGGCCTCCCAGAAGGGTAGGAGCATACTGAGAAGGTGTGTTTCCTAGGCTCTGCTAGATGACAACCTTGAAGGGAAGGGATCTAGAGCATGCCACCCTGTCTTATCTGATGAAATGAGAAAATATCCTCAAGAAGATTCAATCCTGCAGGTAACCTGACCCAAGGTTAATCCTGGCAGGGCTTTAAAGATAACCAGAAAAAAAATATTGAATTGCATCCAGAAAAAAACATGCTGCGCTGGGGAAGTAAAGACAAACTGAGGAACACCTGAGACTGCATGAGCCTCTGCATTCTGGATCAGCTGCAATGTTTGTATGGTCTTCAAGGGCAATCCCATATATAGTGTGTTGTAATAATCCAACTGAGAAGTGACAAGGCATGAGTGAATTCTACAGTAAGCAAGATCTCCAAGTCCAGGAATGAGCACATCTGGTGCATAAACTGCAGTTGTACCTCCTGGTCCTTGAGGAGGAGTCAAGAGTCCATGAGGACCCCCAAATTGCACAGCATCTGAGGAAGACTTGCTCTGTCAAGAGTCACCTCTCCAGATCCCAGAAGGTCCAAATGCAAAGCCATTTCATTTTTCCAAGGGTGAATTAGAGCTACTTTGTCTGCTTCCAGAGCCTCCCAGGCACTGGGTCAGTATCTGCATTGACACTACCTGCTCATCCAAGGGTAGAGATGTACAGTATAAGCATACTGATGATACTACACCTTGTGCTGTCAGATGACTTTCCCAGTAGTTTCATGTAGATATTAAAAAAGGAAACAATGAAAGGACTGAGCTCTGAGGCACCCAACACTCCAGGGACTTATGACTGGATTCCTCTTCTTCCTCCAACAAGTGGAAATGGCCACAGAGGAAGGAAGAGAACCACTGTAATAAAGCCCCCCATAAGCTAGTCCATAATATCCATCTTTAACCTTGACTGAAAAGGTTTTCTATAATCTGGCTTATCCAATGCTCTCCACTCTCTCAACAACCTTCCCTTAAAAGGAAAAGTTGGAGACTGGATGGAAGTTTTGTTGGGTCCAAGAATGATCTGTTAAGAAGGCAGTATACATCATCATCTCCTTCAGGACAAGTACCAACATCACCTCCAGCAAAGAGACTTAAATCACCACTTGGACCAAACCATATACCACTTCCTGAGAAGCCTTAACAAACCAGGAAAGATGCACAGTTCCCAAACGCAGAGTGGCCCAAAACATAGTGAGTTAAATATTACATGGCAAAAATGAAGCCAATTTTTACATGCTGTTTCCAGATCCAACATTAGGAAGGAGGACACTTAAAAAGGAGAAATAATGGAAGAAAGTCTTAAGGCTTCTCCAAATCCTAAGAAATCTTACTTCTGCCACCTGTAGCAGAGGAGATACAATGTCAACTGTTCAAGGGGCTGTATTAAAATATAAATTCTGCCATCTTTTTATCACTATCTAGGAGATTAATAAAACTTGGGTGGCTTTTTTTTAATCCAACAAAAAGCCAGACAAATGCAATATTTATTATAAGCTCTCAGTTTATGTGATTGGCTTCCCCCCAGCACTTACTCTCAAACAGATTATCTTAAACAGCATGAGAAATGGAGTGATTCTCCTGAGTCACACTTACTAATGTCTAATCCATATGCCTGGAGGCTTCCACTGCTCTTTTGTGAACATTTAAGCAGAGAAAATTAAGGGAAAAATACATTTTGGGGATACTCTTCTTCAATAGCCATGGTTCTAAAACTTAGAACAGAAGCTCAGCAGTACCGGGTATGTGAGCCACTGATCTGTAAGCATCTGGATTCGTCATGGAGTTACAGGAGATTTTTAAAGATTTGGGCTGTTTGGCAACAAGATTGAGGAGCCCAGCCAGCATCTGGCTGACATTTCTGGATTTGGAAGCTAAGTAATGACAGAATTAGATTAATACTTGAATGAAGTACCACTAGGGCTGTAGCCAAAACTGAATGTTTTAAAGGTCACTTTTGAAGAAAGCAACAGTAATCCGCTTCTCTGCCATTATCAAGAAAACTGCATGGGTGTAAGCAGTAACTGAGCCTGACTTAAGGCCATCTGGATAGTCCCCTTTCTGCTGTTGGTAAGAAGAATCATGAAGATTTGGCTCTTTATTCTGGCCTTTGTCAAGGTAGAGTGAGACCTTGTGTGTTTGGCATCTTTTACTTTTATTTCTTATGTTTGATTTATTTTATTGGAATTTTATTATAATTCATTTGACTGTTGTGAGCCAGAGCTATTGAGAGTCAGATGACCTACAAGTTTAATCAATATAATAATTGATAATAAATAAAAGTTAATTAAATAATAATAAAGCCTGAGGTGTAATGGGACAGGCACTTTCCTGTTTCAATTCTAAAGTACTAAAGTGTTCTGAGACTTCAGAATTCAAACAGATAAGCCCCTGCCACATAACACCACAAATTTAACAATTGGATAATAAAACAGAAAAAGTCTGGACAGTGGATGTTGCCATGCCTAGCAGCTAGAAGAAGGAAAACAAATCACAACATATAAAGACTTGTAAATATGAGAAATAGAACAACTGTGGCAAAAGTCAATTGCAAAAGGCAGTTTTATTTGAAGCCTCTTACATCCTTTAAGGCCAGCAAAACAACATTCACCTATCCCAGGTCTTTTTGGACTCAATATGTGGATAAAAACATCAAATCCAGTCTGATTGACTATACAACCATCCACAGTCATTATTATTATTATTATTATTATTATTATTATTATTATTATTATTATTATTATTATTATTATTATTATTATTAATTTAATTTGTATACCGCCCTTCTCCCAAAGGACTCAGGTCGGTGAACAGGGCAATACATAATAAAAACAGGATACAAAAATTAAAAAGTAATTAAACAGCAATGCCCGTAAATAAATTAATACACATTAAAAGTTAAGACCGATTTATAAAACCCAACCCCATCCCATCAGGCCAGGCCGGATTGTTCAAAAAGGAAGGTTTTCAGATCGGGCCGGAAGGAGCGAAGGTAGGGGCCCGTCCGGAGCTCAACCAGCAAGCGGTTCCATAGGTCTGGCGTGCCCACAGAGAACGCTCTCCCCCTGGGGGCCACCAATCGACATTCTTTGATCGGAGGCACCCTGAGGAGGCCCTCTCTGTGGGAGCGCACTGGACAGAGGGAAGTTGATGCTGGCCGCAGGTGTTGCCATAGGTAATCCGGACCCATGCCATGTAGGGCTTTGTAAGTCATCACTAACACCTTGAACCTCACCCGGAGGGCAACCGGCAGCCAATGCAGCTCGCGGAGCAAAGGTGTAACATGGGAGTATCGGGAAACCCCCAGCACAACTCGCGCGGCTGCATTCTGCACCAG
Source organism: Vipera ursinii (assembly GCF_947247035.1). Taxonomy (NCBI): domain Eukaryota; kingdom Metazoa; phylum Chordata; class Lepidosauria; order Squamata; family Viperidae; genus Vipera; species Vipera ursinii. Next base: position 299,762,719 of record NC_139512.1, read on the forward strand.
TTGGAGTCTCCGAGTGGACTTCAAGGGCAGCCCCATGTAGAGAGCATTACAGTAGTCTAGACGAGAAGTCACGAGTGCATTATAATTGTTGATGAAGATTCCCAACACCTAAGAAGAAAATGAAATGATCTGAGAACTGGAGAATCAGGATTTCCCTACACCTGATTACCATTCATTCTATATTCTGATCCTGCGGTGCAATGAATAGCAAGGGGATGGGGAGAGAGGTTAGGAAGTAGACCTTCCCCCAACTTCCCTCTCTCTTATACAGATTTTAAAATTAGATGAGCTTCCCTAGCACTACCATTGCTGGCCAACCAAAATTCGTTGAACATTTGATGATAACAAAGGCATGTAGAAAAGTTAATCCATTGTTCTTTTAAAATTTGGCTTTCCCCCCTACTTTTTTTTTCATGTTCTCCCAGCTTCAGTGTTCTCTTTTGGTATCAGCAGTGGCTGAGCAGAATACAAGGCAGGTATTCTCTGAAAGCTAGTTGCAAATGTAGGCTTATGAGCACTGAAACTTTCTAACGTCCATGCAAACACTAGTAGAGCAGCCAGTGTGGTTGTAATAAAGATTGGCAGGGTTTATTAAAGATGGTGTATTGTGCAGGAGTAAACATGTCTTCTTCAATTTTTCAAAGGCCACTTTATGTCCTGCTTAGAACTCCATGTGTCAGCATCAAGCTCATATATAGAATAACTGAAAGATGCACATCTGTATTGCAGGAAAAAAGTCAACTGACATAGCCATATTTTGCAAAAAAGCAAATAAGTCTATTCTTCAGCCTGAACGTTGCTCTTTGTTGGGCAATATCTTTGCATATTCAATCATACAGGAGAAATGTCAACTTTTTAATAATCCAGAATATCATTTTATATAACACTCCAGTTTCATATTGTCTTTCATATACTTTAGATTGCTAGATGAGGTAAGCAAAGTGTTTGGTTTCTTTGCCACAACAGCTTCTGCAAAATCAGCTAGAATCATTTCTCTTTAGCAAACAATCTCCTCAGCAAAAATAAACTTTGATTATAAAGACAATGCACTCATGTTTTTGGCTCTCAGATTGTGACCTTCTGAGTCAGATCACAGGCCTTTAATATAAAATGTAATATTTTATATGCGAAGGATATAAACTCCTGGCCCACACTCAGTGAGGAGAATCAGCACATGAAGACTGTCAAATGCCTGAGCAAGAAAACTGAATGAAATTGCAAGGCAAAAACCAATGCATAAACCAATCTGGAAAAAGGCTTACTTCCTTAACGCATAAAGCAATGCAGGCAAAGTCTTTATCAATGACGAAAACAGACTTTCTGAAGGATTGATTTAATGGAAACTGATTGTTAACACAATTATTCAAATGAATTTTATTTGTTGTAATTTTGAAATCAAAGGAGACCAGATGAAAACTTGCATTAAAAACTAATAGTGAATTTTTAAGTGGTTTATTCAGATGAGATGTACAAATTCACTTCAGGTTGTCTTCATTAAAAAAAAACACTGCTGTAACCTAAAATTACCCACATCCAATGTTACTTAAATAAATATGGTACATTTAACTTGGCCTCTAGCTGTTGGAGAGTTTGCAATTTGAATCGGAGAGCAATTTTCAAAATATATTATTACAATCCTTCCCTTGTGGTTAACTATGGTTGGCTAAAACTAATCAGAACTGAATTATAATTAAGTATCCATTGTTAGAATAAACCCTAATTCCCTAAGCAGATGGGTCATGGGATGCTGTGGTTTATCCTAAAAAGTAGAAAATGTAGGTGGGCTATTGTATCTAGACTGCAAAAGTCTGGGTAACTATTGGATGGCATCAAGCACAGTTTACTTTTAGATCACACAGCTCACAAGTACACAAATACCTATCAAACTAATCCCTGTAAGGAACATTATATGTGGGGCAGAAAAAGGATAAAAAAACAACCAATAAATAAAGATATAAGATAAAAAAAGAAGTGTAGTTAAAATTAATTTGATACAAATCCATTTTACATAGTTTTCTGTTTTCAGCAACCATCCATGTTCATATATTCTTGCTTTTTTTTTAAAAAAAAAAAAGAATCTCACTGCTTTTTTTTAGGACTCATCAGTCCCATCCATTCACAGCTTTCTCAGTTTTCCCCATTCTTTCTTCATTCCTATATTTGTTTAGCCATTTCATCTTCATTCTCTCTAAATGATCAAACCACTTCAGTGTATTAGCTTATAGTGAAGGAGTTTTTGGAGGCTGAGCATCTTTTCTGAAATAGGTTTCCTTTGGCCATGGCAATCTCTTCCCATCCAATTGCTGGACTTGGTGCCAGCATGTGATTTTTCTATTTTGTCTGCCAATGAGAGCAGAAACTCACCTCACAACTCTTCTTTTTGTGTAGTAGTTTGTCCATAGAAATATCAGTCTCATAAAAAGAGCAATGTGGGTTTTCCTTTTGATAAGAGGAGAGCAAAACTGTCAATGTATTCAATGGCTCCTCTATCCCTTCACTGTGTTTGTGACCAGCAAACAGTGTTATCTGCAAAATAAGGAAGCTACAATGACCTTGGCATATCCTTCTATTAAGTAAGAAGATTCTTATAATCCCTGGTCAATTCTACCCTTTCCTTGGAATATGAAAGGGATCATGGTGTGCAAGAAACAGCGTTGAACAGCCTAACCGCCATTTTTTTTCTATACAACCAACTACCTTAGGATACTGAAGCTTTATTTGATATATAACAACAACAACAACAACAACAATAATAATAAAGTTGGAAAGGACCTTGGGAGTCATCTAGTCCAATCCCCTGCTCAGGCAGGAAACCCTATACCATTTCAGACAAATGGCAGTCCAGTCTTTTCTTAAAAACTTCCAGAGTTGGAGCATTCATAGCTTCTGAAGGCAGGTTGTTCCACTGATTAATTGTTCAAACTGTCTGGAAATTTCTCCTTAGTTCTAGGTTGCTTCTCTCTTTGGTTAGTTTCCATCCGTTGCTTCTTGTCCTGCCTTCAGGTGCTTTGGAGACTAGCTTGACTCTGAGGCAAAATCACTGGGAAGATAAATAAGAGTCTTTTCTTCACAGAGCTAGTACTTCAGAACATGGCTGACCAGACTCCAACTTCACAGTTCCTAATAATTTTGAAATAACTTTCAAAGTTTTCTTTTGATCTGTTAGGGTAGAAACTTCCTAACAGTGAGGACAAATAAGCAGTGGAACAGCTTGCCATCAGAAGTTGTAGGTGTTTTGTCATTGGAGGTTTTTGAGAAAAGACTGGAAAAGTCACTTGTCTGAAATGATGTAGGGGGTTGGACTAGAAGACCTCCAAGGTCCCTTCCAGCTCTGTTATGATTGATATTCTAGGTTTTCCAAAGCTGAACTTTGTTAAAGAGTATTTCTATTGAATGTGATTTACATTTCAAACTGTACTATGGACTACAGGCCTATATCATTATGAGATTCTCATAATTATATAATTTATTAGACTCTATATGGTTTCCCATCCTTATTCCTCCAGATGCTGCTGAACTATAATTCCTGGCTATACCAGCTGACATGGATGATGTTGAGACATGCTTTAAATTTTAGTTCAGTGACATCTGGTACTCCTCAATTTTCTAAAGGAAAGGGAACCATTCCTTTCTAAATACATTAATGTACACAATTTCTTTCAAGGTTGATGCTTCTTTTATATTTCTAGACTTTCAAATTTAAAGCAATCTAAATTGACTGTTATACAGATTGGCTTTTGAAACAGACCAGCTGCCATGTTTTATTTATACACATGTTCCCTTTGGGGTAGATTAATCTCAGAGAGAATGAGTTGCATAGGACTCCCCCAGCAATTTTGGATGAGGAGAAATAGGAATTTGCAGTTAAGCTCGGATCATAGCAGTCACAAAATCTAAATCTGACAGACAAAGGTGAAACCTGTCTGAGCAGAATTAGCCATTTATATAGTGAGAAAGTATTTTTGGCCACCGCCTGTGCATTCAGGCACAGCAGCAGAAATGCTCCAGAGCAAATTTGAATTAATCAAAGACCTACACATCATCTCAAACAATCTGAGACTTAGAATTGTGGTTTTCTTGACCCTGTTTTGTCACCATCACCCCACATTCATAGTTGCTAAAAAGTAGCAGGTCTATACTGGTGACATTAGCTATAAAAACAAGTTCAATATAGTTTTTTTAAAAATAAAGGAAGTCCTCATATTCCCCCTCCCCAAAGCCAGGAACTTCAGAAAATCTTTACATTTTCCAAATGTGTAATGTATCCCCAGTTCCTTTGTATCAACATTTTCCAGAGTGATATTTCCTCCTCCCCCAAATATTTCAACTATGGGCCTTGGCTACAAAAGGATGCTATCATCATCTTGAAGGTCTCAATTCCATTCTCATAATGCCAGCTAGATCTTTGTCTGGTTCTTCTTCTTTCTTTCTTTCTTTTTTTAAGGATTCTTCAAAGATGTTTTATAGCTATTAACACAACTTTGATTTTATGCTATTACACCTTTAGAGTAATATTTTGGTGTTTTCACATATAACATTTACATGTTTCTGGTGCATTCATTTCAATCTGCAGTAATTGACTATGTGGTTGAGGAAGGAACAGTGTGACACGTAGAATACAAATCAGTATTCCAGTCAACATTCTGCGATTTACATTCACAATTGCAAATAGTGAGAATAGAAGCTTCTGCAAGGTGGAAAAAGCTGTTGGTTCTCACTCCAATTTTTTTTTTCAAAGCATAATGAAAGTGTAAAATGTGTAAAGCCTTTGTGTAGGATTATCAGAACATTTTCTCTTCCTGTTCAGAACTCAGAAACTCTACCCATAGTATTATTAATCAGATTAATTAGATGAAATATGATCTTGATGATACCCAGCTGTAATTATAAATTAGTACTATTAGCTTTGGGCTGTAATGGAAAAGTCTCTACTTATTATTGTTTAACCTTTGGATTTTACACCACCACCAGCCCCTGAACTGCATTCCTATATTCCCTTACTGTACAGGGAAATCCAAATGAGTTTAGTAGAGTGTTTTCTTCTGAGAAAATAAATATTGCTTTTGAGATTATTACCCTTCTCTTCCTTTCTACCCTCTCACAGAGAATCATGGGATGGGTACAGTACAGACCACAACTGTATTTTCTTTTTTGACTTATTTCAAAAAAAGTCCACATTAACATTCTACATACTTGCTGAAACAATGCATTTTATATCATAACTTTCTGTGGTGTACTTTGGAAAGTAGGTTATCACCAAGTTGTGATTTCTACAAGCCTTGAGTGAATCACACTCTCCCACATTTTACCTATTACTCTCTATTTGAACTGGAGTTTTCACCATTTCTTTTGTTGTTATTTTTAATTGGGTTTGTGTGTTGCCTTTCTGTCCACTAAAAAAGCAAGGTACTGTAGCAAAGAAAATACAAGCCACAATAATGAAATTAAAATTTAACAAAATCAATCATAAAAGTAAATAATTTAACAGGCAGAGGACACAGGTTTATACCAACTGGCTAAAGGTTAAGAGGCCAACCATCTTTTAATGCATCTACCATAGCATGAGAACCATACAGAAGAAGGCCTCTCACTGTGGGTTGATCAACTCTCTTGTCTTGAGAACAGCATTTTCTTACTATTCTTATAAATAAAATAATAATAATAAGCTCTGGTGATGCAGGGGTTAGAATGCAGTGTGGCATGCTAACTCTTCCCACAGTCTGGAGTTTGATCCTGATGGGGCTCGAGGTTGACTCAGCCTTCCATCCTTCTAAGGTCAGTAAAAGCAGGATCCAGACTGGGGGGAGGGGGGGCAATATGCTGATGTTGTAAACTGCTTGTGTAAAGCCCAAGGAGTGGTATATACAGTGGGTGTAAGTGCTATTTCTATTGCTATTAAGTTATTCATTAATGACCTTTTGAGCAGGATTGGAGAATCTCTGGATTTGAAAGGTATCAGGCTTATGACAGTGAATTAAAGGAAAAGAAACAGGAGATTCTCTTTTTCATCAAAGGAATTTCTGTGAACAAGAATGCCCATTTTCTCATTATTGCCTTTTCGCCAAAGATGTCAACTTCATTCTGTATCCACTTTTGTGAGTAGTCAGTTTGCCCAAGCTATTATTTGTGCAATCCAGATCAATTAATAATCTTTAATTATTTTTTGTTCTGCTTCCATCTTCTAACAAGGAAATATTAATGGGTATCTGGCGTTCCATGGTGGTCTTGATAAGCCTTCACAGAGTACCTAAGAACTCTAGAAACTACAGCTCTTTTTACCTCTTTTTACATTGGCCTTCAAAACAAAATGATGGATGAGAAGAAGGCAAGCAAAAGGATGGAAGAGAGCAGGATCCTTTCCTCTGTATTTGTAAAGTACTCTCTTTATCTATACATGCTGCCCTTTAATGGTTTTGCTTTTATTTAATGGTTGCATAAAACTGCAATTGGATTCCCAGAAACAAAAGACACTTTGGGAAGATCTTGGGATCTAAAGAAAGATGTCAAAGGGACATTTCTAAAATTGTTGAGAGGCAGGAATGAAACTACATATCCAAGTATTATTAGAGGGAGGTTGGATTAGAAAAGCTGATGGAGAAAAATTGCCTTTGTGGTTTAAACATACTTTCTGTCTTTCTCTCACACACAGAAATGAGAAGAATGAACAGTACATTTATAACTTTTAAAAAAAAATCCTGAAAAGAATTGATATTTTGGGTCAGGATTCAGAGGCTGCTGGGAAAAGCTAAAAAAGGTGGGTGGGGGAGCAAAGTAGCTAAGGCCTTGCTGATTGGACCCTCTTTGCATTTAAACTGCCAGAGGCTGCTGGGAAAAGCTACAAAAGGTGAGTGGAGGAGCAAAGTAGCTAAGTCCTTGCTGATTGGACCCTCTTTGCTTTTAAACTGCCAGAGGCTGCTGGGAAAATCTACAATACTGTGAGTTAAGAAGGTGGGTGGAGGAGCAAAGTATATAGTCAGAGCAAAGTATATATAAAGTATATATATAGGAGCAAAGTATATAACTAAAAATCAAAAATAGTAGTGGTACATTCAGGGCAAGTTCATCTGAGATTCCTTTCATCTCAGCATGTCTGGCTTAGTTCAGTGCAACACTTGTTTTGCAGCTGTCTTTCGCAGCACTCTTTTCAAACTGGGAAACTGTCCTATCTGTACACAAATCACTAGTCTACAAGGACAGATTATTTATCTAGGGTCTGTAATCTGTGCTCTTCAGGCAGAAATTAGGTGTCCAGTTCAGCCCTCCTACTCTACTAAGCCTCCGCGCTATCAGCCCCCTCTACCGCAAAGATCCTGCAGGAGAAGGGCAGTGTGCACAACCGTGGGATCTGGCAGGGTGAGAGCTGTGAACCATAAACCCAAAGCTTTCGCTGTGTCCCTGCATAACAGATACAGTGGCCTTGCTGACCTTAATAGGGACATTAAGAAACAGGTAAAGGTAGTTCTGATGATAACTCAAATAAGCAGGGGGGCATGGTCCGAGATGAACTTGTTTTTGACAGGGAGAAGTGCAAATCAGGTATTACACATCAGTCATGCAAGAAAAGAAAGTTACCCAAAAAGAGAAGCCACCTTCTGGTTGGTGATTCAGTTATAAGGGATGTAAATTTAGGAAAGGATACAGAGGTTTCAAAAGAGGTCAGGTGTCTTCCAGGTGCTACTGCCAGTAGGGACAAGAAGCGTATTTTCAAAATAGTCAACAATGCCAGCAATGACTGTGATGTGGATGCTATTGTACATCTTGGCACTAATGATCTGTCCCAAAAGGATGTACTCTGTGTGCAGAATGATTTCCAGAGCTTGGGGCAGGAACTCAGCAGAATAGGCTGTAGGCTCACTTTTTCAGAGGTCTTACCAGTGTATAAGGAACAAAATGGAAAAGGCCAGTGTATAACAGAATTTAATATGTGGCTAAAGGAGTGGTGTAAAGGAGAAGGCTTTGGTTATATTAGTCACGATGTCTGTAGCTGGTCCAATGAAAAAATGTACAAAAGAGATGGTCTACATCCATCCAAGAAAGGGACTGAGTTACTTGGCAATAAATTCACAGCTTTTCTGGAGGAATATTTAAACTAAACAACGGGGACAGTGAGTTAATTGATACAGAACATCACTGTCCCCAGCAATCTAAGAAAATAGGGGAACTCAGGCACCACACAAGTTATGTAGCAAGTAAACACAGGCTCAGTCATAAAGGACTCAAATGTCTATACACCAATGTGCAGAGTATGAACAGTAAGCAGGGTGAACTAGAAATTCAGGTAAATGAGGGCAGATATGATATTGTTGCCATTACAGAAACATGGTGGGATGAAACCCACAAATGGAACACACAGCTAGAGGGATTTAAATTATTTAAAAGAAACAGACTAAACAAAAGAGGAGGTGGAGTTTCTCTATATATAAGAAATAACTTTATCTCTACAGAAATAGAGCACAGCAATGATGAAAACTGTAAACTTGAATGCATTTGGGTCAATATAAAAGGGGGAAAAATAACATTGCCATAGGTGTATACTATAGGCCGCCCAAGCAGAGGAAATAGATGAACTTTTTGCTAGTCAGCTAACTAAGGTATGTAGGAAGCACATTACAATAGTAATGGGGGACTTTAATTACTCTGACATCAACTGGGAGACAAACTCTGCACCAAGTGGAAGATCAAACAGAATCCTGACAAACATAGCAGACAACTTTCTCTCCCAAAAAGTAGAGAAGGGAACTAGGGGATTAGCCATATTGGATTCAATTCTCACAAACTGAGATGAAATGATAGAAAATGTCAAAGCCACAGGAACCTTGGAGGGAAGTGATCATGTAATATTGGAATTCAACATTCTGGAAGCACAAGCAGTAGAACACAGCCAAACTACAGTCTTGGACTTTAAAAGAGCTAATTTCAATAAACTTAAAGAGACCTTGGGAAGAATTCCATGGATGAGAATCCTAAATGGGAAAACAACCCAAGAAGCTTGGGAAATTTTGAAAAGTGAGATAATAAAGGCCCAGTCTAGTACAATACCAACAAAGAAGAAAAATAACAGCTCTCAAAAGAAACCAGCATGGATGCATAAAGAACTCTCTGATAAATTGAACGATAAAAAGGGCAAGTATAAGAATTGGAAAGAGGGGCACATAACTAAGGCAGAATATCAGCAAATAGCCTGTACCTGCAAAGATGAAGTGAGGAAAGCTAAGGCTCAAAATGAACTAAGGCTTGCGACCAAAGTCAATAATAACAAAAAAAGCTTCTTTCAACATATAAAACACAAGAAAAAAAGTTAAGGAAATGATTGGTCCATTAGTGGGGGAAAGTGGCAAGAAGGTGACAAGTAACAGGGAGAAAGCAGAACTATTTAACTCGTTTTTTTGCATCTGTCTTTACACAAAGGGAAAAAACAGTCCAACCTACCAAAAACAGTGCCATAAAAAACAGAATAGAAACACAAGTTAAGATAGGCAAGAAAATGGTAAGTGAGCACCTGTCCAGCCTCGCTCAAATCCTAGGACCAGATGGATTGCACCCCAAGGTTCTCAAGGAAATAGCAGACGTGATCTCAGAACCACTGAACTATATTTTTCAAAGATCCTGGAGCACTGGGGAACTACCAGAGGACTGGAAGAGAGCTGATGTAGTTCCCATCTTCAAAAAAGGGGAAAAAATAGATCCAGGAAACTACAGACCTATCAGCCTGACCTCAATACTTGGGAAGATTCTGGAAAAGATAATCAGACAACAAATCAGTGAACACCTTGATGCAAACAAAATCATCACTAAAAGCCAACATGGGTTTGTCAAAAACAGATCATGCCAGACAAATCTTATTGCATTCTTTGACCAAGTGACAAAATTAGTGGACCAGAGGACTGCTGTAGAAATAATTTACTTGGACTTCAGTAAGGCATTTGATAAAGTAGATCACAACCTACTACTTGATGTGGGTTAGATAGCATCACCACCAGATGGATTCATAGCTGGCTGACAGGCCATACTCAGCGTGTGGTCCTCAATGGAATTGCATCTACATGGAAGGAAGTGTGTAGTGGGGTGCCCCAGAGCTGTGTTCTGGGCCCGGTGCTCTTCAACATCTTCATCAATGATTTGGACGAGGGGATAGATGGGGAACTCATCAAATTTGCAGATGACACCAAGTTGGCAGGAATAGCCAATACTCCAGAAGATAGGCTTAAGATACAGGAGGATCTGGACAGACTCGAACACTGGGCGCTATCTAACAAAATGAAATTCAATGGTGAAAAAAGTAAGGTTCTACATTTAGGCAGGAAAAATCAAATGCACAGGCATAGTATAGGTGGTACCTTGCTCAATAGTAGTAATTGTGAGAGGGATCTCGGAGTCTTAGTGGACAATCACTTCAACATGAGCCAGCAGTGTGGTGAAGCTGCCAAAAAAGCCAACATAGTGCTAGGCTGCATTAACAGAGGGATAGAATCAAGATCACATGAAGTACTAATACCACTTTACAATGCCTTGGTAAGGCCACACCTGGAATACTGCATCCAGTTTTGGTCACCACGATGTAGAAAAGATGTTGAGACTCTAGAAAGGATACAGAGAAGAGCAACAAAGATGATTAGGGGACTGGAGGCTAAAACATATAGGGAACGGTAGCTGAAATTGGGTATGTGTAATTTAACTAAGAGAAGGGTGAGGAGTGACATGATAGCAGTGTTCCAATATCTCAGGGGTTGCCACAAAGAAGAGGGAGTCAAGCTATTCTCCAAAGCACCTGAAAGCAGGCCAAGAAGCAATGGATGGAAACCAGTCAAGGAAAGAAGCAACCTAGAACTAAGGAGAAACTTCCTGACAGTTAGAACAATTAACCAGTGGAACAACCTGCCTCCAGAAGTAGTGAATGCTCCAACACTGGACGTTTTTAAGAAGAGACTGGACAGCTACTCCTCATTTTAGGGTGTTTTGGCAACATTTAATCCCATGTCTATGTTTCTTATAACAAAATTCTTAGAGACTCCCTTCTAGAACAATGATATGAAACTCACCACAATGAAGTTAAAGCAATTTCCAGCTAAATAATAAATACTAAGTTAAAGAACAGAGTATTATCCGACCAGTCAAAAGTGCACCAATGTGACCCATTCCAAAATATATCATATATATTTAGCTTGGGACCAAGTGTTATTCATAAATGCAATTTCTACTGATATGAATAATAATTGGTCTCAAGCTAAATATATATGGTATTTTCCACTGGTTCTCAGATATAACATCAGAGGGTCAACATTCACTCATATTCATATCTCTGCAGATTTGTTTGCTTGACTCTGTTTTAGCCTGAAGGATTGAGAAAAAATCAAGATCAGCAAAAAATGCTTTGTGTCTTGATGAAAGAATAAGATCAATCTTCCCTGGGTACACATAGCAAGTTCAGTTATTGTGTGAATCATTTGTTTTTTACATTTTACTTCTCACCCAAGAAGCTTCTTCAGTTCTGGCTGAATAGTGGAGAATGGAAGGATTTATATTTTTTGCAGTCATGGTCATTAGATTTGAAGGTTGTTCTTAGCTCTCTAAGAGTCACTGAGGCCACTTGGGGGTTTATCTGTAACCTCAGAATCTCCTGAATCAGAGTTCAAATGGATCTGGCACCACCTTGGGACTTGTGACAAGTGCTATAGACAAGAGATTAGTGGTGGCATATTCCTCCCCTTCAATTTTAATATAAAGGGTTTCTTGGCCCCTCTTTCAAATCAGTGGTCTTCTCTGTCCAGAATGTGAATTTTGCTGTCTTCAAAGAATGACCTTTGTCTTTCAGATACAGAAGGAGAGCTGAATTGTGTCCTGATGGGTTTGTTTTCCTGTGTTTGACATGTATTTGTGAAGTGGTTGTTTTGTTTTCCCCATGTACAGATCTGCACCTGTCTCACTTCATTGCACAGCATATGCCACATCAAGTATGTTCATGTAACATATCTTCAACCAATTGTTTGAAGGGTTGGGATTTCAGTATGAGGCAAGGTTGTACACTTCACAGTCCCTCAACTGAAATAGAGACCATCAGCTAATCTCTTGCCTCCTTTTACACTGTTTAGCTAAGCAGAAGGCTACATTAGTACTTAAGTGAAACATGTTTTGAAAGAAATAGCCCATCAGGCCAACTTTTCAGGGACTCATAGGACCTATGGAATGGTATGGAACTATGAAATGGTGCATTGGCTGGAAAATAAAGAGAACTACATTGGAATATAGTAGTAGCAACCCTTGTTATAAACAGGGCTTAGCATCCTGTCTCCATGGGACACACATGGGCCTAAATTCCTTTTTTTCCCTCACAAAGTCCATCTCCCAAATTAAACAGCAGATTGATGATTTTTACAGTACCACACAGGAGGTATTATAATTTATTATTAATTTTTATTACTTTTCAAAAATATAGTTATCTTTTTTGGAAAGCATCCCTGGAAAGTTTGCCTGACACAGAAGATGAAGAAAGAAGTGACAGACCTTTTGATTCTCCACACCTTTTCCTGTCCTTCATAAGGATTAGCATGCAGGTATCATTAAACCTCATTTTGAGACTTTTAGCACATTATAGAAGGGGAAATTTTCAGGAGGATATGGAGGAAGGTGTAAATTGCCCTTTGTCCCTGAATGAAATTTCTATCTGCCCTGCATACAAGTCCTGAAATATTCTGCCTTTTGTTCCTGACTGGATAAATCTCTGCCTGAAAGTATCCTTCCAGATCAACAGAACATTCTGATGGAATCCTCACTAGATTACTGCACTATTAGGAGACAGCCTATCTAAATGAGAGTCCAAGCCACACTCTTGTAAAGTGTAAACAACCTTTATTTCCTCTGCTACAATGTCACCAAGATAATGATTGCTAGTCCAAGCTAATATTGAATGTGATTTATCCACTAGGAGCACTTACAGGGAGAACTGCAATATAAATACAGTTATTACTACAGTCTGGGACTGCATCATGGCCTATTACACTTTTATGTGAAAGAAAATTTCAAATAAGAATAAAAGTCTCTGTTAAAGTGTGTTCTTGTGTGTATGCATAGATAGATGATAGATAGATAGATAGATAGATAGATAGATAGATAGATAGATAGATAGATAGATAGATAGATAGATAGATAGCCAACACAGTGCTAAGCTGCATTAACAGAGGGATAGAATCAAGATTATGTGAAGTGTTAATACGACTTTACAATATGTTGCTAAGGCCACACTTGGAATACTGCATCCAGTTTTGGTCACCACGATTTAAAAAAGATGTTGAGATTCTAGAAAGAGTACAGAGAAGAACAACAAAAATGATCAGGGGACTGGAGGCTAAAACATATAAGAAACAGTTGCTGGAATTGGGAATGTCTAGTTTAATGAAGAGAAGGTCTAGAGGTGATGTGATAGCAGTATTCCAATATCTCAGGGGCTGCCACATAGAGGAGAGAGTCAAGCTATTCTTCAAAGCACCAGAAGGCAGGACAAGAAGCAATGGATGGAAACTAATCAAGGAGAGAAGCAATCTAGAACTAAGGAGAAATTTTCTGACAGTTAGAACAATTAATCAGTGAAACAACCTGCCTCCAGAAGCTTTGAATGCTCCAATACTGGAAGTTTTTAAGGTTTAGAGTTTCCTGTCTCAGCTGGGGGTTGGACTAGATGACCTCCAAGGTCCCTTCCTATTATTATTATTATTATTATTATTATTATTATTATTATTATTATTATTATTATTATTATTATTATTATTATCTTACTAAAACACTTCCTGAGAAAGGTCCCTTACTCTTTTGTACAAAGCAGAGCCTTAGTTGTTTATACTAGCTTAGCCCCATGTTTTTTAAAAAACTTGTCAATTTTACGATGCTTAGGAATAATAAAACAGCTGTTTCTAATAATGGAGCTGCAGCAGGGATTCCCCTTCCTCATCTCTCTTAGCTGAAATTATTATGCCTAAAAGGAAAGGTATATATTTCTTGAATCTGCCATCACCTTAGCTTGCAAATGCAGCATAACTTAATGATGCATGGAGTTCCTTTTCTCTGCTCCCAATCTGCAAATAATGATTGTGACTTGGTTAATTAAAATCTGTAGTTCTTAGAGAAAGAGGTAAAAAGTCACTGCTCTCTACTCATGCCAAGTAGGAATTTACAAACATCTGTCATATTCCCTCAGTTCCTTCTTTTTTCTCAGGGAAGATTTTTCAACTCTCCCTGCTTATTCTTTCCTACAGCATAAAAAAATGAACAAGCAAACAGTGTATGTGCACTAATTTTAACACATTTTCTAGGGACACAGAAGCAACAGCACAGTGGTTACTCCACTTTTTATGGCATTATTAACAGAAGTTATATCCTTGCAAAGCTAGTGTTATGTAAGTTGGCTGAAGAAAGGAAAGAGTTTACTCAGGAGTCAACAATGTAGCTTAGCTCCTTTTCCAGGCCTGTAGGGAGCCAAACTCATCTCTTTCAACACAGCAGCAGTATTATGAACACTGTCTCCATAAAGGTATCTTAACTTTGTATTTTGCACTAACTATTTAATTTGTACAAATAAAGCATTCGTGAGATAATGCAGGCCAAACTACTGGAAAGAGATTCAGAATTTATGTATGATTTCAGAGAAATAAAAGCATGGTTTATTCTGTCAGTGTTACCCAAATTAGAATTCAAATCTTCCACAAAAAAGGTATTAAAATAGCTTTCAAATTCACCTTTCATTAGCAACCAAATAGCAAACAAAAAACTCTCAGACTTTCTGTTTGAGTTTATCCTATAAAATAAGAATTTAGTTGAGATTAAGCACATATCTGTGTTTAAGATAATGCTGAGATAAAAAGGCATCTCAGCATCACAGAGAAAATCACAGTCTGATAAAGTAGCTCCAATTTATTTCAGGCTCCAAACCTATCATCAGCATTGACTTTCCTCCAGTCTTATTCACGCTTGTCCTTTTGCAAATATGTAGTAGCCACATACATTTATTCTGATAAATTATTTTGTAATTTAACTCTGGAGCTGTTTGGACCAGCCATCAATCTAATGCTACAAAAATAGCATTGCCTATTTTACCTAATCTTGTATGTGTGTTTGTGAATATTTGAAGGAACACTCAGATTATTAACTGTTTTACAAAAATTTATGTTATGGCAGTTGTCACTATAAATTTGTCATCAATCTGGATATCAGAATGAAGTGAGGAAGGATTTATTAATCAGATAGAACAACAACAACAACAATAATAATAAAGTTGGAAGGGACCTTGGAGGTCATCTAGTCCAACCCCCTGCTCAGGCAGGAAATCCTATACCATTTCAGACAAACGGCTGTCCAATCTCTTCTTAAAACTTCCAGTGTTGGAGCATTCACAGCTTCTGGAGGCAGGTTGTTCCACTGATTAATTGTTCTATGTGAGAAGAGATGCCAGAAGTTAAATAAAGTTGGAATTGTTTACCATATATTATCATTAGTTGCATACCATCTCCAGTTGAATTGGTAGGTTATCAGTCAAAATACTCATAAAAGGCACCATACAGAGCTAAAGATTTTAATAATATATTTTTTTCAGACCATACCTTTAATATCTCCCCACCAGGACTATTGGTCTCAGGAAGTGCTGAAGAGCTGGGATCCCAAAACTTAGCAAACAACAGTTTCTCTTTTGCTCTCTGTTGTTTGAAATGACAATTCAAACTTTCTGCACTCTGGATTATAATGTCATTGTACTTCAGGAAGCAATAGAACAGCAATAAGCTTCCTTTATAGCAAACCAAGAATCAGAGATAGCTTTGTTAAAATGTAAAGAATCAGTTTCTGCTGTTAAGAAGTGTTAAAATAGAATAAAAAGGAATGTGTGTGCTGAATTGAAGGATGAAGAAGGAGGAGGAGAAGGAGGAGGAGGAGGAGGAGGAGGAGGAGGAGGAGGAGGAGGAGGAGGAGGAGGAGGAGGTGGAGGTTGGAAGGGACCTTGGAGGAATTGCACAATCCATAGATTGAAGCAAACTTAAGAAAGAAGTTCAAAATAACTAGATTTTGATTTTGTTTAGCATAAGATGAGACAAAGGGAAACTTCGGCAGGCTTTCTTAACCTAGCTTACCTCAAACGGGAGACAGTTGAGAACAAGAAAATATAGCTAGATTCAGGTACATGAGGAAAAAGTACAAGAAAAATATCATTGTGTGAATGTTATAGTTCTATGTCTTTTACTCTCTTAAGTTTCATTAAGTTTTCTTCTTACTACTGTAGGTATTCCTTATTTTCTCATTTTTCACTGTTGTGCTACTTACATTGCTATGTTTATTTACAGACATCTTGGTTTTTAGAAAAATCAGAGTAGAATCTGCCATGCCAATACAGATATTAAAGTGGAACTCTTTTATACTGATCTGCACATCCCTAGCTCTGATTTATAGTAGTCTATACATTCAAGTCTGTGACATCAAGTATCTGGATTCATATCAGAGACTTTTGGCTCTTTGTACCTGCTGCTAACTTGCCAGTTAAGCAACGGCAGCCAAAAACAGTCAGATGCACCATTTACTAATCAGTCTGATGTTATTGCCAAGTTAGTTCTCTCCCCTATGTCCATCCAGCATTTGTTACCTGGCGTATGCTGACATAGAACATCTCAGATTTGTTAATGAAAATAAACAAACAACAACAACACAATTTATTCCTCTCAACTGCTTGCTGTGAAGAAAAGATTATATTTCTCCTAATCTGTATAGCCATCTTAGATTTCAAGTACTACCTTCATTCAACATGACATTCTATCTCCTGCTTCAACACTGTTTAGAGAAGAGTCAAATGGCTTCCAGAAAAATAAAAGCCACGAATTGGCTACCTGAATTATGTAGCAAAAACTGATTGACAGACAGCCCTGTCCATTAAAGCACAGATTTCTAGGGATCTGAAAATATGCAATTTGTATCAACATCTGCCACTTATGTTTTAGGATAACACAAGGCTTTTTAAACAGGGCATTTCTCAGCTTTGAGCAGGATGATACAAAACACTTTCCTTTTCTCTTTTTCCAGGGCTGAGCTGAAGGGAGAAGCCCTACTGAAAAATGAATAAAAACTACCAGCCAAATACACTGACTGGGAAGTGTCAGGAGATGCAGCCTGACTAGCAATAAGCAATTATAAATGGCTTTAGTAGGGAATCCTTGGGAAATGATTCTATTGAATTTTTTGTTGTTGAATTTGCTATTCAAATACTATTGAATGTTTTTAAATTATTCCCCTTTCTGATTAGTAACCAAGTGCCAAAATTATAAGGTGATTTTTAATGAGGTGTCACATACTAACATCTTTTCCTTTTCCTCTCCCATACTTTGCCAGGATTTTTTTTAAAAAAAAAACCAGTTTCTCCAACAAAAGGATCTTTACAGTAGATGCCAGCTGCTCCTTTTTTGAAATAGTGAGCAGTGACCACTGAGAATGGAGGCTATTTAAAATCTCTTTTCTGTTAGATAACTTGAAATGCTATGCCAAACTATTGATACCCATGGATTGTGACAATATATTTCTGCAGCAATCCCTCTCTACAAAGCATTTTATAATTGTTCATTCTCTAAAGTGAAAAAGTGTGCTTGTGTATCCACTCTGCATTTGCACAGATTCAAAGTAACTTTGAAATAGGACAACATATCCAATCTTGTTAATTTGGAATAGACTGAAACATTGTGATTTTAAGGCATGCTATTTGTTTCAATATGGCACCCCATTATGCAATTCAGTGGTAATATTCTTTGCTATTCCCCTTTAGTTGTTCATATATCCATAGCAGTAGAGAGAAGTAATAGCTGTGTTATTTACCATTGTTCTGTATTATCACTCTCTATTTCTTTATCTTAAGCAAAATGGTTGGTTATAGATTGAGGGATACATTTTGAATATATATATATATATATATATATATATATATATATATATATATATATATATATATATATATATATATATATATATATGAAAAAGCCAAATGGGAAAATGTTGTTGAAACAAATGCTCGAAATTAGGTTTGAAACTAGAAATGTAAACTCCTAAGCTATACAAGATGGTGGTGGAGTGTTGTTGGTTTGGCCAGCTAAGGAATAGCAATGATGGAAATAAGAAATAAATTTGTTGTGGTCCAGCTTCCAAGAGAATCAGGACAGGAAAGAATTCTGTTCAAGAGTCCAGATGAATGAAGAAACAGGATAAAAAATGGGAAGAAATGATGGGTAAGGCAACTACCTAAAAATGTTCGTGCTAGGGCTCCAGATATTTTTTCCTACTGCAATGGGAACAAAACATTTCATACTAATATAGTTAAAAGTTCAACCTATCAATCCAGAAAGACTCTCAGTGGAGAATATAAGAACATGAGAAGATACTTTATATTGAGTCTACACAAATCCAGGATTGCTGACCCTGACTGGCTAAGGATTTCCATCAGGATATGTAAGGTATTAAATGTATTAAACCTTTTATTTCTGCCTTACTCTTGGACTAAATCATGCTGATTAGCATCTATTTTTCACTGAGATTAATCACACCCATTCCAAACTATTGTTCCTTTCTGTAGGTTGCATTCTTCAGCATGCTTCTTAAAAAAATAAATCCCATTGATTTCCTGGAGGATTCTATTTTAAATAAACCTGCTTAGAATTGGGCAATAGACTTACTTGAGTCTGGAAGAGTGGAAATGCTTAGATGATAATAATAATAATAATAATAATAATAATAATAATAATAATAATAATAATAATAATAATAATAATAATAATGTTGGAAGGGACCTTGGAGGTCATCTAGTCCAACCCCCTGCTGAGGCAGGAAACCTTATACCATTTCAGGCAAATGGCTGTCCAGTCTCTTCTTAAAAACCTCCAGTGTTGGAGCATTCACCACCTCTGGAGGCAAGTTGTTCCACTGGTTAATTGTTCTAACTGCCAGGAAGTTTCTCCTTAGTTCTAGGTTGCTTCTCTCCTTGACTAGTTTCCATCCGTTGCTTCTTGTCCTGCTTTCAGGTGCTTTGGAGAATAGCTTGACTCCCTCTTCTTTGTGGTAGCCCCTGAGATATTGGAACACTGGCTACAAGGGCTGATACATTAAGATACTTTATCTTCCTTCATGTTCTTTTTTCCAAAAAACATGGATGGATCTTCACGTTACTGCCTACATGCATTTTAGCTAAGTTTTTAAAATTGTTTTGGTACATTTTTATAACCATCTCTGATGTTTCCTTAATAGAAATGGATATTTATAAATGTAATAAAAAGGCTAGCTGTTCAAATTTACAATAACTCTATGTCCTGGGCCAAATTGCTGCATTGATGTACAGTAGATCTAATGATTCCTAGTCCTTCACATTCAACAAGGTTGTTTCTCATTCTGACCAGAAATTAAATCTGCACCAATATGAAACATGTATAGGAAAATGCTGATCTATTCTACCCACTTTCTTTTCTCTTGTTTATGTTGTGGTATATTATACTTTACGCTATTGTTAGCTAAAGCTATAGTTGAAGGTAGATATCATAAAAATGTTAGTTTTATAACAGCGAAAGAGCTACTTTGCCAAACTGAATGGTTATGTTGTAATTTCACAACTTCATGCCCTGGAATATTCTTGTTATCCATTGTTATCCATCCACTAATTATTGAATAATATCTATTCACTTTCTGTTGCATCCAGAAAAAAAGTATTTTTTTCCTAAGCTTTCATTAATTTATCCCAGCTTGTATATTTTAACTTCCAATCATCTCAGCACTCAATATTTGAACAAGAAACTAAGGCAGCTATCCCTCAATTTTAGCAGCTGAAATAAATTCTCACTTTGCTTTTTTTTTGTATGAAGAATGTTGCTTATTTTGCAGAGACAGCTGGTTGTATTATATAATCATGTTATACAACAATTAAAAGAAAGGTCTGTTAACTTTCAGAGTTACTAGTGTACATTTAAGTTGGACAATATAGTATTTGCAATACAATATTTAGGTGTAGTGTAGACTCATTATAATAGCCATTTATGCACTATCAAAAGGAAATGCATCACTAAAAAAGAGGTAATTGTACATATATATGTAATGCAGATTATAATAGTTGTCATTTATACAAAAATGCAATATATGCTATGACAGTTAGGAACATGATGATCAAAAATCGTACATTGGCAATTCCAAACTTCCTACTCTCTTTTCTTTACGTTTAAACCAAACTTGATTTCACAGTCTTTCAAACAGAGAGCTATCCTCTGGAAATCTCTCTAAAGATCACAGCCTTGAAGCCAAAAAGAATAGTTGTCTGGGCTACTACTTCATACTTAGCCATAAAATACAGGCAGTTTTGCTTCATGGGACTTTTCGAGCTAGTTGTTGTGATTTAGTTTATGCCAGCCATGGGCCTGCTTATTTGTTCCAGCACATGGTAGGAATCATAACAAGGAGAGGGAATTTGTAGGGCTTTTTATTTGGGGGTTTGATAGGCATTGAACAAACAAAGTAGCCATTTTGAAAGAGCCTTATCATTAGCCTAAGTGAAGCAGCAGATCATATATTATATTGAATTGTTTGTTCTCCAGAAAGAAGAAACTTGTGAGACTTTTTTTTCCTGACATTGCTTCCAAAATATTTTGGCTGATGTTGACAGTGTGAACCTTTGCTAGAACAGGATAATACCATTTCCTCCTGCAGAGAAGTGAAGTTCTCAGTATTGTTTATGCATAGTAGAAGTCTTGAGGAAAACAGTGATTCTTTCTAGCACAGCAAACAAGAGCTATATGGTGGAACGATGAACAGAAGTGAGAATTCTGACAGTTAGATCTCCACCTTTCTAAGACAATATTTCTAGAATCTAAAAGTTCTGCTCCTCTACTCACACATGCAGAAATATATTCAGTACCTATTTTAAAAACAAGTATGACTCTGAAGAGATGTGGGATGTTATATACACTGCTAAATCTTGATTCTACCCCCCCTTTTGCTTGCAGAGCCCATTTTGATTTTGTATCTCAAAAAACAGTGCAGAAATATCCCAACATAAAAAAAAACAGTTGTCCCATAGACACTGTACTCCAAACCCCCAAATGGATTTTCCCATCCTCCCTCCACTTAAAGAATTAATGCAATGCCATACAGTATTCTAAATTAAAGGATTACAAATATCTCCTTATTCCAGAGCAACCCTCATACTAAAAAAACTTCAACCTTTCTTATATATTATTTTACTTTTAACATACTTAATGAAGTATGTTACACAAGAATCAATTGTACAACAAAGATACATAAAATAAAAATGAACTACTCACAATAAAAAACCCAACCCAACAACAAATAAAAAGATAAAGACAAAAAGCCTCTCATTACAAATGTATTCCTACTTCACCTGATTTTATAAATCTTTGAAAAAGGAAAATAAACTTTCAGTGTTCACTAAGATGGTCCAAGCATTTTATTCTGATGGGGCTCAGTCCTGACTTTGTGTTTTATCCTTCCATGGCCAGTAAAATGAGGACCCAGATTGTTGGCGGCAATTATGCTGACCTTGTAAAATGCTCAGAGAGTGCTGTAAAGCACTAAGGGGGAACTATATAAGTGTTACTGCTATGGCTAATTTAATTTTTTAGTATAATTTCATAGACATATCTAATGATTCATCCTGGATAACTAAACATTGTCAGAATGGTTTATACAGTCCCTTTTCCCACAAACTCTCAATGCAGAGAGATAAAGATGTTACATTGTGGCATGTTCCATGTTTTACATGACTTCCTCTTCCCTTTAAGTGTTTTAAATTTGGAAATGATAAATAATGGGAGACAGGAGGGATCAAACTAAGGATGAATTAGAGCAAGGGTGTCAAACTCGCAATGTCACATGACGTGTTGTGACATATTGTGACTTTTTTTCCATTGACGGCAATGGGGTAGGCGCAGTTTCAGCATGACGCATCTAGCCCACAGACTGGCAGTTTGACACCCCTGAATTAGAGGATTAAGGTGTTAACGAAGAATGAAGCAGCTTTATAAATGTCACATGCTCATGTAAACTATCAGTAAAGTACAAATCTTATCAGTCATAAAACTACATTTTTTTAAAAAAAATGGTACATTTACAATCTTATCTCAAGGTGTCAAGAACAAATTTTTGCTATAATCATATCCATCTCTGTCCTCATTCAGCCTCTAAGTGTGTGAATTAAAAATAAAACAAAACAGTGCAAACCATTTTACAAAGATGATGATCCTCAGTAAGTACCTGCTGTGTAATGATCCATGCTGAACTCAGCTCTAGTACTATAAATATTACAGAATGCTGCACTAAGAATTCTGCACATTACATTAGCCAGCTTCATTACACATATTTCAGTGTTTGGGACTATTTCTCTGGTGGTTGTAATACTAGAGAATAGTTATGTTAAAAGCAAGGCTAACATGAATGTTGTGTATAAATGCCTTTTCTGCCCAATGGTGTTAGAAGATGACTTGGGTTATTATTTAGGTATCAAGAAGATAACTGAGGAAATCCCATTAATTAATGAATAATGATTTGGTAATTAAATCCTACTCATGACTGTTATTTCTTTGCTGCTGCAAACCCAAGCCTCCAGTGTTTCTTGAAATATTTTCAAGACCTACTAAGAGATGCAAAGAATGTATCTGGGATATTCTTTGCACAAGTATTTGCTATAACACTAAGCCAAGTAGTCACTTTGACTGGGAATTGATTGGAAAACAGAACTGTAGTGTGATGCATCTGAAAAATGCTTTAGTTGCCAGGTACTTATTCACAGAGTTGGTAAGGGCTCCGAGTATTAACAAGTCTTATCACCTATTTAACGACTCTGTTTAGCTACTCTCTAAGACAGAGGTATCAAACTGCCAGCCCGTAGGCCGGACACGTCCTGTGGAAGCCATGCCCACCCCATTGCCGGCAATGGCAAAACTGTCCCGATACGTTGTGCGATGTCACATGATGTTGTGAATTTGACATGTCTGCTCTAAGCCAACAGTAAACAGCCCAACAGGCCTCTAAGATCACCCCTACCAACATAGATAGGGCAAGCCACTAGAGTATAAACTGACAGCAAACCTTACACTCCTTACTAGCACTGATGATGTTACCTAGTTTGAAAGGACATCCCACAAGTTTCTACAACATATATAACAATATTGATACTCACCTCATTGATATGATTAGAAAATGGTGTTTAATATCAAGAGTAAGTTTATTGAATCCAAGAGAGGACAATACTTCCTAAAAGTTCAGTAATACCAACCTACAGACAATATAGTTTGGTTCATTGTGACATGTTTTCTTGTCTATGCACTGTCCATTTTATTGTTATCTTCAGCGAGCAAATAACATGTGTATTGGGGATGGAGGGAGAGAGAGAGAGAGGGTAGAGGGAATCAGGGAATGTGCTTGTTTAATGGTGCCAAACAATCAGCAAGTTTTTTTTTTTTAGGGGACATTGCCAGCTATTAGACAACAAAGAAAACAATGCAATAAATTGGATGGAAATGTCAAAGTACTTCAGTATACAACCCTCAACTACTTAATCACTAACATTGAAACAGACCAATATGTGGTACATTTCTTTTGTTAATATATGATGGTAGTTCTTCTTTTGTTGTTATTGGTGTTTTCTTAACTAGGCATGAATTTAGTTATATTATTATTATTATTATTATTATTATTATTATTATTATTATTATTATTATTATTATTATGCTACATTGTAGCTTTGATTTTAAGCAAAAGACTGGGGTGTTTTGGTGGTCTTTCCTTTATTTTTTCTATAATTATTTTAAGAAGTCAGAGACTCTCACATAGATATTGTCACCATGGCAATTTATTTATACAAGTGGGAGACAACAGCCCACACCTTTTTAAATCTTTTCCATTTTCTATGTGAGGTATTTGTCGTTATTACTATTTTCTGTTTTTACATGCATAGGCTATATAGACTTGGTACATTGTTTTTCTTCAGTTTCCCATTAAAAATGTCCTTAAATCAAGTGTTCAGAATGTTTTCAGTTTGAATGGTTTTGAGTTTGAAATGGGCTGTTTTTATAACACTGAAAAGTTTGGCTTTGAAATGTTTTGTTCCATTGTCAAACCAATCATATTTGCTTCAAGTTTGAAACAGCTGTTTGGTTTCAACCTGAAATGTGTCATTCTAAGTTCAAATGAAAAGCGCTACTGTTAAACAATCTTGTTTACATGATCTAACAAACCCCATGATAACACAATCATATTCAGGACTTTTCAATGTATATCTCAGTAAGTTATGATCGAACTTACATTCAGATGAAGATTTTAAGATTTTAATCTTTAAATATTCTTTATTTTAGGAATAAAATAAATATTTTGTCTAGTTACAAGGAGGGAGAAAAAAATCTTATTTTTTCTGTAAACAATTAGTTAGCTACAAAAGATAAATGGAAAAAAGGCTGGCACTCACAGGGAGACCTTGTCTAGTAGATATTCCCAATGGCCCAGTGATGATGACATTTGGTTAATCTTTCCCTAATTTTTTTCCAGATATTTTTAGGGGTATGTGTGTGTGTGTGTGAGAGAGAGAGAGAGAGAGAGGGAGGGAGAGAGAGAGAAAGAGAGAGAGAGTATGTATATGTATATTGGGCCACACTGAATGAAGAGGAATTGACTTGGACCACATATAAAATGTATATAAATCACTTAATGTTAAATGTTTGGGATCTAATGGAGCCACGTTACTAGGTGTCCAAGGCTGCATGCAGCCCATAAGCTATGGGTTGGAAATGCTTGGTGCACAGGTAGTCCTTAATTAATGACTATTTGTCTAGTTATGTTCAAAGTTATGATGGCACTGAAAATTGACTTAGGACCATTGCAGAATCCCTGTGGTCATGTGATCGCAATTCAGTTGCTCAGCAGCCATCATGTATTTACAATGGCTGTAACATCCTGGCTTTACTTGATTGCTATTTGTGACTTTCCCAGCCAGCTTCTGAAAAGCAAAATCATTGGGGGTAACCAATTTTGCTTAACAACTGAATGATTTGTTTAATGAACATGACAAAAAAGGTGATACAATCAGGCACAAACACGCAATGACTCACTTAATGACTGCATCACTTTATGATAGAAGTTCCAGACCCAATTGTGGTCATTAACTCAGGACCATATTGCTAACATCATTCATGAGGGATGTATTTGGTTCTAAGAGCATTTCACAAAATTTCAGCTAGTGCCATAGTGGACTCAGATTCAGAAGAGGAGACCAACAATGGGCAACCAGCTCCAGAATTATCAGATGAAGGCTGTCTGAGCAAGCGGAAGAAGTGGAGCTGTCCAGCAAACATCAGGCACCGATGCCACCACTCTCCAAGTATGAAGGTGCTGAATTGCCACCTGTTCCAGCACAAAGAGTTCGTCACACTGAGAAATGAGCAGAGCAAAGGTACTTTGCAAGGCTGCTCGCAAGGAAGGGTTCTCACTCTTCTAAATGAACAACCCAGAGGATGCTTGTTTTTAAGCACAGGAGCAAGCTCAAGACCCTCCATTTAACAACCACTGCCTTTGAAGTCCCACTCACTGATTCGTGTTCCACAAACCTCCAGACTCTGCCTCTGGAAATGGAACCTTCTATAATGGTCTGACTCTTGGACTTTGCCTGACTATGCTTCTGCTTCCTGTTTTGAACTGGAACTCTTGTAAGGCAAACTTGCTAAACTTTTCGGGGAAACATATCCCTCTGCTGCCTGTAATTGTGTGTTTCCACTCACTTGTTTGCTTACTTGCAAACCTCAGTAAAGTGTCCAACTACCACTTCATATCAGTATGTGTGCTTGGTCTGGGGCAAGATAGCTATTTAAGGAAAAACAGGAACACACATAGGAGCGAACAAATACATGAATAAAACCCATCAACCACAGTTATAAATCTGTAATGAATTTATCTGCTGGCAGGGCCAAGTATTTTTACTCAAAAAAAAAAAACTTTTGACATTTGGTTACTAAGTTGGATTTACCTATTATTTTAATTGATGGGGCTTTAATGATACTTTTTCACTAATCCATATGTTTTAAAAATAATGCCTAACTTTATTTTTAGCAATTCTGTTTTAGGAAGCAAGAAAAGATATAAAATTCAATAAATAAATAAAAATAGCATCAAACTGAAGAAATTGTTTGACAGTATGAGGAACCCAATCTTATTCAAGAATAATTTCATACATTATAATTCCCCATTTAGTCACTGGAAAATAGAAACAAATTGTTGGCATGACATCAAAAGCAGGAAGATTTCTGGGTTGACTGATTCAAGAGCCCAACATTTCAAACTGGGAGATCAGATATTCCAAACTTCAGAAGTTTTGGGTGTCTCTTTGGTTGGCATGTTGATTCTGGAAGAATCTTGACTATGTAGAAAGGGCTGCCTGGTTAGGGAATAATGAATATAATGAAAATAATATGATCAGGAGTACTTACCACTTGATTTTGCCAGTATAGCATATTAATTTATGTGGCATTTCCTTTTCATTCCAAGCAGCAAAGATGGCTTTTTCACTTCATGCAAATGAATATATTATCATGTTGGCAGAATCCTTCACAGGATCAAACTCCAATTCAAGAAACATATGCAAGATAGATTTGAAAATCAGATGATGAAAATTACTGCTGTACCCAATTAACTGCTGCTTCCTACATGAAGCTATTTAAATTGGAATAAAGTGAGCACTAGCACACCATGTTAAGTTAATAATAGGCATTTATTATCTGCTGTCTCTTTTGAAGAAATAACCTGAGATTTCAATGGGAAAAACTACCCAGCTTTCATAATATTACATTTTGTTTAAAATTAATTCCAAATGGTGGGGTTATCACCTGTAGCTTTACAGTAATCCATGGTGAACTTAAGGGGACTTGTGCAGAAATGGAGTTTCAGGCATTCACTGCAAAACAAAAAGCTTTGCCAGCTGGTTATCTCAGAAGGTATTTTGCAAAAAGCCCATGGGGGAAAATACCCTGCTTTCATACTGCTTGTCTTAATAACAACTGCTACGTTTTATTGCTTGTGTGTTTTATTTTTATTGATACAACAGTTCTTTTAATTATTAAATTTCACAACTAAATGCATCTTTTCCTATTGAAATTATTTGTTGTTGTTAGCTGCAAAGTCATGTCCGACTCATCGCGACACTATGGACAACGTTCCTCCAGGCCTTCCTGTCCTCTACCATCTTCTGGAGTACATTTAAGCTCATGCCTACTGCTTCACTGACTCCATCCAGTCACCTCATTCTCTGTTGTCCCCTTCTTCTATTGCCCTCAATCTTTCCCAGCATTAGGCTCTTCTCCAGTGAGTCTT
The DNA here is from genome assembly GCF_947247035.1 of Vipera ursinii. Taxonomy (NCBI): domain Eukaryota; kingdom Metazoa; phylum Chordata; class Lepidosauria; order Squamata; family Viperidae; genus Vipera; species Vipera ursinii. The sequence continues at coordinate 299,790,076 of NC_139512.1, forward strand.
TCCTTCTCATTAGGTGGACAAAGTATTTGAGTTTTAGCTTCAGGATCTGGCCATCTAAAGAGCAGTCAGGTTTGATCTCCACTAGGACTGACCAGTTTGATCGCCTTGCAGTCCAAGGGACTCGCAGGAGTCTTCTCCAGCACCATAGTTCAAAGGCCTCAATTCTTTGGCGCTCAGCCTTTTTTATGGTCCAGCTTTCACTGCCATAAATTGCAAATAGGAAGACCATGGCCTTGACTATACGCACTTTTGTTGACAGGGTGATGTCTCTGCTTTATAGTGTGCTTTCTAGATTTCCCATTGCTTTCCTCCCCAGGAGCAAGCATCTTTTAATTTCATGGCTACAGTCCCCATCTGCGGTGATCTTGGAGCCCAGGAAAATAAAATCTGTCACTACCTCCATTTCTTCCCTATCTATTTGCCAGGAATTGAGAGGGCCGGATGCCATGATCTTGGTTTTCTTAATGTTAAGTTTCAACCCAACTTTTGCACTCTTCTTCTTCACCCGCAACAAGAGGCTCTTCAGTTCTTCTTCACTTTCTGCCAACAGAGTGAAATCATCTGCATATCTTAGGTTGTTGATATTTCTTCCTGCAATCTTAACTCCATCTTTAGATTTCTCTAACCCTGCCTTTCTCATGATGTGCTCTGCATATAAGTTAAATAGGCAGGGTGACAGTATACAGCCTTGCCGGACTCCTTTCCCAATTTTGAACCATTCAGTGGTTCCGTGTCCAGTTCTCACTGTTGCTTCTTGGCCCACGTATAGGTTTCTCAAGAGACAAATAAGATGGTCTGGTACGCCCATCTCTTTAAGAACTTGCCACAGTTTGTTATGATCCACACAATGAGAGGCTTTAGCATAGTCAATGAAGCAGAAGTAGATGTTTTTCTGGAACTCCCTAGCTTTCTCCATGATCCAACGTATGTTGGCAATTTGATCTCTAGTTCCTCAGCCTCTTCGAAATCCTGCCTGTACTTCTGGTAGTTCTCGGTCCACATACTGCTGGAGTCTAGCTTGTAGGATTTTAAGCATAACTTTACTAGCACGAGAAATGAGTGCAATGGTGCGGTATTTTGAACATTCTTTGGCACTGCCTTTCTTTGGAATTGGAATGTAAACTGATCTTTTCCAATCCTGTGGCCACTGTTGAATTTTCCAAATTTGCTGGCAAATTGAGTGTAGCACTTTTACTGCATCGTCTTTTAAGAATTTGAATAGCTCAGCTGGAATACTGTCACCTCCACTAGCTTTGTTGTTGCTCAGCTTTTCTAAGGCCCACTTCACTTCACATTCTAGGATATCTAGCTCGAGGTCAGTGACCACCTCATTGTGATTATAAGGGACATTAAGGTCATTCTTGTATAGTTCTTCTGTGTAATTTTGCCACCTCTTCTTAATCTCTTCTGCCTCTGTTAGGTCCCTGCCATTTTGGTCCTTTATCATGCCCATTTTTGCATTAAACGTTCCCTTCATCTCTCCAATTTTCTTAAAAAGATCTCTGGTCCTCCCTATTCTATTGTTTTCTTCTATTTCTTTGCACTGTTCATTTAAGAAGGCATTCTTATTTCTTCTAGCTATTCTCTGGAATTCTGCATTCAATTGGGCATATCTTTCTTTTTCTCCCTTGCCTTTCGCTTCCGTCCTTTCCTCAGCTATTTGCAAAGCTTCCTCAGAAAGCCATTTTGTTTTCTTGCATTTCTTTTTCTTTGGGATGGTTTTGGTTGCTACCTGTTGTACAATGTTGCGAACCTCTGTCCATAGTTCTTCAGGCACTCTGTCTATCAGATCTAATTCCTTAAATCTATTTGTCACCTCTACTGTATATTCAACAGGGATATGATTTAATTCATACCTGAGTGGACTAGTGTTTTTTCCTACTTTCTTCAGTTTAAGCCTAAACTTTGCAACGAGAAGCTCATGGTCTGAGCCACAGTCAGCTCCTGGTCTTGTTTTTACTGACTGTATAGAACTTCTCCATCTTTGGCTGCAGAGCGTATAGTCAATCTGATTTCTGTGTTGACCGTCTGGTGATGTCCATGTGTAGAGCCGTCTCTTGGGTTGTTAAAAAAGAGTATTTGCTATGACCATCGTATTCTCTTGACAAAATTCTATCAGCCTGTGCCCTGCTTCATTTTGTACTTCAAGGCCAAACTTGCCTGTTATTCCGGTTATCTTTTGGCTTCCTACTTTAGCATTCCAATCCCCCATGATGATAAGGACATCATTTTTTGGTGTTAGTTCTATAAGGTGCTGTAGGGCTTCATAGAACTGGTCAATTTCATCCTCTTCAGCACTGATGGTTGGGGTATAGACTTGGACTACTGTGATATTGAATGGTTTGCCTTGAATTCGAACTGAGATCATTCTGTCATTTTGAGGATTGTATCCCAGTATTGCTTTTCCTACTCTTTTATTGACTATGAAGGCTATTCCATTTCTTCTGAGGGATTCTTGCCCGCAGTAGTATACCTGATGGTCATCTGAATTAAATTCACCCATTCCTGTCCATTTTAGTTCACTGATACCTAAGATGTCAATGTTCAGTCTTGTCATGTCTTGTTTGACCACGTCCAGCTTTCCTTGATTCATGGATCTTACATTCCAGGTTCCTATGGAGAAAAAATCTTTACAGCATCAGACTTTCCTTTCACCACCAGACACATCCACAGCTGAGCGTCCTTTCGGCTTTGGCCCAGTTGCTTCATTCTTTCTTGTGCTACTAGTACTAGCCCTCTGCTCTTCCCCAGTAGCATATTGGACACCTTCCGACCTGAGGGGCTCATCTTCCAGCGTCATATCGTTTTGCCTTTTGGTACTGTCCATAGGGTTTTCATGGCAAAGATACTGGAGTGGGTTGCCATTTTCTTCTCCAGTGGATCACGTTTTGTCAGAACTCTGCTATGACCTTTCCGTCTTGGGTGGCCCTGCACGGTATAGCTCATAGCTTCATTGAATTATGCAAGCCCCTTCGCCACAACAAGGCATTAATCCATGAAGGGGATTGAAATTATTAAGTGTTATTAATTCAAATGATCTGTATCTATCATATGATATCCTGTTGGCATTGTTGCTTTAAGTTATGAATTAATTTTAAATATACCATTCCATACGTATCTCAGGTTAGTATTTTTTTTATTTGCAGACATTATATTCCATGTCTTTCCTTTTCTTTATGCCAAAGCCAGGATTTGGGCTGCTCTTCAGACTTTTGCTAAGCTGCAGCAAAGCGGTAAATAATAGAAAAATACAGTCTGCTATCCAAAACACAATGACAACAGAAACTGTATGAATAGTAATGAGTGTCAAAATTACCCCAGAAAGTCTATTTTATTTTATCTCTCTCTCAAATCCAAATCCAAATTTAATTAAATCAAAATCAACATGTAATCAATTGTGAAAAACTTTAGGGCCAGCCCTACCGTTAGGAAATTGAAGTGATTGTCTCAGGTGGCCTGATAGCCTCCTTAATGTTTTTTCATTGATTCCCCGGAAGTTCACCTCCACGGAAGGACAAAAGTGTGAAAGTCACATAATCTGTCCTGAGACATCAAATTAGCCTGATGCTTCAAAGGTGGTGAAGGATATTGTTGCACTGACTGCCCTAAATTGAGTTCAGCATTAGCTCTACATGGTTTGGAGAGAACGCTTTCTCCCTCTTGTTATTTTCAACATTTGTTTAGTTTGCCACACAAAGGATATAAAGTTGTTTTAAGTCAAGTTTCGCTAGGAAGGAAGTTCTAATGAATCAGTGCAGTTACCCAGAAAAAAAATTATGCCTGGATCTATATAAAAAGCTTTTTGTCAGGGTTATGTTTAAAAGTAGCTGATGTAATAGAGTAGATAAAAGCCTAGATTTTGTTTTTTTGGTCCTTCATTTATTTGTACCCTTGCCCTCTCTTCTGAGATGTGTTAAGCCTATCTGAACTTGGCAGGTAAGTTTCATTTAAGAATGAACAAAAATGGCAGGAAACAGCACCTCCATTTCTTAGCCCTCTCCGCTGAGCAGGGGGAGGAATGTGAGGAGCTTCAAGATTGCAATTAGAGATTTGAAGGCATATATGGACTGCAGGATACTTACTCCTGCTCTAAACCTGTGACTCCTCCTCCTTGTTATGAGGGGGACCCAAAACATAATTTTCTCTGCTGATCAGAAGAAACCAAGATGGAAATTTTGATGAAAAACAGCTATTTACAGTCTGGGAACACTTGGTGGTTTAATCATAGTGCTAAACTGAAATGTCTCCAGCATTCTTTTTCTAAGGAGAACAGGAATAATCTGCTTTTGGTCATGGTTTATTCAGACTGTGCCTCCCTGTACTTATGTATAGATCTTACATGAGGGAAATTAGACGTTCCCGAATTCCTGTTTTCATAAGACTGTCCCAGAGCTTGATATGGTTAACACTACTAAGAACTCTCTATAATCAGTGAAGTATATTCTGACTGCTTTTTGGTATTCTTTTGACTTTCTCAATCATCCAGTGTACATCAGTAGTAATGTCTCTTGTTCCTTGGTATTTTCTAAAACCATCTCCATTTCCACATAAACTACTAATGGTTCTTAGCATTATTTTATTTATTTATTAAATTTATATGCCAACCATCTCATTATCAAGCACTTTTGGATAGCTTACAGCATGATGAAAACAATATTATAAAATGTTAAAACATTACACATTAAGACTAACAAAATTAGCTAAGATAGGAAACAGTTATTGTGCTGGTGGGTGAAATTAGGTATATTATATAATGCACTATCTTTTAAGTCTCCTTTCTTTGGTATTAGTATGTAGAGTGAGTCTTTTCAGTCTGTTGGCCACTTGTCTAAATTTGCTAGCATAATTTGATTAGAGATTTATCTGACTATTCTGCTGTTGCTTTCCATATTTCTTTACGTCAATCCCTGTAATCTGTTGATTCTAGTAATGACTAGAGTGCTTAACGATTAGTCCTAGAGGTTCTTACAAATAAGGAATATTTTTTTTAAAGTATGGTGGAAGTTGATATGTCTACTATACAGATTTCTATATACTCTTTCCATTTTTGGTCCTTTTTGAATCAGTTACTATCTGTATTTTGTACCCTTTACTATGCCAATTTGAGCTTGAAGTTTCCTTTTAAGTTTGAAGAACTTCTGGAAGACTTCTCGTGGTCTTCCATGCCTCTTTCTACCTTCGTTCTCCTTATAGATGCTGTGATGCTGCAAACCTTTCTCTTCTAACAGCTTTCTGATATTCTTTGTTAAGTTCTTTCCCGGGATCTTTGTTTATTTTAGCTTTGTTTTTTAAAATTTATTTATTCATCAAATTTATTTGCCACCTACCCTGCAATTCAGGTAACTCTGAGAGGTTTACATCAAGATAAAACTCTCCTTGTCTTGGCATATTCTGTGTTTTGTTCTGGTGTTTACTTTGCTTTGTTTCTTAGTCTTTCACAATATCTTTTTACAATCATCCACAGGAACTTCAATTTCATTCCATAGTTCATGAAGTTTTCTGTCAATTACTTTCAGGGCTTAAAAGTGATTCCTAAGTCAAGCTATTCTCCAAAGCACCTGAAAGCAGGACAAGAAGCAATGGATGGAAACTAGTCAAGGAGAGAAGCAACCTAGAACTAAGGAGAAACTTCCTGACAGTTAGAACAATTAACCAGTGGAACAACCTGCCTCCAGAAGTGGTGAATGCTCCAACACTGGAGGTTTTTAAGAAGAGACTGACCAGCCACTTGTCTGAAATGGTATAGGGTTTCCTGCCTGAGCAAGGGGTTGCACTAGATGACCTCCAAGATCCCTTCCAACTTTATTATTATTATTATTATTATTATTATTATTATTATTATTATTATTATTATTATTATTATTATTATTATTATGAAAAACTAGGAAGGGGAAATGAAACAGGGCACTGGCTTATTGGTAATAATCCAGTGCTTTCTTATTGTTCTGATAATAGCAGTTTCTTATTGCTAGCTTAGTTTTAAACAACCAAAACTATAGTATATGTCTATATATGTATATGTCTATAACTACAGTTTGGTTGTTGAAAACTAAGCTAACAATAAGAAACTGTTATTTCAAGGTTAGGGTTAGGGTTATTGAACTTCACCATAAAACTCTTCAGTGTCTTCCACATCAGTGATTGGAGCATAGATCCAGATACCCATCATGTTAAAGGGCTGCTTCCCAAATAACAGTTGATATTATTTTGTCATTGTTTTGTACAGTGTACCCAAATATTGTTCTTGCTGTCTTCTTTCTGACTATGAAAGCATTGCTGATCCTTTTTTGTTTTTCATATCTTGAATTGTCAGCAGTAAGATCTTCTGACTGGAAATGTTTAATTCTAGGACATTTTAGTTCACTGATGCCTAGGATATCAATGTAGGGGCAATTCATTTCATTGTTTCTCTATGTTGACGTTTCCCATTCTGGTGCTTCTTATCTGTCATGTTCCCACTGTAATTCTGTTTTTGCAACTTCAGATTTTTTTTCTTCATGGCAATGTCAGCAAGTATATATATCTAAAAGGATTTAATCAACTATGGTATCTCATAAACACTATTAGTACCTTGGTAGATTCTCAATTCTTCTTCCATAGCCTGTTGAGTGTCATCTACCCTGTAGAGCTATTCATCTGGCACTCTATCATCAATTACTTTAACTTCTGTGTCCATATAGATGGCTTGGTAAAAGCCCAGAAGAGGTTTGCTATGGCAAAGGATAAACTTATGCCTTTGAGATTGTCACTAAAGTGATCTCTCTAGTATCCTCCTATATTGCTGCTGTTTGAAATTTATGTCTCCTACTGGGACAACTGGTATGAATCTTGGATGATCCGCCAAGGAGCACATTATTTTGCAAAACAGTCACAGACTTTTTTGACCAATTGTTCCAGGAACCCACATAGACATAGGCATAATATGTTATCAGCATTTACTTATGACCCTATCACAGCCCACATTTGGAATAGGGACACTATTTCTATTGAGAAAAAGCTTGCCTTCTACCAGAAGAAAGTGTCACATTTTAATTTGAGCACCATTTCTTCCTCCTAATTACTTATTAATTATTTGCTAGAGTTGTGGACACACTTATTTTTCTTTATATCTCACAGGAACTTGCTACCCAAAGTTGTCCTTTCCTCTTCACCTCTGCCACTGGGTCACTTGCAATCAGGCAGTGTGCTAATATTGCTGCTGATTTATTCCTGTTTGTTGTGTTATTTTCATAGTCTAGGTGTTCAGCCTTTCTGCTATATAGCTGGTTGCTGAGCAACACCATTTTCTCTCCCCTCTCCCATAAATTGGTGGCAGTAGTTTTATTTTTGTTTTTGTTTTGTTTTAAAACAGGCCATAGTTTTCAAACACAGATCTCTAAAAAATCAGGTGCCATTTCAAATAAAGCTGGAAGGAATTCTTTACATATTGGTTTGATTGGTGTGTGTACATAAATATCATGTGTATATATACTATACACAAATATATATACAAAGACAGACAGACACAGACAGACAGACAGACAGACAGACACACATACACACACACAAACACACACACAAACACACACACAAACACACACACACACACACACACACACACAGAGAGAGAGAGAGAGAGAGAGAGAGAGAGAGAGAGAGAGAGAGAGAGAACCTCTTTATGGAATATAAATTTCCTCTCAGTTATTCCTTTTTAAAGAATACAATACACAGCCTATTATTTTATTCATGCTTTAAAATCATTGAGTGTTTTATCTTCTTATTGATTTTGAGAAGAGGGAGGGAGGGAGAGGGAGGGAGTCAAAGAGAAACACAAAGATTTTATGGCACCCAATATCTAAAAATATTGCATACATACAGATTTCCCTTTAAAAAACTCACTAAATATTTGCTATAGTAACTGTGACTTTGGATCTTCTTCCCACCCATCCTTCCATGGGAGCATACTTATCAAGGGATTGCTGAGAAGAAAGAATTTTTAGTCTTTTCTTCTGTCACAAAAATACTGGTTTAAGTTCAACTGTTACTGATTGTTCAAACTATTACTACTATAGTTGACACCCCCAGAATTATACTTAGAACTCTTTCACACAGAGGTGTAGATCCTTCAGTGGAACATGATGATCCCCATCCCTCTATGTTCTCATGATTACACCATGTGCAATAATCTAAGTCTTGACTGTCTTCTGCCTCAGTTGTACAACTTGGGACAACAGGAATTTCCCTACTTAAAGAAAAGGGTAAATATGGGACTAACTGTAATTAAAACACTTGGTATGTGCTATGGAAGTTTGGGAGTGGAATGTTCAATTGATAGATCTCATTACTCTCAGGAAGAGCCCTCAAATCCAAATGAAGAGAGAAGACCATCAAAGTATATAAGCAACATATAATAGCATATTTCACTAACTTATAATAACTAAAGCAACATATGCCATTTAAATAAAAAAGACCTTCAAATCTTCAGGATATCTATTGTGACCTCACTTTTAAGACCCATAATACACCTGGAACATCACTTGAATACCAGTGTTATCAGACTTTAAATTTGCTTCATTTTCAGAGATGAAAATGGGTGTTTAACTGACTTTGATCTTCTACCTGCTTGAGTTCTTCCACAGTTCCAAAAGAGTTTCTTTAATCCTTCATTCCAAAAGAGTTTCTTTAATCCTTCATCCTTTACAGCAACAATCTTTTCTCCCCTCAACAGATTTCCAACCACTTTCATTCCCTGTTGCCTAGGCAACCACTTTCTTTTATTAGTCCTTAGACAGGAGGGGACAGTGTACTGTCCATGGGCACCAAGGTCCCCCTGGATACCTCTCGTGCTGCTGCTGTTGCTTTTTATGGGCATTAAAAATAGGGAAAAAGTAGTTTAACAAACACCTGGAAAGCTGCAATTGTTATTTCCAAAATTGAATCAAAGTTCTGGCAAAAATAAAAACTCAGGTGGGTGCAGCTAAGGTCTTTATTCGGAAGAACGTCCACCTGTCCAGAACAAAAATAAAAGTTAGCTATAATGCTAGGGACGCGGTGGCTCAGTGGGTTAGGACGCTGAGCTTGTCGAACAGAAGGTCGGCAGTTTGGCGGGTCGAATCCCGAGTGCCGTGTAACAGAGTGAGCGCCTGTTACTCGTCCCAGCTTCTGCCCACCTAGCAGTTCGAAAGCACGTAAAAATACAAGTAGAAAAATAGGGACCACTACGGTGGGAAGGTAACAGCGTTCCATGCGCCTTTGGCGTCTAGTCATGCCGGCCACATGACCACGGAGACGTCCTCGGACAAACGCTGGCTCTTCGGCTATGAAACAGAGATGAGCACCGGCCCCTAGAGTCGGAAACGACTAGCACGCATGTGCGGGGGAACCTTTACCTTTACCTTATAATGCTAGAACGCTAAAGCTTAAGCAAGGAAGTATGTTCTTATCTTTTGCAGCTCCCATTGCAGATAGTTATAAAGCAATCATTTATTTAGAAATGTATAAGGCAGCCCAGCTCTGTGATTCTGGGCAGCATACAATAAAAGCAGTCATATAATACATTTTTAAAAAGAAGAAAAGAAAAAAAGGAAGAAAATCAACCATTAAAATCACTATAAGACCTACTCTGACAGGAGGCGGAGCTAGCTGCCAAATGGAATGGCTGTGATGACATGCCGCTCCAAATGAGCGTGCCAATCTCATAGCCTTTGCTCTGTTCCCAGTGAGTTTTTTAAAAGCCCCAGATCTCTTGGAGGGAGATCAGAAGTGGAGGCGCCCAGCTGAGCAGTTCAGGATGGCGGTCTGAGCTGCAGAAAGCAGGAAAGCCTAGGAGAGAGCTGGGTGAAGGAGACGGCCCATTATGGCGGCCAAGAGGAAATGACAGCTGTCAGAAATAGCAGTGATTCAGCAGGACAGGGATTCAACTAACCTGGTGGAGGAAACAGCAAACTCTTGTAAGTGTTCTGGATTGTGAAATCATTCTGGAGAATTTCAAAGAAGAGAAGAAAAGAGGAGAAGCCCCAAAGTGAAAGGGGAAATCAGACAGCGGTGAAAAGGAGACAGGGGAAAAAAAGAGATCTGACCTTAAAGTAACAGACTCACAGGCTGTAAGGACTGGTGACCAAGGGTGGTTGCTCTTTCTGGCTCTTGCAGTAAAGCCAAGAAGAAGTTTAACAAAAAACAAAATAAACTTGAAGAGTGACAGTGCAGACTGAACTGAGAGAGTGGACATCTTGAATAAGAACTGACGATCAATTAGCATTAAATGAGGGAAGAGTGATACTCATAACTTAAGAAGTGAATTAATTGCTTCAAAAAGTTTCTAAAACAAAAGGAATAAATTGTAATTGATTTGAGAGTTTAGACCTGGGGTAGGCAACCTTGGCTCTTTTATGACTCATGGACTTCAACTCCCAGAATTCCTGATCCAGCATGGCTAGCTCAGGAATTTTGGGAGTTGAAGTCCACAAGTCATAAAAGAACCAAGGTTGCCTACCTCTGGTTTAGACCAATAAGAATTAACTGAAAATAACCTATTGTATGATTGAATTGGAGGAGGCTAACTAGGAACAAAAGGTTCAATGCTCAAGGAGGGTGAGAAAATGTATTTACTTGTCTCCTTGTTGAATATAATAATATTTATAACTGAATTGACTGTAAAACCTGGTCTTTATTGCTAAAGAACTGAATACTGGTTACAATATTGTAATTTAATGGTTATATTATTGTTGTTGTTGTTAGTTGCGAAGTCGTGTCCGACCCATCGCGACCCTATGGACAATGTTCCTCCAGGCCTTCCTGTCCTCTACCATCTTCTGGAGTCCATTTAAGCTCACGCCTACTGCTTCAGTGACTCCATCCAGCCACCTCATTCTCTGTCGTCCCCTTCTTCTATTGCCCTCAATCTTTCCCAGCCTTAGGCTCTTCTCCAGTGAGTCCTTCCTTCTCATTAGGTGGCCAAAGTATTTGAGTTTTAGCTTCAGGATCTGGCCTTCTAAAGAGCAGTTAGGGTTGATCTCCTCTAGGACTGACTGGTTTGATCGCCTTGCAGTCCAAGGGACTCGCAGGAGTCTTCTCCAGCACCAGAGTTCAAAGGCTTCAATTCTTTGGCGCTCAGCCTTTCTTATGGTCCAGCTTTCACTGCCATACATTGCAACTGGGACTATACACACTTTTGTTGACAGGGTGATGTCTCTGCTTTTTAGTGTGCTGTCTAGATTTGCCATGGCTTTCCTCCCAAGGAGCAAGCGTCTTTTAATTTCTTGGCTACAGTCCCCATCTGCAGTGATCTTGGAGCCCAGGAAAATAAAATCTGTCACTACCTCCATTTCTTCCCCATCTATTTGCCAGGAATTGAGAGGGCCAGATGCCATGATCTTGGTTTTCTTAATGTTTAGTTTCAACCCAGGTTTTGCACTCTCCTTCTTCACTCGCAACAAGAGGCTCTTTAGTTCCTCTTCACTTTCTGCCATTAGAGTGGTATCATCTGCATATCTTAGGTTGTTGATGTTTCTTCCTGCAATCTTAATTCCAACTTTTGATTCATCTAGCCCTGCCTTTCTCATGATGTGCTCTGCATATAAGTTAAATAGGCAAGGCGACAGTATACAGCCTTGCCGGACTCCTTTCCCAATTTTGAACCAATCAGTGGTTCCGTGTCCAGTTCTCACTGTTGCTTCTTGGCCCGCATATAGGTTTCTCAAGAGACAAATAAGATGGTCTGGTATGCCCATCTCTTTAAGGACTTGCCACAGTTTGTTATGATCCACACAATCAAAGGCTTTAGCATAGTCAATGAAGCAGAAGTAGATGTTTTTCTGGAATTCTCTAGCTTTCTCCATGATCCATCGTATGTTAGCAATTTGATCTCTAGTTCCTCTGCCTCTTCGAAATCCTGCCTGTACTTCTGGTAGTTCTCGATCCACATACTGCTGGAGTCTAGCTTGTAGAATTTTAAGCATAACTTTACTAGCATGAGAAATGAGTGCAATGGTGCGATAGTTTGAACATTCTTTGGCACTGCCTTTCTTTGGAATTGGAATGTAAACTGATCTTCTCCAATCCTGTGGCCACTGTTGAGTTTTCCAAATTTGCTGGCAAATTGAGTGTAGCACTTTTACTGCATTGTCTTTTAAGATTTTGAATAGCTCAGCTGGAATACTGTCACCTCCACTAGCTTGGTTGTTGCTCAGCTTTTCTAAGGCCCACTTCACTTCACATTCTAGGATATCTGGCTCGAGGTCAGTGACCACCTCATTGTGATTGTCAGGGACGTTAAGCTCATTATTGTATAATTCTTCTGTAATCCATGAAGGGGATATTATTGTTACATGTTCTTATATAGATAAATTAGGACTGTATGGAATATAAACACTTGAAATTGATTAATATTGATTATTGTGTTTTAGAAGTGTTAGTGTAATAGGTTTCATATTGTGTTAGCAACAAAATATAGCATTGTTAAGGTATAAGGCACTAGTGATTATAACCTTGGAAGAATAATAAATTCTCCAGGTGTGGTGGAGGGAAAGACAAAGATCGTGTATAAGCGGGAGGGTTGGTTGACATCATTTAGAAAGATGACAAGCATCCCAAATCTAACAAGAGTTGGGACTGGAAGAAGGCAGATGACCCAAGTTTTATCAGCAGAATTAAGCCCAGCAGGGCAAAAAACTATAGAAGAGATGATGCCACGGGAGAGAGCAGGCTCACTTAAAGAACTACATGCAATGCTACAGTCCATGCAAGAAGTTATGCTGAAAAATCATGATGATTTAAAAAAAGAAATAGGTGAAATAAGGAATGATACTGAAGAACTTAAAGAGAAGATGGGAGCAATGGATTGAAAATTTGAATGTTTCCAACAACAAATATTGAAAAATGAACAGAAATTATTAGAAATGGAGGACAGAATGAATAAGGAAAGAAGAGTAGATGAATGAAAAACTCTCACAAGCAAACAAAGAGTTAGAAAAAAATGTCATCCTGCTTGAAACTGAGAAAGCAGACCATTAAGTACGTTTCCAAAACATGAGAGAAGAGAAGGGGGAGGACTTCCCAGAAATGATGAGGGACTTGCTAGCAAGGGCCCTAGGGACAGGGAAAGAAGAGATGGCAAATGAGATTGATGAAATATACAGAATCCACACAAACTACGCGAGAAGAAATAACTTACCCAAGGAGGTACATATCAGATTTGTGAAGAGGTCAATTAGGGATGAGATTTTGCACAGATCAAGGGACTACCCAATAGAATACAGAGGTAAACAACTAACTGTCCTCAAACAAGTCCCTAGGAGGGTAAGAGACCTGAGAAGGCCCTACCAATATATTATATCAAAATGAATAATAAAAAACATCAATTTTAGGGGGCTGATGCCGGAAGGGATTCTGGTGACCTGGCAAGAAAAAAGGTATAGGCTAGATTCGATTAACAAAGCAGAAGAGTTTTTCCAGCAGCATCTAGGCAATGAAGATGAACTAGAAGAAAGAGAGTTAAGAGAAGAGAAGAATACAGAGAGATGTAATAGAAAGACATGAGAATCACAAGGCAAAGAATGGGAAATGGAGAGAAGAGAAAAAATGAGAATGCACCATGACAACAATGATGAGAGTAGACACAAAGAAGAATGATAGACTGACAAGAGCGACAAGATCAAAACAGAGGCAGTAATGTAGAAATATTAACAGTATTATCATTAAATGTAAATGAACTAAACTCCCTGGCTAAGAGAAATATAATTTTGAATAAGCTCAGTAAGAAAAACTTAGATATAACAATTCTACAAGAAACACATATAAAGACTCAAGATCAGGATCTACTAAACTACCCTAAGTTAGAAATCAAATTTGTATTGCTTTCACAGCAGAAGAAGGAATTATGATATATGTTAAAGAAAGAATCCCAGCAAGACAAATCTATTGAGATGAGGAAGGTAGAATACTGATTATTGAAATTTCCCTGAATAAAAAAAAGGTCACCCTGGTCGGAATTTATGCCCCCAATGGAAAAACAAAGACAATTTTATAAGAAACTGCAAAAAGTTATTGCTGATATGGAATATGAGAACATTTGTATAATTGGCAATTTTAATGCAATTATAGACAGTGAATTAGATTATAAGAGTGAGGAATTAATGAAACGAACCAGGAGAATATTACCCGGTACTTTTTTTAAAATGGAGGAAGAATTAAATATTCAAGATAGTTGGAGGGAGAGAAATTTGATTGAAAAGCAATTTACATACTATTCAGGGCAGCATCAATTGTGGTCCAGAATTGATATGGTCTGGACAACAAAATAATTAAATTCAGATATTGATGACATAGTAATAGACATTAATACTTGGGCAGACCATAATCCCATTATAATTAAATGGAAAGAACAGAAAACAACAACAAGGAAGTGGACTCTTAAAAAGGCAATCCTAAACCAAACAGAATTTAAGCATAAGATGGAGGAACAAATGCGGACATTCTTCTAGACAAATAAGAAAGAGGAGACTAGCAATCAAAATTTATGGGACATGGCCAAGGCTATTATGAGAGGAACTGCAATTGCTTACATGGCCAATGAATATAAAAAGAAAAGGCAATATCGAAAAAGTTTAGAGGAAGAACATAAAAAATTAGAATTAGAACTACAAAAAACCCTAAAATATAGAGATCTAAAACAACTAGATTTAAATAAGCATAAATTGAATATTATAGAAAAGGGAGAAATGGCACAAAAAATAAAAAGTATTAGACAATTTTTTTTGAACAGGCAAATAAACCCGGGAGATGGTTGGCCTATAGATTGAAAAAACAAAAAGATAAAAGATGGATGAGTAAATTATGTAATCAAGCAGGGGAGATGGTGCATCAAAATGAAGGAAAAAATAGGTGACGTATGAATTCTATAAAAATCTTTATAAAGAGGATGAAAAGATTACTGAGGAAAGAATATCACAATATCTTATGAAAGCAGACTTACCGAAGGTTCTGGAAGAATTTCAGAATATAAAGATATAACAGTCCAGGAAATTATAGAAGCAATTAAAAAACAAAAAAGTAATAAAACACCTGGCCCTGATGGATTACCATCTGAAATATATAAAAACCTTTAAGAACTTTTGGCCCCAACCCTATTGGACATATTCAATGGGTACTAAAAACAGCAAAAACCCCAAACTCATGGAAAGAAGCAATCATCTCACTAATTCCTAAAGAAAATTCTGATTTGACTTGCATTAAAAACTATAGGCCCATTTCTTTACTGAACACTGATTATAATATTTTCATGACTATAATGGCAGAAAGATTAAAAAAAAATATTTAGCTGAATTTATCCATACTGACCAAAACGGCTTCTTGCCTAAAAGACAAATTAGACATAATGTAAGGATCATACTAGACATCTTAGAATATTATGAATTACACAGCAAAAAACAAATGGCATTGATTTTTGTTGATGCTCAGAAAGCGTTTGATAATGTCAAATGGAATTTTATGTTGACTCAACTTAAACAGATGGAATTTTGGGGAAAATTTATAAACATTTTTAAAGCAATCTATTCCAAACAAGAAACAAAAGTAATCATAAATGGAGAATTAACAAATAGCTTTCAAATACAAAAAGGCACGAGACAAGGCTGCCCACTATCTCCTCTATTATTTATTCTTTCCTTAGAAGCACTCACAAGAATAATCCGAAAAGATAAGCTGATTAAAGGATTAGAAATCAGAAAAGAGACATTTAAATTACAGGCTTATGCAGACAATTTAATTTTCATTTTGAAAGACCCCTTAGAATCTGGAACAAGATTATTACAGGTGCTGGAAAATTATGGAGACGTTGCGGGATTAAAGATTAATAAAGAAAAAACTAAAATGTTAGTTAAAAATAAGTCCAATTTACAAGAAACTGAGCTAGTAGAAAAAATTAATATCCAGACATCTAAAAGAGTAAGGTACTTGGGGATCCAACTGTTGGCAAGATGTATCACACTCAAAAGAGAAAATTATGACAAATTAATAGATTAAATTACAGCAGATTTAGACAGATGGAAAAACTTGCAGCTCTCCTTTATAGGAAGAATAGTGACAATCAAGATGAATATACTTCCCAAATTACTCTTTTTATTCCAATGTGTACCAATTAAATTAGGTAATATTTTTTGAAAATTTAAACAGAATTACATCCAAATTTATCTGGCAAGGTAGAAAACCAAGAATTAAATTAAAATTATTACAGGATGCAAAGGAAAGAGGAGGGCTCAGCCTCCCAAATGGGAAAAAATTATCAAGCAGCAATATCAATATGGATAAAGTATTGGATACACTTAAGGAACAGAAGACTACTAGCATTAGAAGTCCATGACATGCAAATAGGGTGGTATGCTATAACGTGTGATGGAAAATATAAGGCTCATCAGTACTTCCAGAATCATCATATTAGTTCTTTTTTTAAAAAAAGTTTTATTGATTTTTAACATAATCATTTTAATATTTGGTAAACAGCATGAATACGAGAGAGAAGAGAGAGATTTCAAGATGGAACTTAACAATACAAGAACTCAGATGGGGAAAAAAATTACAAGAAATACTAGATGTGGAAAAGGTAACCTATACCCTAAGATTATAAAATAAGTTTGAGGACAAGAAAAAGGTTTGACAAAATGGATTCTGCCATGAGAAATATGAGAACTTGAGAGACAAAAAATGATACCGTAAATAAAATCAACAAAGAAAGAAAGAAAAGATTCTCAATGAATACGAAGGGGCAAAACCTTCCTATAAAAACATCTTACCTGTTTTACCTTTTGTACCTGCAACAACACTTTTAATTAAGATTATGGAAAGATTCTTTGATTCAGTGAAGCATATTGATCAGGAAAGATGTTTGGCAAAAAAAAGGCTAAAGTGAAAATTAAGAAATTAGATGATGGGATTTACCAGAGTGAATATTTAAAAATTAAACATTTGTTTGAATATGGTTAAAAAAATAGAAAGATTTTGGATATAAATGAAGATTAGTTTAAGAGGGATGAACCCTGCAAGTAATATAGTATTTCTGTCTTTCTTTTTTTCTTTGTGCTTTGTTTTTTGACATAAGAAATATAAAAATGTTGGGATGCTTTATATAAAAGAAATATTTTCTCTATTTTTTCTCTTTTTTTAAGATATGAGAAATGTAAAAGTCTTGGGATAGCTTGTATGAGAAAAAAGACTTAAATACTTAAGTGTAACTAATCTCAAGAAAATCATAACCAGTAAGAATGCTTTGAATATTGTGGGGAAAACAAATTTAAATAAGAAGTCTATAAACAGGTTCTATGATGAGGCAATTAGTAAAGAAGCTTTATATTGATGTGGTTATTATTTGCAGAAACATGAGAAAAATGTCTATATTTACTTTTTACTTACTATTTACTTATTACTATTACTATTTGCTTATTACTTCAAATAATAAGAACTGTATTAATTTAAGGTTGGCAAAAGAGAATATTATTGGAAGAAGAGAAAATCAAGCAAAGCCATTATATGGACTATAGAATTATAGAAATTAATTGTTATTGATTGTTCTTTAAATACTAACCCAGACAACATGCTGTTTACCAAATATTAAAATGATTATGGAAATTTTACGGTTCTGGCATACTTTAAAAAAGGTATGCTTATTTTTGAACTGTTGGCAATATAATAGTTGAGCCATAAAGGTCCTTTGTCAAAAGGCAACTAGACTTTGTTTTTTTTTTCAAGGAATACAAAGTCTAGTTGCCTTTTAATAAAGCACCTTTGGGACAATAATCATGACCTGGATGACTGAGAATCTCCATAAACATTACTAGATGAGCAATTTTCATATAAACAGAGGACCCTATACTATTGTTCTTATGCAAAACCTACCAAATTATAGAAAGAGATATGTGATAGATTTTGTTCTAGACCTACTATAAATTAGATTTTTGTATGAGAAAGCACAATAATGGATTTACTTACCCAACCTTTCTTTGATCCAGTTATCTTAGAAGCCATTCTCCTGCTAAAGTTGCTCTGTGATGAGTGCATATAATATATCAGAAGCTTCAGCAGATCTCTGAATTTCATATAATTCATCTGGCTAAATGAATGGTTGTCTAATGCCAAGATTTTATTAGTATGGTTAGAGATTAATGGTGGAATTGAAAAATCACTGTTTCATTACCTCATAATTTCTTTATATCATTTCTCTACGGTGGCCTGCTTAAACTTTGGTTCTTGTTGGTGAAAGTAAGAACAAGATTCCTAATTGACTGTCTTCTGCATGCCACGCTTGCTTTTGCCTTTATTCTTGTTATTTGATTTCTCTGCTTCTGACAGATCAAAGTGATGCTGCCCTCTCAACCAAAAGCATTTTAATAGTGATACAATGCCCTAATTACGTCTCTGCTCAGATATTTTCTGCTGTGAAGATAAGTCTTATACTGTGATTCTGCTTCTCGAATGTGATCCAGAATCACTATCTGAAATATATATTCCTAGTTTTCCACCAGAGAAATAGCAAAGAGGGTACATGGGTGCGTGTGTTAATGTGTGTGTAATATATTTGTATAAACTTTTCAGCAGAAGTGCTTAGCACTTCTTCATAGGTACCAACATTGCTAGCTGGCATCCCATCTTTCTCTTCTGATATAGGAACTGTTACCACTATGTAAATAGTCTTGCTTTTTTAAAATGCCTTCTCTAAACAATAATCAATCCTTCCTTACATTGTGACAGGATGGATATGACCAGGAGAAACACCAGAGTATGGGAGAAGCTTCTACAATATATGGATAACTTTTGATTGCATTCAGTTATTACTGGAATAAATACTAGAAACCACTGAATTGTATGGTCATGTAACCAGCAATATCCTCCTCATCTTTGAGGAGAGATGAAAATTATAGAATATAATAACTAAGAGCTAAGTTCATACATGAATGCATCCTATTAATTGACTTTTGGTATTAGATTTTACATTTTTATGTGGATAATCCTTCATTGTTTTTATTGTAATATGAAATGACCATTGTTTAAAAATACGTTTATATCGAATGAGAAGAAGATTCTGATAGATGTTGCCTCTCACCAATACCAAATCACCTCAGGCTCAGTGTTTTGCTATTAAATAAGTGTACCCAGCAGCGAATCATCTGGTGTCAAGTGATAAAATAAACCAAGTTCAAATTATAAACTTTTTTTAGCTCTCTGACAGGATGAACTTGCAGTGAAACTTGAAATTAAAGTTTTTGATGAGTGAGCATGGTATTGCTTAGCTTAGAAATGACCCAAGAGCTTCTTCCCTGAATCCACAAAATCCCATATAATTTCCACATAGTTTTCCCTAGCTTGGAATAATCACTATATTCTCAGTCTCTGACATTTTCATTTAAAATTCACAATAGCAAAAAAAATGGGCTTATTATTAACCATCAGTCAGTTTTTCCCCCTACTGCAGTTGAATGCACTGTGTAGAGCAGGGGTGTCAAACTCAATTTCATTGAGGGCCACATCAGCATTGAGGTTGCCCTTAGGGGGCTGGGTGGGTATGGCCTGGGTGGACGTGGCCTACTGGGTGGGTGTGGCCAGCTCTACATCATTCGCATAAAGGGTGCCTATGGGGCCCTGGGCAGGAGTGGGACAGATCTGAGGGCCTCTGACAGAAGGAGGGTCTCTGGGCCAGGGCCAAGGCAGTGGGGGCCGTTCCCTCACTGTTTCCAGGATGGCTTTGCGGGCCGCACAAAACCACTTCGCGGGCCGGATCCGGCCCCCGGGCCTTGTGTTTGACATTTCTGGTGTAGAGCAACCTAGATGGTAGAGGAGAGAGAGAGGGCTAGGCAGGAGAGTTGCAGTGCCCCTGCAGTTGTAAGGGAGGGATGTGCTACCAAGTACCCATATTTAAAATCATGTGACCACCAGGGTGCTACAGAGGCCATAACATCAACCCACGGTCATAACTACCTTCATTCAGCACTGTTGCAATTTTGAACAGCCACTAAATGGACTGCAATGTCTTCAGTGGAAGACCTACTTACTGGAAGAATTGCAAATATCTGTCAAACCACACCCCAACTGTACTTTAAAGTGAGTTAAACCAAGTTGTATGCATTTGTCCAGTAATATGCAAAACCACATTGGGCCATTGCTACAAAGGAGAACCTATAAAGAACTTAACTCACTTTGTTCCAAAGCAACTTGTGAACAGAGGATTTTCTTAGCTAAAATCTGGGAAACAGCAAGGCAGAGTGAAACAGGTTTTCTTTCCAATGAAAGAACAGACATTGTCTTGCAAGCTCAAGCTCAAGCTCAAGCTCAACACCAACCCCAACCCTAACCCTAACCCTTTCTATTACAAATAGAACACTCTTAATGTATGCAGAATTTTGGATATACTACTGAGTAGCCCTTCAATACAGATAAAGATATGAAAACATGAAAGTTAAAGGCTGATTCTAGAATGGTGCAGAACTGGTCTTATGTTGGGGGAATATTAAGAAGCTGCAAGGACATTCTTGTTGAAAGTATTGTGATGGGTGGACTATGATTGCTCTTTAGGCATTAGAAGTTTTAAGTCATGAAGCTGCAACATCTTTTTATTATGAGGTACAAAAACTATCCATATGGTGTAGTAACAACAACTTGCACCTAAACATCGGCAAGACGAAAGAGATGGTGTTAGACTTCTGGAGAAAAAAGGAGGAACCTGCCCCACTTTACATCGGAGAGAACTATGTAGAGAGAGTTTCCTCCTTTAAATTTCTGGGAGTCTACCTCTGTGAAGATCTGACCTTGAAAGTTAACACAACTCAGGTGGCTAGAAAGGCCCAAAAGAGGCTTCACTTTCTTAGGGTCTTGCGGAAGAACAGGGTAGAACAACAGCTAATGACCCTCTTTTACCGGTCTACTATAGAGAGCGGCCTCTCGTATGGTATTGTGGTTTGGTATGCTTGTCTGACAGCCGCGGATAGGAAAGTATTACAGAGGGTAGTGAGCACAGCACAAGACATTGTGGGCTGTCCCCTGACACCACTGGATGACATCGCCAGGGCTTGTTGCCTTGGAAGAGTGAGGAAGATTCTCAGGGATGACTCACACCCTGGACGGTATCTCTTTACTCTCCTACCATCCGGTAGGAGATATAGGAATATAGCCAGCCGTACCAACAGGCTGAAAAATAGCTTTTATCCGTGGGCTGTTAGGCTTTTAAATGGGACATAATCTTATGCAGAATTGACTTGGGAGGCCGGTGTGTGGTGTAGTTGGTTCACATAGTGTGGTGGGATGGAGGGTTTGTTGTCACTGTGTGTTGGGGAGAGAGCACGGGGGGGGGGAGGCTCAGCTAATCTCAATGTACACATGTTGTACTTTGACAATAAAGGTTTATTATTATTAGTCTGGTCATCTTGGATATTTCCATCCAAGATGGCGGCAGCATAGGAAGCAGTATCAGATCATGGGGAGAGAAGTTACTAAACTAAGTAGGAAGGTACAAGGAGAGGGGGGGGAAAGGGAGGAAGAAGGAGCAGAAAGTTAGATAAGGAAGATAGAAAGGATAACAGAAAAGAAGAAATTGGGGTAAGGAGGAAATCACCAGCGAAACAGCAGTGCAGCAAATGAATGGCTGCATGTGGAATTGGAGGCAGCCAGCAACAGAGAATGATAGATCCAGCGTAGGATCCCAACTATGCAGCCCAACGCTGAAAAAGAGGCAACTGGGAGCATGAACCATCAGCTTAACAGCAGACAAGAAGGGAGGCAGAGAACCGATGGGTCACAGTATATTCAGTAATTGCCTAGACCAGGGTTGTCAAACTGCCAGCCTGTGGGTCCAATACGTTGCGCGACATCATGTGACATAGTGAGTTTGACATCTCTGGCCTAGACCCTTACTCCAATCTAGGCAGCCCAGCTTGAGGGGTAGACAAGCATCCTGACCCAGGTCCCAGCAAACTAGAGGCAGCCCAATTACCCCTGCATCTTTCCAGCCCAGTAGCCCCTTCCCAATGACCTGCCCCAGGTGGAGGACTTGATCAACATTCCCTCCCAGAGAGATCAGCAACCCCCCCCCCCTCCTGATAGCCTGCCAGCCCATCTGGTGGAGGACAAAGGGTCTGGAGGAGCCCATCCAACAAAGGGAACTAACTGGTGGCTACGTGAAATTGGTGGTGGCAGAATCTGTGGAGGGGAAAAAATGCAGCAGCAGAATAAGCAAAGGAGAGAAGTGCAGCAACAGAATAAGTGGAGGGGAGATCATAGCAGCAGCAGAGATGGGCAGCACAGCAGCAGCAGCAGCAGCAGAGGCTCATCGAATTAGAGAACTCTCATCTCTAAAGCTGAGTAGAGCAGAGCAGACAGCCGAGCTGAGCTGACTGGAAAGCTGAATGGCAAAGCCTTACCAGAGCAGAGACAAGGCTGAAAAGACCTGAATACCAAAAGACAGAAGGGAGCTGGCAAAGAAAATGACAAGAGACTGGAGCAGCAAACAATGGAAGTGAAGGCAACAATTAAGCTTGAGGCCCCAATAGGAAGGGAGGGAAGACCCCAGTAGAGAATAAAAATAAATACAGGACAGAAAATAAAAGATAAATAAATAGGCAAGTAATAAGGACAAGAGCGGAACTTTAGAAATCAAGGAAGAATAGGATGAATAAAGAGGCAAATCTTAACAAGGCAAATCTTAAATAATAAGGTAGGGAGGAATTGGAGCTCAAAAACTTTTTAAAAATAGAGGGAAGAAAAGGATAAATAAAACTAAGACAATAGTAAGAAAGTTAAATAACAAGGTAGAAAAAAACTAGCAGAAACAGGCAGAAAAAAGGATAGAAAAAATAGGCATAATTACCTGGAACATAGAAGGTAGAAATAAGGGGCTAAGAGCAAAGCACATCCACCAACAAAAAGGAGGGATTTTCGAACAACAAACTCACGGAACAGGTGACTGATACTATTGTGGTATGCAATATATGTTCCATTTATGTGTTTATACCCAAAGAACACCCAAATTATACATGTATTAAATGTAAACTATGTGAAATACAAGAGGAAAAAGTGAGGGATCTAGAGACAAACTGCAACCTATGCAAGAAAACTACACCCAGATCAAACCAAATAATGAACAAATAACTCCCAAAGGATCTAACTCTGCTGATAAACCCTTGGAGGAAGACAAATGGAGGTATGTCACACATAGAAGGAAACACAATAATCAAAGAAAGAAGCAGCATGCAGTACTCCCAATGAAAGGCCAACACCCAATAAGGGAAAAAATAATTCTAGAAATAAACCACTGGCTAAAGGGTTGGTTTCCTGGACCATGGACTGCATTTCCTACATGAAGGACTCTTGGCAAGGGATAGGCTACATCTCATGAAAACAAGAAAAAATGTACTCAGAAAAAGACTGGCCCAACTCCTTAGAAGGGCTTTAAACTAGGATTGAAGGGGAAGGGTGACCAATCTTTAGATTCTCTATAACACAAAACCAAATATAAATCCCAAGAAAACAAATCAAACAATGAGGTAGAGAGTGATGAGAAAAAAAGAAAAACTCAAACAACAATTAGGAGATGCAGGAAACATACCTGTGGACAGGCATAAAATCTTAAATGCTTAAATGCTTATATACAAATGCTCAAAGCTTGGGGAACAAACAGGGTGAACTAGAAGCAATAGTACACAACAGTGGGTATGACAATGTTGCCTTTAGAGAAACCTGGTGGGACAAAACCCACAACTGAAATGTACTGATGGATTGATACAAACTGTTCAAAAGAAACAGATCTACAAAAAGAAGATGGGGAGTTGTACTACACGTAAGAGAACACTGCATATCTGCAGAAATGCACATGATCAAAGATAAAATCTCTCCAGAATGCATATGGGTCAATATAAAAGAAAAAAAAAGTAACATTGCCATAGGTATATATTACAGGCCACTCAACTAATCAGAGGAAATAGACAAACTCTTTGCCAACCAGTTAACAAATGCATGCAGGAAGCATACCACAGTAGTAATGGGAGACTTCAACTATCCAGATATCAACTAGGAGACAAACTCTGCAGTGAGTGGGAGTTCAAACAGATTCCTAATCTACCTAGCTGACAACTTTGTCAGCCAAAATGTGGAGGAGGGAACTAGAAGTAAAGCTCTACTGGCCCGGATTCTTACTAATAGAGAAGAAGTGATAGAGGGAGTTGAACTTGCCAGAACCTTGGGTGAAAGTGACCAAATCACACTGGAATTCAATATAATGCAAACACAAGCAATAGAAAATAATCTAACCAGTGTTTTAAACCTCAAAAAGCTGCTTTTATCAAAGTCAGAGAGAACATAGGAAAGATTCCATGGATGAAAATCCTAAAGGAGAAAACAACTCAAGAAGCATGGAAACTCTGAAAAATGTGATCATAAAAGCCCAGTGCAACACAATACCACTGAAAAAGAAAAACAAGAAATTCAAGAAGAAACCAGCATAGCTGCACAAAGATCTCTCTGACAAACTGAAAGACAAAAAGGACAAGTACGAAAAATAGAAAGAGAGACACATAACTAAGGCTCATTATCAGCAGACAGCCAGAACATGCAAAGATGAAATCAGGAAAGCAAAGGCTCAGAATAACAAAGACTTGCAAAGAAATCAAGGATAATAAAAAAGTTTCTTTCAATATATTAATAACAAGAAAAAAGTCAAGGAAACTGTAGATCCACTAAAGAGAGAAGATGACAAGGAAGTACAGGCAGTAGGGAGAAAGCAGAGCTGCTTAACTCATTGTTTGCATCAGTCTTCACACAAAAAGTAATTATAGCCCAACATAACCCCCCCAAAAAATACTGCAAAAGACAAACTAGAAACAAAAAATAAAACAAGCAAGAAAATGGCAAGAGAACACCTATAAGACCTTGATGAATATAAATTACTGGAAATCGACAGATTACATCCCAGAGTTCTGAAGGAGCTGGCAGATGTTATCTCAGAACCATTGAACCATATATTTCAAAACTCCTGGAACACAGGGAACTACCTGAGGATTGGAAAAGAGCTGATGTGGTTCCCATCTTAAAGAAAGGAAAAAGAAAAACAGACCCAGGAAACTACAAATCAGTCAGTCTAACAACAATACCTGGGAAGATCCTGGAAAAGATAATAAAAAAAAACAAATCTGTGAAAAAGTAGAAGCAAACAAAGTTATACGTAACTAGTAGCCAGCACAGGTTTGTTAAAAATAGATCATGCCAAACCAATCTTATTACATTCTTTGATGAAGAGACTAAATTAGTAGACCAGCGAAATGCTTTGGACATAGTATACTTAGACTTCAGTAAGGCATTTGACAAAGTAGACCACAACCTATTGCTTAGTAAGCTAGAAAAAGGTGGAATAGACAACATCACCATCAGATGGATTTGTAACTGGCTGACAAACCATACTTGAGTAGTTCTCAATGGTATTACATCCACATGGAGAGAAGTAAGCAATGGGGTACCAGAAGACTCCATCTTAGGCCCAGTACTGTTCAATATCTTCATAAATGACTTAGATGAGGGAATAGAAGGAGAACTCATCAAATTTGCAGATGACACTAAACTGGCAGGAATAGCCAACATCCCAGAAGACAAGCTCAGGATCCAAAAAGATGTTGACAAACTTGAACAATGGTCCCTATCCAACAAAATGAATTTTAATTTAGAGAAAAGCAAAGTTTTATATTTAGGCAAAGGTACTGTATAATCAAAGGTATAAGAACAAATTAAGTGAGACCTGGCTCAAAAACAGTAACTGTGAGAGGGACCTTGGAGTCCTAGTGGATGATCACTTGACTATGAGCCAGCACTGTGCGGCAGAAGCCAAACAAGCTAATACAGTCTTGGATTGTATAAACAGAGGCATAGAATCAAGATCACGTGAAGTATTAGTACCACTTTACAATGCTTTGGTAAGGCCACACCTGGAATACTGCAACCAATTTGGTCACCATAGCACACAAAAAATGCTGAGACCTTGGAAAAAGTTCAAAGAAGAGCAGCTAAAATGATCAAAGACCTGGAGACTAAAACATATGAAGAATGGCTGCAGTACTTGCGGTTGGCTAGTCTAAAGAAAAGGAGAAATAGGGGAGACATGATAGCAGTGTTCCAGTATTTGGCGGGGCTGCCACAGAGAAGAGGATGTCAAATTATTCTCCAGAGCACCAGAGGGCAGGACAAGAAACAATGATTGGAAACTGATCAAAGAGAGAAGCAACCTGGAATTAGGAGAAACTTCCTAACAGTGAGGATAATTAACCAGTGGAACAGTTTGCCTTCAGAAATCATGGGTGCTCCATCACTGGAGGTTTGTAAGAAGAGTCTGGACAGTCACTTGTCTGAAATGGTATAGATTCTTATGCTTGAACAGGGGGCTGGACTAGAAGATCTCCAAGGTCCCTTCCAACTCTATTCTACTCTACTTTTTATTTGCTTTATATATATATATATATATATATATATATATATATATATATATATATATATATATATATATATATATATATATATATATATATCCTTTTCATCTGATTTCTCACTCTTCCATCTATAAGCTTATTTAATCCTATCTCTATGTCAGTTTGCAGTTTGTATATATATCTACAAAAAAATTATACAGATGTCCTTTGCATACCTTCTACTCATCCCTTAATGTATTTATGGATATTGATTTTGTTTTTTTGCAATTTCCTGTAATATAAAGTGGTTTTGTTCCTCAATTTCATTAATGCCCATATTTCTGTGCATGCTTTCCCCCAATATGTGCATTTGAATGCATTTTTTAAAATGGAGAAGTATATTAGAAATTATACTGCAAATGCAAATTAAGAAGCAAAATATCCAGTTTTGCATATTACATATTTAATGCACATTTGTAAAGTACACTAAAATGTGGGCAGAATAAATTTCTCTCTTATTTCCACTTGAGATTTAAGCAGCTTAGATGAGGATTCAGCTGTTATATCACCATTAAAGGTTATCCATGTCAGCAGTGAAGCTTCTGCCCCTGCCTCTACTAGAATAGAATTGCACAATAAAAAAAATTGGGTTAGGTTTTTAATTGGCCCAAAAATATAGATACTGTTGCTCTTCATGATAGCTTTGTGTGATTTCTCTTCTGCCTTGCTATGAGCTGCATACTGTCTGGCAAAGTCAAGTTTGACACTCTACACTGCATTGACATAGGCAATGATTGTCTCGAAACAGTAAGACTTAAATTAAAACCCACTTTTAGTCATGTAAATTCAGTTAATGGCCTTGGGCTGGTCACATACACACACATGTGTACACACACATTGCCTAAGGCATCCTACTGGATTTTGTGATGGGAAGAACTAAAGAAATGGAACATCAGTGGAATATCAATCTAAGTAACAAATCAATGAGAACTGGACACGGAACCACTGATTGGTTCAAAATTGGAAAGGAGTCCGGCAAGGCTGTATACTGTCGCCCTGCCTATTTAACTTATATGCAGAGCACATCTTGAGAAAGGCAGGGCTACATGAATCAAAAGTTGGAATTAAGATTGCTGGGAGAAATATCAACAACCTAACATATGCAGATGATATCACTCTAATGGCAGAAAGTGAAGAAGAACTAAAGAGCCTCTTGCTGTGGGTGAAGAAGGAGAGTGCAAAAGTTGGGTTGAAACTTAACATTAAGAAAACCAAGATCATGGCATCCGGCCCTCTCAATTCGTGGCAAATAGATGGGGAAGAAATGGAGATAGTGACAGATATTATTTTTCTGGGCTCCAAGATCACTGCAGATGGGGACTGTAGCCAAATAATTAAAAGATGCTTGCTCCTCGGGAGGAAAGCCATGACAAATCTAGACAGCACACTAAAAAGCAGAGACATCACACTGCCAACAAAAGTGTGTATAGTCAAGACTATGGTCTTCCCAGTTGCAATGTATGGCAGTGAACGTTGGACCATAAAAAAGGCTGAGCGCCAAAGAATTGAGGCCTTTGAACTCTGCTGCTGGAGAAGACTCCTGCGAGTCCCTTGGACTGCAAGGCGATCAAACCGGTCAGTCCAGATCCTGAAGCTAAAGGCCAGATCCTGAAGCTAAAACTCAAATACTTTGGCCACCTAATGAGAAGGAAGGACTCATTGGAGAAGAGCCTAATGCTGGGAAAGATTGAGGGCAAGAGAAGAAGGGAACGACAGAGAATGAGGTGGCTGGATGGAGTCACTGAAGCAGTAGGTGTGAGCTTAAATGGACTCCAGAAGATGGTAGAGGACAGGAAGGCCTGGAGGAACGTTGTCCATGGGATCACGATGGGTTGGACATGACTTTGCAGCTAACAACAACAACAACAAACAAATCAATAAATAATCAAACAAACCTTATCTTAAACCTGCCTGTTAGATATCACAGGCAATTGAATTTTTAATGCAACTGAAAATAAAAATTATTTAATGCACACTTTAACCCTATTTGATATAATTTTATTCAACTGAAAATAATATTAATGTTTGCCTTGGTTCTGATTGCTTCTTGGTCATTTTTATGCCTATTTTTGGTGTCTTCTCATAAATGTTTAAAATCATAGGTAACTTCAGCCTGAGAAAGGTTACATGCCTGTGATATATCATTATATATAAACGTCGGCACTTTATGCCTTATTTCCTTCCGCAAAACTATTTTTTCCTTCATTTTTTTAAAAAAACATTGTAGGGCAAATAATATGATAAAGTGAACCCCTATGCATTTCCTTAAAACATTATGCTGAAAAACATTTCATGTGTGTTTTTAATCCTTCAACTTGAATTACATTATTTTCTGCATTTGAATAGAATCTGTTTATTTACCTATCATTTTTATCTTGTTTCAATTGATTGCTTATTTTACTCAGGTTAAAGGCTACATAAAGCTGAAAAGCTTTATTCTAAAATGACCACATTTCTGGCAAATGACTATAAATACACTGAACATGTGCATTACTAAACATACAATTTAATGCATATCACGTACATAGAAATCTATAGAGAATGAATTAGTAAATGGAGTGTTCATTTATCTTAGTCCTGATATTTGCCCCTTCATAGAATGTATGAGGCTTATAATGTATGAGGCTTATTGTATTGCCCTGTATACTGCCCTGAGTCCTTCGGGAGAAGGGCGGTATAGAAATTAAATCATTATTATTAAATTATTATTATTATTATATGTATCAAGTCCAACCCTCTGGTCCACGTTTAAACCCACTAACTCATTCCCAACAAGTTGATAGTCAGACATGGGCATCCATAGGTTCCTGGTTTCACCAAAATGAGGCAACAACATTACATTGTCATGCCGGGTGCCCCATTCTATTGGGGGGGCGGGCGGTGAACTGTCACAACACATGTACAAAAGGAACAAGGTTTGTATCACTTAGACAGGACACCAGACAGATGATTTAGAGCCATGGTGGCACAGTGGTTAGAATGCAGTATTGCAGGCCAATTCTGCTGATTGCTGATTGTCAGCAGTTCAGCAGTTCAAAGCTCAAGGTTGACTCAGCTTTCCATCCTTCTGAGGTCAGTAAAATGAGGACTTAGATTGTTGGGGGCAATATGCTGACTCTGTAAACTGCTTAGAGAGGGCCGTAAAACCCTATGAAGTGGTACATAAGTCTAAGCGCTATTGTTATTGTATATAGGCTATATCAAGAACAAGTCCACCCCTGTTCTGAATAGATTCTTCCACTACTTAAATAAGTCTTGTTTACATAATCTTGAGCTTGAATCTCCTTTCTTTTAGTCTGAAACCATTGATTTCAAAAAAAGAACTGGTCACTCCGTATTATTCATGACAAACATGGCCAGATGAGCTAATTCTACTTTATTGTAAGGTTACATTAATCAAATCTTGCAAGTCTCCCCCTATCCACTTTACAGCATTTTGGAGGGTCTTTTCTAAGTCACTTGCCCCACCCATATTCCTGCTACACAGTCAGCTGTCTTTTATCTGACCATTTGATTGGTTTGAACTTTTTGCCCTGTCTCTCAAGGTCATTCCCAGCTACCAGAGGTGTCAAACTGCTGGCCCATGGGCCGGATGTGTGATCCAGAAGCCACACCCACCCCATTGCCGGCAATGGCAAAACTGTCCCAATACATTGTGCGACGTCACATGACGTTGCAAGTTTGACATGTCTGCCATATACCATTACAATATCTTTCTCAGCTGTTATGTATTCTGATTTTTGTATTTATTATGGGAATTGTTTTTTTATTTTTTTAAAATGTGTTATATTAATTTTTAACATACACCTTAATATTTGGTAAACATCATGTTGTCTGGGTTAGTGTTTAAAAAACAATCAATAACAATTAATTTCTATAATTCTATAGTCCATATAATAGCTTTACTTGATTTCCTCTTCTTCCAATAATATTCTCTTTTGCCAACCTTAAATTAATACAGTTCCTATTTAAATAAATGACAATTAAATATAAACATTTTTCTCATGTTTCTGCAAATAATAACCACATCAATATAAAGCTTCTTTTCATCTTAATTGCCTCATCATAAATCCTGTTTACATTCTTATTTAAATTTGTTTTCCCCACAATATTCAAAATATTCAAATTGGTTAAGATTTTCTCAAAATTAGTTACACGTATTATGGGAATTGTTTTTAATTTAACTTGAAGATTGTTCACAGTTCAGAGTTACAGGTAGTCCTCCATTTAAAACAGATCATTTAGTGACCATTCAAAGTTAGAATGGCAAAGAAAGAAAGTGACTTATGATCATTTTTCACAGTTACAACCTGTGCAATCAACATTCATGCAGTCAACATTCAGATGCTCGGCAACTGGTTCATACCTATGACCATTGCTGTGTCCCAGGTGTGTGTGTGTCATGTGATCACCTTAGCAACATTTTGACAAGAAAAATCAATGGAGAAGCTGGATTCACTTAACAACCTGGTTATTAACTTATCAACTGCAGTGATTCACTTAACAACCATGGCAAGAAGGGTCATAAAATGGGGCAAAACTCACTTAACAAATGTTTCACTTAAAAACAGAAAGTTTGGGCTCAATCGTGGTGGTAAATCAAGCACTAGCTGTATTTGTCAAGATACAAATTGAATAAATAAAATAAAGATAAAACAAAGAAATAACCAACCATTGGTGAAAATTGCAAATCAACAGGATTCCACTGTCCAAAATATTCTATTATAGAATTCGTTAAATGTTTTACTGAGATCAAGATATGCCGCATCTAAAGCATTTATTGGTCTACCAAATAAGTCATTCTGTTAGGAAAAATAGTGACATTAATATGATGCAACTTATTTTGACAAAGCCCCTGTTACCTCCTGGTAATGGTAGCAATTTTTTCCCCAAATTCTGAAATGCTGCTTGACTTTCAATCTTGTAATCACAAAAATGAAGGACAATAAGGAAATACATCATGGCAAGCTTAGAACTAAGCCACACTACACTTAATGGATGCTTTATTGCTGTGTAGTGCTGTGAAGAGCAGGGAGGGAAAGCTGCTAGAGAGACATGACAGGAAAGAGATGAGAGACAAAAGAGAAACTCTGAAAAAGAGAAAGAAGATGAGAAGGCATCTAAGGAATTAGTAATATTAAATTACTTCCTTCGTTTTTCTTCTTCTCAGGCACACTCACACACGCACACATGTGCTCTCTAACTTTTATCCCAGTAGAATATAGTTAGCAAGGAGTTATGCTTTGCCTATCCTGTCAAGGTAAAAAAAAACCTTTGTAGAGGGCAAAGGACCGTGCTTCAGAGAATG
Organism: Vipera ursinii; assembly: GCF_947247035.1. NCBI lineage: Eukaryota > Metazoa > Chordata > Lepidosauria > Squamata > Viperidae > Vipera > Vipera ursinii. The sequence continues at coordinate 299,821,846 of NC_139512.1, forward strand.
CATGATACACTTGCAGGAAGGCAAGAAAAACACGACGCATAATCTTACTAAATACCTTTTACTAACAAAAATATAAAAACTAAATATATTATACAGAGCTAGCTCACTACATCCTAACGTAACAGACAGTAACAGCAAAGTGAAAAAAAACAATACAGATAATATCTCTGGGAACTTTTTCTAGACATGCGCACTAAACAGACTGAAACCATAACATAACTAGTCATATGGGATTCACTATGGTTACCAGATAAGTTATCACAACAGGTGCAGAGAGCAGGGGAAATGTACAGTTAGAAATGAACTTTTCTGACGAACATAAAAAAACGTGCAGTGACATATCCATCTAATTTATCCCTGTAAATAAAGTTCTTTTATGTGAACGTTATGAAACCTGCTTCACTAATCATTGCTCTGATTAGATTCTGTTTGGAGGACACTTACATACATACATACCCAGATCACTTTAACAGGGGCCACCTCAGTTAATTCTCTCTCGTCCCCAAGAACTGGTTTTCAGAATTGTCCCCTGAGTTGGAAATGTAATAAAAGACAAAACAATCTGGAAACAGCATAAGCCAGGAATTGTCACCTGATTTGGGAATGTAATAAAAGACAAAACATCTCGGGAAACAGCATAAGCCCAGGTGGTATAAACCATTAGGGCTCTCTATGAAATGCACATTCATTTAAAAAAAATCAATGAAAAACGGACTCATTAAGCATCATTCACATAACCAATTTGTTTTATTTTAAATAAGATTATTATGTGGAGAAAAAAAATTAAATGGGAAAAGTAAAAGTATAATTTATTTATAATAGTTTATAATTTATTGTATTTTGTATTCACTTTCATTTGTTTTCAGTTGCCTTAGAGACACAGGCTTGTGTTGGACCTATTAGCAGTTCATAATCTTTAATCTACTACCCCATAGTAGGTATGAAGAATGCGACTTTTGTCTTAAGTAAAACATTTTACTGCACTTTTGCTATATTAGGGTACTTCAATTAAAAGTGCATACTGACTAAATAATTAAGGTAGATCCTGCTCTGATAGTTCCAAAAATATGCCATGTTATTGTGGAGTGACTAGAGGCTGTCTAATTTGACTCCAAAGCTAAGTCTTCTTTTAGCAATTTAATTCTTTTGTACTGTCCATTTATGATCATGGAAATCAGTAAATATCTATAACTTTTTCTCACTTTTTCAGAATATAACGAAATGGTCACAATAGGACCCTTTGAGGGAAAGAAGCCTGTAAAATGTCAGGAAAAAAATATGTACAAGTGATTAAGAGACAACTACTACTCCACACTGATTTTTAAGAAAGAAAGAAGAAAAAAAACACACCGGCCAATAATATTTCAATTTCTTGCCACAATTGGATAACATTTGCAGACATGTCTGCCCCTTTGGAGTAATCAGTGGGTTCAAGGCACTGTTTGCAGTTCAGATATACACATCTAGAAGAATATATAGATATAGATGTAAATATATACAAAAGGATGTACTTATTCTCAATGCTTATGGAAAAAGGGAGTTTGCTATGAAAGTAACATGCACTGAAATACTTTTTGGGAATAGAATAGGAAAAAAAAATTTTATTGTCACTTTAAATGTCCACTAATCAACATACATTAAAATGAATTTTTGTTGCATTCAGCTGTCAAAAAATACCATTGTGCATATCCCCACATACACATACATATATGACACAGAGAAACATCACAGTCTATTTTGAATGTATACATATATATGGCGGGGGGGGGGAAAGAATCCTGCAAATTTACAAGATGGATGGCACAAGGAACAAAGTTGTTGCGGAATCTGGTAGTTCTGCTATAAATACTTCAAAACCTCCTCCCAGAGGGGAGCAACAGAAACAGACTGTGAAGTTTGTGGGGTCTCTAACAATGCTTCGAGCTCTAAGCACATAGTGCTTACATGAAATATCCTGAATAATGGGAAGTGAGCTTCCAATAATCTTCTCAGCTGTCCTTACCGCTCTCTCTTCCTTACCTTCTATCTGAGGCACTGCTACCACCAAACCAAACAGTGATGCAATTTGTTAAAATGCTATCAATCATGCCTCTATAAAAAGTGGCCAGGACAGAAGGAGAAAGATGTGCTTTCTTCATCTGACACAAGAAATGCAAACACTGGAACTGAATTTGAATCTTTGCACAGCACTAAAAGGAAATATACTAAGGCTTTGGATGCAATACAAAGGATGGGGTAGATTCTGGATAAGGAACCCAGGCAACAACAACAACAACAACAAAAACAGTCCATTCAGTATTGCTCCCAAATCAACCTAACACCACTAATTTTTTTTCACATTCCCATTCTTAGAAGAAAATAATCCAACAACTAGCAATTTTCATTCAGTACTGGAATAATCCTGTGGCAAATGATATTAACAGTTTCACCTGGAAGTCTTAATATCAGAATTAGAAACTATGATGCACAGGAAAAGAGTCACAAATATCATCTCACCGGGGCTCTACTTAACATCCAGAGATTCTGAAAGTGGAGAACTGGAAGAAATGTTACTCTCTCTGAGATAATAGCTCAGTGAGATAATAGCTGCTGAGTAATTGAGCACAAAGAACATCCTAGGAGACAACATCTATTCAGTTAACAGCCAGGGCAAAATCATTCACCTTAAAGTTTAGAAGGCATACATGTCTTAATAGCATGTAGGAAAATCTTGATTTCCCACAGTTGTTCAGTAATAGGTAAGGATTCAACATATTTTTTTAAGAATCAGCTAAAGGTAAAGGTAAAGGTAAAGGTTCCCCCGCACAAGCGTGCTAGTCGTTTCCGACTCTAGGGGCCAGTGCTCATCTCCGTTTCAAAGCCGAAGAGCCAGCGCTTGTCCGAGGACGTCTCCGTGGTCATGTGGCCGGCATGACTAGACGCCAAAGGTGCACGGAACGCTGTTACCTTCCCACCGGAGCGGTCCCTATTTTTCTACTTGCATTTTTACGTGCTTTCGAGCTGCTAGGTTGGCAGAAGCTGGGACGAGTAACAGGCGCTCACTCTGCTACGCGGCACTCGGGATTCGACCCGCCAAACTGTCAACCTTCTGATCGACAGGCTCAGCATCCTAACCCACTGAGCCACCGCGTCCCTCAAGAATCAACTAGACTGCCTTAAAAGAGAGCATTAAGCATAATGAGCTTTGAAACAGTTGTCCAAATAAAGAAACATTCTTGTGGGTTTTTTTAATCATATACATTTTTTTAAAAAAAAACATGAATAACTATAAGAAAAGTGGAGGCACATGGAAGAAATTGGTTGTAAAGAAGGATTGGGGAAGATATGAATGGAATAGAGTTTGGAGCAAGAAAAAGATGGAAGAATTGCTAAAGCCATGTGTCAAAACCATCCATCAGTCACAGTGTGTTTTGATTAGCAGACAGTTTTTAGAAAGTACAAGGACAGGAGTGAAACAGGACTTAACCTGTTTAATAAATACTCACAAGCTGGATCAGAATCCAAACTTATTGCAGAAGCCAGAAGAGAGTCTAGAGAGTTAAGACAGCAATTGCCAGAAAGAACAACATTTTATGTCATTTTAGTTTTCTGCCATCTGAGAGCCAGGTGAACATTTACTAATATAGGACCTGCACTATATTAGTGCATTTTTATAGTGTAACTATTGGTTTTTTGTGTTTTTTTAACCAGTAGCTACAGTTATGGCACTTTTAGACACTTTTGCTCTCATGGTTATACAGAGTTTGATGCCTACAGTTTACAAGCGGAACTGAATGAAGATATGCTGGATAAAGTAAAATTGTCTTTCTCTCTCTTTACATGAGCTAAATATTCATGAGCACACTGTTATTTTCTCCAAATACATCTGTTAAGCAATAAATAGCTTTTTCACTTTGCTATGCTTTAGCTCCAGCTGCATTTTTGGAGTGTAATTGTTTAGGTGAAGTTGCATGCTAATATTTCTGTTTTCCCACTGACTGAACATTTATAATATAAACATGACACCAAATTTGGCTTCTGCAAATATATTTCACCCATATGTTTGGAATCTTGCTTTAAAACGTGTAGTCAAGAAGTCTGCAGCAAGTGAAAGACTGAGGGAGGGTGTTCCACTGTGACTGAAATGAACTTGCTGTAAAAAAATGAACAGCTGGGCAAGCAATGTTCTGCAATCTTTGCTGTGCTTTAATTGAATGTATAAAGTGCATTCATTGTGGATGAATAAAAATGGTAAAGCCATTTCTGATTTGCAGGTAGATTTCAGAGGTGTATGAGAGGCGAAGGATTATTATTATTCGTTCCATACTGAATCAGGGCTATCATTTCTACTTTCAGTAAAGAAGGAAAGGTATTTCTGGGGAGTTGAGTGGCTTGCATCTCCAGACCATGCAATTTAATTAATTAACTAATTATATATATGATCAACTTAGTAACTAGAGTTCTCTGACCAAATTGTATAGCTGAAGTAAAATATTACAACATAGCATAGGGAAGGAAAAAAAGGACAGCATAATGCATGTATTTCATATCAAAACCATCTGAAGAAAATAACTATCTCTATCAAGTCCCAAGATCCTATCAGTGTGTGCATTAAAGGTCCTTCTCTTAAGAAGGCATTCCACAAAGTTCTAGAATGCCATCCATGGCATAGCTACTTATTTAGGTTTCCTTGGTGGGACATATGGAGATGGAAGACTTCAAAGAATTATCAGAGTATTGGGTAGGCCAGGGGTGTAGTGTATTAGCCTTTTGTATATGTTGTGTTTGCTCTTGTTGCACTGCTTGCTAATTGCTTGCATTCAGTTGCTAAGTGCTAGTTCACGTGAATGTTGTAACAGTTGCTAGCTGGCCCAGACAGGTTGTCTCCAGCCGGCTAAGTAGGTCTTTGGGTGGGAAACCTATGCTTCAAACCTATTGGTCGCTGCCTATCGGCCAACCATACAAATAGCTGCACAGCAGCTCCCTTGTTGCTTGTTCTGTTTGACCTTCAATAACACATGTTGCTGTTTTGAACCTTCTGTCTCGCTCAATGCCTGCAAAGAACTGGCTACACAACAAGGGGTCCTCAACCTTGGCAACTTTAAGACTTTTGGACTTCAACTTCCAGCTTTGTTGGCTGAGGAATTCTGGGAGTTGAAGTCCACAAGTATTAAAGTTGCCAAGGTTGAGGACCCATGGGATAGGCAACTTATGGAAGAAGACATTTTTGTAATATTCTGGCTCAAGGTTTTCTATGGAGATTCTCGGTTATCCAGGTTATGGTTGTCCCAAAGATGCTTTTTCAAAAAACAATTTGGTTTGAAAGAGGGGTCAAGGACTCCATCTACATTAAGACTGAACAGCCCTCTCTCAATAGAGGGGGAGGGATATGACATCACCTATCTCCTGTTTACAATAGCTTTTTTTAGCAGTTCCAAAATGGTTCCACACCCATTTGCACCATTTAGGTGACCCTGAGGGCATAGATAAACCTTCAAGTGGCCTCAACAACTTTCAGAGAGAGTGCTAATGACCAGATGATGATCTTTCACCATTCAGTTAGAACTGAAGAAGCTTCTTGGATGAGAAGCAAAAGATCTTCAAGGAAAAACAAAGTCCAATGGCCTTTTGAAAAAGCATCTTTGGGACCAGCCCAAAGTTGTTCATCACCAACATATTTGAATCCTGCCCCCATGGTTAATGGTGTCTAATTAGCAGGTTGGATATTTGGTTACTGCTAACTAGTATTAAAGACCAAAAAGATCATTTTAAAAATATTTTCTTGGAGTGAAACAGAAATTCATTTATATATATATCAGCCCTATATAAGGCAGTGAACATACCTAATACTTCTTATTTTCCCCATGACAACCCTGCGATGTGAATTGGGCTAAGAGAGCATGACTGGCCCAAGGTCACCTAACCAGTGTACATGCCTAAGGCAGGACTAGAACTCACAGTCTCCTGATTTCTCACTTGGAACCTTAGCCACTAGACCAAACTTGCTTTCTTGCATCAGTATGAAAAATCACCAATTCTGCCAAGATTAGTCAAATTCCTCTAGAAATACACTAATAGAAATGGCAGTTTAATTCTGTCCTTGAGATCAACAGTTTATGAAAATAAAGATATTATCTTTATATCATGAATAAGCTAAAATAATTTGGATTTTATAGACTAATAGAACTAAAATCTACTGTATATAAATACATTACTAGATGTGAGAGTCAATCCAAATTTGGAGGTTTTCTTTAAGCCACAATAACTTTAATTTTAATTAAAACATTTATATACCTCATTGTATTAAAAACATCAGTGCAATTTACAATGTTCTTTGCATCTTTCTCTGTATGTGAAACAGACTTTCTCTTTCCCCTTTCATTTGATTAGATGCATCACTTTGAGTTAATGTTATTTTGCATTTGTAGTGCAGATGGAATCTGTTGGCATCATTGTTCATGTCCCTGGTTGAAATGAAGGGTAATGTCTACTCAGATATGAATTCTGAGAAAGGATAACAGAGTTCTAAAGGATGCATTGGGCCTGAAAAAAAATACGAGAGTGTGCTGTAGATAGTATATTAGGACCTTAAAGTTAGCAGTGACTTTGTCCTCTGTGATTAAGACAGACTACCATTTATAATATTGTCTAGCTTCATCTGTCTCTATCACAGTTGTGACAGTTCCTCCTGTTTCTAATTACAGTTAATGGTGGCTAGACAACAAGAGGACAAGGTTGATACTTTGTAGACCAGCACACTGACCTTGTATGAAAGAAGGATGATTAAAATTGTCAGTCAACAAAAGATTTGGTTAGGGACTCCAAACCTTAGCAAAGTAGAGAGAGACCACCTGCCTGCAATAAAACTCAACCATTTATCTTTCAGCTTCCATAAATTGTCAAAAACAATTGTGATTATAACCCTTTTTCATTTTTTTGTTTCTGCTGTTGCTGTTTTCAGCAGTGAAAATGGGGGGAGGGGGATGAAATGAACATGTTAGTAAGCCTTTCCCTCCACTGTCTTTCACCTGTGGAAAACAAACAGTAATCAAAACATGCAAAAATGGAAAAGTACTATAGATTGTTTTAAGCTTAGAACAGCCCAACATTTTGAGTTGCCTACAACCCAGAAATTAATTCAGTGTTTCTGGCTATAGGAAATGCTAGGGATTCAGTATATGCCTGTTGATTTTCAAACCAGGGACACCACAGGAGGTGGAGAGCAATTCTATACTGAATTCAATCAACTTCCCAAACTATGTTGAAATTGGCTAAAAAGTGGCAGAAAGGAGAACCAAAAGCAATTATCCTATGGGGTTTAATACTGTCTTGGATGTTCAGTCAGCATAAATTAATCATAGAGATGAAAGGGACTATTTATGCAATTTTGTCCAATCCCCCACTCTGCTCAGGAGTACAATTTAAAGCATTTCCAGCAGATGGCTGTCTAGTTTCTGCTTGAACATCTCCTTGGGAGGGGAGACTACCACCTCTCTTGGTAATTACCGTAATTTCATGGTGGAACTGCTTTTGCTGTTAGAAAGTTATTACTTATGGTCGATTGGAACTTGCTTTTCTGCAATTTAAAACCATCATCCTGTGTACCCTAGCCTTGAAGAACCCTGATAATCCCCAATCTCACTTTTCTGATGTACACTTTACATGTAGGGAAATAGAAAGCTTCTTTCTCAACACTAGTTGAGCTTCGCTAGGTGGTGAGGATGGTGATGAGTTCCTTAAATGGAATTTCACCATAGTTAAAGTTCTATCCCTTTTTTACTTGACCTCTTTTGGGACAGCAGCTGAAAAAGGCCTCAATAGATGAGCTTGAAGTCCCAGTGGGTACAAATGGGAGAAGGCACTCCTTTAGGTAAGTGGTACTGAGTTGTTTAGCCTTGAAAATAGTAATAAAAAAGCTCTTATGTTTGACCCAGAAGCAAACCATGAGCCATTGTAGATGGTATAGTACTGGTGGTAAATATGACTCAAGACTCTCACTGGTGACTCACACATCACATCACAGGACCCCTCACAAGATTCTCACTTGAGACACCCACACCAGACCCATCACAAGACCCTGATCTGATGGGATCCTCACCTGATGTGACCGCACCATCACAAAACCTACTGACCACACAAAGCCCTTATAAACAGAAGAACACTGACACTGACATCCACTAAACTCTGCTGAAGATGTTACCTAATGTTCTAAAACAAATCCACAAGCTTGGAGAACAAACCTTCACCCTCATGGTATAGTACTGGAATATTAGCAGGTCCCAACAAGCACTACTGAACTAACTGAAGTTTCCAGGCCATTTTCAAAGCCAGCCCCAGATACAGGACATTGTAAGAAACTAATCAGGAAATTAGCTCTTTCTGTCCAAGTAAGGTCATAGTTGCTAAACTAGTTGAAAGTGATGAAAGGGATATCATGACACGGATGCCACCAAAATAGCATCAAAACCATGGTGGTTTGCTTAGTCCTAATTTGAGGCAATATACAGTAGGAGGCTCCTTATTTATTGCAATGCACCTGAATTTCTAGTCTCAGATATACTATACATCTGAGACAGACTTTACTGAATATGTTGCTTTCAACAGAAAGAGGAAAAAAATGATTCATATCATATAACCAAAATTCAAAGTCTGACGAACTTTATTAGATTATTTGCCTCAATTAAATCCTAACTATGTTAAATTTCATATGTTTCAGAAACAGGAGAAACTTCCTGACAGTGAAGACAATTAACCAGTGGAACAGCTTGCCTCCAGAAATTGTGGGCGCTCCATCACTGGAGATTTTTAAGAAGAGGCTAGACTGTCACTTGTCTGAGATGGTGTAGGTCCTCCTGCTTGAGCAGGGGGCTGGACTAGAAGACCTCCAAGGTCCCTTCCAGTTCTATTTTATTCATTTGTCTAACCTGATAAGATAGAAAAAAAGGAAAAAAAATCATCCACAGTTTTTCTAGGATAAAGAAAGTTGCTCCTGCTTTTATCATGCTATCTTGTGAACTGCATGTTTCCTGTGCACAATTAAAAGGTACAAACAAACAAAAAAGTCACAGCCAGGAGAGAGGGAGAATTCCATGCTAGCAAAAAACATAGGGATGAGAGACTGTGCTGCTGAAAGGGCTTATATATCGTGCTGTATGTGAAAACATTGTTATTCAATGAAGAATGGTCTTAAAGTGCAGAAGATTCCAAGACATAGAACAACAATATCAGAAGGTAATTCATCACTTCTCTATAGACAGTTCACTGTTTTCTGTGAATTAAAAACTGAAACATAAAGATTACTTTTGTGATTCTGTGTGAGCTATTCAGAATATCATTGCATTAAACAATGCAATCACATATGCCACTTATTTCAGAACATGACCCAATAGTCCTGCTCCCACAGCTCAGTTAATTTGGTCAACAGGAGGTAGAGGAATTTTTAACTTCAAACAAGCCTGTGGGTTTTTGAATCTGAACTAGCCTTTCCTGGTCATCCATGTCAAGCAAACAGTAATGAGAGAGTTAAAAGATGGTTGCTTCTTGCTGCCCAAATAAAGATTAAAGCCTCTAGCCATTTCCTGCAGACTCATAAAGAAGAATGAAAGATGGGAAAAAAGCAACTGATGAATCTCCCTGTATGCCATCTTTGATTCCCTCCCTCCCTAACAGAATTAAAAACAGCGGAAGAAATTTGTAGCATTTGGGAGGCTATCAAAACGCTGCTCCCTATCAGACTAAGGTATGACATATTAGATGCTGCTGGCAATTGGGGAGCTTCCCTTAGATTAGAATTGGCTTTCTCAGCTGCAGGTGAACTGAACTTGTGAAAACATGCTGATAAAACAACATTTCACCTCAATACTCAACCATAGAAATATGCCTACTAAGGTCATCTGGAATCCAAAGAAGGGAAGCAAAAAGTGCTCAAATAATCTGTCACCCCATTATGTCCTGAAAGCTCTTCAGCAACATATCAATGTAACAAATAATAGTATTGAAAAATAAAGAGGTGAAACAAATAGATTGTTGGGGGCAATTAAGCTGACTTTGTATTAATGCCGCTTGGGGGGTGTATGAAAGCCCTAATAAGCAGGCATATACATAGAATGAAGGCTACTGCTAAGCTTGTAAGCCGCCCTGAGTCTTCGGAGAAGGGCGGGATATAAATGGAATTTTTTAAAAAATAGTGTTGGATAAAGGGCCACAACTTTCCTCATTTTTAATCAGATTTACAGTGTTGGTATCTGTGTAATTTCATTTCTTGGATTAATTACTCTGTGCAAGTCAGCTTCATTCTTGAGTTTCCAGACCTGGCAAGAAATGTTTCCATCCAATTTGGACTAATTTGGTTTAGTAGAACAAACAATATACTGTAGCTGAGAATTCATATTATTTATTTGCCTCTCTCATCCTAGACTAGCATAGGGATGCCCTGTGTATCAAATGAAATCTGTGGAGTTGTAAATAAGTGGGACACATGTCAGTTTTTCAAAGCACTATCTGATAATTTTGTAAGAATACATATTTCATCATATTTGATTTGTTCATCTGTATAGGTTTACATAGCACAGCAGGGTTATTTGCAAAACAGGCTTAATTATAAAGCAATTAACCAGATAAATGCTCTCCTCAAAATCAAACTTTTAACATTAATTTTTAATATAATTTTATTGAAAGTTTTAAAAGTGAATATAAAAAGTTAATACAAATTAAGATAAAGTAAGAAGGAAAAAATAAAAGGAAAAAATAATAGAGAAAGCTAAAATGAAAGCAAGAAATATAATTTAATAACAGTTCATAGTTACAACAGCCTTGGAAAAAGGGACTTACAACCATCCCTGAAGTTACATTGTACGACCTCCATGTTACATGATCACTATTTGGACACTGGGAAACTGGCTTGCATTTATGATGGTTGCAGTGTCTTGCAGTCACATGATTGTGATTTACAACCTTCCCAGCTGACTTCCAAACATCAAAGTCAATTGGGAAAGTCAGATTTACTAACCGACAATGGGATTCACCTAATGACCATAGTAAAAATAGTCATAAAGTCAGGTTTGGTCATGTGATGACTCACTTTATGACCACACTGACTTACCATTTAAATTTCAGTCCCAGTTGTGATAGTAAGTGAACCTGTATAGGTTACAATCGTAAGCTGTTTGACTTATGAGCCCCCTGCAAAAACCTCCATTCCACCTGTCTTTTCACAAGGAGCAGCTGTCTGGAGTACTTGTCTAAAGAGACTGCACTGGCCAGAAATTACTATTTGGTCACTGATCTTTTTTCTCAAGGTTGTATTTTCTTCTTCGTGGACTTTTAAAACCTCATAGAATCTCATTTAGAATCCCCAAATCAAACTATTCAAGGAAAAAAAGACAATTTCCTTGATGATGATGATGATGATGATGATGATGATGGAAGGGACCTTGGAGCTCATCTAGTCCAACCCCCTGCTCAGGCAGGAAATGCTATAGCATTTCAGACAAATGGTTGTCCAGTCTCTTCTTAAAAACTTCCAGTGTTGGACCATTCAGAACTTCTGGAGGCAGGTTGTTCAAGAAAAAAATCCTTCTTTCTTTATCTCTTACTATCATAGCATAACGTAAATTCAGAAATGGCCAGGATATTTTAGCTATATATATCCTAAATTCTCCCCAATTTTTACCAAACAAAAGTTACAGTTGCCTTTGTATAGTTTATCTCCATCAAACATTCCTTCATATGCCTACCAAATCCCCAAATATGCAGCTGTTAGAAGGACAGAAGCTTTGAAGTGTCTTGTGGGACTCCTGTTCTGCCTTAATGAAATCCATTACAGAGCTCTCCTTTTAATAAGGGAAAGTACTTTCAAGACGCAAGCCTAGGGAGGAAAACGGGACTCCACCACCAACTGTAAAAGCTATGACAAGCCAGCTACAGATGGAGATGACAAGAGTTCACTTTCTGCAGACAAATTAGGAAACATCTCAAAATATACCAAAACCACAGGGAGTTACAGAATTTCAGGCGAACTCTGATGAAAGCAAATGTGGTGCAGAGCCTTGACTATGTGGTTTGTCAAACTGCCTTGATGCACGAAGTATATGATGGTGCTGTTTACTTTTCTTTTTGGCAGTCCTATTCCCTCGCCTGTCTCTTCAAGGCCAAGAAGATTGGTCTTCAACCTAACAAACAGCTTATCACTATTTATTTTTGAAAGTCAAGAATCTTTTTTTTTAGTGGCAAAAGACATATTTTTCACACAGAAAGTCTTTACTTCTATTCCAATGCCTAGCAGAGTTGAAATAACATAACTGAAGCAAATAAGCCCATGCGGTCTCACTTTTCTATATTTCTGTTGCTAAAATAATAGATTATATTTCCCACTATGTATTGATCTTGCCATAATGGATTTGTATTTTCTAAAATTATCAGAGGCCATGTTTTTTTACTGTCCTTTGATCGGCTTTCTGCAATGATGGCACCACTCAGATGTGTGAATTTCACCTCCCAAATTCTCAGCAATAGTTTTACTGATGTTCTGCAAGGTAAAGAGCCTTGGTGGAGCAGTGGGCTAAGGCCTCCTTAAGTAACACCAGCTGCCTGCAATTAGTGCAGGTTCAAGTCCCACCAGGCTCAAGGTTGACTCAGCCTTCCATCCTTCCGAGGTAGGTAAAATGACCCAGATTGTTGGGGGCAATTAAGATGACTTTGTAATAATGCCGCTTGGGGGGGGGCGAAAGCCCTATTAAGCAGGCATATACATAGAATGAAGGCTATTGCTAAGCACATTGATTTGTGCTTTAGATTGTAAGCCGCCCTGAGTCTTTGGAGAAGGGCAGGATATAAATGGGATTTTTTTTTAAAAAAAAGTCCACACATACTGTATGGAAGGGACTCCAGTTGGTGAGGTTTGCCTTACTTATATCCAACAAATTTTACCAGGTTTGGATCCATCTGTGATATCAACTAGTGCTGTGCCAAAATCTGAATTCCAATTTTTTGAAAGCTTTCTTTCCCACAAGGCTCCTTGATTTCTGCCTGATCCTCAGTTGCTTTACAAAGTTTTTTGAATGTGGTTTTTAACTTTTTCTTCTGAGGGAATTGAACATTTGATGTGTGTATTTTCTTTCTCTGTGACATATCTTTCCATCAGTCATTTTTTTCTAGCTGTCCAAACTCCCATACTTACTGGCCAGAAACACTCCTATGGGAGGAATCCTGTCATATTTCCTCCTTGATTTTGACTGATGTGCAAAAATCGTTCGAAGTTTGAAAAATGATTGCATGATGATCTAAAGGACACAGATGACACATAGCCAACTTGTATCTCAGGTAAGTTATATAATACATGCTATTTACACATATTATTTCCCCTACAAGTAATAATAAAGTTGATTTAAAAATGTACATGAAGTTGATTAAGATCAAGAGTTTTAAAGAAAGAAACTGAAGGGTTCAATTTTGGTGGCTCAAAATCATGTCACCTTGTTGCATAAAGGTGAAGATTCAATAGGCAACCAACAATAGTAAATATTACCTTTGTAGTGAAAAGGATGAAACAACTGGCAATCTGATTTTGTGTACGTGTGCACATACACATGTGCCCAGCCCAATTCACACAATTCACATGAGCGGTGGGCACATGCGCCTGCCTCTCACACAAATAAAACTGTGTGCATGACATGCCCCTCACACAAAACCATCCCCTCAGCTCATCTCTTCCCCGCCGCTCTGGGCCACCAGCCCAGAAATGTTGGGGAGTGCTGTTTTATGGGACTTTCAGAACCAAACAAATAGGCATCTTGTTCATAATGGGCCCCATATAACAGTTATTGGAAAGAAGAAAGTCTGGTTCATTGTTGTTGCTATATAGGGTGATTTGAGGATTGAAGAAAAACAATTGGACAAAATTATAAAATACCAGGACTTGCAGATTGAAGTTGAAAGTTTATGGACAAAGAAATTCATTGTTATATGTTAGAGCAATACCTAAAGGACCCCTTTGATATCCAGAAATATTGAATTTATTGGACCTGAACACCCTAATTTTACAAAAGAAAAAGAAAAACCCTGCTTGGGACTGCCACCATTTTTAGACACTGCTTTAATCATTCTTAGGTCCTTGGTTTGGACTTAAATTATTAAGTTTCCTCCAATGTTAAATTGTAAATCTAACTGTAGATTATCCACACTTAATAATAATAATAGTAGTACTCATAATAGTAATAAACATCTCGGGTGCAATTCCAAAACTTCTGGAGCATCTCTTGAACACCACTGGCACTGACAAAATCACCATAAATCAATTGCAAAAGGCAGGTTTACTCTGAACAGCTTACATCCTGCTATGATATCTTGAATATTACTAAATGACATCTGCCTCTCCGAGGGCCTTACGAAAGATTAAGTAGGTGGATAAAAATGCCAAATCTAGTCTAAACATCTGACTGACCTTATGACCAATTATAATAATAATAATTTGATAAGAATTCCTTTTAAAATGCAAAAGAAACTTCCAGCTCAGCACAAGTGTCAACAGAAAATTGTAGCTTCTCCTATTCTCAGAAATATATGCAGATGCACTTCCACAATGGATGCACATCACTACTCTTTTTTTTTTAATGGATACGTCTACTGTGTTTACTTAACATATTTATCTGTTCAAGAATGACATCACTTTTGGCTTCTTCACCATGAGTAGAAATTTCACTCCATATTGAGAACACATAGAAATTAACCCTGGACAAAATTAACCCTGGACAAAATTCTAAGAACAGGCTTTTTGGAAACTTGGCAGGAGCTGTTCTTCATCAGCCACTGAAATCATCTGGAAATAACTCTTGAGTTTCTGAGGAATTTATTTGTTTGTTTATTTGTTTTCTATAGCTGCCCATCTGAACAAATCATTCTTTTGTGCTACCATTTCCTGTTATGTTTTTTTTTATTTAAATTTCTCCTTGGTAGCACATGTCATGCAACCGAGTATCTAATGTGTGGTTTGCAAGCCATTTTCCAGTTCTGCAGCCCCATTAATCCTATAGCCAGCTTCTCCAACAATTCAGTCTTTTAGGGAATAATTTCTTCTTATCTTTCCAAAGAATTATTTTATCTGATCCTGTGTTTTAATTTAAACAACGATGTGTAAACTCCTTCCAGCCTAATTTCAGACAGGTTGTGTTAGAATACACAGATTTGTTGAGTTTTTCTGCACTGCTGAACCCATTTGCATTCAACATCATGCTAAATTGGATGACTCATAAATTGTTCATTATTATCACTTTCCTTCTTCTTCCTAAATTTAAATATTTAGATCAGTATTTCTCAACCTTGGCAACTTTAAGATATGGACTTCAGGAATTCCCCAGCCATTATGGTATGATCTTTATTTCTAAAACACACACACACACACATACACACACTGGACTTCCTATTGGCAAATTCAACAATGGAAAAACAAGTATGACAGATCAGATGCCATTGCCACATTCCAAATGTGGTTAATGATCCAAATGATTGTAACCTTTTTTTAAAAAAAAATAAGATTCATGTTCTTAACATTCTATTTGTTACTATGACAAGCATATGAAACTGTACTAACATAGACACCAATCACACATACACACAAATAAAGTCAGGGGAAAAAATCTCATTGTGTCTAAACAAACATTATTACAGAATTTGGCACTTTGGTAATTATTCATAAAATTCCTAAGATGATCTCAAAGAATATCCACTGACAGAATAAGAAATTTTGCTTCTACCTTTATATTTAATGAGACCTGCTGTTATTATAAGCATAAAGCATCAAATACATGAAATATACCTCAATTTCAGAATCATACCATGATGAAAAGAAGTAATTTTCAGCATATCACCGTATACTGTTATTGAAATTAGGAAACTACTGATTGGATTTTCTCTTATAAAAGTTAGGTATTAACTGTAATCTCCTCCTTTGAGCCCAATTAAATTTATTTTAACATATTTATTTTTCTCTGTATTTTTTGGCTTCAGACTTTGCTGCAAAACTAAATGTTGATCTCCTTCAAGGCAAGGAACCGTGTGAACAATTTCAGCATGAAATCGTGCAAGTGCTATTTGCAGGAAAAAAATGAGAGTCCTATTTAGGATGATGAAAACAATAACAACCTCTTTATAGTTAATAGTATCAATAGTGAATTTCTATTATTTTCATTTGAAATAACCACAACAACCTAAACATTGTTTTGTTATCTTCACATTACAAAAGTGACACTCAAGAGATTGGTGCATTGTCACTGAACGTATTTGTTGGAAGTGGGGGCTACATTGTGACATGACAGGAATTTCTGCTGCTTGAACAATTGATTATTTTGTACAATTGATGAGGGAGAACCATACTGAACTCATCTTCTTAATTAGAAGTTGAAGACAGTGTTCTCTTCTATCTTTAAAAGGTAAGCTTCCTAAAACTATCTGTGTTCCCAGTTACAGTTGAACTACAGAATTTCTGTACATTCAGGAATTTTTTTAATAGGTAAATTGCTTTCTTCCAGAGACTATTTTTTCAGGTAGAGTTGTGAGATGCTACATTTATGCCTAACTGCCAGGGCATAAATTCCATAGCTGTTATAACTTTCCATAAGCAGCATGTGCAACAGATGTCCAAACATTGTCACTGAACAGATGTTCCTTCGGTTGTTTCTGGATATCCCATTAAAACTTAGGCCAAAACTTCATTGCTCTCATTGTTTGTAATTTGGTCCTGGAGTTTGCATTAAGTAGTGTGACCTGGCCATTGATATATAGTTGATAATGTATAAATCCACATGGATTTAATGATAAAGTCTCAGGAAAGCTTCATGCAACATGGCTTTCTAAGCTGAAGCTCAATTGGCATAATACTTTTAAGAAAGAAAACCACATGCATGATTTTTATGGATGTAATACCCAGTTACTTCTTGCCATAGGCAACATAGCATTAGGAGTGAGTTTAACCCATAAATTGCAAACATTGAGATACTTTTTTTTTGTTTTAACAACCCTGTAATCCTTTGCTTCGTGGTGGGGTTGGGACGACTGAATGGAGCTGAGCCTTTACTAGCCAGATGACCTTCCTGACACCTATGCAGAGTTTGCAGCAGATATTTTCTCTTTGCACCGTGATAGAGCAACATCTGTCACTGCTTAGAATTGAACTCTCAACCTTTTGAGTGGGAGGTGAGTGTCTTCACCTCTAGGCCACTGCACCATTGCAAACATAGAGACACCTTATGCTCCCTTATACAAGATATCACTTTTAATATTCCCATTTCCCATTTCCTGAGCCCAGTAACTCCATTTGCAGGTCTTATTTTAGCAACATTTATAATCTTTTTTATTTTTCTTTTAATTCACTTAACTTTCATTAAACTACTGTCCCAACTGTCTTCTCTGCGATTATTGAATTCATATAATCACATACCATAGCCAGCACATCTTTTTCCCTACCTTTTCCTCCCAATTCATAATCAATGAAAGATTGGAGGATTAAGCTTTTTAATTACGGTAACATGTGCACAATGTGCCCAAGAATATGTTAGCATCCTTTCCTTCCTCCACAAAATCACTCCTAAAGCAGATAATAAAGGTTTCTAAAATAACTTCCAACTGTAATCAGATTAAGCCCTAAACTTTCTAATCAGTGCCCTGCAATTTTAACTACATAAAGACAGTGGTTCTTTTACTACAACCATTCTTTGCCCAAACCCAGTGCTGAACCGGCAATCACAAATACCTTCAACACATGGCAAACTGTAGACAAACACAGTGTATAATAGAAGTGGAAAACAGGGTTCAAATAATGATCCTTCCACAATTATTTATTTGCTTCTGTTTTGATCTTCATTATGTTGGGAGATACTCATTCAGAGGAATCGAGAATGCTAAATGGTTGCAGACAGGTTCAGAATCTACAATTATCTGTGAGTACCTAGAAGCACAGCATCTTTTTTAAATATGTGTATGCATTTGCATTTAGAATGGCTATGCTTGATTAATAAAGCATTAAGATGAAAACATTCACAAAGAAGGAAAAAGTCACAATAAGATGATAGATGAAAATCTTACATGATATGAAAACAAATAATGTGAAGCATTACTGGTGAAATAGCAATTAATAAGATTAAGCATACTATCTTTAGTTTTTATATGATCAGATAAAATTTGAAGATTCTTTCCAAAGAGGGTTACCATGTGGTTTCTTCAAGTGTCACATTTAATTTATTTACCTTTCTCTGTGTTATCACATTGAAAGCAGCAAAATTATTGGTCATTTCATTTTATTATGACTCTACGGGGCGTTTTTGGGGTTTGTTTGTTTTTTAAGCTGAGATCTAGCTGAGGAATCAGACGTTTCTCAGCATTCTTCCATCTCTTGGCGCTGGCATTTATAAACCTCAAACTCTTTCCTGAGAGAGAAGTCTACTTTCTCATCAAGTGAAACAGGGAGCAAATACATCACCTTCTACTATCACTCCAGCAAAATAGGCAAGTATGTTATGCCCAGTGGTTCCTGAGCCAAATGCTGACTGCCCCCTTCACTTTATAATATGTCAGAGAGGAAGGGTGGAACTGTCTTCTGTTCTATCCTGTTAGGTGTCTGCTCATCATGCATGTGCATACACCACACACACACACATTCACACTCACTGACACAAACACAGACTTTTTGTTTTTTTTCTGTTTTAGAGTACGTTTATTGTTTATTGTGATTACAGAAAATTAGTCACAATAACAAAGAACCAAAGGCAAACTCCTTCCAGATCTAGCTAACCAGGTATATATTATTTCTGATTGGACTGGAGATCAGATGTTAACTGATTTTTCTTAATCTCTTTTTTTCAAGATGAAAAGTATCTCATTTTAAATGTGCTATATTCAATTTCATCTTCATTTTACCGTAGTTGCTTTTACAATTTATTTTTTTAAACTCCCCTCAAGGATGTTCTTTATAAATCATACATCTGAAAATCTGTTATGCAGATATATGCAGAACAGTAACAAAAACTATTAAAGAAAGTGAAGGATGATAGTGCTATGAGAAGTGGCACAACTTTGTTTTATGAAAATAAATCCACTCTAATCTTAGAAACAAAAAGGGCCTACCACATAGAAAGTCTGGAGCCTCCCTTCAGCTTCAAATGAAGCATCAAGGCAATTTATTTTAATGTACTGCATGTTAGCTCAGACACTGGTCCTAGAAGTAAATTGGATGATTTGGGGCCAGTCACTTTCTCTCAGCCCTAGGAAGAAGGCAATAGCACACCCCTTCTGAAAATGTTGTCAAGAAAACTACTGGGACTTGCCCAAGCAGTTATCAGCAATCACCAGTGATTTGAAGACTTGCCTATATACACAAAATTCTTTATATTTATATAATAATAAAGATGGAAGGGACCTTGGAGGTCATCTAGTCCAACCCCCTGTAATATTTCCTTATACAAAACTCTTTATATGAAATATTTCCTTATATAAGATGATTTCTAGTTAGAGCTTTCCCTTCCCTTACCAAAAGTTATATGTACAATCTTCGCAGTAAGACTACTTTATTGATTTACATATTTATTTTATCCCCCAAAGTTTGGGCAATTTATAACATCTGGTAATTTAAACGTATTTGCAACATTTATATGACATCAGTGGAAATGTTATGGTCAACAGCATACTGTATATGACATTGAATTTGAAAACTTCTGAATAAACCCATACTTTTTAAGTACTGTGCCTTCCTAAACTGTAACAAACAGAGAGGCCTCAGTTCTAGCAGTTAAATACTGTAATTCTATAATCTAAGCTGGGCATATGTTTGCATTGGAAGTCCCATATGTACCACAGCACGCTTTGCAAGTAAAGGATTTCATTTAATATATTTTGTTTTTCTATATATGAGCTCTTTTGAAAAAATAAGCAGTATTTCATATTATGAATTCTAGGGCTGTACATATTAATGAAGGGATGCTGTGGCTCAGTGGGTTAGGACGCTGAGCTTGCCGATCAGAAGATCGGCAGTTTGGTGGGTCGAATCCTGAGTGCCGCATAGCAAAGTGAGCTCCTGTTACTCGTCCCAGCTTCTGCCAACCTAGCAGTTTGAAAGCATGTAAAAATGCAAGTAGAAAAATAGGGACCACTACGGTGGGAAGGTAACAGCATTCTGTGTGCCTTTGGCATCTAGTCATGCTGGCCACATGGCCACGGTGACATCCTTAGACAAACGCTGGCTCTTCAGCTTTGAAACGGAGATGAGCGCCGGCCTCTAGAGTTGGAAACGACTAGCACGCATGTGCGGGGGAACCTTTACCTTTACCTTACATATTAAGGTACACTTGATCTGAATATGCATACACTTGATCTGAATATGCATTTTGAAGATGACTTGACTGCATATCCAGATTTAACTGACTTTCTTAGCTGAATGAGATGGAGATTTTAAATAATTAAATGGAACTATTTCTAAAACTAATTTTGACAATTAGTGTACTTTCAGAAAAAAAGCTTTTTCTGAATTCAGAATGCCAAATTCACTTGATCTGATTCAACAATTCTGATGTCCAAATCAAACTGAATTGATTTTTTAGTTCCTTCACATAATCAAATCAAATCAACTTTCTGAATCATGTTGGGAATGCTAATCTGATGTTACCTGATTTGCATAGAACAAATTAATTCTCCAACTTCTTATTATCTCATGGTTGCATCAACTCCCTTAAAAGGTGTAACCTTTTCTGGTTTTTGCAATATCCTTATCTCTGAGCTAGCACATTTTTTTTTAAAAAATGTAGTTAAGTCTAAAAGTCTGTACACTTTTATAGAATGTGGTCTTGCTGCATTAATTTTTCTGCTTCCTTTCTTTGCTCACCAGGCCATTTCACCAACTCCTTGGCAGAGGTTTTCTGTAGTCTGCTCAGGCATCCGCTGTTCACTGAGGGAAGAAAGTTTCACCTCACAGCTCTTCTGGAAAAATAATTATAGCAATCTATAATCTGTTAATATCCACGGGAGGGAGCTGCGGAGAGATACACAGGGTTTGAAATGGAATTAATACATTAACTCAGCAAAAAATTTAATCAACCACGCTGGAGTAGTGCTCTCATCATGCCAAGGTTGGGAGGGGGAGGAGAGAACAAGAACTGCTAAGAGATAGAAGCTCATCTTCCTGACAAAAGTCTAGGTACTCTAGGACATGAATTTAGAAAGACAGATGTTGATCATTAATAGCCAATCAGCCAGCTAAAGAAATGATGCCTGCTCAGAACTTGTTGCTTTTTTCTCTCCTGCCCTGCCAGGAGACAGTCTGACTTGCTTATTTATTTCATTAATTTACTTATCACATTTTGAAACCACCCATCTCTCTCTCACAGAGGACTCTCTTTAGTTAATTCTCTTATTTACTTATTTGCTTCCTAGAATTACATATCCTGGATTCCCTCTATTTCCTGCCCCAATATCCACAAAAATGTTAGGAAGATTTGGCTGGGTAAAACCAAGTGACCCCCATTTCACCCAGTGAATTTCCATAGCTGAAAGTGAAAGACAACATGGGTCTCCTTGCAGTTTCCTTTCTCCTAGTCTAAGACCTTAAATGCTATACCTCATGGATGTGCTTGACATTGAAAAGTAGAAATATTTCTACATATTCAAGACAACATTTGTGCATTATTTTCAGAATATTAAGTCCTTGAACATTGGCTCATGTAGCTATACATACCAATTTAAAATTTACTAGGAAAAATGGTTGGCCACAGACTGAAAAAAATGGAAGGACGGAGATGGAGATAAAACTTTGACTTATTTTATAATAGCTACTCATTGCTTATTATGAAAGGCAGTGCCCTTTCCCCCAAAATAAAATACAGTTTAATTTTTTAATAGACAATATTGATCACTGTTGATAATTTGGATTACTTCTGTTTATGTGACACTGGGAAACAGAAACTAGTCCAGACAAGCCTCAGCTTGGTGGCTTAATTGATCTGGATTATGTATTTTTTCTTTTTCTGCCCAAAATTCCTCTGGTAAATGAGTGACCATTTAAATTTGTTTAATAAATAAAAATGTAATAAAATAATTTCTCTTCTAAACTGTCCAGCTCAGACTGCAGTCTCATTTTGTCACCTGGGATGTTGACCAGACCTTCCAATTTTATGCCATCAGTGAATTGGGTAAGCAACCTGTCAACCCCTTCACCTTGTTCTTTAATAAAGTGTTGCATAATGTTGACCCCAAGACTGATTCCTGAGGAACTTATTACTGCTCTCAAAGTGGATGTAAAGCCATTAATGCTCACTCTTTAAATGTAACTAGACAGCCAATTGTGGACATAATTTGCTGTAACACCATTCAAACCACACTTTAATAGATTATCAATTAAAATGCCATGTAAAACAGTAAAGAGCAAGTAAAAAACTGTTGCAGGCTTAGAAGGTGATGGCTCAAATAATTATGGGCACACAATATGTTCATCTTATACTTCTCAGAGCCACACTGGCTTTAGGCACAATTCATGAGACTGGCTATCCCCTTTACAGGTCTTTCCCTCACATGGGACGTTCTCTCAATCAAACCATCTATCCTCTGCAAGGGAAATGGAAGTGTGCCTTTTCTGTTGCTGCTCTCTCCCTCTGACACCCAACATTCAGATGGTCTCCTCCTTCCTACCCTTCAGAAAGTTATAAAGACTGCTATGACTATTCCTCCAACATGTAACTATTTTTAATTGCTTTTTAAACATATTGCTTTATAATGGTTTTTAATTTTTGAGTTAATTTTAAGTCAAAGTATCTATTTGGGAAGTTGTATAGCATTGATAGTTAGTTGACCTGAGTGATCTCCATGCCCTGTAACTAACAAAAGAATTAGTCTTCTGACTGTTATTGCATAAATGTTGACATTTCATATAGGTATGCTAATTCAGATCAGAGATAAAAGCATCATAGGTTTTCAGAGGTGAATAAGAGGTGATCTTGGTACCTGCAAAATTTGTCTGCTACAGCAGACCTGATAGAAACTACAGGAATTCTGAGAAATTATTTTTATCACAACTAATTTACAGATGGAAATTTGTTGCCAGTCCTGCTATAAATATGCATGTGCAGAATGTTGTGCCTCACTTTGCTATGCTAAAACATATCCTTACATAAATACAGGATGTGTATGCAGACGTAAACAGATATCTCAATCATATAATTATCGTTCTTTTGTGAACACTACAGGTAAGGTGTTCTTTGTACAATATGGAACATTTTTTAGTGTTTTCAGGTCTCCTACCAGCACAGCATCTCTTTCCTTCTTGATTGCCACTATTCCTAACATCTGTACACAATGATGCAAACTATCTGTATGGATAATAATACTCTCAGTGATAGAAAATAGAACGTCTTTCAAAAGAAGCAAGGAAGGGGAGGAGAAGAGAGTGCTGAAGAACAGAATGCCTCTCGGGAATGTTACCTTCATAACTGTCTATGTTTTGATAGTAAATATATATTACAATAATAAAAAAACCATAAAGCATGTTGTAAAAAAAGACGGAAGGAAATCAGCTTAATACTTTCTTGCAAATCAGGCCTTGAAGTATAATTTTATTTTATTCCAAAAATTGCAGGTTATTGCATTGTGGTAAACAGAAAAATCAAGTCATGTATTTCCTGTTCCCCAGTATTACTATTTTTTTTTGTCTGCAATGCATTGTGCATCACTATTAGCTCATTCACTGCCATGGCACCAGCAAGCTTCAAACATGTTAAAATTCCCTATGTGTATGCTACAAATTAACTGTTATCACTGGGATTTTAACTATGCAAACCAATAAAATCAGAGCATAAGCGGATGAGAACTGGAATAAGGAAGCTGAATACCAAGAGTCCTCTGAAAAGAGATTAAGAAAACAGTCTAAAGTAGGTTTTCTTAGTTTTTCTTTTAAAAGAATGAAAAGAGAATACCTATAAAATAATGAAAACGAGGGACTGATGTATGGGTGAATCATTCTAAAATCCACTAGTGTTAAATTATTCCTCCCCTTCATAACAGTCAAGGGAAGTTTGAAAGGACTGGAGCATGTCTTGGAACCAAGGATAAAGGTGGTAGCCCTTGTAAAAGGGAGCAGAATGTTTGCTACCAGTTGAGTAGAATCTCAGGGGTTAAACTTCAAAAGAGGGCAGTGGACAGAATGAAGAAAGGGCTACATGTAGGACATCCAGCTAGATCTAGATGGTATCACTAACTACCGTTGAACCATGGTTGATTTGAGGTTCTTCAAAACATAGTTACAGTACAGCTGCAGATATCCAAATAAGATGCCACTGTTATTTTCGGATCGACGACGCGCACAGCGAGGTATTTGCAACAGTGATGTTTATTGATACATGTGGAGCCAACTGGGGATCCCCGTCTGGGTGGCTCAATATATGTCCAGCGGCCGCTGGACACTAGCCAACCCCCAGCCAGGAATCTCCCGCCAAAAAAACAACAGCCAACCTAGGGTCGTGGATTTCCCGCCGGTGGGAAACCACTCCTCTACTAATCTACCTATACAACACCCCTTCCCCCCCAGATGAGGGTTATTATCTAACAAAGTCCTTTAAGTATGTAGGGGGCCTATGAACCCTGGCAGGGTATCTCCCTGGTGGACTGTCTGCTCTGTTGCTAGCTCCTCTGTCAGGCCTAGCTGCCTGTTGGGAGGTCGCTGCAGCCAGGGGTTCTGCGGGTTGTTGTGTTATTATGAGGGCCGTTGACTGTGGGGCAGAGGTCCCCTGAGGTGATGGTTCCGACCCTCTTGGTTGTGTCCCTGGGGCCCCGCCATCAGGTGTGATGACCCGCCAGTCAAGTCTATTGTTGTTGTCTTGTGTAGGGGAGTCTCCGCCTGTCGCCGCCGGCGTGACCTCAGGAGACCTTTTCCTCAACTGATCAATGTGTCTCCTGATCTGCCATTCCCCTTCCCCCTCTATGATGTAGGATAGTGGCCCCGCTTTGTCAATGACTACCCTTGTGTCCACTTTTTCCCCTGCCCATAGTTCCTGGCCCATACTAAGTCCCCAATGTTCAGCGTCCTGGTTACATTGTCCTGTTCTGTTTCAACGGGCAGCCGGTCAGGATGGAGTCTGTCCAATTTGGTTGTCAACCTTCTGCCCCACCTCATTTCGGCTGGATGTTTCCCCGTTGCAGTGCATGGTGTTGTGTGTTGAGCCAACAAGAACTGGGCAAGTCTCTGGTGCCAATCGCCCCGGATGATTCTCTTTAATGCTTCCTTGGTAGTTCTGACGTTCCTCTCGGCCAATCCGTTGGTGGAGGGATGGAAGGGGGCCGACATTGCGTGACTAATCCAGTTGGCCTTGAGGAAATCCTGAAATTCATTAGATGTGAATTGTGGGCCATTGTCAGAGACCAGTATGTCAGGTAACCCGTGGGTGGCAAAGAGTCCCCGCAAGACCTGTATTGTCTTGGCAGATGTCATGGTATTTACAGGCACTACCTCCAACCACTGGGAGTAACTGTCTACCACAACCAAGAAAATCTGGCCTTGGAAGGGCCCTGCAAAATCTATGTGTATGCGGGACAAAGGGTTGCGAGCCACCTCCCACCTGTGTACTGGTTTGTGTGTCTGTTCTGGCCTGGACTTCTGGCACTGGTAACACCCTGCTACTCTGTCCTCAATTGCCTTGTCCAATCCCGGCCACCATAAATGACTTCTGGCTAGGGCTTTCATGCGCACAATCCCTGGGTGTCCCTCATGCAGTTCTGTGATGACTGTGTCCCTTTGTTCCTCTGGTACTACTACCCTGTTTCCCCACAGTAGGCACCCATGATGTGATGACATTTCGTCCTTCCTTCTGTAGTATGGTGTGAATTTGGGGTCTGGGTTCTCATTGGGCCACCCCCCTTGGACCCATGCTGCTATCCTGCTGAGTATGTGGTCCTTGCTAGTGGCTTTGGCAATGTCCCGGGCTGTCAGTGGGCATTCTGGTAGTTCCTGAAGTGATAGAATTAGGCCCGCCGGGGCTGGGTCTGACTCTGTATCTGATAGGGGCAGTCTGCTAAGTGCGTCTGTGTGACCCATCTCCCTCCCCGGTCTGCGTTTGATGGTGAATGTGTATGCTGCTAAAAAGATGGACCATCTGAGCATCCTTGGGGACATGATCTGGGGTGTCTGTTTGTCTGAGGTGAACAGGCCTAGAAGGGGTTTATGGTCTGTGAATATTGTGACGTTCCTACCATAAAGGTAATCATGGAACTTTTTTACACGAGCCACTATGGCTAGTGCTTCCCTGTCAATTTGCGCATAATTCCTCTCTGCTTTGGTTAGGGTTCTGGAATAGTATGCGATTGGCCTTTGTTCCCCCTGGTCATCCATGTGGCTAATCACAGCCCCCACCCCGTACGGCGATGCATCACAAGCAAGGTAAATTGGTTTGCCCCAAAATCCTGTGTAGGGGTTCAGCTAAGGCTGCTTTATGTGGCAAGAATGAGTGGTAGAAATTTATGAGGCCTAAGAATGCTTGAAGTTCCACCTTGTTTTTTGGTTCAGGTGCTAATTTGATTGCTTTGATTTTTCCCTCAGTAGGGTGTATGCCCTGAGCATCAATCCTGTAACCTAAAAATTCAGTGGATTTTACCCCAATAACACACTTTTCCTTTTTTAATTTAAGTCCTGCATCTCTAAATTTCCCCAGTACCTTTTCAAGTCTGTCAGCTAGGATTTCTTCAGTTTTTCCAGCAATCAGGACATCATCAAAGTAAGGGCATACTCCAGGTATGCCCTTTAATGTCCTCTCCATCACTTCTTGGAAGATGCCTGGAGCTGCAGCAATTCCAAATTGCAGTCTGTGGACTCGGAACGCCCCCTTGTGGGTAACTATCTTTTGAGCCTCAGCCGCTTCCTTGGAAACAGTGAGTTGCAAATACGCCTGCGCCAAGTCGAGCTTGGCAAAGATGGTGCCGTCCTGGATCGTCGCGAGGACCTGCTTCACTGTTGGGACCGGGTAAGCATGTTTTTTCATTGCTAAGTTTAGAGTAGCCTTATAATCGGCACAAATCCTCACATCCCCGTTCGGTTTAAGGGGAGTGACAATTGGTGTCTCCCAGGGGCCCCCTTCTACAGGTTCCAGTACACCCTGGCCTAGTAACTTTTCTAACTCGGCCTCGATTTTTTGTTTAAGTGCGAATGGTACCCGCCGGGCCTTAAGCCTGATGGGTGTAACTGCTGGATCCAAATTAAAGTTAATGGGGGGGCCTTTGTATTTTCCTAATGAGCCATCAAATACGTCTGTGAAATTATCGCAGATGGATTTGAGGGTTCGGTGGTGTACTGTGTTAATTCCCCCCACCCAAATGCCAAGGGCCTTGAACCAATTGAGGCCTACAAGGCTGGTTCTCTAGCCCTCGGTGACCAGGAGATCTAGCGGGCCCTTAAATCCCTTATAACTGACGGGGACAGTGACCTGGTAGACCGGTGTAGCGCTGATGGTGAGGAGTGCTGCCGCCTTTTTCCGGTCGTCCGTTATGCCGTTCACGAGCATGAATCCCTCGACCTGGCCGACGTACTCCTCCCAGTCTTCGGGAAAGTTTGGGTCGAATTCCTTCAGAGATCCGACTTGTGCCATGTTCGCTGTTTTGTTCGCGGCGATCGGCTGCTCTCGGTTGACGGCGATTTGAATTTCCCGCTTCGCGCGTTGCTTGCTTCCGCCTCTTCCTTCGCTGTTCCGCCATGTGATCCCACCTTCGTCGCCACTGTTATGTTCGGATCGACGACGCGCACAGCGAGGTATTTGCAACAGTGATGTTTATTGATACACGTGGAGCCAACTGGGGATCCCCGTCTGGGTGGCTCAATATATGTCCAGCGGCCGCTGGACGCTAGCCAACCCCCAGCTGGGAATCTCCCACCAAAGAAACAACACCCAACCCAGGGTCGTGGATTTCCTGCCAGTGGGAAACCACTCCCCTACTAATCTACCTATACAACAGATGCCAATTATCTCAACCTTTAGTCTTAGAGAGGAAAGAATAGAGAGCATGACTCTTTAAATCTGGTTTGAGTTCTCAGCCAATTTCAATTCTCTTAATCATAGCATTTAATTTACTTCCATGAGTGAGAGGCACTGAGTTCCACTAGCTGCATTCCTATGTATAGAGTCACTTTCAGAGAATTGCATTTGTCTATTGTACTTCAATATTGCTGGCAATGATGCTATGGGTTATCAGAAAACACTATGAGATAATACCTGCCATAGAAGAGGCTGCACATGTTTTGAAACAATGTCTGGATGTAATGATGGAATGATGAAACCTAATAAATAGAGATGAATCCAGGAAAGATGAACACTTTTGATGAATGGTTCCTGCTTATCTGAATTTGGCTATTTGCTGGTTTAAAATGAGGTGGGAGAACAGTTATTACTGGAGTCATTATTGTCATTGAAGACCCTGTTGACTTGCATGAGCAGGCATAAGTATTAACAGTGATATATCCCTTCCTGGACATGGAAACCCTAGATGTAGCTCTATAGATTTAATACTACAAAATAACATTTAGATTAGCCTAACACAGCCTATATGAGATTATTCTTGTATGGATTTGGAAGCTACGGCTGGTGGAAAACAGGCAGCAGGAAGGATATCTGGATATGAGCTTGGTGAAATTGTTCTACTTGCTGCCAACCCACTCCCATTTTTATTATTCACAACCTTCTAGAGATAGACATAGAGATAGACCTGAAAATATTCAAATCTAAAAGCCATCCTTCCAAGTGTAAAACATATACTGGATTTGGAAACAAAACTTGACTGTTTCAAAAGTGTAGGACTGAGAGACTGGAGTTCTTCAGTTGGATTGTTGTTTTGCAATATGCTTAAAAAATAATGAAAAGAGGGTTCTGTGCATCTGTGTGCAATGGTTATTTCATACAAAAGTGTTGCTAATGCAGCTAGGTTATCTAGATATAAAAATTAATATCTGGTGGGTTGGTTGAACTTTCATGTGTATTTGCATTCCATATATATACTCTGTCTTACTGTAATGTTATGCAATTAAGAAGTATAAACAGACTGGCTTTGTTTTCTTGTTCTTTTCTCCCAGCCGACAGACATCATGCACAGAAACAAAATCACCAGAAAGGAATATCAGAGTTGCTTTCCTTGAGGGTGCATCTGCCAGGTAAACTGGGGTAAAAAGGCATGACCTATATACAATTTAAGACATACTGTATATGCTTTAGGAATCTTATTCAAGACCCATCTCTTCATCCAGGACTTCCTTCAGTGCATTGTGCATGAACGAGTGTTTTGCTTTTGTTTCCTTCTTTTTTAAAAAAAAAAAGGCTAAAGTTTAAATATAATGTCATTGAAGTCAGTTCATTTTTTCAAAATTCATATTTTATAAGTTGCTCTGATATATAGAGAAATGTTTAATAATAGAAAAATGTAAAACTTATTACTTAAACAGAGTCAATCTAATAAGTAAGTCTCCCTTAGGGCTTTAGACAGTCTCCCAAAGAGATTACAGAACCATAAAGACAGCAATTGCCTCCAATTCTTTAAAGCATCAGCAGCATCTTTCCTTGAGATGCTGTACCTATGTCTACCTTAAAAAGTTTCAGGCAGGTGTTTTATTTGTACCCTTGTGTGCTCCAACTCAAATTCAGAGTGTTACATGGTTATATTCCCTTCGTGTTTTATTTTATTTTGTCACATTAAAAATTATGATTCAGTGTTAATTTCTGGAAGGTCTCATGTAAGTTGATGTGGGCTACATGTAATTTTCTCTGAAACTGACAAATTCTCCTTGCTTCTCTCTTCATTTCTATTGACTAGGCAGGTGATATTCCCATGGGCTGGAGAAATGTATTACTGGTCCCTATTTTTTAAAAAATGGTGCAAACAGAGACCTGACTAATTATACAGGTAGTCCTGACTTAATTTCAGTAATTGGGCCTGGATATTCCACTCCTAAACAATGCAGTCATAAAGCATGATTTCACATGACCTTATTGCTTAATGATAGCAATCCTGCAGTCCCTGTTATTGTTGTTAAGTGAGTTCATGTGTTGTTAACTGAGGACTTCATTGCAACTTTTTGCCTGCTTCTAACAACCAAAGTCACTGGAGAAGCTGGCCAGAAGTTGCAAATCCCAGGTGACTCACAAGCAAGCCAGCAGGCAGGCAGGTAAGTGGTTGCTGCTGGTGGGGAGGGCATGGGAGGATGCACGAGGGGCTAGTGCAGTACAAACATGCTGGAACTTGGGTTGACTGCTGCCAGGTGAAAAAGGACATGCAAAGTTGTGTAGGGGCTGGTGCAGTGCAGAGCAAAGATGGTGGGCTGGGATGGGGCTGAGTGACTGCTGCAGGATGTAGAAGAGTTACCAGAATGACATGTGACTTTCTCTGTTGGCTTTCCGATTGACTTTCCTTGTGAGAAACTGGTAGGGAAAATCACAAATGGCAATCACGTGACTGAGGGATGCTGCAACCGTTGCAAGCGCAAGCCAATCACTACGTGCTCAGATCCTGATACATGACCACTGGGGCAGCCAGAATTTCAAGGATGGTTCATAAGTACCATTCTTTCAGCATTGTCATAACTTTGAATGGTCACTGAATAAGTGGTCATTAACCAAGGAATACCTGCATGCCTGTTAGCCTATTGAGTGTCATAGGCAAACTCTGTTCTAGGCATTAGAATCAGAAACTACAGGACTGGCTAGACTGTTACAAGCTGGATTTCATGTAACCAATTCTACAGTAGATCAAGTATTTGTGCTGCACCATCTAATAGAGAAATACATTTATACATCCCCCTTGTAGGGGGCATTTCTTGACTTTGAAATAACAGATGACTGTTATTTCTAATTCAGAAACTACATAAAGCAAAATCTCACTTCATGTAAGATGCTTACAAGGAATATGCAATACACTTTTTACAAAGTGTCAGACAAAGATGTATCCTAATACCCATACTGTCCAACTTTCATATCGCTGATACAGTGAGAACTTTAGATCCCCTTGTTGCCCATGCTCCCTGATGATGTTGATGATGTTATCCATTCAGTCAAGTCCAACTCTTGCTGATTCTATGGGCCAGGTCTTTCACATCTTCCAATCTTGCACTATTTCTTTGAGTTTTTCAATACTCTGGCTGTGTATTGATGCTTCAATAGTGTCCAGCCACCGTGGACACTTTAATGGCCTTTTATCACTGACTCTTTTATCCTTTTATCACTGACTCTTCCAAACATATTTGTTTTCTCCAGTGAATTCCCCGCATGATGTGGCCAAAGTAAGTGAAATGCAATTTCGTGATTTTTGGCTTCTATTGACATGTCTGGTGTTATGCATTCCAGTACTTGCTTGTTAGTCATCTTTGCTGCCCAAGAAATATACAGGAGGCTTTTCTAGCACTACAGCTCAAATGAGTTGATTTCCTTCCTGTCTCACTTTTTTAAGGTCCAATTTTCCCAGACATAAGTACCTATGGGAATGCAATAGAGCAAACTAACCTACATTTGGTTGCCAGGCTGATGTCCTTGCTTTTCCATATTCAGCTCATGTTCATCATTTATGTGTCACCCAGTGCAATTCAACATTTTATTTCAGTGCTGCATTCACTGCTTTGAGCTATCTGTGATCCTAGGAAACTTAATTTTTCCACACATTCTATTTCTTCACCATCAATTCTATTTTGATGTTTCCCTTCCATTCAGTGGTCATGAGCTTGGTCTTTTTGATGTTCATGAAGCGACCACAATTCTCACTTTCTTCCTTGATTTTCTTGATCAGATGTCCCAGGTCTTCTTTGGTTTTGGAGAGGAGAGTTGTATCATCAGCATATTGAAGATTATCGATGTTACCCTAATTCTATATGCTGATGATTTTTCTGTCATCTCTAATTCTCAGATTTTTGTCAGAAGATTGCTGAATGCTATTAAATGCTTCTTTGTTCGTAAAGTAGACATTAAATTTCAGAAGTACAAAATAATGGTTTGTGCCCATAAGGCAAAGTCACATACATGGATGCCATGTGGAACCCCTACAGAACAAGTGCACTCCTTCAAATACAATGGGAAAATATTCCATACCTCATGGTCCTAAAAAGCCATCATGAATAGATCCTCATTGCCCATTAGGTGATTCTTCTGTGAGAGAAAGAGAGTTGAACACAAAACCTTGGCCCAGAACTTTATATGAACCACAGTTTCACCTATTTGTTAAGAAGAAACCCACAGAGTCATACAAACTGAATTTCTGAGATCGATATTTGCTTGACCAAAAAGGATCTCTAATGCAACCCTGACAATCTTGAAGTACAGATGGTCAAATATGAACATATGGTTTGGAAGGTACTTTTGACTTATTGGTTGAAACTTCTGTTTTTTTCCAGTAGACCTAGCACCATTGACTTTAACAGATGATTATCCTACTCTATCAGCTTTGACAGTAGAAAACAAATTAGCCAATATTGGCCTATCTAAAGAATAGCTTATTTCTGCTGGCTTTGATCAAGGCAAAATTATATCAAAGGCTGGAGGATGCAGAATTACAAATCAAAATTAACTCCCTAATATGGTGCTCCAGAATGCTCATCACCATGAACACCTGGAAATCTACAAATTATTTGATTATGTTAACCGTCTTTGCCTAAGGAAAGAATTATTTTGAACTAGACATAATGTATTGCCTTCTGCTCTTCTGTTTGGTAGTTACAGTATAATAAAACACTTATACATGAAAGACTATGTACATACAATTCTGTAGGAATAGAAACAATTAAATATGTTTTCCTTTACTGCAATTCCTATAAAGACTCTGAAAGTCCCATATAGTACCAATTCTCCAGCAATTTCCAGGCAAACAGATGAATCTTATATTTAGCTATTATTATTAGATACTTATCAAGATATAACAAAGACAGTGGCCGCCTATTTGCAAGGCAGGAATGACAGCATAATGTCAACTGATTCCTTCCCCCAAACTAATTTAAATTTTGTCTTGTAATTTACTTTTTAAATGTTATTATCTGATCTTTGTCATTTGTGATTGTAACAAAAGAATTGGATTTGACCCCTATAGTCAAAAGTATTTCAGCATGGGCTTAGCCATCAAACATTTGTCCTCTTATGCTTTAGGAGAAGAGATTTTCAAGTAGCAAGAATAAGGAGGAAAGATCTTAGAATTAGACCAATAATCCCTTTTGGAAGTAGTAGCAGTTTATGTAATGTGACATCAGAGTGTGTAGCCTAACATGAAACATTTTCACAAGTTCAACATATATTTGCAACATCAATTGTGAGAAGTCCCAATCATCAATACTATAAATTGCACACATGACTGGATCCATCTCATAAGAATCTATGTGATGATTAATGTCTATGGAGATTCTCAGTCATCCAGGTCATGGTTTATCCCAAAGGTGCTTTTTTTTTCAGGAGGCAACTGGACTTCCTTGTTTTTCTTTGAAGATACTTCGCTTCTCATCCCAGAAGCTTCTTCAGCTCTGGCTGATTGGTGGGGAATGGAAGGATTTATATTCCTTGCAGACAGCTGGTCATTTGCATTCTTTTAGAGAGTTGTTGAAGCCACTTGGAGGTTTATCTGTGTCCTCAAGGTCACCTGAGTGGTGCAAATGGATGTGGAGCCTTTGTGGAACTGCTGAAAGGACTGTGTTGTAGAATAGAGAAAGATGATGTTGTATCCATCCTCCTCTATTGAGAGAGGGCTGTTCACTTTTTGACCCCTCTTTCAAATCATCAGTCCCCTCTGTCCAAAATGTGGACTTTGCTGTCTTCAAAAGAGTGGCCTTTGTCTTTTAAATACAGGTAGGATTACTGAATCTTGTCCTGATGGGTTTGTTCTCCTATGTTGTGCCATGTGTCAAAGAGGCCATCTATGTCAAAATTGAACATGACCTTGAGGACACACATCAACCTCCAAGTGGCCTCAATGACTCTCTGAAAGAATGCAAATGATCAGCTGTCTGTAAAGAATATAAATCCTTCCATTCCCCACCATCAAGTCAGACTGAAGAAGCATTTTGGATGGGAAGCAAAATGTCTTCAGAGAAAAACAAGGAAGCTCAGTTGCCTCTTGAAAAAGCACCTTTGGGACCTACATGATGATTAGGACTCTTTGTGGCTAAACAATAAGAGCTGGATCATTTTTCATGACACTTCAGATCTGGTGGTGGATTAGCCTTTTGCCCTGAATTACACCTCCCACATTTCTCATCCAGATTGAGGAAGCCAAATATATAAAATCTGATCTCTTTTATTACTCAGCTAATATGAAGCATGATTTAATGATGGTTCATCGGATGTGGACTAACCCTTGGTACATTTATTCTTTAGCAGATTACAAGGTAGACAATTTTGACTTTCTATGCAAGTTGCTGCTGCCACTATTGGCTCATTTTTTCAGACAATCTCATTCTAGTAGTTGCTCCAAATTAATATGGTGGAACGCTCACATTTGTTTTTCCCGGGATTGATTCCAGAACCTGGGCACCTTGGAGATATTTTTAATGCCATTCATTTGATCTGCACTGAACCTTGGCAACTCGGCTCAGTCTACCTCTGTGTAATTTGGATTTTAATTGAATGAGAGCCATTATTAATCACCCACATTTTTAAATGTGTGGGTTTGACAAGGAAGCTCCTTTGTTCTTGTAAATGCTTATTTTAAAATCAGATTGCTGTATCCTATTCTAGCTAATCAATGAATAATCCTTTATTCTTGGCTGATCTAACTGATCTAATTCTGTTTCTAATCATTCCGTTCTTGCCCTATAGGATTCTCCAAAGGATACATAGAATAGCCTGAGTGATTATGAAGCCAATCTGCTTCTAAAACTAAAGGTATTCTGATTAAATGTAGGTGAATCAGCTAAGTTTTGATTTAGATTCAGGATTGGAAGTCAAAGGTGTCAACATTCAATCTGAATTTAACATTCAACATTCAACATTCAAAAGCTTTAAAGAGTTGATTCAAACCAATTCCAGATATGATTTGATAAAAGGGTTTACTATAAGTGAGAACAGAGAAAGATAGAAAAATATATAGATGCCCTTTTCCCCCCTGGAAATGGGAAGAAAATAGCAGTATAGTAGACCCTTTATGGGTTATTAACTTTGCAAAGTTTTAATCAGATACCTTCAACACAATTATTTTTATGACTATCCTTGCTACTCCTCTTTTAAAGCAGAGAGAGCAGGTATGATGGAAAGTAGCCTCTACATAATTCAGCAAAGAGCCTTATAGCAACGTTGTCTTGAAGCAATGTAGTAAAAGTCCTATTCTGATCAAAACACTGACTAGGTGACCCCCCCTTTCCCCACTTAAATTGGAAAACCTATTGTCAGGGCTCACTGACAAGATTAGCTCCTTCTGGGAGTAACATATTATGTACTTCTTCTGCAACATTTTTTTAAAAACCTAATATTTGAGAAATGTGTGTTCGTAGTGTTGCTTATGCAGTAGACTGGGATATAAAGAAATATTTGGAATTATAAACCACAATATAATATTATTTTTTGTTAGTTGCGAAGTCATGTCCAACCCATCGTGACCCCATGGACAATGTTCCTCCAGGCCTTCCTGTCCTCTACCATCTTCTGGAGTCCATTTAAGCTCACACCTACTGCTTCAGTGACTCCATCCAGCCACCTCATTCTCTGTCGTCCCCTTCTTCTCTTGCCCTCAATCTTTCCCAGCATTAGGCTCTTCTCCAGTGAGTCTTTCCTTCTCATTAGCTGGCCAAAGTATTTGAGTTTTAGCTTCAGGATCTGGCCTTCTAAACAGCAGTCAGGGTTGATCTCCTCTAGGACTGACTGGTTTGATCGCCTTGCAGTCCAAGGGACTCGCAGGAGTCTTCTCCAGCACCATAGTTCAAAGGCTTCAATTCTTTGGCACTCAGCCTTTCTTATGGTCCAGCTTTCACTGCCATACATTGCAACTGGGAAGACCATAGCCTTGACTATACGCACTTTTGTCGACAGGGTGATGTCTCTGCTTTTTAGTGTGCTTTCTAGATTTGCCATGGCTTTCCTCCCCAGAAGCAAGCGTCTTTTAATTTCTTGGCTGCAGTCCCCATCTGCGGTGATCTTGGAGCCCAGGAAAATAAAATCTGTCACGACCTCCATTTCTTCCCCATCTATTTGCCAGGAATTGAGAGGGCTGGATGCCATGATCTTGGTTTTCTTAATGTTTAGTTTCAACCCAACTTTTGCACTTTTCTTCACTAGTAACAGGAGGCTCTTTAGTTCCTCTTCACTTTCTGCCATTCGAGTGGTATCATCTGCATATCTTAGGTTGTTGATATTTCTCCCGGCAATTTTAATTCCAACTTTTGATTCATCTAGCCCTGCCTTTCTCATGATGTGCTCTGCATATAAGTTAAACAGGCAGGGTGAGAGTATACAGCCTTGTCGGACTCCTTTCCCAATTTTGAACCAATCAGTGGTTCCGTATCCAGTTCTCACTGTTGCTTCTTGACCCGCATATAGGTTTCTCAAGAGACAAATAAGATGGTCTGGTACTCCCATCTCTTTAAGAACTTGCCATAGTTTGTTGTGTTCCACACAATCAAATGCTTTAGTATAGTCAATTAACCCTAGATTTCTCCATGATTCAGCGTATGTTGGCAATTTGATCTCTAGTTCCTCTGCCTCTTCGAAATCCTGCCTGTACTTCTGGTAGTTCTTGATCCATATACTGCTGGAGTCTAGCTTGTAGGATTTTAAGCATAACTTTACTAGCATGTGAAATGAGTGCAATGGTGCAATAGTTTAAACATTCTTTGGCACTGCCTTTCTTTGGAATTGGAATGTAAACTGATCTTTTCCAATCCCGTGGCCACTCTTGAGTTTTCCAAATTTGCTGGCAAATTGAGTGTAGCACTTTTACTGCATCGTCTGTTTGAATAGCTCAGCTGGAATACTGTCACCTCCACTAGCTTTGTTGTTGCTCAGCTTTCCTAAGGCCCATTTCACTTCACATTCTAGGATGTCTGGCTCGAGGTCAGTGACCACCTCATCGTGGTTAACAGGGACGTTAAGCTCATTCTTGTATAGTTCTTTTGTGTAATTTTTCTTAATCTCTTCTGCCTCTGTTAGGTCCCTGCCATTTTGGTCCTTTATCATGCCCATTTTTGCATGAAACATTCCCTTCATCTCTCCAATTTTCTTGAGGTGATCTCTAGTCCTCCCTATTCTATTGTTTTCTTCTATTTCTTTGCACTGTTCATTTAAGAAGGCATTCTTATCTCTTCTAGCTATTCTCTGGAATTCTGTATTCAATTGGGTGTATCTTTCTTTTTCTCCCTTGCCTTTCACTTCCCTCTATCTCAGAAACATTAAAAAATGAGGAAGTTTCACACAAGCATTGTGAAATAGACACAGATAACTCAGGGAAAGAATACAGCTTTATTTATTTTTAAGATGGTAGGGGGAAATGAAAGGAGGTGAAAGAAACTATAAACAAGGACTGAAGGGCCTGAAGAAGTATAAGCTGACTTGATAAAGACACTATACTATAAGTAAGATAAAGATAAGGAAGGTTATGGACAGAAGAATATTAAATTAGGAAAACTAAAGGCTCACAAAAGAAAGTGCAAACTAGTGTTGTTTTAAATAGCAGCAGAATATCTCATTCTTATTCCTAGCAAAACTACTAAAAAATTAGCAAAGAGACAAACAGCAGAGCATCCCTTCTGCAAACCTTCTGATGGGCAGGATTTGCAAGAAGATAAAACTAATGTCCATATCACATGACCCATCCAGAGGTGTCTGCAAGATCTGAAGCTTTCTTTAAAATGATAAAACCAACCAATAAGTGACATCATGAGGGACAGAGTTGCATTGTGACATCATTTGAAATAGAATAGAATAGAACTGGAAGGGACCTTGGAGGTCTTCTAGTCCAGCCCCCTGCTCAAGCAGGAGAACCTATACTCTTTCAGACAAGTGACTGTCTAGTATCTTCTTAAAAACCTTCAGTGATGGAGCGCACACAATTTCTGAAGGCAAACTGTTCCACTGTTTAATTGTCCTCACTGCTTGTAAGTTTCTCCTTAATTCCAGGTTGCTTCTCTCTTTGATCAGTTTCCAACCATTGTTTCTTCTCCTGCCCTCTGGTACTTTGAAGAATAATTTGACCCCCTCTTCTTTGTGGCGACCTCTCAAATACTGGAACGCTGCTATCATGTCACCCCTATTTCTTCTTTTCTTTAGACTAGCCCCTCTTTCACAGAACCTTTGAACTTGTTCTTTGTGCAAATAAGAATTTAAGGTTCTTCAAAGCTAGAGGCTGGGCTGCAGATTTGAAAAGTACCTTCGAAGCTCTCCAAAGTCATTCAGAGCCACCTGCTTCATTTTTTTATGCTTTTAATAACTGCAGAGATTTGATCCAAAGCAGAGAATTGATCCAATCCCCTTTGAATCAGTTCCTTTCTTTAAATCGTCACAGTGGTATAGAAATATGCCTCACATTTCTTTGAAAATGTGTAACCCACCTTTCTGTCAAATAATTCTCAACATCCTTAAAACCATTTCTTTTTTCTTTTATAGAGACACAGTACTTAATTCCTTGCCAGACACATGGGGCTGGAACTTGCTAAGATGACAGAGAAAATCTTTATGTCTGGTTCTTTATAGACTTTCTAGGAGGAGATAGCCATCATTACAATTAGCATCTTTCTAAGAAGTGAGAAAATTAGGAACCTAAAGACCAACTACTGAGACTACTTTTGGCAAGCTTAGCAAGAGAAGTCCTAGCCCTTTTTTTTCATAGGAGAATAGCAACTGCACAAAAAAGGATAAAGCAGCAGTAAAAGTGCTGTGAGACAGATCCAGAAAGTATCCTTTTAAAATAGCTTATTTGCATTTTGATTGGAAGAAAGGAAGGTTAAATTAATAGGTTGTTTACTTAAATTAGAAACTGGTTGAAAATTAGAAATGTAACTAGAAAAGTAAAAATGGGAAATTAATAATGTGGAATAAATAAATTATAGTGTTATGTAAATATATGTTAGAGACTGACCTACCCAATATTAGGAAATATAAGCATTATCTAACATATTGAGATCATTAAATAAATTGCCATTAAACTTTGTTGTCTGTAAAAAGCCATTATAGTTATGTGATAAGTTAGTTTTATTTCATTCATCGAAATGTTCATTTAACTCCCCTTTTTATCCTTGGATCAATCAACAACAGATAAGGATAAAGAGTTTTTCTTACATTGTAATAAATATTATAAATATGGCAATGAGCGTTAAAGTTGTATTTTAGAATGTGTTCTATCCCAAATGTGAAATGTTCTAATTTAGACAGAAACAAATGGACGAGGACCCTTGCTAACCATTATGTGGCATGACCTTAATGTAATTTTTGGGATTCATGGCTTGACGAACCACCTATTAGTAGCCACCATTTATGAGAAAGACGAATGAGGATATTTTTTTTTCTCTTTATCTTAGCTCAGCTGTCTTCTTGGAACAAACTTCCATGTGGCTTTTCCACCTTCCACTTTTAGATTCTAGCAGTCCCTCAGTCTCTTGGTTTTTGTTTCTGACCTTCTAATTTTTCCTATTTATTTCCACTCTTTTATATCTCTTACTTCCTCTGAAACCTTTATTGTTTCTATCCATAAATTTTAAAATTGCTTTTTTTCTTTCTTCCCTGTTCTTTTCCTCTTTCCCCTTGCCTTCAACATTTTTTTTCTTTCAGCTTTTCTCCTGTTCACCTCTTTAAAAACAGAAACAGAGCAGGTCTCAACAGTGGCAGGTGGAAAAGGGATGTTCCCAGCTAGAAATACATTTAGATTTGATAAAAAGAGCCTGAACACTTTGCCTTCAGGAGCATATTTATAATTTTCATGAAGCATACATTCCCCAAAGTAATCTGTGCAACTAAGTTTCAAACTTCTGTGAGTTATTATAGACCAGAAAGCATAACTACTGTACACAATCAGTGGCGTAGCGTGGGGGGTGCAGGGGGGGGCGGCCGCACCGGGCGCAACATCTGGG
This sequence comes from Vipera ursinii, assembly GCF_947247035.1. Lineage (NCBI taxonomy): Eukaryota > Metazoa > Chordata > Lepidosauria > Squamata > Viperidae > Vipera > Vipera ursinii. The sequence goes on from NC_139512.1 coordinate 299,861,834, forward strand.
GGGGGCGCATTAGATGCATTTTACTTTAATTACATCAGTATTTTCATAACAAACAATACATGTGCTTAGGGGGTAAGGGTTTCTTTAACTAATCTAGTGGAAGAGACTCGAGTGCTAAAATCCACGGGTTAGGAGGCGCAAATTACTTGCCTTGCCCCGGGTGCTGACAACCCACGCTACGTCACTGTACACAATTTAGGGCTGGTGAAAAAGAAATGTTACTGTTGTAAATTAGGAACCAGAAATTATCATCAAATTTTACACAAAAGTATCCAGAAATCTATAACTAGGCTCAGATTTTCTATTATAGAAGATTATTAGAGCCCTATCCATTATTAGAATCTATCCATATAGTTCTTTTTTTTTTAAGCAAAGAGTGAAGGGAAATTCTCTTTTGGATTCATTCATCACAAGCAAGTCAGTGACTAAATTATACAACAGGAACTAAACAGACAATACAAGACTATAGAGAAAGTATAGTTTAGTATACAGAAAGACAACAGATCCTATGGAAAGGGGCCATAGGTATAATGGAAAGTCTCTGTCAAATGAAGCATTTCATTGGCTGTTGCTTATTTGTACCAAATGTAAAATATAATTTGACTTTAATGTAAAGTTATTGAATATCAATATCCATCAGATGAGAAGAAAAAAGTCTCCACATCAGATTTTATTTTCAAATGCTCAGTTCTAGAGAATTATTTATGGATTTCATAGTAATCATATTTAAATGGATTTTTGAAACCTTCCTTCACTCAGCAGTTTATTTTGAAAGAGCTGAATTTAAGGTTGGAAAAAGGAGACATTGAAAGAGAAGGTCACACCACCAACACTCTCTATTTTCAGCTAATGTGCTTAATACTTCCAAACTTAATACGTTTACTCTGACATGAGTTGGTCCGCTATCTCTCACCAATCATACCCAGAAGTCTTTAGGTCCAGAAATTCAAGTCAGACAGAAGCGTTCATATCACGACATGTATAACTGACATGGCAGATTTATCAGATGGCTGAAACAGAAAAAAAATGTCATTTGCTCTTATTGACAGCAACAAGCTGTTGGGAATTATTCCTAAAAACAAGTTTACAAATTGTTGTGATATCCAGTGAACAATGGGAGAGACTGAGATATTCCATTGTTTGAGGCTTGGACAAAGTGTATCTTGGGAACTTCACAAAGTGAATCTCAGGAAAGGAATTAACTCATTTTCTGATGCAGGTTAGGTTTCTTTACATGGTGCATTTTTTTCAAGTCCGAAAGCACTATGCTGCACACAAATTATCCATATCTCCAAAATAATAATTTACAGTTTTAATTTATTCAGGTTTAGCATAGAGAAAATATTACACTTTTCTGTATAATTATTGTCAGTTTTTCAATGGAAAGTTGACTTCATTGTTGATCAATTTGGATTACAACATGCATTTGAAAAGTTAATAGATTCCAGTTCTCATAAAACAATTTCTATATTCTTTCTTTGAAATTAATTTCTTTTCCTGAATTTAGTAGGAATGATGAGACATGAAACAAATAAATGAACTAAGCAAATTAGAAATTCTTCTAAACTAGAAGGTGTCATTAAAGAATCAGATGATTCTGTTTTTCTTTGCTGCCATCTAGTGATTGTTCAGGGATTAAAAGATAGGTGAACCCCAGTTTCCAAATCATATCCCACTATATGTCAGGAATCAAAAGAAGAACAGTCCCCAAAAGGGACAAAATGTCTTCCATCCAGAGGAAGTAGAAGGATAACCAACTAAAATGTCCAGATTGATCAAACATTTGGGCAGTCTAGGCAGGGACCACAGAGCCAAACATGGACATAAAATGTACACAGAGTCAAAAGCAACTTAGTTAGTTAGTTAGCTAGTTAGCTAAGCTAGCTTAGAACTCACCACAATGCTGAAAGACATGGCTGAGCATCTCCTTCAACTTGACCTTCTGAGTCAATGGATTTGATACCTGCCTGGATGGTGGGATAATAATGAAAAGGAAGAATAAGATGCCCCATAGAACCCATTTGATTTTGTGGCTCATGACCCTCTTTATTTACAAAATAAATTCCAAAGCACTAAAATAATCCTGAAAATAAATAGCAGGACTTCAGGTCCATGGCCAGTGCGTGAAAATGGCATATATTACATCACATGTTAAACACTGGTGCTAAGCACATATTGACACACCAATTTTAAAATCTGTCTTTTCCCACTAGCAGTTTACTGATCTTGGAATTAGTATTCACCTTATTTTTTACAAAACTAACCAGCTATTGTTAATGGAACATTAGATATTATGTTATCCTGTTATTCTGTTATGTCCCCTATACTTACTCTTATGGCTTCATTTTAAAAACTGAACAGAAAGCCTCGAAGGTAGAAACTAAAATAAAAACACTAAAAAAAAATCTTATTCAAAAGGTATGTATCACTGAATCGAAAAAAAGACACTGGCCTCCCTCCCTATTCTGCACAGTTTTTCTGTTGTTTAGGGTATTTTACTGCATGGGTCAGAGAAATAAATAACAATAGCCAAGCATATTTTCAAAATAATTGTACACCTGGAAAATGATGTATCTGTGCAGTGCCTATTAATTTCAGCCTGGAAAAATTAGTTCTATTTTCCTGTTATCTTGCTAAACATAAAGCCTTTCTGAAAAAGTGTAAAGGGAGAGCAGTTACTGATTTTTCTCTCAGACTATTCCATTACAGTTCAAATAAGGTTTGTCTCCTGTGCCACCAGGCAAAAAAAATTGCAAAGCTTTCTCTTTCCCCAGGCTTGGGGGACATGGTTCTTTACCTCAGGGATTATGTCTTGTCTTTAGTGTTACCTCTTGTCATCCTGCTGACATTCTTAATTTATTTTTTTCCTGACATCTGAAAACAGTTGTAAAAGCCTTTCTCACCTTTTTGCTCTCTAATCAGTAGAAGACTTCCCAAGGTCAAATGAATCAGAGCTTATTTCCATCAAGAAGTTAGAAGCCGGTTTAGACCCTAGTATAAATGGGCCAGAGCTCAGATTAGTATAGAGCAATGCTGTATCCCTCTGGACAGAAATAAGAAAACCACAGAGACCTCCTGCTGAAAACTAGATAGACTTTACAAGACACTTGAGCAGTACAAGGCACTAAATCACATTTTAGTGAATTTGTGTTTGGTGCACTGCATTCTATTAATACAGAGAGCCTGACAGAACTCACTGCATAGATCTAAGCGATGCAAAACTAGCCTATATTCGATGTCTATGAAGATTATCAGTCATCCATGTCATGATTGTCCCAAAGGAGCTTTTTTATCTATCATCTATCTCCAGTCTACAACGTAGTCCTTTCAGCAGTTCCAAGAAAGCTCCGCACATGTTTGCACTTCTCAGGTGACCCTGAGGACACAGATAAACCTCCAAGTGGCCTCAGTGACTCTCCAAAAGAATGCAAATGACCAGCTGTCTGCAAGGAGTATAAATCCTGCCATTCCCCACCATCCAGTCAGAGCTGAAGAAGCTTCTTGGATGAGAAGCAAAATGTTTTCAAAGAAAGTACAGTTGACTCTTGAAAAAGCACCTTTGGAATAGACTATATTAAATCAATGTCTGTGAATGTCTAAGTCTTACAATGTCTAATTAGCTTTTTTTAAAAATCCAGCAAATATACATGGTTTGGAAAGAAAACAGGTTAGTGTATCCAAAGTGATTAAAGTAGTTGTTAAATAGAGACTGGAGAACAGATTGTGATAGGCTTGGGATCAGCCTAGTACATTTTTATATTGTACAGCACATGCAAATAGACCAGCAAGCTTCTTTGCTTTCCTGGATACTTGGCCAAGTTTCCCATAAATTATGTACATTAGATAAATTTGTTTACAAAAATACCTATTTGTGTGTGTGTGTGTGTGTGTGTGTGTGTTTTAAAAAGTATTTATATTGACAATAATTGAGTGCCTGGAGCCAAGGCAGAAAGGAACACCTGCAGTTACATTATTTTTCATCTGTTTTAATTATATAATGTAGGCCTCTTCAAGATTTCAGATGCAAAAAGTACAACATGTAAGGGGATAAATAAAACTGGAATATTGGACTTATTGACACACTGACCTGTCTTGTGCCATTTTCATTAAGAAAAATAAATATTATTTGGAATTGACTTCTAATGGGAGGGGAAATGGGAAATTAATTTCCTTCTGTTACATGATTATTTTATGCAGCATGATTACAATCTGTTGCTAACCTCCTACAGGCATCTTATTTACAACTTTCATTTTAATGAGCAGGCATCTCTGCTAAAGGACAATGCCTGTGACCTCCCACAGAACATTATGAAAGTCACATAAGGACATTGCTGACTTATTCATCTCCCCATGCCCAAATAATTCACAGAAGATGTGTATGTGTGTGTCACACACATACACACTAACACAGACACATATACATATGTACATACAGGTGGCCCTCAAGTTATGACCGAAATGGAGCCTGCATAGTACGATTGTAAATGGCAACAGTTTCCAGGTCATAAGTCCCCTTTTTTCAGGTAAGTTATAACTTTGAACAGTCATTAAAGTGACTGGTTGTATACACTGTATATTGAAAGAATGGATAGACTGAGAAAGAATTGGATGGGGTCTTGATGTGGTTTAAAGGTTTAAAGAAAAGATTGGCAGTATATAGTGTTCTAATATATGGGAGAAAATGGTTTGCAAGGATAAAAAAGTATGGAGAAGTAGAGTTAAGGGTGATAGTGTTAAGAGTGATTCGCACTTTCACCTACATTTTGCTTCCAACGCAGCTTGACTGAAAAAGGGAGGAGGGTGGATTGGAATGCAAGGGGAGGTGGGAATAGCATCCAAGAATCTATCAGTTCTCCTGAGACATCGAGCAGATGTCCCAGTGTGGCTGGCCGGTTCCCATAACAAAATGAAGTCTACCTCTGTGAAGATCTGACCTGGAAAGTTAACACAACCCAGGTGGCTAGAAAGGCCCAACAGAGGCTTCACTTTCTCAGGGTCTTGCGGAAGAACACCGTAGAACAATGGCCAATGACCCTCTTTTACCGGTCTACTATAGAGAGCGTCCTCTCGTATGGTATTGTGGTTTGGTATGCTGGTCTGACAGCCGCGGATAGGAAAGTATTACAGAGGGTAGTGAGCACAGCACAAGACATTGTGGGCTGTCCCCTGACACCACTGGATGACATTACCAGGGCTCGTTGCCTTGGAAGAGTGAGGAAGATTCTCAGGGATGACTCACACCCTGGACTGTATCTCTTTACTCTCCTACCATCCGGTAGGAGATATAGGAGTATAGCCAGCCATACCAACAGGCTTTTATCCATGGGCTGTTAGGCTTTTAAATGGGATATAATCTCTGTGAACTTATGCAGAATTGACTTGGGAGGACGGTGTGTGGTGTAGTTGCTTCACATGGTGTGGTAGGATGGAGGGTTTGTTGTCACTGTGTGTTGGGGGGAGAGAGCACGGGGGGAGGCTCAGCTAATCTCAATGTACACATGTTGTACTTTGACAATAAAGGTTTGTGATGATGATGATGATGATGATGATGATGATGATGATGATGATGATGAACAGAAGTGATTGGTGGATGTAATGGATTGTGGGTGGACTGTAGAGAATAGGGGAATTAACTATGCTTGCTTTTGCACAGGAAATCCAGAGCTGGTTTTGCTTCTTCTGTGCCATTGTGGTTTATTCAGTAAAGTTTTATACTCTTGGTAAAATAATGTCCCAGGAGTTTCCTTTTCTGGATTTGCCAACTGGATAGTTGACAGATGGTATTAACTAGTTTTACCTTTGTTTCATTTTTAACTCATGGCTTTAATTTTTTTTTGTTTACAAACTCTTATGTCAACTCTACAATGAACTTGGCTGCAGCCATTTTTCTCCTCGTTCTAGGTTGTCACAAAGAATGGAGGGAACGGGGGGGGGGTGTTGCCCAGGTGCTTCGCTAGTCAAAATAATCTTGTCCCATGGAAACCAAGGTCATCTACTGCTCCCGCGATCAGGGACTGGGTGTTGTATAAAAAAGCCTGCCAAATGAATATATTGGGGAACATAGTTGATTGCATAATTTTGTGGGTGGGACACTATACTTTGTAACTAGGTAATTTTTAGTTGGAAATTTAGACTTGGTTTCACTTTTGATCGTGCTGATACTTTGTAACTAATAAAGATATTCTTTGAGGAATTTCCAAGCCTCAGAGTTCTACTTTATTTTTCTCTGTCTATCGGAACCATGACATCTTATTCCTTTTCTGCTCTCTTGCATAATATTTCTTATCCTAACAAAGAATAGCAAGATCTCTCTCTCTCTCTCTCTCTCTCTCTCTCTCTCTCTCTCTGTGTGTGTGTGTGTGTGTGTGTGTGTGTACATACATACATCGTATAATTCCCTTCAGCCCTTCAGAGCCTTGGTGGAGCAGTGGGCTAATGCCTCCTTAAGTAACACCAGCTGCCTGCAATTAGTGCAGGTTCGCATCCCACCAGGCTCAAGGTTGACTCAGCCTTCCATCCTTCCAAGGTAGGTAAAATGAGGACCCAGATTGTTGGGGGCAATTAAGCTGACTTTGTAATAATGCCGCTTGGGGTGTGTGTGAAAGCCCTAATAAGCAGGCATATACATAGAATGAAGGCTACTGCTAAGCTTGTAAGCCGCCCTGAGTCTTCGGAGAAGGGCGGGATATAAATGGAATTAAAATAAAATTAAATTAAATTAAATTAAATTAAATTAAATTCAGCTTGTCTGATCAATGACAATGAGTCCATAACATCAGAAGAACGCTCAGTTAAAAAAGCGGTTCCCAGTAAAATAAATAGGTCAAGAAATCTGATTGTCATCATTTTATAGATAGCAGATTTATTTGTTGCTGTTTTCTTAGTGTTGTGAGAAATATTTTCCTTCTCTAAAGCCAAACACATTTCTTTTGAAAATACAGTTAATGCATCTCAAAATATCCCTCCTTAAAACACCATTGTTCCTTCAAAGGCAGTGAAATAGTAAGGAAACTTAAGCCATTCCAGATGCTAGAGCAGAAGCATGTGTTTTCTTGAAAATGAATGTTAATACCTCTAAATTCCATGTAAACAAGAGTGTGATGATATCCTTGTAGTCCATTTTTTTCCAGATTGGCATAGGGATTTATTTATTTTTTTGAAATGCACACCTTGACTGATCTGGAAAAGGAATAACTGGATATTGGAGATACTTGTAGCCTTCACCAAGCTTTAGAAATGCAAGCTCTGAATAACAGGATGTATCTTTAAATTACTATAGCCTCATTTTCAGGATCAATATTAACATCTATAATGTAGTTATACAGTTTTTGTTGTTGTTGTTGTTGTTGTTTTAAAAAATAAAGGTAAGGGGTTTATACCATGTTAAATGGTGGAAGAGGAAGAAAAATAATTCTTGGTATAGTTATGGTTTGTGTATCAAATAGGGATGCCTTAAAAAAAGAGAGAAATGCCCCCAGATGTGCTTTTTTGTCATGCACAACAAAGCAGCTGAACATGCACACATGTGTAGAAACAGCTGGAAGCAGTTTATGAAGTAGCTACACAAGCCTGGAAAAAGATAGATTTTATTGATTCAAAGGGTACTATGTGCTATGTGTTCTTGTTCATCACAGTGCACCATTCAGGAAGGATTTGCACAGCCCTAATTGTTCATGTCATATATATTTAATCTCCTCTATGGCTATCAATCAGAGAAGTTTTTTATATATCCATCTGCTTGCTTTCATTATTGTTTTTATATGTGATGATGTGTAAATCAAATCAAATAACTTTATTATGGTCTTTGACCAGCCCCTGGATGGGAATAGTGGTAGATAGACATGCAGATATAAATAGTAAAGAAACCACTGCATTCTCACTTTAACACTTTATCTTTGTATACTTTTGGAGAGTTTTAATATTCAAAGTAGCACCTTCAATGGATTCTGCAAGTCCATCAAAACAATCCCACCGCAGCTGTCTCCCTTGTTCACACTTTGGGATTGTTGGTTGGTTGTGGCAGTTTGGGCATGGAGTTCCTCCTTATAAGTTTTAGGGGAGGCACAACTCAGTAGTTTTCAGTCTTGTGTCCTTTCCCCATCAACATTGTGTTTGCTTTTTGTAATAGAAAATTGGCACTCGGCCTTTTGCAATGTGAGCTGTTGTTTAGCTTTCCTCCCACAGACTTTGCTGGAGGATGTGTGCATCTGGGCAGCAAAAACGAAGATAAAAAGCATAACACAATTTGCACATCAATTTAAAGAAAGAGAAAAAAAGAGGAAGTCAAGGTCCCAATAAAAATATCATACCCAAAAATCATACAGAACTGCACCAGAGATAAGATGCGTTTAAAAGATTTTCATAGCTGTAATGCCTTCTTGTTTCAAACAGAACCTCCCAGGTATTTATCACTTTACAAAGAGGTGAATCAAGTCGGTGGTAGCACCTAACCAACCTGGGATGATCTCAAAAGCCTAGGCAAGATTGGAGTGGTTAATGGTTGGATTGCAGACTACCAGAAAATGTCAAGGTAGCTGTTAGATTTCTTGGGGGAGGGGAAAAGACTAAAATGCTTTCACATCATTCACTGCCAAATTGTTTAAATACATTTTTACTTTTAATTTGAATGTAGAATTACTATTTAATGACATGGATGTTTTCAATCAGACTAGAGCTGGAAGGGACACTGGAATCTTCTAGTCCAACCCCTGATCAAGCAGGAGACCCTATACCATTTCAGACAGGTGGCTGTCCAGTCTTGTCTTAAAAACCTCCAGTGATGAGGCACCGACAACTTCTGAACACAAGCTGTTCCACTGGTTAATTGTTCTGACTGTCAAGAAGTTTCTCCTTAGTTCCAGGTTGCTTCTCTATCTGGTCAGTTTCCATCCATTGTTTTTTGTCTTGCCTTCTGGTGCTTTGGAAAATACTTTGACCCCCTCTTCTTTGTAGTACTTTATATTATTATTATTATTATTATTATTATTATTATTATTATTATTATTATTATTATTATTATTATTATTATTATATATCATTATAATTTATTTTTGCAAATCATTTTCCTGCTGTTGTCAAGAGAAATACATGGAAATGTCTATGAAGCTGCTAAGACTTAAGCTTCAGTTAGAGACCTTCACTTTTAAGAAAGATTTTAGCTGGAATAAATACACAACATCCTGTGTTGTTTACTTAGGTAATGACATGGGCAGGGGAACTGCAGCAGACTTTGAAATCTACTCAGAGTCTTTCCATGTGTATAACCCTATGAATATCATATGACAAAGAGGTAAGAGATCCTAGATTCATTGCCCTGAGATGTCCATTTCTGCATATTTTAGGAGCTGAAAGGAAATGTTTTCACAATGTATGTAATACGCTCTTTCTGCTGAATTTCCCTATCATCATTTTTTTGTTTCCAAACTTGGGGTAGTTTAAACAGAGACATTAAAGTTTCTAATAGGAAAGCAATTGAAAATAACATTATGTTTCTGATCCAGGCATAAATTCAGAGCAGAATACACAGGTAGATCTCTCGTTATAAGCCTCACTGAAATGTGTGAGAAAATACCCTTTTAGATTGCACCTTTTATCTCCTGGCATTATCACATAACAAATCCTGCCTAGCAGGTCATTAAAGCTGGGTGGATAATCCAGGAGCTTTCTCAGGTCAAAGGCTTACAGTTAACTGGAACCTGGCTACAGAAAATCATTGACCATCTGCTTTGCTAAATGGCTTGGAAAATGGAGGCTAAACATGTCACTTTCATGCTTGAGAGCAGACCATTTTATCCTATTCATATCTAGCTCTCCTTTACATTCTTTCACTACTTTTTTTTTAAAAAAAAAAGATTTGGCTCACCCTTCTTTTTCTCTTAAAGTATTGGATTCCCAGCAAAACAAGTGAATCAGAATTCATGTCACTGGGACTGGTGGCCCACTGAACTTAGATACTTGATGGGACCTTCCTCACTAGACAAAATATTTAGAGAAAGATGCACTGCGGTGGCATCTCCAAGTGGGGGCAAGAAGGAGAGGCAAACAAAACAAGCAGTGTGCAAAGCAGTACAAGGTTCAAATCTTTGTATTCATAATGACATTCACATAAGAAGGGGTCAGAGCTTGTAGTCTCACAAAAGTGATAGTTCCTTCTGGTGAAGTAGCAAGATTCAGTGTGGAAAGTCCTTTCATGTTCAACCATTGGCTGATTTGCATGTATTCCCAAAGCTGCCTTCACTATGATGCTATCTCAGTGGAAACAGGCAACATTTCTAGATGTGTATTTATAGGCAACAAAAGGTATGTAAACATCTTGGCCTTCTTACACACACACACACACACACACACACACACACACACACATACAAACAGAGAGAGAGAGAGAGAGAGAAAGAGAGAGAGAGAGAAGAGAGAGAGAGAGAGAGAGAGAGAGAGAGAGAGAGAGAGAGAGAGAGAGAGAGAGAGAGAGAGAGAGAGAGAGAGAGAGAGCAATCTTAGCATTCCTTTATGTATATATGCCTGAAATGTATTTTCAGAAATTTAGTACACCTTAATAAAACATTCTCCCATTTCTGGATTAGACAACTTTCTAAGAGACTGGAAGCTGTTTGTGGATTTTCTACATGTTAAATACAATGACAGATGGTTAACAGAGGAATCTGAAGATTAATGTAATGTTTGGGCTAACCCGTTGACTGCTTTTTTTTACTTTTACATATATATTGTGATTAGATGTTGGGTCAATTTTATTATTAGACAGAAAGAGTTCCACATTTGGGATATTTGTATATTTAATATAGCATTTGTTGCTAAATATAGACGGGAAAGTTTATAACTATTTGTAGACCCATTATGTAAGGGAAAAATAAAATATTCGGGGGTTTTAATCTATTTTTCAGCATCCAGCCAGGGTGGATTTTATATATTTAATGTTAGATCTATTTGATTGCCTACTAAAGACTTGTTTTCATTTTTGGAATCAGCATATTTGGTATATCTTATAAATTGGAAGATGTTGGGCCCTATTATCTTAGAAATATGAAATTCCACTTCCAACTTTATTGCCTAAGGAGGTGGAGCATGCAATAGCACACTGACTCCAATTTGATTCTTATGATCATGCTAAATCAGCATTAGGAAGAAATCCAAATGTTATCCTATTAATGGAGTGCCTGGGCAAAAAATTAAACTAGTTAATAGGATCAAAATAGAGATCTTATATGAGGAGCTGCTATATAATTATTGCTTCCCAAGATGTTTAGAGTGACAATATTATCAATTAAGCATGCTTGGATGTTTAGATATGGACTGATAATTCTAAGTGCTTCAAAATCCACTCTATCTAGCAACAGGAAATTTAACATATATTTTTTTCAACATAAAAATCCTATAAAAGCTATTTATGACTGGTTGTTGGAATATGATGAAAGTTCAAAAATATTGAGAGTCATAGGATAAAGGATTGGAATGTTTAGTAAACACATTTTTGGCATTTCAATGTCACATCTCTACATATATATTTTTTAAGCCCATTTATATCCCGCCCTTCTCCAAAGACTCAGGGCGGCTTACAATCTAAGCACAAATCAATGTGCTTAGCAATAGCCTTCATTCTATGTATATGCCTGCTTATTAGGGCTTTTGGGGGGGCCCCAAGCGGCATTATTACAAAGTCAGCTTATTGCCCCCAACAATTGGGGTCCTCATTTTACCTACCTCGGAAGGATGGAAGGCTGAGTCAACCTTGAGCCTGGTGGGATGCGAACCTGCACTAATTGCAGGCAGCTGGTGTTACTTAAGGAGGCGTTAGCCCACTGCTCCACCAATAAGTTACGACTTATTCAATATAAATTCTTTCAGATATTTTGGACATCTGTAAAGCATTTTGCAAAGAAATTGGCAGTTTTGAATGATAGACAAGGAACTAACCCTGTAATACAGTCATATGATGAAAATGAATCACAATATGTGGTCATGTGCTACAGTAACTCTCTTCTGTATTGAAATGATTTCATATTCTAAGTTGTTCAAAAATTAATTTTCATTTATCCATTTATTTATCATATTTGTATAGCCACCCATCTGACAACAGACTGACTCTGGGAGGTGTACAACACTTAATTAAAAAAGTAAACCAACACATTGTACACAAATACCAACAACTCTGAGACTACCTAGAGCAGAGGTGTCAATGTGCCAGCCCATGGGCCGGATGCTTCACATGGAAGCTGCACCCACCCCATTGCTGGCAATGGCAAAACCGTCCCAATACGTTGTACGACGTCACGTGACATTGCGAGTTTGACATGTCTGAACTAGAGGACAACAGAAATGAAAACCAGTTGAAGGTAGGTTTCTAAAAAGATAGCTAGAGCTGAGCTGAAAGGACATGTATCGGTTATAAAAGAGTCTGAAGGGCTTATATCTCTATATTTGAACAAGGTTTTAACCACCTGGCTTTGGGGAATGATTAAAAATGGGACTAGATACACCAATCTATATGATTGCCCAGTTTTTCTATTCTGTCACTATATAAAATGATGGATATGTTAATAACTTAATTGTTTAATTTGTCTTGAACAGTGCTTTTTTTGTAAAAGAAAAAGGTGCTGGAACTCACACGTCATACAACCCGCCTTGCCTACCCTACAAGGTTCCATCCAAAAAAGGTGCCGGAACTCCATTCTGAGCATTCTACGACAAAAAAAAGCCCTGGTCTTGAATATATCTAGGGCACTTTTTGTGTGTTTGTGAGGGTGTGCTTATACCTACATATGGTATATTCCTGTTTTGCTTTTAAGTTTAATGTTCTTCATTTATTTTTGTATGCTCAATAAGTACTTTAGAAAGGCAAAACAATCAAAAAGGAGGAATGTTGTGACTGAGCTGTCAACCAGCAGCACAAGCTGCCACACATGGTGGTGAATTCTTCATTAATGATCTTCAGGAGAAGCTGATAGTTTCTAGTAGATCTTGCACTGAGCATGAAGTTGGGTGAGACGACCACCAAGATTGCACTCAATACTATGATTCCATTCATATATAAGAAGTACCATTTGGTAAGTTCTTACAAAAAAGAAATGAAACAAAATTCAGAGCACATTGAGAAGCAAGTGTTGTTGTTTTTTGCAATCGAATCCCTGCTTCGTTTTTTACAGACATGTTTGATTGACTGGCATTTTCAAAGCTGCTACGTTTCATTGCAATGGAAACTGGCTCTAAGGAAACTTAACTGGCATTGGATGGAAAGGATAGAGTAATTGAGTGATTCCTGACAATGCAACTTTGAGTAATGCAACAATACAAGCATGACAGACACATATACACTCGCACACAAGAGAGCTGCTTTTATTGTTGGCTTCTGCAATTTTCCTGGCATATTTCTGACATATTCTAGAGCCATGGAAAAGAACCTATGGATAAGTATATACCAAAAAATATATATACTAAATCACTATCAGGCATAACATTATAAAAGGCCGATATAAGGATTTAGGAAATGTCTCCAAGGTCAGTAAAAAGAGTCCATCACCACTAGTCCATCAGTTTATTGTAGTTGCTGATGAACAGGGCAGGATGCAGGTAATTATGCTCCATTTGATCTCATCTACTGATCCATAATGAACTCCTCTGAACATGCAATTGCCTTTAGCTGCCATGGCAACCATCTTCTGATAAAAATCTAAATTCATATAATATTCTAAAAGGCCATCTAAGATACTGCTTCTTACATATAATCAAGATCATTTGATCTTCTCAGGGGAGATGTTTGTTTTTTGCATGCATGATTATTTGTGTGAGTAATGCAGCAACGTGTGTGGTTATGCAGCAATTAGTTTTGGCTTGAACCAAATGGTCTCTAAGTTCATTGTAGAGCAGGTAGCAATAGGGTCCATTCAACTCAGGCCCACGATATATGATGGTCTTGCACACGTGTTCCAACAAAACCTCACCTGAAAAGCTGCTTTTGGAGTTTGGAATTTATTCAGACAGGCACATAATCAACACAAACAACTGAAGCTAGAAAGTCTAAAATATTAGTACATGTTAGTACAAGTTTTGGGGAGCCCTTACTGCTGCAAATCAGAATTTGGCTGATCATCATAGGCCTGAAGCAGATTAATTTAATTTCAAGATACTGGCATTTTCAGACAACACTTTATATCACAAAAAACTAGCAATATTGCATTCCATTTTTCCTTACTCTCAGGTGCTTCAGGTTCTAATTAGGTTTTGCTCAGATTGTCTAATTTGAGAAGCCATTTTCTAGGAAATGCAAGTAACATTCAAGTAACATTCAGAGAAAGAAACATTGTGCTGGCAATGTTAATTGAACATCCATACAGAACTTCTCGGCTAATGAAACATCCAGTTGAGTTGAAAGCCTTCAAAAATAATTACAAGTGAGGATGGAGAAAAAAATGATGGGGGATGTATGTATATATGTATGTGAGTGAGTGAGTGAGTGAGTGAGTGTGTGTGTGTGTATACAACACACACACACACACACACACACACACACACACACACACACATATATATATATATATATATATATATATATATATATATATATATATACACACACATTATATACACATATGCATATATACATATATACACATATACATATATACACATTCTATATACATGCATATGCAGAAACACAAACACATATATACATACACATGATATTTATTTAATTAGCATTCAGCCCAAAAGCTTGCAATGATGTCAAAAAATTGTCCCAAAAATATTTATTTATTTATGTATTGAGAAAACTTGTACATGCTCTGATCACAACAATTTGAAGGTTATGCCTCAGGAAACAGGTGGTTCTGCCTGTAGATTGCTACTTTAGAGCTACTTTAAAAATTAGTTGTTTCTGACATAGAGAAACTGTCATCCATCAGATCTTTCATACCTACATAATGATATCAATCAAAACAAATGAATATTGTTAGGCATATGGTGTTAGCCTACAATGTTGGGTTGAAAATATATTAACCATAATACTATGTCTTTAAGAAGTTAATTGGCCAATGGGTGTGTAAGTGTTCTCATGGCCATAAGAGGAAGCTAGGAACGTAGCTTCTCTCTCTCTCTGAATTCACTGATCTCTACTGTTACTGTTTTTGCTCTGCTGTTGGTTTACTACTGTTGTAACCTGAACTGTGTATTGACCTCTGGACTGGTAAGAAGACTTTGTAGTTTTGGATTACTCCTTGGACTGTTGCTATTGTTTATGACCTGGACTGTTTATTTTTGACTGTGCATTTTTGTTCTTACACCACCTCAAAGTAAAATACTTTTTGCTTTTAGAACTCAGTGTACTCCTGTGTGTGATTCTTGCTGCTCTCAGTACCATTCCTTGTCTGTGCAACTCTTTGGTAGCACCAGGAGACCTCTGCACAATAAATTCCTTAACACTGGTTATGGGCCCAGGCCTGTACTGAGAGTAAGTACACACAGTATTCCTAGCTGAGTTGGTGTTAGTTTTTTGGTGTAAAATGGCACAGGAACTGTTGTCAGGCATCTCCTGGATAACCCGGTTGGATGGGACAAACTATGTTTCCTGGTCCACAAAATGCTGCTTGCTTTTGCGCAAGGAAGGGCTATGGACTGTTGTAAATAACCCACCAGATACTACTGTTTGGGATCCAGATGACGAAGAGGATGCAAAGAAGATAGACGACTTTAAACGAAGCAATGAGAAAGCTCTTTGCATTATTGGACTAACACTGAATGACCAGCAGCTTGTCCATATTCGTGGTGAGGAGTCTGCTGCTAGGTGTTGGGGCATTTTGCGAAGGCTTTATGTTCGAGACAGTGTGGGTGCACATATACACCTTACACGTAAGCTGTTTAGGGCTCGTTTGCAGAAGAATGGAGATATGCTGACCCATTTAAATTACATGAAGGCAACTTTTCAAGAGCTTCATGAAAAGGAGCTGATTTTTTCAGAGTTGCATCAGGTCTACATTATTCTGTCATCTTTGGATGAGAGTTATGATGGATATGTTTCTTCTCTGGAAGTCCTGACCAGAGAGGAAGTGACTTTGACTAACATTACTGGAAGACTGCTGGAAGAGTCCAGAAGGAGGCGTGACAGAGACCAGCTGAGAGAGACACAGCCACAAGAGGAGCAGCCATTCACCACTGCTTACAACGTCAAGAAATGTTATTCTTGTGGGGCTAGAGGGCATATAGCCAAATTCTGTAGAAAGGGAAGAAAACAGAATGTAAATAGCAGTGGAAAGGCTAAGAAGGGCATTGGTTTGGCTGTTTCTGGTGAACCAACATCCAGAAACAATGAATTGTGGGTTATTGATAGTGGGGCTTCACAATGCATTACTAAAGAGAAAAAGAGGTTTATTACTATGAAAAACAGCAACCAATATGTTTCACTAGCAAACGGTTGGAAGATGAAGGCCACTGGTGAAGGTAATTCCTATTGTCCATGCATTGATGAACAGTTACCTATGTTATATATACCTAAGCTAAGATTCAACCTGTTATCTGTAAGGGAATTGGTTAAGGTTGGGTTTGTGGTAACATTCAGAGGGGATCAATGCACTATTGAGAGGAATGGAACCTGTGTAACTGCTAATTTGAAAGATGGTTTATTCTTTCTCACAAGTAACCAGGTTAGTACAGTTAAAGCTAACTCAATATGTGAGAACAAGAAGCCACATGATGAATGTATACATTTATTGCATAGGCGGTTAGGGCATGTAAACTTTAACTCACTACGTAAAACAGTTGAGTTAGTAGGAATTAAACTGAAGCCATGTAGTAAGTATTTGAATTGCAATGCCTGTAATCAGGAAAAGAGCAAGGCAACTCCTGCAAACAGGTTAAACAGTTTCAAAACAACTGTACCTTTGGAAGTTGTGTTTGCTGATTTAATTGGACCCATGAAACCAAGTTTAGGAGGATCTTGTTATATTTTAAGTATCCTTGACCACTACTCTTGTTATGGATTTTGTTATCTGCTTGAGTCAAAGGCAGATACTTTCCAACAATTTGCAAACTGGCTGAAATTTGTGGAGAGAAAAACAAAGAAAAAGGTTCAGTGCATAATTACTGATAATGGTACTGAATTTACAAATAAGTGTTTTGTTGATATGCTACAATCTGCTGGCATTGAGCATAAACGTTCAGCCCCTTATAGGCCTCAACATAATGCATTTGTTGAGAGACGTGGGCAAACGTTACAAGCCATGATGAGAACCATGTTACAAGATTCTGGCTTAACAGATAGACTGTGGGGGGAGGCAGCAAAATGTGCAAACCATGTTCTGAATTTAGTTGTTAATACTTCTACTGGTAAAATACCATATACAATATGGCATGGTAGAAGACCAAACCTTGATTACCTGCACACGTTTGGCACCCCAGCTTGGGTCCACATTCCTGCACAACTCAGGAGTAAAGGCCAACATAGGGCTAGGCAATTATACTTCGTAGGTTATGAAGCTAACCATAGATCCTATCGTTTCTGGGAACGAGGCACAACTAATGTATATAACAGTGCATGTGCAAAATTCCTTGAGCACGTTGGTTGGGATAGGTTAGAGCAAGAAACCGTTAATACTGATCCTCTAGTGTTTGAGGACTCCTCTGATAATGTAAGTAGTAATGATAATACATCTCCTGTAAATATAAAAGATGAAAAAGAGATAGGGGATATGGCAAATGTCATTCTTAAATAGTTTATCTTCAGTAGTGCTTTCTGTCTGCCAAACTTTACACTCTCACACACAAACACTACAAAGAAATAGATATATGTATAGGAACATAAATGTGTGTAAATTATATTCAGCCTTTTCATATCAATATCCTCATTTCTTCTGAATTGCTGAGATCAATTACATGGAAGGTAAAAATATTTAAAACCAAACCATTTCTGATTTCTTATAGATCTTCATAGACAGCATCACCATAGTCAATATTAGGATTCACATTATTTCACAAGAAGTGTTCACTCTTCCAGACTTCCAAGAAAAATGAGTACACCTATTTACTGCAATTTGAGCAACTGATTGACATTTAGGCCATGGGTCATAAATTGACTAAAAAGAGGTTACACCCATAGTACTGGAGTGACAAAAACAAAAACAAAAAAACAAATTCCTTTGAGAAGAAAATGTAAAAATGACTGGTGATGGATGCCTGGGTAGGAAATTTAACATCCAGGGAAATTTCATAGAGCAAATTCTAGATATAAACAGTTTTGCAGTTTATGAGAGAATAAATATTAAAATGAGATTTCGTGATGAAGATTTACAGTACATTAAAAATAATCCCTTAGTGTCCAAAAGCTCAAAACCATAGGATTTTTCTTCATTACAGATATATTATTAAATTGCTAACCAAGTAACATGGGCCTAAGAGCTGGGGTGGTGTAGTGGTTAGAATGCAGTATTGTAGGCTAATTCTGCCAATTGCCAGCAATTCGATTCTTGCTTACTCAGCCTTCCATCCTGCCGAGGAGGGTAAAATGAAGACCCAGATTGTTGGGGGTAATATGCTGACTTTGTAAACTGCTTATAAAGAGTTGTAAAGCACTGTGAAATGGTACACAAGTCTAAGTGCTATTGCCAAAGACACTAAGGAATCAATACCAAGATATTCTTCATATTGCCTAGTTGCCTCTTGCTAACATGAGCATAGGACAAGGGTATCTTAAATCATAAGTGTAGATATATCCTAAAATAGCCCCCTTGGTTTGAATATATTTACCTCCATTTCTTTATCAACAAGAATATGAATGTGGAATTTCTTATATGGGATGCTTCTTCCATACCCACCTTTGCCTGTTATAGCAGCTTGAAGTGATGTAATTTGTGGCTTACACCTCTCAGTGTCAATGGTTTAATCCAGGGGTAGGCAACCTTGGCTCTTTTATGACTCGTGGACTTCAACTCTCAGAATTCCTGAGCCTGGCTCAGGAATTCTGGGAGTTGAAGTCCACAAGTCATAAAAGAGCCAAAGGTGCCTACCCCTGGTTTAGTCCCTTATAGTTTCAGTTTTCCTCACATGTTTTGAAAATTCAGTCTTTTATGCTGGGCTTCTTGATAAAGTGCTAACTTTGAAAGCAAAGGAACTTCTTCAATGTGAAGATTATGTACAGTAGTGTTTCATTTTGTCAGAATGCCCTCGTCAGCCAGAAAGAGCAGATTGTGAAATGATTTTGCTCACATTATTTTTCTTTAGCAGGAGAATGAAATGGGAGTTGGCTGAAAACCCTTGCTTGTCTTCAGAATTGCATTGCTTTGCGTTGAAAATGCATTCTTCATTAAAAAAAACAATGCAAGACTGTTAGCCTTTACTGTAGTTTTAGTGTAGCCTTCCTCTGGCTGGTTTTGCAGCTGCAAATTGTGTGGGGTTTTGTGTGTGTGTGTGTGTGTGCAGACAAACACACATGCACAAATGCACACACAACCAATTTCTATTTTTTTTAAAAAAAATAATATTCAAATGTAAGTGCATTAGATGATAACATGGAAGTGAACATGGAAGCAAAATGGGAGATCACTTACATTAGCAGCTGTGTCACATGTCTGATATGTGCTTTCTTTCCTTACCCTCTTTTTATTCTTACAAAAGCCTAATATATTTCCATTGGTCTCCCGTTCATTTCCGTCTCTGAATGTTCTGAAATTTCTGTATAATATCAAGTACACACATCCTCTCTCACCAGGATTCTGAAAAGACTTTGCTTTAAAACGTGTCCCTTAAATCCTGTTACTTGTTATGAGAGATAAGCACATTTTATTTATTACTGACAGCAGATAATGGAGCAAAGTAAGCTGCTCATATTCTAAATTTAAATCATAATCACTAGCCTGTTTCTTTGCACTCTTTTCCAGTTCTGAAAAGTTTGCAAGGAAGAATGGGGAAATCATGATTGTTTTTCTTCAAACACGTATTGACAAAAGAAGCTCAGCAGAGATGTTCTGATAAAAAAAAAATATTCCTTCATAGACAGATCGTATCTGTTGGGTCATTTCTGGTTAGTGATCTGAAATGTTCTCTCTCTGTTTTTCCCCCCAATAGTTTTATCAAGGATTATATTAACAAATAAAAGAGGTCAAAAATCTATTACAAAAATATACATTAAAGAAAACAGAAAAATGTTAAGGAGGCCTGAACCACCATTCCCCCCCCCAAAAAAAAAGGGAAAATTGAAAATATAATAAAAAGAAACTTTCCCCTTTTTCCTCAGAAAGTATAGTCAACATTAATAACTTATGACTGTCTCTTAAAACACAACCAAATAATCTTCACTCTGTACCTCACCTCATTTTCTATAAACTCATCTCTAAATTCTTAACTTGCCTTATTAATTAGCAAATGTTCAATAAAAGTTAACAAAATTACCAAACAACAATATACATATATTGCCACTTCTATTTGAAACCAGTCCCCTAATGCCATGACAATAAACAAAGTCTAATCCAAATTAACAATTCATCACTGCAAAAATGTTAAAAAGTACTAAATATTTCCAGAGATAATCCCTTTGGATGTAGCAAAAGCACCAACGTGCATATTTACAAAACAATGCATTTCACCCAATAAACAATTCTTAAACAAAAACGACCTAATAAAAATAGCTGTAAACATCACCAGAGACAGCAACCCTTTATTATAATAAACCCTTATTTATAAACCAAAACGTTTACTTATTTGTGTCAGTCAGTTAAAATAAGGTATATTACATGGCATAACATTTAAAATATAAAATACAAGATTAAAATAAGTATAAATTAAATCTTAGATCTTGCCCAGAAACTAGCAGCATTAATTGTGTTCTGCTGTGCTGCCATAAGGTTCTCAAGTATACAGTGATCAGGACACCAAGGGCAGGTATACATATATGTTATTGTCTGCATGGCACCATAATCACAAATGGCAGGAGCCACTTGATAGCCCCATTCCTTAAATTTCATTCATCAGGTTGTAACATCTGTTTTCTTCTGTTATCTTTATCTTAGCACTTAGACTTATATACCACTTCACAGTGCTTTATAGCCTTCTCTAAGCAGTTTACAGAATCAACAATCTGGGTCCTCATTTTAGTGACCTCAAAAGGATGGAAGGCAGAGTCAACCTTGATCCAGTGAGGATCGAACTCCTGGTAATGGGCAGAGTTAAACTGCAATCCTGCATTCTAACCACTGCACCACTATGGTTCTCAAACTCCTTGCCTTCTTTATCAAAGTCCATTTGTAATTTCTCCAGCAAATTTCTTATATTTCAATTTAAATAAGCAATCAACATCATTCTTTGGTATCTTATTTGCCTATCTCTGTTGTTTTTTAAATAGTTCTCCAGCTGAATTTGTAAGTCCAATATTTCTATCTCTTTCTTCTAGCTGATATTTTTTAGGTTCCTCTATAATCAGAGGTCGACGGCGAGGTCTCTCATTTGTGGAGTTCCTCAGGGGTCGGTCCTCTCGCCTCTCCTGTTCAACATCTACATGAAACCGCTGGGTGAGATCATTCGTGGCTTTGGAGTTGGGTATCATCAGTATGCTGATGATACCCAACTTTTCTTTTCGACCCCAAACCACCCCAGTGATGCCCTCGACGTGATGTCCCGTTGCCTGGAGGCGGTTCGGGTCTGGATGGGGAGGAACAGACTTCAGCTCAACCCCGACAAGACTGAGTGGCTTTGCATACCTTCATCCCGGGTCTATTCGGACATTCCACCTCTGGCTATGGGGGGTGAACTATTACCCCCCGTAGATAGGGCTTGCAACTTGGGAGTCCTCCTAGATTCATGGCTCACCTTGGAAGACCATATAGGAGCTGTGACTAGGGGGGCCTTCGCCCAGGTTCGCCTGGTGCGCCAGTTGCGGCCCTATCTTAGCCGGGATGATTTGTGCACGGTCACTCATGCGCTCGTGTCCTCTCGTCTGGACTACTGCAACGCTCTCTACATGGGGCTGCCCTTGAGGACCACCCGGAAGCTCCAACTGGTACAGAATGCAGCCGCGAGAGTTGTGTTGGGAGTCTCCCGATACTCCCACATTACACCTCTGCTCCGTGAGCTGCATTGGTTGCCGGTTGTCTTCCGGGTGAGATTCAAGGTACTGGTAACGGTGTTTAAAGCCCTCCATGGCATGGGGCCGGAGTACCTTAGGGAACATCTGCTGCCGGTATCAAGCTCCCTGCGCCCTGTGCGTTCCCACAGAGAGGGCCTCCTCAGGGTGCCACCGATCAGAGAATGTCGATTGGTGGCCCCCAGGGGGAGATCCTTCTCTGTGGGCGCTCCGGAGCTGTGGAATCAGCTGCCGGTAGAGCTCCGGATGGCGCCTGATCTTCGCTCCTTTCGTCGCGATCTCAAGACGTTTTTGTTTGTACAAGCTGGCCTAGCCTGATGGGGATCGGTGGGGATGTTTTATTTTTGGTCTCTTAATTTTATCTTGGGGTTTTTAGAACTGTACTCTTACTGTTTTTAACTAGGGCAATTGTTTAATCTCTTTTTAATGTTTGTATTTGGTATTTTATTCTGCCCTGTGAACCGCCCTGAGTCCTCAGAGAGAAGGGCGGTATATAAATGTTATTAAATTAAATTAAATTAAATTAATACCCTTTAAAATTTTATTAAAATAAGATATACACTCTTCAACATTTTTGGTTGCAATATGGGATTAAGTAGCACACAGAACTTGAGTCTGCAGATCCTTTAAAGTAGTCAACCAGTGCTTTCTAATGGTTAGCCTTCAAAGCCTTCTTATCATCAATTTATAAACACAGAAACTCATTCTTGGCAGGAGAAAATATTTTTAGTTAATTTACACATCTTTCTTTAAATCAACTTCATCCAAATTCTTAAAACTAAAAACTAAAACAACACCACATTAATCATTCAGCTATATATTACAAAAATAAAATCTTACAAAGCTGGACATTCAAACTTTTCTTTCTTTTTAAATGAATTAGGGAGCGATTTCCCCCAGTGAATACAGACTGCAACTTCTGAAGGGTTTTCAATCTGAAAGAGATAATAAAAAGAAAATTGAACTCCAAGGTGATTACAAAGATGAACTAGGTTGAATTTGAATTCTTAAAAAAGGCTACATTAACAATTGATTCCCAGCTGGTTACAAATGACTACAAAAACATCAGTTTCTATTGTTGACTCATTTAAAAAAACACCAGTTATTTGGAATATAGGAGAGGGATCTCAAAATCTCTCCTTATTCCAAAGAGAATTATTACAGTCTAGATCTCCTATCCAGATGCTTTTGGGCCACAGTGTGCTCTGCAAGATGCAAAGTGTCTATTTGCCCCACCTCACAGGAAACTTTCTCCTGAAATGTTCTGTCTGCTTATGCTAATTTCCCCAAAGTCAGGCCTTTCCTGCCAAAAAGCAGTACTGATAACTTTTTTTATGGATGGAAAAATTACTGGATCGTAAGTGAATTACTATGCACATTGCATCTGACTTAGTCATTTCCCCTTTGCACAAACACACCTATATATCTGAAGTATACAGGTAGTTTTATTAGTTAGTTTGTGTTCTGATTTCAAGGAAAGATGACACCCATTTAGCTTTTATGAACAGTACACTGCTGTGATTGGGTTCTATGAGAGAAATGTATGAGACTCAGGATGAGATTTTCTTATACTTCATCAAATGTTTATAACAAACAGAAGTCAGTAATACCAGAGGGAGGAATCTTCAGAGCAGGCTAAAGAACATGACCATGGGTAGAGCAATCATATAGGATGCAAAAAGATAGATCTAAAGTTGAAAAATAAATTCTTCTGTATGCTACTTTGTGCATGTATTGCAAAAAATGGTGACAGTGAGCATTGGAACTCATAATGAATAGAGAAATTCTATTTCATTTATTTGTTATTGTCCTACACTTAGATACTTTATACTGAAGGAAATTACTTTCTTTATTCATTCATTCATTTATAAATACAATTAATCAACTGATCAATCAATCAACCAATCAAAGTTTACTTGAGCCAACAGCAGGATATGTCCCATACAAACAGCACTGACATTAGAGGAGGTTAATTTTCAGCCCTAAATATCCCCAGAGATTCTTTACAGCAAAACAAATCTGTATTGGAACACAAAAGGGAGAGTTAAAGGTGAATATTCTTTCTCTAGTACCCAAGCAAGCATGAAATCCTAGACCAGCTCTGAAAAACAGGACCATCACATTTGCTAAATGAGGCTGCAGTTGCTTTAACAAACTTTAATGGTCATGACTTCAGATTTGATCATGTAGTGTAGGTGTCTTCAAATGTGATCCTTTTATGACTTGTGGACTTCAACTCATAAAAGGACCAAGTTTGAAGACCCCTGATGTAGTGTCTTGACCTATGACTGCAATGACTTATGACCATAATTGCAGGCTCTTTTATAGTTATAAGTTGAGGACTGCCAATAAAAAAACATCAGGAAGTGAGAGTTTCCCAGTCACTACCATAATATTGCTCCCCATTTGTCCAGGAGGTTGATGATTACAAAGCGCCAACATCAAAGGATGTTTATCTTGGAGAATCAGCTGATTGGGTTAATTGTATTTGGAAATAAAGGCAATAGGCATAATATCTCTTGAAGACCAGTGTCTACAGCAGTGAGTGGCATATGGGGAAAGATTATTTAAAAAGTCAAGATGACAGCTTCACATGAGACACATAAAAGGAGGATGGGGCTTCATTCAGACCGTCTTAACTATTTTTAATATTTCCCCAAGGACTTCCTGATAATAGCCAGTCTTAACTAAAATCCTGCAAAATGAAAGACAGTTGGTAGAAGATCAGGCATTATGCAAGAGTAATTCCCCTTTGTACTCTTTACAAGTTCTATGAAATTTCTATAGAAATTGCTTGGAGCATGGTGTGTATGTGCCTGAATGGAGCAATTATTTGGGAATAGTTAATGGATCTACTTTTGTATAGAGAAGGAGAAGTTTGACCCATTTAAAAATCTCAGTCAAGCTGAGTGACCTGTGATTATTTTTAAAATGTCATAAAGTTAACATGACAGAATAGATATCAGCCTAAGCATTAATTTTGCTAATTAAAGGGCAACTATCCCATTTATTACCAGTGAAGCCAATAGCTTACAAATTAATGAAGGCAGTTTTTTTTATATTAGTTGCCATGATTTCAAAGAAAAACATTTTTTTATTTTAGAATGTCTAGTTTTTAACAGAATTCCTATTTCCAAGAAATTGAAACAAGGCACAAGCACATCGCCAAATCATAATCATCATAATTTAATTTTTATACCGCCCTTCTCCCGAAGGAATCAGGGCGGTGTACAGGGCAATACAATAAAATACAATATATAAAAATCAAAAGAAATATTAAATACAACAGCCTAATTCAATAGATTAATACAAAATGTTAAAATACCCCTAAACCCATCAGACCAGGCTGGCTTGTTCAAATAAATATGTTTTTAGGTCACGTCGGAAGGAGCAAAGGTCGGGAGCCGTCCGGAGCTCCACCAGTAAACGGTTCCAAAGGTCTGGCGCGCCCACAGAGAACGCCCTCCCCCTGGGGGCCGCCAGTCGACACTCTTTGACCGACGGCACCCTAAGGAGGCCCTCTCTGTGGGAGCGCACTGGACGAAGGGAAGTTGATGCCGGCAGCAGATTCATTTATTACAGAGATGGAAAACCTTATTATGGCCATGGATTGCACTTTTAAAAAACATGTTTTAGCCTGCTTTTATTATTTTTATAATAACTCAAGATGGCAAACATATCTAATATTCCTTCCTCCTATTTTCCCAGCAACCACTCTTTATAACTGAATATAACTGAAGCAGAGAAAAAGGAATGGTAAGACTAGGGGCTAAATGAAAATGTAGTTTGTAATAAACTTATGCATATTTGTATTTTATTCATTTCATCCAGTTTCTAAGTGAAGATTTTAAAAATATCATACTATTTGGAAAATGAGATGCAATTTTCTGCAATGCATGTTCTGTGTAATCGTCTGTGTGTGTACACACAGACACTGTAATAATATTTTTTTCTACCTGCTGTGCCCTCCATATCTTGTTACCCAAATTTCATTATATATTTATATAATCATGACCTAATATGTGTGCTTTATGTGCATGTGTGTGTGTATATATGTCTGTCTCTGTATATATCACTCATTTACTGAATTTGCATGCTAGTTTATATAAATTTGATACATTCAACAGGTACTTTTTTGTTTTTTGTTTTAATTTATATATTAATTTTTATGATGTCAATATCCCCTATAAGATGACTTTGAGTGGCATAAAAAAAATAAATGTTTTTATGTGTTTTTTGAGATTTTTTGCTGCTATATGTACTAATTCAAAAACTAGGACTAATTCAAAAATGTTTTACATGGCTAAATAGGACCCAATATCATTATATATATTACATCACGATTTGTACTAAAGTTGAGGGGAAAAATAAGACATCCCACTGGGCAAGACTGGAATGCAGGGGATATTTAATAGAATTAATACAGCTAGCCCAAACATTCTACCATGGAACATTCACAAAATGTTCTGATTTGTTACTGGAAGGCTCTTCTGGTGATGATGCTATTACTATAGTAATTAGCAGTGCTTTTTTTTGTAAAAGAAAAAGGTGCCAGAACTCACACATGTCATACAACCCGCCTTGCCTACCCTACAAGGTTCCATCCAAAAAAGGTGCTGGAACTCCATTCTGAGTGTTCTATGAGAAAAAAAGCCCTGGTAATTAGTAGACCATGCAAATTGAAAAAGAATGTCAGTTTGAGGAGATCTGGTCATAACACACCTTCAAAATAAAATGACAAAGCTAATTGGTGGCCTGGTTCACAGCATTGGATTAGTCACAAAGAATAAAAGAGTCTTTTGCCCATCTGATCAATTGAAGTAATTGGATCCCCTTTGATGTTTCTAATCAGATCATCAAAGCAGAGTGAGCTTTTTCAAACTGAAGCACTGCTTCAAAACAGATCACTATGAAGACTTGATTCGAAACAATGCTTCAAACAGCACTACAACCAGACTTGACTAAAAGGTAAAGATTATTTTTCTACAAATAATTTTCTTTCAGATGGGTGGATCATTTTAGATTTGCTGAGAACACAGAGACAGATTACTTTGTCTGACTTCCTCTGCGTGAAGGGAATATTTGATAATATTCTGTATCATTGGTTATATTTTTCCAGATCATCTCAGGCTCACGGCCATTGCTTATGGAGCCCCTCATGGCTCTAGATTATTCCATAAGCTTTCAAAGAAGAAATGCTTGAAGAGGTTATTGAGAATTTTTCTGATGTATCTTATCTCTTTTTTTAAATAGATATAAAATGTTATATAAATGAAGAAAGAGAAATAAGTAACAAACAAATTAATGGTTAGACATCATGACTGGAGAACAATCTATTATGGAAGTAATTATATACTTCCTTTGAAAGATCCAAGATAATTCCTGTAGGAGGTATTTAGATACAGCTAGTAAAAGCTCCAGTGACATTGTCGTAACGTTGTTGTGACACAAATGGCATACTTGTGACATATTGTTCCACAACACAAATGATAAAAGTACATTATGTACAATTTCACTTGCTGCTATCTCTGCAGATGACCAGAATCAGCTTCTTCTGGTGCATTTTTGTAGAGAAAGTGGATAAAGCTATAATAGTGGATGTCTTAATTATCTCCTCCTTTCATAACTCCCAAGTTTTTTCTTTCCAAGGGACTGCCTTAAAATATGTTTTGAAAGTACTGCAGCTTTAAACAAACTACATTAGCTGCCATTTGTGTGAGCGTTAGTCATTCCACACTTAGAACAAACAACCTGATGCTACTTTTAACCACAACTGAAATAGGAGGCAGAAGGGAGCCACTTTCCCACTGAAAAGGGAGTGGTGCATCAAGTCTGTGCATAGTGCAGGCAGGAAGAAAAGGTGCAAAATTGAACACTGACATTTCTAAATAAGTGTCTCATTTTTGTACACAGCATTTGCTAGAACTACAGAGGAGGAGGGTTTTTGTTGTTCCTGGATTGTTTATGCTGGTTTTTAAAGGTTCCAATCCATCTTGCAAAGTAGGATTCTGAAAATGTGCTTTTGAGCCTAATTCCAGACAGTGGGCTTCATTTGTAAAACCCAAAATGCCATCTCCAAATGATTCTGCCCATAATCTACTTAAATATAGACCAGGTATTTTGTCTTTCACCCCCCCCCCACCACCACACACACACACACACACACAAGCAGTTTAGGTTCACTAACATACAGCCAATTGCATAGACAATACATAGATAACCCACATCCAACTGGCCATCTTTATGTAACTGTAAATATGTGGGTATATCAGGATTGGAACATGGACCTTTCTAAATTCTCCCCCGCTATCTGCGATTGGATTCAAGACTTTCTTAGGGATCGGGTACAAACAGTGAGGGTCGGGTCTGCTTTGTCCACCCCCCTGAAGCTTTGCACCGGCACGCCACAGGGCTGTGTGCTTAGCCCCTACCTGTACTCTTTATACACTTATGATTGTGTATCATCTGACCCATCCACTGCGATAATCAAGTTCGCAGATGATACAACTGTGGTGGGTCTTATTACAGGTGGGGATGAGACAGCATATAGGGCGGAGGTACAAAAACTATCCATATGGTGTAGTAACAACAACTTGCACCTAAACATTGGCAAGACGAAAGAGATGGTGTTAGACTTCCAGAGAAAAAAGGAGGAACCTGCCCCACTTTACATCGGGGAGGACTGTGTAGAGAGAGTTTCCTCCTTTAAATTTCTGGGAGTCTACCTCTGTGAAGATCTGACCTGGAAAGTTAACACAACCCAGGTGGCTAGAAAGGCCCAACAGAGGCTTCACTTTCTTAGGATCTTGCGGAAGAACAGGGTAGAACAACGGCTAATGACCCTCTTTTACCGGTCTACCATAGAGAGCGTCCTCTCGTATGGTATTGTGGTTTGGTATGCTGGTCTGACAGCCACGGATAGGAAAGTATTACAGAGGGTAGTGAGCACAGCACAAGACATTGTGGGCTGTTCCCTGACACCACTGGATGACATCGCCAGGGCTCATTGCCTTGGAAGAGTGAGGAAGATTCTCAGGGATGACTCACACCCTGGACGGTATCTCTTTACTCTCCTACCATCCAGTAAGAGATATAGGAATATAGCCAGCCGTACCAACAGGCTGAAAAATAGCTTTTATCCGTGGGCTGTTAGGCTTTTAAATGGGACATAATCTTATGCAGAATTGACTTGGGAGGCCGGTGTGTGGTGTAGTTGGTTCACATAGTGTGGTGGGATGGAGGGTTTGTTGTCACTGTGTGTTGGGGGGAGAGAGCACGGGGGGGGGGAGGCTCAGCTAATCTCAATGTACACATGTTGTACTTTGACAATAAAGGTTTACTACTTACTATATATAAAATAAGTGTGGGAAGAAGCATCTCCCTCACAATTGCTGGCCTGAGGCTGCCTAATGAGTTGTTGGCTAAGGTGAGACTGAATTAAATATTTTTCAGCTCACTGCTAATACAATTTGCCATAATATACTTTGAATGCTAAACCAACATTAAATGAAATTACTTACTTGTTTTAAGACACATCACTGATAAAGAAAATCCTCTTCAAATTGGCTATTATACCAGGATACAAGTATAGAAGTAAAAAGGGATTGCAGCTGGGAATATTTAGTTGCCATTAATTAGTCAATGTTCACCCAACAATCTAAAAAAAATATTTATAAGAAAACTACCACATAAAATATGACCAACCACAGATGTGTGATGAAAAGGAAGTTATAAGAGTTAAATAAGATAGAAAGGAAAGCTGACAGGAAGAGTCTTCTTGAATACTTTACAGCAAGTAGATTAGAAAATAGCAGAGCTGTGCAAGTTTGATTAGATGACTTGATTCAGAAGAGATTCAATTGAATTACCCTTTTGAATAAATTTCTGGCATCAAATTGAATCAAATTTCACTTCAGAAAGATTTTAAAGTTTCAGGGGACTTTCTACTTTCAGAGACTGTCAAACGTTATTGCACTGTTTACCATACATTTGTGAAGATAAACAGGAGGGCTGTGTGGTGTTCTGAGTTCTCTGATGCTGGTATAAGCAGTCAGCCAAAGTTATCATCTCTGTAAATTTTACCTATAGTATTAGAGTGCTTGGAGAAAGCAAGCTTTGCTGTTTCTGCCTCTTACTCTTCAGCTAAAATTTGTTTTAGGTAAATTTGATTAGAAAAAGAGGAAGAAAGAAAATTTCAGATATTTGCATTGTGAGAGCAGGTCTGAAATGGTGTTTTTTCCCTATTGTGATATACTACATCATATTGTTGCATATAAAGTAGATACCACAATGCAATAAACCCAAAATAAAATCATCTACTCATATATATAAAACTTCCTGGGGGTGGCTAACATTTCCACCCAATCAAGAATTTATATTTAGTAAAAAAGTTTAGTTTTAAAACAGAAGTTTGAAAATTTGCAATGTTAGAATTTGTATTCCTTACCAAGTTTGTTTCTGAGCTGGGATCAAAGAAACAGCAGGCAGTTGCATAAAATTAACTTCTTTATTCTTCACCCAAGAAGAGCAATATCAGCAAGCTGTTGGATAGGAAGCCAGAGAACCCCCCTCCTCCTTTCAGCATATTATATACATTCCTTTAGCTTTCCAATCCCCTGGATCTCATCTCATCATCATTCCACATAGGGATCCTTCTTCTTCCCTTACTACTAACCTTTCTAAGTTTATCTGTATCAGGAGAAGCTATCCTTAGAATGTACACCTTATCTCATGGGTAAATTAACTATGAAGACCTGTAGGAAATGAAAAGTAAGGAGGTCAACAAAATCCTAGAGACATGGCTTCAGAACCTTAATAAAAGTGTAAATGCTCTAATACTAAATTTATATAATTTTCTAAACGTTTTTTTCTTTGAGACAAGCAACTTAGAACTAAGGAGAAATTTCCTAATGGTGAGAACAATCAACCAGTGGAACGGCTTGCCTTCAGAAGTTGTGGGTGCCCCATCACTGGAGGTTGTAAAAGAAGAGACTGGATAGCCACTTGTCTGAAATATATAGACGCTCCTGCTCGAGCAGAGGATTGGATTGGATGAACTGCTAGGTCCCTTCCAACTCTATTATTCTATATTCTATTCTATAGTATTCTACATTCTTTTCTGCGTTGGTCAGCACAGCTTATCTGCCGACCAGTTTCAAGGTTGTTGTGCTTTTTTATCCCTGCTACCTCTGCTTTAAAAACATAGCAGGGAACAATGTTTCATAACATTGTTATGGTGAAACCTTTGACTTTAACTTTGTAAGACTTAATATCCTCTAGAGTATTGCAACTATTTTAATCATACTCTTCTAAAACAATGAAGATAATTTCAGGCATTTGATACTTCACTATTATAGCCCAGAGCCAATAGCTCTAATTGTCACATATTGAATCACAGATCGCAAAATGATTTGAATTACATACCTTAGCTTTTGAGTCTCAAATTTCAGGTTCATTTGTGCCACCTTCAAATCTCCTATTTGAATTGGATATTGTTTATTAGCATTCTATTAAAAAATAGGCACTGCAGCATCTATTCACCTACCTTAAGGTAACTAACACTTTGGGTCAATATATAAGCCAATGTATAAAATATTAACCCTCCGATCTGATTTCATCCTTGAATTGTCACATTGATTCAAAATTTAGTACCATACCTGATTTTGTAATCTCCATAGCATTTGCTGTATGCAGGAAAGAATATGTTAAATTTATTTGCAGAGCAAGATGTCCTAAAGTGCTCTACTTTTATCCTTTACTATAGAGTCTAGACACACTTGGAGATATTGGTCACCATGATTTTAAGTACAAAAGGAAGAATACATTTAGGTAAAGAATAACTATTCTTATTTAAATAAGAAAGAAACACATTAAATAAATAAATATAAATAAATTTAAGTAAAGAATAAATATTCTTATTTAAAAGAATAACTTCATATTTTGTTTTTAAGCACCAAATCCTGCTTCATTTACCATTGTAATAATTTCTGAAGGAACTTATTCATAATAGGAGTCCTAATATTTAATCCTTAAGGGACATGTTAGTAATCTTTTTTTATTCTTAAGTTGCCATCAATGGTGGCTACAGACAGTCCTTGTCTTATGTCCACAAATGAGCCCAAAATTTCTGTTGCTAAGCAATACAGCTGACAAGTGAGTTTTGCCCATTTTACAACATTTCTTGCCACATTTGTTTAGTGAATCACTGCAGTTATTAAGTTAGTATCATGGTTGTTAAGTGAATCTGGCTTCCCCATTGATTTTGCTTGTCAGAAGGTCTCAAAAGGTGATCACTTGGATCACCAGGATACCTGCAACCCTCATGAATATGAGCCAGTTGCCAAGCATCTGAATTTGGATTATGCGACCACTGGGATACTGCAACGGTTGTATGAAAAATGGTCATAAGTCACTTTTTTCACTGCTGTTCTAACTTTGAATAGTCACTAAATGAATGGTTGTAAGTCGAGGACTGCCTGAATTTAAAAATTGATTGCACTAGGATGGTTTTCTTAAAGTAGGGGTTAGAGCAGATATGTCAAACACAAGGCCCGGGGGTCAGCCTGCAAAGTGCTTTCATGTGGCCTGCGAAGCCATCCTGGAAACAGTGAGGGAACGACCCCTGCTGCCTTGGCCCTGGTCCTGGCCAGCCAGGAGCCAATGTACAATTTTGTGGTGGTTATCTATGCTGAAATACATTCAGTCTTAGCTCGACAAGGCCATCTGGAAACAGTGAGGGACCGGCCCCTGCCTCATCGGCACTGCCCCCTGGGTGCATGCTGGGGAGGTATCACCCTTTGTGAGGAATGAAGAAATGCACCATCACCTGGAAGTGGCCAGCACATGGCCCTGCCTACTTTGGGCAGGCTAGGGGCTGGGCAGTGTTGCATTTCTCTTCAGATTTGTGCCACCTAGTTCAGCCTCTCGGCGCTGTGAGGAGAGCACCCAGCTGCCTGCCGAAACTGGGCAGGCTGGGGGCTGGGCAGCTTTGTGCAGGTAATGTTGACTCTCATGCTGCTCATGGCATCCCCTCCCCCAGAGCCCACCAAGCCGGATATGTGAAGTAGGAGAGGACCATGTGCTGGCCACTTCCAGCGATGGTGCATTTCTTCATTCCTCATGAAGGATGACACTTCCCAAGCTGTGTTCCTTACCTGTTTTTCTCCCTCCCTCATCTCAAATATTTTCCCACCACTCTGTTCAAAGGAAGGAAGGAAGGAAGGAAGGAAGGAAGGAAGGAAGGAAGGAAGGAAGGAAGGAAGGAAGGAAGGAAGGAAGGAAGGAAGGAGGGTCTGAGGGAAGTCCTGCCTTAGTCCTGCCCTGCTGCCCTTTCACCATCCCCTTGCCTCCTCCTCCTGGCCTATCCTGGCGGGTCTCCCATCCTATTGCTAAGGAAGCTTTGAATACAAAGCCAGGTCTCCTCACATGGAGAGAGAGTGGGCTCCCTCTTGACTTTGCCCTTGTACCCATCATGAGCAACCTGGCTAAGGAGAGCAAGCACAGCAGCTGGGCACCCCCTTGGAGAAGTGGGGCTGGGCTTAGTGCCACAGGTGTTGGAGGGCTGGGCTGGCCATTTGACCGCCACACCACTGTCCAGCCCTCCCACCCACATGGCCTGAGAGGAACAGTGAGGTTCCTCCAGTGGACCATGCCTTGGCACTTGCCCTGGTCCCATCTCCTTCTGCCAGAGACCCTCAGATCTGTCCCACCCTTGATGCGAACAATGTAGAGCTGTCCATGTCCACCCAGTAGGCCACACACACTCCAGACATGCCCACCCAGTAGGCCATGCCCACTCTGGCCACACCCACTCAGTCCCCCAAGGGCAACCGCAATGCTGATGCGGCCCTCAATGAAATTGAGTTTGACACCCCTGGGTTATAGCATTGAAGAAGAAAGTTAGAGTTCTTTGTATCACTGTTAGGCTTTTAACCAGTTATTACTTGATATTAAGAAGAACTACTGTATTCTAAACCCATAATATAGAACGTGGTCAATTTTTCAAGTGTGGATCGCAGTAATGAAGAGGAAAGAAATGACCTTCCCTCCAAAGCAATATTGCCATGTTTTATAGCAATTAGACATAAAAACATCCATTCTGCCCACTTTTAAGTTGTGTGGGATACCAGAATATCTTTTTCCATAGCAGAAGGGCTGAATGGACATGAACTTTTCCAGGACTGGTGAGTCCGAGTGCTTGTGAAGGACCTTTGATAAAGATGAGGAAGCTCTAAACATCCACTTGCAAGGCCATGAAGTTTCATTCTTGAGCCAAATAATTATAATTAGTTTATAAACATGAGACATACATTATATTTTAGGAAAAATAGCAAAAGCAAAGAGTCTTTTGGAGTCCTATTGTACCTTGTGAAAGATGCCTAGCACTATCTGCCATCTGTTTTTGCCTTAGACCAAGACAGTGGAGGTCAGCTCTATAAATGTCACAAATAAAGAACCAGTTTTCCCCAAATCACTGGGCTAGATCAAGTCATTGTTTTGAGCTGGAATGATGTAACCACTGGAGGAAAAGTCATAACAAGAAACAGGCTTACTGTTCTTCTCTCTATATAAACACATCTACAACTGATTTAGTTTACTGTGTATGGATAAAAATACTTATGGATGCTGAATCAAAATCATATATCATCATGAAGCAAGAGCCTATTTGAAGTGGTTCAATTAGAGCTAAACAGGGGAGGGAGGAATAAAGGTGAATATAGATGACTTCTCTAATCTTCTTAATCAGTGTCTTCTATAAATTCTTTAATATGCATCTCTGAATATTATTTTGTTTTTCTTCCTCCCACAAAGATGAAAACAAATTGCACTCAGAGGCAGATGTCACTCCCACTTGTATAACAAGTTCTCCTCCCACTAGTAGCAAATTATCTACCAAGCAATAAAATGCTCAGAGTGAAATGTTACAAAACCTTAAATCTAGCTCCACTTTTAAGTACACAGACTTCTGCTATCAGTTTGTGGCATCTGATCATCTTTTTTGCATGATTTAGGTTCTGTAGCATGTTTAGTTAATAAAGCAATTATTTTTAAAAATAGAATAAATGAAAGCTCTTCAGATAAAAGCATACTGTACTCAACATTTTTTTAATATATAGATTGTCATCTACAATTAACTTGGCTCTGAAATATAATATGTTGATTCAAGGAATTAAAGCCTATGAAAATATCTCAATTATTTGTGTTGCAGATGGAAGAGGAAAAATACTTTGGGTCCATAGTACACACATACACACCTGCGTGCACACTTCTATATGTAATAACATACATAATAACAAGTATCTGTTGGTGAGGCAAGTGAAAAGAAGGGAGGCAATCTTATTTCTGGGGGAATGATGTTCCAAAGGGAAAGAGCCACTACAGAGAAAAACCTTTTTCTGGGTCCCATCAGGTTTGTTAATAGATGGGAACTACAAGATACTCAGCCTTCCCACTCTGGTGGAGTAGGTAGATGTAACTTGAGGGGGGTAAATATAACTAGAGGTGGCTGTAACTAGAGGTAGTCTTTCAAATATTGTTTGTATTTTACATTGTTTCTTTATCTTTTTCAAATACTTGCTGTATTTTAGTCTGATGTTGTTGTTAACAAGAACAAATGTTAATGTTTCACTAATGGGTCTCTATGTTAATACTTCAGTACTCTGATCCACACCATGATGGAATCCAACTGAGTTCACTCTCAGGATCCAGGATAGATTTTGTTTTGTTTTGTTTTAGATTTCACTTGCATTTTCCACTTCCCATGCTTTCAGATAACATATCCAACATGCCATGTTTCAGAGCTATTGTTTACATAATACATTTTTGAAATGATAGTTCCCTTTGGAACTGAAGAACAATTTAGTGGTTAATTCCAAATAGTTGGGTCTGTTTCCCCAGTTAGCATTCAAATATTTAATGGGGGAAAAAATCAATAATAATAATAATAATAATAATAATAATAATAATAATAATAATAATAATAATAATAATAATAATAGTAGTAGTAGTAGTAGTAGTAGCAGCAGCAGCAGCAGTAGTAGTAGTAGTAGTAGTAGTAGTAATTGGAAGGGACCTTGGAGGTCATCTAGTCCAAACTCCTGCTCAGGCAGGAAACTCTATACCCTTTCAGACAAATGGCTGTCCAGTCTCTTCTTAAAAACTTCCAATGTTGGAGCGTTCACAGCTTCTGGAGGCAGGTTGCTCCATTGGTTAATTGTTCTAACTGTCAGGAAGTTTCTCCTTAGTTCTAGGTTGCTTTTCTTGAATAGTTTCCATCGTTGCTTCTTGTCCTCCCTTCAGGTGCTTTGGAGAATAGCTTGACTCCCTCTTCTTTGTGGCAGCCCCTGATGTTGTGTAATGGCTTCTTTGGCACAGGAATGAAGACAAGTGAGTCCAGGAAAGCTCATGGTTTATTGCTTGAAGATTCTGAACTGAGAATTGGGCTGTAACGAGCCGCAATTTATAGTCTAGCCCCTAGGCGGCAGCCAATAGGTTTGAAGCAACCATTGCCACCTAGGGATAGCCAATAGCAGCACTGAAGACTTGTAGTCTGGGTTGCTGGAGAGCTGTTAGCTGCTCTAGATACCCACTGTTCTGTACCAGCCTGCTACCGGCCTTGCAGAAAGGCAACCCCTGTACAAACGGCAGAGGCTGGAAAGCGTCTGAGGCTGGAAAACGTCTGCCAAGTTTAATACACAAACAAACAACAGAACTTGAAACAAGATACCGGAACTTTGATCCTCAAACGGAGCGGTTGCTTTCAGCAACCAGCCCATCCCCAAACACTCCCTTTATTAGAGTTCAGGGCGTGGCCTCCCTGTGCCTCCTTCCGAGGAGTCCCACAGCCTTTCTCTGCTTGCTCCTGCTTGACTGCCTCCTGCGTCGGGCGTCCTTGAACAGGGCCAGCTGTGGGTCATCATCATCTGCACTGTCGGGCTCGCGCAGCTGAGTCTCCACCAAGTAAGAGGGGCCTGGCTGGGGGCTCTGCGAAGCCTCCAAGCCATCATCAGCAATTTTGTCTTCAACACCATCCTCCTCCCCCTCGTCTGAGTCATCCGAGCCATCCGACCCGGCTGCCGGACCCACAGGCTGACCCTGAATCACAACACTATCCCGCACCGCAGGGCCCTTCCCCCGGGGCTGCCGATCCGGATGCGGTCGGGATGGGAATTGTTCGTGAAAAGCAGTCACCAACGCAGGGGCATGAACAGCGGTCGCATCTTCCCAGGTGAAGTCCTCTGGCCCGTAACCTTTCCACTCGATCAGGTACTGGAAACGACCTTTCAGCCAACGGGAATCCCTGATGCTGGCGACCTCGTACTCGGGGGTGCTGCCTCCATCACGAGGTCCTGATGGGGGAGGTTCCGCTTGGCGGAGTGGACAAGCCGGTTGCTCGGGGACCAACAGAGACCGATGGAAGACGGGGTGCATGCGCAGGGAATGTGGCAGAGTTAAGCGATAGGTGACCGGATTGATGACAGCCTCGACTGGGAACGGTCCTAAATATCGGTGATCTAACTTCCTCACCGGCCGTGTGGACGGTAAGTTCCTGGTGGACAGCCAGACCCGATCCCCCACCGATAGTGGAGGCGTATCCCGTCTTGACCGATCAGCAAACCTTTTGTAATCGGCCTTGGCCTTCTCCAATTGCCGTCGCACCAATCGATGGATCGCCTGTAACTCTGCCATGAAGTCGTTCGCTGCCGGCTCCGGTGAGTCCACGGGAGAAAGGGGGAAAAACCGGGGGTGATAACCCACATTGGCCAAGAACGGTGTCATCTGCGTGGAGGTGTGCTGCGAGTTGTTAAAGGCAAACTCAGCTATGGCCAGATGTTGTTGTTGTTAGCTGCGAAGTCGTGTCCGACCCATCGCGACCCTATGGACAACATTCCTCCAGGCCTTCCTGTCCTCTACCATCTTCTGGAGTCCATTTAAGCTCACGCCTACTGCTTCAGTGACTCCATCCAGCCACCTCATTCTCTGTCGTCCCCTTCTTCTCTTGCCCTCGATCTTTCCCAGCATTAGGCTCTTCTCCAGTGAGTCCTTCCTTCTCATTAGGTGGCCAAAGTACTTGAGTTTTAGCTTCAGGATCTGGCCTTCTAAAGAGCAGTCAGGATTGATCTCCTCTAGGACTGACCGGTTTGATCGCCTTGCGGTCCAAGGGACTCGCAGGAGTCTTCTCCAGCACCACAGTTCAAAGGCCTCAATTCTTTGGCGCTCAGCCTTTCTTATGGTCCAACTTTCACTGCCATACGTTGCAACTGGGAAGACCATAGCCTTGACTATACGCACTTTTGTTGACAGGGTGATGTCTCTGCTTTTTAGTGTGCTGTCTAGATTTGCCATGGCTTTCCTCCCCAGGAGCAAGCGTCTTTTAATTTCTTGGCTACAGTCCCCATCTGCAGTGATCTTGGAGCCCAGGAAAATAAAATCTGTCACTACCTCCATTTCTTCCCCATCTATTTGCCAGGAATTGAGAGGGCCAGATGCCATGATCTTGGTTTTCTTAATGTTAAGTTTCAACCCAAGTTTTGCACTCTCCTTCTTCACCTGTAACAAGAGGCTCTTTAGTTCTTCTTCACTTTCTGCCATTAGAGTGGTATCATCTGCATATCTTAGGTTGTTGATATTTCTTCCGGCAATCTTAATTCCAACTTTTGATTCATCTAGCCCTGCCTTTCTCATGATGTGCTCTGCATATAAGTTAAATAGGCAGGGCGACAGTATACAGCCTTGCCGGACTCCTTTCCCAATTTTGAACCAATCAGTGGTTCCGTGTCCAGTTCTCACTGTTGCTTCTTGACCCGCATATAGGTTTCTCAAGAGACAAATAAGATGGTCTGGTACTCCCATCTCTTTAAGAACTTGCCACAGTTTGTTATGATCCACACAATCAAAGGCTTTAGCATAGTCAATGAAGCAGAAGTAGATGTTTTTCTGGAACTCCCTAGCTTTCTCCATGATCCAGCGTATGTTGGCAATTTGATCTCTAGTTCCTCTGCCTCTTCGAAATCCTGCCTGCACTTCTGGTAGTTCTCGATCCACATACTGCTGAAGTCTAGCTTGTAGGATTTTAAGCATGACTTTACTAGCATGAGAAATGAGTGCAATGGTGCGATAGTTTGAACATTCTTTGGCACTGCCTTTCTTTGGAATTGGAATGTAAACTGATCTTTTCCAATCCTGTGGCCATTGTTGAGTTTTCCAAATTTGCTGGCAAATTGAGTGTAGCACTTTTACTGCATTGTCTTTTAAGATTTTGAATAGCTCAGCTGGAATACTGTCACTTCCACTAGCTTTGTTGTTGCTCAGCTTTTCTAAGGCCCACTTCACTTCACATTCTAGGATGTCTGGCTCGAGGTCAGTGACCACCTCATTGTGATTATCAGGGACGTTAAGCTCATTCTTGTATAGTTCTTCTGTGTAATTTTGCCACCTCTTCTTAATCTCTTCTGCCTCTGTTAGGTCCCTGCCATTTTGGTCCTTTATCATGCCCATTTTTGCATTAAACGTTCCCTTCATTTCTCCAATTTTCTTGAAAAGATCTCTGGTCCTCCCTATTCTATTATTTTCTTCTATTTCTTTGCACTGTTCATTGAAGAAGGCATTCTTATCTCTTCTAGCTATTCTCTGGAATTCTGCATTCAATTGGGTGTATCTTTCTTTTTCTCCCTTGCCTTTCGCTTCCCTCCTTTCCTCAGCTATTTGCAAAGCTTCCTCAGACAGCCATTTTGCTTTCTTGCATTTCTTTTTCTTTGGGATGGTTTTGGTTGCTACCTGTTGTACAATGTCGCGAACCTCTGTCCATAGTTCTTCAGGCACTCTGTCTATCAGATCTAATTCCTTAAATCTATTTGTCACCTCTACTGTATATTCAACAGGGATATGATTTAATTCATACCTGAGTGGCCTAGTGCTTTTCCCTACTTTCTTCAGTTTAAGCCTAAACTTTGCAAGGAGAAGCTCATGGTCTGAGCCACAGTCAGCTCCTGGTCTTGTTTTTACTGACTGTATAGAGCTTCTCCATCTTTGGCTGCAGAGCATATAGTCAATCTGATTTCTGTGTTGACCATCTGGTGATGTCCATGTGTAGAGCCGTCTCTTGGGTTGTTGGAAAAGAGTGTTTGCTATGACCATTGTATTCTCTTGACAGAATTCTATCAGCGTGTGCCCTGCTTCATTTTGCACTCCAAGGCCAAACTTGCCTGTTATTCCAGTTATCTTTTGGCTTCCTACTTTAGCATTCCAATCCCCCATGATGATAAGAACATCATTTTTTGGTGTTAGTTCTATAAGGTGCTGTAGTGCTTCATAGAACTGGTCAATTTCATCCTCTTCAGCACTGGTGGTTGGGGCATAGACCTGGACTACTGTGATATTGAATGGTTTGCCTTGGATTCGAACTGAGATCATTCTGTCATTTTGAGGATTGTATCCCAGTATTGCTTTTCCTACTCTTTTATTGACTATGAAGGCTACTCCATTTCTTCTGAAGGATTCTTGCCCACAGTAGTATACCTGATGGTCATCTGAATTAAATTCACCCATTCCTGTCCATTTTAGTTCGCTGATACCTAAGATGTCAATGTTCAGTCTTGTCATCTCTTGTTTGACCACGTCCAGTTTTCCTTGATTCATGGATCTTACATTCCAGGTTCCTATGGAGAAAAAATCTTTACAGCATCGGACTTTCCTTTCACCACCAGACATATCCACAGCTGAGCGTCCTTTCGGCTTTGGCCCAGTCGCTTCATTCTTTCTGGCGCTACTAGTACTAGCCCTCTGCTCTTCCCCAGTAGCATATTGGACACCTTCCGACCTGAGGGGCTCATCTTCCAGCGTCATATCGTTTTGCCTTTTGGTACTGTCCATAGGGTTTTCATGGCAAAGATACTGGAGTGGTTTGCCATTTCCTTCTCCAGTGGATCACGTTTTGTCAGAACTCTCTGCTATGACCTGTCCGTCTTGGGTGGCCCTGCACGGCATAGCTCATAGCTTCATTGAATTACGCAAGCCCCTTCGCCACGACAAGGCAGTAATCCATGAAGGGGTATGGCCAGATAGTCCACCCAATTGTTCTGCTGCAGGTTGACGTAGCAGCGCAGATACTGTTCCAGGATACCGATGACCTTCTCGGTTCCCCCGTCAGTTTGAGGATGATGCGCGGACGAGAGGCAAACCTTGATATCCAACGCATGCATCAACTCCTGCCAGAAGCGGGCTGTAAACTGGGCCCCCCTATCGGAGACGACTCTATCGGGGAGGCCGTGCAGCCGAAACACCTGTTGGATAAACATACGACTAGTGGCGCGAGCTGACGGTAAGCCGCGACAGGGGATGAAGTGCGCCATCTTGGTCAACATGTCCACCACCACAAACACTGTCGTGAAGCCGGAGGATGGGGGTAAATCCGTCAGAAAGTCCATGGACACAGCCCCCCAGGGTCTCTTGGGTGTTGGCAAAGGCTGCAGTAATCCAGGCGGGGCCCCTGTCGCTGACTTGGCCTGCCTGCATGGGATGCAGGAGGTGACATAAGACTGGACGTTGTGTCGGACTCGGGGCCACCAGAAGGTACGGGAGACCAGGTTCAGAGTCTTGAACAGGCCAAAATGTCCCGCTGCCGGGTTATCATGACACTGGCTGAGGACGAGTCCCCTGAGTGGCCCTCCCGGAACATAGAGCCGGTCACGATAATACAAGAGTCTATCCGTGACCGTCCAAGGCGAATCTGGCCCCACCTCCTCCTTCCGCTGAGCCACCCACGCCTCCTCCTGCTGTGCCTCCCGGATCCGAGCCCGTATATCAACCGGCTCCAGCACCGCAGCAAAAGACTCGACGGGGATCACTGTCCTGGGCAGAAGCTTGTCTTCCACTCGGGTATATTCGGGCTTCCTGGACAGAGCATCCGCTCTTTGATTGTGCCCGCTTGGTATGTACCGAACCCGGAAGTCAAACCTCGCAAAGAAAAGAGACCACCGGATCTGGCGTTGGTTCAAATTCCGAGCGGTCTGCAGGCTTTCCAGATTCTTATGGTCCGTCCGGACCTCGATTTGATGTCGTGCTCCCTCCAGATGATGCCTCCAAGCCTCAAACGCCGCTTTGATGGCCAGCAGCTCCTTCTCCCAGATGGTATAGTTGCGCTCCGAGGGGTTCAATTTCCGAGAGTGATACGCGCAAGGGAAAAGGGTACCGCTGGGCGTCGTTGCCTGGAGTAACACTGCCCCAATGGCAATGTCGGAGGCGTCCGCCTCCACGACAAACGGCCGTTGCGGGTCAGGATGCTTCAAGATGGGCTCCTTCATGAAGGCTTCCTTCAAAGCCTGGAACGCCTGTTGTTCTGGTGCGTTCCACTGGAACCGAGTCTTCTTCTGCAGGAGCCGGGTGAGGGGGGCTGTCAAGGCAGCAAAGCCAGGGATGAATGTTCGATAGTAGTTGGCAAATCCAAGAAGTCGCTGAACATCCTTCACGCGATGCGGGGGTTGCCAACTCTGCAATGACTCAACCTTACTCGGCTCCATGGCGATGCCCTCAGGAGAAATGCGGTGACCCAGGAAATCGATGGTCACCTGGTAGAACTGGCACTTCTCCAACTTGGCAAACAGCCGATGTTCTCAGAGTCGCTGCAGGACCTGACGGAGATGCTGATGATGCACTTCATGCGACGGGTAGTAGATCAGGATGTCATCCAGGTAGATCACGACAAACTGGTCCAACAAATCCCGAAAGATGTCGTTCATAAAATGCTGAAAAACAGCGGGGGCGTTGGTCAGGCCAAACGGCATCACCGTGTACTCGAAATGTCCATAGCGAGTACCAAACGCCGTCTTCCACTCATCACCCGGCCGAACCCTGACGAGGTTGTAAGCTCCACGCAGGTCCAGTTTCATGAAGATCTTAGCCTCCCGGAGTCGGTCCAAGAGCTCGGGGATGAGGGGCAGCGGGTAACGGTTGCGCACCGTGATGGCGTTGAGTTTCCGGTAGTCGCAGCAAAGCCGTAATTCGCCCGACTTCTTTTTGACGAAGAGCACGGGTGCAGACACTGGCGAGGACGAGGGCCGGATGAAACCGCGAGCCAAATTCTTCTCCAGGAAGTCCCGCAATGCAGCCAACTCGGGCTCCGACATGGAGTACAAACGCCCCACTGGGAGAGGCGCATCAGGGACTAAATCAATGGA
The DNA here is from genome assembly GCF_947247035.1 of Vipera ursinii. Classification (NCBI taxonomy): domain Eukaryota; kingdom Metazoa; phylum Chordata; class Lepidosauria; order Squamata; family Viperidae; genus Vipera; species Vipera ursinii. The sequence goes on from NC_139512.1 coordinate 299,905,079, forward strand.
GCAGTCATAGGGCCTGTGCGGGGGTAATTGATCCGCCTCTGACTCGCTGAACACATCAGCAAAGTCGGACAGTTCGGGAGGCAAAGAAACCCCTGGGGAACCCTCCACCTGGCCGGCACAGATATGGCGGGAGTGGTCCACGCACTGCAAGCTTGGGAAGGTGACCAAGTTCTGTGACCAATAGATCTGTGGGTCATGCGCCCGGAGCCACGCCAGTCCCAAGACCACGGGGAAGTGCAGATCTGAAGTGATGTAGAACTGGATGGCCTCCACATGGGAACTGATGGTCATACATACTGGTTGCGTGGCGGCCGTAATAGGCCCAGACAGGAGCACTCGACCATCGATAGTCTCCACTAACATGGGCGGATCCACCGGACACTGGGGAACAGCCCATTTGGCCACAAAGGCTGAGTCCATAAAGTTTGTGGTGGCCCCAGAGTCAATTAAGGCATGGACTGGAATCCCCTCTGGCTTGCCAGGAAGGATCAGACGTGCCTCCAAAATCAAATGCCATGGAGGTTCACAGGCACCATCGAAACGGCGTCGCTCGGTGTTGTTGTTGTGGGACGCCCGATCTATCACACTGTCTAGATCGGGCTCGGGGCATTTCCCGACAGCAAAGTAGGGGACTTTCTCGGGGCAGGCTTGGTCACTGATGCCCGCTGACGCTTCTTTGGGCAAGAAGCAGCCAAATGTCCAGGGTCCCCACAGTAAAAACACAATCCCCCCCGATCGTCGTCTGTTCATTTCCGTCACCGATAGACGAGACCTGGCGGCACCCAGCTCCATTGGCTCCTCCCTTTGGACTGGGGGCTCACGCACAACAGGGGCGGCAGGGGTCTGTGGGGTGGCACGGCGACTCTTTCGCTGCTGCAACCGGGCATCGATCCGCAGGCAAAGATGGATCAGCCCATTCAGGTCTGAGGGAATGTCCACACGGGCCAGCTCATCCAACATCTCCTCCGACAATACATCCTGGAAGGCATCCACGAGCGCAGCCTCATTCCAGGCGGAATCCTGGCTAAGCAGCCGGAAATCGCTGATATAGCCCTGTAGGGGGCGTTGACCCTGCCTCAGAGCTTTCAGGCATCGGGTGGCAGTCTGCGTCTTAATTGGGTCCTCGTACATTAGACGCATATGGTCACAAAACCCCACAAAGCTGTCCAACAATGGGCTAGGTTGAGCCAGCAGAGGCGTGCCCCAACGAGCTGCATCACCTGAAAGAAGGCTTAACACAAACCCCACCTTATCCTGGTCAGTGGGGAAATCAGCTGCTCTCACGCTGATAAAGAGCTGGCATTGTCCCAGGAAAGCAGGAAACAGTTCAGGAATACCTGTAAATTTGTCCGGCATTGCAACTTGGCATTTTCTCCTGGGTGGGGGTGCAGCATGAACCTGTGCTTGCAGTTGAGCCACCTGAGCTGCCAGCAAAGTGAGTTGCTGAGTGAGCTGAGCATTCTCGGCACGTAGCTGCTCCATAATAGTTGTAAGGGGTGGGAGGCTGAAAGCAAACTGTTCTGTACCAGCCTGCTACCGGCCTTGCAGAAAGGCAACCCCTGTACAAACGGCAGAGGCTGGAAAGCGTCTGAGGCTGGAAAACGTCTGCCAAGTTTAATACACAAACAAACAACAGAACTTGAAACAAGATACCGAAACTTTGATCCTCAAACGGAGCGGTTGCTTTCAGCAACCAGCCCATCCCCAATCACTCCCTTTATTAGAGTTCAGGGCGTGGCCTCCCTGTGCCTCCTTCCGAGGAGTCCCACAGCCTTTCTCTGCTTGCTCCTGCTTGACTGCCTCCTGCGTCGGGCATCCTTGAACAGGGCCAGCTGTGGGTCATCATCATCTGCACTGTCGGGCTCGCGCAGCTGAGTCTCCACCAAGTAAGAGGGGCCTGGCTGGGGGCTCTGCGAAGCCTCCAAGCCATCATCAGCAATTTTGTCTTCAACACCCTCCTCCTCCCCCTCGTCTGAGTCATCCGAGCCATCCGACCCGGCTGCCGGACCCACAGGCTGACCCTGAATCACAACACCCACATGGTATTACATTTGAGCCCAATACAAAACACCTGAGATATTGGAACACTGCTAAACCACCATTCCCCACTATGCGCCTGGGGCCCCGTTCCCTGGGGTCCCCCTCCAATGGATGGAGGAGGAGGGTCCTGAACCTTAGGTGTTACCACAGGCTGGGCCTCCTCCACCCCAACCGCATTCTGTTGTGCTGCAGCAGCCCCAGCAGGCTCTTCCCCCACAGTCACTGGAACAGCCCCCTGCGGTTTCTCTGCCATGCCTGCCCTACCCGATGGAAAGGGAGGTAACAACAAAAAGGAAACCAAGGATAAAGGAACAACACTGCCTTACTATATAATTCTGTTCACTACCTGATGTCCAAAAAGGAGCAGCAAAGTTCGTATGAATGTTCATCTATAGGTTGGAATTCATGTTGCCACCAAATGTCCAATTCCATGGAGCATCTGTGCACATCATAATCTTCTGGGTGTGATATTCATTGAGAAACAAGGGTATTTGTCCCACATACAATACAATGACACCACTGTGGATACTATCTTGATCGTGGCCTGGAGATACTTCCACTGAGAGAGGCCATGTTGAATGCAGAAACATCCAGATGAGCATTTTTATTTATTATTTATAGCTAGTCCTCGACTTATGATCACAATTGAGCCCAAAATTTTTGTTGTTAAGCAAGACAGTGGTTAAGCAAATTTTTACGGCCCTTCTTTCCCCAGTTGTTAAGTGAATTGCTGCAGTTGCTAAGTTAGTAACACAGCTATAAAATGAATCTGGCTTCCCCACTGACTTGTTTGAGGTGGGATTTGATCTTAATCTATCAGCTCCCAACCACCCTGTACTCACTATGAGAGCAGGATTAGCAGCATAATATATTCTGCCTTTTCACCATGCTTTTCCTTTTTGATGCAGAATTTAGATGCAGTTAGGATTTGTGTTTATTGGTATTAAATAAATAAGCAACTGTTTACTTCTAGTACTTGACAGGAGGTTTCCTTGCAACCCTTCTATTATCATATGTCAAAAGGAATGGTACATAAAATTATTTCCAATATTTCTTCTGAAAATGTGTCCAGTGAAAAGGGTTTTCTTTAGTAACACAATATCTTCCTTTTGTAACACTTCTTGAATGATTGTCTTCAAATATAATGTGCCCAATGATTCTATTAACAAATTTTAATTAAATATTCAGTAAAACAGTCATTCACTTAACAAAATAAAACTAAGAAGAATGATTGAATTCTTGGGCTAAATGAATACAATTTTATTTCACAGGACTACTTAACTATCCCTGCCTTTTATTATTACAGAATAATGTATAATGTTATTTATCACGAATTCCTAAAAGCATAATAGATAGCATTACATCTAGCATTACCCATCACAATACAGATAGTCTTCAACTTGTGATCACAACTGAGCCCAAAATTTATGTTGCTAAATGAAACATTTGTTAAGGGAATTTTGCTCCATTTTATGACTTCTCATGCCACAGTTATTAAGTTAGCAACATGGTTATTAAGCGAATCTGATTTCCCCATTGACTTTGCTTGTCAGAAAGTTGCAAAAGGGGATCAGATGACCCCAGGACACTGCAACCATCGTAAATATGAGTCAGTTGCCAAGCATGTCAATGCTGCAAACATTGACATATTTTTGCACTGACAATATAAGAGGCAGCCTTTTGCTTTAACTGTTGGGTTTAGAATCACTAAAACGTGGGAGAAATGCAACCTGGATGTTTTGACAAGATAAGGGAGCCACTTCAGAAGGGAAGTGAAACTTCATTTGTTGAATTAATTGGTAAATGTGATTCATGACATGTAAATTAGGGAGGGAAATTCTGTATGATGTGGGGGTCAAGGGGAGGAGAATTCAGATTCTGGCATCCAACCATGAGTGCCGATGTTTCATTTCATTATTATAGGCTTTTTAGATAAAACAATGCCTGAATGTTGTTTGAACTGTCTCATTAATCGAAACCATGACAAAGTGTCTGAATTTTGATCCTGTGACCAGAGGGATGCTACAACAGTTGTAAATGTGCAGAATGGTTGTAAGTCACTTTTTTCAGTGCTGTTGTAATTTTCAATGGTCACTAAATGAACTGTTGTAAGTTGAGGACTACCTGTAGTAATGTGAATATCCAACTGGGCAATCACTAGAATGTAGGGCTAGCTCGTACATATAACTCACTATATGATTTCGAATCAAATGAAATCCAGATTGGATTGACAGATGTACTTTCTTTAAGCAGACACTTCCTGAAAATCTTCCTATTTTGAATGGTCTATGTATTCAGATGGATGCCTGAACAGAAATGTAATACTCCTAGAAACTTAGACAAAAATCTTAGACAAAATCTGGTTCTTGGAGTGAGAAAGAAGTTGCACCGAGCAACTTCCAAGCCAATTTTTTAAAAAAAATCTATTTGGTTTGCCAGCTAAATGTTAGCAAAAGGACAATATCCCCTAGAATGTTGGTGGGTCCCTTGAGGTAACAATATTTCCTCCCTTTCTTATTCCCTTGAGGAAGAATGTCTTATATTTAAATTAAGATTGATGAATATAAACAATCCATGCAAAATAGAGGTGGGGCTATTTCCTTTTGAGAAAGATCAGTGATATGTGAAATGACTTTCTGTGCACTTAATCTTAATGCCAAATGAGGCTGTCAGTTTCTGTTTCTCTATCCTGCCTCAGCGTTTTTGCACTTGGAAGGAAGTGGTGTGGCCCACAAGTGAGTGAAACAAAAAACAGATCTGTTTATCATTTCCATTTTCCTTTTTAAAAGAGAAAGAAAGAACATCTTTTGAGGCAAAATTATATTTAATACCGCTTCCTCCAACATGCTATTTGTTGACACTTAATTTGCCCTAGGATGGCAATATGATCAACACAGATTTCAGGTAGATAAACAATAAAATGGAAAGTTTCCATTTTTATCATTGACAAAAAAAAACCTCCTCCCCATCAAAGAATAAGTACTAAAGGGATTATTTTGGATAGAGCTAAAGGGATTCTCAGGGGAGTAGGCTTAGGAAAAAAAGAAAATAGAATAAAAGGAAAAGTGTCCTCTTTTCTATTACAGGTGTTTATGGGGATCCATCTGGTTCAGATGTCACACAGAAAGATGGGGCAAATTGTAGACAGCCAGTTGTGACACCACTTACTGCTACCTTTCACTGTTCAGTGGTTTTCTATACTAGGTTCTGCCATATTTAAAAAGTATTTGCCTCTACAGAAAAGCAGTCAGAAGCACTCTTTTACAGACCCCATTTTCTGTCTATTTCTCAGAAAAAAGGGTCCCTGGTAAGGCCTGCTGAGAAAGGTGGGATCCATTCTAGCTGTAGATTTGCTGAAAAGATGGGACTGATTGTCAAAAGTTTCTCCTAAAAGTTATGGGAAAGTTTACATGAAGGGTCTTCTTCTAAATAAGGACTTCTAAATAATCTTCTTCTAAATAAGGACCCTAAAACTGAGATTACTTACTCTAATGCTTCAGTGATAATACATTTACAAAGAAGCAAAAAAAATAATTAAATTAGAGGGTTATGGGGGGGAATTCTGATAGAGGAACTCTGAAGGGGAAGAGGGAAAGGAACAAAAGAAAAACTATGAATGGCAGAGAGAGGGGCAGAGAAAGACAGAGAAAAGGAGGAAGGTCAAGGAGAGGATAGATGAAGAGATGGCTTCTAAATCTTGCCTGAGGTTTATCTTTTCAAACCTCTGCTATCTATTTGTTTGTAAGGCTGAATTTACACACCTTTAAGCTTCTCTGGAAAAAAAATCACATTGCTATCCCTGCTCCTGAGAAAAAAAAAATATTTGAGGAAAGAGCACTACGGATGTAGTATGTTGCTCAGTTCTTTCTTGAAGATTAAAATCAGTGAAACAAACAAATTTTGTACCAAGAGGAATGTCTGGGAGGAAATTCTGGAGCAGTCAGTCAATGCTTTATGGAGGTGTTAAGAAAAGTAGGCTTTGCTGAAAGTTTCAGAAACTTTCCATTTTACAAATGTATACAACCTTCTACAGTATAAACCATTAGATAGTGATAAAATGGTAGTATAAAGTTAAAACAACATTTATGCAAAAAAATCCACACTCTCTTATGTTTATAATATGGTTATTTCTCAGACACCCCATTCCCTGATAATATTTTTACTGTATTTCTAGTGTATTGTTTTCCCCATTTTGATGGCATGAATTGTTCATTTCTTTGGCACTGTTTTTATTGTCATTACTACCGTTGCTACTGCTAAGCTTGTAAGCCGCCCTGAGTCTTCGGAGAAGGGCGGGATATAAATGGAATTAAAATAAATAAATAAATAAATAAAATTATTATTTTAGGACTATTTCATATTCTCTTGTTATAGTTATTTATATTTGATAAGGTCTCTACTAGCTTCCAGGTAAAGAGTACCTTCAAATAAAGAATTCACTGTCCTCTATAGAGCATAACATTTTTCCTTGCTGAATTTCTAGGTTTGCACCCCTACTTTTCCTGATCAAGCTGAATGGAGGTTTCTTTTTGTGCCCAAGTTTTTAATTTGCTCAAGAACAAAAGAATAAGAGGTGATTTCTGAAGAATATGATAGCATGAACTTGCTGATCAATTACATATGTGCAAATTCATTCAAATGTTAATATTTTAGCTTTTAAAAAAAATAACAGTGATACAATTTAATGTTCTAAAACCAGAAGAAATAAATGTTTCAACTGTTGATAGAAAATAAGTACTGCAATCCCAACAAAGTCTGTTGCTTATCAATATGTTAAATTCTGTTGATGTGTTTTTAGGCTAAATTTCATATTTCTATTTTTTCAAGAGTTGGAAAACTATCACATCATCTCCTCCACCTCCTCCTCCTGATCCTTCTTGACAGCTTAGATAGCATGAATGAGAAGTAGGATGAAAAACAAACAGAATAACAGAAATGGAAGGACTTAGGAGGTCATCTAGTCTAATTCCCTAATTAGAAGAAACATTTTGTTTCCATCAGTTAGTGTAGAACAAGGCATTTGTCTATTGCCAGATGTTTTTAATCCTGCTCGAAGTCTTAACAAAAGGTGCACAGATCGTAATGTGAAGAAGTTGGTTTCCCCAAGGAAAGGAGAGCAAAATAAAGGCAGCAAGAACAGACAAAGAGACCACCTGGGAGGAAAAGGGAAAGAACTGTCAAAATCACTGACTCATTGATTGTTTGACTGAAGTTCGTGTTACTGAACAGAATATTTATGTGAGTTTGGAGATGGCTGTACAGAGCTACAAGGAGGAAATACATCTTGTAAATTTCTATTTCTTTGGGCCTTCTCATTTGAAAAGAAAAGCCCCCAGTTTTTCATTGTTCTATTCAATATATTATTGAAGGGATGAGATCAGGAGATACCCTGGCAAGATTGCATGGCTTTGGGTACGTGGGGCTCCAGGATCGGGGACTTTGTTATCTTTGACTCTGGATGGTATAGCACTGCCCCAGAAAGACCCAGTCTGCAGCTTGGGGTTCTTCTGGATGTGCGACTCCTGTTCGAGGAACAAGAGGCAGTTATGGCTAAGAAAGCCTTTGCACACCTTTGTGTTGTACGACAGTTGCAGCCTTTCCTGGACCAGGATTCCCTGTGCTCAGTCATATACTCCCATCTCATGACTGGACTACTGCTACTGCTACTATTACTACTACTACGTAATGTGCTCTACGTGGGCTATTCTTGAAGAGCATTTGGAAGCTACATCTGGTGCAGAGTGTGACAGTGTGGGTAGTTTTGGGAACCCCAAGAATTTTTATTTATTTTTATTTTAATCCCATTTATATCCCGCCCTTCTCCGAAGACTCAGGGCGGCTTACAATCTAAGCACAAATCAATGTGCTTAGCAATAGCCTTCATTCTATGTATATGCCTGCTTATTAGGGCTTTCGCCCCCCCCAGCGGCATTATTACAAAGTCAGCTTAATTGCCCCCAACAATCTGGGTCCTCATTTTACCTACCTCGGAGGGATGGAAGGCTGAGTCAACCTTGAGCCTGGTGGGACTCGAACCTGCACTAATTGCAGGCAGCTGGTGTTACTTGAGGAGGCATTAGCCCACTGCTCCACCAAGAATGGGCCCTGCAACACCAATGCTCCACAAGCTGCATTGTTTACCAGTCTGCTTCTGGGTGTAATTCAAGGTGTTGGTGATCACCTTTAAAGTCCTTCATGGCCTGGCTCCAGATTACTTGAGGGACTGTCTCACCCCACTGGGATTGGCCCATACCACTCATGCCGGTAAAGGAGGCGTGCTGCAGGTCCCATCACCCTGATTATTCTGGCTGGTGGGGTCCAGCAGGAGGGCCTTCTCTACTGTTGCTCCGGCCCTCCCATGTGAGGTTTGCCCTGACCCTCCTATCTTTTTAAAGGGCCTAAAGAGCTGGTTCTGCCAGTCAACTTGGGGCCCCATGGGGGAACAGCACTACCAAGGTGGTTGATTGAGTAATAACAGATCCCACCTTTGCCCCTGCCCCCCCCACCATGAGTTTTTGGTTTAAATGTTTGGTTTTAACTGTTTATATTTTAGCTTAGTTGTAACTGTAAGCCGCCCAGAGTTATGGTAAGAGGGGAGGCCAATAAACTTTATAAATATATTAATAAATAAATTCAATCTTATGCCCTTGATTGCATAGATATACATTTTCTAATGTTTCGTGTAATTTCTTAGCAAAAGTTTTAGCAATTCGTGCTGCAGTTAGATCCATCTTATATACTGCATAATTCATACTAATCTAATAACATTGTTTTGTATGCAGTTATACCAATATATGATTTATTTAACAATTAATCCTAACGTATTTTAAGATACAATATACTGTTCTGTTAGTACAACTTGTTCAGAAGTGCACTAAATTTAATTAGTTTTTCTAGCTTGAAAAACATTAATGGGAACCTCTTACTCATTGTGTAGCAAAGCACATTTTGGTGGACTCTGGCAAATTTAAACTGAAAGAAATGTGATTTAAAGCGATTTAAAGTTAGTCACATTTGATTTTACCTTTTTTGCCAATGGTTGCTAAGTGAATCCCATGGTCAAATCCAGCTGCTGGATTTGACTTTTGCTTGTTGAAAGCCAGCTGGGAAGGTTGCTAATGCCAATCACATGACCTCACGATACTGCAAATTTTGTTTATTTATTTTTATTTTTATTTTTCCTCTACATACATATTTTAATTTTTCAATCAGCGTGTGATCTGGGTTCATAAAATGATAATACATAATCAAGTCCTACTCTTTGGTTCTCTCCTCTAACCATTTGTAGAATAAATTCCAGCTTTGGTAATATTCTGTTTCTTCTTTGTCTTTCAGCCTCATAGTTAGTCTGTCCATCTCAGTGCTTTCCAGTATTTTTTTAATTACTTCTTCCTCTGATGGTATTCCTTCATTCTTCCAACATTGCGCGTAGGTTACCGTATTTTCCGGCGTATAAGATGACTCGGCATATAAGACAACCCCCTACATTTCCTGTTAAATTATAGGGTTTGGGCTATACTCGCCGTATAAGACTACCCCTCTTCCAACGCACACCAAATAAGAATTAAAAAACATCAGATTTGATTTTAATATGGTAATTTTAATTCAAATGCTTATGACATGCAGGTGCTTAGTAGGAAAACTGTCACTTATAAACATAAGGCTGTTTGTCATCAAACATGTAAACATAAAACAGTGCAAGTGGATTAAATAATAATAATAATAATAATAATAATAATAATAATAATAATAATAATAATAATAATAGAAGAAGAAGAAGAAGAAGAAGAAGAAGAAGAAGAAGAAGAAGAAGAAGAAGAAGAAGAAGAAGAAGAAGAAGAAGTAGTAGTAGTTGGGGGGGACCTTGGAGGTCATCTAGTCCAACCCCCTGCTAAGGCAGGAAAACCTATACCATTTCAGACAAATGGCTGTCCAGTCTCTTCTTAAAAACTTCCAGTGTTGGAGCATTCACCACTTCTGGAGGCAGGTTGTTCCACTGGTTAATTGTTCTAACTGTCAGGAAGTTTCTCCTTAGTTCTAGGTTGCTTCTCTCCTTGATTAGTTTCCATCCATTACTTCTTGTCCTGCTTTCAGGTGCTTTGGAGAATAGCTTGACTCCCTCTTCTTTGTGGCAGCCCCTGATTCCAGCAACCATTCCCTATTTTCCTAATTCACTTTTTCACTTTTCCTAATTCACTCTAAAGCTTTCCCTGCGCAGAGCCTTAAGTAATACAAGCTGCCTGCAATTAGTGCAGGTTCGCATCCCACCAGGCTCAAGGTTGACTCAGCTTTCCATCCTTCCAAGGTAGGTAAAATGAGGACCCAGATTGTTGGGGGCAATAAGCTGACTTTGTAATAATGCTGCTTGGGGTGTGTGTGAAAGCCCTAATAAACAGGCATATACACAGAATGAAGGCTATTGCTAAGCACATTGATTTGTGCTTTAAATTGTAAGCCACCCTGAGTCTTCGGAGAAGGGCGGGATATAAATGGGATTTAAAAAAAAAAGACCAAATGGGAGATCCGCTCCAGGTTTTCCAGCCAGCCCGCCCAGTTCCTGAGTCAAATGTGTCCTTAGAGCTAAGCCGCTGCTCTGGCTGCTGCCTTCCCCACCTGCCTTTCAAGTTGGGATAAATTACAGCTGCTCTTCAACTTTAGAAGAAAAGACGCCCAGACCCCTGCCTGTAAAAAATCACAGACTGCAGCTTCTTCTCCAATTGGTCCCGCTTTCCCTGCACAGACTAAATGGGAGATGCTCCAGGTTTTCCAGCCAGCCCTGTCCCTAAATTTTCAGCACCCGGCGTATAAGACGACCCCTGACTTTTGAGAAGATTTTCATGGGTTAAAAAGTAGTCTTATACACCGGAAACTACGGTATTCTTGCTGCTGTTATAATATACAGAACCAAATATAAATTTTGCTTATTAATCTTTTCTGGTATTATATCTAATAAAAAAATCAGAATTAAATACTACATGTACTCCTAATATTTTTTCTAACCAAGCATAGGCCTTTACTTTGTCACATGTCCACCAGATATGATAGTACGTACCTGAATTATGTTTACATTTCCAACATCTATCTGACATATTTTTAAACATTTTTGCTAATCTTGCTGGTGGCAAGTGCCATCTATAACACATTTTATATAAATTTTCTTTATATGCAGTTGACATTGTCAATTTATAATTTCTCTCCCATAATTTTTACCATTTTTCTAATTCTATATTATAACCAGTTTTTCACCCACCTTGTCATTGTCTCTTTAGTTTGTTCACTTTCCATCTCTAAAATTAACAAAATATTATACATTTTCTTAATTAATTTCTCATCAGAAGTTAACAATATCTTATCAAATACAGTTTGTTCTTTATAAAATCCATACAGTTTCACGTCTTTTTCATATTTATTTTATTTTATTTTAATTCCATTTATATCCCGCCCTTCTCCGAAGACTCAGGGCGGCTTACAAGCTTAGCAGTAGCCTTCATTCTATGTATATGCCTGCTTATTAGGGCTTTCATACACCCCCCAAGTAGCATTATTACAAAGTCAGTTTAATTGCCCCCAACAATCTGTGTCCTCATTTTACCTACCTCGGAAGGATGGAAGGCTGTCAACCTTGAGCCTGGTGGGATGCGAACCTGCACTAATTGCAGGCAGCTGGTGTTACTTAAGGAGGCATTAGCCCACTGCACCACCAATTGCTGATATAAAAAGAGTTTTGTATTTGTAACAATGCCTACCATGAAATGTTGATGCCCTGATTTTCCAGCTCTTGTTTCGATTTTAATGTCCTATCAGTATTCAAAATATGCCCAAGTTTTTTCAAAATCTAACAAATTTGGGTGTGAGAAAGCTTCCGTCGTTGATAACCACCCTGGAATTTTTACATATATTTTAGTTTCTTCCAGATATTTTACAGTTTTCTCTCTTGAAGTCTCCTCCTTATCATACAGTTCCTTATAGAATTCTTTAACTATCTTTTTTATTTCTTCATTTTTATATTGTAAATAACCTTTCTCATCGAGTAAATTATGTATCTTTTTTTCTTTCCATTTTTTAAGTTTATAAGCTAACCATCTTCCTGGCTTGTTGGCATTTTCAAAAAAAAATTGTTTCACTCTTTTTATCTGTTCTGCCATTTTTTCTGAGTCTAACAGATTTAATTTATGTTTTATTATTTCCATTTCTCTTTTTAAAGTCTTTTTTTGTGGATTTCTTTGCAGTTCTAATTCTAACTTTCCAAATTCTTCTTTTAATAATACATATTGCTGTTTTCTCTGTTTATTTTTCCTTGCCATATACGTTATAGCTATACCTCTAAAATACGCTTTAGCTGTATCCCATACATTTTGTGCTGTTGTATCTTCTTTATTTTCTTTGAAGAATTCCATTTCTTTTTTTGTTAACTCTATAAATTCTTTTTCTTTTAATATCGAACGATTTAAAGTCCATCTTGGCCCTTTTTGTATTCCTTTCCAGGTCATTTTCAAAGGATTATGATCCGCCCATATGCCTGTTTCTATTTCAGTGTCCTGAACGTTCATTCTCACGTCAGCTGTCATCCAAATCATATCAATCCTTGACCAGGATTTTTGGTATATTGCAATTTTTGTGGATTAACTTCCCTCCAAACATCTTATTCCAATTTCCTCCGCCATATCAAAAAATGTCTTAGGTAATCTTCCTCTTCCACTTTTCCCTGTTTTGTTACATTTATAGTCAATTTTTCCATCTATTACTGCATTGAAATCTCCTAGTAGGCAAATATTTTGATATTCCATTTCTATTATTTTTCTATGTACGTTTTTGCAAAAATTTTCTTGATTATTATTCAGTGCATAAATTGCCACTAATAATATTTGCTTTTGATGCAGATAAATTTCTACCATTAAAATTCTTCCTTCTTCATCTGAGTATACCATTTTAGAATCTATTATCTCTTTAATGTATATAGCGACTCCTCTTTTTTTCTGTTGCACTGATGCATAATAAAGTTTCCCAATTTTTGAATATTCCAATAATTTATGGTGTTGTTCTTTTATATGTGTTTCTTGCAAACAGATTATATCCAAATTCAATTTCCGTAATTTCCTAAAAATCTTATTTGTTTTAATTGGGGAATTCAGTCCATTTATGTTTACTGAGAAGATTCCATTTTTTTTCTCCATTTCCATTTATTTATATTTCAGTCTAGTAAATCTAGTAGTCCTTTGTTCTCTGGCAAATCCTTCATCCTCACCCTTTTGGTCATCTTCCTCTTTCTGTTCTTCTGTTTGTGCAATTGCTCCTTGGGTCCTCTCTTCTGTTTGTTTCTGCTCCTTACTCTTCCCTTGGTTTAGTTTCATTCCTTCATCTAAGATTGACCTGTTCCTCACTTCAAAATCTTCTGCTTTCCAAATTGAGTCCAATCTATATCTTGCATTGTTCCAGTTTATTAAGATGCCTTCCGGCATCAGCCATATGAAATTTATACCATTGGCAATCAGCTTCGTGGTCAAAGTGATACTGTCTTCATGTGTCTCTAACTCTCTTGGGTATCTGCTTTAAAACCATTTCTTTATTTTTATATTGTATTGGTTCATCTCTAACTTTCCGTAGTTTTTCATCTCTTGTTGTCTTCTTTGTAAACCATACATGTACTTCTCTTGGCAGTTTATTTCTTCTTGTGTAGCTTGAATTGATGCGAAATATGTCATCTACCTCTAACTGAATTTCTTCTCGATCTGCCTTCAGAGCCTCCTCCAGGATGTCAATAATAACCTCCGCTATATTTTCTTCTCTATCCTTGGGGATATTTTGAAATCTTAAATAATGTTCTGCTTTTTCCATCTCTAAAGTCTTGATTGCATTCTCTAATTGTTCATTTTCTTATAGTAGCATTTCTATCTTTTTATCGTTCTCACCTGTTTTTTCTTCAATTTTGTGTATTTTCTGTTGATTTTTTATTATCATTTGATTCTGAGCTTCAAATTTTCCCTTTATATCCAAAAATTCTTCATTTAGTTTCTCCAATTTACTTTGCATCTTTATGTGATTTTCCTGCATTTCCAGGTGGTTTTTTTCCAATGTCTCTTGATTTTTTAATATAAGTTCTTGAAGAAATTTTAATGAAATCTGTGTTTCACTTTGAGCAGTGCTTGTCTTTTCACGTTGCAACATTGCTTCAATAGATCCCTGTGTTGTAGGACTAGATTGTCCTACTGAGGGTGCAGAAGAAGTTTTCTTCATAAATCTAGTAATATTTGATGAAGTCATTTTACAGCTTACAATCTAAAGCCAAAACAACATCTGTTTAGATTTAGCCAAATTCAATAAAAGTAGCTTTGAATCTCAATCTCACAGCAAGGCACTCTTATCATTTGCAGGTGTGCTTTATCAAGGTTACTTCAGTCCACAACAATTTTTTCACTTCTCACAGTATATCAAAAAAATTGTTCTTCTTTCACCACTAGATGTCCTCCTTGGCTTATTTATCAATGTCTGATATTTTAAACAAAGAGTCTTTCCCCCTGTTTATAATTGCTTGCCGCTTTTAACTTTAATCCTTCTGGGGGTCTTTACTTTTCAGCCCTTTCCCATCAGGGACACAACATTTATAATCCTCAAGGAGAAGGAAAGAGAAAATCTTGCTCACCCAGCTTCAGCATGCAGTTGAAATTCCACTAATTTATGGTCCTTTTCTTTCCTGCTGGAGATAACTATGGCTGCTAGATCTTGGCAGCCTTTTCCTTAGTTTTTCCAGAGGGTCCTACAGTTTGCTCTGATCGGGTGCCCCCTGATCTGAGCTCCTGAAGTATCCCTCCTCCTTCATTGCCCCTCCAGGGCAACTTTCTGACTCTTTAAGGGTCACTAGATGAAGAAAAACCAAGCTGGAAAGCCAAGCACCAGCTTTTCCCAGTTGTCCTGACGGCTACCAAACAGGAAGTCTCGATACTGCAAATTTTGATTGTGTGACCATGGGACAACAGTTGGTGATAGATGGGCTGGTGATAGATATTTTTTTTCCTCTGTTGTTGCCACTTTAAACAGGTGCCCAGTGTTTGGAAGTCAAGAACTGCCTGCATAATTCTGGTATCTTGACAGAGAAAATGCAGTTGGAGTACTGCTCAGTGAGTTAATCCAACAGGGTGCAGTGGTTTGAACCATGGGGTCATATCTTGGCAATTGTCCTGCTTAGTTGCAGGCTTGCTTGTTTTGCATCATGCTCACCTACTATAGTTCTTATCACTGCCTGAGGCAACAAGAAGTTTTTGGTTTTGGTTTTGTTTCCATCCAGTTTGTCACACAGCCAGGCCCTGATTAGGGCTGCCAAGAGTGATTGGTCCAAGGTCATCCAGTTGGCTTCTATGCCTTAAGGGGGGGGTATGTGAGTTTTCCTAGCAATGCCAGGGGTAGGCAACCTTCGCTCTTTTATGACTCGTAGACTTCAACTCCCAGAATTCCTGAGCCAGCATAGCATAGCTGGCTGAGGAATTGTGGGAGTTGAGGTCCATGAGTCATAAAAGAGCCAAGGTTGCCTACCCCTGTCCTAGCCCTACTGCAACACCTGACTGCCTTACCTCATATCAGAAGTAATGATTTAAAATCCTGATTGGAGACAAACTCAATATCTGCCATGCAGTAAAGTGCTATAGACTATTTCTTAGGCTATTTCACAGTGTGACTAGGATCATTAATTCCTAGAACTCTTTGTATCCTATTCTGTACTTTGTTAACAATAGCAGAAATATAACAATAATATTCAGAGTAGTAAATTAATTGTGCAGAGGATGTTTCCCTATTAAAAATTGGAAGCTGTGATTTATTAGTATGACTATGCAAGGTCTCCTGGAATAAAGTAATAAATCAATAGCTTTTTGAGGCAGTTGAGAGTAGGAAGGAGAAAAAGTAGAACTTTCTAAACTTTATGGTAAATGGTTTCTCATTTCAGAACAGGTTTATCCAGGGACATTTTACTGTTTCCTCTTAAGCTAACTTCTGACTAAAAGTGCATAGAATTATAGACCTCTAACAGAAGCAGCCTATTTATTTTCTTGTGGTGTGATTTGTCTGTGTGTGTGAAAGAAAGAAAGAAGGAGTGAGTGTGTGAGTTTGTAATAGAAAGAATGAATATAGATGTAACGTGTAAAATAGGTTGCCATTTTTTTTTATCAAACACAACTGTTACCAGTTTAGGATAATTGTTTGTTCGTCATTGGAATGTTAAAGATACTCTTGTGAAAAGCAAAACTAAGACTATTTTAAAAACAATCTCTTTAGAGTCAGTTTTAACACTGCGTTAAGATGAGGGTATGAGAATATATGACAATTTGTTTTAATTAGCTCTAATTGTTGACCTGGGTTATGTGTTATTGTCTTTTTATTATGGTAAAATAAAAAGACAGCATACAATTGACTATAAATACATAAAATAGATCTTGTAGATAAATAATAAATATCCCATGCTAAGTGGTACCATTTGCACATGATGGAGCTTTAGTAACACCCATTGCTGCTTTGCTTCCCACTGTAACAAAAGAACTGAGCCGCCAGAAGTAGTTGCAACCATTATAGCTAATGACAAGAGATTGTGGTTCAGCAACATACCAGGTTTCTCACCTCTGCATTTTAATCACAGAGTAAACCCATGTGGTCAAGATTTTGGTTTCTTCTATTTAATCATGTCCATTTCTCTGAGACTGCCAGGATAAATCTAGTGGTTTTCCTGGCCAAGTTTTTCAGAGGGTAGTTTGCCATTGCCTCCTTACCAGGGCTGAGAAAGTGATTGTCCAAGAACACCTGGGCCTTTGTGTTTAAGGCAGGACTAAAACGCATGGCCTTCCGATTTCTAGCCAGATGCCTCAGCCACTACACCCAACTAGCAGGATTTAAAAAAAGGTAAAGGTTCCCCCGCACATGCGTGCTAATCTTTTCTGACTCTAGGGGCCAGTGCTCATCTCCATTTCAAAGCTGAAGAGCCAGCGCTTGTCCGAGGACGTCTCCGTGGTCATGTGGCCGGCATGACTAGACACCAAAGGCGCACGGAACGCTGTTACCTTCCCACCATAGTGGTCCCTATTTTTCTACTTGCATTTTTACGTGCTTTCGAACTGCTAGGTTGGCAGAAGCTGGGACAGGTAACAGGTGCTCACTCTGTTACGCGGCACTCGGGATTCAACCCGCCAAACTGCCGACCTTCTGATCGACAAGCTCAGTGCTAACAAATCATGGCTCCCCCCCACCTGCTTTTTAAAAAATGTTGGTTTTATTTGTCTTGATTGTTTTTTTAACCTCATTTGGGTTAGTTGTTGTGGGCCACTAATGGGTAAAATGGGTACCATTTAATTATTGAGAGGGAGGAGATAAGAGCAATCTGTTAAAGCCCTACCCTCTGCCATCAAGGAAGCAGCTTTCAGTTTAGTCACTTTTCCACCTCTGTAACTTTTTGAGCCTCTTGTGACTTTCTTACTGTTTAGGCAACTGCATAAAAGGGGAAATGAGAATTAAGTTAAACTTAAAACAAACTAAAGAGTTTGGCTTTGTTTCTAAAAGTTTGGAAAAGCAGCAAGAACTATTATAGTACTATTTCTAGGGAAAGGGTAGACTACTTTAGGAAAGATCCTGCTTTGGAACCATTGCCCAACCTGGCTGATATCAATGGAGCTGCTCTGCTGCATTATGTGCTCTTGCATCTGCTCAAAAGTAACAGACAGTCCTCAAATTATAATGTGAGCCCTGCAATTATAGTCAAAAGATGTCACATCCATAAAGCAGGACATCATGTAACCAAAAGCAACTATGGGGCTTTTTTTTCTCCTGGAAACTGGAAGTAAATGCCGGTTTTTTAGAAATAACATCATAAATTGTGGTCACATGATTGTGGGGTGGTGCAAATGACTGCAAGTGCAAGTTGGTTGCTGACCGCCACAAATGCAGTCATGTGACCCATTCCTCAATGACTTTTTCCCACTTGACCAACTGAAAACAGGCAATTAGACAAAGTGCTCAAGAGCATACACATACCTCAGCAAGGAGTAACACCTAGTTATTCTGACAGTTAGAGCAATTAGCCAGTGGAACAACCTGCCTCCAGAAGTGGTGAATGCTCCAACACTGGAAGTTTTTAAGAAGAGACTGGATAGCCATTTGTCTGAAATGGTATAGGGTTTCCTGCCTTAGCAGGGGGTTGGACTAGATGACCTCCAAGGTCCCTTCCAACTTTATTATTATTATTATTATTATTATTATTATTATTATTATTATTATTATTATTGGCTGATTTTATATTCATGTGACTGGATCATTGTTCTCCTCTTGTTTCATCATGCCTACTTTTGAAATAATATATTTTACTGCGTGTTATGTTTACTTTTATTTTTCTGCTAATATACCAAACTCTGACTTCCAGTGCTTTTTTTGTAAAAGAAAAAGGTGCCGGAACTCACACATGTCATATAACCCGCCTTGCCTACCCTACAAGGTTCTATCCAAAAAAGGTGCCGGAACTCCATTCTGGGCGTTCCATGAGAAAAAAAGCCCTGCTGACTTCCATGTAATAATGTGTTCAGAAGGATGACTGTGCATTAACAAAGCATTGCAAGTTCTTAGTATAATGTAATATTTAAAAACTATCAAAGTTTAATATTGATAACTTCTGTTCTGACAACACGAAGTTAGTCTTGGTTCATGATTCCGACATTCCAATAGTGTGGTGTGGGGGTAGGGTGGGGGTGCATGTCCATCCATCCATCCATCCATCCATCCATCCATATCCCTCCCTCCATTCATCTATCTCCCTATCTCCCTCTCTCTCTCTCTCTCTCTCTCTCTCTCTCTCTCTCTCTCTCTCTCTCTCTCTATCTATCTATCTATCTATCTATCTATCTATCTCTTTCATCTATCTTGCAGTACCAAAGTTTCCTTTTGACTCTAACCACAAGAGCAGCTGGATATCAGTTTGATTTTAATGCAGCCAAATCATAAATACCATCACTATTTGAATTTGTCCTCTGCTCTTCCCAAATAGTTCACAGAAAACCTGATCCTGGAGCATCATTTTCCACACTCATGTTGATACTGTCTTGGTTATAAATGCCCATTTGATTTCTTGGCAGATCCATTTCTTTACACAAGATATTGTATTTAATTTGACTATCTACCTAGGGTGACCCTTCTGATAGTGTACAGTTGTGATGGTATACCATGTACCATCATGGTATGCTCTACAAGGTCCACTGTCCAGCATAAAGTCATACTCATCTGCAATTTTGCTCATTGTCATCCTTTGTGCATTGGCTGGGAACTCAGCAGTTGGACATGGTTACAGTGGAGATAATAGAAAGAAAGAAAAAGTTAGGGATAGATCATCATGGATAAAATCTATATCATCACTAGGAGTTGAAAATGATTTAATAGCAAATATTCAACCAATCATCTTTTATACTCTTTCAAACAGAATTCTGCAAAATGTCTTCCCAGGAATGTTTATCAACAATCCCTTTTTAATTTGGGCATTAATTCTTGCTATATAGAAACTACCCACCTGTTGTTATTTTAGACAAGGCTTTAAAGTGTTTTTCTTTGACTTTTACCTGGAAGTGTTATTATACAGCTTTTTTATTAAGTATGCTGAGCTTATTGTTTACATTTTAGATTAGTTAGCAGATTGATATCTGTACCCTCAACCTGAAATGTAGAGCAGGCTGCATGATTATTAACTCTTCCCTTAGCACAGAAGTATTCAAGCATATGCTTCATACTCACAGAGAATAGTAAATTACCTCCTTAAAACACTGTGAAATGTGATGGCCACACAGTACAGCACATAAGAAATTTTAGCCTCAAGCTAGTCAAAATAACTAAATAAACTTCAGCTTGCAATGAAACAGTCAAGCTGAGAGAAAATCAGAAACAGAGAGTTGCTTTATAAAATGAAGCAGAGAGTTAGCTAACTATTATTGTGAAGAATATTTCACCCCCAAAACACTTACCAGGACACCGCTGAGATTTCACAGCATGGCAAGTCACCATTTGCCAATTGCCCAAGACAAAGAAGATTTGACAGAAGAAATGAAATTCTAAGGGTTGCGGGTAAAGTCTAAGCCTTGTGCAAATCAACACTGATTTGATGTGAACTGGATAATTCAGACTTGAGTTTGTCTTTCCAGAACCAAAATCAAATTATTTTAAGCTCAGATGGATCAGAAAAAAATGGAGGATTGTAACCTTAGAGTACTGTGGCAGACAGATTGAGCTGGTCCAGTGATCTAGTGCTGGAATTTTTGAAAATATAGAGAAAAGTCAATGATTTTATTCTGTATTGAAGCCTAATGATCTACTATTTCCACTGAAATAGAGATGTCCATACAGGCACCCCAAAAGATGGTCAGACCTAATGAAGACCCTATGGGGGCCCATGTACAGGAAGTGGCATGCAAGCATAATTCAGAACCCCTCTCACCACTAATACCAACTTTAGTTGTGTCAGAAGAATATTCTTTCAAAATGCTGAACCCTGTCATGATGATAGGCTTGAGCTTCAGAATGGCTATTCACAGCATGTGGTAGGTGGTTAGCTTGTACATCACAGTCAAATGGGCCATTGCAGCAGAATGAAACTTTCCTAAGAGCTGACATGAGCATTTCTTTCTTTCTTTTCTTTCCTTCCTTCCTTCCTTCCTTCCTTCCTTCCTTCCTTCCTTTCTTTCTTTCTTTCTTTCTTTCTTTCTTTCTTTTCTTCTTTCTTAATGAACTTGAAAAGGTATGATGGGGTCAATTAAAATACCCACATTTTCATTATATTCTAGGAGGCAAATAAAAAAAGCTTAATTAGGAATAAGGGATATAACGTATTTTACAATACAAGAGAAGAGAGCATTCAGGTCAGAAAGCTAGGAAATACTTCCTGACAAAAAGATGTATTAGCTAAGCAGCTACTTTGGAATTTATTAGAGAGGAAGCTTCTTTATAAAGTAATAACCTCATTTATTAACTACAGAACTACAGATTAAATAAACACCTTATTATTAAGAATATCTCTGACCTACACTTAATTTTCAGAGCAATAGCCAGAAGACAGCCATATATGCAGTGGTGGGGATGCCAACAATCAAAGAGGAACAGAACAATTTTATTTCCCAAAGGTAACAGATTCAGTCATTGCCAAGTTATATAGGTCTTATACAGCATCCTGATAAAAGAAAAGTTGACTATGCTGATATGCTAATAAGATCCCCAAACAGGTATTCCTTAAGGAAGAGAAATCAGCTTTACAGCTGATCAGTGAACAAAATAAGTCTACGGGAGACACATTCATGTTATGAAAGCATTACAAAGCCATTCTTTGGAGTACAGCACAGCAGCTTTGAAAGACAAGAACTGTCAAAACTCTAACTATTTAAATGATAGTTGACCCCATGCTTGACTGGAGAAGGACTAAGAAAGTAAAGCCCAGCAACATCCTTGAATCTCCTGTCTTTGTTCTAGACATAATCTTAATGATATTCCAAATCATCACAATAGTTAAGATAACCTTTAAGATAAGTTAACCTTTATTGACATTTTTTACTGTGGGCACACTGGCCCACATTAGAAATGAAATCCTGTTGCCTCCTCTCAAAAGTGTATGCATAG
This sequence comes from Vipera ursinii, assembly GCF_947247035.1. Lineage (NCBI taxonomy): Eukaryota > Metazoa > Chordata > Lepidosauria > Squamata > Viperidae > Vipera > Vipera ursinii. The sequence continues at coordinate 299,926,736 of NC_139512.1, forward strand.
ATAACACACATATAAACATGCTATATACCACATATGTATAGACCTAGACCCTTATATATAAATACATATAAATATTAATCACTGTCCACCTTGAAAACATAGCGGAAAGAGGAAGCTTGAGAATTCACAAGGTTAATACTGTATGGAACAAAACTGTGGCTGAATCTGGAAGTTCTGCTTTGGATACCACGAAGCCAATGTTGTAAGAACATTGCGGCCAAGGGATCAGGATAAACCCATTCTACTCCTTTGTTCTGTTAAACAGTTGCATGTTTCCAATAGGTCTGGGGTGGTTTTCTTGCTATTAGTACTGAGGACTTTTTAAAAAGATATATAAAAAGAGCTCCACATATGTTCATCATTTGCACAATTACTTTCCGTGCAAAAATAAAAAATGCAAACAATCTGGCCCCTTGAGTAAAGCACCATCATCTGGCAAGGCCACATCATCTGGAACTTTAAGGGGTTGTGAGAATAACCTTGGCTAGGGCAATGGTCAGATAAACCCACAGAAAGAATAAGGGTAGAGAACACATTACAGAAGGTAAAGGTAAAGGTTTCCCCGCACATGCGTGCTAGTCGTTTCCAACTCTAGGGGCTGGTGCTCATCTCCGTCTCAAAGCCGAAGAGCCAGCACTTGTCCGAGGCACATGGAAGGCGCACGGAACGCTGTTACCTTCCCACCATAGTGGTCCCTTTTTTCTACTTGCATTTTTACGTGCTTTCAAACTGCTAGGTTGGCAGAAGCTGGGACGAGTAACAGGCACTCACTCTGTTACGCGGCACTTAGGATTCAACCCGCCAAACTGCCGACCTTCTGATCGACAAGCTCAGCGTCCTAACCCACTGAGCCACTGTGTCCCTATACATTACAGAAAGAACCCTCCTAAGTTCTCTGGAATGTGAGGCCAAGGGAGGAGAGGAATGCTTTCAGACTTGCAAGATTCAGTTACTGTAATCAGAAGACTCCTGCGAGTCCCTTGGACTGCAAGGCGATCAAACCGGTCAGTCCTAGAGGAGATCAACCCTGACTGCTCTTTAGAAGGCCAGATCCTGAAGTGGAAACTCAAATACTTTGGCCACCTAATGAGAAGGAAGGACTCACTGGAGAAGAGCCTAATGCTGGGAAAGATTGAGGGCAATAGAAGAAGGGGACGACAGAGAATGAGGTGGCTGGATGGAGTCACTGAAGCAGTAGGTGTGAGCTTAAATGGACTCCAGAAGATGGTAGAGGACAGGAAAGCCTGGAGGAACGTTGTCCATAGGGTCGCGATGGGTCGGACACGACTTCGCAACTAACAACAACAACTGGACTAGCTCAAATGGGCTGGCAGGAGCAGCATTCCCCTCATCTCCATAAAGTCTGTAGACCCCAATCCTCCTGTATTTTCATAAACTTTGATAACCTGCCTTTTCCAGCTGGCCCAAGGGATGACAAAAAGTGATCCTGTTCCTAAGTTATCTCTATAATTGTTGCAGAAAGGTTTTTTTTTAGTTTCCATAGCACAGGCTTTTATAAATTATATTGTTTTGTTACAATTGTTCTTTTTTCACTCCATTGTTCTTGCTTCATTGTTGTAAGCTGCCTAGAATTACAAATTGCAAACGTGGTGGCCTATAAGTTTGATTAATAAATGCAAATTTTCCTATCGAGAATGTGTTATCCTACATTTCCCTTAGCACGTTTTTTGTTTTTAATTTATATAGCTGCCCATCTCAGAAAACCTGTGACTCTTGTTCCTACATCCATTTCCTTTAAATAAGATTTGTCCAAAGCATTATTCCTTGTCTTTCCCAATTGATTCCCTGAAACAATATTGTATAGAAATTTATATATTTTTCCATCCTGTCTCAAATATATGATTGTTTGGAAGTTCTATGAAGCATACTAATGTAAGCTTCGTAAAGTTGTGTTCTTTTTCTTTTTTCAAAAGTATCTTACACATACAAATTTGAAGTATTTTAACAGAGAAAGTGTTTCTATTCATATAGTAATAGAGTCAGATTAAGTGGATTTTGCAAAACCATTCTACAGAAAATCTCTTGCAAATTTCTTTTATATACCCCCCTGCATTTATCAGGAATTAAGATTGATATAATGTCAGGAAGTTAGCTCCTTTTTAAAAAAATCCAATTATGAAGCAATGGAGATATATAGAATTTGGAATCAACCAAAGATGAAAAGTATCTAGTGTAACACATTTTTTAAAAACCACCTTTTTTTGTACATGAAACTGCTTTTATGAAAGAAAGAAACTGCTTTTATGAAGAAAGAAAAAACCCTGCATATATAGAATTAACAAAGCCAGAAAATGACAAATTACTTAATATCCTTTAAATTCAGATTTCTATATACTTAGGTTTTTTTCCTTAATGAAAAAAGCCATATTCAGTGATAGATTTCTCTCCCTACTCCCAAACATGCAGTCTTAAACAGTCCAGTCTAAACCAATATTTGACAAGATAGATGATAGATAGATAGATAGATAGATAGATAGATAGATAGATAGATAGATAGATAGATAGATAGATAGATAGATAGATAGATAACCTTTATTGTCATTTTTTACTGTGGGCACAATGGCATACATTAAAAATGAAATTTAGTTGCTTGCTTTCAAAATGTATACATACATAACACATATTTAAACATACTATAAACAACATATGTATAGACCTACACCTTTACATATAAGTAATGTATAAATATTAATAACTGTCCAACTTGAATACATAACGGAAGGAGGAAGCTTTAGAGTTCACAAGATTAATACTGTATGGAACACAACTGTGACTGAATCTGGATGTTCTGCTTCAGATACCACAAAGCCTCCTCCCAGAAGGTAACAAGGAAAACAGGTCATGAAGAGGATGAGTAGTGCCCCAGATGGAAGGGAGGGAACTGCCAGTAATCTTTTTGGCCATCCTCACCACTCTCTGCACCGCCTTCCTGTCTGAAGCAGTAATGCTTCCAAACCAGACTGTGATGCTGTATGACAGGATGCTCTCAATCATCCCTCTGTAGAAAGTGATAAGTGACAAGACTGGGATATAGAATTGCTACTTGTGTAAACTACATAAGGTAACAAAAGAACATCAGGATTTCTTTCACATATCTCTGCCCTTCTGAAGTTCCACTTATCCTCAGTCATCAGGTCATTCAGGTGCATTCAATTTACAGGTCTTCAGAATGTGGTGTTATGGTGAACCTGTCTTTGGAGGTAGGCTTCACAGCAATTTCCTATAATGTTCAAGATACCCATTCAGAATGATGCTAATACACTGTCTGTCCAGGATGGGAAGTGGATTTTAAAAGTTGCATTGCTGATCTGAAGAATCAATTACAAAAGTATTGATTTAGTAGGGGGCTTGGTCCAAATTCACTGCACTGCCTAAAGCAGTACTTCATTGTGTCTCACCATAAGTTACACCCTATAAGCAACATGATAACTTGTTTTGGAGTGGACAACAGTGATGTCAAAATTAGATACTGTATAGAATTTGATCAGGAATATCAGAGCTACGGACTGCCTTCGTAATCCAAAGAAAGGAAGTGTAGCATTTGAGTGCTACGTTGGTGTCCCTAATTTTAATAGCCACTTGATTAATAGTTGATTAATCATCAATCCAAAACATTCCAGATTATTATAACGATTTAAATATCAGTATATCTTCCTGAAATGAACCAGTTTCTAGAAGAACCCAAGACAAGGGAGAGGTGAAAAAAATAATTCCATTTTTTTATAAGAACATATCAAATTAGTGCAGCAGATTGAACAGAATGTGACATATCCATCCAGTCAAAGGGCTTTTGCTGCTAATGTCTAATTCTGAATCCATGTGTGTTCAGTCTAGATTGCAGTGCTTGGTCCTGAATCCTCAAATGTTAAGCAGTTAAGTTCCTCTGAATATTTCATGTAGGAAAAATGGTGAAGGGGGTTGGATAGATCCTCTGGATAAAAGAGCTTTGTTTTAAGAAAAAGATGGACAAAACCAGTGGAGCAGAAAGAGGAAGAAAAGAAGTGTATTAGGAATTGAAAGCACAATAGATAGACTGTCAAGGAAAAGGGAAAAGTTATATAAACTCAATGCCTCTCTTCAATTTGTGAAGCCTCAACACCCAGGAGAAAATGGCTGCAGGAAAATAATAAGCCCTTGTCATTTCTCAGGCAATGAATTAAGTGAGTCACATTCTGTGTGAGAACCCTTGTATCAAAGTTCATCTGATTTCTACTTTATAGAACAGACACGAATAGGATTGTGCCTTCCTGTTCCAAACTCAAATCCCTAAGCAGTTAATATAATGGAAGGGGATTTTTTTGAAAAAAAATGTTTGAGTGGCTCCTTATAATAGCTGATGTAATGCAGTGCTGTTAACCTTTATTGCTTTGAGTGCCCTATTAAAATGAGTTATGCTGATCTTTTCAAAGGAGGGAAGGATTACAATCCAGATGTTCAGTTGCTCTTGACATCTGCCCTGTGACTGGTGGGATTCCATGGCACCAAAATGTCTCTACATTCATAGACGCATCAGAGCTGTTCCAATGCTACATGTACGCCACAGTTGATAATTCAGATGAAGGGTTCTGAGTATCTCAAAAGTTCACCCATTTCTCTGCTATTTGTTAAAAGATCCCAAATACTAAAGCTGATATGAAAAAAACCCCTATGATTTTAAGGAATCAATACATTCAAGCAAATATAACTTTTTGGTGCTATGCTTACAAGAGATCCAAAGCACTGCTTTGAATCATTTTTAAAGAAGGCATAACTGTACACATATATTTTACTCAAAATGGTGTAATTTTCATAAACCACAGTCAAAAGCCCGACTCTGAAAGTGGTGTAAATACATAAGCAGCTAAACTAAAAAAGGGATTATTGAATTGAATATAATACTGTTCTGTCACAGCTCACTTTTTTCCAGTTTCTTGGAGGGACAAAATGAATAAAATGTATTAGTTAAACTAGAAAAAGAATGCCCAATTATTTATTTTTCCATCAGCATCATCTTCAGAATTGCTAAGTATGTTCCTTAGAGTTCTTCTCTGGCTGAAAACCAAGATTGACATTGCAGTAGTGAAAGATTTATTGGAAAAGGTAGGATAAATCTTGGGAAATAAGCAATCTGGTCAATTACAGTTTAAGATGCATTTAAGCATTAGTCAATTCTGCTTGGATGCAAATTCAGTGTAGGACCTTCCCTTCTTCCCCTTTTCTCTAATGTCTTTCCTTTAATGCGCCTGTAGTGGCAATGTGGTTAGTCACACCTGTCAGCTACCCCTAGCAACAGTCAGAACTAGAAAAGAACCATCAAAAGAATAATTTTCTTTTGAGCTAAGTTTAAAAAGATGCATTACGAAAAAGCTGACATAAGAACCCACAAATTATGGTAACATGCTTTCAAATGTGAAACCTATTTATAGGCAATTAAAAATATTAATTTCAGTGGTTCTCCCTCCCACACTCTCTGCATAGTGGGTAGGGTGCCAATTTTTTATGAGCAGGTAGTCCAGCCTATCCCTTGGTTTTCTTCCTTTACCATGTTATCAGTGTGAGCCTCCTTTCTCACAATACTTTTCAGTGCCTCAGACGAGAGATTCTTCCTCAGGACATCTGGGATGAGACAAGCAGAGATACCCACCTCTGCGGTCATGCTTAAACACAGTTGTCACAACAAAGTGACAGTAATATAGGCATCTCCAAATTCATCTATCTCACTTGAGGATAAATTCCACAAATATCCGATGAAGGTTTTGGAGAGTTTACCTGTCTGGTTTCTGTTTGGCAGAAATATTACAACCAGTTGTCTCCATTTAGAGTAAGATATCAAGCTAAGCTACAGACTGGGATATATATGTTCTTGTGCCCCTAATAATAAGCTACGTTACATAAGCATGTGATCCACGTCAGGACCAGCCTAACTTGGAAATTATTTCCTCAGTAGGCAGAGAGATTGGCATAATTACTAATGTATCTTCAAAGTCAAATGTAGCCTACATTTCATTTCAATGAATAAGAATCTGAGGGGGGGAGGGTGAAACTGCATGTTATTAATAGAAGAAAAGTCTATACAGACAATTGTGGTCCTGGTGATGAAGTAGGAGGGATGTTAAACTCTGGATAGGAATGACATTGCAGAAAATTTGCAAACACTATACTGATGTATATGTACAAATTCAATTTAGAAATTATGACCATAACTTGAAACATAAATATATCTCTCCATGGTGGTGGGAGATGATGACTACAGTATGTGATCTGTATGATTGCTCTGTTTGCTGTCCAAGGATAGCTGTTCATACTTCCAGCCAATTGAAGTGAAACAACAGATGATAAAGACTATGTCAGCCTCAGGAACCCCATCTTATGATGACTTATAACATCAGAGGCATTATTTTTCATGAAAGGGATAGAGATTTTTGGACACTTACTTAACTTGAAGTTTTCATCTTATCTGAGATGAAAGCCTAATTTAAAACAAGTTCCTTCTTCTTTTGCACCACTCTCATTCAAGTTCCTGTGTTGTTTTTCCATTGCTGTAATGTTTGTAGTACAGATGTCAATGTCATAATCATTGATGTCAAGGCCAAAAACCGCACTAGGTAGATAATCATACCAGAGGTTAAAAACTGTATTGATGAGAAATAGAAAACACTCAGTAATGGAATTCACACAGAGTAATTTCATAATCTCATAGACACAAAAGCAACTACATTATAATTACTGCAGTACACTTGGAGCCACATAAAGGTCTCTTCCTTATATGAATCAGAAGCATTGTTGCAGCAAAAGAGAGGAAAGCAGCCATCCAAGGGAAAGCTTCTCCTGAGCTGAATTAGGGGAACACTTCCAAGGTTGCTTTCATATAACCAACTTTTGAAATCAATGCAAAAGCACTTTCCAATTTTAGAAGCTGAATAGATGGTACCTGTTACAATTCATTTCCACACCAAGGACTTTGTTTTTAGACCCTGCTAGCCTTAACCTATTTATCATGGAAGTGAGCTGAAGGGCCCTGCATGATCCAGTTCCATGCTACACCTTCAGCCTAACCATGAAAGACTACAGCCCCAGAGCTCCAGAATAATTCTACATTAGAAAGGCAGGATTCAGGCAATCATGTCTGCCTCATTCACCACTGCATCATCTTCCCACCTGCCCACATTTCATTTTTTTACTAGTAGAAAATTCTGTCACATCCCCTGAACGTGCAACCCCTGGGCATGCAGTGGCAGCCAGAATGGGGCCAACAGCAACTGGGGGTGCAACAGCCACAGTGGGGGCCCCAGCAGCCAGTGATTGCTCCACCTTTCAGAGCAAACGTCAATGGGGACCCAGAGAAGCTGATTTTTTTTCCTCAACCAAGTGTACTCTCATTTGAACTGCTGGTCCTATCTGTACCTGGACCCAGGCACTATGGTTGATGTGATTGCATCCATCTTAGAGGGAGTGCTGAACGATTTATTTAATGAGCAAGTCCCTGAATTGGAGGACCCCCACTGTAATGTATTGGGCTTCCTTTGTTAAGGGAACACCATGTGGTAATTGCTGGAAGGCTGTTTGAGCAGAGAAGCTAGCTAATGGCTCCCAGCTCCTCAGACTACCCGTCTCCTCAGACAACCCGTCTATTGGTTGACCCTAGGGTGGCAATAGGTTGCTTCAAACCTATTGGCCGCCACCTAGGGGCTAGAGTATAAATTGCTGCATCTGCAGCCCTGTTCTCCAGTTCAGATCCTGCAAAGCAATAAACCATGATCTTTGCTGAACTCACTTTCCTTGTCTTCATTCCTGCACAACAAACCCAGTACACAACACTGGCGATGAAGGTGGGATCCTGCTTCTCCATCAAAGCTGAAAGTCACTAGGGGAGAGGCAGCACACGCCTGATGGGAAAAGCAATTTCCCCTCCACGTACTGTCAGCTAGCTAAGCCATGCTAGTGACCACGTGCTCAGAGGACCAGTCCCTGGGCAACAGAGAGGCAGGATTCAAAGACACTGAGATCCAGCCACGAAGACCAGCAGAATGCCCAAGGTCGGAAGGCTGCGAGAATTTATCATCAAGCAACCAGAAGAATGGCCCTCGTACCTGTCCCAGGTCGAGAACTACCTTCGAGTGAACCAGGTCGCAGAGGATGGACTGAAGGCCACCACGCTACTCTGTGTGTGCGGCCCAGCAACGTTCGTTCTAGCAGAGAACCTGTTTGCGCCAACACCGTTGGAGTCCGTCTTTGGGGGAACAGGGTCATAGTTCCTACCTCACTAAGAGACAGGGTTTTACAATCACTGCATGAAGGCCATCCGGGTATTGTCCGTATGAAAGCTTTAGCTAGAAGCTACTTATGGTGGCCAGGATTAGATAAGTCCATTGAGGCCCAGGTGCATGGAAGTTATACATGCCAGCAATCAAGGCCTGAAATGCTGCATGCTCCAGTTCACATGTGGGAGGAGACTCACACTCCCTGGTCTAGAATTCACATAGACTTTGCTGGGACCTTTCAGGGACAGCTCTTCCTTATAGTGGTCGACAGCCACTCTAAATGGCTTGAAGTAATACCAGTTGCAAACATGACTCCTGATAGGACCATCCAGGTGCTTAGGAAACTCTTTGCCACGCATGAGCTGCCAAACGTCGTAGTATCCAACAGCGGAGCCCAATTTACTGCGGCAGAATTTCAGACGTTTCTGAGAGTGAACCTAATTAGGAATGCAACGTTGGCCCCATTTCACCCTTCTACTAATGGTCAAGCCGAACGCATGGTTCGCACCACAAAAGAGTCACTGAAGCGTATCGTGACTGGGGACTTGCACCTCAGACTGGCAGATTTTTTGCTTTGCCAACATTCCATGCCATACACGGCTACAGGAAAAATCCCAGAAGAGATATGCTGGGGGAGGTGATTGATCATGAAACTGGACAGGTTGCACTAAGACCGGGTGGCAGCAGAAGCCTCTCGCCCAAAACCCCTGAGGGGGCTGCAAGTGGGCGACGGGGTGTGGGCCAGGAACTATGGGCAAGGGAATTTGTGGGTGCCAGGGAAAATCACTAAAACATCAGGCCCTCTCTCCTACGAAGTGGGCCTAGAGGGCAGGCAAGTTGTCCAGCACCACATCGATCAGCTTAGGAAGCGTTTCCCAGAATGGCCACAAAGCGAGGACTTCATCATAGGTCCTCACCAAGGGCTGCAAACTGGCAGCCAGGACGATCCAGACATAGACTCTGAAGGCTTTAAGAGCCAAAGCAACGGAGAGTTGGCTGTAGAGGAGGGGAGCCCGGAAGTGCAACATGGGTCCCCTGACAGAGAAAGCCAACCTGAGTTATACAGCCACTGTGCTAACTCTGCTGAACAAACTGACTCTGGGGTGTGCCAACCTGGAAAGGCCAGCCAGAGAGCACCGAGCCATCCTGAATCGCTTGAACTAAGAGACACTGGTCTACCAGTCCGGCAGGCAAGCTGGTAGACCAGGAAGTGCCTGGGTCCCCCAGGCATTCCACAAGGGCTCGCAAACCTCCTGCTTATCTGCAACGTTATGTCCTGAAATAATAAAGCTATAATGTTGTATGTATCTTTTTGTAATGCCTGTTGACCTACAAGATTGTCCTGAACAATCAAGCTATGATGTTGTAAGTGCCTTATTGAGCTACTAAGTGGAAACCTGTTAAACCTTGTAATTTGTATTGCTGTAATTACTTTCTGTTGTTGCTATAATATTGTTCATTCTAGGGGAGAGGGGTGTAATGTATTGGGTTTGCTTTGTTAAGGGAACACCATGTGGTAATTGGTGGAAGGCTGTTTGAGCAGGGAAGCTAGCTAATGGCTCCCAGCTCCTCAGACAACCCATCTCCAGCACTGCTATTGGTTGCCCCTAGGGCAGCAATAGGTTGCTTCAAACCTATTGGTCGCCGCCTAGGGGCCAGGGTATAAATTGCTGCATCTGCAGCCCTGTTCTCCAGTTCAGATCCTGCAAGCAATAAACCATGTTCTTTGCTGAACTCACTTTCCTTGTCTTCATTCCTGCACAACAAACCCAGTACACAACATCCACCTCTTCCTCCTAGGACTGAGAGAAAGATTTGAGGACCCATCCATTGCCCTCAAAGCAGAAGAACAAATCCGTAAGATAAAACAGGCCAGCAGGCCTGCTCTGGAGCATGTAAGAGAGTTTTGCAAGATAGCTGGTCTCATAGAGAGGTGGCCTGAACAGTGCCTAGTCCACCACTTCAAAGAAGGGTTAGACAATCACCTCTCTCAGGCCTCCATCTATTGAGCAGTACCTGATCAGCTGCAAGAATGGTACCAGATGGTGGTAAAAGTAGACGTTCAGCTCGCCTGCTATAAGAAACCTGTCACCTGGCCAGGGAAAACAGAGTGGAGACATACAAAGGAATATTTCTAGTCTTACTCCTGATGACCCTGGTAATAAATCAATAAAAAATGTAGAAAGCCATCCTTGATTGAGGGTTCAAGCTTTCTCTAGCATCCTGATCCAGATCTTCACCTTGCAGGGGCTTCTTAGAAAAGAAAATTAACTGCCTTTCAAACAGTGATTTGAAGTGCTTTTATAGAGGAAATAAATGAAAGCCAAGTTGCATTTTGATTTTCAGGGCATGATTCATCATTTTATCCGAGTTGCTTATATATAATCAGTCTCCAAAATTTTGTTCCCATGCGGCCAGAATCCTGACACATATAAAAAAGGGATGGATCCTCCTTTCTGAGAGGGATCTCAGAGTCTTAGTGGACAATCACTTAAATATGAGCCAGCAGTGTGCTGCACTTTCCAAGAAAGCCAGCACAGTGCTAAGCTGCATTAACAGAGGGATAAAATCAAGATCACGTGTAATGTTAATACCACTCTATGATGCCTTGGTAAGATCACACTTGGAATACTGCATCCAGTTTTGGATGTAAAAAAGATGTTGAGACTCTAGAAAGAGTACAGAGAAGAGCAACAAAGATGATTAGGAGACTGGAGGCTCAAACATATAAGGAACAGTTGCTGGAATTGGATATGTTTGTTTAATGAAAAGAAAGACTAGGTGTGGCATGATAGCACTGTTCCAATATCTAAGGGGTTGCTATAAAGAAGGAGTCAAGCTATTCTCCAAAGCACCTGAAGGCAGGACAAGAAGCAATGGATGAGAGAAGCATCCTGGAACTAAGGAGAAATTTTCTGACAACTGTCCCAGAGGTGCACCTGAAAATTGGGAAGGATGAGTTGGGTGTGTTACAAAAGAGCTATGTGAAAGGCTTATGCATTCACAAAATGGTGTCATGATCAGCATGACCAATCACAAAAAGTTATCAAAAGTTAACTAAGCACCTGGGATGCTTTGTACTATTTTTGGAGGACTTTTGGAAGCAATTGACATTGGAACAAGTAACTATGACATTATTAGTTGATTCTTTGGTTAGTAGAATATCAACTTTCTATGTATATATGTATTGACATTAAAACATTATTAAAAAATCAAGTAGGCCTGAGACATCGGTGGGCACAAAGAGAGATTTCTGGGTTCATAGTGATGTAAGGGGTTCTGTCTCGTCTGCCAGTGGTAAATTTCAACATCTGCCAACTTTTTTCTACTTTATTATCTTGCCCTGTTTTTTTCAAACAGTTTCCATAACTGTTTGCCAGGAGAAAAATTACCAGGTGGCCTAGCCAAACAAAGACTGCTATAAAACTCAAAAAAAATGTGCACTGCTTTGCATGGTCTACTAAAAGTATATCCCAAAATGATTTTTATGGCCAACACAACTATATTTGCTTTTTTGAATAACTTTATGGAGTAATATAGACAGGTAATTCTGTTTATGGCAATTTATGGTATACATAAAGTTCTCAAGCTCAGGGTGTACAATAAGACAAAGACATTTGGCATGAATATACATGAATATACAGCAATATACTATATATGTACAAAGGGAGAACACTGGCCATTGGCAGGCATTTAGGGATTTTATCTCAACTGAAGAATTGAGTCTCAATGTTGATATACATTCTTTTCTCCCAGGAAAAAGAATGAAATAGTAAATGGAAGCAACTGAAATTCACACAAGGCCAGTGCAATCCAAGGACTTGATTGGAGCTTATAATCTAATAATGGAAAGAAGAACCAGCATCTCCATCTTTACTACTGTTCTCAGGTACTCTGACTTTTACCAATTTTTCCAGTGTATGGGCATAAAATGTACCAACCTATTTTGTATAGGATGCACTATCCATACGCCTTAAGTCAGTAGATTCAGAAAAACCCCAAGATTTCAGAATCACAATAGATTAGGGGGGTTGGGAGGGGATAACTCCAAAAGGATGATGAGGAGACTGAGAATTCCCAGTGGCCATGGAAATATTGAGTGACAGTTGGAGGAAGAGGGCAAAAGAGGAAACAGAAGAGTCTTGGAGAAGGACATTAAAAAAACATTTGCCACAGTAAACTATTTTTTTAACTGGTCCTACTATCCATTAGCTAAAGTCCAGGTTGATTTCTTGATGTGCTCATGGGCCAACATTTTGTGATGGATTTAGGAATTTCTAGAAATCTTTATCTTGGTGGATCTCTTTTTATACGTTAAATATAAGTGTGAGGTGATAGCAGTATTCCAGTATTTGAGGGTCTGCCACAAAGAGGAGGAGGTCAACGTATTTTCCAAAGCACCAGAAGGCAGGACAAGAAACAATCGATGGAAACTAATCAAGGAGAGAAGCAGCCTGGAATTAAGGAGAAACTTCCTAACAGTGAGAACAATTAACTTGCCTTCAGAAGTTGTGGGTACTTCATCACTGGAGATTTTTAAGAAAGCACTGGATAGCAACTTGTCTTTCGGCTCTATTCTGAATTGAAATTCAAAAATTGAAATTTACACAGGTGATCACTTTTGACTTAACTGCTCAGTGCATCAAGGAGTCAGATAGCCTGAAGCCAACAGGTTTTGCTTTTAAAGCCTTGGGTTCCAGGTTGAATCATAATCTGCACCGCTTATTCCTCAAGTCGGCCTCTCTTTGAACATTTTGCTAGAGCTAGCTAGGAATAATAGGAGCTTTAATCCCATCAGGATCATGAAGATGACCAAACCATCCATCCAGAATGGCAATTTCAAACCCTCACCTTAATAAGAAAGACAGAAAACCATAAAGCTTTGCAATAGAAGTGAATTATTATTGTGGTTGGACACACAGTCAGGTGTTTAGTCTGAATTTGCCATTTTTATTTATTTTATTTTATTATTTATATGTCAAACTTCTTAACTGCTCATCTCCCTCATAGAGGGCCTCTTTGACCTACTTATTCAATCCTTCCCAAGAACCTGTAGACATTGCTGTTTGATGATGTTAAAGGTATCATCACAGCATGTAAGCTTTTTCCAGTAAGGCTGCTATTTGTAATTTATGTGCTATTTTATGGAGTAGTGAAGGCAAAAGTTGCTTGCCCAAGATAGTAGATGTTTTTGATACTGTATAGTAGAAAGGAAGCAGATTAACATGCTTATAAAAGAAGGGGAAGAGAGAGATAGGTATGAAGCAGTGAAATAACTACAGGTAGTCCTTGATTTACAACCACAATTGAAGCCTAAACTTGCATTGTTAAGCAAGACAATTGTTAAGTGAATCACTGCTGTTGTTAAGTTAGTAATATGATTGTTACATAAATCTGGCTTCTCCATTGACTGCTAGTCATAAGGCCCCAATGATCACATGACCCCTGGACACTACAACTTGTCATAAACACATGCCAGCTGCTAACATCTGAATTCTGATAATCTGTCCATGGGGATACTACAATGGTCATAAGTGTGAAAAATGGACATAAGTCACTTTTTTCAGTGCTGTTGTAGCTTTGAACAGTCACTAAATGAATGGCTATAACTTCAGAACTACTTGTATGTGGGAACAGGTTGGTGAAAAATGGACATTAAGCTATAGGCTACGTGAAAGAGACAGATTTTTAAGGAAGCAACCAGACAATACTGTATTCTACCTACAGTATGCTATGTGTCCATAGTAGATTGACTGCACTTTTATCTTATGGTTTGATCAACTGAGTATATTTTTTCTATGCATTTTTAATTTAGTCAGCCTTGACAGATGCCTTGCAAGTTCAGTCATTAGCCTAGAGACTTTGAGAGCCAGCTGGATTGGCAGCAATCTAATAAATCTGATATGGCCTCCCACTAGCCTTTATAAAATGCAATTAATGATAATAGGATGTTTATCCTTTTACTGGTTTTGGGAGTCTGGCACCCATGAAGAACGCAAAACTACAAAGGTTTGTGGAAATTTGTCTTAAATATGCATATATACCTGTACTAAATCTACAGCATGCTGTAAATCTATATCATCAAATATTTGCAAGAAAGGTGTGGTTTTTTTTCAAATTTTCAAAATAGCCCATATTGAATTAGCTATAACCAATGGCTTAATAAAACCTAGAAAGGACAATCAATGATTATTTTTGTCTTGAAAAAGTCCATTTAAAATGCTATTATATGTGGGAGCATTTTGTTTTAAAATTCCAGTACCTTCTAATATTCCTATGGAATACTTATACCCATAAGGTATGAATAGTACCTTCATACCACATAAGTAGCTGTGAATGAATGAATGAACCTTTATTGTCAAAGTACAACCATGTATACATTGAGATTGGCTGAGCCTCCCTTCGTGCCTCCCCCCCAACTCACAGTGACAACAAACCCACCATCTTGTTACACCATGTGAGCTAATTGGATAGAAGCTGTTGTTCAGCCTGTTGGTATGGCTGGCTATACTCCTGTATCTGGTAGGAGAGTAAAGAGGTACTGACCAGGGTGTGAGTTGTCCCTGAGAATTTTTCTCACTCTTCCAAGGCAGCGAGCCCTGGTGATGTCATCCAGTGGTGTCGGGGACAGCCCACAATGTTTTGTGCTGTGCTCACTACCCTCTGTAATACTTTCCTATCCATGGCTGTCAGGCCAGCATACCAAACCACAATACAGTGTGAGAGGATGCTCTCTATAGTAGACCAGTAAAAGGTAATTAGCCATTGTTCTACCCGGTTCTTCCGCAAGACCCTGAGGAAGTGTAGTCTCTGTTGGGCCTTTCTGGCCACCTGGGTTGTATTGACTTTCCAGGTAAGATCTTCACAGAGGTAGACTCCCAGGAATTTAAAAGAGGAGACTCTCCACACAGCGCCCCCCCCCAATGTAAAGTGGGGCAGGTTCCTCTCTTTTCCTCCTGAAGTCTAGCACCATCTCCTTTGTCTTGCTGATGTTCAGGTGCAAGTCGTTCTCTAAACACCATATGAATAATTTTTGTACCTCCCCCATGTACGCTGTTTCATCTCCACCTGTAATAAGACCCATTACGGTGGTATCATCTGCGAACTTAATTATCACAGTAGTTGGGTCAGACAATACACAATCGTATGTGTATGATGAGTACAGGTAAGGGCTAAGCACGCAGCCCTGTGGCGAGCCCATGCAAAGCTTCAGGGGGGTGGATAAAATAGACCCAACCCTCACTGTTTGTAACCGGTCCCTTAGAAAGTCTTTAATCGAATCACAGCTATAAATAAGTATGTTTAGTTCTTTCCTTAGGAAAGGAATTTCTGTCATTCATGTGAGGCAAATGAGAACATACAATATGCAGTGCATTATGGAGCTTGGGAAACTGCTTTTTTGTTTCAAATAATTGAGATTCACAAATGGTGCCAAGCTATTGTCTTTGGTTAGTATTAATTTGATATGGTGAAAAAACCTAGCTACAATTGCTTACTTCTAGTTCAGAAGAATGCCTTCAATTGACCATGTTAACCTGAGGATAAAGGCAGTTTAGTGCCCTCCAAATAATGTGTTTCTTTCCTGTTCTAGAATGGAGTTCCTTTTTTGCCACCCTTTGTAAGTTCTTAATAAATGTCTATCATAGTCCTTTCATTGAACCTGACCTTGTATGTAATGTTTTAGCTGTCACAAAAAAGCTTCTGCATGATTTCAAATATCTCTGCTCTGCACTGAACATCTATAGCAAAGGTCTAATTCAACAGGGAAGTGGAATAATGTAAGTGAATAAGTGGACATGACTGGAGCACAATACAGACAATAGTTTAAAATGAGAGAAAGAGATTGAGAAAGAGACAAATAGCTTTCTTTCTTTCTTTCTTTCTTTCTTTCTTTCTTTCTTTCTTTCTTTCTTTCTTTTTTTGGTTCACAGACTCACCTTCTGCTAGGAATTTGGAAGCCTCAATTTCCAATGATTCAGGAATGTTTTATCTATGTGAGAAGATTTTCAGATATCTAAGACAAAACAACTTACCTGCTTCCCTTGAAAGCAATAGTCTTTGCTGCAAGCTAGATCTTTTTTTTGGCACCACATTGTTGCTGTCATTGAAAGGAATGGGCAACAAGAAAAAAAAGTCAAATGCAAGGTTATTTATAAGCAACTTCCTCAATCTCTTGTTTTTCTTCCTGAGACCAAAATACCCTTTCTTGTTGCCATTATTTAAAAGTGAATAAGCAATTAACAAAAATAAAATGGTACTTCCTGAGTGTTTACCAAGATATTTCAAGGTTTAGAATAAATCTCCATACATTACAATCCCAATGAATTCAGCTCTTCAGGAATGTTCAGTGAATCTCCAGAGGAGCTAAATATATTCTACTCTTTATTTTGCCATATGTGTTACTCTCCATCTGAAACTGGAAATCAAGAATGCTAACCACTGGAATAAGGGTTATATTCAGAGTGGATATCTGCTAACACATGAAACCAGCTTCATATTCAGTACTATGGAATGCAAATCTTTTCTCTCATTTTCCCAGCATGCATTCAGTCTGGCAAGCCAGAGGAATAGGTCTACCCAAATAATACATTAGCAATTGGGACAAAAGAAATGTTCCTACAGTGTCAGCCATTTGTCCCTAAGCCAAAATAATATATACAATAGTAATTGAGAATTAACAAGTTACTGTGACTTGGGTTTTGAATGAGAAATGTTGATCAATTGCTTAGCAATACTTTCAGCACCTGCATGGTTTAATGTGGACATATCCAGAAGGTGAATCATATCTAGATATAATATGCTGCCAAAAAAGCCAACATAGTGTTAGGCTGCATTAGCAGAGAGATAGAATCAAGATCACATGAAGTGTTAATACCACTTTACAATGCCTTAGTAAGGCCAGAGTTGGAATACTGCATCCAGTTTTGGTTGCCAGGATGTAAAAAAGATGTTGAGATTCTAGAAAGAGTACAGAGAAGAGCAACAGAGATGATTAGGGGACTGGAGGCTAAAACATATAAGGAACGGTTGCTGGAATTGGATATGTCTAGTTTAATGAAGAGAAGAATGAGGGGGGGACATAATAGCAGTGTTCCAATATCTCAGGGGTTGCCACAAAGAAAAGGGAGTCAAGCTATTTTCCAAAGCACCTGAGGGCAGGATAAGAAGCAACAGATGGAAACTAATCAAAGAGAGAAGCAACCTAGAACTAAGGAGAAATTTCCTGACAGTTAGAACAATTAATCAGTGGAACAACCTGCCTCCAGAAGTTGTAAATGCAAGTTTTTTTTAAGAAAGACTGATCAGCCATTTGTCTGAAATGGCATAGGGCAGGGGTAGGCAACCTCGGCTCTTTTATGACTCATGGACTTCAACTCCCAAAATTCCTAAGTCAGCATAGCTGACTGAGGAATTCTGGGAGTTGAAGTCCATGAGTCATAAAAGAGCCGAGGTTGCCTACCCCTGGTATAGGGTTTCCTGCCTGAGCATTGGGTTGGACTAGATGACCTCCAAGATCCCTTCTAACTTATTATTATTATTATTATTATTATTATTATTATTATTATTATTATTATTATTATTATTATTATTTAGCTTCAAAGGTGGCAAATGCTAAGAACTTTCACACTTGTCAAAACTGCTATCTGCACTCAGTGAAAAGTCTTTTAAAAAAAGTTGTCTCCTGACAATTGGAACTGAAATTGGTCACTAAGTGATGGGGTTGTTAAGCAAACCATCATATGACTGGACCCAATTTTACAAACATTTTTAGTGCAGTCATCAAAGAAATCATGGCAGTCAGTAAATGAATCACATGGTCATTAACTGATTCACATGGTCATTAAGTGAATCTGGCTTCCACAGTTGACTTGCTAGTCAGAGGTCAGCTGAGAAGGTCACAAATTGTGATCACTTGACTGCAAGACACTGCAGCTGTCGCAAATGCAAGCCAGTTGCCAAGCAACCCAACTGCAATCACATAACTGGGGAGATGGTACAACAGTCATAACTTCAAGGACAACCGCTCAGCCACTTTTTCCAAGGCCATCATAAGTTTGAACTGTCATTAAATGAACAGTCGTACGTCAAGGATTATCCTGTAGTGGATAAGGGGTTTGCTTTTGTTGTATCTGCATGCATATATTTAGCTATTTCACTTTCTGGAAACACTTTGCATGCTAATTTAGCAAAATACTCATTTCCATCAAAAGACAAACCAGCTGCCATTGAAAAGAAAAATAAACTACCTGGAGTAAAGTAGATTGTATCTGACTGGGTCATAGGTATTGGTTCAAGAGCTCATTTAAACCGAGAAGGATTTTAAGGCCTGTTAACCTTGTCTTATGTCTGGCATTATCTATACAGATAGTCCTCGACTTACAACAGTTCATTTAGTGACCATTCAAAGTTACAATGGCACTGAAAAAAGTGACTTATGACCGTTTCTCCCTCTTACAACCATTGCAATATCACCACAGTCACAGGATCAAAATTTGGATGCTTAGCAACTGACTCATATCTATGATGGCTGCAGTGTCCTGGGGTCATCGGATCCCCTTTTGCAATCTTCGGACAAGCAAAGTCAACAAGGAAGCTAGATTTACTTAACACCATATTATTAGCTTAACACCTGCAGTGATTCATTTAACAACCATGGCAAGAAAGTTTGTAAAATGGAGCAAAACTCACCATTTAGTGTTGTCTCATTTAACAACAGAAATTTTGGGCTCAATTGTAGTCGTAAGTCAAGGACTACCTGTATGCCTCTTTATATACCCCCATGATTGCATGCTAGGGACTTTGAGAAATCCCTGGAATGCCACCATTTTGGAATGGACCCGTGAATTCCATGCCGTTTGCAAAAGTCAAAGAAGGATTGTAGTTTCAGGAGCTTTTGCTTAGCTTTTTGCTTAGGCATAATGGAAAATTAGGTTTTGGAAATAAGTGTTTTGGATAAGAAAAGAACTTGATTTCAGCTCAGAAGCAAATCAGAAATATACAGTTTTATCATATTTTCTTTTAATATATCAAAAATGACTGCATTTTCTTATTTTGTATTTAGTAGCCCTGTGTCTAATTGAGATGATTATGTATGAAAGGATGTCATTTTCAAACTTTTCCTAAAATATAAATCCAGGTGAAATTCTGATAGTAATTTATACCTTGTCAGGGCTATATCACTTACATTTCCGAATAACAATAAATTAGCTGGAAGTTTTTAGTTTGTTGGTTTTGATGTTTTGTTTCATATACTTGCAGAACAGGTGCATTCTAGAGCCTCACTGACTTGTACCAATTGCCCTGGATAATAGTGGAAATTCTGTATGTATATGCATATATAAGAATCCTGCTTGACTCACAATTTCTGATTCCACTGCAAACATTTGCATATGTAGCGGAGTTGGGGTGAGAATGGGGCCAGCTGAGAGCCTTTGCAGTAGCCCTGCTGATTAGGCAGAAGATAAGGAGCTCTGGCAGCTGCCAGGGGTTTGGCAGCAGGGTGTGGCTTGGAGGAGGGAAGAAAAAGGAGGAAACCAATAGAAGGGAAAAGGAGAGAAGGCTTGGTGGAGCTTGCCGTTCTGAGCGAGTTGATAGAAGAGAGTAAGAAGCTGGGGGTTTTGCATTAGCTTTTTTGATTCGTTACAGGCAAGCCTGACAAAAAGGGGAGGGATAGAAAGTGTGAGAGTGAGAGTAGTTGCTGGAGCCGTTTGCTGGAAGCAGGCCAGGGAGAGAGGTGGGGGGAAAGGTGAAGTTTTATTGTTTCTTTCTCCATTGTTGCGGGTAGGTCAGCTGAAGAGAGGGAGAGCGGGTAGTTTGGGGAGTTTAAATTCCTTTCCCACATTGGAATAAGTTAGGCAGAGGGAGAGTTAGGGAGGAGTTTGACATACACCTTTTAGTGGGAGGTAAGGGGTTTTCTTCTTTACAGTATAGGATCAGCTGGGGGAGATAAAAAGGGATTACATGGAGTGAGGTCAGAGAGGGGTGAGGAGAGTGGTCAAGGGAGGCCTCTGCTAGCACCAGAGATTGGTTGTTATTGTTCTGGACAAGTTGTTGTCATCAAAGATGGATTAACATTGTCCTGGGCAAGTTGTTGCCACCAGAGACTGGCTGCCATTGTTTTAGGCAAGTTGCTGTCATCAGAGACTAATCACCATCATTCTGTGCAAGTTGTTGCCACCAGAGACTGGCTACCATTGCTTTAGGCAAGTTGCTGTCACCAGTGACTGACTCTCATCATTCTAGGCAAGTTGCTGTTATCAGAGCCTGATTAACATCGTTCTGGGCAAGTTGTTGTCATTAGAGATTGACTACCATCTTCCTTGTAAGTTCTTATTGCCTGAGATCAACTACCATCATCCCAAATGAGTCACCGTCAAGAGAGAGCAACCATCACTGCCCCTTGTGCATGGCTGCCGATTGTGACTGAATACTACTGTGTTACGTGCCCTGTTAGGCAGAGGCACCAACGTGAGAGACCTCTTTGGGCTGGTGGCCACCTGGAGGAGGAGAGGTTGGGTGGGCCCAGACTTAAGCGGTCCCTATGGGGATGGCACTACACATGGCACTTTTTCTAGATTATTTATTTATCTTTCATGTTTCTAGACCAAAGGTCCCCAAATTTTGGGGCACCAGAGACCGGTTCCATGGATAGAGGTTTTTCCACTGACCAGAGAGTGTGTGGTTTTGTGTGCTGCCTGCATCTTACGAATGGGGCTTTGGTTGTTTGTGTGGACCAGTTGCTGGCATGCTGCAGCCCAGTACTGGTCCATGGACTGGGGGTTGGGGACCCCTGTTCTAGACCACCCAAATCCCTCAAAGACAGACTAGATACCCATTGGATGCAGTTTCTGGAGAAAAGGTAGCATTTGTAGTGAGGCTTCCTCTTAATTTACAGCAAACACATGGAGAATTTGTCTATGGAGATTCTCAGTCATCCAGGTCATGGTTGTCCCAAAGGGGTTTGCCTTCTCATCCAAGAAGCTTCTTCATTTCTGACTGATGGAGAATATGAATCTTTCCATTCTCCACTATTCAGTTAGAGCTGAAGAAGTTTCTTGGATGAGAAGTGAAACGTCTTCAAGCAAAAACAAAGTCCAGTTGCCTTTGGGACACAAGGAGAATTTATTTTATTTTTTTATTATTATTTAAAACATTTATATAGCTGCCCATCTTCTAACCAGCTCTGGGCAGCTCCCAATACAAAGTTAAAGCAATATATAAAATTGTATTAAAACTATAAAAGCAAAGTAATTAAAACATTAAAACCAACAAGGATCTGTCGCCAAGTCAAACCTCTAATGTGCAAGGTCTCTCTTGCTTGCTGTTAATTATTAAAGGTAAAACAGCATGCAATTAAAATTCTCAGGGAAAGTATCAGAACACTGACAAAGTATGTGTGCTGGAGGAAAAAACTAGTCTCTCAATTTTATTTATTCAAGTCTTTACATCAAATAATCAATGCATATTTATAGAATATGAGTTCTGAATATTGGAAGCAGATACAAAGCAATGGATTGAGGACATACTAAACCTTGGGAATAAAATTTAACAATGGTAGGGGGTAGGATATTCACTATAAAACATAGAAGTTTAGCTTGGTTAAGTTATTGAAAAAACTGTAGCCTCTATGTGTATGTTTTCCTTTAAAATGTTTGTTCATCTTGAATTAGACTCACATTGCTTTGTGAGGCTCTAGCAAACCCAGGAAATCCAATCTTAACAGGCCTAGATGATAAATATTTGAAGAGGCAGCCTGTTGAAAAGGAAGAACCACCTTTGCTGAGGTTAGCCTACAAAAACCTTTTAATGGGCCCAGAATCGTTTGTTCTGAGATCCTCAGATTCAGCTATAATGAACTGCCAGGCAGAAATCTGAAGTTTGTTTATTTTCATCTTATTCTCAAACTCACCACTCCTGCTGAAATGTTGTTGGGTTTTTTTTAAAAAAAAACTTCTACAAAAGAAAATGTGTGGCAAAACTCACTAAATAGCACAAGGGCCTTCAAATCCCTATTGCAGCACTCATACTGAACCAGTCAGTTGTCTGGAACAATCAGCTCAGCTCCACATGGTTACTGCACATAAGCTTTTCTTTTGTACTAACATAAATAGGATGCCAAGTTGGATGGCTGAGAAGCTTCACAAGATGCTAGGTATAGAAAGAAGTCAAAAGACTGTGGTACTGCTTGTAACTTGTGTTTTGCCTCATATTTAGCCCTAACTCACCCACTAAAAATAATTAAGAAGGTGGTGAGTGAAGGAAAGCAAGGTGCCTAAAACAAAAGCCACAAAATGGCACATTTGAAAGATGGAAACAGTTTCTCCCATGATTTATTTATTGCCAAGCTAGCCAGAGACAAAGATCACCTCTATTGGAGTTCAGCATTCAAGCTCTTGTTTGGAGGCCCTTGTGACATCTGACAGTAATTGCCTATTTTGGATGTGCATATTAGAATCTTCACTGAGTGGTGACTTGTTTCATGGAATAACTTAACAGAGATAACACCAGAGACTAGACAATGTTTCCCAATAAAACTTTCAATGTTTTCATTGAAAGCCGGAAACCCATGAAGTAACTGAGTATAAAGGAATATTTCCTTTTACTTTCTTTTATGGCTAAGTGGGTGGCTTACTGATAAGAGATGCCACAAAATGATACACATTTTCTCCGGACGTGCAGGGATGTGCTGTCAGTTTGTTAACAAGAGCTCCCTAATCACCAAGGATAAGAAGAGGTCAGGAAAAGCTTTTACTTGGTGGTTTGGAAAGACAGAAACATCCCCTTTCTCTTGCTTTCCCTTTTCTACCCTTTGTCTGGGATCAAGATAGTCGAGAGAGAACAGAATGATTACTGTTACCAGGTAACGATGTAAACCTGCCCCCTCTCGGGTGTTCCTTAAAGCACTCAGCCTATTATTTTATTTGTTTGTTTATTCAGTTTATTTGTTTATATTTCATACTTCTTAACTGTCCAACTCCCTCTCCATATCATCCATGGGATCGTGCTGTAGCCTTTGCAGTGCCTTCAGTCATTTCTGCATCGGCGATTTACAACCTCTTCAAGAGTTATTCAACCTTGGGGTGCCAAAATAGCATTAACACAGACAGGCTTCAGTGGTGATGCTATGAAGATGCTGTAAGTCACTGGTGCAGAAATTACCTCAGTGCCATCACTCCTGTGTATACAACCAGACTACTGGGAGACAAGCCTCGGTGCTTTTTTTCTTCATTGCTTCACCACCCTCTATGGTCACAGCATAGATTATAGAACTGAGACCTTGAGAAACCCCCACATTAACAAGGGGCTCTCTTCCAACAGATGCCTCCTTCCACCCTGGAGAACCATGGCTATCAGCTGTTATGCAGGAAGGGGAAGGAGAAAAGTAGAGGATGGCCCACTGTTTGTTTAGCTAGGTATTTCCCTTTGTCTTCTCCACCTACCTGCCTTCTCTCCCACCACCGCCCAAGGGTACCTTTAATTGCCTGATGGGATGAATCTTTGGAAACTGATTTTAAACAAGGATCGTTGTACTTTTATTTCCAACTAGTGATATAGCTTGTAAACCACTTTAGGAAGATCATTATCCTACCTAAAAGATGGGCTATGAATAATTATAAGAGGCAAATCATAAGTAAAGTAATGAAAGCCTGCCCACGAGAAGAAGTCTTTGAGTTGAGTTAGAGAGACGTGTCTTTTACTGTGGCAAAGTACAGCACAGAACAGAATCAGAGGGATGAGTTCTGCCTTTGACTTCCTTGCCCCTTCCAAAGAGAAGAGAGGGAGTGAGCCCAAAACTCAGTTTAATACCCAATAAATTTCACTTATATTTAATTAAAATTAAATCTATCTGCAGGCATATGTTGAAATAATTTTCCCCTTCTGTCTCGTTTAAAATTAAAATAGGCAAAAATTTAAACTGGCAAAATGTTAAAAACGGGACAATGTGATACATGACCAGATTGAAAAGTTGGCAATAACTTTTGAAGGCCCCCAGGAGGCCACACCAAATGCTTTCATCTCCAGCACAGAGGAAGAGGACTTTCCTAAGTAAGTGCCAAGGCAAATGATTTAGCCACCAGAGTAAGTTACCTTTTTGAAAATGGATCTTTTTGAAAATTGGTTCCCCTCTCAAATGGGAAAAGAATAATCCCGGAGTGTTTAACCTTGTGACTCATACCTGCTTCTCACTGAAAATTGCCTCCTGGAGTTGTTCGTGAACACCAAGCATCAATTAACCCCTGCAGCTCCAGAGGTAACCAGGAACTCTAATTTGTTGTGGCAAAATGGCAGAGGGTTAAACAGGTCTTCAACATACTTCTCAAGGCTGAAATCTGACCGAAAGTATTTCACAAAACATCCCAAATAAAGCACGTTGTGACTGGCAACGCTAAAATGCTCTGTAAGGTGTTAAGTTGTTGCTGTTTTCCTGTTTGTAACTGCCACTTTATTATCACAGTTTTCCTTTTTTTTAAAAAAAAAGTCTGCCCTTAGCATTTCCTTGTGAGGCACTTGAAGAAATTGTGACATGAAAAAAGGAGGTAATGATAATTACCTCCACAGTTCAAACCTGTGTTGCAAATATTCTATTAATAATTTTATGAATCAGCTGGGGTGATGTTTCTCAATTAATGAATAGTATAGAACCTGTCCTATTTGTCCTATGGTGTTAGATAAAATTCCCATCAGATCCAGCCAATGTGATGAAGAAAGACATAAGTAAGGACAGACTCGGGAGCAATGTGTCTAAATCTTGGTGACTATAAGATGGGTGGACTTCAACTCCCAGAATTCCCTAGCCAGCTATTCTTCTGGATCCAATTGCACCAGTGGCAGATCTTGTTCCACGCCCTATTACATCTGGGGTGTAAAATGATGAGTATTATCTTAATAGTATACAAAAGAAATGCAATTGTTCAGTAGATGGAACATTCTTTAGCATTGCTCTTAACACAAAAGGTATCTATGACATCTTCAAGGTCTACATGACTCAGTAGTCACCAGCTACCCCACCATGCAGCATCACTCAGAGCTCAAATGCAGGCTTGCAAACCCCCAACCCAGCATCTTAACCATGTGAGTCACTGCACTCCTATCAGCTATCAACTGTCAATGAATGCAAGTCTCCTATTTATTGCTATAGTAATGGGATGGAATCAAGAACTTCAAAATTTATTTCTAGAGATACATCAAACTCTAATTTTTCAGGAGTCAGGGATAATGGAAAATGAATTGGTTTCAATCTCAGATTCTTGGAATCCATTACTGCTATCTATTTTTCATTTCCTATAATTTCAAAGGTGATGTAGTGAATCCTAGGAATTACATATCCTATAGTTTTCAGCAGTGCAGAGATGAAATTTCTATTGCTTCTTTATTCTTGCGTCCATTTCTTTTCTGCAAAATACTACATTACCATAGATTCATATGGTAAGTGCATTCTTAAATATCTACATTGCATCTTGTTTGTGAGTTTTAATTGTCACCCACCTGTGATAATACTTGCAGACGTTTTCTCCCATGATATTATTATATTCTCCATTTTCCAAATATTGAACCCAGATTTAAAATACTGCTAATTAGTGAAGGACAAAATGGTTTAGAAATTAGTTTTTAAATTCCTCATCTGTGCCATTTCTACCACTTTTTCTTGTTGCTTCAGTGTTAATTTTGAAAAATTAAACTTGAGAACAAATAACTTTTGACTGCCTCCCCAATAGTC
The DNA here is from genome assembly GCF_947247035.1 of Vipera ursinii. Lineage (NCBI taxonomy): Eukaryota > Metazoa > Chordata > Lepidosauria > Squamata > Viperidae > Vipera > Vipera ursinii. The sequence continues at coordinate 299,952,716 of NC_139512.1, forward strand.
CTATATGCTATATCAGGGGTCTTCAAACTTTGTGCTTTTATGACTTGTGAATTCTGAGAGTTGAAGTCCATAAGACATAAAAGGGCCAAGTTTGAAGACACCTGTACTATATTATTGTAGACCTCATAGAGGGGAATCTTCCATAGATGAGAAGATGCCACTATTAAAATAAAAAGTCTTGCTTTGCTAAAAACCTGAAATGCTTTTGCAGCACAAGCACTGGCTCTCACAACCAGGACAATATACAAACAGAACAAAGAATGCCAGTGTCAAAGAACCTGGAACACAAAGGACCCCACTAAAATCTCTGTCGTTTTCATATTTGGATTTATTTCCTAAAAAGAAGACATTTTGTCTAGTCATAATGAGGGTTTTGCTGATCTAGCAAAAATGGCTCTTATTCTAATTGGCACTGGGTTAAATTAACTAAAAGTTTGATCTAATGTAAGGTAGCTGAATATTTAAATAAGATAATTTTATTACTACAGTTAGAGTTTCTTCTGGGCCAAGAAAAGAGAGGTCTATAGATCAAAGAGCATGCATAAGTGGTTTTTTTTTTCAAATTAACCAAATATTTTCTTGAAAAAAGAAAGACTTCTCCAAACACTTCTTTTAGATAATTTCTTCTGTTTTTTGCTTCTTTCTGTTGAAAGCTTTCACTTCCAGCTGAATGAGAGAATGGCACTAATACAGTATTTTCTGCAACTAATCAATATCAACAGTAAGGCAATTACACCAATTATATCATTTATGGAAGTGTATTTCTACTGTAAATGTCACACTAAAAGAGAAGTAAAGCATGGGGTTCAACTGTTTCAAATAACACTGGAGTTATTGTGTTTTTAAAAAGAAGCTATCTGTGCAAAACTATGGTTAAAAAAACCAGCATGAAAGACATGCATGCAAACCAATTTCAAGGAATTGTAATTTTTTTTATTAAAAAAAACATATACTGGGAATATTTGCATTTAAACACTATAATAGAGGAGCTTACCTAGGTAGCAAAGCTTAGCTGATCTCCAAAGGATGAGCAAGGTCAAAACCAGATTAGCACTTGATTGGGAGACTACCAAGAAAACTCTTGATATGTAGACTAAGTATCGAGCTTTTCCAAATGGGCAAACTCAGGAAACATTTACCTGGATTTGTCAAATGATCTTCATTGCTCATAGGGGAATATGCAGAATCTTGAAAGCCTGCCCAAGTATTCTGCAAATCAATCGATTATGCAGCATAATTAAGTCAGAAATTCTCTTTTTCACATGTCTTCTTCCTTTGGCTTCAGGAATCAACAGGTTTCCTCCCTGCAGCAATTATTTTACACCTTCTTCTATATTCTTAGACATATCTTCACATTAGACTGGAATGGAGAACAAAAATACATCCCAGAAGAAGCAGTGACAAACTGCATCTACATTGTTGCCAAGAAATTGAATGGCTATCTCTATGATCAAAAGTCAAGATTGAAGTTGCAAACCATGTTCATTATTTGTAATGGGAGAGAGAGAGAGGGGGAGGGAGGGAGGGAGGGAGATGTGAATTAGTATATTGTCCTATCAACAGAAATAATAAAATACCAGGAAAATGGATGTACTCTATTACAAAGTTATATTTGCAACCCATAATGAAGCTGAGTGAAAAGAATGTTTTGTGCTTTGATAACTACAGATTTTTCAGTGACTTCTCTGTGACTCCACTATTATTTTAAACTGAAAGGACCTCTTTGTGGCTCTAAGATAATTATTTGTTTTCAATAGAAGATAATCTCTGTAGTTCAGGGTTGAATTGTGGAGTCCTTGGTACTCTCTGAGCTTGGTTGTTTACCTGCAGATGTTTCATTACTAACAAGGGAACTTCATCAGTGCTGGTGAGTGGGTTTTCTCCCTCTTTATATAAATACAGTAACTTGCCCTGCCAGTTCTGGTGGGGGTATTGTCTTCTGCTTGATTGTTTGTCTGGTGTTAATCCTTACTTATCTGGGTGTTGGCTGCTGGAGAGGATGTGTTCTGTATTTTCTTCTTAACTTTCTTATTATCTATTTTGAATGGTATGTAAATGTGGTTTATCTCTAGAAGTCTATTCAGGGGTGTCAAACTCAATTTCATTGAGGGCCGCATCAGCATTGCGGTTGCCCTCAAGGGGCCGGGTGGGTATGGCCAGGGTGGGCGTGGCCTACTGGGTGGACGTGGCTAGAGTGTGTATGGCCTACTGGGTGGGCGTGGCCAGCTCTACATCGTTCGCATCAAGGGTGCCTATCGGGGCCTGGGCAGGAGTGGGACAGATCTGAGGGTCTCTGGCAGAAGGAGGGTCTCTGGGCCATGGCCAAGGCAGTGGGGGCCGTTCCCTCACTGTTTCCAGGATGGCTTCAGGGGCCACATGAAACCACTTTGCGGGCCGGATCTGTTTGTGTTTGACATGTCTGAGTCTATTAATGCCTGACAGCTAGCTATTTGTTCCTTTTTGCTTTATCATCTTTGTGCTTCTAGGTGGATTTATAGCATTGCTAGACATGCTGCCCAGTTTGGCCAGGAAATCTAGTTTAGAAGCATTTTGGATAATACCACTGACAAGCACTTCTAGGTCTAGACAGAGTCATTAAGTCAAGGAAGAATTGCTCTGGGTGGTGCATTCAATGAATAATGAAATACATCACCCATCCCTACCTCCAACAGCTAGCCACAGCAACCAGGAAATAATTTATCAGCTAAGGTTTTTAGACAATTTGTTCTTTGCTTTACCTTGTATCCAGATGATACATTATAGATACATACATTCAAAGGAGGATGGTAAAATGGTTGTCCTCTTACTTAATTTCAGACTATTTTTTATTGAGCAACATACACATCCCTGTACTTGTTTAGAGTTAAGTTTATTACATTATTATTTATATGATGGCTTTTTATAGCTTTAGTATCTAGGACACAATCTTTTTGGCATATTTTCCAAAACTCTTCAGCATTCAAACTTTTGTTTCTCCAAGTAAACATGCCTCTAATTAACGTGGATTAAAATGGCTTTATTAAAGAGTTCATTTTTGTAGACTTTGTCAAGTTTGTTCATCAGTCACATGATTGCACAGGTATATAACAACATAAGAAAAACCTGAGTCAACCATAACTATGGTTATGTCAGTGCATTATGGTCAATATGAATAACGACTACTCACTAGATACTTCAGATTTAGCTGAAAATGCAAGCTTTCCTGATATATAACAGCCCTGCTATAATTTCTGCTGGTTAGAAAATGACCAGACAGACTGCTAAAGGAAAAAAAAAATACTGGATCAGAGAATATAAGGATCTCACTGAGTATGTATTCTCTGTCTAATGCTGAGTCAAATATATTCCTTGAGAACCAAGCTAGTGGCAGTATCAAATGGCAAATAGTAATATCAAGGAACAGAACCAAGTTTACAATTCATATACCTAGAATGGTCAAGCAAGAATTTAGATGACATACAACACCATGAATCATTATACCCAACAAGCTAAATACCTTCAACCAGGTACCACTTGATTAAATAGAGATACTTCTGCCAACTGTAACACTCAATTGCTCACTATATCCTAGTAGAATACACCTTTATAAGACCAGGAGAAAGATATGGATCCTGGCAGATTATTTTCACATCTGTTCCACATCTGTTCACATCTGGTCTCCTGTAGGTCCTGGTTGTGAAAAGACACCATCTCCTCATTACTATCAGAGGACTCTTCAGAGTACTTTACCAAGGCATTTTTGCAACATCAGCAGTTTCAAGATGTGGATTGCAGCAAACGGTTACAGAAAAATCTAACTCTTTGCTAATATTATTTGATTTTGTAATCTGACATAAAATTTCAAGCAACAGAGGATATTCAAAAGATAGGTATTGGTGATCCCAATATTGTCACACTGGACAGCTGGAATAATTTGCCATGCTCTATGGCAGTTTTGGTCACCACGATGTAAAAAAGATGTTGAGACTCTAGAAAGAGTGCAGAGAAGAGCAACAAAGATGATGAGAGTTCTGGAGGCTAAAACGTTTGCTGGAATTTGGTATGTCTAGTTTAACGAAGAGAAAGATGAGGGGGAACATGATAGCAGTGTTCCAATATCTCAGGGGCTACCACAAAGAGGAGGGAGTCAAGCTATTTTCCAAAGTGCCTGAAGGCAGAACAAGAAGCAATGGATGGAAACTAACCAAAGAGAGAAGCAACCTAGAACTAAGGAGAAACTTCCTGACAGTTAGAACAATTAACCAGTGGAACAACCTGCCTCCAGAAGTGGTGAATGCTCCAATACCAGAAGTTTTTAAGAAGAGACTGGACAGCCATTTGTCTAAAATGGTACAGGGTCTCCTGCCATTATTATTATTATTATTATTATTATTATTATTATTATTATTATTATTATTATTATTATTATTAATGTACCTATACTTTTGAGTACTCTTAGGGACATTTGTAGGGGGGATGCGGTGGCTCAGTGGGTTAGGATGCTGAGCTTGTCGATCAGAAGGTCGGCAGTTTGGCGGGTCGAATCCCGAGTGCCGTGTAGCAGAGTGAGCGTCTGTTACTCGTCCCAGCTTCTGCCAACCTAGCAGTTCGAAAGCATGTAAAAATTGCAAGTAGAAAAATAGGGACCACTACGGTGGGAAGGTAACAGCACTCCGTGCGCCTTTGGCGTCTAGTCATGCCGGTCACATGACCACGGAGACGTCCTCGGACAAGCGCTGGCTCTCCGGCTTTGAAACGGAGATGAGCACCGGCCCCTAGAGTCGGAAACGACTAGCACACATGTGCGGGGGAACCTTTACCTTTACCTTTAGGGACATTTGTGGATTTCCCTTTTTGTGTTCAGTAAAGCAGGGGTCCCCATCCTCTTGTTTGCAACCAGGCCACGAAAATGGCAGGCGAGCAAGCACGCACACATTCATCCCCATTTCCATGAGCAGCAGGCAAGTGCAGGCATGCACACTCCATTTGCATGAGTGGCAGGCACATGTGCACACTGTTCGTGCAAATGGAGTTGTGCACATGTGCTTGCTAGTTGCTCATGCAGAACCATCCCCTCCCCTTGCCGGTCTGCAAAGCCAAAATGTTTGGGGAACTCTGCAATAGGGGATAACCCTGAACCCCCTTAGTTTGTAGAACCTATTATTTATCATTTATTTAACTGGAATTTTGGTTTAGTTTGTGATACCACCTTTTTGTTATTATAGCATCTTTCTACTGTTTTGATATTCAATGTTATTGATTTAAACTGTTACACTTACATACGCCTTTATCAATTATTTGCGATTCAGGCTACTTTGGTTTCCATGAAAAGTGGTAATAAGTTGTTTGCCTCACATTGTGTACCATCTTTCATCTGAAACAAATTGGTGCCTAAGGGTATACTGTATATACTATAGGGACTGCCAAAATCCAGATGACCATCAAATAGGAGCAAAGAGTTTTCTGCATCCCTTTGCTAATCTTCTACTAGTCATCTAGATTTTTTTTACTCCTAATAAAGGGGAAGCAGAAAGTTGAGACGAGGAAAACCAAAGCTGATATAAAAGAGGAGATTGTAAAATAATTCTGGGAGAATGTGAAGCATCACGTAGACCAAGGGTGTCAAACTGCTGGCCCGTGGGCCAGTTGCATCATGAGGAGGCTGCACCCACTCCAGCTCTGGCAATGTGAAAAAAGTCGTGATATGTCACAACACTGCACATGACGTGGCGAGTTTGACACCCGTGATGTAGACAATTGGGAGGCTTAATGTTGAGGCCAAGGAAGTGAACAAGACTCTTTCTATCTCTCCATGTATGTGAAAGAAGGAACAAAGAGTGCTGAGGTGATTCTTAAAGAGAAAGAACTGACAAGCTTTGAGATGAGAAAGGTAGTTTGCAAGTGATAATTATCCTGAAAAAGAGAGAGAGAATAATGTTTTTTAAGATTTAGGATACTGTTTATTTGTGAAAAGCCTCAACTATGGCATTCTGTGAAACGGATTTCTACTGAGTCTTATAGAATCAAAAGGTAGCTTTGCCTTCTATTAATAAAATCCCACAACTTCAGATATTCAGCAGTTAGTAATTTACTTCCTTTAAGCCTCACTGTTTTCTTTATTATGGTGGGATAGACTGCTTCCATCACACCAGGTATTTATAATAATGCCACAGCACTTTCTCAAAAATCTAAATGTGCTTATTATTGAAAATGATATTATGGGATTTTTTTGTTTTGTTTTTTGCATCTGATCTTTAAGCATTCTGCACGTGCTCAGGATCACATCCTCTAACAAGGGCTTCTGCTGACTTCATATCTTCAACACTTACCAATATAGTACACTCTCAGGAAAGGAGCCATTTTGAAGGACAGTTCTTAGGACATCCTGTAGTGTGAAATGCTATCTGGAAACATGGCTAACTCTCTGTTTAAAAACAATTGTGTTTTCCTGGCTATAATCTTCCCTGTAATGCACATCAGAGCTGGCTGCTTGTTTGTTTGCAGAGTTGAGCTTCTTGTAAAGAGGAAAGAGAATGAGACTGAATAGACAGAAAAATCTGCCACTGCTGTTTGAACAAATGCTATCATAGTTAGCCTTCAGCATTTACTGGGTTGTCTCCTTGACCTCCTTTTCAGTTAGGTTGCAAAAGTTATGCAGAGCACTATCAGAACTGCAGAACAACAACGACAGATTAACTAAGTAGTGTTTCCTAACCAATAACTTATTTCAGAATAATCAATAATCATATCCAAGCTAAACTCTAGCAGTCATCATTTAGAGCTGAATTTCCAACATTCTCAACTGAAGTTTCAATCCCTGCACTGCCACCTATTGTTGAATTAATTTAACTCAATATAAAAGATAGAGTGGCTAATAATGTTTTTTCCTCCATCCCACTTTAGAAAAAAAAAAGGAAATGACTTTTTGCATCCCAACAATTTTTCTGGCAGGAAAAAAAAAGAGCATTTGAAGTCCAAGTCTAATGGGACAGGAAAGCATCAGCAAAATAAAGCCACTAGTGACTCCTGGTGGCTTTATTGACAAAACTGAGTATTCTTGGCATTATAGAAAATAAACTTTTAGTATTTTTCTTCAATTTTTCTTTTAGTTAAGCTTCCAATTCTTCAGGTAGTTGTATTCCCTAGAAATCTCTATTAACCAGATCACCTATTGAGCCATTGGAGTAAGGACACACGACTAATTGTTGGCTTAATATTCTTAATATTCAGTCACAAGGGGTTAAGACATATAAGTATTCCACCTAATGTTGAAGCATTTCTAGCATTCCAAAATGTTACTAAAATGTCATTTTGCTTGAACTAAAGTAATATGCAAGAAAGGAAAAGTTTGAGAACATTCCAGATTGTGGAGGGAGGAGGGGCAAAAAAAGCAAGAAATTTGGTCATGTGATCATCTCATAATTGACGTGATCTCTGCTTTTGTATGTGTATTCATGTAACATAAATGTATAAAGGGGTGGCTTGTTTGATCCCACTTGCTTGCTCCCCAAAAGCAAGCTACCTCCAGTAGCTTGAAAAAGAAAAACAAAATAGCTTCATAGTAGTTTCAACTTAAATTTAAACAACAGAAACTATAACTGAACTGGAAATAATTTAGCTGAGGCCTCCTGCAATATATTGGGAGGGCAGATTCCCATTCAAATGCATAGAAACAGGTACAGAATGTTTCATAATGGTGCGTTAACATATAATAAATTATAATGTGTATGATGCATATATTAATATAATGTATGTTATATATCGGTATAATGATTTCCTTATAAGATTAATAAAAAAGAGTTGTTAATGAAGCTACAAATTGAGTTAATATGCAAATAAGCAGAATGAATTAAAAACTTATGTAGGACCTGCATGCCTAACTATGCAGGGAGCTACTGTAACATCTAAAACAGCTATGGGCAGCTATGTCTATTTTACGATCAGAAATTCTGGGAGGTGAAGTCCACAGGTTGTAAAATTGACATAGTTGCCTGCTGTGATCTAAAGTATCTGGTTAACTCCTAGTGAACAAGATAGCTGGGTCAGCCATTCCATCTTATGTGACTGTTCTAATACTCTAAATCAGACATGCTAAACACAAGGCCTGGGGGCTGGATCCGGCCCACAAAGTGGTTTCATGTGACCCACAAAGCCATCCTGGAAACAGTGAGGGAATAGCCCCCGCTGCCTTGGCCACAGCCCAGGCCGGCCGGGAGCCAATGTACAATTTTGTGGTGGTCATCTATGCTGAAATACATTCAGTCTTAGCTCCACAAGGCCGTCTGGAAACAGCGAGGGCACTGCCCCCTGGGCGCACACTGGGGAGGTGTCACCCTTTGTGAGGAATGAAGAAATGCACCATCACCTGGAAGTGGCCAGCACATGGCCCTGCCTATTTCAGACAGGCTAGGGGCTGGGCAGCATTATGCTTCTCTTCAGATTCGTGCCACCTGGCTCAGCCTTTCGGCACTGTAAGGAGAGTGCCCCGCTGCCTGCCAAAACCGGGCAGGCTGGGGGCTGGGAAGCATTGCGCAGGTAACATCGACTCTCATGCTGCTTGTGGCATCCCCTCCCCCAGAGCCATCAAGCCGGATATGTGAAGTGGGCGAGGGCCATGTGCTGGCCACTTCCAGGCAATGGTGCATTTCTTCATTCCTCACGAAGGATGACACTTCCCCAGCTGTGTTTCTTGCCTGTTTTTCTCCCTCCCTCATCTCAAATATTTTCCCACCACTCTGTTTTTAGGAAGGAAGGAAGGAAGGAAGGAAGGAAGGAAGGAAGGAAGGAAGGAAGGAAGGAAGGAAGGAAGGAAGGAAGGAAGGAAGGAGAGGGTCTGAGGGGAGTCCTACCTTAGTCCTGCCCTGCTGCTCTTTCACCATCCCCTTGCCCCCTCCTCCTGGCCTATCCTGGGCGGGGTCTCCCATCCTATTGTTAAGGAAGCTTTGGATACAAAGCCAGGTCTCCTCACATGGAGAAGGAGTGGGCCTCCCTCTTGACTTTGCCCTTGTACCCATCAAGAGCAACCTGGCTAAGGAGAGCAAGCACAGCAGCAGCAGCAGCCTTGAGGAAGAGGTAAGTGCAGCTGGGCGCCCACTTGGGGAAGTGAGGCTGGGCTTAGTGCCATGGGTGCTTGAGGGCTGGGCATTTGACCTACATGCCACCGTCCAGCCCCCCCCCCCTGCATGGCCTGAGAGGAACAGTGAGGGTCCTCCAGTGGACCATGCCTTGGCACTTGCCCCGGTCCCATCTCCTTCTGCCAGAGACCCTCAGATCTGTCCCACCCTTGATGCGAACAATGTAGAGCTGTCCATGCCCACCCAGTAGGCCACACGCACTCCAGCCATGCCCACACAGTAGGCCACACACCCCCTAGTCACACCCACCCTGGCCCCCAAGGGCAACTGCAATGCGGATGCGGCCCTCAATGAAATTGAGTTTGACACCCTTGCTCTAAATTTTAGCTATAAAACAGTCACTATCCTGTTCAAGGTCCCAGAGTCTCATGGACTGCCCATTTCATAAAAGTGTCTAAAGATATTTATTAATTGTTGACCCTTTCACTTTGATTTTCAGAATTTTTGGCTAAATATTGCCTGATCTTTCCTAAGTAACCTGCCGCTCCCCCCCCTCAGTTATGATGTCTGTCGCTTCATGACTCAGTTAGACCAAGTTGTCAAAATAGCCTAATAAACAATATCCTTGTTGTTGTTTTTTAATTTGTTGGGTTTTTTAAATTTTATTGGGCTACAGAGATAACTAGCCAATGCTGTACCAATACCAATAGGAACGTTAGCAGATGACAGAGGCAGGGTGGAATATCCACCATGTTAGGTATTCTCAACCTGACATTAGTATAATATAATTCCCATATTGATGCTCCTCAGCTACATTCTTCCTAGCATAATCCTTTGGGTCAAGTGAGGGAAACACACTGTAAACCCATAACATACAAAGTTTTCACATGCTAGAAGTATTTAATCATGGTAGATGGCACCCTTGCTTAGTAAACGTCTCCCTTGCTTGGCTCCCTCCCTGCCTTTTCTTCTTTTTAATCAAATTAAAACCAAACTAATGACTTTTTTTTCTGGCAGCAAACTGTTCCATGGGTAACTAGGGAAAGAAAGGTTTATTGCAGCTTTATTAACATATATTAAAATCAATTGAAAACATTCTATCCAGCCAGCTGATTGAAGAACAGGCTCCCTGTAGATATTTGGGTTTTGCATTAAGAAAGTTGTCACAAGTAATTTGGGCAAGAGTGCAGAGCTACAGACTGCCAAATGTTGATTAATTAAGCCCATGTTTGGATTAGTTCTGCTAGATGGTTTCATTAGGGAAAATGACTGAAAATATGGAATAAAGGATCCAAGGGAAAATATGGGGGATTAGAACATCAGTAAAACCTGAAACAAAGGAGATGACAGTTGAAGAGGGATGATCAGATCACATCTGGCACCTAATGAATTTATTCACTGACCCGGCGTTTTGCTAGAAGAGAAATAGATGCTACACGATATTACACGTTGCTTTCTTTCACCAATGTCTCTCACTTGCACTTATTTCAATACTGTATTATTGGACCAGAGCAAATGGTGGTAGAATTTATTTACTGAAGTCTAGCCAGGGGCCATAGATCTGTGATAAAACCTATGACTTGCATACAGATGGAGCCATATTCAATATTTAGCCTGTCCATTTAAAAAAAATATGAAAGAGCAAGGCCAAAAAATCCTTTGCTTAAGAGCTAAATAAAACATTCCCAGGATGCTTGACTAGCTGGAAGTACCTGTACGATCATGAACCACTGTATGTTTTGTTAAAAAAAAGTGCCACAATGCTAATGTTTATTTATCCAATGGCTTTTTTAAGTAGCCAGTACAGAGACGTGTGAATGCATTCAATGTAGCTATTGGCCTTGTTGTAAACATACATCTTTTGAAAACTAGAACATGATGGATTTATTCAGTAGATCAAAACTTTGATCCCTGGTGGAAAAAAGCTGCATTATTTATAACAATAAATATGGCTGTAAGAAAATGTGGATTACTACAAGAAAAGAAAGGCCATATTTTTTTAGCAAATTATCTAAAACATTAAGAATAATGACTTATGCCCATTAATACATCAGTCCCATGAGGTTCAGTGGCACTTGGAATTTGGTAAAGGGGAAATGGCCAAAAGAGGAAATCTGATGAGCATCCAGACTCTAAATTTATGTTTTCAGTTATATGAAGTACAACAGTCGACAACATTAAACTTGTATTGGCCCATGCCTAAATTCATTCAAATGTGCAGATTTGTAGTTATCAAGAGATAGGTGTGAATGGGTGAACAGTTCAAATAATAAATGCAATGCCAAGAAATTATCATATGATTACATGTATGAATCACCCACACTGTGAATGGGGATCACATACATGTATTGCATTTGATATTAGGAGCTACATTTTGCAAAAAGGGCTGATATTATTAAAATATCCATTATCTATCTATCTATCTATCTATCTATCTATCTATCTATCTATCTATGTCAAATGTTAACTATTTAGATTACCTTGCTACGCCCCAAACATGGGGCAAATCTTTATTTCCTGTTTTCAGCCTATCTTGAAGGCCATCAAACAGGCTGTACTCACACCAGACAGTTCATATATTTTACACAAATATATGAACTGTCTGGTGTGACTACAGCCTGTTCGATGGCCTTCAAGATAGGCTGAAAACAGGAAATAAAGATTTGCCCCATGTTTGGGGCCTAGCAAGGTAATCTAAATAGTTAACATTTGACACATATCTCCCCTTGCAGAAAGCTAACAGAGCGAGAGAGATCCTGTGGCTCAAGAGGTAAATACACTGCCTAATGTGCAATCAGCCCAGGTTCGAATCTCAGAAGGGTATGGCTGACTGATGAAGACTAAAGAGTCAGAAATGCATTTCAATCTCCCTTAATTCTTTGTTAGTCATTTACACACACACACACACACACACACACACACACACACACACACACAACACACACATATATATATATATATATATATATATATATATATACAAGTTGCAATATATCCAAAAACATAATGACAGCTGTCATAGGCCGCTTTACGCGGCCGCACTGACAGCTGTCAAAAGGCAACGCACGCGCAGTCGCTCATGCGGCCTACAAGTACACGCGGCCGTTTGACAGCTGTCAAACGCCACGCATGCGCGTTACAACTCGAACTGTCGAAACCGCGGCTAACCCTCAGCGGCAGCCGCGAGCTGTCAAAATTGGTGCATGCGCAGTAACGGCGGCTAGCTATCAAAACGCCGCCCGCCCGCCAAAACCAGCTGACGGGATTCCCTCCCCGGTTAACTCGTTTGTACTGTCGCTGGGGAGATTCTGCTCTGACAGCTGACCGATTGGCCCCCTGTCCTTGGCGGGAAGAATACATCCAGCTGATTTGCTGCCCTGTTTGGCAGCTGCCTATATAAGGCACGTTCTCCCTGATCTGTTGTCCGGGCTGGCTAAATAAACCTGTTAAACGAAGACGCGTCTCCCTCGTCCTTCCTGCCGCTAATCCACCTGGCGACGAGGATGGGATCCCGGTACTAGCTGAAGTCACGGCCCTGGAAGTCGCTGTCCGGTCAAATCGCTGAAGTCACTAGCTAAGTCACCGACCGGACAAGCCAACCTTCCGGGCGCTCTAAGTACCGCGGACCCAACATGGCAAACCTAGGACACGTGAGGGAGTTCGACGTCCGGCACCCCGAAGGATGGGAGTCGCATTGGGGCCAGGTCGAGGGGTACCTCCTCATGAACAAAATCACGGAGGACCGCCACAAGGCCGCCGCGCTCCTGGGCCTCAGCGGGCCGGCAGTTTATGACATTGCTGTCGGCCTCTGCAGCCCGGACCCAGTCGCCACAATACCGTATGCCGAGCTCACAGACCGCCTCAGCAAACATTTCATGCCAAGGCGGTCGGAGCTGTATTGGCGACTCTACTTCGCCCAACGGAAGCAGCAACCAGGTGAAACCTCCACCGCTTTCATTGCGGCTGTCAGACACGCCGCCCGCAAGTGCCATTTCCCCGACCTGGAGGACCGAATTCGTGATCAGGTCATCGCCGGTCTCCAAAACGTGCGTCTGCAGAGGAAGCTTGTGGCAAGGCCCACAATGGACCTCGCAGAGCTCACTCTAGAAATAATGGCGTATGAGGACAGCCATCGCGACGAGACAGAGACCTTCGGCGAAAACCCGGGCACCTCCGTCCATCAAGCCCGGGAGCTTGACCAAGGACCCCCGGAGCCTGACTCCGGGGTCGACGCAATCCTCTCTCGCTTCAACCGGATGGTCGCCGGCCAGGAGAGGAACCACAACCAAGACCGACAGACAGACCCCAACATGAAGAAAATGCCGACCAATGCCAGGGCGAAGTGTGCAAGCTGCGGCGGAAACCATGCCAGAGCTACCTGCAGGTTTAGGAACGCGAAGTGCCACGGCTGTGGCAAGACCGGCCACATCCGATCAGCTTGTCGCAGCCTAAACCGGGAGACCCTCCACGACCTTGATGAGATCCCCGCAGGTAGGACCGCCCCTCCCCGCCCTCCCACGGGGGTTGTAGGGTCCGTATGCTCCCTAACAAAGGCTCCCGCTAACAACATCCCCAGAGCCAAAGTAAGAGCGTGGGTCAAAATTCAGGGAGTCCCCTGTGAAATGGAGGTCAACTCAGGATCCTCCGTTTCCATCCTATCAGGGGACACTCTCCAGAGAATAGCCAACAGAACAAATCACCGCATCCCCATTCAACCCTCCAGGGTCTTGCTGGCAGATTTTCAAGGGGCGCAAATAGATTTAAAGGGACAGGCCGTTCTGAAGGTCGAATTTAAAAAATTCTCAGGCCACTTAACAGCCCAAATAACAAAACAACCAAGAACCAGCTTAATCGGGTTAGACTGGTTCGAGGCATTAGGCATTCGCCTCGAAGGGACAAACCGTATCCACACTAATTCTTTAGAAAATATCTGCAAAAAATTTGCGGATGTGTTTGACGGCTCACTGGGCAAATACAACGGCCCCCCCATCGACCTCAAGTTCAAACCGGAGGTAGGACCCATCAGAATTAAAGCCAGAAAAGTTCCCTTCGCCCTTAAACAAAAAATAGACAGGGAACTAGACCGCTTGCTCAAATTAGGAGTCCTAGAACCCACTGACAGCGGAACATGGGAAACCCCCATCGTGACACCTGTCAAACCCAACGGGGAAGTGAGAATATGCGCGGACTATAAAGCGACCCTCAACCGCGCACTCAATCCCCATTCATACCCAGTCCCATCAGTGAGAGATGTTCTTTCGGAAATAGGGTCCGGCTCCATTTTTGCCAAATTAGACCTGGCACACGCTTTCCTGCAACTCCCTGTAACCGGGGAAACTGCAGATGCCCAAACCATAGTGACGCACAGAGGGGCGTTCAAAGTAAACCGCCTCCAATTTGGCATCTCTGTGGCACCTGGAATATTCCAGGAAGTCATGGAACGAACTCTCAAAGGCATCCCCGGAGTCTGCCCGTACTTTGATGACGTCCTCATCGCGGGCGACTCCACCCACTCACTAGCAACCAGGCTGCACGAAGTCCTCACAAGGTTCCGTGCAGCTGGATTAAAACTAAAACGTGAGAAATGCTCAATAGGGGTACCCTCCGCAGACTTCCTGGGATACAGAATAGATGGCAAAGGCATTTACCCCACCAATGCAAAAATACAAGCAATCCAGGCCGCACCCCCCCAAAAAAATAAAACGGAGCTCCAGGCATTCCTAGGGCTCCTAAACTTTTACCACTCATTTTTGCCAGGCAAAGCCACAATAGCGGAACCACTCCATAGACTCTTAGACAAAGGAGCCCCCTGGCAGTGGACCTCACTTCATAACGACAGTTTCAAACAGCTAAAACAATTACTCTCTAGCGATACAACCATATCGCATTACAATGAGACCAAACCACTATGCATCGCCTGCGATGCTTCACCTTATGGCATTGGGGCAGTCCTCAGCCACTCCCTCAACAATGGCACGCAAGCCCCAATCGCATATTACTCTAGGACACTTTCAAAAACCGAGCGCAACTATGCGCAAATAGACAAGGAAGCCCTGGCTATAGTAGCTGGAATTAAGAAATTCCATGATTACCTCTATGGCAGACCTTTTACAATCTATACAGATCACAAACCTCTCCTGGGCATATTCACATGGGACCGCCAAACCCCGCAAATTCTATCCCCGCGAATGCTTCGCTGGACCACATTCCTATCTGCTTACTCTTATCAACTAATCTACAAGCCAGGAAAGGAAATGTCCCATGCTGACGGCCTCAGCAGGCTCCCATTACCTCAAATAGACCCAGACCCAGCCCCGGCCGGCCAATTCCTGGCCATACAAGAACTCTCTGAATGCCCAGTAACAGCAAAAGACATCGCACACGCCACAAGCAGGGACCCCACCCTCAGCAGGGTGCTCTCATGGGTCACATCAGGATGGCAATCATCCTGCCCCTGCCCCCCCATCCAACCATATTTTGCGAAACGCCACGAGCTTTCCACACACTTAGGCTGCATCCTCTGGGGATGCAGAGTAATAGTCCCATCATGCCACAGGACCAAGGTTCTCCATACACTACATGAAGGGCACCCTGGCATCTCAAGAATGAAGGCCCTGGCACGCAGTTATATCTGGTGGCCATCCTTAGACAAGGACATCGAGCGGCATGTAGCTGGCTGCTATCTCTGCCAGCAAACCAGACCCGCCCCGCCACACGCCCCAGTTCACAAATGGGAAATCACTTCCAATCCCTGGTCCCGCATCCACCTCGATTATGCAGGACCATTCCAGGGACAAACCTTTTTAATCATTGTAGATAGTTACTCCAAATGGCTGGAGGTTCTCCCGGTTTCAAGCACCACCTCAGAGGCCACTATTCAAGCATTAAGGGGAGTCTTTGCAACCCACGGTCTTCCAGATGTAATAATAACTGACAACGGACCTCAATTTACCTCCCGTGACTTCCAGATCTTCACGAGGAGGAACTGTATTAGACACGCAACATCGGCCCCGTTCCACCCGTCCAGTAATGGCCTCGCAGAGGTCATGGTGAAGACCACAAAGGACTCTCTGCACAGAATGATCGTCGGAAACTGGCACCGTCGACTCGCCCGCTTCCTCCTCGCACACCACACCACCCCCGTGTCCACCACCGGGAAATCTCCGGCAGAACTAAGATGGGGTCGCCGACTGGTTACTCGACTTGACAGACTGCACCCAGACAGGCCAGCGGCCGAAAAAACCAACAACCTGCCACACAAAACATTCACTCAGGGACAAAATGTCTGGGCCCGAAATTATGGGGGAAGGGATAAATGGACCCAGGGGGTGGTTCTCGATCAAACCGGCCCCCTGTCATACACCATTAACGTGGGCGGGGGACTCACACTCAGGAGACATGCAGACCAGCTTCGCCCCCGGTCACCCCCCAACACCACCACGCCAGAAGCGGCGGCAGAAAATCCTGAACCCCCCAGCACCAACTACCCGGAAGATATCCCTTGCCATACAGTCCCACCGCCCATTCCCCCCGTGGAAGCCCCCGTAACCATAGAAGAGCCTGCACCTCGCAGATCCACTCGTCAGAAGAGGCCGCCAGCATACTTGACGGATTTCGAATGGGCCGGAAGTTCGCCTACCAGTTCCAACACCAGTTAAAAGTTTACTTCGAGTTATGTGTTCCGTTCAAGGGGGGGGAAGGGGTGCAATATATCCAAAAACATAATGACAGCTGTCATAGGCCGCTTTACGCGGCCGCACTGACAGCTGTCAAAAGGCAACGCACGCGCAGTCGCTCATGCGGCCTACAAGTACACGCGGCCGTTTGACAGCTGTCAAACGCCGCACATGCGCGTTACAACTTGAACTGTCGAAACCGTGGCTAACCCTCAGCGGCAGCCGCGAGCTGTCAAAATTGGCGCATGCGCAGTAACGGCGGCTAGCTGTCAAAACGCCGGCCGCCCGCCAAAACCAGCTGACGGGATTCCCTCCCCGGTTAACTCATTTGTACTGTCGCTGGGGAGATTCTGCTCTGACAGCTGACCGATTGGCCCCCTGTCCTTGGCGGGAAGAATACACCCAGCTGATTTGCTGCCCTGTTTGGCAGCTGCCTATATAAGGCACGTTCTCCCTAATCTGTTGTCCGGGCTGGCTAAATAAACCTGTTAAACGAAGACGCGTCTCCCTCGTCCTTCCTGCCGCTAATCCACAAGTTTTATTGATTTTTTAATATTTACATATACATGTATTTGTGAAGCAATACGGTGGTTGGGTAGTCAAAATAACAAATAGCAAGTTGTAAATAGTTCAAGTTGCATCAACAGGGATTCCCTCTCTGATTCCCTTAATTATCACATAGTCCAAATTAGTCAAGTTAATACATTTCTAGTTGTAACCTAGTCAATTAACAAAATTTTCAATATATTTTCACTAATACGTATCAATATCCTGTTTTTAATTTTATCTAATCGCAGTAGAATATTCTAGAGTAGCCTATAATGTACGAAAGAAAGTTTAATTTTTGGGTAACCCACAATTCCCTATTTCAATAAAGAATAATTCTCTTACCTACAAAACTTACATTGTTCATTACAAAACATTCTTATGTTTTACCATTAAAATCTAGTTTTCATCTTAACAAATCACAAATTATTAGAAAGATATTTTTTGTCTTAACCATTCAACAATTATTAAAATACTATTTTTGTTATAAGATTCTAAATTCTATAGTACAGTTCAAAAGTAACAACTAATATATTCTATAAGTCATCTTAACCATACAGCAATTGTTAAAATACTATCTTTCGATATATCATTCCAAATTCTATAATATACCGTAGTTCAGAATTATATTCTAAAAGCTTACTTTTGTTTTCCCTTACAAATCTAAAACCTAAATATAAAATCAGTTATATTTTTAGAGATTTCCCCTTAATCCATTGAAAGGTATTTTTATAGTCTATCTTTAGGAATCCCAAAAAAGAAACAAGTTCAGTTTTTTAAATCTAACTCTCGCCTTCCTTTTGTGCCAATCAGACTTCCCTTTTGGCATCTTTAAATTCTCAAATGTATCTCCCTTTCTTCCTATACCTCTTATTTGAATCCAGGGAGAGTATCCAAATGTCAGTTTTGCAAAGAAAGTGTCCCCTTTGTAACCATTGAAGTTTTGCTTTAATAATTCAGTTTTTGATGATTGATGTAATATAGTTGTCATTAAATCAGGCACGTCTTTTTCTTCTTCCAATTCCATCTGGATTAGGCAGAAAATAATAGCTGGTGTGATGGTTGTCATTTGATTAGTTGCATTCTCAATAAAGTATATTTGAAGGCCTTTAATGTCTTCACTCTTAATATTACTTTCTTCAGGTGGTGTTGCTTTTTGAGTTGTAAGTTTTGTAGTTGACATTGAAGTTTGGACTTTAAGATTCTCTGTAGGTTGCATTTGTTGTTCTTTGAAATCTCCTATTTTAGTGTTAGTTTCCACTTCGTCTATTTGCTCTTGAATTATTATTTCCTCATTTAAGGTCAGAATTTTATTTGGTGGCTTTAAGTTGTCAGATTTTTTTTTTTTGCAGTTTGGCTTTAATTTGCTCTGTCATTGCCAAAATCATATCCAATATCAGTTTATAATCAAGTGGTAGGATATATGCATCCATTTCATTGTTGTTTGCAGTTAAATCTTCCATGGAGGCTATTTTAATAATAGTTAAAGATTATCCACCTCCAAGAGTTGTTTACAGTGCCAGGTGTTCCCACACTTATCTTTAAAAGTAATGTCAAGGACAGCTCTGTTATTCAGTCAGCTCTCACAACAGGAGAAAAGTTTACTTGTACCAGGTTTCGCCACAAGATGTCATCAATAGCATATAAAATGCAATGTAAAAATTTTCTTCCCCCCCAAATTAATATAAAACTTTTGTAGCATTAGTATAATTTTTTTTCTTTAATTCACAGCTTAGAGAGGAAATAAAGTAGTAGATCCCCACCAAAGAATAGGAGCTTTTTAGTAAATACAAATAAAATTACTTAATTTCTTTGCTGAATTACTTGAATTTCTTTAAGGCTTTAAGGCTTTAAGATTTGTTCCCAGAGTAGATATTCGCCGTTTTTTCAAAAAGTTGGAAAATAAATTTTCAGGAAAGTCCCACAGAAAATTAGTTAAGGGAGTAAGAAAGGTAAAATCTCACCCAGGTCCTCCAGATTGCTTCTTAGTGCTAGGTAGTGCTTTTGGCTTTCGGCAGGGAGAGGCTTAATGATCGGCCATCTTTATGGCCGGTCTCTTTTTCTTCGGGCCAAAGGAGTTGTCCTGGATTCAAGCGGAGGGCTACTGCCCTTCCGCGATCACAGGGAAGACCTCCTCTCGGTAGTCACCCCTCCAGGGCGATTTCTGACCCTTTTCAAGGTCCTCCAAAAAAGAAAGAACAGACGGCAGGAAGCAGACTGTTCCTGTGTGTCTGGAAGTGCCGCACGTGCAATCCGGAAGCCAAAAATATCCATTCTTCAGTGTAGCTCTCTCAAGGGAACTTGTTCCACCAGCTATCCCTGGAACCAATGGAATAAAAAATTCTGATTAAACCTACACCTATACTGGAAGCAGCTGGTTATTCCTTTGTTCCCCTTCCATCTGGGATCTAACAACATCTCACCCTTGGACTGGATGGGTGAGCTGATATTTAAAAGTACTGAACTGTTTTCTCAGGAAGAAAGCTGATGTAGAACAAGAGAAATAAAACTTTAGAAACACCAAGATGGACATCTCTAAATCATTCTTTATTCCCTCTCTTGATTGAACCAGAGCTGAACTGTCTGGTGATAAATGTTTCCTCAGGAGGAGGAATTAATCAGAAAGGATGTGAAGTAATGTAATGCATCAGAAACACAATTGTGTATTTCTGAACTAATCAGTCTTGGTCAACCCAATGTCAACTTTTAACCTCACTTTTCTGATCTTAACAATGCAGTTCCAGTTCAAAGGAAAAAATATATGAAGTTCCAACTATTTTAATTCCATCCTAGTGCTTGCAGGAGAAACAAAATCTCTTGTAAGCAGAATCACATTAAGATCTATCAAATGTATTATCTTGTCTCAAGAAGTAGCAAGCTAAGGACCCAGAGATGTCCCTAGAACAAATTAAGAATAATTAGTTAATAAAATAAATAACTCTTCCCTTTGAGTATCTTAGTGGTAGAGTAACTGCTTTGCATGTAGAAGGTCACATGTTTAATATCTGGCTTCTCACCATAAAGCTATAAAACTCCTTCCTAAATCTATGAGATGGTCTGACAGACATTGTAGACAATATTAGATAAACAGAATGAAGTTATAAGGCAGCTTCCAATATTGAAGCTGCCTTATAACTTCTGATCTGTTGGCATGAGCAGTTCTCTACACTCACATCTCCACAAAAGGAAGAATAACATTGAATTATAGTTAGTTTGAGAGCTCTGGCAAATACAGTCCAATGTATTCCTTAGTGGTATTTAAAACACCTGACTGCATTTGAAGAATTGTGTAGGGCAGAGAAAATATATTCTATATGTATATTCTATGTATATATTCTATGTATGAGAAAATAAGCAGCATACTGTACATCATACTGCCTAATGATCTACAGTAGGGAACCATTCAGTCCTGTTCATAGGAAGTGGGTCAGTAGCTGTGAGAGTTCTGCAGCACAGCAGATAAGAATTTGTTCAGTTTCAATTGTTTTTGACACAACTTTCCACTTTGATTATTTAGTCAAATAAATTACAGTTCTCATAGACAGAAAACACATGGAATTGGTGGTGAAGAGCAAGAGACATGAAATTATGTCATTTTTGAGAGAAAGATAGGCTGGAATTGGATCTTTTCCCATTACTTATATATTTTTTGTTCTTTGTTTCCAACTACTTATTAGATTGTATTGTATTATGAAAGGTGCAAGTCCCTTAAGGGTATGCCACAGTCATCATAGGGTCAGTAGACAAAATTATGTTTGATTTTCTTATATTTGAGGTTGATTGTGTGGCTGCTTTAGGAGAAAGGGATTTTTCCTCTCAATTTTGGTCCACTAAAGTTTAAGGCCATCCTTCCAGCTTGAGCCCAGATGCATTCAGAGAGTGATCTCCGCCTACTTTATTTAAATCCCCTTTCCCTGTGGGATTCCTTTATAGATCTCTTAAATTATAGCTTAAGCAAGATTGGGGAAATTTTGGCTTTCCTAGATGTTGATGAATTAGAACTTCCAGTCAGAATGGCCATGGAATGGGATGATAGGAGACTGTACATAGATTCCCTATGTAGTTTCCCATTGCCCACCTGACTTAGGCAGTTCCTTAGCAGTATTCAAAAGGGAGAGAATGGAAGGAAATACTCTAAGTTTTGCACAATAAGCTCTTCTCATATTGTGTTATAAAGCTAATTATGTGGACAAGTGATTACGTAGCATAATTCCTCCAATAAACTCTGGATTCTTTCAAGGTAGAAGGCTTCTGTAGGTAATGTGGTCTTGAGTGATATGTACTTAGTGTAGAAATCACTATCAGAAATATTTTATTTCTCCAACAAGATGTTGAAGTCAATAAATTGATTGTGTGCAATAGCAGCTGAACTAATTCAGGTGCTCTCTTCCTCTCTGACAGCAATTATGCAAGGAAACTGCATGTGCTGGATGTTTTAATTACTTTGTGACATATTAATATGAGGCTATTGAGGCTATTACTACCATTTCACTGTATAGTTTCCACTAGGAGAATTGAGCTCATCCCCCAGTGAAATGTCTAGCTCATATTTGAAATAGAACATAAAATAATAGGGTTGGAAGGAATTTTGGAAATCTTCTAGTCCAGGGTTGTCAAACTGCTAGCCTGCAGACCGGTTGCATCATACAAAGGCTGTGCCTACCCCAGCTCTGGCAATGTAAAAAAAGTCACAATATGTTGTGACATGTCACATGACATGGTGAGTTTGACACCTGTGTTCTAGTCCAACTGCCTACTTGAACTGGATAACTGGTTGTGCAATCTCTTCTTTAAAACCTCCAATGGTAGAGTACTCAATTTCTGGAGGCAACCCATTCCACTGATTAATTGTGAGGAAATTTCTCCTTAGTTCTAGATTGGATCACACTTTAATGATTTAATGATCATTATTGTCTTCTGAAATACTAAAACAAGAAGACTACAGCAAACTAGGAATGCAATTAATAAACAAGAGTACTTTAATACGCTAATTTTAATCCTAATCCTAGCCTCATCAACATTCCTCTATTTTTTCTTTTATGAAATATATCTAGAAGATAGAAGATAACTTCTTTCTTGAGGTCAAAGGCTTTGGGCTCACAATCTATTCAGAAAGCCCAAATACTACCCCACTACTGCTTTAACTGACTTAACTTTAATTATTCTTCCATTGGAAGAGGAAATTAAATCTGATTTTATACACATCTTCTTAGCAAGGCTGCACACTATAGTATCTGTTTTCTCATCATTAAAATATGTATACATGGCCTGTTATGTGATAAATCACTAGATAGCATACAGATGTAATAATACATCAGAACCTAATTAAATAATAAAAACACAAATACCAGTCTGTTTAAACACTGAATGTAAACACTCTGAGTGCATCATCATAAGCACTCAAAAGCCAAGATAAAAAAAATCTACATACAGTATCCCTGTACTGTAGAAACTTCGTTGTTTATAAGAGAGTAAGTGATCCAAATCTTTCTGGTTCATTATTTTATATAGAATAATTATTCTATTCTATTCAATCATATCAAATGAAGATATATAGAATGTGGTGCAAAATATCATTAAAAGTTATCATTTGATCAAGAAAGCATAAACATTCCAACAAAAAATAAAAAGAAGACATTTCAAATAAAATTTGAAAATGACATGAGACTTTAAAATGGTTTACAAAAAAACTTCTCTTCCTTCAGGAGTAACCTCAAAAAGGAATATACCTCAAGAATCTACTGTATGTTTTCTGGATAACAGCACAGGTTAAAAAAAAACATTTCAGAATGGCTCTGAAGTAATGTTCATAACTCTGAGGCACTCAGGAATGACACTATAGATAACCTGGCCACAAACCAATTTAGCTTTACAGGTCAAAATCAGCATCTTAAACTGCATGCAGAAACAAATTAGATAAATGCAGCTTATGTGGTTGGGCCCAGATATGATAGTTTTATATCACTAGATCAGTTTTCTTTAGAATTCTGCCCTCCAGATGTTTTAAATTCTTTCCCAAATATTTTACCTTTGGTGAGACATGTCCTCTGAATTGAAATGAGCAAGAGCACTTATTAGTTCAGATGAATGATTAGCTAGGCATATTGGCTGCCCAACATCACAAAATAAAAAAAATTCCCAATGAAAGTAGTAACAGCTGTGTGTTCTAACTCAGCTGATAAAATTTTCAGATACTGGTGTGGGGTGGAAAAATCCAATGCTTTAAATTAAAGGCATAAAAGCATTATATAAATGTTTTAAATAAAATGTATAGCTGAACAACTATAACCATTGTTTTTTGTATAATGGAATTCAGCAAATGGTTTTAAATGATTGGCTTTTCCCCTAACATTATTATATTTTGTAAGCTCTAAGAAGCACCTGAAGGCAGGACAAGAAGCAACAGATGGAAACTAAGCAAAGAGAGAAGCAACCTAGAACTAAGGAAAATTTCCTGACAGTTGGAAAATTAATCAGTGGAACGACTTGCCTCCAGAAGTCGTAGGTGCTCCAACAATGGAAGTTTTTAAAAAGAGATTGGACAATTATTTGTCTGAGATGGTATACAGTTTCCTGCTTGAGCAGGGGGTTGGACTAGAAGATCTCCAAGGACCCTTCCGACTCTGTTATTCTGTTAAGACTGTTTTACATATCATCTGTAAAGGACTTTGCAGAGGTTTCCTAGATCCTGCATGTCTTTTATTCTGGAAAAAGTTTCAGTCTTCTATTAGTTATTTTGTTTTAAGCTGATTTTTTTTCCTCATCTATCTTCCATTTATTGCTATCTGCTACCATGATGGCAAAAATGCCTAGCAAAGTTTTATCAAATCCCTACTGCAACCTATGTGTATACACATTCAAGATCAGTTGATAATAACCTTTCATTCTTCCTTTACTTAGTCTTAATAACAATTGTTCACTGAGGTTAAGTAGTAGAAAGTTCAGCTAAGCAGAAACTCAACCACTACTATCTGGAAGCATCTTTAGCTGGCTCAGCATAAAATGTTTCTAATATACTTATTTTGATTTTAAAAGGATTGATAGAAAAGCCACTCATTTTTATAATAAATGCTAACCAAACAGAGCAGATTTTGAAGTCCTTTGTATGTGAGTGGCACTTAATGGAATAATCCATATCTGAACATTAGAAACACTATTATCTATGCATAAGATCTCAAACTCAGATTCCAGTTAAAACACTCAAAGTAGCAGGATCGACTTGAAAAAGAAAAGATTTTGGAAAGCACAGCTGGAAGCACCATGCCTACCTGTAGTTTTCAAAGCCTTTCAAGATATTACTTTCAAATTGTGTTTTTTAATGTGACAACAGGGGGAAATTATTAAATCTAAAAGGAGTAATCATATTAATTTGATGCATATTTGATTTAAATCAGATTTAGTTTGCCATGGGCTGCACACTTTATCATCCTCATTATGTTTGAGAAGTACAACCTAAGGACATAATTGAAAAGCTTTTGCCTCCCTGAAAAATGTTCATTTCCGAAATAGGCTACTCAATTTATTGGATGCTTTATAATAAAATTGCAAAAACAATATAGCAAAAATATCTTGTGATTATCAATGCTGTACAAATCTTGCAACAGAAATGCTTTGAAATAAACAAAATGCCTCCCTGCTCATTGAAGCAGTCACATCTTTTTTCCAGCTACTCCTGACTGCCTCCAAATGTGTGTGTAAGGTGAAGGTTGTGGTTGCTTTAATAGATTGAGGAAAGGTGTTCCAGATGTATTTCCAAATCCTTCTCAAGGATTTACACAGCTGTGGTGATTTTGATACAGCTTTCTCCTAAGTTATTTGCAAAAGCACAAATGTTAATGAAGGATTTGCCGATTAGGTACAAATGCAAGATACAAAAATAAACAGATATGTGAGTCTCTTTGTCACTAACAAATTATCTCCTTATTAAAGCATCAGCCCCAGCATACAGAAATAAGGTTTTCTTATTTTTGACATATGAACAAAACCATGTATTAAAAGGTAACCTTTTAATAAATGCTATAGATTCTTTTTAATATTCTGCTGGCAGAGTTGAGCTATCATTTTATTACATTGTCATGAGTAAATGTTTTGAAAATACTACAGCCAAAAATGATATCAATGTGAAAAAAGGCATATGAAGATGGGAATAAAAGGAGGTTGAAGACATTTGTCTTCCCTCTGTTCACTTCAATGATATTGTTTTCTAGTCTTTTTTTTCTGACATGAGAGATTCAAGAGATTTGAAAATTAGGAAAAGCAATGTTTCCCTAAATTAAATTATAACATGACACGGAACTAAACAGGAGATATAATGCACTCTGTGCTCTTGAAATAGATAAGTCTGCATTTGGGGGAAGAACAGACATGTGCAACTTAGAATGATAAATCTGGAGCGCTGATACATGAAGTGACAAATTCTATATTCAGAAAAGAAATTACATGACATTAAAGGCCTGTGGTAGATTGAACATTTCCTTTGACTGAAAGAGGCTCTGTCCTAAAGAAGATATTTTTTGTTTTGTTTTGCAATTTACTGACACTGTGTGTTTTGGAATGCCTTGGTGGAGGAATATTTCTTTTTTAAAAAAATGTTTTCTATCACCCAGATAAAATAGAAACCCAACCAAGTACAAATAGATCACATGTTTGTTTTTTCCCAAGTTATACACCACAAAGAAACTATGACATGCAGATCAATGTTCATCAGCCTTAGAACTTTAAGAACTGAGGACTCCCAAAATTCCCCAGTCAGCTGCTTGGGCTGATAAATACCACTTTAGATATTTATGATGCTGTAGAACAGTGGCTCCCAACCTTTTCTATATCCTGCACCCCTAGAACGCTTTTGATATATTCTCAACCCCTTACAAAAGTTTGAAATAACAGCAGTGAATTATGCATATACACTATAATTTTGAAAACCCAAGTTTTTGCTCTCCCTGGAATATCGTCTCACACCTCCAATTGGGAATCCCTGCTATAAAATGATTCTCATATTTCCTTCTTAGCAGAAAGAGATCTAAAGTTGAGCTAGGTCTGGGATGGTCCTGATTTAAGTCTACTTCTGGCCATGGAAGTTCATTGAATGACTTTGAGCCAATCCTTTCCTCACATTTAAATTACCTCACAGGGTTGTTGGATGGAGTATTATTTTGTTTTGTTTTTTCAATTTATTGGCTGTCCAAATCCTGGGGACCCTGAGTGGTACATAAAACTAAAAAGGATGTAAAAGTGGTAAAAATATTAAACATTTTTAGTAGTACTATCTATGTTTCCTTGAGGTTCTATAGGAAAGATATGTGGAATGAATGAATGAAAGAGAGAGAGAAAGAGAGAGAGAGAAAGAAAGAAAAAAGAAAGAAAGAAAGAAAGAAAGAAAGAAAGAAAGAAAGAAAGAAAGAAAGAAAGAAAGAAAGAAAGAAAGAAAGAAAGATGCTTCTGCCTCATTGGACCATGAGGTAAAAGTTAGATGAAACTCACTTTTCCATTCTTTCCTGGGGCTTCATCAAGAAAATAAAAAGGAACTTTGGGTTCAATGTATAGTAGAGTGTGATTTTTTTCCCAACTCTCTCTACAAATATAATGAAATCCTAGATTCTAAGCCCTTCCTCAACTATGGAGATATTCTTTGAGACGACTGCTTTCATCTTGTCTCTTCTCCACATATATTTTTATATCTTTCTTATCTATGATTTCTCTAACTCATAAGCCTGCTGTTTTTCCCAGAACCAGCTCTACCATTAGATGGAGGGGAACACCTGCTGTCTCAGATAATGAACACATTCTGAGGTAGCAGTGATCCTAGTAGGATCCTCCTGAGCTGTCCAGACATTTGCTTCTACTGCAGGTTTGAGCCATGTCATATACGTCTTGAATCGATCTATTACACAGACCCGCTGTTTTTGGTTATAACAAAGGATGCTTCCCCACTGCCAGTGCTGAAATAAAATCCAGCTGTCAGTCTGGGCATTTCACTGTGAAGGGAAGAAACCATTATCTTGTATTCTGCCTGACACAATAAATTGTTTTAGGTCAGACTCATTCTCTCGCCTCTTGTTTCATCTCCACTGGCTTTGATTTCTGTTTTGTTTTGTTTTTCCTTGTCTCTGAATCCTTCTCCTTTGTATCTTTCTGGAGTTGTCTAAGTGGTTCCCCACTAATGAGCAACCATGCTCTCTGCATCCCAACTTTAGCTTAGATCCAGCTTTAGCTTAGTTACCTCTTGGGAGCTGTCAAGATTACAGAATCACTTTTCAGGTCATCTGTGCTTCAGGAATTTGTAGCTGTCTAGGCAAATTCCAGCACTGCAGTTCAGGGACAAAAGTCATATCCTATCAAACAATGTTATATTCTAATTTCTAATCTTGCTTTTGGCCTTTCAGCCTGTGCTGTTATGAAAACTGCCCTGTGACATTGCCTGTGATGTCATATGCAATCTCATATAATGCAGACCAAGTAGGATTCTAAGTAAGTAGCAGAAAAGACAGTAATACTAGGGAGTGGATGATGGAGAAAGAAAAATATGAATGCCAAAGCACAGACATTGCAAGTCAAAAATGATGTAGTTTGGAATTTAACTGATTTTTACATTAAGATGTTTCAAAGAATCGATTCTGGTTTACCCTTCTCCTCTTTTCTTTCTATTTGTAGATACAATCTTCCTGGGGGATTAAAAAGAAATCACGACTAGGAGTCTAGATAAACTTGAAATAAGACTTTGGAATTAAATATAAAAAAATTCTTCCCATGGGAAAATACTTTTGTTTTGAATAAAAAAATAAGAGAAGAACACTCAGGCTTGATTTATAATTACAGAACGAAGCAAAATAATTGAACATTGATCATTCTGAAAGATATTTTTGAACAATGGATCCAGAAGTTAATTGTAATAGCATCTCCCTTTACAGATAGACTGTCTGAAAGACGTTATGGAAGAGGAGTTAGTTCTGCTTCAGAAGAATAAGATTGAATTGAAAATGGATTTTCAAATGATAGGCTGCAAGAATGATATGATAAAAGAAGTTGCAGTGGATGTATAAAAGAAATTGCCTAATGTCTTAATAATTAAAATGAATATACAAACAACAAACCAAGAGAGTAATCTGTTTAATATTCCTAATATTGTATTTATGAAAGATTTCTGAAGGAAACATTTTGTGAGAAGGGATAAGGAAAAACTAAACATAAATTAATTTCTAAGACGTTATTTGAAGGAATTAAATGTGAAGACTGATATACAGTAAGTTAAAAGGAAAGAATATAAAATTGAGTATTTGATCAAAGTAAAAATAGATATGGTGTTATCTCTGGAAATTTTTAATAGACTACTGCTGATCAAGACTGAACAAGTGTTTGAATTTGTTTATAGATAAGAAAATAAAGATGTGGACTTTTTTACAGATAAGAAAATAAGGATGTAGATTTTTTTACAGATAAGAAAATAAGGGTGTGGATTTTTTACAGATAAAAAATGGGATATGGAAAGAAGAGATCATTTGTTGTATTTTAAGAGAAAGTACTCAGTATTAAAATTGTTTATACTTGTGCTGAATGGAGTAGTCACTTCTTTACATATTTCTTTTCTTTTTCTTTACTATATTTTTATTTTTTATTTTCTGTTTCTATTTTCCCTTTCTCTCTCTTTTCTGCACGTTCTCTTTCTCTTTTTTAGTTTGTATCAGTTTTTACTTTTGTAGTTATAATATTTAACAAAATTACTATAAAAATAAGAATATTGAACATTTATTGGACAGCATTAATTTTCTGATTACTAATTAAGAAAGCAACAAAAGTCAAAGTATATCATCCTTCCTTAGTCTGTACTGCAAAAGTAATGTGTGATTGACTATTTCATGAATATTATTCCACAGAAAAAGTGAATGTTTTGACATCTTAAATTAGCAATTTGAGAGCAAAAAGAAAAACATTCTGGAAAAATGTCATTCATTTAAAGTGCTTTTTCTGGAGTGCTTTGATTGCAATGATTCTGAAAAAGATAAAGTGTTCTGTCTAGTATATATATATATATATATATATATATATATATATATATATATATATATATATATATATATATATAGGTAAAGGTAAAGGTTCCCCCGCACATGTGTGCTAGTCGTTTCCGACTCTAGGGGCCGGTGCTCATCTCCATTTCAAAGCCAAAGAGCCAGCGCTTGTCCAAGGACATCTCCGTGGTCATGTGGCCGGCATGACTAGACGTCAAAGGCGCACAGAATGCTGTTACCTTCCCACCGTAGTGGTCCCTATTTTTCTACTTGCATTTTTACGTGCTTTCGAACTGCTAGGTTGGCAGAAGCTGGGACGAGTAACAGACGCTCACTCTGTTACGCAGCACTCGGGATTCGACCCGCCAAACTGCCGACCTTCTGATCGACAAGCTCAGCGTCCTAACCCACTGAGCCACCGCGTCCCTTTCATATATATATATATATACAGAAGAAGGAAGCTAAAGCCTGATGATGACGGATGGGATTCCGTCGAAACGTTGCGCCTACACCTTTAGTTCTACGCGGGGAAAAACCCGAAAAACCAAGGATCCACATACAGGCACCCGCGAAAACCTCAGAAAACAAATATATATACACACTATATATATATTATACTATATAGTATATGTTATACTATATATATATATATGTTAAATGCTTGTTAACTATTTAGATTACCTTGCTAGGCTCCAAACATGGGACAAATCTTTATTTCCTGTTTCAGCCTAACCGAAGGCCATCCACAGGCAGTGGTCACAACAGTGACAGCTCTTTTTTTTTTTAGATTGCTAACAAAAAATTAAAGGGAGACTGTTATGCATTTCAAACTTATTTGTTCTCATCAGTCAGCCATACCCTTCTGAGATTCGAACCTGGGCTGATTGCACATTAGGCAGTTGGTTTAACTTCTAAGCCACAAGCTCTATCTCACTTTGTTAGCTGAGAAGCAAGGGAGATATGTGTTAAATGCTTGTTAACTATTTAGATTACCTTGCTAGGCCCCATATATATTACACACACACACATACATACATACATACATACATACATACATACATACATAAATACATGCATACTGCTATTAGTTCTCTTTTCTACCTCTTTTTCTGCTTTGATCTTTTTCTATTTTGCTTTTTATCTTTTAGAACTTCAAACACTAGACACAATTATTTGGAAGGCCAGACTAACCACAGCAAGGGTATCATTTAATTACAATATATAAATCTTTCCCCCCTTTTACTAGCAATTTTGTTTTTATTTTAACTATTATTCTTCTACATGCATTCAATTATTAGTTGAAATTTAAAATATTAACAAATTATTTGTATAGGAAAAATGAAACAAAATCTTAGGACAACTCCACATATTAGAGTTATTTTTGGAAATGTACAACATATATTTTATATAATGTTAGAAATTTATCCTTCTTAGCTTTATTACACATTATATTGCATTCTAGCCCTCCCTACTTGGATTTCCACTAGATCAGTATTTCTCAAACTTGACCATGTTAAGATGCATGATGGCTAGTGAAGTCTACACATCTTAAAGTTGGCAAGACTGGGAAACATGGCACTTGATTACACTTTAGTTCCTAGAATTTTCATCAAGTTGTATCCTTTAAAACCAGTCAAATCATAAATATAAATATCTATGCATTCTCAGTTGATATTCTGTTATTCTTGTTGAAACTTACTTGTCATCCTTTGAAATTCTTCAAAAGAAAATCTACTCGATATCCAGTAGCCTACAGAATTATACTGGACTTTCCTGTGAAATGTTATTGGATTCAGATATCAAAGTATCAGCTCTCTTGAATATCTTCTCTGAAAAGAGTTTACCCGGAAAATACATTAGGAGAAATATTCATCATATAATTGTACTTACTTGACATAATTTTATATTGTGATTTTGAATTTTGAAATCTGTAGAAGATAAGGTGCTATCAATATGCCAATGAATGCAATTTTTTGAAACTAAGGTCATTTAATAGATGCAATATTTACTGTACAAATCACCTTAAAGATTTCACACAATTAGATTAATGGATTCCCAGCTAGCGAAAATTCAGACATAAATTCACATGTGACAGTTTATGCCTTAAGAGATAATCTCTTAGTACAATTATTAAATCAGGTTGTATAGACTCTGTGAGAAATGTAAATGCATTCGTATACAAATACAATTAAGAAGGAACACTGAAAAGCTAGTACTTGTTGAACTGCCAAATGCAAAATAGTATCCAGAAGATATTGATGATCTGATTAGAATGCAATGGAGTTGAAAAGCAATTGATTCCAAAATAAAAGTACATTTATTTTATGGTGATAATGATTAAAACGCAATTAATTCACTTGTTTAACAACACCGTCCCAGTATTCTTCAGATCTTTATAGTGATGAACTATTTATCATCCTGCATATTTATTCAATTCCTATGAATCCTAATAGCTTTAACTTATATTGTAATTGTAACTCATGGAGTACCAGCACAAGGTATTGACAATGGTGGGATTCAGCCAGTTTGCACCAGTTTGGCAGAACCAGTAGCTATTTTTTTGTTACCCAGGCCCAGAATGGACTTCCAGAAGTAGCATCCACACAGAGAACAAGTTGTTCTCATATTTGAATCCCAGCACTGGGCATTGAAGGTATTTTTTTAAAACAATTGGGCTTCTCTGATACAAGTGCATCCTAAAGAATGGTGTTTAACTTATATTATGGTCTCTGAAAGATCTGTATTCAATGTAACTTGTACATGGCTGAAGTTTTCCATTTGTCCCTACATCTACCCTATATTTGTTTTTAATGACATCATTTCCTCCAAGCTTCACTATATATTTAGGCCTTTTTGCTTTCACAATGAAACATCCAGAATCCATATCCCTTTATCTTCTTGCCATTCTTCAGATTTAATTTTCTCAAGACTCATCAGAATAATGCATGTTTCTTCTCTTTCTCTCTCTCTCTCTTTCTCCCTCTCCCCCCCATCTGTCTCTTTATATTTGTGTGTAAAACATGTCTGAGCATAACATTTACTGGAACAGTGATTCATATAAGAATTAAAAAAGAAAATTTGTAGCAAATTGCAATAGCAGTGATAATGAAATTATACATCAATATTCTAGATATTGTATAACCATCACCCAGTCTTATTCAATCACCAAGTTGGCAGAAACCTTGCTTTGGGAGAAGATATCCATAACATCTGAAGTTAGAAAAGTTAACTTTTAAAGAATGCAAATAAAGAATCTTAAAAACCTCCATGCTATGCTAAACCCATTGTGACTATTACACCAGCAGCAGAATACAATGTTAAACATTTCTAGCACCCAGAGACTGCTTTATAGTGTGTTACAATACAGGCAGTAGCATTCAGAAATGTTGTCTATTACTCAAGGACCTTGTCCTCAGCAGAGCACAACTATGCGCAAATCAACAAAGAGGCCTTGACCATCATGGCTGGGGTTAAGAAGTTCCATGATTATTTATATGGGAGGCAGTTCATGGTCTTTACTGACCACAAGCCCTTGCTTGGCTTGTTCACAACGGACAAGCAGACACCTCAAATTCTGTCGCCATGAATGTTGAGGTGGTCTATCTTCCTTTCAGCCTACAACTACAGGCTGGTTCACAAACCCGGCAAAGAAATGGGCCATGCAGACATCCTTAGCAGATTGCCTTTGCCAGACATGGAGCCTGATCTGGCTCCAGCTGCACGCATTTTAACAATTCAAGACTTGCCAGAATTTCCCCTACATGCGGGAGATGTTGCTGCAGAAACGGAAGCAGACAAAATCTTAAGTCGAGTGTTGGCTTGGATTCACACAGGATGGCTAGAAAATAGTGGGGGCACCGAGTTTCAGAGTCTTTTCAGCCAGCAAACTGAGCTTTCAGCTCACAAGGGGTGCATCCTTTGGGGTAGCAGGGTTGTAGTCCCCACTTCACTGAGGCCCAGAGTTCTCCAGTCTCTGCATGAAGGCCATCCGGGCATCATCCAGATGAAGGTATTGGCGAGGAGCTACCTCTGGTGGCCAGGTCTAGATAAAGCTATCGAGGCCCAAGTACATTGCTGTTACACATGTCAACAGTCCAGACCAGAGATGCCACAGGCTCCTGTACACCGATGGGAGGAAACACACACACCATGGTCAAGAAGCCACGTAGATTTTGCCGAGCCCTTTCAGGGACAATTGTTTTTAATAGTGATCAATAGCCACTCTAAATGGTTGGAGGTGGTTCCAATTACCAATATGACTACTGCAAGGACCATTGCACTGTTTGCAACGCATGGCTTCCGGACATCTTAGTCTCTGACAATGGAGCCCAGTTCACTGTGTCAGAATTCCAGGCCTTCCTCAGGGCCAATCTCATTAGGCATGCCACATCGGCTCCCTTTTACCCATCTTCAAATGGGCAAGCAGAACAGATGGTTCGCCCAACCAAAGAGTCCCTTAAACACATTACTTCAGGGGACTGGCACCACAGGCTGGCTGACTTCTTTTTATGCCAGCATACAATGCCTTGTACAGCTACTGGCAAGAGCCCCACAGAGCTGCGCTGGGGCAAGAGACTAATAACAAAACTGGACAGACTGCACCCAGATAGAGTAGCCTCCGACACGGCACATCCGAAGGCACCTAGGCATTTACAGGTGGGGGACTGGGTTTGGACTTGGAACTATGAGCAAGGGCAGTTGTGGGTGCCAGTGAAAATTGTTAAAGTGTCAGGACCACTCTTCTACGAGGTGGTCCTGAAAGATGGGCAAGTCATTCGCCAACATGTCAATCAGTTGCGCCAGCAACTAATGGAAAAATCATCAGCTCCGGACTCTCAAGGGAAGCAGACCTGAGTCCACAACCTCACATTCCAGCAGAGCAGTTTGGACATTTTGCATGTCAGACCATGGGGCCAGGGCCCTAAAAGCACTTCCCCCGACACCCAGTAGCAGCCATGCCAATTTAGCGGCATTGTTAGACTTTGGGCTAGGCTGACCAGGACAGGCCAGCCAAAGGGACTCAAGTTGTTTTGACTCCACTGAACCACAGAGCCCGGGTCTACCAAGCACAGCAGACAAACTGGTAGATTAGGAGATTCCAGCAACCCCTCAATGCTCTGAATGAGCCTGAAGACCCCCCCCCAAATATCTTCAAGATTTTGTAACCAAATAATTGTGTGTTCCATCCAGGGAGAACGGGTGTAATGTATTGGCCTTTTGTATATGTTGTAAGTGTTTGCTCTTGTTGCACTGCTTGCTAATTGCTTGTATTCAATAGCTAAGTGCTAGTTTACATGTATGTTGTAACGGTTGCTAGCCAGCCCACAACACCCCACATAAAGGATACTCAAGATATGCTTTTTACACTTGAAACACAAAACTACTTGTCTTTTATAAGAGAGAAGCTGCTAAGAAATATGACTGTAATGCATTATCTCCTGTAGCAGCCCAATGGATAATGTTTGGAGAAACAAAGGATGGTTGTATAAAATGATGGACATAGCAAGAGTCATTTTTAATATAGTCAAAGTTGTTGGCTAAAAGCTAAACATTATCTCAGAAGTAGGTAATGGCAAACTATTTTTATGCTGTTGTCAAGAAAGATAAATGGATATTCCCATGAAATTACAAGAGTCAAGGCTGAAGGAAACCATGTTTCAAAGTATAACAAGGCAAACATCATGAGCCTTATGCCCACAAATGGTCCATTCTTATCACAAGAACGAACCACCAATGTGAAATAGCACTAAAAAGTACCTTTGCTTTCTAGACATTTTTCACAAAGGTCTTTGTTTCACATCCATTTCCCATAAATGTATTCCCTGGTAAGAAAGGAGAACAAAATGACAATGCTTGTTAGTTTGTTATTATTCCATCATTATTCCACCATTTCTGACTTATTCTAACGTTACTATGATTCAATTCAGACCTTTCCTTATCTTCACCTTCCAAATTTCTGGCATTATATCAGACAAATGAGATACGATATCCATTCTGGAAATACTTCTACTTCTCCCTCCAGTTTACCCTCCTAGTGGAGGATTTATTTTGGAATGTATGATACAAAGCAAAGAAAAGTTAGATGAGCAAGCATTGTCTCCCTGAAAGAAGAAGCCTGGAATCATGGATGATAAATAGCTTTTTATGTAAATATTTACATCTTTAATTTCCTTATGTCCAAGTAGATAGCAATGCAATATATTACACGACTTCAGATGCAGAAGCATCTGTTTACACACTCATTAGCATTTGTTATTTTAAACTCCATTATATTCATTTTTTTTAAAAAGTAAAATACAGATAGTTTCTCTAGTTTTGATGAGAGGCAGGCAAGAATTAAATTCTATGCTTTGCCTTTAATGTTTCTGCTATCTAATTCAGTTCACAATCCAGTAAAACCAGCGTGGAACTCATGAATAACTATTTTTCCTCCAGACATGTTTTTTTAATTGTCCCCACCCCACTCCCGGCACACACACATCTCCTCCTTTTGTTTAAAAATCAGTTAGGTGCT
Source organism: Vipera ursinii (assembly GCF_947247035.1). Taxonomy (NCBI): domain Eukaryota; kingdom Metazoa; phylum Chordata; class Lepidosauria; order Squamata; family Viperidae; genus Vipera; species Vipera ursinii. The sequence continues at coordinate 299,988,510 of NC_139512.1, forward strand.
TCCAATTTGGACTTTCATTTTCCATATGCCTGAATCATTTGAACTGCCAATTGAAAATTTGAACCTAAATTTTCTTGCACAGAGGAAGACAGCAAGATCTAGAAATTGTAACAAAGGAGAAATTACAGAAGGCAGCCTTTGTGACATATTCAAATCTTTCATATAAAAGTGCAAATAGTTAATAAGTTAGTAATCTGTGACAAAGTGTCTGAAAGTAAATTCTGAAAACTAAAAGAGCTGGATAAATTTTTGGGAGAAGCTGGTATGGGCTTTTGTATTTAATAGTATTCTACTGTTAGAATACTATGAAATTAGCACTCTTGACATAGAAATCTGTCTAAAAAGCGATTGACAGCTTTGCTAATATGCAAAACAGTTGTGAAACTTTATATAAGTGTGATTGTCTATGTCTCCAAGATTCAAGGCTTTCATTTTGTTTTCAGTGTTAGCAAATCGATGCACACAGACCAGATCCTCAACTTCTCAAGCAACCACCCCACTGCACACACACAAAAAACTGTGTCTAGATCCTGTTCAAAAGGACCAGGACACATTGCAGCACTACAACACTGAGAAAAACAGAAGAGAAATGGCTCCCTGACGTCTTTCTCCGTAACAGCTATCCAAATAAATCCATATTCCAACACACAGCACCCATGGAGCCTTGGTGGAGCAGTGGGCTAATGCCTCCTTAAGTAACACCAGCTGCCTGCAATTAGTGCAGGTTCGCATCCCACCAGGGTCAAGGTTGACTCAGCCTTCCATCCTTCCGAGGTAGGTAAAATGAGGACCCAGATTGTTGGGGGCAATTAAGCTGACTTTGTAATAATGCCGCTTGGGGTGTGTGTGAAAGCCCTAATAAGCAGGCATATACTTAGAATGAAGGCTACTGCTAAGCTTGTAAGCCGCCCTGAGTCTTCAGAGAAGGATGGGATATAAATGGAATTTAAAAAAAAAAAACCACAACACACGGTACAGCCAACCACCACGCAAAATCTAACCCTACCATACAAAAAGGGGTGTTGAAAATGACAGCCAGAATTCTCCAAGCCCTAGGAATAGCAATAGCCCACAAACCCACAGCCACACTGCACCTGGAATTATCCAGAACAAAGACAAGATACAAAAGGATGAAAGAAACAATGTAATCTACAAAATCAACTGTAGCAATTGCAACCAATTTGATGTGGGACAAAAATCACATCAATTAAAAACCAGGATTCACAAACACCAGCTGACAGTCAAATGTCACAATCCCAAATTCTTAATTTCTACCACACTGACACCAGGCAGCACCAGTTCAATTGAAGCAACACAAAAATCATTGGTCACGCTACCACCCACCATGCTTGTGAGTTCATCGAATCCTGACACTCCACAAGCAATTCAACAGAAACAGTGACCTACAACCAGCCTACAAACCCTTCAGAATCCAAATCAACTACACAGCCAACCAGAGACAACACCAACCCTAAACCAACCCATGCAAGCCCCCTTTCCCCCCCAGCAGTTCACCTCCCAATGACTCTGACCTGATGTAACCTCCCCAACACAAGACTGACTGATGATTCACACCTGACCCATCACAAGACTCATCACAGACCCTCACTTGACACACCCACACCTGAAGCCCTTATAAAGAGAAGAACAGTGACACTGACATCCCCTAAACTCTGCTGAAGGTGTTACCTAGCCTGGCAATAAAACATTCAGGAACTAACCCACAAGCTCAGAGAATAAACCTTCACCCTTATCCTACACCTGAGCTACAGATATTTGCCACTATTGGAAACTCAGTTCCTTAAACAATTTTTCCAAGATTCTTCAGGTAAAACAATGAGAGCAAAAATTTTCAGTCTGAATCCACTGTAATCCATTGTTATACAGTAATAGGCTGGATTTTTCCCCACCACACTTCTCCTTGAGGTCTATCCATCCCAGTCCTGGAGGGACAATATTTGATGTTTCACTGTAACTTTACTCAATTTAATAAATTTCAGAAGTTCTAAACAATTCAGGCTCAACCATGGAGCAATTGCCAGGTAAGATAAGAAGATTAATTAAATGCCATAATTTAGTGCTATAGTTCAAAAGCCATTTAATGTTCTTGGGTAATTGGGTTTATCACTTACATGCAGAAGTATCTTCCACTACTAGTAGCATTTCCAGGTGGAGTTCTCAGAATATTCCTGCTTGTAGAAAAAAGAAATTATGTAATCTAATGCATATTTGCTATATTGTTCCAAAGACTTTCTTTGTGCAGACACCAGGGTGTTATTGCAATGTTCCTTTCAGGTTTTTGTGATTCTTTTATTTTATTTGGGTTATATTTATATCATTGTCAACCACATGGAGCCATGGGATATATGGTAGTATAGACATCATTGTATAAGTAAACTCATTCACACAGAGCCAGTCTCCCCACTGCCTTAGGAATCTTTCAGCCTTGCAGAGCAGATTTAAAAGAAAATAGGACTCTGTATAGGGCAAGAAAATTTGGTCAGAATGACCTGCTCTTCTACTTAGCTGTGAAAAGACATTGTTGAATCAAAACCTTCCTACTTTGGCCAGGTCCAGCTAGATACTTCCACAGAAGGACTCTGCATTACTTTGAAACTGATTCCAGAACTCTATTGTCCCCTGATGTCAAATGTGTTGAGGAACTGAAAAGATGCAGTTTTGGTTAAGCTGTAATGTACTTGAAGTCATAATAAAATGAAGATTTTGATTTTATTTTTTGTTTACTTGCGTTGCAGTTTTGTGGAGTTTGTGGGCAATCCATTTACCCATTTGCAGGGATTCTTGTCTTAGACTGACTTCAAGGAGAAAGACAACTTAACCACTTTGCAGCCCTTCTCCCAATGGCACAGGGATTGCTCCAATTGTTTTCCATATGACCATACAAATACACAGAACGTAAAGGAAGAAGGTGGATGGGAACTGTAGGCAATCTTTCCGAGTTCCAATTTTCTGGACCAAGAGAGTGGTCATTTTTATTTTTTCCAGAATATGTGGTAGCGTGCGGCAGAACAGTAATTCTTACCTGCTTAAACTCAGCATTTCAGGGATGGCTGAAAGGAAGACCATGAATCACCTTCAAACTATTGTTGAGGAACTACTAACTGGAAAAGGCAATGTGAAATACCCCTAAGCTTTTCTGGGGGGAAATGTATTTTGAACATATTGAAAATAACTAAAATGTCTAACAAGTTCCTTCAGCCTGGCCCTGAAACAACAGAAACATCCATGTGATGTGAATTTGAAGACAAACCTATAATTTTCTTCATGCCATATCCAGAATTGCTTCCATTATAAATTTCTAATTCCAGCTGTGCCTGTCAGTTGCTGTGGCACCCTGCTGCTCTTTCAGAGCCGTTCCGAGGCTGTATTAACCCTCTTTTCGAGGAGGAAATCACAACAGCCAAGCAACCTGATCTTCACAAGTTAGCCTGTCTGGTATACTCAGCTGCAGACCAGAAGGCATCAGAATTACCCAGCAGTTGCTCTAAAATGCACAACGCTCTTATATAGTAAAGAAGGGTAGTATAATATGTTAACATTTGCACAATGATTAGAATATATGAAAGGTCACATCATATTTTTTTTATAATTCCCCCCCCCCCAAAAAAAAAATAGTGTACTAGAGATGCAGTCCTTTCAAAGGGAACCATTTACTCAGGAGGAGAGAATGAAAGCCATGTATGGCCATGGAGTATAAGAATAGAAGAATCAAATTGCTCTCTCCTCCTCTGCTGTAATCTATATCCTCAGAACATAGGAAGAAGTGTTCTTGAGTTATGACTCTAGTCATTCACACAGGGGTGATCAACTCTTTGTCCATTCCCGAAGGGCTACGTTCCTACAGGAATAAAAATCTAACCGCTACATCATTCCGACTGGATCATACAAAAACTAACCATATTCTCTTCCTGAGACCATCTGTTTTTCCTCCTCTTCTCTCTTCTTTTTGTTTTGCAACAAGCTGGTGAGAAAGGTATATACCAGGGGTAGGCAACCTCGGCTCTTTTATGACTCATGGACTTCAACTCCCAGAATTGCTGACTCAGGAATTCTGGGAGTTGAAGTCCATGAGTCATAAAAGAGCCGAGGTTGCCTACCCCTGGTATATACCCTTTAACCAAGGATCTGAGCCCATTATATCAGATGCCCCTGCATGCATACAGAAATGGTTTAATGCATGCTTTTTGCATTCAGCGATGTCTTGTTTCAAGAAACAAGAGGTTATAACAGTGGAACAATCCAAATAATTTTCAAACACAGCTTCAAACTGATACTTTTTTGTTCGGTACGGAAGTCAATAATTGCTTGGATGAGGAAAGAGAAGGGGAGGATTTCATTGTTAAATGTGTGCAGATTATAAACATGGATCTTTTCTGATGAAAGAAAGGACAGAATTCTTCTACATTACTAACTGCATTGATGAGAGGAAAGAGCTTCTTCTTTGAGGGATAGAAAAAACCTGCATGTGTCTCACATTCTGTACAGTTCTTAAGCATAAAAAACCGGAATGTCCATTCCATGAAATATCTCTATATGGTTAGGTAAATATGGTAAAATTTATGAAGTGAAACATTATTTCATAATGGAAAAACGGAAGTTCCATTGTTCTTTCCAAGGGATTCTCTGAGCTTATATAGATACTTATCACCTCTTGTGACAAACTAAGACTCCATTCATCCCTGTCCAAATTCATACCTGCAGGTTGCAGTTATTTTTTTTTTTTGCTTTACTGTTTATTTCCAGAAATGTCATGAAGCTCAATTACTTTGAGGTAAATTAAGCTTGCAAAGACAGAAATGGCTTTTATGTAAACCAGAAATCTTTTTGTTCTGATGCATGTAAAATAAATATTTCCTCAGGGGCAGCGTTAAAATGGAAAACAAAATCATGTAGGTAGGTAATACAAATTACTGTACTGAGCCTGTTTCAGAAAAGCAAGGTCTGCTTTTTAATACTCCTGATCCCGAATTATGTGTCACAGTTCTCCAGTGGACAAAATGTCCAATAACTGCCCTTTTCTACCCTTTGGAGACATATCAAAAACAGCCTCCTTTCACTTAAGCGCTCTCAGAAACGAAGCTTTTAAATTAAACATCATCAAAGGTCTTCATAGAGCATCTCTATATAAGCCTGAATGCCAAGACACCTATATGTATATATAAATGGATCCAACACATTTAGCTAAATAATCACTGAGAGAGCCAAGTCATTAAAATAACAAAACATCCCTTGTTTTCATTTTAATATATTCTCTATAATAACAAATTGTGCTGATTGTACAGAACTGTAGTTAAATAGGGTCAGTATGAAACCAAGGTTTGCTTATGATGCATACATTTTTAAGTTTAAAACGCCTAGTGGGCAATCATGAATTGATCAATGAAGACATAACCACAGAATGCTGGGTCTAATGGGAAGAAAATAGAAAACTATTTTCTGTTTTCTATAGAAGGTCTGTAGGCACCTCTTCTGTATAAGAGAGGGGATAAATTTCAAATGCTATTTAACATCATTACATCAATGCTGCAACTTATCTAGTTGCATCAGACATAATGATGCAAGTAAAGGCAGAACTTGTGTTGTGATATCAGTGTGAACACATGTCATTTTGGGGTCATTATGGTTTGTTGTAAATGCTGCTGGGAATGTTGTAGGAGAGGACATTGCACAATTACTAGCACCCATTTCACATACAACCTTTATGCCAGATCCAATGAGCTATTCAATCTATTTTAAGAACATTTTCCCAAAATTTCAGCACACAGGTTGTGGAACAGCCTACCAGTAAAAGGCCAACTGGCTTCCTCCATGCTGATATTTAGAAAGGTAAATAACACTTGCAATTCCCTTTATTGTATCCCTATGGTTAATGACTATGTTATGTTGGTGTTGTGTGTACACCTAAAAAGTTCAGACTAATGTAAACCATGCTATTCTCTATCTCTATGGAAGCAGAACTTCCAGTTTTGACGTCGCAGCAAAATGAATGTATATTAGCAGGGCTCTGCCTCCCATGTCTGATTTCTTCCTGCTGGGGGCCCGAAAAAGGCCTGAAGTTGCCCCAGAGAAGTGACGAAGCAATAGGGGACCCTTGTAGATCATGAGGAGATGGTGGTTGACCTGCCATAAAAAAATCTGACTTAACAAAAATTTCAGAGAACATTCAAAACATGTTAAATGAAAATATCAATGATGGAGATAATGGAGACCATAAATAGGCAAAAAAAAAAGAAGACCTCAGGTCCAGATGGTCTACCTGCAAAGTTTTATAAATGCCTACAAGATACATTAGGCCCATTAATGAAAAAATTGTGTAATGAGGTACTTTTAGAGGCTAAAATACCAAAGCCAACATTACTTTAATACCCAAAGAAGATTGGGTATTGACACATATAAAGAATTATAGAGCAATATCCCTATTAAACATGGACTATAAAATTTTTGCTTCAATAATAGCAGAAAAATTAAAGATATTTTTGATTGAATTTATATATACAGACCAAATTTATATATACAGACCTAAGAGACAAATAAAAAATAATTTAAGAATGATTTAGATACTTTGGAATACTATGAAATGCACCCAGGGAAGCAGATGGCACTAATATTTCTAGATGCACAGAAAGCTTATGATAACATAAATTGGCAATTTATGATTCAACAACTAAATGAAATGGACTTTGGAAAAAACTTTATAAATATAATTTAAACAATTTATCATAGACAAATAGCTAAAGTAATCATAAATGGAGATTTTACAGAACATTTTAATATTAAAAAGGCACAAGACAAGGATGTCCATTATCCCCATTATTATTTATATTAATACTAGAAGTATTGAATAGAAATATTAGGCAAAATTCAGAATTTAAGGAATGGAGATAAAAGATGAAAAATATAAACTACTAGCATTTGTGGATGACTTTTCAGAAGCCTCAAGCTTCTGAAAAAGATAGAAGAATTTGGAGAATTGGCAGAACTGAAAATAGAGGAGAAACCAAAGTGATAACCAAAAACCTTACAGATAAACAAAAAAAATCAACTGTCATAAAAAACCAGATCTTCAAATAGTTAAGAAAGTTAAATACTTGGGGATATAGTTAACAACAAGATGTGCAACAATAAAAGAAGACAATCATATAAAATTATTAAAACAAATAAAACTACACTTGGAAAAATGGAAAAAAATCTACAACTTTCAATTCTAGGGAGAATAGCAACGGTGAAAATGAATATTCTGCCAAAATTACTCTTTTTATTTCAAACAATACCTATAAAACTGGGGGGGAAATTCTTTGATGAATTAAATACATTGATCTTGAAATTTATTTGGCAAGGAAAAAAAGCCAGAATTAGATTGAAAATGCTACAAGAAGCAAAAGAAAATGGAAGATTTGGGCTGCCAGATTGGACTTTATATTATCAAGCATCTGTATTAACATGGTTAAAAGAATGGATAACTCTTAGTCATAAAAGATTACTATATCTAGAGGGGCATGACCTACAACTTGGATGGCATGCCTTCCTATGATATGGGAAGAATAAAATACATAGATACTTTCAAAACAAGTATATAAGAAATGCACTTCTTCTAGAATGGGAAAAGGTAAAAGCAAAAAATTTACATGAAAACACCTGGATGGCTTTCAACAATGTAAGCATTTGTTCACCCAAACCTAATTAACAATGAGAAAATTGTGACTTATAAAGACATTTTGAATATTGAAGGGAAACTAAAATCTAGACAAGAACTGGAAGAACAGGGCATTGATCTATCATGATGGCCACACCTGCCAATTCAAATGAGATATGAAAAAAATGCTAAAACATCTGGATTTTATAAATAACAGACAGAATTTGACCAGATACAGTTCTACTGACATCAGATGAAAAATTGATTAAGGAACTGTGTAAGTATATGTTAAGTTTAAAGATGGAAGAGGAACAAGTTTAAGAAACAATGATGATATAGGCCAAAAACTTTGGGCATAAGATAGAGTTAGAACACTGGCAAAGCCTTTGGGAAAGAAATCTAAAATAACAAAGGCTGTGGCTTACAAAGAAAACCTACATAAAATGTTTTACAGATGGCACTTAACACCTATGAGATTAGCAAAAATGTTCAAAAATATGTCTAGCAATTGTTGGAAAGGTAAACAAAAACCAGGCACATACTGTAAAGACCCACTTCAGCTATGCAGGCATTGTAGCTCTTTGTTGAGCCCATCCTGGAAACAGCTTATCAGGATGTCTTCTAGCCAGCGAAGGTGACTGGCCAACTCTAAATTCCTTAGTGTATTTTGTAACTGGTCTCCTTCCCTTATTCACTGCTTTTATGTGCTCCCTGGCCTTCTTGTCTGCCAGCCAGTCTTCAAAACATCTGCAAGAGGGCAGCCATAAACTGCTTGAAATTCCACAATTCAGGTCCATTGCAATTGTACAGGGTCACCATCAAGTCAGCTGCTCCACCTTTCAAAGCTAGGGTAACTACGCAGACCTTTCCAACATCACTAAGCAGTGTTCTCCCATAGATTTGCATGTAGGTGAACACTTGTGCCAGGAAATACCCCAGTCGCTTCGGGTCTCCATCAAACTTCACTCTGATCGGAATCGGCTTCACCTTAGTTGGTTGGGGTGAAGAATTACCAGTGGAGGAAGAGATAATTAAGAAAATTTTGGACTGCGCAGAAATGGACTGAAAATGAAAGAGAAAGAAGATTCAGAATACTTTAGAACTTGGGATACATTTTATCAATGGCTAGAAAAACAAGGTAGAGAGAAAGGATTTTAACACGTATTAGTAAGCTAAATATTGGAACCCAGACAACATGTTGCTGATAAAATATTAAGGATTTGTAATTATAAAAAAAATATAAAATATTGTTTAAAAAAATTATATGGAAGCAAAAGTTGGATCTGAAGAAGCTGAATAGGAAGAATCTTGATGCTTTTGAATTTGAATTTTGGTGTTGGAGAAGACTCCTAAGAATACCATGGACAGAATACCATGGACAGCCAAGAAAATAAACAAATGGATTGTTGAACAAATCAATCCAATATTCTACTTAGAGACACAAAACAGATTCAAATTACCACATTTTGGATATATCATTTAAAGATGTAGCTCTCTTGAGAAGTCTATAATTCTGGGAAAGGTGGGAAGAAACAGAGAAAGAGGATGACCAGCAGCAAGGTTAATTGATGTATGTATAGTACATCAATGTATGTATGTATGTATAGTACATTAACCTTTAAGGGTTGAAAACCTTAAAGATCAGGTTAGGAACAGATTGTCATGGAAGAAATCAAGCTGTGTGGCTACAGTATTAAACACAGACTTCAGTTTGATGGCACATAATCAATTCAATCACTTTGGCTTTGTTGCTCTTTAGGTTAACTATTCTAGGTCAAGTTGGTTTTATTTCATTGCCCTGTTTTTATGCGTTTTTCTTCTGTAAACTGATTTCAAGATTCCTGTATTAAGAATTATAAAACACTGGACCAGTCTCCCTGGAACTGTAATGGATTTCCTCCTCACACAAGGTTTTCAAACAAAGTCTAGAGCAGGGGTGTCAAAATGTCAGCCCATGGGCTGGATGTGTCACCCGGAAGCTGCGCCCATTCCAGCTCCAGAAAGGGGAAAAAGTCACAATATGTCATAACACGTCATGTGACGTGGCAAGTTTTATACCCCTGGTCTAGAGAGCCATCTGCCGGGATAATTTATGCAGAACAAAAAGTTGGACTAAAAGACCTATAAGACCCCTTCAAATCATATATTACTTGATTCTGTGTTGATGACAGAAAAACAGAATCTCAGAATTGATAAGGAAGTATCACAGCTAACTGATAAGGAAGTATCACACCTAACCAGTAGTTTTCTTCAGCAGCTGTATAATCCACAGGCAGATGAATTCCCACTGAATATTTGAAGGGGATTGTGCTATTCATCTGTATATTTTTCCATGATTATTTTTATTTGGCACCTTTCCTGACTGCAAAAAATTGGCATCACTTCAGAAGGCCTAGATATGCTTCTCCCTGCTCAGGCTGCTGCTAATATGCCACAATTAAATGCTAATGTATGACAGAATGAGGCAGAGTCAGACAAATGTTTAATAAAGCATATAAAGATAATTCTAATTAGCATTAGAATGCACTTGGGTTGACCTCTGTTTTCCAGTAGTCACAGGCCAGCAAAATGGATGCTTTTCCAGGCTTTTATAGATTTGTTGCCCTAAAGCAGGGATGTCAAACTGCTGGCCCGCAGGCTGGATGCATCATGGCAAAACCACATCCACCACATTGGCGGCAATGGAAAAAAAGTTTTGATACATTGTGACACGTCACGTGATGTTGCGAGTTTGACACCCCTGCCCTAAAGAAAGAGAGAACCAGAGAAGCATGCCAAAAACAATTCAAATGAATGCATCTGCTGTTTGGGAGTCATACAGTGTCCCCATTTCAAATATTTGTGTTTCAGTGAATGGCAAACAGGCCTAAATGCAGATTGAAAATAATTCCTCACTTCTCTGTACCTTTAAATTTGCATGGTTGCATTTCCTGCTAAAATTGTCGATTTTGTAACTCTCTTTATAGGAAAAAGTGCCACAAAACATCTTTTCTGCTTTATACCTACTACCAAATAATCTCTAGATATACCTTCAGCTCTCCAGTGATTTTTTTTTCTTTTAATTTAAAAAAGTCATTTTTTTAAAAAAAAAAATCCGTTTCAGAATGATCTGTCTGTTTCTATAGTTTTGTGGCTTCCATTTTCAGTTCCCAAAGACCTCTAAAAATCTTATCTCATAAAACTCTGGAGATCTGGAAATCCATTTTAATGTTTTTGCCAATGTGGAAGTAATACAAATAACACTTAGACTTATATACCACTTCACAGTGATTTACAGCCCTCTCTAAACAGTTTACAGAGCCAGCATATTGCCCCCAACAATCTGGGTCCTCATTTTACCAACCTCAGAAGGATGGAAGCCTGCGTCAACCTTGAGCACGGTGAGACTTGAACTGCCAAACTGCTGTCAGATGACAGTTAACAGAAGTAGCCTGGAGTACTGCATTCTAACCACTGCACCACCAGGGCTCAAAGACATTGCTAGAAGAAGCAATGAGCATCAATGAGCATCAAAGTTCTTCTAGCTATTATCTTACAAATGCCATAAATGGTATCTGAAGATTCCTGGATATTGGTTTGAGGTTCTTTGCAACGTCCTAAATGACTGTATACCACAATTTTGTTCTTCACAGGATGGCTAAATTTGGGGAAATTCACTATATTTCTAGACTATGCTTCTGACTTTATATTGATGGAAACTAGCTTTAGAAATGGTCTTGTAATCAATGACATTTTATGGACCTTTCTTTTAATTGATTATGTGTTATCAAGTCATTTTTGACTCCTAGCAACTATATAGATAGATTTTCTCCATAACAATCTATCTCTTACCTGGTCTTTCAGGTTTTCCAATTGTGCACTCATTACTGTAACTGGGTCATATCCTGTTGCTGGTCATTTTCTTCTCTTTCCTTCCACCTTTCCCAGTTTGGCGCTCCACCGAACAGCTGATCGGTGCAGAGAGATGGTGGGGAGTTTAAAACCTGCCTTTGCTTCCCTTACCTTGTTGCCATGCCAGTGCTCATGCCGGTTTGTTTACCAGGGTCGGAAGGCTGCTGCTGTGAACTGACTATGCATGCCCATTGTGCTGGATGCTGGTTAGGGGGGTGGGGGTGGGGCCAGCCAGGAGGCATCTATTTAGAGCACTGGGAGGCAGTTGCTCCCAGCATTGACTTTATTTGCTGTAAGCTTGGAACTCACATGCCAGGGTGTCTTATACAAGGGTGTGCCTTATACAAGGAAAAATACGGTAACCTTCTTAAGGAAAACATAGGTTGTTATATAGAAGGTGGCTCAAAAAAAGGGAGTATGGTAGAAAAGTTTAAAAATGTGTCAAAGATTCAAAAGACCCAGAAAATTGAACAGTCTTATACTGATAATAACAACAACAAAAAGCAAAATTGGAGCTAGAATATTTCACTCTGCACCTGACTATCCATGAGATAATCTTCTCCCAGTGGTTACTGCCAATGCAAAAGGCATCCTTTAAGACTCATTCTTAAGGGATTCATAACCACAGACCACAAAGTGACCTTTTTAGTAGCTCCCTAGGAACAGTACTCCATCTGAGATCAAGTCAGCAACAACTCTGTTGATATCCAAGAAAGTTTCCAAGATCTGGAAACTATTCTGGAAAACTTTGGGGGCTGCATGACATGGAACCAGTTGATTGGTGCTGGTAGGAATATTTCCCTCAGAATGTCAATGGCTATTCTTAACATTTGGGGAATATGCTGAGAGGGTTCTTTTAATTTTATATTGTATCTCTTTTCAGATGTTTAGAGCCTTTTGGGATTGAGAATCCTATAAATCATAAAAATAAATATTTCCCTGAGCAGAGTGTTTCAGGCCTTGAAACCACCACTATAAATAACAGCCCTTAAGGACTCTCATACTGAGTAAGAGAACTACTGAAAGTCTACAATAGATGGAAGGAGGCTTTCTATTTGATACTGAAGTCTCAAGATCTGAATGTCTCTCTAGGATAGTGTTTTACATTGATATGGAAATGAACAGAATGAGACAGACCTGGGCTTATATATTTAAGCCTGCAGTTCCCAGTAATAATTCTCACAGACTTAGATACCACATACTGTACTGGATATCTGGCTATTAGAACATTGATTAGTAAAGCCTCTTTTGTGGTCTTACTGCACTAAAACTGCAATTTAGAAAGGTTAATAGTGATTTTTGTAAAAAGTACAACTAAGGCGAGTGAAATCAAGAGAGTAGTTACGGAAACAGAAACCAGAAACCGAAATCTGCAAGGACATAGGATCAATTTTTAAAAAGTTGTAAAGGAAAGAAATTGGCTGTTTGATATATTCTAAGTTCAAAAAAAGTGAATACCAAGTTAGAGGTTGGGGTTGCTTTTCCTCTATATTTGCTTTCTTGGTATTTCTATTTTTCCCCATCTAGTTTTCCAGTCTAACAGGACTCTTAATGTTATAATAAATATGGGTTTGTTTCTTTACAAAATGTTTATGTCTTCCCATATACCACCTAAGTAAATAACTCATGGTGTCTAACAACACAAAACCAATATAAAACCAAATGCAATTAAAAGCCAACATATTTAGGAGAATTTCAGACAACTCCCAAACTCAAATGCACATACTTTATATCTGATTTCACTAACAACCCACCCTAATGCCTGAGGAAAAAGCTTGGGTTTATAGCTTTCTGGAAGGCTAGTGTGGTTGGGGGTCATGCAGTTTTCAGGGCAGGCGCAGCAATCTAACTTTGAATTTGATTTCATTACCAAAATGAGTATTTTGCAATAGTATTTTTTGTAGCAGTTTATATCATGTGTTCTTATAGTTAAGCACAACATGAAGCAAAGCAATAACATTATTTAAAAGTATTATTTTTTTATCATCTGTAAAACTGCAAGCAACACAAGGTGACGTACAAAATTTTAAAATCAAGTCATTAAAAAAATCAATAACAAAACCACCTTACCGTGAAAATGCAAAGAGGATGAAAATACCACATTGCTCTTACAGATTTACAAATCATCCTGGTGCAAGGCCTGTTGGAAGAATCAAGTTTTAAAGTTTTCTGAAAAAATATAGCAGGGTCAGGACTAAAAGCACCTTAGGGAGAACACTTTTCCAGAGGGCAGGAGCCATGATGTAATACAATTAAGAATAAAAAGGATAATAATCAATATAAGATGGAAGTACAGCCATAGTATAAAGGACAATGAAGGTTCCTCTGGATCCATGGAGATCTTGTGGGTGTGGGTGTGGACATTTTAAGATTTTTTAAAACTTCGAGATTAGACACCAGACATAAATCAAGGGAGAACAATTGGGTTAAGATGAGGAAAAGTCCTAAAACACGAGGTAGTAACTTTAACGTGAGAAAAAAGTAATCAACCCTGATTTCACAATACAGCCAAGCATTTTTATTTTTATATGTTTTATTTTATTTTATTTTAATCCCATTTATATCCTGCCCTTCTCCGAAGACTCAGGGCGGCTTACAATCTAAGCACAAATCAAATGTGCTTAGCAGTAGCCTTCATTCTCTGTATATGCCTGCTTATTAGGGCTTTCACACACCCCCGCAAGCGGCATTATTACAAAGTCAGCTTATTGCCCCCAACAATCTGGGTCCTCATTTTACCTACGTCGGAAGGATGGAAGGCTGAGTCAACCTTGAGCTTGGTGGGATGTGAACCTGCAATAATTGCAGGCAGCTGGTGTTACTTAAGGAGGCCTTAGCCCACTGCTCCACCAAGGCTCACTCATGTCCCACTCACTCCAAGGGAAGAGGCCTACTCTGAATCCCACCTGAAAAAGAAGTTCAGCTGTGGGGTCCAGGAGAAGAGCCTCTTCTGCTGTGGCCCCTGCCCTCTGGAATATTCTCCTGCTTGAAATGAGGTTGCCCCCCCCCCCCATATTCCTGGCATTCTGAAGAGCCTTAAAACCTGACTCTGTAACTGGCCTGGGAGGCCCAATAATGGCAGGATGACTGGCAGGTAGAGAGAAGATCCCCACCCCCATGTCACCCATCCTCTTGGATATAAATATAAATTTAATAAATAAACAAAAATAAATATGCAATCCAGAAGATTAGCATCAACAACCTAAAGTGATAATATTCCTGAAGACCCAGTGTAAGAATTGAGAAAAAAGGGGAAAAAAATAGGAATTAGTCATGAGATGTCTAGGACCAAATGAGACATGTTATCTTGGAGCAGAATCCCAGGGCAGAGAAGAAAATCAAAATATTTTGTAACCTAATCTACATCTAAAAGTCCTGGTACCATTCTACCAAGGTGAATAAAAGATTAACAGAATAGCAATCCTAAATTACAAATTAATTATCCACATGGCAGCACCAGTAGAAGAGGAAGTCAGACTGATTACCTATCTCCCCAGCCACATGCTGGCAAGGCAGAGATAGAATTGTGGCAGGCTCAAACTTCTAAAAATATTTTTTGCCACTTCAATCACTTCAGCCACTACTGACAGTAATTGGTTCAACAGCATACGTAGGCTAATCTACTGGAAACTTGAAAAGTAATTAGTTGTTGAATCCAGTTCATCGAGACCAAGGAACCAGCTTCCTGAATGGAACCTTTAGGCTCCCACCATTGGCCAAGCCCCCTTTGCCTCTAGCCACCTGCCTCAGCCCATTCACATCCAGTTTTCCTCCTCCGCTGGCCCTCCCTTGGCCATTCTCCCTGGGCAATGGGCCCCTGGCTCTCTACCCCTTATCCTTCGGACCGGCCCATTCGCCCAGACACCATTTGTCCCATGTGTTTCACTCCATGGGACAAGAAGTCGCCAGCCAATCGGAAGGCAGGTGGCAACAATGGTGCTGGGAACGGAGAGCAAGGGGGCTGCAATTGGTGACTGTTCTGAACCAGCCCTCTTCTCGCAACCCCTATTCAAAAAGAAGAGACTGGAAAGCGTCCAAGGCTAAAAGGCTTCTGCCAAGATTTAATTACGCAGTTAACAAAAACACTAGAGCTTGTCTTCTCAAGCGGAAAAGTTGCTTTCAGCAACCAGCCCCTCCCCAAACACTCCTTTTATAGAGAGCTCAGGGCGTGGTCTCCCTGTGCCTCCTCCCGAGGAGTCCCATAGCCTTTCTTTGTTTGTTCCTGCTCAACTGCCTCCTGCGTCGGGCGTCCTTGAACAGGGCCAGCTGTGGGTCATCATCCTCCGCACTCTCGGGCTCACACAGCTGAGAAGAGGTCCCCGGCTGAGGACTCTGCAAAGCCTCCAAATCATCATCAGCCGGTTCGTTTCCCTCCTCCCCCACATCTGAGTCATCCGATACATCGGAGCCGGCTGTCGGACCCACAGGCTGGCCCTGAGTCACAACACTATCCCGCACCGCAGGGCCCTTCCCCCGGGTCTGCCGATCCGGATGCGGTCGGGATGGGAACTGTTCGTGAAAAGCAGTCACCAACGCAGGGGCATGAACGGCGGTCGCGTCTTCCCATGTGAAGTCCTCCGGCCCGTACCCTTTCCACTCGATCAGGTACTGGAAGCGACCTTTCAGCCAGCGGGAATCCCTGATGCTGGCGACCTCGTACTCGGGGGTGCTGTCGCCATCACGAGGTCCTGATGGGGGAGGTTCCGCTTGGCGAAGTGGACAAGCCGGTTGTTCGGGGACCAACAAGGACCGATGGAAGACGGGGTGCACGCGCAGGGAACGTGGCAGAGTTAAACGATAGGCGACCGGGTTGATGACGGCCTCGACTGGGAACGGTCCAAGGTAATGGTGGTCCAGCTTCCTCGCCGGCCGAGTGGATGGTAGGTTCCTGGTGGACAGCCAGACCCGATCCCCCACCGATAATGGAGGCATATCCCTTCTCGACCGATCGGCGAACCTCTTGTAGTCGGCCTTGGCCTTCTCCAGCTGCCGTCGCACCAACCGATGGATCGCCTGTAACTCCGCCATGAATTCGTTCGCTGCCGGCTCCGGTGAGTCCACGGGAGAAAGGGGGAAAAACCGGGGGTGATAACCCACGTTGGCCAAGAACGGTGTCATCTGCGTAGAGGTGTGCTGCGAGTTGTTAAAGGCAAACTCGGCTATGGCCAAATAGTCCACCCAATTGTCCTGCTGCAGGTTAACGTAGCAGCGCAGATACTGCTCTAAGATGCCGATGACCTTCTCGGTACCCCCGTCGGTCTGAGGATGATGCGCGGACGAGAGGCAAACCTTAATGTCCAACGCCCGCATCAACTCCTGCCAGAAGCGGGCTGTAAACTGGGCCCCCCTATCGGAGACGACTCTATCGGGAAGGCCGTGCAGCCGGAACACCTGTTGGATGAACATGCGACTAGTGGCGCGAGCTGACGGTAAGCCGCGACAGGGGATGAAGTGCGCCATCTTGGTCAACATGTCCACCACCACAAACACTGTCGTGAAGCCAGAGGATGGGGGTAGATCCGTCAGAAAGTCCATGGACACAGCCCCCCAGGGTCTCTTGGGCGTTGGCAAAGGCTGCAGTAAACCAGGCGGGGCCCCTGTCGCTGACTTGGCCTGCCTGCATGGGACGCAGGAGGTGACATAAGACTGGACATCGTGTCGGACTCGGGGCCACCAGAATGTACGGGAGACCAGGTTCAGAGTCTTGAACAGGCCAAAATGCCCCGCAGCCGGGTTATCATGACATTGGCTGAGGACGAGTCCCCTGAGTGGCCCTCCTGGAACATAGAGCCGGTCACGATAATACAGGAGTCCATCCGTGACCGACCAAGGCGACTCTGGCCCCACCTCTTCCTTCCGCTGAGCCACCCACGCCTCCTGCTGCTGCGCCTCCCGGATCCGAGCCCGTATATCCACCGGCTCCCGCACCGCAGCAAAAGACTCGACGGGGATCACGGTCCTGGGCGGAAGCTTGTCTTCCACTCGGGTGTACTCGGGCTTCCTGGACAGAGCATCCGCTCTCTGGTTGTGCCCGCTTGGTATGTACCGCACCCGGAAGTCAAACCTCGCAAAGAAGAGGGACCACCGGATCTGGCGTTGGTTCAAATTCCGAGCGGTCTGCAGGCTTTCCAGATTCTTGTGGTCCGTCCGGACCTCGATTTGATGCCGCGCCCCCTCCAGATGATGCCTCCAAGCCTCGAACGCCGCCTTGATGGCCAGCAGCTCCTTCTCCCAGATGGTATAGTTGCGCTCCGAGGGATTCAATTTCCGAGAGTGATACGCGCAAGGGAAAAGGGTACCGTTGGGCGTCACTGCCTGGAGTAACACGGCCCCAATGGCAATGTCGGAGGTGTCCACCTCCACGACAAACGGCCGTTGCGGGTCAGGATGCTTCAAGATGGGCTCCTTCATGAAGGCGTCCTTCAAAGCTTGGAACGCCTGTTGTTCGGGGGCGTTCCACTGGAACCGAGTCTTCTTCTGCAGGAGCCGGGTGAGGGGGGCTGTCAAGGCAGCAAAGCCAGGGATGAATGTCCGATAGTAGTTGGCAAATCCAAGAAGTCGCTGAACATCCTTCACACGACGCGGGGGTTGCCAACTCTGCAACGACTCAACTTTACTCGGTTCCATGGCGATGCCCTCAGGAGAAATGCGGTGACCCAAGAAATCAATGGTCACCTGGTAGAACTGGCACTTCTCCAACTTGGCAAACAGCCGATGTTTCCGGAGGCGCTGCAGGACCTGTCGGAGATGCTGATGATGTGCTTCACGCGACGGGGAGTAAATCAGGATGTCGTCCAGGTAAATCACAACAAACTGGTCCAACAGATCCCGAAAGATGTCATTCATAAAATGCTGAAACACAGCGGGGGCGTTGGTCAGGCCAAACGGCATCACCGTGTACTCGAAATGTCCATAGCGAGTACCAAACGCTGTCTTCCACTCATCACCCGGCCGAACCCTGACGAGGTTGTAAGCTCCACGCAGGTCCAGTTTCGTGAAGATCTTAGCCTCCCGGAGTCGGTCCAAGAGCTCGGGGATGAGGGGCAGCGGGTAGCGGTTACGCACCGTGATAGCGTTGAGTTTCCGGTAGTCACAGCAAAGCCGTAACTCGCCCGACTTCTTTTTGACGAAGAGCACGGGCGCAGACACTGGCGAGGACGAGGGCCGGATGAATCCACGAGCCAAGTTCTTTGTCAGGAAGTCCCGCAATGCAGCCAACTCGGGCTCCGACATGGAGTACAAACGCCCCACTGGGAGAGGCGCATCAGGGACTAGGTCAATGGAGCAGTCGTAGGGCCTGTGCGGGGGTAATTGGTCCGCCTCTGACTCACTGAACACGTCAGCAAAGTCGGACAGTTCGGGAGGCAAGGAAACCCCTGAGGAACCCTCCACCTGGCCGGCACAGATATGGCGGGTGTGGTCCACGCACTGCAAACTTGGGAAGGTGACCAAGTTCTGTGACCAATAGATCTGTGGATCATGCGCCCGGAGCCACGCCAGTCCCAAGACCATGGGGAAGTGCAGATCCGAAGTGACGTAAAACTGAATGGCCTCCACATGGGTACTGATGGCCATACACACGGGTTGCGTGGCGGCCGTGATAGGCCCGGACAGGAGCACTCGACCATCGATGGTCTCCACAAGCATGGGCGGATCCACTGGACACTGGGGAACAGCCCATTTGGCCACAAAGGCTGAATCCATAAAGTTAGTGGTAGCCCCAGAGTCAATTAAGGCATGGACCGGAATCCCCTCTGGCTTGCCAGGAAGGATCAGTCGTGCCTCCAAAATCAAATGCCGTGGAGGTTCACAGGCACCGTCGGAACGGCATCGCTCGGCGTGATCGTTGTGGGTCGCCCGATCTTTCACACCGACTAGATCGGGCTCGGGCCGTTTCCCGATAGCAAAACAGGGGACTTTCTCGGGGCAGGCTTGGTCACTGACGCCCGCTGACGCTTCTTCGGGCAAGACGCAGCCAAATGTCCAGGGTCCCCACAGTAAAAACACAACCCCTCCGATCGTCGTCTGTCCATTTCCGTCACCGATAGACGGGACCTGGCGGCACCCAGCTCCATTGGCTCCTCCCTCTGGACTGGGGGCTCACGCACAACAGGGGCGGCAGGGGTCTGTGGGGTGGCACGGCGACTCTTACGCTGCTGCAGCCGGGCATCGATCCGCAGACAAAGATGGATCAGCCCATTCAGGTCTGAGGGAATGTCCACGCGGGCCAGCTCATCCAACATCTCCTCTGACAAGCCATCCTGGAAGGCATCCACGAGCGCAGCCTCATTCCAGGCAGAATCCTGGCTAAGCAGCCGGAAATCGCTGATATAGGCCTGTAGAGGGCGCTGACCCTGCCTCAAAGCTTTCAGGCGTCGGGTGGCAGTCTGCGCCTTAATCGGGTCCTCGTACATGAGGCGCATATGGTCACAAAACCCCCCAAAGTTATCCAACAAAGGGCTAGGCTGTGCCAACAGAGGCGTGCCCCAACGAGCTGCATCTCCCGACAGAAGGCTCAACACGAATCCCACCTTATCTCGGTCAGTGGGGAAATCAGCTGCTCTCACGCTGATATAAAGCTGGCATTGTCCCAGGAAGGCAGGAAACAGTTCTGGTTTACCAGCAAATTTATCTGGCATAGCTATCTGACATTTCCTCCTGGGTGGGGGGGCAGCATGTACCTGAGCCTGCAGTTGTGCCACCTGAGTGGCCAGCAAGGTGAGTTGCTGGTTGAGCTGGGCATTCTCGGCAAGAAGCTGCTCCATCGTAGTAATAAGGGGTGGGTGGCTGAAAGCAAACTGTTCTGAACCAGCCCTCTTCTCGCAACCCCTATTCAAAAAGAAGAGACTGGAAAGCGTCCAAGGCTAAAAGGCTTCTGCCAAGATTTAATTACGCAGTTAACAAAAACACTAGAGCTTGTCTTCTCAAGCGGAAAAGTTGCTTTCAGCAACCAGCCCCTCCCCAAACACTCCTTTTATAGAGAGCTCAGGGCGTGGTCTCCCTGTGCCTCCTCCCGAGGAGTCCCATAGCCTTTCTTTGTTTGTTACTGCTCGACTGCCTCCTGTGTCGGGCGTCCTTGAACAGGGCCAGCTGTGGGTCATCATCCTCCGCACTCTCGGGCTCACACAGCTGAGAAGAGGTCCCCGGCTGAGGACTCTGCAAAGCCTCCAAATCATCATCAGCCGGTTCGTTTCCCTCCTCCCCCACATCTGAGTCATCCGATACATCGGAGCCGGCTGTCGGACCCACAGGCTGGCCCTGAGTCACAACAGTGACAGGTTATGGGTGAGAGCAAGATCAGGGGGAGCGGGTGGCAGGCAAATGCTCCTTGCGTGCCGCTGCTGGGGGAGATACATAATAAATAATAATAATAAATAATAATACATTCTTTCTATTTATTGAAAGAATTAGAGGATAATAATGTGAGAAATAATATGAATAATAATCTGAAGAGTGAAAATGCAAAGACAAAGTAGCAAGGCTCAAGTAGTAGCTTCAGTCATCCAGGAAGAAGATTCAGAAAAATTGCCGCAAAACAGCAATATGATATTAAAAGTCACTGATAATTCATGGAAAATTCAAAGAGTTGCATGTCCCCCGTCTCCTCTTGAAGAGGTCATCCCCAGACAGACCAAGACTCTTTTGGTGCCAAATCTAGGTCCAAAGCCTGATGCAAAATGAGTTGTTTTTAACAAAACTTCAGCTACCTCTTAGTTTTCCTTTGCTGTATTTTCAGTTTTACTTGTCTTTAATCCACCAAGACTAAAAAAGCATGATGTTGCTTTCTTGCCATAAGAAGTGATTAAGGTTTGGATTTTTGTCTAAAGTAATCGCCTTTGCTAGTGAATAAAGCAGTAGAGTGTTTAAAGGGAGTAATAAAGAGGGTGGTTAAAAGTGATCTGAAAAATATCTACATGGAGTCTAAGGGAAAATTTACCCCATTACTGTTTCTAAGCATCCAGTTTACTGACTGCTGTAATAGTTGGTAGATATTCTTTTTTTCCCCTGTAGCAATTAGTGAAGATAAAGGGAGAAACATTGCTCTGCAGGTTGGAATGATGGTAATAATAGAACAGAGATGGGTACTGGAAGCAGTCTGTATATTTACCTTTATAGTAGCCATTCTTCCTGGGTGATTGTAAAACTAAGTTCAGGAGGAAAGAACAATATTTTAAAGCATCCTAGAGTTGGGTGATGGATCAATGAGGCTGCATTCAGACTTAAATTCTGCTTTCTCCCTGAACGTGGCATTCCATTTTCTTTTCACAATTGGTTTCCAATAGCTGAATTAGTCCTTTGGTAAGCAATTGGTATGCTGGTTGTTAATGAATGCCTAAAGGGATGGAAAGTATTTCACATAATACATATGAAGTGGAAACAATATAGCAGTGTTTCAACAATCAACACCCAATCACAACTATCCATAAGATGGGGGTCCAGTGATGTCATGCAGATAATGACATCCTTCCAAAAATGACTCTATGACACATGTCTAAGGGAAGCCAATGCACGCAACAGTCTGGGCAGCTTCCTGGATCTTAATTTCTTATCAAGAACCATTATGGTATTTGCCTAAGAATCCACCATTTTGCCATCACAGGGCCTAGCAGGAAAATTTAGAGACCAATCACTGATTTCTTGAAATTGAGGTTTATTTGTAATCAACAAAGTGCGTAGATTAAACATCTTATGGGACTATTTGCTCTATGTGCTGCCTTTAATTTGGGAATTGAAGCCGACATATCTAGCTCCCCCTCCTCCTTTTTTCCCCTATAACAACAGCCCTGTGTGATGAGTTGGGTTGAGTGAGATTCCCCCCCAAATCACCCAGTTGTCTTCCATGGTTAACAGTGGACTAGAAATGGAGTTCTACTTTTAGTCCAACACTTTAGCCACTACATTACATTGGCAGTCTAATCTGAAACAGTTTTACCTTATATTGAAATATGAGAGAAGCTTAACCACAAGAAGAGGGGGAATAACTTGTTCCTCAAATAAACTAACCTTTTCACCCTTTGGAAACAATTTCTCACGTGAAACAATTTTCTCCTCCATGCTCTTTCTTTCTCAGAAGGGAGAGAAGGTCCTAACAGCTATTAGAATCTACTATTTTCAAATTATTTCATTTTAAATGCATTCTGAGAAACAGAAATGGAGGCAAATTATTCATGGCTACTGCTGCATGGGTGTACCCCTGCACGTCTTATGGGCCCATCCACAATGGTTTGGATTCTCCTCAGCTCTGTAACTGTTGGACTGGGAAGATGACAAAAGACTGAAAGGTAAACTTTTAGGAAAGCGTATTATATCAGTTATAAGGAATGTCTTGTGAACATACAATGCCAGTTCATGTAGCAGAAGCAAAAGATAAACTACATTACATTCAAACAATGCTCCTAGGACCAATGTGGTAAATTTCAAAATCCTAAATCCACAAAGCTGACAAAAATAAAAATCCATTTCATTAATATTAAAGCCACAGGGGTTTTGACAAATTCTTTGATGGTTTGTCTGTGGACAGGCAAACATAACCTGAATGCAATCATCAGGAGACCCAGGATTAAATTCAAAAGGTATCTTTCAGCATTAAACTCTTAAGTCAAAAGGTAACAGACAGTTATTGAGTGTTTATTGTGGACTTCCAAAGGTACAGTATATGTGGTTTTCATTAATTTTATAAAATTAAAAAACATACAATCTAAAGATTATCAAGCTTTGTGTTCTGTGGTTTTTGTTCACCTGTGTATTAATCTGTTTTTTAAAAATTATATATTTATGCTATTTTTAAATATTGTTAGCCACCTACAGTCATGAATTTGAGATGAGTGAACATATAAATTGAAATTTAAAAAATGAATAAAAATGAATAAATCAACATAGTGTGGAAAATAATGTATGGTTATTAATACCTGACAATAGTTTGATGATATATAATCAAATCAATCAATCAGTATATATTTATACACACACACACACACACACACACATGTGGTGGAATTCAAATACCTGAACAACCACAGGCCCAGGCCTCCGAGGCCTAGAATGGACTTTTGGAAGTGGCATCCACACACTTCCGGAGGGCCGTTCTAAGGCCTGGGAGGCCTCTTCCTGGCCTCTGAGGCTAGACTGGACTCCTGAAAGCCAGCCAGTTCTCCAAATGCAGTAAAATTTAGCTACCGGTGTGAACCAGCTGAATCCCACCACTATATATATAGAGAGAGATAGACACAGACACAGACAGACAGAGAAAGAGAGAGAGAGAGACAGATGGATCAGTTAAAGTATTCTGCAGTAAGTCAAGTGCTTCAGTGTTTTTCTAGCTTCTGTTCCTCAATTTTCTCAATTATCTAATATGCATCAATGATAGGGTTCAACTGGAAGATAGGGAAATTCCACAAGAAATGAATCACAGGCTATGCAATTAACTGCTCTATAGAAAAGCTGTTTTTTCAGCTTGTGAGAGAGACTGCCTTGCTTATCTTTTTGTTTGTTTGTTTACTTACTTACTTACTTGCCAAGCTTATAAACCGGCTGAAGATGACATTGAGAGACACAAAATTTCCATCTTTGTTACTTCAGAATAAATGCAAATAATTGAGCATAGCAATTTAAATAATAAGTGAATGAATAAATGGGGGGGGATAACTCAAAAATGAGAATGTCACAATCAGTGGTCCAATATCACTGGCAGATAAGGTCATTGAGTTGGAGACCAGAAAGACACCCTTAAATCATTTTTAGCTTAAAACATCATAATATTAGTTCAAATCTTTTCATAGGATTGTGCAGCAATTAGGTGTCAAGAGTCCTTACCAGCCCTGGTTCCACAAATGACAAATGATGGTCAACAAGGTAGCTGGCTAGGCAGGAACATTCTGACCAGTGTTTAATGATGACAATTAAGAGCAAATAAAGTCAGCACTGGGAGTGACTTGCTCCCAGTGCCTTATATACAGGCAATCCCCTTAGCTCCACCCACCATCCAACCAGCCAGCATCCAGTGTCCATCCCTAAAACCAGCATAGCTGGCCTCCGCCTCCCCCCTCCAGCGTCGTCTCCAGCAGTCCAGCATGTAGCCAGGAGCCTCAGCTGTTCGGCGGCCGGAGAGAGAGCAGTCAGCATGTACCCGGAGCCTCAGCTGCTTGGAGGTCAGGCAGAGGGATTCCCCTCCCTTTCCCTTCTCTGAAATGGCAAGCCCACAGGGCTTGACAGGTGGCCCCTCTACCAGGGCTCCACCTGGAAAATAAGGAGACACATATGTGGCAGACAGCTCAGCTAATCCCCCCCTCCCGACTTCCTGGAATACTGTTGGTGGAACCTCCTCACCAGTCAAGGAGCCTGAACATCTGCTTCCCCCACCCACGAGGCCTCTGTGATAGGGTATCCCTTCCACCGCACCAGGTACTGCAACCGGCCCTGCCAGAGCTGGGAATCCAGTATCTCCTGCACCTCATTATGGTCCCCCAAAACAGGCCCTGGGGCTTTTATTACAGGCCTCAAGGGGGGTCCCCTCTACCGATTTCAGCAGGCTAGAATGGAAGACCGGATGTATCTTCCTCAGGAACCGGGGTAGCTGTAGCCGAACGGCTACTGGGTTGATGATCTTTGTGATCCAGAATTGCCCTAGGTATTTTGGTCCTAGCTTTTTGCATCGCACCCTCAAGCGGAGGTACTTGGTTGATAAATATACCATGTCCCCCACCCAAAAAGGTTTTTGGGGCATCCTTTTCTTGTCTGCCTGCACCTTTGTGGCCCCCTCTGCTCATACTAAGGCCTCTTCAAACCCCCCTAATGTGGGCTATCCAGTCCTGGGGTTGACAGGAGGAGGGGTCCCACTGCGAACACTCGGGGATCAGGATGAAGTCCAGACCATGTATCACCCAGAAGGGGGTAAAACTGATACTGCTATGCACTGCATTATTGTATGCCACTTCTGTGAATGGTAACATGTCAGCCCAGTTGTTCTGCTGATAGGAGACGTAGCACCATAGATATTGCTCCATCATCACATTGGCCTCTTCTGCTGCCCCGTTGGTAGTGGGGTGGTATGCCAAGCTGAATCCCTGAGTTGACCCGGTGGAACGGGTGAACTCACGCCAGAATCGGGCTGTAAATTGCACCCCCCTGATCCGAGATTATCCACTGGAGCACCCCGTGCAGGTGGTATACCTGTGTGATGAACATCTTAGCGAGATTCCATGCAGACGGTAACCCCTTACATGGTACAAAATGGGCCTGCTTAGAGAAAAGGTTGACTACCGTCCAGATCACCGTGTAACCACGGCTCTCCGGCAGTTCCACGACAAAGTCCGTCGCTATCTCCTCCCATGGTCGGGTTGGATCCGTCACTCCCGGTACGAGGCTTTGCAGTGGCACACACAGGGCAGCCCCATACCTAGGCTTCAATATCCATCTTCATCTGGGGCCACCAGAATTGGTGTCTTGCTAGGTGTAGGGTCTTGAAGAATCCGAAATGCCCTTATCCTTACTGCCTGTGGGACATATAACTTATTGCCCTTCCATGCCAGTCCATCCCTTTTTGTTAGCAGGGCTCGGTGGTCCCGTAGCCAGGGATCATCCTGAATAGCCTTCTGCAGTTCCTGGACCAGGTCGCTGGCCAGATGGCATGCAACCACTTGCGCCACCACTTGCCTGAAGTGAGGCATAATGGCTTGTACCACCTCCTCCCCTTGTTCTTATATTGGGGGATACGTGACAGTGCATCTGCCAGGAAGTTTTTGCCCCCTGGTACATACAATAACTGAAAGCGGAAGCGCTGAAAGCATTGTGCCCACTGTATGTGTTTTGGGGACAGGATCCATGGTATCTGCAAAGCCGCCAGATTTTTGTGATCCGTCCACACCTCGAACGGTTCCTTTGTGCCCTCCAGGAAATGTCCCCATATCGCCAATGGCCACCGTATGGCGAATGCCTCCATCTCCCATATTGCCCATGCTCATTCTGTATCTGTTAGCTTATGGGAGGTGTAGGCACAGGGCTGTAATGTCCCTTGGCTGTTCCTCTGGAGTAACACTGCTCCCACCACAACATCTCTGGTGTCGACTTGGACAATGAACGGCAAGTTGGGATTTGGATGCAGTAGAATTGGCTTCTTAGCAAGAGGGCCTGCAGGTCCTCAAAGGCCTTTTGGCAGGCCAACAACCATGCCAGAGGTTGATCGGGTTGTGGCTTGGCCGCTGCTTGTCGGGTACGGAGCAGGTCCATTAGGGTAAGGCAACAGCAGCAAAGGAGGGGATGAACTGCCAGTAAAAATTGGCTAACCCCAAGAAGCTTTGCAGATGATGGTGGGTTCTTGGGGCCTGCCACTCCAACACAGCCCTGACTTTATCTGGGTCCATCTCCACCCCCTACCTTGATATTCGGTACCCTAGGTAATCCAACTGGGTTTGGTGGAACTCACATTTGGACAGCTTCACATATAGTTGGGCCCACAGCAGTTTTTCCAACACCTGTCTTACTAGTCCAGGGGTGTCAAACTCAATTTCATTGAGGGCCACATCAGCATTGCATTTGCCCTCAAGGGGCCGGGTGAATATGGCCAGGGTGGGTGTGGCCTACTGGGTGGGCATGGCCAGCTCTACAACGTTCGCATCAAGGGTGCCTATGGGGGCCTGGGCAGGAGTGGGACAGATCTGAGGATCTCTGGCAGAAGGAAGGTCTCTGGGCTAGGGCCAAGGCAGTGGGGGCCGTTCCCTCACTGTTTTCAGGATGGCTTCGCAGGCCACATGAAACCACTTTGCGGACCGGATCCGGCCCCCGGGCCTTGTGTTTGACATGTCTGTACTAGTCAGACATGGTCTGCCATGTTGGAGGAGTAGATCAGGATGTCGTCCAAATACACAAGCACCCCACGGTACAGGTGTTCATGCAAAACCTCATTAATGAGTTGCATGAACACCTCAGGGGCTCCCTGCAAACTGAATGGCATGACTCGAAACTGGTAGCTGTCTAACGGACAGTTGAATGCCGTCTTCCACTCGTCTCCTTGTTTGTTCTGGACCCTGTAATACGCTTCCCTAAGGTCGAGTTTTGTAAACACCTTCCCCTTGGCCAGATGGGCCAATAGGTCCTTCATCAAAGGTAGGCGGTACATGTTCTTGACGCAAACCCTGTTGATGCCACAAAAGTCTACACACAGGCATAGAGATCCATCCTTCTTCTCCTTGAAGAGCACTGGAGTTGCAATCCGTGATCTTGCCGTTTGGATGAAACCCCTTGCCAAGTTCTTATCAATATATTGTCTCAGTTCCTTCATCTCCTTAGGAGTCATGGCATACCTCCAGGGCTTCAGCAGTTTTGTCCCTGGCAGGATGTTGATGGCACAATCAGTTGGCCGGTGAGGAGTTAGTGCATCACATTCATGCTCACTGAACACCTCAGCAAGGTCAGTGTACACCTCTGGGAAGGGGACCTTCCCCTTCATGCTCTCCTGTTCTACGAGTGCCTCCCTGGCTCTCTCTCCACCCTTGTTTGCTTGTTCCTGGGCAGGTGGTTGGGGCCCAACACCAATCCGTAGTTTATGGTAGCCCCCTTCCCACCAAATTGTGGGACCCCACTTGTCTAGCCATGATAGCCCCAAAATAACAGCCTCAGTCATGGAGGGGACCACCATGAATCAGAGGACTTCCAAATGGGCCCCCATCTCTAGCCTTACTGGCTCTGTTATAAGGGTAGCCGGTGCACCTCCCAGGAGGGAACCATCCACCTGCTCAAACCAAATGGGTTTGGCCAACTGCCTTACTCTGATCCCTACCTCCGCCACCACGGATTTGCTGATTAGGCAACAGGTGCAACCAGAATCTATCAGGGCCCTGTACTCCCCATGATGCCCTGTTTGTGAACTCATCAAGACGATGGGGATGACAAATGGTCGTATGGGTTCACTCACCATCGGATCCTCTGTAAGCTTGTCCTCGCTGTCATGGGCCACCAGTTGGTATTGTGTGGCAGTAGTCACCTCCTCCTCCTCTGGGATACCCCTTTGAGGGGTGGACCCCTCTACCTGATGCGCTGTTTATTCAAGGAGCATAAGATGATTTTGAACTCATATGGGCACACACCTGCTCCTCTTGTCAAATACTTAAGGACTCTGTTTCTTTTCCCAGGACTTATGACTGTGCAATTCCAGGAAAATGCATGTTTGATTTAAGGAGGCACCAACAAATGCAGTGCTCTAAATTAACTTTTCCCCTTTGAAGCTGGATCACTGCATTGCTTTATTATTTTCTCTCTTGTTCCAATGCTGTCTAAAAGCAGCCTCACCATGTATAAAATACAGTATGTTAGATTTTGTCATCCATTAACTTAGAGGAAAGTCAGATGACTAGCTTTGATTGGAAACTGAGGCAAGAGAGGTGAGAAAGAGATCAGTGATAGACAGCAAATTTCATGCCACTATAGTTCTGTTGCTGACCTAAGGACAGACGAATAGCACTATATCTTGATAGATATGTAGAATGGAGCCCCTTTTTTGTTAATACAAGCTATTTCTGCTGAAGGAGACAGGATTTTTCCCCCTCCCCTTTGTTTTGTTAAAAAAAGGAGAAAACTCCACCACACTAGAACAGGGCATATACTGTACCTGTAGTACATTAAATGTTATGCATGAATACAAAAATTGTACAAGCAGAAGGGTGACTTGCATGTCAGTATCTTTCTTCCTTCACCTCTGTTACTAACCAAAACCTTCTCTAAAAAAGATGTTCTTCATAAGAAATAAAAATGATAAGGTAACAGCATAAAATAACAGCACATTACAGAAACCAATAAAGTGGAGTAACACTTTGACAAGAACAAGCATTTTCCTTAAATGCCTTGAAAAATAATAGGAAAGTCTTATTCTGCTCAATCATTCTAATTCCCCTTCTCCAGTAATTAAAATATATTAATTCCAGAAGGACTTTCCAGAATAATAATAATAATAATAATAATAATAATAATAATAATAATAATAATAATAATAATAATAATAAAGTTGGAAGGGATCTTGGAGGTCATCTAGTCCAACCCGCTGCTTAGGCAGGAAACCCTATACCATTTCAGACAAATGACTACCCAGTCTCTTCTGAAAAACTTCCAGTGTTGAAGCATTCACCACTTCTGGAGGCAGGTTGTTCCACTGGTTAATTGTTCTAACTGTCAGGAAGTTTCTCCTTAGTTCTAGGTTGCTTCTCTCCTTGATTAGTTTCCATCCGTTGCTTCATGTCCTGCCTTCAGGCGCTTTGGAGAATAGCTTGACTCCCTCTTCTTTGTGGCAGCCCCTGAGATATTGGAACACTGCTATCATGTACCCCCCTCGTCCTTCTCTTCATTAAACTAGACATGTCCAATTCCAGCAACCGTTCCTTATATGTTTTAGCCTCCAGTCCTCTAATCATCTTTGTTGCTCTTCTCTGTACTCTTTCTAGAGTCTCAACATCTTTTTTACATTGTGGTGACCAAAACTGGATGCAGTATTCCAAGTGTGGCCTTACCAAGTCATTGTACTAATACTTCACATGATCTTGATTCTATACCTCTGTTAATGCAGCCTAGCACTGTGTTGGCTTTTTTGGCAACTGCAGCACACTGATGGCTCATATCTAAGTGATTCTCTAAATCCTCGTGAATTTTTACATTTTCTCTTTTGTATTTACAGATCACAAATGACCACAGGAAAGAAGTTACACCATTTTAGAAATAAAACAATAAAAATTGGAATGGGTTGCACAAACAACTGTCTGAAATCAGATTTAGCTCTTCCAACCCAATCCAAATGACTGAGATTAGCAAATTAAATGAAAGTTATTCAAGAAATGGCTCCCATCTCTCTTTCAACAATTTTCCCTTTATATCCTTCTAAAGAGGATGTATAGTCTAAGTCATAATATTACTAAAATATCCTTAGCAATCTTATTTCATTCTGTAATTTAACCCTGTTAGGGT
This sequence comes from Vipera ursinii, assembly GCF_947247035.1. Taxonomy (NCBI): domain Eukaryota; kingdom Metazoa; phylum Chordata; class Lepidosauria; order Squamata; family Viperidae; genus Vipera; species Vipera ursinii. The sequence goes on from NC_139512.1 coordinate 300,019,000, forward strand.
TTTTCTTAATATGGTATTTGCATGTTTTAAAATGCTAAGTTGGCAGGAGCTGGGGCAAAGACGGAAGGTCACCCTGTCATGTGGCACTCAGGTCTCAAATATGGCCTTCCAGCTTTCTAGCTGACAATAGGTACCACTTCAGTGGAAAGGTAGCAGTATAACATCATGCTGGTCACATGATCACAGAAATGTCTTGGGACAGCGCTGGCTCAATGGCCTTGAAAGTAGATGAGCATCACTCTCTATAGTCAGCAACAACTAGCGGAGTAAAATCCAGAGGGATTGCGTACCTTTACCATAATATGGTACAGAACACTGAAAACACCAAATTGTTTTATTGTGCAAACTTAAACTCCTATTCCTTAGTTTTAAACTTTTGCTAATTATTGCTAATTAGCGCTATATTTTCTTGCCTTAACTCTTTTTTTTAGCTCTTTAAATCTTTCTTTTTCCTTCTAGTCTTCAGCACCTCAGTCCATCTGAATACGTAAACCTTTTTTCATTCCTTCATAGACTTGCCAGTGGGCTTCTCTCCCTCCCTCACCCTACCCCTGCCTCCTGGCACTTACAATTTTCTGTTTCTGGAGCTGGTTTGCACAGCTCTGCACCTTAGTTGCTGCACACAGTGGATTTGGTTTTCACGCTTGTTTGAGTTTGCAACTTTGTTCATGCTCTGTTCATATTATCATGACATTCTATTCATGTTATATTATACCAAGCTTGTCTTAGAATTGCAACACTGGAAAATGGAGGGAGGGGCGGTCATTTTCACATCATTAAAATAATTTGGAAAGTATTCAGTTTAAGTAAAATTGACATGACCGCAACTATCATCCTAACAATAATGTCAAATTTAAGCTTCAGGACACCAGTAAACAGCCAGGAGTATGACAACTCGTAAGTCAGACAAACCTCCAATTTATTTAATCATAATTAATTTGAATCAGCCTCTTTTTGGGGCCTCAGGGTCAAAATCTTTTTTTAAGAGCATTTAGAACTGAGATTCAAATGAGCTTGATTTTCAAAAGAGGAGATATGGGAATATGTCAAAGGAATATTTTGGAAAAAGAAATACTCTGGAATGGCAATTTCTGGATTTTAAGGGATCCAAATAAGTAGAATCTTTAGGTTTGGTGTGTTGTTGTTGCTACATGAGATTTTCCATGTGTGTTTATTCTGCAACTGTTTTGCAGATAATTAATATAGTTCTCAAGTGCTGCATTTCCATACCAATCTGCTCTTTGTGAGACATCTAGGGAAATCTTAGTTACATGTTGTGCCAATATTTACAAAGAGTTACTCTTTTTTCATATTGATAAATGCAAATAGCAGCCACAATGACCTCAGTTTGCTGTGTTACTAGCAATTACTGCTTTATTTTTTTCACTGTGATGACATAGTAAATGTTTAATAGTCATGCCATGACCCTGGAAATGAAAAGCTTCACATACTGTATAGCTTCTTATGAATACCAAAGAACCTCAGTGTAATGATTGTTTTTGTCTCCCTGCATAATACTCTATAAAAAGACACCCCTTTCCCTGTTTCCATGATCCTTTCCCTGTTTCCATGAACTTCCCTACAGCCAGCCAGTCAGGGAAGACAGCTACCACTTCCCATATTTGCTTTGCTATTTCCTTTGAAATTTGTGGCAGTGAAAAAATAGCATAGGGCCAGACTATTTCCAGATCACCTTTCTCCCATTTTGTGTGTTCATCTCACAACATAGAGTGGAGAAGGCATGCCCCGAATCCCTTCTATTTTTTTTTAAAAAAGTCATCTTGTTGGACCCTGGAGTTCAATACCTGCCCTTTGGAACACCCATTTTCTTGGAGATTCTGTTGGCCCCATTTTGCAAAGTGTTAAAACATGTGGCATTTGTGACATGGGGTGGATGAGCTCTGCTGCTGTTCGTGGTAAATGGGGTGAATGGTTTTCTTGAGTGCTGGGGGTTATTTTGTATGGTTGTTTGTTTTAATTTTGTAACATTCAGAGTCACCCAGGTGAAAGGGGGTGCCTATAATACATGAAAATAATGAAAATGCAAGCCAGCTACTGCTGGAGAGATACAAAGATGTTCCTTTATTTTGTGAGAAAGGAGAAGCCACTATGGAAAATTGGTTTCTAGAAGGAATGGATCAGAAGACTCCTATTATCCTGAGGACATACAAGGACACATAATCTTAGGTGGAATCGTCCCTTATGTGTGGAAGGGGCCATAATAATCCTGTCAGAGCTGGACATGTGCTGCGGATGTGAAGAAAGTTCCTCCTTACTGTATACCCATTTCCCCATTCAACTGGAAGGGATACTCCTCCTATCAATTTCTGGGTACACACCATTTCCACAGCTGAAGTGAATGGGCAGGGGACAGATTGTCAAGCTTCATGTGCCAACTTTACTGTAATTGGATTTCTAGTTAATGTGGTCCATTTCTAGAAGGACAATATTCATGTGCATTGAAATGTAGAGGGTATACATTATTTCCTGAAAGTTGCTATTTCAACATCCCTTATATCCTGTTGAAACATGAGGAATATTGAACAGCAGCTGCTGTTTCGGATTAAACCTCCAAATATCTTGGACAGTAAGGAAGAATGGATGCAATAGTTTCTCAGGGATAGATAGCTTATCTTCCTAGGACTGCATGTATCCTTGACTTAACTTCAAAGTCTTATGAAACCTGTTGGGACATGTTTCTGGCATAAATGGTTAAGTCCTATTCATTGACAGGAAATAATGAAAGGAGAAGTGGACAATGGGCAGGAAGAAAAGAGATAGATATCAGCATTAAGCTATAAAAAGGTACATGTATTTATTAGATTTTTATCATGCCATTTTTAATATAGAACTCAAGGTGGAGAACATACCATTTCCCCCTAAACATATATATTATTTATGGTACTGATGCATGACTTGGGACAATTAGCAAAATCTAGTCATTAAGACTAATAAAAATTTAAAAGCATCAACCAGTATAATAAAAGCAGAGTTGCGGCAGTTATAATGAAAGTACATCCATGTGATTAAAGAAACAGCTATCTAAAAGTTTTTACTAAGGAAGACCAACTGAATCATCTGGGCAAAGTGTTAACACAATTTAGATGAGACCACCTTTCTCTGACTATCATCAATCATATTTCCACCATAGTTGGAACAGAGATAAAGGTCATGCCTTCGGATCTTTAGATACAAATAGACTAGTATGGGAAGAAGCAGTCTTTTTCATTCAGTGCATCCACCAGATACATGGATTTCAATTTCCAAAATTCTCAGGGATGACTAAATTGGGTGGGAATTTCTGACACTTGACATCCACACATCCAGAATGTAATGAGAATTTAAAAAAAAAACTGCTTAAGATACTATAAACTGAAAGAATATAAGGATCCACTTTGAACTGTCCCTGGAAACAAATGAGTAATCATTATAGTAATGATCTTCCTACATATGAGAATGCTAATCAGCATATTTACTACTGTACTTCCTCATGGACCAGTTATTATTTCTGAAGTAGCTCCTCCAGGTAGAAAGATAAATCTGATTCTTCAAAGCAATACTGTCCTATCTAGGTAAAGGTAAAGGTTCCCCCGCACATGTGTGCTAGTTGTTTCTGACTCTAGGGGCCGGTGCTCATCTCCGTTTCAAAGCTGAAGAGCCAGCATTTGTCCGAGGACGTCTCCGCGGTCATGTGGCCAGCATGACTAGACGCCAAAGGCGCATGAAACGCTGTTACCTTCCCACCGTAGCGGTCCCTATTTTTCTACTTGCATTTTTACGTGCTTTCGAACTGCTAGGTTGGCAGAAGCTGGGACGAGTAACAGGCGCTCACTCTGCTATGCGGCACTCGGGATTCGATCCGCCAAACTGCCGACCTTCTGATCGACAAGCTCAGCATCCTAACTCACTGAGCCACTGCGTCCCTACTGTCCTATCTAGATTAGCTTTAATTACTATTCCAAAACCCATCTAATTTACCAGAAATAGCCAGCCACTAGCCTTCCAAGTATAAGACCAAATAGCAGCTTGTAACCCATGAACAAATAATTCCTGGTTTTAAACTGAAAAAAGCTCACCTTGCCCTCTCTTAGTTTATAATTTATTCTAACATTGTGAGTAAAAAGAATGCCCAGCAAACCACAGAATGCAAAATAAGAATATCACTCTTGAAATTTGGTTACTGCAACAGATGGAGGGAATTACACAGTGATGATTTCCAGAACATTTTCTCATGGCAACATTTTCTCATGATGATGATGATGATGATGATAATGATGATGATGATGATGTTGATGATGATGATGAAAATTTAGATGCTGTTTGTGTTTTGTATCCATAATACTTCACAAGGCTCCAAGCATATGTAGAATTTATTTCCTTAGCAAGTGACCACAGTAAAGCCCCACCTAATCCAGAGAATGACTTGAGGTCCCAGCCAAACAGAATCTTGGTATCTCCCCTATTTTAATTAAAAATTAAATATTATAGAATGTTTTCTCCCTAGAATTCTTGCATAGGCAGTCATTGTAACTATGTTTTAAATCTGTTTCTGCATATGTAGAATTTCCTTTTTTATCCAGCAGAACCTTCCAAACGTATGTGGTTCAGTAGGTCAGGCATTTCACCTTAGCAAAAAGTGAAGAAAAAAAGATTTTTAAGATTTTTAATTCCTTGTGATTCCTTTTTTGAAGTCTTTTCAGCCTGAATGAATTTAATTCTTCATTGCTTATAGGGCAGGCAATAATTTTATGCTTTCCACCCCCCCCACCCCCCAAAAAAAGAATTAAAGAAAAATCCTGAAATGCAAGCTAGGTAATTCAGTAAATTGAACAGTCTGCCTGGAAAACAGAGCGATGAATTTCTCCATGTTATGAAAAATTCCATTCCCACTTTCACTCTCTCCAAAAATATGAGGCAGTGGGGAGATGAGTTTAGATCTTTCCACCCTTTCTTTTTGTTTTTACAAGCCTCCTTTAAGCATACTACCCAACATACTTTAAGGGAGGAATAATGCATCATTCCCTCACTCTCCTTTTTTATTTCACTTCTGAAACAGACAATCACCGAGATGAGTCTTGACGGGGAGAAAAGCAGCAGTTCAAAATTCAACGATAAGGTTTCATAAACACAGCCAGAAAAACAAGTCAGGTTTGTGGGATGTTTTCCAAAGACTCTCCAGAAAAAAATGTTCATTTTTACCTTTGTGTAGCTTTGCATACAAGGCTCCTGAGTATTGCTAAGATGCAGAGGAGGCTGAAAGAGGCAGCTGTTCTCTCCTCTTTCTATTTACACTTTCTCTCATTAAAAAATATAAATTTTCTTGCTGTCTGGCCTTGGCGTTATACAGTCTGTTAAAAAAAATATATATAAGAACCCTAAACCAGAGCAGTTCAGCCCTCTATTTCAGATTCTTTAAAGTCCTTCACAATCTCTACGATGCTTTTGTGGGGTGAGATATTGAAATATTGCTGATTCTTCAAGCCTTTTTGTCCCTTTTTCAATCTTTGGAATTTCACCTTATTTTTTTTTACTGCTCCTGTAGATGTTTAAAGGAAAAAAATGTAATGCTTTAACAATTGACATATTTACTCCATCCCAAACTTTTGTTTGTGCCTACTCATTTAGATGCATAATGTATTATCCTGGTTAGAGGTATGTTTATTGGCAGGGGGAGGATAGAAACAGTGAGCTTAGAAGGAATTTAAATGTAAAAGGTACTGATAATGATAATTACTTTCCTAGCTTTTTTCTTTCACTTGAGAAGCTATGAACAAATTAGCTTCTGCATTGACTAAATTCGGTGGAAACTACAATGTACATTCTTTGAATGTCAGGAAGTAATAATTAGAAAAATATGTTTACCCGAAAGACCAAGAATTTTCCATTAGTTATGCCTAACTTTGTCTTGGAATTTTTCACAAGTTTTCCTTCCCTGTGAGAGAGGTGTCTGTTTTTTTTCCTAGGAAGTTAGAATTCTTCAGCCAGTGTTCTTGAGTTTACTTTTTGGAGATGGTACAGGACTTCCTGTTACACAGCTTTTCATCCTTCTGAAGCCTTCGTGATTGCCCATATATTCCATGATCTTATGATGACTTCCCTTCTGTCTTGGGAGATTCTCAGTCATTCAGGTCATGGTTGTCCCAAAAGTGCTTTTTTCAAGAGGCCACTGGAGGCCAGCTGGTCATTCGTATTCTTTTAGAGAGTCATTGAGGCCACTTGGAGGTTTACCTGTATCCTCAAGGTCACCTGAGTGGTGCAAATGGGTGTGGAGCCTCCTTGGAACTGCTGAAAAGACTGCATTGTAGACTGGAGATAAATCTTGTCTTATCCTTCCCCTTCTATTGAGAGAGGGCAATTCAATTTTGACATATATGCCTTCCCTTTCTTCCTTATTTCTTTTTGTATGATCACTATCCTATGCAGCACAGCTCTGGGTGATTCACAAAACCATAATGAAACCTATTAGAACTAGCTCCTTCTCAAGAAAAATAAAATAAAATCCCAGCACCCTAACCAATATTCCCCAGCTGATCCACAATTGCAACCCCTGAGCTGTAGCCTCACTTTAACCCACTTTATCCTTGCTGGATCTAAGGAAGGGATGGCTATGAAAGAAAAGTTACCCAACAGATCTGCTATTTGTTAGATGGCAACATTTAAGGGCATGAAGCATGTACACACTATCTGATATGGTAGAATGAACAGATACCCTCAGGAGAGGTGATCCTGCTAATAACCTGGCAAATAAGCAGCACTTTGAATTGCACTTGGAAAGAACCTGAAAGCCAGTACACCACACACAGTGGAGTTATAATATGGGAATACTGAGAGGTGCCAAAATTCAGTGTGCTGCAGTTGCAAAATGCAATGGAGTTGTAATTTCCAGATGGTTCTCAAGGACAGCACCAGGTAGAGCATAGTGCAGTAATTCAGTGGGAAGTTACCAAGTTATGGGTGATTGTAAGTAAGGCATGTGTGCAACTGACCATAAGATGAATCAGTGCAAAGCCATGATTCTCATCTGCTTGAGAGGACTCCCAAGTTGCATGCCAGCTCTGCCCAGGTAACTGCTACTCTATTGAATATTGAAGCATGGGAAACCAGGGGAGTTGCAGATAAAGTGATTAAATGCACAGTGAAAGACAGGATATTCACATCTACACCTTGCCACATCAACCTTCCACCCAGGGTATTGCATCATATTCTTTTCTCCTTTAAAAAAATCTCTAAAGGAAATTCTCTTGCATCAAACTAGAAGATAACTGATAAGAAGAAAAAAGAATCAGATTTTTTTCTTCTGCACAGAATCAGGTTTAAAATCATTAAAGCTGCTTCTGGGTGGAGAGAATGGCAGATTAACATGTTTCTGAAGAGTGGGATGACACTCAGGTGAAGAATTAAAACAATTTCAATAAAAATTGCACGCACACACACACACACAAACACACACTGAGAGAGAGAGAGAGAGAGAGAGAGAGAGAGAGGAAGTCATAGCCATGAGCAGCCAAAAAAGTGCTTCAGTCAAGACCATAATTGTTAATCCTGAATGTGAGTAACTGTAGAAAGGGACAATTTGCCCTTGACATTAATATAGCTTGGCTCTCTTTAGCTAAGTTATGAGCTGTGGCAGCCAACAACATACCATTTGTAGCAATGAAGTCTTTATTTGGCTGCTTTGGGGTTTGTTTTAATAAGTCTGGGTATTGTAAAGAGGGCTGTGGCTTGAAGGCAATAATAAGATGCTGATCAGTCGATGAAGCAAAACTACTGCATCCTTTTATCATATAATGAACCAGCAACTTCAAGGGACATGAACCTCTAAATAGAAGGACATGAAGAAGCTTGATTATAGCCAAGCTCTAGGTGTTAAGCACAAGGGAGGGAGGCTGTAGTCAATTATTATATCTATTGGGCAAACAAAGCTAGAGAATGACAAATCACATCTTTTCAAGTTGTGAAAACTGCCAGAGAAAGAATGAAAGAGGATTAACGCCTAATGAGAAAGTGTTAGCATGGGGCAAAGCCAACGACCTGATTTATTATTATTCATATTAATAGTGACAACAGTTACATTGATAATAATGGTAGTGGTAGTGGCTGATGCACGATCAAGCAACTATTTAAGTATTAGTTAATGTTTAATTGTTTTAGAGAAATAATTTTAGAGAAAAATAAACAGAAAAATAACAAATGTAAAACATATTAAATAAGCTAATCTGGTAAAATTGCATTATACATTCCCAAAAGCTCATATGCGTTAAAAGAAAATGAATGTTCATGAGTAGCTCTTCACAAATTTTGCTTCTTGGATGCTTCTCTATAATTGCATCTCCCATCTCTTCTAGGCAATTGTCTGATAACCCATGATAATGAGAGTTGGATTGCTCCCATCTAGAGATGCAAAGCTAGGAAAGATCTGGTTTACAATTCCATATATGCTTTGGGTGCATATGGAATAGAGTAGGGTAGGATAGGGTAGGGTAGGGTAGGGTAGAGTAGAATAGAATAGAATAGAATAGAATAGAATAGAATAGAATAGAATAGAATAGAATAGAATAGAATAGAAAGAATAGAATAGAATAGAATAGAATAGAATAGAATAGAATAGAATAGAATAGAATAGAATAGAATAGAATAGAATAGAATAGAATAGAATAGAATAGAATAGAATAGAATAGAATAGAATAATAGCTTTATTGGCCAACTGTGGTTGGACACACAAGGAATTTGTCTCTGGTGCATACTCTCAGTACATACAAGTAATGGTGATAATCAGGATTATATACAACATCCATCATAAATCATGAAATACAATACTTCATTGTAAATCATAAGATGCAACACTTAGTGATAGTCATAGAGTACTATCTAAGCAAACAACATAAATCATACTAGGTAAATATATATATATATATATATATATATATATATATATATATATATATATATATATATATATATATATATATATATACATATATAAAAGCAACAAAGTTATAGTCATAAGAAGATAAGGATAGATAATAGGAAATAGTATTTTGACAGTGTTGTAGGAATTAATTGTTAAGCAGAGTGACAGCATGGGGGAAAAAACTGTCCTTATGTCTAGTTCTTCTGGTGTGCAATGCCCTATAGCATTGTCTTGCAGGAAGAAGTTGAAATAGTTTATGTCCAGAATGTGAGGGGTCTGTATTTTAGATATTTTCACAGCTCACTTTCTTGCTTGGACAGTATACAGGTCCTCAATGGAAGGCAGGCTGGTAACAATTGTTTTTTGTTTGTTTGGGTTTTTCCCCTGCAGTTCTAACTATCTGTTGAAGTTGGTGTCTGTGTTGTTTGGTTGCAGTGCCAAACCAGACAATTATAGAGGTGCAAATGACAGACTCAATAATTCATTTGTAGAACTATCAGCAGATACTTGGGGAGTCTGAGCTTTCTGAGTTGGTGCAGGAAGAACATTCTTTCTTGTGTTTTTTATGACATTTTTTATGTTAGTTGTCCATTTTAAACCTTGAGTTATTATAGAACCTAGAAACTTGAAGGTCTCTACTGTTGATACTGTGTTATCTAGCATTGTAACAGGTATAACACTTGGGGTGTTGCAATAGTCTTTTTTTTCTTCTTCCATTCAATCATGTCCAGGTTTTGGTGACTGCCGGGGCAAGTCCCTGCCATTTTCTTGGCAAGATTTGGCTTTGTGCCTAAGGCAGGACTAGAACTCATAGTCTCCCACTTGTAGCTTGATGTCTTAACCACTACACCAAACTATAAGAATAGTTGTGTAGAAATCAATTAAGTGCTAAACCAAGGCAAAATAAGTATTGGGAAAATCTACTGTCCTTTGTTCTTTTACTTAGCAGGATTGGGATCATTACTATTCCCAGGAGACCAGGAATCAACTATTTCCTCAGCAAAATCTATCCTTCCTTATTGCCTTTTTCTATTTGTTTCAAGATGATAATAAGAGCAGCCTAAGCTGTAGGCCTCTGGGTGACTCTACAAGCTCATTAAATCTGAAAAAAAAATTAATCTGAGAACTTCACAAGTTTTCTGTAAACCTTTTAATCATCCTACTTTGCATCCAAGTTATAGGTACAACAAACATGCTTTCTACAAAAAAGATCACTTTCAGAGCACAATATTGATTTTAGCAAAGTTTGGAAATTGCTTACCACACATTTGTGCATCCCTTTTGGTAATGGTGCAAAATGATAATCTTCATATAGCTCAAAAGTAAGATAGAATTGCCGACCATAGAGGAGTGGACTTTAAAGGTTTCCGACCTGGCAGAGATGGCGAAGATTTCGGCCTATTTGAAAGATCATTCGCAAGAACGCTATATTATGGAATGGAGAAAATGGATTGATTTTATCCAGAACAAGTATAGGGTTAAGAAGTTTTATGTAGCATTTGAATAAGTCTTCTTTCGGTTTTTTTTTATCTTAGTTTCTTTTTATACATATTTAATATTATTATTATTTGTTTTATCTTATATAAGCTAGAGAGTGATGGATTTTAGAGTTTATAATTGTTAGTATATGATTGCTTATGATTGCTTTTTATATATATACCTTGTATTTAGCTCTGGGAAGTCGGGGGGGGGAGGGGGGGAGGTAGGGAGGGGGGAGGAGGGAGGGGGAAGGGGGGATTTTTAAAGGAAAACTGTATTTTAAAACTTTTCAATTAAAAAAAAAGAATTTATCATTTTTTGAGCAAGGTATTCCACTTCCTTGAAACAGCAGGGAAATAATTGTTAAAGATAAAAAGAGAGATTATGTTCAAAATAGGCCACACATGTTTTAATAAGTACCTTTTCTAGGATTAAGTGTTGATTTTAGAAGCTATGACATTTCTGTTGCGGCCCATTTATCATTCTTCTTGGATTTTGTTTTAAAAAATAGCTCAAAACAAATGTCTACTGATTATACAGGCTATATAAATCATAACATTAATCAACATCTATTCATTGTCAAGCAAAGAAAAATCTAGCATTTAATAGATGGGAACAAATAAACTTTTTAGCAAGAATTTGCAAGATAAGAACTAGATTTTCTTTTCCTATTGATAACTTGAACTTCTTCATGGTTTTAGCTACCTGTCCTGTTAGATCCAGCAGGAGAGATGTGCTCTGGGTCCCATCCATTAGGGAATGTCACCTAATGGGAACAAAGAAATGAACCCTCTCTGTTATATCATCCATTATTTCTCCAGGAAGCCCCAATCCTACTAGTTTTCTATAGAACCTTGAACACCTGGTCTGTTAATGAGGCTGGGGCCCTAGGTTGTTATTGAGTCCTTATCATGTTATGCTAATTGTGTTGCTTGGCTTTATCTTGGCTGTTATATTTTTTTATTCATTTTTGTTTTGTTTTGTTTTTTAACCAGTTTCTATTCCTTGTTAGCTGCTCAGTTGGTAGCATATAAATTGAGATAGTTGAGATAGGTAGCATATAAATTGAAGAGAAAAGATAGATAGATAGATAGATAGATAGATAGATAGATAGATAGATAGATAGATAGATAGATAATATATTTGGTGCTACTTACAGTGCCTTTTGCCTACTTAATCATTAGATCACAAAAGCATGCTTGCAGTTAAAAAGAAATCAAAAATGAAATTACCATTAGTGTATTGCCTTTATACAGATCTTAGTATGGTGCCTATACGTAGCTGGTAACTGCATTAAACTGCATTAAAAATTCCTCTTGTGTCCAATCACACTTGGCCAATAAAGAATTCTATTCTATTCTAAAAAGGGGTGGAGAGAGATATTGCATTAGTAATAACAGTACAGAAAATAGCAGCTAAAATTATCTAGAGGCTGAAACAACTCTCTATAAATAATGATCACAGTATTTACAGGTTTTTTTCATTTAGAAAAAAAATAAGTATGGGAAAACATTATAGAGATCTATAGAATTATGGAAGGTGGGGTAGTAAGGCAATTCAGTGAAACTGTATTTGAGGGGAATTCAGGACAGGCAAAAAAATTGTTGCATCACATTTTTCTTACTCAAGAAAATAGGAGATTCATTGCCCGAAGATGACAATTAAGTTGGAAGATTTTTTAAAGATTTTAAACCGCTGGTAATGGGTATCAATTATTACTAATCACAGTCACTATCTCCTACTTCCCACATCAAAGACAGTTAGTCTTTCGGCTTCTGTCCCTGAGTTATGTAAATGGGAGAAAGTTACTGTACTCACATCATTTACTGCTTATGAGCTTCTCAAAGACATCAGTTTAATGACAAACTATTGAATTAGAAAGTCCTTTCCTAATACAGGTTGAATTCTTGCATTATTACTTCTTCCCATTACAATTATTCTCAGCAAATCAAGAAGCAAAGTTTTCAGAACAATGAAGATCTGTATGGTAGCAAAGTCATCTTATGTCTGAACTAAATGAGATATTATATCAATGATTTGTAAACCAGCAATTTTAGAGTTAGTCTTCCTCTGCCAGGTAATGGTGAACTTAAGCACCAGCCAATTGAGCTTTTTGTTAATTGCCTATTAAAAAGATGGTCTGCAGACCCCCCTATAATTCCAGCCATTCTAGTGGGCTATAGTACCCAAAATGTTATCTACTGTCTACTGTTCCATCTATTCAAGTCAGCTGGCAATAGGAAATAATTTACATTTTTTCAAACTGTAGTTATTTAAAGTCTATTTATTTTGCTGGTTGTTCTTACTTCCCAAAGACTATGAGGCTGATGAAACTTATGCACTATCCACTGCCACACACAAATACAGAGAGAGAGAGAGAGATCTAATTCCACCTCTAAAGAATTAAGTAACTGCAGACATCTGCCCCAAAGCATGAGGTCCAGGCAAAACAATGAAGGGGAACTTAAATTGTAGAAATAACTTATAAACATTCACTCCCAGATGATCAAGAGTTTGATTTGATTCCTCTCTTTCCAAATGGAAATCTGTCTCTATATACTGTACAAAATAGAAGAATATCCTTAGTAAGTTTAATTATTTAAACTAAGAGATTGTGGGTGACAAAACTCCATGGCTGGTTCAATGACCTGAAGGATTATTAATTGTAGTCTGGTCAATAAACATGCATTGGCTTATTATGGTGGATTTCACAAGTGCAGGGCAATTTATAGATCAAGATTCAGTGTGACAGGCAAGAGAGAACTTGAAAAATGTAAGAAAACTTCAGCATACATTGAATGAGAGTTATATGTTGCCCTGTACTGGAGTTTAATGTAGGTACCGTGACCTTTGAGTAAGTCTTTCATTTATTTTGTCTCTTGAAATATTCCTTTGCTCTTCCTTTCTCAAGGGATATGCTCCAAAATATTGACAGAATTAACTGTGTACTGTATAAGGCATCTGAATTTGTGAGAATTGATCTGTCAATAGCTTGAAGCAAATCTTATGTAGTCTGCATAGTTATGTGGTTCAATTAAAGTATATGCCTCCTTAATCCATTGAGTAGCAACAGGGGAGATAAACATAAATGAGAAGTTCTGTGTGTCTTAATTATTCTTGAAAATTTCATACTCATGATTAAAGATAAAGATAAAATGGCATTATTGATCATTTAGGGTGTTCATTTGGCAGTTGTTTGCAGACAGTTTGATTTTCCTCTCTTCTGCATTAGTTACCACCCTCAACAATTTCAGAGTTTAGTACTCATGGTGACTGCAGATATGAGATAAATTGTAACAGCACTTTTTTAATATATGTATAGGAAGGACCTCAACATTTTCTCCTCCCTAATTTCACAAAAAGATTTTTATTGGGTTCTGCCTCTTCCTTGTGGAACATATCTAAATTATAACAGAGAGAGAGAGAGAGAGAGAGAGAGAGAGAGAGAGAGAGAGAGAGAGAGAGAGAGAGAGAGAGAGAGACAAACACACACTCACACACAACTAAGTCATGGAGTTTAGCCTTTGACATCTCTTTCAAAGACTGGAGCACTTTTGAGTCAGGGTAAGCCTCAAATGCCTTTTCCTAAAGTGTTTCTCTCTCATTTAGTAATGGAGTTCAAAACAGTAAGGGCATATGTAACTTTTCTGCCAGCTCAGATGCATCTCAGAGATCTAGAACTATGTTGTAAGCTGGGGGTCCACGGTCTTTCCTAACATGCCAAGAGACCCCATACACCATGGGTATCCAACCTTTTGGTTTGCCTGGACTAGACTGAGTGAAGAGGAATTGTTTTGGGCCACAATATACAATGTATAAAATTGTTTATATATATTAATAACTTCCTTTAAAAGTTTATGATCTTGTGGGGCCATATTATTAGCTGACCAGGCTGCATGTGGTCCAGGTTGGACACGTCTATCTTCCATCTTTCTGTAGCCTCTTAGTAGGGGTTGCAAAATCAAGTTTCCCTTTTTAGGAATAAACATTTCACCTTGTTGTGAGAAGAGAGGAGGAAAATCCCACTTTTGGAGACATCCAAGATTTTTAGAATTCTATTTATTATAATACTCTATAGAGATGGAAGACATGTTAAAATGATCTGAACCACAAGCCTGGTTCAATTGGACGAATTATTGAATGTGTTTGTTGAATTTCTTGCTTTGTCTATTAACAATAATGTTGAAGCTCTGCTGATCTATAGAATATGCTCATGAATTGGGGGCTATGCCAACCTTTGATTTGAAGATTTGATTAGAAGATCCATTGAATCTCCAGATTTGATTGGATTCAAATAAACTCATTGAATCAGTTAATCCAATTTGGCTTGTTTTGGATGCCTTTCACTTGTGCATATGAGAACTTATAACATTAGATTTGATTTGAATCAAAATAAATTATACAAATTTGATTTGATATAATGGATTGGATTAGCCAAATTGAATCGAAAGTTTGAGTCAGATTGAATTTGATTTGCATAGATCTACTCAGAGTTACATATATGTATCCCCCAAATTCCTGAATACTTTTAGTACTGCCCTCTTCTAGAACCCCATTCATAAGGAACTTAAAAACCATTTAATAGAAGGTTTCAGTGGATTCCCACAAATATTTCCAGCCTGATTTTTTTTACTTGATTTTCCTTACTATCTATTTATTTATTTTATTTTATTTTATTAAATTTATATACCGCCCTATTCCCGGAGGACTCAGGGCGGTGTACAGGGAAGATTAAAACAAACATACAAAAATTAAAATCAGATTAAAACAATTAATTAAATAAAGTCCCCGAAATTTAAAACTGAAGCCTAATAAAAATTAAAACCCCTAAGCCTGGGCCAGACAGCTGAAAGAGCCAAGTTTTCAGGTCCCTGCGGAATGAGCGAAGGTCGGGGGCAGTCCTAAGTTCCATGGGGAGCTGGTTCTGCATGGCAAATGAAAATAAAGGCAGCCTAACATGTATGATTTCAAAAATAACTGGAAATATGAGAAAACTAGCTTCAAATCCTTCCTCAACAACAAATGTAGTAAATAGCTTTGGACAAATAACGTATAGTAAGTACCTCAGTATAAACTGTTTAATAAGATAAAGTCTTAAATGCTCTCATGGATCCCTTTGAGGGATCAGTGAAACAATACATTACTATTTTATGTGTTAGTTTCTTGTCCTACATTTTTCAATAAAGCAAAAAGCACAAGGGGGAATTCCTTGTTCCCAAGCAGCTTTATATCCTCTTGCTTTAAAAATGAAAACAAAAAGGAGAAACAGGCCTTTATTGGTACATAATTGTTTAATTTATATTTGCCACCTACATTTGGGTCTTTTGAAAGTAATAATTTGATTTACCATCCACATTAAATCAGACCATTAAAGCTGCAAGTTATATTTAGATAGTCCTTGAAGGACCAAAATGACAAAGATATATTGGACTATTATCATCAGATACTAGGAGCGAATGGAACGAGAGTCTGACAACCTCCAAAAACTTCAGTTTAAATTGCTCTATCACTCTCCTCCATCCCAGTGGAAATAGGATTTAATTTTATACACATCTGGGCCCAAATAAACATTTTTACTAATAGATAATTGTGAAAGGGGCCAGAAGACTCCAATGGGAATCCTGGTCCTTGTATTATTTAATATCCATCAGTGTTCCTACCATTTTGTTCCAAACTTCCCTAACTCCTCAATGTCCAATTCAGTTGTATTCACTTTGGGATGCATCTGTATCTGACTCATTTCCTTTCTCATAGTATATATAAACATGTCTCTAAATTATTACTGCGTTCTAATCACAGCGCCGTGCTGGTGCAGTGGTTAGAATGCAGTATTGCTGGCTAATTCTGCTGACTGCCAACTGCCGGCAGTTTGGTAGTTCAGCTCCCACTCACTCAAGGTTGACTCAGCCTTCCATCCTTCCGGTAAAATGAGAACCCAGATTGTTGGGGGCAATATGCTGGGTTTGTAAACTGCTTAGAGAGGACTGTAAAGTGGTATATAAGTCTAAGTGCTATTGTTATTGTTAAAGTATTCCATTGTAAAGAACAATGGAAGAGGATGGCCCTTAAAAAATGGAGATTTATTGCCACCAGTAGTAAAATTTGGGGAAAATATTTGGGGGGGGAAATTCTCTCTGAAATCAAAGCTGATCCTTTTTTGGTTTTGTGAATTGCAGTTTTGCCCCTCGTGATATTTACCCCTGCTTTCTATTTAGAGATTTTCTGTTTAATGCACAGATTAAAAACACACCAAGGATCATCAAGATTAAACAGAAATACAAAGAAACATAACTGGAATTGGTAGCAATAGTTTATGGTACTTATCTTGAGCAGCAAAGAAGTAAATATATTTTTTTTCAAATCCTTTCACCTGCATGGGATGGGGGAGGAGAAAGAACACTCATGATAAATATGTGAGTTTGATTTTTTGCCCCCCCCCCTCCGGACTTATTCTGTGCCTTTCCACATGACTTACCTCTTATGCAAGGAGTTCAAACTGATGTATTAAAAAAGGAGAGATTCCTGGTTATTCTTGGAGGTTCAGAATCAGATAATGTAGCCCTAGGACATTACTCCAGTATTGGGGTGGGGGGTTAGCATTAGACTGTAAATGAAGGACTTGTATAATATATAATATAGTGTATAATATAGAGCAGGGGTGTCAAACTCAATTTCATTGAGGGCCGCATCAGCATTGTGGTTGCCATCAGGGGGCCGGGTGGGTATGGCCAAGGTGGGCGTGGCCTACTGGGTGGGCGTGGCCAGAGTGCGTATGGCCTACTGGGTGGGCATGGCCAGCTGTACATCGTTCGCGTCAAGGGTGCCTATGGGGGCCTGGGCAGGAGTGGGACAGATCTGAGGGTCTCTGGCAGAAGGAGGGTCTCTGGGCCAGGGCTAAGGCAGTGGCGGCCATTCCTTCACTGTTTCCAGGATGGCTTCGCGGGCCACATGAAACCACTTCGCGGGCCGAATCCGGCCCCCGGGCCTTGTGTTTGACATGTCTGACATAGAGTGTGAAGTGGTTTAAAAATTGTTATTTGCAATGGGACAAGCTATTCAGAGTGCTTAAACTGCTGAACATCAGAGAGAAGAAACATAACATTTGGCAGAGACAAAATATACGTATTTCTATTTTCCAGGACAGGTAGTCCTCGACTTATAACAGTTTGTTTAGTGACCATTCAAAGTTGCAAAGGTATTGAAAAAAGCGACTTATGATAATTTTTCACACTTACAACTGTTGCAGCATCCCCATGGTCACATGATTTACATTCAGATGCTTGACAACTGGTTCATATTTATGATGGTTGCTGTTATGCATTGGGCTCAGTTGTAATACCACAAGGCTAGCTGGAGCAGCTAATGGCTCTCCAGCAACCCAGACTCCAGGTCTCCAGTGCTGCTATTGGCTGTCCCTAGGTGGCAATGGTTGCTTTAAACCTATTGGCTGCCGCCTAGGGTCTAGGCCAGGGGTTGGCAACCTCGGCTCTTTTATGACTCGTGGACTTCAACTCCCAGAATTCCTGAGCCAGCATAGCTGGCTCAGGAATTCTGGGAGTTGAAGTCCACGAGTCATAAAAGAGCCGAGGTTGCCTACCCCTGGTCTAGGCTATAAATTGCTGCTAGTTGCAACCCAATTCTCAGTTCAGATTCTGCAAGCAATAAACCATGAGCTTTCCTGAACTCACTTGCCTCCTCTTCTTTCCTGCGTGAAGAACCCGCGACATAACAGTTGCAGTGTCCCAGAGTCATGTGATCACCTTTTGGGACCTTCTGACAAGCAAAGTCAATGGGGAAACCAGATTCACTTAAGAACCGAGTTACTATTTTTGCAACTGTGGTGATTTACTTAACCAACGTAGCAAGAAAAGTTGTAAAATGGGGAAAAAACTCACTTAGCAAAATAAATTCTGGGCTCAATTGTGGTCATAAGTCAAGGACTACTTGTATTGATCTTTCCTTAATTCATATTTACCGTTCTGATTCTTTCCTCTGCAGTCATGAGACCTTGCCATCTTTGATGCCACAGTCCCCTCCCCTCTAACTGTTTTCCTTCTCCTCCTCTTCATCTAAGATTAGTGAAGCAGTTTAGAATAAGCAAAAGAAGATACCTCTTGTGGGGCAATCCAAATTCAATTCTATATATTCTATTCCTCAAGGAGCAAACACCACACTAAGCTGCCTGGTGTGATCTCTAGTTGTTTCAGACAATAGATCCCAAAGTTCAGGATGACAATTGCATTATGTATGTTAGAGTCCAAAACATCAGAACAGAACAGAATAGAATATTGCTGGAAGGGACCTTGGAGGTCTTCTAGTCCAGCCCCCATTTCAGACAAGTGACTTTCTAGTCTCTTCTTAAAAATCTCCAGTGATGGAGCACTCACGATTTCTGAAGGCAAGCTGTTCCACTGGTTAATTGTCCTCACTGTTAGGAAATTTAGAAATTTAGAAAAATTGATATTGTTGTTGTTAGTTGCGAAGTCATGTCCGACCCATCGCGACCCTATGGACAATGTTCCTCCAGGCCTTCCTGTCCTCTACCATCTTCTGGAGTCCATTTAAGCTCACTCCTACTGCTTCAGTGACTCCATCCAGCCACCTCATTCTCTGTCGTCCCCTTCTTCTATTGCCCTCAATCTTTCCCAGCATTAGGCTCTTCTCCAGTGAGTCCTTCCTTCTCATTAGGTGGCCAAAGTATTTGAGTTTTAGCTTCAGGATCTGGCCTTCTAAAGAGCAGTCAGGGTTGATCTCCTCTAGGACTGACCGGTTTGATCGCCTTGCAGTCCAAGGAACTCGCAGGAGTCTTCTCCAGCACCATAGTTCAAAGGCTTCAATTCTTTGGCGCTCAGCCTTTCTTACGGTCCAGCTTTCACTGCCATACATTGCAACTGGGAAGACCATAGCCTTGACTATACGCACTTTTGTTGACAGGGTGATCTCTCTGCTTTTTAGTGTGCTGTCTACTGTAGATTTGCCATGGCTTTCCTCCCCAGGAGCAAGCGTCTTTTAATTTCTTGGCTACAGTCCCCATCTGCAGTGATCTTGGAGCCCAGGAAAATAAAATCTGTCACTACCTCCATTTCTTCCCCATCTATTTGCCAGGAATTGAGAGGGCCGGATGCCATGATCTTGGTTTTCTTAATGTTTAGTTTCAACCCAAGTTTTGCACTCTCCTTCTTCACCCGCAACAAGAGGCTCTTTAGTTCTTCTTCACTTTCTGCCATTAGAGTGGTATCATCTGCATATCTTAGGTTGTTGATGTTTCTTCCGGCAATCTTAATTCCAACTTTTGATTCATCTAGCCCTGCCTTTCTCATGATGTGCTCTGCATATAAATTAAATAGGCAAGGTGACAGTATACAGCCTTGCCGGACTCCTTTCCCAATTTTGAACCAATCAGTGGTTCCGTGTCCAGTTCTCACTGTTGCTTCTTGGAACGCATATAGGTTTCTCAAGAGACAAATAAGATGGTCTGGTATGCCCATCTCTTTAAGGACTTGCCAGAGTTTGTTATGATCCACACAATCAAAATTTAGAAATTTAGAAAATTTGATATTACTTAAACCTTATTTATATACCACAACTACCTCTAGAAAGTAGAAACTAAATTACTCGCAATAATATTATCCCTTTATGATCCAGAATAAAATTGGTGGCATAGTCATTTGAAAGATAAATACTTGCATCCTCTTTGCTATAGATAGTGATTAGTATATGCTTTTTTTTGTTTTTGTGCATTGCAATATTATTTTGCTATTTATTTTTTTCTATAAAATATATGAAATGAACAGGAAGGAATGATCTGCTGAGAAAAATCTCATTTAAATTCCTCAAGTCCTTTGGGAAATAAATGGGATTTTTTCCCCAATCTGAGCCCTCCTAGAAGTATGGACATTATAACTCCTATATTTGGCTGGCAATTTTGTAACTCATATTCCCAATATGTGGAGGACTCAAAACTGGAAAAGGCTTTTTCATTATATTATGCCAAGGATAGATACATCGTTATTGAGCTATAGCCACTTCTGTCATACCTACCATTCCTCATCCAGTATTACTGGGAATATAGAACTGTTCACTGGATTCTTTTTTGCTTTTATTAGAACTGCCACACTTCAGTACCTTTAAACCATACTTGTCCATAGCAGTCTAAACATCAGTTCTTTAACTGTAGAATGTTCTCTGTCTAACTGTATCAAGCAAGCCTAGTTTCTATTGACAGTCAGAGTCAACGATCTTGCTGAGAAGTTATCTGAGTTACTTGTTTCAACCTTGCCTTCTAAGCCTATCAGTCTGACAGTTCCCATCAGCTAATCAGAAGGGATGCATTAGGAATAAAGAGGGGCTTTCTTGTCAGTTATGGCCTGCCCATGTCAGACTGGATAGGAGGTTGTGAAATTGATAGCCTAACCTTTGAAAGAGTGTTTTTTTCCCAACACAGTAGCAATAGGCATTGAATCCCATGAGAGTACAGTCCAAATACAGATAATGAACTGAGATAAATGGATCATCTTATTTTGGAGTGTTACACTCTATTGCAAACACTGCCTGAAACACTGCATTCTTAACCTGTTGCTGGATTCTATCAATTGCAGAATAACTGCAGTTATTCATAATCACTTAACTCAACTTGGATGCAACCAGCTAGTTGTCCTTGCTGTTATTCAGAATTATTCAAATTCTAATTCCAGCATTTTTATGACCAGCGTAACTATCTTGCAGGATGGATGATATGCTGGATGTGGTGATGAAGATAATGAGGAGGAGGAGGATGGTAGCAACAACAATAAAACTTTTATTAAATCCTTAGTTAAGGATAAAGGGGATATTCCTTTTCAAATGACCCACTTGAACCATTACAGTATAATGACAGCTGAGACCTAGAAGACTCTGGATTTGAGAAGCACCCAGCAATCTTCAAGAGCAGCTGTGTCACCAATTAGACTGAGGACCACCCAGTTGCCAGGCATGTTGAACTTTAAAGCAAAAACATATTTATCAAGCTTTTTTTTTGCCCAACAAGGGTATTGTCAAGCTTGATTGGCTGCCAGCTGGTGAGGCTCTATTTAAGCCAATGTTGGTTGTCAAGATTTCATTGGGAATGGCCATTCATTCAATCTGAACTCTGTGTACTGAAGCCTGTCTCTAAAATTATATTATTTTGAACCTAGACCAGGGGTGTCAAACTGCTGGCCCATGGACTGGTTGCATCAAACAGAGGCTGTGCCCATCCCAGTTCTGCCAATGCAAAAAAAAGTCATGACACATCACATGATGTGGCAAGTTTGACAACTGTGACCTAGACCAAATGATGATCTACCCATGATGCTTAGACCTTTGGATCATGGCCTGACAAAGCCTGTTGCTTTGCACTCAGTCTGTTTTGAACTGTTTGCAAATTGCAAGTACGTATATGGCTGGGACTTTTTTGCAATGTGCACCTGATTTTATACTCTGGAAGTAAAGCTTTAGCAACTCTGCATCTGTATGTGTGAATATGTACGATTGCACAGGACTTATTTATTTAGTCACATATAATAATCACACTATTCGTCACCTCTTCTTCTGATTATTATTATTGGTATTCAAATAGATCATCTAAATTCCCATAGGCCTACAAGATAAAACGCAAAAAAATCATGGTAATGAAAACCAATTATAATAAAATATTCATAGCAAAAAATAAACTAATAAATATATTTAAGACACAATCCAGTAACACCCAAATCCCCAAACAATTCCTAGAATCAAAACCAGCAACATTTATAAAATAATGTTAAAAATTAATTATTATGGTGAACAATCATAACCCAAAAGACCTCCAGAATAAGAAGCATCTGCAGATCAGAGGCTGTTATCAAAATTACAAAACCAGCATTGGATCATTTCAGTGCAAATTCTACCTTTTTGTACACGTTTATGACTTCACAGTAAACATACAAAAGTGGCAGAGATTGTCTCTAACAATATGATGATGCTTTCATAATCCCCCTTCCCTTTGCCCTCTGTAGGCACATCTATGTTGAAGGCCATTACCTAGGATGCTGTTCTAACTTTCTCATGGAAGCTGTTTTAAAACATATTTCCCATAATTAAAAAAACAAAACAATGTTTTTTAGTCATAGCCTCTCTCTACTCACAAAAATGAGCTATCATCCACAGCTTGGCCTTGGACTGGACTTGGCATGCCAATTGTCAAAAGCAGTTGTAATTTTTGCCACTTGTACTGTGTGACTAGTTCTCAGACTTCAAGTAGAACACATTGCAGAAATTAAACTCTACGTTGTCATTGAAGATAGACCTTCCTGCCCAGGAAGGACCACATCTGGCAAACTAACAGAAGCTAGGCACAAACCCTCATGGCCGTGGTCTCCACTTGCCCTTCCTACAGTAGCAGCATCTTCAGGAGGACCCACAAGCCATGGATCTGCTCCACCATCTGAGAGACAACACTAGAGCTGACAGAAAACTGCAACTAATGAATGTAGCTCAATCTTGCTTGGATTCAACATTAATCCATTTTATCCCATTTGGACCTTGAAAGCCTCCAGGTATCAAGACAGTACTTTGACAACATCTCCAATTTGATGGGAGAAAGCAATATAAACTTGAGTATTATCACTATTTTGATGGTATTGCACTCTGAACTGCTAAAAGACTTCTCCCTACAGTGTCCAATTAATGTTAAATAACAAAGAGAGAGCTGATTTGTATGGCACACCGCAAGAGAGTGGCCATATATCCATCCTCTTTGCTATTGATCAGAATGATAGGCTGTTGTAGGAAAGGAGTCACTGCAAAAGAACGATTCTAATCCCCAGTCCTTGAAGATAGTTTGAAAGGATGCTATAGTCCAGGGGTGTCAAACTCAATTTCATAGAGGGCTGCATCAGCATTGCGGTTGCCCTCAGGGGGCCGGGTGAGTGTGGCCTACTGGGTGGACGTGGCCTACTGGGTGGGCATGGCCTACTGGGTGGGCGTGGCTAGAGTGCATATGGCCTACTGGGTGGGCATGGCCAGCTCTACATCGTTCGCATCAAGGGTGCCTATGGGGACCTGGGCAGAGTGGGACAGATCTGAGGGTCTCTGGCAGAAGGAGGGTCTCTGGGCCAGGCCAAGGCAGTGGGGGCCGTTCCCTCACTGTTTCCAGGATGGCTTCGCAGGCCACATGAAACCACTTTGCGGGCCGGATCTGGCCCCCGGGCCTTGTGTTTGACATGTCTGCTATAGTCAATGATATCAGAAGCCACTAAAATATCTGAAAAGACCAAGATAGGTGCATTAACTCCATCAAAATCCTAAGAAAAGTCATCCACTAAAGCACCAAGTGCTGTCTCCATCCTATTGTTGCTGTTAGTTGCAAAGTCATGTCCGACCCATCGCGACCCCACAGACAATGTTACTCCAGGCCTTCCTGTCCTCTACCATCTTCTGGAGTCCATTTATGCTCACGCCTATTGCTTCAGTGACTCCATCTAGCCACCTCATTCTCTGTCGTCCCTTTCTTCTCTTGCCCTCAACCTGACTAAAAACGGATAATCTGTTTCTTCTAGGTGGATTTCCTACCACCTCTGGTAATAGAGGTGAACACTTCCTCCTAAGGAACAGATGTACTATCCTTGCATCAACATTAACCATTCACAAATTACAGCAAATCATGCCCTCCAGCTCCATGTGGTACTTGCACACCAAAAAGATAATTCCTAGGTAACAGAGTTAGACAATGTCTCAGTCACCACATCAGCCCTTATCCAGGATGAATGAAATCTTTGGGGAATCTAAGCAACTTTGTAGTTGCCAAACAGGAGATCTTCTTGTACATCTGTCCCGTGCAGGATATTCACTACTCTAAATAAGGCTACCCACCAACAACCCAATAACACCACATCAGGAGGAATGACATTATAGAAATACACAATTTAAAAAATATAAAAAGCATCACTAAAAAAAGGACATTAAAAAGTAGGTTTTGAATTTGCACAATATATGCTAATTTTATAAGTTTAGATGTACATTTAGAAATGTTACTACAGCTTTTTTTAAAAAAAAGATGATCCATCTTTCTGTAAAAAGGAAGGTTGTAATTAGATGACTTATGTCTGATATTCAAGTTATTGGTAGGCAGTTTCAATATGGTTCTGTAGCTTTCAGAGTGAGACTTCACTGGTTTTAAATTAACAGGTAAAGGAAAGTATGTCTTTCCCTCCCCTCCCCCAGTTTTGAGCAATAGTGCCTAGCATCCTTCATCACTGGCTATGGAGTCCACTGATATGTGGAAGTATTTCCAGAAAAGATCAGTCCATTGTAAGGGGAAAAAATGAAACTTGGTCATCCTATCTAATAATAAAGATCATTGAGTGACTTTGATTGGTCAATATGTAATTCCATGGTTTACTTCATCAATATGTTAATGAGGGGGGGAAAAACCAGCCTGGCCCCTCCAGAAGGAATGAAGATCATAATTTAATAAACACCACTGACAAAAGAAACAATGTCTTTCTCACAACAAAAAGAAGAGCCTTTGGAAAGATCATAATTGAGAAATGAAGATTTCTCCTAGATGCATCCATAGGTATACACAGTATTAATTGCATTGGTTTACTAATACAAAGGTTTCATTCGGGTAGAACTCCTGTTCATAAATTTTCTTTCACCTATATATAGTATATAATCTTTTTTTCTCTCTCTCTTTCTTTTTCATGTTAAGTATACATTTATTTATTTTTATTTTTATTCCATTTATATCCCACCCTTCTCTGAAGACTCAGGGTGGCTTACAAGCTTGTAGCCATTTCTGATACTGAAACTGTACCACATAATCTAAATTATGTACGTCTCTTTCCATTAAGAGGGCACCTATAAATACTTCACAACGAGTACCTGAATGATTAATGCTTATTTTAATAAGGCATAGAATGGAGTCTCACAGAGAATGACAAGTCAATTCATTCATTCATTAACCATGACCCAAGTGAAATCTGGAATAGAACTGACCAGGGGAAAATGCCCTTCTGTGGATCTTCATTGTGAAAAATGGTCATGCTAACACCAGGGCTTTTTTTCTCATAGAACGCTCAGAACTGAGTTCCAGCACCTTTTTTGGATGGAACCTTGTAGGGTAGGCATGGTGAGTTCCAGCACCTTTTTCTTTTACAAAAAAAGCACTGGCTAACACTAAGTAATATTTTCAGCTCCTCTTGAAGTTTTCAGAGTTCTGAAATACCACACTTCTGTTTATTTGATTTAACACAGAGCAACTGCAACTGTTTCTTTGAAAAATAAATAAATGAAATATTGAAATTAAACATGCTTTAATCATTTATTTTCTCTTACAGTACATTTGGCACATGTTATTCACCTTCACTCATTGATTTCTCTGCTGCTCACCCATACATAGCTTTTTGGGGGTGGGGTGGGGAATACATTTCCACAGTTTACATATTTTTGCAGAAATAATATATGCTGTGTCACCGACCCACAATATAGTACATATCTCATGCACTATATTTATAGATTGTGATGGTTTTTGTACATGTAAAAATAAAAGTATGTTGCAATTGCTTTCCATTGTTGTTATCATTGTCCAACAGTGTTTGGTGAGGATGGGACTCAGGGATAAATTTTGAATCATTTTTACAAAATTCTTGTAACACATTTGCTAATTATCTACATTTTTTTTAAAAAAAAAAGGGGGGAGAGAGAGAGAGAAAGAAAGAAAAACTATTTTCCTGCCATTTTATTATTTTATTTTATTTTTATTTTTACATCCAGGGCCATTTTTCTCTTAGAGGAGATCGCCATAAGAAAAGTGCCCTGTTTCAGAATTCTTAGATATGATCAGATTAGCCTGCTGGTGTCTCAGCTGTAGACAGGGCCATAGGTATAGGAAGCCCTGATGCAACCCATGTCACTTTCCTTTTAAGATAGGCTATGTCTTATTTTTGTTTTATAGGAGAAATAAAAGATAGAGGGAAAGTGGATTGCTCCTGCCAGTCTACCCAGGGGAGCAGAAAGATCAGGGCTTTTGTTGTTTCTCTGTTATTGATTAGAAGGGAAACTTCTTCAATTTGCCTGAACAACAGCAGAAAGAAAAACCCAGTGGCAGGGAGATGTTCAGTGGCCTGGCTTTTATTGACTGCTTGCTTGCAGGTATAGATTGAGCCTCGAAGGAAGAAAACCAAATCAGATCTCTTTGGCTGAATCTGCTGTTTTCCCCCCCTGATCTAAATAGAGAGAGGTTTTAAGTCCCTTTTGCTTCTCAGGAGGGACCTTCACTTGCTTTACAAAAACAAACAAACAAAAAGGACCCTTGGCAAAATTCATAGCTTTCTTCAGAAATACAAATAACAGAGCTTTTCATTATTAAAATTCCTAAAGTGTGAGTCTATTGAGTAATGGGAATGTTTATGCTCCTTTCAGAATTATGATGGCTTCCTATGCTGTTGGCTTTTTAGAAAATTAGATTCTCTCTTTTATATGGTTTTATTTTAATACTGTTCAATAGATTTAGAACTAGTTTTATCAATATTATGTTTAGTGGATGAGAGCCAATTTGATGTAGCGGTTAATGCCTTGGGCTAGGAACTGAGAGACCAGGAGATCTAATCCCCTGTTAGCAGGGCTTTTTTTCTCATAGAACGCTCAGAACGGAGTTCCGGCACCTTTTTTGGATGGAACCTTTTAGGGTAGGCAAGGCGGGTTGTATGACATGTGTGAGTTCCGGCACCTTTTTCTTTTACAAAAAAAGCACTGCCTGTTAGACATAAAGCCAGTTGGGTGATCTTGGGCCTGTCACTTTCTCTAAGCCTAGGAAGGAGACAATGGTAAACCACTTCTGAAAACTCTTGACAGAAAAACTGCTGGGACATGTCCAGGCAGTCTCTGAGAATCAAACACAGTTGAACAGAAGAAAAAATTGTTTAGTGGGGTCTGACTTGATTGCTCATTATCTAGAAGAGCACAAGAAAGCCTCAGAGCTATAAATTAGATTGGGAGGTTGAGACAGCATATTGGGGAAAGACTACTAATATATTAAATTTAGTAAATTTAACTCATTAAATAATGTAAAATATGCCTGGGATTCGCAATTTTAAAATTATAAGGAATATATATATATATATATATATATATATATATATATATATATATATATATATATGAATTCAAACTGAGACTGGATCAAATGATCTGTGCGAAATACAGTGTGTGCCTAAAATCTATCTGAAAAAGCCAAGTTTTAATAGCTTTCCTGCAGTTATAAGTGTAGGTTACCATCTGGATCCTAGTGGAAAGCTTATTTCAGAATGC
Organism: Vipera ursinii; assembly: GCF_947247035.1. Classification (NCBI taxonomy): domain Eukaryota; kingdom Metazoa; phylum Chordata; class Lepidosauria; order Squamata; family Viperidae; genus Vipera; species Vipera ursinii. The sequence continues at coordinate 300,046,700 of NC_139512.1, forward strand.
CACATAGGCAAATATGAAGAGGTTCTTCTTCTGGATCCCCTCCTCCCACCAGGTTTCAGGTCAAAAATGACCCACACCTTATCTGCCAAAAAGTGAACAGGTTGGACAGAGTCTAGCTCGGGGAGACAATCCCAAGTTGTCCAATGGCCATTAACTTCATTTCCAAATCATTTTCCCAGAAGCTTTTAAGACTTTCCATAAAATTTGACAAGTTTAAGAGGGTAATAAAATAGTGTTAACATTCCCTTGACCTTCAATGAAGTAGATGTATGCTGTTCTTCAAAATATTGTTAAATGAAAAGATCTATATAATTTATGAAGGAGTGGCTGAATGCTAAACTGTCTAAACCCAGATTGGAATTTGTGAATCATCTTTTTATAAAATATATTCGGCATGACAGGTGCTCCATCAATAGTTAAGCCTCTAATTGTCAAAAAATCTGTATTGACCTACTCAATACTCATTCCTTATTTTAAAATTTATCTTACTCTTAAAAATAGAACCATCAAAGTATCAGAGAAAAAGAGGAAGTTTGGGAACCGAGAATTAATTCCATTTTTTCCACATATCTACTTTGAACTATAGAGGGATTGTTTGCTATAAAATATATTCAAATTATCACAAGAACACTTGTGATAAAAGGTTAAAGGTTATTTAACAAAGGTAAAAAGGTAAAAAGGTAAAAGGTAAAAGGTTATTTAACAGATAAAAGTATAACTCCTGGCCACAAAATATAATTGTTCATCCCTGCTTTAAAATGGAGTAGGTTTTCATTCAGGTTAGCAACAGTGTATTATAAGAATATCTTTTCAAAGCACTACAGAATGTGCTGAGATTTCCATCTGGACTATTTTAAGTAAAGTAGCATCCAACTCACTCTAGCACATTGCTTTCCAGAACAGAATAATTAACTCTGAAATCATATCCTTCATTTAAACAAACAGATGTAATAGGATCAGTTTCTAACATTTATCTTAACAATATATTTGGGGTAAAAGGAAAACATTGTCTTCATTTACTGAAGAAAAATAAATATGCTATAGAAAGCACTCCTATCAAGCGTTACTTGAGGATTGACTCCTCCTTCAAAAATATTTTTTTGTAATCTCAGGAAACATATTTGGTTATTGTTGTTGTTGTTGTTGTGGTCAGTCATCAATTCTAGATCAGGAATAATTCATAGAGTGGAGGAAAATGTAGGAAAATCTGTGTGAGATATGAAGAATAAATTCATCCCTGTTGAGATAATTGTCTAAATAAAATTTGTTCCACTCAAAAAACAACTGGAGAGAACTAAAGTGTTTAGGGAAACTGTGAAGTGCTTTGTAGAATCCTCTGTGTCCCTCTACATGTCAATTCAGATCAAGAAATAAAATTGCTCATTTAAAAAAAACCACAATTCAAACACTTCACAAACCAAACACTCAGCTGAGATGCTTTGTGGAGCTTTGATCTAAATAGTGTATCTGCCATCTTGCCAATCTGACCTCTTTGCAGACATCCTGAGCATCTCCTTTAGTTTTTTATCCTAGCAAGCAGATGCAACACTTGTAAAAAGATGTAGATTTTCAATAACAGGTTTGTAACCACCATGCTTGACCCACCCATCCCCCTGCAGACAACTTTCACTTTAAAATTTAATATTCCAGCTGCAAGTTTAATATAAATAAATTCTTAGATATCTGTTATAAGATAAATACAACCTTATTTTTGAGATTCTGGTTCTCTGTGCATACAATATAGTCTGCCAATCAGCATATAGCACATGAACTACCTCACCCTGATCCTTATGCTCCAGTAGACAATGAAGCCAAAATATTATTGGTGGCTATCAAATGCCAGTGTTGGAATCAAACATGTAAAGATATGGAATCCATAGTTCTCTAAACTGCTATGAATATCAGAAGCTGTAATCTTCTCAACAGTACAGGTACAGTCTAGAAAAATTGCTTCACTGTAATTTTTACAAGGAACAAAAAATAACAACCTTAACACAGAACTTGAGAATTGCCATCTAATTTTAGATGGGACTTTTTATATACATAAATATACAGTATAATATTGCAATATTGGTAAACAACCATAGCTACTCTTCTAAACTCTCAGGTAGCAATATGTCAAAACTTGTCTCGATTTTGAACTCTTTGGGGAAGATTTGAGAAGGGACCCTCTTAAATTGTAGCTTAGTCTGCTAGTCATTTGGTCACTCCTGCACAGAGATCCATTGATTCAGGACCCCATTTTGTAATATTAGGATATTGGGGGTGGAAATTTTGAGTTATAATACTAACACAAAATAGAGTAGAATAGGATAGAAAGAACAGAATAGAATAACAGATTTAGAAGGGACTATGTAGGTCATCTAGTCCAACCCCTTGCTCAAGCAGGAAACCCTATACTATTTCTGACAAGTGGCTGTCCAGTCTCTTCTTGAAAAGCTTCCATGGATGAAGCACCCACAACTTCTGAAGGCAAGCTGTTCCATTGGTTGATTGTTCTCACTGTCAGGAAATTTCTTTTTATTTCCAGGTTGAATATCTCCTTGATCAGTTTCCATCCATTCTTCCTTGTCTGGCCTTCAGGTGCATTGGAAAATAGGTTGACCCCCTCCTCTCTGTGACAGCCCCTCAAATATTAGAACACTGCTATCGTGTCTCCCCTGGTCCTTCTCTTCACTAGACTAACCATCCCCAGTTCCTCTAACTGTTCTTGATATGTTTAAGCCTCCAGTCCCCTAATAATCTTTGTTGCTCTTCTCTGCACTTTTTCAACATCTTTTTTATAATGTGAAGACAAAAGTTGGTTGCAGTATTCCAGGAGTGGTCTTAGTAAGGCTTTATAGAGTGGTATTAGTACTTGATGTGATCTTGATTGAATCCCTCTATTAATGCAACTTAGGATTGGATTGGCTTTTTTGACTGCCACCACACATTGTTGGCTCATATTTAATTGCTTGTCCACTAAGATTCCAAGATCCCTCTCACAGTTGCTGCTACTGAGCCTGGTTTCACCCAATCTATATGTGTGTTTTTGGTTTTTCTTGACTATGTATAAGACTTTACTTTTCTCTATGTTGAATTTCATTTTGTTAGATAGGTCCCAGTGTTCAAATCTATCAAGATCCCTCTGGATCTTAAGCCTATCATCTAGGCTAGGGAATTGGCTATTCCTGCCAGTTTAGTGTTATCTGCAAATTTGATACATTCCCCTTCTATTCCCTTATCTAGGTCAATTATGAAGATGTTGAAAAGTACTGGGCCTAGGACAGAACCTTGTGGTACCCCACTGCTTCCTTCCTTCCATGTAGACATAGTACCATTAAGGACTACTCTTTGAGTGCAGTTTGTCAGTCAGTTAAAAATCCATCTGATGGTGATGCTGTGTATCCCACTTTTTTGAAGCTTTCCAAGAAGTAGGTTGTGGTCTACTTTGTTGAATGCCTTTCTGAAGTCCAAGTATACCACATCCACAGCATTCTGCTGGTCCACCAATTTAGTCACCTGATCAAAGATTGGTTTGCATGATCTGTTTTTAACAAACCTGTGCTGGTTTCTAGTTATAAATTTGTTTGTTTGTAGATCTGTTTTTTGATTATCTTTTCCAGTATCTTCCCAGGTATTGATGTTAGGTTGATTGGTCTGCAGTTTCCTGGGTCTGTTTCCCCCCCCCTTTTTTTGAAGATGGGGACCAGTTCTTTTCCAATCCTCTGGTAGTTCCCTGGTGCTCCAGGATTTTTGAAAGGTAAGGTATAGTGTTTCTGAGATGACATCTACCAGTTCCTTCAGAACTCTGGGGTGTAGTCTGTCAGGTACCAGTGATTTATGTTCATCAAGATTGGACAGGTGCTCTCTTACCATTTTTTGTTGTTTATTTTAACTTTTATTTCTAGTTTGTCTTTTTCAGTTATGCTTTTGGTGCAATTGGGTATAGTTTCTTTTTGCACGAAGATCAATGCAAAGAATGAGTTTAGTAGCTCTGATTTTCCTCTGCTGTGTGTTAGTTCCTTCTTGCTTCAAATGCTCTACTATCATCCCAGGGCCAAAGAAACCCTTCATCAAGGAGATGAACAGCTACAGACCGGTTGCTCTGACATCATAGTTATGAACATCTTTGAAAGGTTATCGTTGGTCCACTTGAAAACCATCATGGATCTGCTGTTAGACCTCTTGCAATTTGCCTACCTAGCAAATAGATCAGCTGAGAAAGCTGTTAATATGATCCTGCACTACATTCTACAACATCTTAAATTTCCAAGGACCTATTTAAGGGTCCTTTTTGTAGACTTCAGCTCAGCATTCAATACTATCATTCGAGATATTATTCTAATTAAACTGATTCAGGTAGCTCGGCCAGACCAAACTTGTAAATGGATCATAACTTTTCTAAGAGACAGGAAGCAGCAGGTGAAGCTAGGCAAAATCACATCAGATACCTATACAATTAGCACAGGAGGATCCCCAGCGCTGTGTGTTCTCTCCACCTCTCTCTACATACCAAACAACTGCATCTCAAAAGAACCTTCTGTTAAAGTACTGAAGTTTGCAAATGGCACAGCCGTGATTAGTCCCATTTAAGATAACAAATCTGCATATAGACGGGAAATTGAACAATTAGCCTTGTGGTGGCCGTAACAATGTTGAATGGAACACACTCAAAACTGTAGAAATGATAGTAGATTTTAGGAGAAGCCCTCCTATTCTACCATCTCTTACAATACTAGACAATACAGTATCAATGGTAGAGAGCTTAAAGTTTCTAGGTTCTATAATATCTCATCTTAAAATGAACACCTAACATCAAAATGCCATCAAAAAAGCACAACAAAGAATGTTCTTCCTGTGCCATCTCAGAAAGCTCAGACTGCCCAAAGAGCTGCTGATACAGTTCTACAAAGGAATTATTGAGTCTGTCATTTGCTCCTCTTTAACTGTTTGGTTTGGAACTGCAACCAAACAAGACAGACACAGACTTCAATGGATAGTTAGAACTTCAGAAAAAACCATTGCTACCAGCCTGCCTTCCATTGTGGACCTGTATACTGCACGAGCCAGAAAGAGGGCTGAGAAAATATCTACAGATCCCTCATATCCTGGACATAAATGGTTTCAACTTCTTCCCTCAAGACTGATGCTATATTAATATTATGACTATGGAGAGTTAAAGTGCGATAGAACTTAATGTTTTATTTTTGTTGTTAGCATATTTTAGCTTATGTTTGTATTACTATACCCTGTATTCAGCTCTGGGAAGTCGAGGGGAGGGGAGGGTTGGGGAGAGGGGAGGGGGAGGAGGGAGTTTATTGTATTTAAAAATGTATTGTAAAACTTTTTAATTAAAAAAAAGACTGATGCTATAGAACATTCCATGCAAAAACAACTAGACACAGGGACAGTTTTTCCCCCCACATGCCATCACTCTGCTAAACAACTAATTCCCACAACACTGTCAAACTACCTTGTAGGACTGTATTACTATTATCCTTCTCATCTTTCCTATTACCTTTTTCCTTATCTTCTTATGACTATAACTTTGTTGCTTGTATCTTACAATTTATATTAATTGTTTTATTTGGTATCCCAGTATTGCTTATTTAGTATCCTATGACTATCACTGACTGTTGTTTCTTATGATTTATGATGAATCTATTTAATGATTATGATCATGATTTGTCACTTGTTGCTTGTATGTACACTGAGAGCTTATGCACTGGAGTCAAATTCCTTGTGTGTCCAATCACACTTGGCCAATAAAGAATTCTAATTCTTACATTCTCTCCCAGCACATGAAGGCCAATGAGATTCCATGCTGACAATATCAGTCATCAAACAAATACACAGAATGAATGAAGATGGATGAAAAGAGCTGGGTTTCTTTTTCATTTTGCCACCACTCCCCCTCCCCCATTATAGTTATACTTAAAAGTCATTTTTCTACAGTACCTGAATTTTTTTAGCAGAATTTAATCTTCAGCAGAGGCTGTCAGACTGGCAGCTCTGAAACAGAAAACCTTTGTCTCCTGGGCTGTGGAGAAACCCATAGCAGTGCAATCTCTACCCTGATAAAGCAATACTTGATGATATATTTTTAATACCCTTGGGATCTATGGCAACAAAGGAGTTCAATCTTGATCCCAAGGCCACCTTCCAAAGCAATCTCATTAAAGAGTCATAACACCAATCAACTTTATGGCATGAAACAAACAATAATACATAGTCCTCTCTAGCATCCAATATCACTGTTATTCAGTAGATTGAGTAAAACTAAGATTTTTGAGAGGTATCATATGTGTGAAATTGTATAATTTTGCCTAAGGCTGGACTAGAAACCCAGGTTTCTAACACAGTGCTTTAACTATATCAAACTGTTTTTTTAAAATATAAAAATATAGAAATGTACAGAAATGCCCATTTCTTTCTGTCTTCATGCTTTTGCCTGCCTTTCATCCCATTTTGCCAGTTAACTGTTTTGTTATTTGCTGCTGTTTAATACATAAGTGAACATCAAGCTCTATTTTTGTGAGCTATACTGAGTGGCTTCTGTACTTATTCTGTTCTGGATCTAGGGATTGACTAGATTGACTGGTTGAGGAATTCTGGGAGTTGAAGTCCACAAGTCATAAAAGGGCCAAGTTTGAAGACCTCTTGACTAGAGGTTTGGTGCCTGCAGACTTTATTGGATGTTGCTCATAGTAATTTTCCAATAGTTTAGCATTTGCATAATAGGTACAATCTTAAAATGTGCAGCTAATAACCTAGAGAAAAATATATTGGTAAGTAATTTGAAAAGAAAGTACACACTTAAAAAAATCTTACCACAACTGATTTTTTTTTTCTTATCACAATATAACTGCAGCTGGACTGGGCAGTATATCTCCCTTAAAGACATATTTTGAAGGACATGGATGGTCTGGTTAATACATTAGGATAGCTGCATGAGCTACCACACTCCCAGTGGAGAATGGGAGTGTGGGTGTCTAGTACGAGAGATTAAAGCAATCCAATTTTCCTTCAACACATTCTATTTGATTCAGCATCTACACAAACATGAAGCAAACAGCTATCTACCAGAGAGCAGGTAATAGTCACAAGAAAACACTGCATATTGTTATTTTTGTCTAGCACAAGTAGAAGTCAAGAAGCAATGATATTGATGTTACAGATCAGCGCCACATTGAAAAAACTAGTGCTATATCAGCTGGTGGTTCATTGCTGCTCTTGATGTTTCTTGAATGTTTTATAAATAAACAAACATCAAGCTATATTTGGGTGATACCAGTCACAAGGATAAGGAATTATGGGAGCTGAATTGAACATTGGTACAGTGAACTAGTGGAAGAGACTTTTTCTTCTTGACTTTTTCTATACCTGATTATGCCTCCATTTCTAGACATGAGATTCCAAATCAGTCAGACTGAAAAGGAATGAGACATCAAAGGACATATTTATTTGACCAAATAAATGTTCAGTCTTGATCAAGTTCTCACTTTCAAACAAACCTGAAAGTCTCCTAAGTTTAAAGCCTTCTTACCTGTATGACACTCTAGTTGTATCCTCAAGAAGTTTGACTTTTGTTTCTGTTTTTGTTTTGCAAGTTAACAGGATTTAAATAGTTAGCAATACTTTTGTTTATGGGGCAGTTTGCACAGCTTTTCATGGAGGTGTCTACTACAGTCACGTCCTGCTTGAGTTGAGGGGTTCTCTGCTGAAGCAGGCAAGATGTTATGGTTAGCTAAAGGTCTAGCTATTGTGAGACCAAGATGGAGCAATCTTTACTGACTGGTTAGGTTAATATAAAAAATATTCTTATTTATAGTCAAGATCCACAAGTATGCAGTCAGAATCCTAATTAGTTTTACAATCAACAATGGGGTTTTTTTCTGCCTTACAGCAAGAAACCATTACCAAGGCTTTCATTTCCTACCTATCTTGCCTGCTTCCCCAGAGGTGTAAGTTTTATTTTATATTTTGCTATCCCTTTATTTGATTTGAGTCCCCACTTGTGCACATAAATGTTGGCTCATTACCTGTTCAATCCACGTTCTTCCTTTAGTATGTGGCCCTGTTTGATAAGGGAGAAAGAAGGAAAGGAGTTGTTTTCTGATTTTAGGATAATGTATCTCCCTTGACAGGTTTCATGGCAGTTTTAAAACTTTGAACAAGACAGTTGGCTTACCTATTGGAACAGAAATAGAAGAAAGTGGGGAACGAAACAGATAATCCTTAAATTTTATTATCCTGCACAAAGTTATTGAAATCTTGAGATATTAATCCAGGTAGATGATTAGATAATAATTCTTTGGGTAGCCTAGAAAAAAAACATATACAGTATCTTTAATAATAATTTAGACTGAATTCAACAATAACATTTAGACAACTGGGAGTCATTGCAGTTTGATTTCCATCTGAATCTAGACACACTATAACTCCTATGGGTTCTGTAGCTGCCAGCAAGCTTTTAGTTAGAGAAAATGATATGTCTGATATTCAGAGAACAATTCTTAAGAAGTATAGAGTTTTGATGGGCAGCTAAGAAGAATGAAATGTCAAAGTTCGTTAGAGAGACAGGAGAATTTGGAGGTTCAGCACCTGAACTTTTGTAATGACTTTTCTTGTTTTTATGACATTCTTAAGTACATTTATGTTTATGACTTAATATAACTTATGCAACTTCAAGTCACGGTTCTTTTAAAGGGAATAAGTCATCTTTATTTAAGGTAAATCAATTTAATCTATTATGCAGGGTTCTTCTGAGGAAAGTAAAGAAGGGAGTATTGTATGTTATCATGAGGCCCTGGAGGAAGTTGGCATTTTAATATAACAAATAAATATATAAATGCTGATGTGGCTCTGCACTAAATACCAGCTCTTGGGGAATAGCAATAGCTTCTACATCCCTACCTTTTCCATAGACTCCCTAGAAAAACAGAATGTGAGGTTAAGTAGACCTTTGGCATTCCTCATGATTTATCTGATTTGATTTATCTATATGGATTATTTTTTTAGAGTTACAGACTACTCTAATTTTGCCATTCTGGACAGCTGGTACAAACTTGAAACAAAAGTAATCCATAACATTTTGATTAAAAGAACAGTTAAAGGTAAGCTAAATGTCTGGATTTTATTATGGTAGTTTAGTATTAATCCTAGTTTTACAGTTGTCTCTGTGATTCCCTACTTAATGCCATCAAGGAAGAACTAAGATTTTTAAACTACCGGTATCTTAATTTCCACCTGATGGTATTAGTATCTATCCTGATTTAATTATTGTATGAATTAAAGAATTATATAGTAGGTAATTAAATGGGACGCAGGGGCTCAGTGGGTTAGGACGCTGAGCTTGTCAATCAGAAGGTCGGCAGTTTGGCGGGTTGAATCCCGAGTGCCGCATAACAGAGTGAGTGCCTGTTACTCGTCCCAGCTTCTGCCAACCTAGCAGTTCAAAAGCACGTAAAAATGCAAGTAGAAAAATAGGGACCACTACAGTGGGAAGGTAACAGCGTTCCGTGTGCCTTTGGCATCTAGTCATGCCGGCCACATGACCACGGAGACGTCCTCAGACACTCTTTGGCTTTGAAACGGAGATGAGCACTGGCCCCTAGAGTCGGAAATGACTAGCACGCATGTGCGGGGGAACCTTTACCTTTACCTTTAATTAAATGTGTAAATATAGAATGAAAGATTATTGTCTTGCTAACATCTTAGAATAAATATATAGTTGGCAGTGTGATACAGTTTCAAAATAAGTTTTATTTCTTTCTTTATTTAAAACATTTATATACTGTAGCAACATTAGTCAATCAAAAGTTTTCTAATTTTTGGCTGGATTGAAACATTCTATTAAGCCATGGTCTATTTTATCCAAAGTATCTAATAGAAGTCATATTGTACAAAATTATACATTATTCGCAACAGTCAACCATTGTTCACATTTTAAATGACAATATTCGGTTTCACATATCACATTAAGCCAAAATCTAGCCAATCACATTGAAAGGGGTTCACATGAGAGTTAGGAAAAGATTTATGTTTAATGTGGAGAAAAGAAGACTTAAGGCAAGCAGCTCTCTTCAAGTATCTGACAGGATGTCATATAAAAGAGAACAAAGAATATTCTTTCTCCTGCCAGCACAGAAGATGTGACTAAATTTTACTGACTTAAAGTAATCTATTTATTTATTTTTAAACATTAACATAATATTCTTAATATAAGGAGACCTCAGTCTTCAAGTACAAGCAGATTATCTTGGCCATGTGCAGTCTTTGGATTTTCTGCATCAGATAGGAAGAGGACTAACCTGCCATTTCTATAAAAAAACCCCCACTTTTTGTCTTTTATAGAATGTGCTTTACATTTCCTTAGCTGTCCCTTCTCTGCTTGTCCAGCTGAAGTCTCCATGCACCTGGGATTTTTGACATTTTGTTTTTAAAACTGCGAACTGCAGGCATATATTTTTATTTACAGTACGCAGTGAAAACAACCTTTATTATCTAGTGAACTACCACATGGCACATGTCTAACACATTTCTTCTTTTTTAATGCTTTTCAGATTTGTCAGTTTTGTTCACAGATTTACTTGATGTAGGAGTTTGGAGTATCTTTCAAAAATGTCATCTTAAATGTTATTTTACAGACCAGTGTACGCTACAGATAAATCTCTTCCATAAACTTGTGATGAAGAATTGTCTAAACCAAAATGATCTACCCTATTTCTTCAGTTAATTAAACTAGTTTTACATACCCTCTTTCCTTTTTTTCTTTTTTGTATCTGGGTATTGGAATATTTCATTTCAAAATATGCATTTTTTAAAAAAATTGGCATAATATTAAATTAAGGAAATTTTATTGATTCATGCCACCAGAAATTAGTCCATTTAATTGGAGACTATTATGTGCATTTTCATGTGTGGGCATCTGCAGAATGGGTAAGGCTTGGTGGGAAGGGTTTTTAAAAAAGCCAAGAAGGCAGCTATGACTATGCAATCAAAGCCCCACTTGGGTGTTTTTTTCCTTTGGTCAGGTAATGTGTCACATACATGTAAAAAATAGGGTGAAGCTTTCCAAAACTGCAGACACCATCTTTTTTATAAAAAAAAATCCCCATCTTCAGGCATTTCAGCTCATCAGGTCATTTCATGGAAACAGAGATTGGGTTCACTAATGTCACGCACAAGGAACAAGAGGACATCTTGAGCTGATCAGAATTGCTTCTTTATTGTTGCTTGCCTATTTACAAGAATCCTGTCAGACTGGCTGCATTCTCCTTGGAATAGCCAGGTAAGGATGTCAAGGATTTGAGAGAGATCTGTTCTATATCGCTTCCTGCTGTACAAAAACTCTATGCTTGCAAGTCTCTTCATTCTTCCCCCCAAACACACTTCTAGCTGGAGTTTCCACCACGCTTTCACGGTAATCCATATTTTGTTTTAAGCATGGCTTGTTGACCAAGTCATAATCTATGGATTGACAGATACTGCTAAGCCACAAACCAGTAACAGAATTCATGCAACACACTTCATGCTTAACAAAATCACATTATGGCTTTGCACAATGTGGGAATTCTGTTTGAAGAAAGCTTGGATTTGTAATGCTGCAGATATCGTGTGTAGTTTTCAAGCAGATATTTTTCATTTTCACATATAATATTTATAACATTGACATGAAACAGCAATCAGAATTATGGTTTACATTACAAGCACATTGTCTGTGGGCACCAGCATGCCTGCAGACATTTCCCTGGTTGCACACTCTCTTGAAACTTCTTTTTCTTTTTTTTTCAAAAAGTCTTTCAAATCATCATAAGAATAACCAGAAACCAGGCATGTTGCAAAGCAAAGCAAAGCATCGGTCATCTTGATTTACAATAATACTTTCAGACTCCACTTACACAATGCCTATTCCATCAGTATTCATAGAAAATAAAAATGGTCACAACTCTGCCTTTGTTTGACCAGACTCAAGACAGGGGAAGACAAACATCCATTGGGACAATGGACAGCATATCAGTGGCAGGAAGCATCCCCATAGAGGATTGGGGGATGGATATGTCAAAGCCTACAAAATAGTAGGCATGGTATTACTATCAGAATGTCCTACAACAGGGATGAGATTTCAGTTACAATGCTGTGCTTGTATTCTGTACCAGCCTGCTACCGGCCCTGCAGAAAAGGCAGGGACAACCCCTTTACAAGAAGGCAAGAGGCTGGAACTAAGCCTGCCAAATTTATTAACATAAAACAGCAAACAGAGCAAAGAGAGCAAACACGAACCATGAAACAGGAGCTATTCAAACAGTTGCCTTCAGCAAACCAGCCCTCCCACACATTCCCCTTTTAAACAGTTCAGGGCGTGGCTTCTCTCTGCCTCCTTCCGAGGTGCCCCATTGCCTTCCTCTGTTTACTCCTGATTGACTGCCTCCTGTGTCGGGCGGCCTTGAACAGGGCCAGCTGTGGGTCATCTTCATCCACGCTGTCAGGCTCACACAGCTGGGTCTGCATCGTGACCAGATGGGAGGGGCCTGGCTGAGGGCTCTGTGGAGCCTCAATATTATTCTCTGCAAGCTCTCCAACACCCCCTCCTCCTCCTCTGAATCGTCTGACCCAACTGCCGAACCCACAGGCTGACCCTGAATCACAACAGCTTGTCATCTTGACACTTTTATCCCTTCCCCTCCTCCATAGATGTCACTCAACATCCCCACTAGTTTGCTTTCTGGTAAGCAGATGTTTTATGAATGGCCATCTACATGGCAGCTATTCTATGCATATGTCTGTGCTCCCACGCTATGGCATCCATCTTGTGAAAGCACCTGCAATGTGCCTTCCAAATGCCAAAGTTCCTACCAATCCCAAAAGACTGTCCATCCTGAGTAAAAAGACAAGGAGACAAATTGAGGGACCCCAGTATAACCTATGAAGACTGCTTGTGATTTTTGGACACATATTGTTGTTTGACCATTGGAAGAGGGAGTAGAACACTTTTTGGCGTGGAATTGATGTGGACTATTATTTGAAGGAAGAAACAGTTAGTGGACAGTGAAGAGTCCTTGCTGTAGCATTTGTTTCTCTGTAGGTTTTTGTTGTGGTTATTCACTTTTTCTTTGGCTTAATGGACTATATCTATATTACACAAATGCATTATATATGTCATCATTCTTCAGTTTCCCGTTGCCCAAAGATATTATTTTTATCATAGTCACATTTAAATGGATTTCCACAAATGGCAAATTTGGGCCTAGATTGAAATACCTCAGTATTTAAAGGTAATTCTCACTAAAATAGTGTACATCTACATAAACAGGGACCACTACGGTGGGAAGGTAACAGCATTCCGTGTGCCTTTGGCTTCTAGTCATGCCAGCCACATGACCATGGAGATGTCCTCAGACAAGCACTGGCTCTTCAGCTTTGAAACGGAGATGAGCACCGGCCCCTAGAGTTGGAAACAACTAGCACGCATGTGCAGGGGAACCTTTATACCTTTTTACATAAACAGCAAAAACAAAACTAAGCATGTCAAAATCATCCCTGTATTAATCATTCTCCCTGACATATGTTTTCTCCATGAAAAGAATGTTATTATTGGTGGTATATATTTGTTGATGGTAAAAGCACCTTGAAATGTAAAGTGCTACTGTTCAGACATGGGTTGACATCTACTTTTTATGAAAGCTAAGTTTTAATAATGCCTAAACTAATCTCAGTAGGGCTTGGCTATGACATACAAGAGGAACAACTGGCCATATGTCCTGACAATGCTCCAGGTCTGTTTGCCTCTAAGTCAGCAGCTGGGATAGCACATTGCACAATATAATTTGTTGAATCATAATTGTTTGGCTGGGTTCACACAACATGCTAAATCATAAATCTTAGTTTATAAATTACAATAGCCGAGTACACATATGCAGACTAAAATTAAACAAATGTGACTTGGTGCAACCCTATCCAGTTACAACTTCTCAGATATAACTCCTCTTTGCTGCTCATTCCTATTTCAGCATAGAGGTTTCTCCTTCTCTTGTGCTCAGATACGTTCTCATTCTAATTTCCTTCCATCTTTTTAGGTACAGCGCATAACATTGATGGTGAAACTGAAGACCTCATACTACCTATTTTTCCCACTGGAAGAAAATGTGGCTGGGTATTTTTCAACACACACACACACACAAACACACACACAAAATGGTATGGTCAAAACTGATTAAGAAAATCTTTTCCTCCATATCAATCTCCTGTTTCAGATTGCAGCTCAGTATTACATCTTTTGAAAGAGTCACAAGAGATCATCCTCCATACTATTTTGTAAATCTTTCAGTGCAATCTATTTTCCATTGTGTAAGAAACCAATCCAAAGAATTATTTCCTTTCAGCTGCCCAGTCATTCTTTGACTATGGATATTCTTTACAAAATTGTTTCTACCATCTAAGATTTCCAGAGATTTCATTTCTTTTTCATCCAAGTGAGTTTTCTGAGTCTTTCCATTTCTTGCCTCCCTTTCACTGTAGCAACTCACAGTCTTATTTTCTCCCATGTGTAAATGTACAAAGTTTTTTTTAGAAAAAAAGATTCCATCACCTGTTTACCTGTTGTATCATTTAGAGGTACAATCCAAAATTGGAAAAGTAGGGATATCTGTAGCGCACGTTTGTTTGTGTTAGCGCAGATGGCTCTGTATGTGTAATGGCATCTCCAGAGGACCAAAGCATTTCCATTTGCTTGGTCTGAATTTTTCATAACAACAAATGTCAAAGGGACTATGCAATTCAACAGGAGATGATATTCTTCCATTAGTGCCTCATTTCATGTGTTTTCAGAAAAGGGCAATCACTTGTTTACTGCCAATGTGAAACCTGAAGGCCGTCGGTTAGGCATTCAAATGCCTCTAATCTGGGCAAAATGATTTAATTGAGGATAATTAGCACAACTTTGTCTTCTCCAAACTCAATCTTGTCACATTGTTCTTAAATGATAAAGGTGTGTCTTCTAACATGCAGCAGCTTTACAAAGAAGAATTACCCCTTTTCCATGGTGCTTAGAGCCAAGAGGAAAGGTTAGCACTTAGAGCTAATATCAATTGTACATGTGCTTCATTTATTCAGAACTAAAAGATGTTTCTTGGTCATTTCATATCTGTGAGGAACTACAGACTTCAGCTATTGAATGCTGTGGTGGAACGGGAAAGCTGCCCAAAATGATTTTTCTTCTTTAGGCAATTCCAACACTAATGAGATGTACTAATTACATCTGGCCTACTAATTAACTGCTAGAAAGTCACTCAAGAATGTATAGAATATGAAATGAATTTTATTCTTGGGAGAAAAAGTAATAATTGTGTGGCTATTATCCCTCATAGCACATTGAAGAAACTAATGTGTCTTAAATTTTAGATGCTGAGCAGTGAAACTTGTACTCTAAACATTTCTTTGGAAACCAGACTGGACATTTGTTCAAACCTTAAGACATTGATATAATTTTGTAGCCTTGTATGATTTTGTGACAGAAAATATTGCAGTATTAGTTCAACTGCATGTTTGAAAGCATTCCTTTGCCTGAATTAGCTTCTATATTAAGAGTTTCTGCACAAGTCTTCACAAAGGTTGTTGTTTTTTGTTTGTTTTCTGTATGGTCTAGTCTGACTTTTCACATGATGGCATTCATCTTGTTGTTGTTGTTGTTAGTTGCGAAGTCGTGTCTGACCCATCACAACCCCATGGACAATGTTCCTCCAGGCCTTCCTGTCCTCTACCATCTTCTGGAGTCCATTTAAGCTCACGCCTACTGCTTCAGTGACTCCATCCAGTCACCTCATTCTCTGTCGTCTCCTTCTTCTATTGCCCTCAATCTTTCCCAGCATTAGGCTCTTCTCCAGTGAGTCCTTCCTTCTCATTAGGTGGCCAAAGTATTTGAGTTTTAGCTTCAGGATCTGGCCTTCTAAAGAGCAGTCAGGGTTGATCTCCTCTAGGACTGACCGGTTTGATCGCCTTGCAGTCCAAGGGACTCGCAGGAGTCTTCTCCAGCACCATAGTTCAAAGGCTTCAATTCTTTGGCGCTCAGCCTTTCTTACGGTCCAGCTTTCACTGCCATACATTGCAACTGGGAAGACCATAGCCTTGACTATACGCACTTTTGTTGACAGGGTGATGTCTCTGCTTTTTAGTGTGCTGTCTAGATTTGCCATGGCTTTCCTCCCAAGGAGCAAGCGTCTTTTAATTTCTTGGCTACAGTCCCCATCTGCAGTGATCTTGGAGCCCAGGAAAATAAAATCTGTCACTACCTCCATTTCTTCCCCATCTATTTGCCAGGAATTGAGAGGGCCAGATGCTATGATCTTGGTTTTCTTAATGTTTAGTTTCAACCCAACTTTTGCACTCTCCTTCTTCACCCGCAACAACAGGCTCTTTAGTTCTTCTTCACTTTCTGCCATTACAGTGGTATCATCTGCATATCTTAGGTTGTTGATGTTTCTTCCGGCAATCTTAATTCCAACTTTTGATTCATCTAGCCCTGCCTTTCTCATGATGTGCTCTGCATATAAGTTAAATAGGCAAGGCGACAGTATACAGCCTTGCCGGACTCCTTTCCCAATTTTGAACCAATCAGTGGTTCCGTGTCCAGTTCTCACTGTTGCTTCTTGGCCCGCATATAGATTTCTCAAGAGACAAATAAGATGGTCTGGTATGCCCATCTCTTTAAGGACTTGCCAGAGTTTGTTATGATCCACACAATCAAAGGCTTTAGCATAGTCAATGAAGCAGAAGTAGATGTTTTTCTGGAACTCTCTAGCTTTCTCCATGATCCAGCGTATGTTAGCAATTTGATCTCTAGTTCTTCTGCCTCTTCGAAATCCTGCCTGTACTTCTGGTAATTCTCGATCCACATACTGCTGGAGTCTAGCTTGTAGAATTTTAAGCATAACTTTACTAGCATGAGAAATGAGTGCAATGGAGAAGGAAATGGCAAACCACTCCAGTATCTTTGCCATGAAAACCTTATGGACAGTACCAAAAGGCATTCATCTAGACCACTGTAATAACAAATATCAGCAAAAGTATATATCTTCTTCCTATTCTAATAAGGAAAGTGGCACGTCTGTCAAATTTATTTAATTGGCTAATATTTTTTTCATTCATCAGTTTAGAAACCAGTATAAAAATAACAAAACAGCTTTAAGCTATTTATCTCCCATTTTGAATCAAGCTGGAAATGAAACCAGTTTAAGAAATAGCTCTCTAACTTTCAGTACATTTCTTAGCACCAGCAATAAAGCCAGTCAAGTATTATATCTGGACAGCAGTTACCCTGGGCCTCAGTTAGTAGATTCCCCTGCTTCTTTTATCTTCCACCCTAGGAAAGCAACTCCACTCATGTTCCTCTCTGCAGGAAGGTCTTTGAATCCATATAGTTTCCATATATCAATCATTTCCATGATTCCTATTTTATTTAGGCCAGTGGTTCTCAACCTGTGGTCCGTGGATCTCTGGGGGGAACCCAATTTCATCTGTGAATGCTTGAAGAAATGTTATGATTTAAATCTTGAGTTAAATCTTGGGGGGGTGTCTGTGGCCATGGTCTGTGGCCACAAACGGTATTTAAAGGGGGTCCATGGTGAAGAAAAGGTTGAGAGCCACTGATTTAGGCCATAGGTTTATCAGTCTTACAAAGAACTGTGGACAGTTTTACCTCTCTTGCTATCATTAGACCTAAAGATGTCCATGTCATTAATCTGTTTAGTAACCAATTAAAAATAGCAGGCATCTTCAACACTTTAATCAGTGCATATTTTCACTTCAAGATACAACGAGGCTCCAACCACCTCCTACCAATGGATATCAAAACCATTTCTTAAATGATCACTTCTTTCATGCATTTTGAGATTTTGATTGTATCAAATTTTCATGTTTCATCAAACGTATTTGGGAACATCTTTTTTTTAATATATAGTCAATTTTATTTTCCCATTTCTTCCACAAACAGGTCAACAAATATATCGCCATACATAAATACATACACGTAAGTTTGGGTGCTGCTCGTCCATTTCCCCATTCACTGTATCCACCCTCCTTCTCTCTCTTCCCTGTTCTCTACTATCTTTCTCCCTTTCTCCTTTCTTTCCTACTTCCCTCTTCTTCCTCTCCTCTCCTCTTTCCCTCACCATTCCCCTCCCGTTTCTTCTCACTTCTCCTCCTCTTTCCCTCCAACCTTCCTACTTCCTTCCCCCTCCTCTACTCTCTTCCCTCTCTCCTCTCCTTTCTTCCCTCCCATTCCTCTTCCGATACAATTCAGGGGTGATGTCCGAGCAGCTCCTCTCCTTAGATTTTCAATGTCTATATTAGGTATGATAATATCCTTTTTGTTGTTGTTAGCTGCGAAGTCGTGTCCGACCCATCGCAACCCTATGGATAATGTTCCTCCAGGCCTTCCTGTCCTCTAACATCTTCTGGAGTCTATTTAAGCCCACACCTACTGCTTCAGTGACTCCATCCAGCCACCTCATTCTCTGTCGTCCCCTTCTTCTATTGCCCTCAATCTTTCCCAGCATTAGGCTCTTCTCCAGTGAGTCCTTCCTTCTCATTAGGTGGCCAAAGTATTTGAGTTTTAGCTTCAGGATCTGGCCTTCTAAATAGCAGTCAGGATTGATCTCCTCTAGGACTGACCAGTTTGATCGCCTTGCAGTCCAAGGGACTCGCAGGAGTCTTCTCCAGCACCATAGTTCAAAGGTCTCAATTCTATTCTCAATTCTCAGCCTTTTTTATGATCCAACTTTCACTGCTATACATTGCAACTGGGAAGACCATAGCCTTGACTATACGCACTTTTGTTGACAGGGTGATGTCTCTGTTTTTTAGTGTGCTGTCTAGATTTGTCATGGCTTTCCTCCCGAGGAGCAAGCGTCTTTTAATTTCTTGGCTACAGTCCCCATCTGCAGTGATCTTGGAGGCCAGGAAAATAAAATCTGTCACTACCTCCATTTCTTCCCCATCTATTTGCCAGGAATTGAGAGGGCTGGATGCCATGATCTTGGTTTTCTTAATGTTAAGTTTCAACCCAACTTTTGCACTCTCCTTCTTCACCCGCAACAAGAGGCTCTTTAGTTCCTCCTCACTTTCTGCCATTACAGTGGTATCATCTGCATATTTTAGGTTGTTGATATTTCTTTCGGCAATCTTAATTCCAGCTTTTGATTCATCTAGCCCTGCCTTTCTCATGATGTGCTCTGCATATAAGTTAAATAGGCAGGGCGACAGTATACAGCCTTGCCGGACTCCTTTCCCAATTTTGAACCAATCAGTGGTTCCGTGTCCAGTTCTCACTGTTGCTTCTTGGCCCGCATATAGGTTTCTCAAGAGACAAATAAGATGGTCTGGTACCCCCATCTCTTTAAGAACTTGCCACCATTTGTTATGATCCACACAATCAAAGGCTTTAGCATAGTCAATAAAGCAGAAGTAGATGTTTTTCTGGAACTCTCTAGCTTTCTCCATGATCCAGCGTATGTTGGCAATTTGATCTCTAGTTCCTCTGCCTCTTTGAAATCCTGCCTGTACTTCTGGTAGTTCTCGATCCACATACTGCTGGAGTCTAGCTTGTAGGATTTTAAGCATAACTTTACTAGCATGAAATGTGAGATAATATTTATTTATTTATTTTTATTTTAATCCCATTTATATCCCGCCCTTCTCTGAAGACTCAGGGCGGCTTACAATTTAAGCACAAACCAATGTGCTTAGCAATATCCTTATCTCCTCATTTTTCTTCCATCAAAATTAGTGTTATCCGTCTTTTAAGCATATTCTTTTCCACCCACTCATAAAATTTTCCCCAAATTTCACAACACTCTGACTCTGTCTTATCTTTAATTATCATTGTTAATCTATTCATTTCCGCATGTTCCATTATTTTCCCAAGCACCTCTTCTTCTGGAGGAGCTTTCAGTGCCTTCCAGTTTTGTGCAGACATAATCCTAGCTGCAGTGGTTATATGAATAATCAAATATGTGTTCTCTTTGCTATATTTTTTCTGGTAAAATACCCAACAGGAATATTTCTGGTCTTAGTTCTATACATTGTTGTATCATCTTTTCTATGCATGATCTGTTTATATTCCAATAGGTTTTAGCTTCTGCACACATCCACCACATATGATAGAAAGAGCCTGGTATTTGATGACATTTCCAACATTTCATAGATCTGTCCTTAAACATTTTAGCTAGTCTTTTTGGAGACATATGCCATCTGTAGAACATCTTGAACAGATTTTCTTGCCATTGTCAGTTTATAGTTTCTTTCCCACAATTGCTGCCATCTATTTAATTCAATCGTATATCCAAAATGTTCTTGACCATTTTATCATTGACTCCTTAACTTGTTCCTCCTCTAATTCCCTATATAATAAGTAGCTATACATTTTTAATCCATTTTTCTTCAGTTCCCATAAGTATTTCATTTAAATGAAATGAAATAAAATTAAAACCATCTATTTTAGCATCTTTTTCATATCTAGATTGTATTTGAGTTCTCATGTACCAATCCATCTTTATTCCTTGTTCCTCTAATTGTTGTTTGGTTTTCAGCTTCCCCGTGTCTGTTAGTAGGTCTTTATATCTTATAATGTTTCCCATGTTAAACATATTGGGGTGTATTAATGCTTCCATCGTTGAGAGCCAATCTGGAATCCTCAAGTAATTCTTCCTCTTTATTTTCTCCCAAACCATCAATAAAGAATTCCTGATATGATGTCTCTGGAAATAGCTGTGTATTCTATTTTTCCCATATGCATGCATGCCAACCCAACTGTAAATCATGTTCCTCTAATGTAAATAACCCAGTATTCCTCACTAAAATCCATTCTCTCATCCATGACATTACCGCACCCTGATAATATAATTCCCAATTAGGTAAGATAAACCCACCTCTGAGTCTTGCATCCTGTAACATTTTTAAATTAATCCTTGCCTTTTTCCCCTGCCAAATATATTTCAAAATTATTTTATCTACACCCTCAAAATATTTCTTTTCCAATCTTATTGGTATTTTTGAAAACAAAAACAACAATTGTGGAAATATATACTTCGATTTGTCTTTTCAATTTGTAATAGTTATCTTCTTTAATTGTTGTACATCTTGCTGTCAGGTGAATCCCCAGATATTTTACCTTCTTTACAATCTGTATCTCTAACTTTCCCATCAATTCTTTTTTTCAGTAATATTTTTCACTAACATTTTTGTTTTATCTTTATTAATCTTCAAACCTGCTACCTCACCATATTTTTCTATTTGTTCTATTAATACAGGTCCTGTCTCTAGCGGCTCCTCCAAGATAAATACTAAATCATCTGCAAAAGCTTGTAGCTTATATTCTTCTCTCTTAACTTTCATACCTTTTATATCCTTATTCTGTCTTATAGTTCTATTTAGTATCTCTAGTGTCAATACAAACAATAATGGGGATAAAGGGCATCCCTGCCTTGTTCCTTTCATAATGTTAATCTTTTCAGTCATATCTCCATTAATCATTATGTTGGCTATTTGCTTATTGTAGATTGCTTTAATTACATTTATAAATTTCTCCCCAAAATCCATAATCTGTAGTTGTCTTATCATGAATTGCCAATTCACATTGTCGAATGCTTTCTGTGCATCCAAAAACATCAATGCCATCTGTTTTTTGGGATGTGTTTCATAATATTCTAATGTGTTTAATATAATTCGCATATTGTCTCTAATCTGTCTTTTGGGCAGGAACCCATTTTGATCCAAATGTATAAATTCATTTAGGAACTTTTTAAGCAGTGGGCTAATGCCTCCTTAAGTAACACCAGCTGCCTGCAATTAGTGCAGGTTCACATCCCACCAGGCTCAAGGTTGACTCAGCCTTCCATCCTTCTGAGGTAGGTAAAATGAGGACCCAGATTGTTGGGGGCAATTAAGCTGACTTTGTAATAATGCCGCTTGGGGGGGGGGTGTGTGAAAGCCCTAATAAGCAGGCTTATACATAGAATGAAGGCTACTGCTAAGCTTGTAAGCCGCCCTGAGTCTTCGGAGAAGGGCGGGATATAAATGGAATTTTAAAAAAAAAGATTAATGCGAATATTTTATAGTCCACATTCAGCAAGGAATTCAGTCTATAGTTCTTTATTTTCTGTATTTCCATTTCTTCCTTTGGTATCAGGGTAATAAGTGCTTCCGACCACAAATCTGGTATCTTAGCTTCAGAGAGGAGTTCATTATAGAGTTTCAGCATTACACTGCCTAACGGTTCCTGCAATGTTCCACTGGTAGTCCATCTGGTCCTGGTGTTTTGCCATTCTTTTGTTTCTTAATTGCTTCTTTTAATTCCATCATTGTTATTTTCTCTTCTAGTAGCTTTTTAAATTTCTCTGGTACTTTAGGTATCTCTGTTTTTTTCCAAGAATTATTTTATCCTATCATCTGAAACTACTTGTTGCTTATATAAATTCTCATAATATTCCCAAGCTATTTTTTTCTTTTCTTCATTCCAATGTTGGCATGTTCCAGTTGTTTAATCCATCTCTTCTCTTTCTCCTTTTTAATTTTATATGCCAACCATCTCCCTGGTTTGTTTGCATGTTCAAAAAAGATTTGTTTAGCTGCCTTTATTTTCCTTGCCACCTCTTAATTTTCTATTAAGTTCATTTTATGCTTGTTCAACTCCATTAAATTTTTTATCTTTTTGTTTTGAGTATCTTTCTGTAATTCTTTCTCAAGAGTCTTATATTCTTCCTCCAGTTTTTCCCTAATTTGTCTTTTCTGTTTATTCTTTTTCCCCATATAAGATATAGCAAGTCCTCTCATGTACGCTTTCGCCGTATCCCAGACGTTTTGAAGTGAGGTATCTTCTGTTTTGTTTTCCTTAAAGAAGAAAGTCATTTCTTTTTCTATATATTGCTGGAAGTCTTTTTCATTCAATACAGTTTGATTTAATGTCCATCTTGTCCTTTTCTTTTTTTTGTCCTTTCCGTGTAATTGTGACTGGGTTGTGGTCCGCCCATGTGCTTGTTTCTATGTTTATATTTTGTGTACTTGTAAATAAGTCTATTGATGTCCATATCTATTCTCGACCAGGACAGGTGTCTGTTAGAATAGAATGTATATTGCTTCTTTTCCAGATATTTTTCTCTCCAAACATCTAGTATATTTAATTTGTCCACCATATTATGAAAAGATTTTGGAAGTGTTCTCCTTAGGGTCTTTTCCCCCCCTCATATTATAATCCAGCCCGACCTTTACAATAGCATTGAAATCTCCAATCATACATATGCTTTTGAATTCCAATTCTATTATTTTCTGGTGTAATTTTGAATAGAGGTTTTCTTGGTTTTCATTTGGGGAGTAAATCGCTACCAATAAAGTTTCTTTACATTTCATAATAGAGCCTTGGTGGAGCAGTGGGCTAATGCCTCCTTAAGTAACACCAGCTGCCTGCAATTAGTACAGGTTCGCATCCCACCAGGCTCAAGGTTGACTCAGCCTTCCATCCTTCCGAGGTAGGTAAAATGAGGACCCAGATTGTTGGGGGCAATTAAGCTGACTTTGTAATAATGCCGCTTGGGGGGGGCCTTAAAGCCATAATAAGCAGGCATATACATAGAATGAAGGCTATTGCTAAGCACATTGATTTGTGCTTAGATTGTAAGCCACCCTGAGTCTTCGGAGAAGGGCGGGATATAAATGGGATTAAAATAAATAAAAATAAAAATAAAAATAATTACTTCCACCATTAAAATTCACCCTTCTTCATCAGAATATAACAATGTAGTTTCTATTGTTTTTTGAATATATAATACCACACCTCTTTTACTCTGATCTGCAAGTGAGGTATATAATTCTCCCAATTTTGGATATTCTATTAGATTGTATGTTGTTTCTTAATATGAACTTCTTGTAAATAAATTATATCCATTGTTAATTTCCCCAATTTATTTAGTGTTCTTTTTCTTTTTATAGCCGAATTTAGTCCATTTACGTTTATCAAAATTGCTTTTATTTCTTCTTCCATGATTATTTATTTTAAGTTTTAGTTGCTCTCGTTATTCTCATCTCTCTTTGCTCTTTTGCCTCTTTTGCTCTTGTCCCTTCTCTCAACACCCTTTCCTCCTATTCTATGCTATACTTACTCCATTGCTTCTCTGTCTCGTCTCCTTGCTGCCTGATTACTCTTTCCCCTCTCAGCCTTTCTTCTTCTTGCTGCCCAAAGTACTGATCATAGAAAAGTTCTGCTTTCTCTAATGTGTCCAGTCTATGTCTCTGTTCTTGCCAATTTATCACTACTCCTTCCAGCTAAAATTTATCCCTTTTTTAATTAAGCATTGTGTCAGAAATTGATACTCCTTTCTCAGGTCTCTCACTCTTCTTGGGATCTGTTTTAACATCACTATCTCTCTTCCTTTGTATTTTATTTTAACATTTCTCAGCTTCTGTAGTATATCTGCCCTTAATGCTTTTTTTAGTAAATCTTATATGCACCTCTCTGGGGAGAGTATTTCTCATTGCATATCTAGTATGTATTCTAAATATCTCATCTATCTCATTAATTATCTTTTCCTTGCTTTCCTCCAATGCTTCTGCTAATATTCCCACCATTACATCTGCTAGGTTCTCTCCCTTTTCTTCTTCAACATTTTGGAATCTTAAATAATAATCAGCTCTATCCTTCTCTAAAGTGATGATCATTTTTTCCTGATTCCTGTCTGTTAATGTAAGTCGGTTATCCATCTCATCTAGTCTCTTATCTGTTAATTCAATTCTTTCTTCAGCTTGTTGCAATCTTTGTTCATTTTTATCCATCAGTTCTTATAGGCCCTCTTCTAGTTTACCAACCCCTTATTTGAAGTCTGTGTGTAGAGCCAGTATCATATTTTTCAATTCCATGTTAGATCTATCTTGCTGCGTTGTATTGTCCAGTGGTTTCTGTGCCACCAGACTCTGTGATATTAGGGCAGATGTTGCTGGGTGTGTTGTGGTGGTCTTCATTTTCTCCAGTAGTTTGTAATCCAAATGTCGATGGGGTATTATAATCCAAATGTGCTCCAAAAAAAAAAGAGTACGAAAAATTTCAGTGACAAAAAAAGGTGAGAACAAAGGGAAAAGGAATGAAAAAGAGAAGGAAAAAGCCAAATATCCTTATATCTTAAAAAAAAAAAAGAAATTAATCCATACAGGTTATGCTCTTTGTTCGTTTCAGAGTCTTTGTGCCTTAGTCCAAAAGAAAAAAAATCAGAATGAAAAACAATCCACCATTCTGCAAACTAAAAAAACAGATTCTGTAAACTTCTTATCAGTGAATCTAGCAGCTGTCATTCAAGGTCACTTATTCTCCCTTATTCTCCCTTATTCTCCCTCTCTTCCATTGTTATCCGCTGCTGCAGTTCCAGGAGAGGAGCAGTTTAAAAATCCGCTCCCCACCCCACTTCTCCACGGCTTCAAATTCTTCTTATTTCCCCCCCACACACACACACACACAGTTTCCAGCATTTAAGGATTCTCAATCTTCTCACCAAGGCAATTCTCCAAAATTACTTTCAAGATCTTCCAAGTGGCCGCCCTGGATTGTGATGGCTCGCAATGGCCATCTGACAGCTGCTGGTCTGGGAAGCTTCCGTTGGCTCTCCAGGAGGTTGCGATCCATCCTGTGCTGCCAAAACTGTGCCTACCTTCTTCACCGTCCCTACAGGACAGCTCTGATCTGTCTGAAACTCAGACAGATCCCCCAAACAGCTGAAAAGCGACAATCCTTCGGGAGCTTCCAAAAGATGTCATCCCACAATGGCGCTGGTGCTGGCTGTATTTGGGAACATCTCATCGCAGTAAACCTATTCTTCCTTCTCCAGGCATAGCTGTGCAATAAAGAAAATAATTTCAAAGAAAAAGAAAAAATACACATCAATCTCCATTAATCAAGATACCAATGCCACCTATGTGAATTCAATAAATTAAAGAGAAACTATTAAATTAAAAGATTAATCAATCTCTAATAAAAAATTATGGAGGGTAAAGAAAGAATTCCCAGAGAACTAATTCTTGGAGACATAAAATCTTACATTTGCTTTCATCATAGGAAGCTGTTTTCTAATGGTACAATACACATCCTAAGGGATTTTAAAATGAGATGTTTAAACACTGCAAGGAACTCTCACAGTTCCTAAAAGAAACAAACTCATTTTAGCAATCATTTGTATACTTACTTACTAGAATTTGTATTAAGAATAAAATTCATTCATCAGAATCAGTAATTTGGAGCACCATAACTGATATTTCATATTCTAAGTGTTAAGTTTAGTTGTCAGCACCTACCCAGTCACTGCAAATATGGTTTTCATATTGCTGTGACAGATACTCAGTAGTCAGCAACAATGCATACTCATCCTCCATTCAAACAATCTATTTTTCTTGTCCTCTTTCTGAGAAATTCTTTTGCCATGAAAAACAAAACAATTCCAATACTTATTTATACCTTGGAGTAAATTTACACCCCTCAGCTGAAAAGCATCTTTATGTGGAGGCACAAGAAGTCATGTCATTAAATACTCAGATATAAGACAACATATGCCGTAAGCCGCCCAGAGTCACTTTGAAATGAGATGGGTGGCAAATAAATTTAATAAATTAAACAATTAATTAATTAAATAATATATTTTGATTGATCTAAAGCAAATCTGGGCATTTTACTGCCCCCCAGCCACATCCAGTCCTTTGGCTGTTCCTGTCCATGAGGTCAATCAGAAATTAGAAATCAGATGTAAATAAGTGTATGCTATGTACACAGTGCAACTACATTGTTTTTATTTTGAAGGCAACTGTGTTTTTTTTAATTTATGTATCTGTGTGCCTGTGTGCCTGCACACCTTCATGGCCCTATTAGTTGTGCCCTCCACAATAGTTCCAGTTTCTCGTGTGTCTCCTTGGGAAAATTAATAGCCTAACCCTGAACTAAAGTAATAGAATAGGGAGCACAAAGAATAAGGAGATCATGAGAAATTCTACATAGGGCTTTTCTGGTACTCCAGAATCAGTTCCAAAGTTCTCTGCTACTGTACCAACAATTAATTAGATCAGCTGCAGTTTTGCAGTGCCAAAACTCTGCAGAACACACACTCAGTTTCTTCGTCTTGTCTCTACCCCCACTCCCATTTCCTCACTCCTGAGATTCAGATGATCTAGGATTTCATTCACAGGTCGTTAAAGAGGCAAGATAGCTTTTTACAACCAAACAAATACATATCACTCAGTTGAGACTGAACTGGTCTGTTCCAATTCTTCCCAGGTACACACAACTCTTCCCCAACACCATTACCACCACTCCTCCACCCTTGCAGCCTAGAAAAGCAAGCTGTAGCAAAATTGACCATAGTTCAATTTCACCTTCTCCACAGCAGGGGCTTAGCCTATTTCCATGCATCTGCCTGCTGCTGCGTTTTTTCCTAGCAACTACTGTACTTCAGGACAAGGGAAGTAAGGGTGCTAACAGTGTCTTTTGTATGAAGGTGAAAGGAATTTTTGTTGGTCTAGAGCGGGGGTGTTAAACTGTCAGCCCACAGGCCAGATGTGTCATGCACAGGCCATGCCCAACTTGGCTCCGCAAAGGCAAAAAAAACATTGTGATACATCATGTGATGCGATCGACTTTGACACCCATGGTCTAGAGCCTACAAGAGGTGAAGGTGAGCTACTGATATTCTGGTCACTAATAGGAAGCAGGAAAGGCAGATGCTATTCCCATTCTGTTTTCTGCACTCTGAGGTCTGCAGCAGTGAAGATGGTCAAATAGCCAGCTTTGTGGTTTAGATAGATGGGGGAATGGAAAGCTGAATGAATAATCTAACAGCAAAAGAACTTAGACAAATGTAGAAATAAGAAGGGAAGGATAAAACAGCAACAGAACACATTGTGTTGTTTGACCTCCCTGATTTTTAAGGCAGCTAGAGCCAGCCTTTGTAAATTTCTAGTATCTATCACTGTTTCTTCATACCTCACATTCTGATGTATGATATTGAAATTACCAACTTGCTTAATTAATTTTACATGCTATTCACAGGTAAAATTATAGTTTAGTATTATTTTCTGTTGTGGCTGGAGTCAAATTAGACTGATTAAAAACTGTGGGATATTTCATAAAGGCATGAGATACTGCTGGGAAAACACTTTTCCTATTGATGAAGGAAGGAAGGAAGGAAGGAAGGAAGGAAGGAAGGAAGGAAGGAAGGAAGGAAGGAAGGAAGGAAGGAAGGAAGGAAGGAAAGAGGCCCAGTTTGAAAATTTAACAAATAGTTAATTCGTTCAGTGAGGAAGTCTTAAAACTGTTCTCAGTGGTTTCTTATAGTGAATATCCATTGAAAATGCAAATAGTGTTTAATAGTTACTGTTAAAATGGTTGGTAATATTTGACAAGCAGCATGGAGCAGCAATCAGTACATCTAACAGTATCTAACAATAGAGATGAAAAATAATATCTGCTTGTTTAGCAAATAGGTCATAACAAGTCATAATATAATTATGGAATGAATAAAACCAAATCCAAAAAGATGGTAATCTATGCACTGTTATTGATCTCAAACTTGAATCAAAGTAAAAAGATAACATAGGACTCCAATCATATCTACCTCTTTATAATTAATTTTGGCCCAAACTCAGATTACAGCGTTATATTTAGATTAGATATAGTGGGAGAAAACATGCTACCTCTGATATAAGCAAAATGTTCAATGAATTAGCCTACCAGAATTTTATAGGTCAGCATTGCATAGTTTTCTGTAAATGCAGCAGAAAATTGAATATTGACAGAAATAATAGGAAATATTTTAATGTAGTATTAAATGTGACAAGACCTGGCACCTGTCACATAGCTATAGTCAACATTTGGCAATATCACAGTGCAGTCCTAAACAGGTTTAGGATTGCAGATCTAAATTAGAATAGGACTTTTTCTCTAATGAGTGTACCTAGTAGTGCTGTCTCACTACCAAACATTATCTCAAAGTTGAATTACTTCTGAAATGTACTAACTTTTATCATCATCACATTAAGTCAAGAATAAAACTTTCAAAATTCCCACATCTAGTTTACATTCCAGTATAAATATGTAGAACTGTGAGATTCCAACTGGATTTTTAACATTCAACTTGGCTGATCTCAATGAATGAATGAATGAATGATAAAGGTAAAGGTTCCCCCGCACATGCGTGCTAGTCGTTTCCGACTCTAGGGGCCGGTGCTCATCTCCGTTTCAAAGCCGAAGAGCCAGCGCTTGTCCGAGGACGTCTCCGTGGTCATGTGGCCGGCATGACTAGACACCAAAGGCGCACGGAACGCTGTTACCTTCCCACCGTAGTGGTCCCTATTTTTCTACTTGCATTTTTACGTGCTTTCGAACTGCTAGGTTGGCAGAAGCTGGGACGAGTAACAGGCGCTCACTCTGTTATGCGGCACTCGGGATTCGACCCGCCAAACTGCCGACCTTCCGATCGACAAGCTCAGCGTCCCAACCCACTGAGCCACCGCATCCCTGCGAATGAATGATAAGCAGCATCAAACCTGGTTGGATATTAACTAGATTAGACCAGAGGTCTCCAACCTTTGGGGCATCAGGGACCGTTTCCATGGAGAGAGGTTTTTCTGTGGACTGGAGAGTATGTGGTTTTGTGTGCTGCTTGCATCCCATGGATGGGGCTTGCTTGTTTGTGTGGATCAGTTGCTCGCATTCCGTTCCCTGGTACCGGTCCAAGGACTAGAGATTGGGGACCCCTGGATTAGACAATACCCAGAATTCTGTAAAGTAGACTAGGAAAACCTAATAAATAAACAAACAAACAGATGAATGAATGAATGAATGAATGAATGAATGAATGAATGAATGAATGAATTGCAAATCACTTATACATTGTTATTATTAAAACTACATAGATGTATTTATGAATTTATTTAATTGAATGAATTGGAGTCAACCTCAGTTCAGTTCAATTCAGAACATAAGTTATTGCTACTGCTGCAAAACTATTCATGGATTTTCTCCCATTCTGCTTCTTTGCCTCTATTTATGTTCCAGAAGGTCAGAGAATTCCTAGAATAGATATAAAGGCAGCAAAGAGACTTTATTCTGCTGGTCAATGCCAATCAATTAATAGATTGCTTTTAGGATGGGAATACGGTCGTATTAGCAGTATTTTAGTAAGATTTAAAGTATGAAACGATGGCTTAGGAAACAACTTTCGTGCCCCTACAGATATTCTGTCATTTGAGGCACAAGTGATTACTAAGCATATTATTTTCATGGCTGCTTTCAGAAAAAAAAAATGTTAGAATGACTATATTGTTAGCATTGGATCCAGTCATTTCTAGGAAGCATTCAAGTGCTGAAGAAAAGAAGTATGAGGAATGCAGAAAAGTATAATGGAAGATAGAATGAGATTCGTAGATCTCAGAATAATTGGAAATAGAATAACTCAAATTGTTTAAGAATAAGAGTAACAAATGAAGGCTTTCCCCTTCATCTAATCTGTAATTAGGAATGAAGATATATATTTAAAAAGGCTCTTACTCTAATCAGTGTTACATTTCTTGTATTTATCCCAGCTGTGACTGTCAAGTAATTTTATCTGCTTCATTGCAGCTTGGACATCATTCAGGCAAAGATAACAAGATTTGTCTACTATTTCACTCATAAGTGAAATTTGCAATTATTTCAACTTGAAAACACATTGTTATATCTCTGTTTAAATTTTGCTGATCATATTGAAGACTTTATTGGTAGATGTCTATATGGTGCAATCCCTTGCTGATTTAATTTGCTATCTAAAATCATCTCCAGCTTTGTGACATAGCTGGTCCTTATCCCCAATTCATCTCCAGATGATGCCACTAATGAAATGGAGTTAGTACAAGATCTCTCAAAATAATATGGCACATTTATGTCTTTGGGCCCACAAAGTGATCTTGTTTGGTAGAGTTGCACTGGATGCATAATGACTTACTATAGTTCAGCATAGAAGGCAGGTTAGCAGCAGATGGCAAAGGATTTTTGGGAATCAACCACTTAAGCATCCCTGCAGAGAAACAATTTACTTTCTTTTGCGGTCCATGAACCACAGAAGAGTTTGTTTCTGATTAATTACCGGTATATCCTAAAATATATGTCTGGGTTTGCTGTCCTTATTGTACACATCTCTGCCTGCCAAAGTTAAAGAACAAATCAAAGAAAAGATAAAAGAGATGTTGAATGCTACAGTATATTTGATATAAATACCTGTACTTTTCTGGGCAAACTATGGGTTGTAAGAAACTGCACATGACCAATGTATTTTTTAATTTCTTTTCCTAGTTTTTTGAGATTAGCTTTTATATATTTATCTAGGAATTCAGGTTGATACACATAGCTACTTCTTTTTTATTTCTGCCGCCCCCTTCCCCAAAGACCATATGGTCCCAGTGAGCTTCCATTACATTCATGGAGAGGATGTCTTCATTTTTAAAAGCTACATAAAGCATATTTTAAGAGCTAAGATAAAATTCTTGATTATATAGCAAAG
Organism: Vipera ursinii; assembly: GCF_947247035.1. NCBI lineage: Eukaryota > Metazoa > Chordata > Lepidosauria > Squamata > Viperidae > Vipera > Vipera ursinii. The sequence goes on from NC_139512.1 coordinate 300,078,235, forward strand.
TAGTGGGAAAATTCACTACATGTTTGCATTTTAGAGGATAAACTGAGGGTCACAAAGTAGGGGTTTAGCAGAGCTTCCAGCTTTGCACATCCTTCTCCAACTCTAGTGTCCTCTGGAAATCATTCATCTGTTCCAAGAATTTTTGCTCAATAATTTTAAAACTTCTAGAAAGCCAATTGCTTATGAACCTCCTGGATAAATACACTGTAGATGTAATTCCCAGGGCCAGGAGTTCCTGTTGATTTGTTAACTTGAACTGTATTAGCATGTTAATTGAGAAGAGAACAGAAACATATCATTTCACTTTATCCAAGTCATTACTACTGTTTCATATAGTGATAAATTTCGATGCAAAGGAAGGAGAATTTTGGAGAGCTTAATCATAACAACTGAGGCACAAGATTGAACCTAAAGCACTGCACCCTTTTGTTTTACTCTGCTTATTCCTGAAAAATCGAATGGGAAAAATAGAGAAGAAAATAATATTTTGGATAGAGGGATTATTAAATGAACATGTGTAAGAACTTCCAAGATGAATTACTGTGCTGTATCTCAAGCATGGTTACCCAACAGCAGCCAAATTCTATCAACATTAGGCAATATCCTCTTAATGAGAATCCATCAGGGTTAGGATTCTTTTCTATCACAGAAAAACTCCAGGACAAATCCTTGTAAAGCTTCTTCCATTGCTTATTTACATATGTGTGCTGTTATTTTAGCAACAAAAGTACTAGTTGGGCTTTTTTGTCTTTCCATATATGGCTTGGGCAATAGGGAGGGTGTATGCTATTGCATCTCTTATTGTTGGAGCTCTCACATTGTTCATACATATCATCCTACTTGCATAGACAAGCTCAATACCCTGGGGAGTAGGGAATGCCTGAAGACAGCCAGAGCTATAAAGAATTGCATTCTGCCTTGGAGTTGCTACCATATGGCATTTTTCCATTTTAGCAACAGGGGAGGGAAGGAAAAAAGGCTAATTGATAGACATGATCTAGCTGTATAAAATATTTACAATCCATTTTTCTGCCACAAGGCATCCAAAGGATAAGTAAAAGGATATTTATAGGGAACTTTTTAAAAAAAAATACTTTCAGCTATAGTTTTTTTTTGGGGGGGGAGAATTATAAAATCACCAAATATCAAATGTCTGTTCAACCAAATCAGCAAAAAAGCTTTCTTTTTATATTGAAAACGAGCTTCAGGCAATGACGAATTTCACAATATGGGAACATCAGCCGAAATGCTTGTTCCCAGGGGCAGTATCAGTTTAACTCTGGAGGAGAAGAAATCTGAAAGGATGGATCTTTAGCTCTTCTTATACAACAGGCAAAATCATTCAGGGGTTCCTTTGACCCCTTCCAAGTAAAGTAGTTGGTATCCAAGTATAGTTGGCATCTTGAATTATACCTAAAAATGAAGTAATAACATAAGAACTAGGAAGGTGTGAATTCCCCCTTTGATGCAGGTTCTTGAGTCAATATTATGACATTATCTGAAGCATCATATTGACTTGGTTTCAAGCCATCCTGAAGCAAAGATTTGATGACTTTTCTGCTGGTTCTGTGATTCCAAGAGACAATGAGCAATGCTGCAACTTCAGCTCCACAAACGGGGAAAAGTGGAAAGGATGTTGAGTGGTATCTTAACCTCTCTGACATTAATATAAGTAACCAGCCAATCAGTTTAATACCTCATTAAACTGTCTGCTGTCACAGCTCTTTTGGACAGGCAAAACTAATGTTGCTTTGGGCAACATTCATTTTCTCAGCTCTCAGCTTCTTTCATATGGTCAAGGCTGGCTTACTTGCTTGCTTGCTTTTGTGCTAATGGAATGATACCCTTCTGTCCCCATTCTGCCAGCATTTTTATCTAAACTCTCAATCTTCTAAAAAGGGATCAAGATTGACCAGTCCATTAGTATGCACACTTGATTTCTCAAAACAATAATTGGTTAAGACTCATTTTAATCCAAATGAAATTTTCAGTAGGAGTGCTACGTAATTTGTGTATACTAAGATTGTAATATGCAAATTGGCTACCTTTAGTAGTGGTGCTCTAGATTACTTCTTTGGGCCACAACAGAATTGAGGTACAAATTAAACAGTGTGGGAATCAAAATGGATCCCTGTCTTGTTCCTTTTTATGTTGGAATTTCTTGGTGCAGTTGTCTTGCATATTGTAGCAAAATTTTATTTCAGAATTCTCATGGAGCTTGTATTTTAATAGAAGTTACTGTCTATTGTAGTATTGCTGAGTTTGTCCTTCAGCTTTGTTTTGAAGATAAGATTAAATGCAAAGTTACAATCAGACCTGCGCATAATATTCCAAGTGTGGTCTCCTTGTGGATTTGTTTAATGGCACTGTATGAGTTGTTCCATTTCAAGTACTTAGTGATTCTAACCATGGAATGTGCCATTTTTTTAACTACAAGTAATGTTCTTATTTCCAGCAGTCAACCTACCCACCATTTAGGTAACCCAATAGAACACCTTCTTATGAAGCTGTTCTGCTGGCATATAATAAAGGACCTATTTAGCATGCAGACGGTCTTCTCATCTAGAACTCCTGAGTTATGGAATACATGCCTTTGGTGTAATAGATTCTCATTCTTCCAGATACAAATAGGCAAGCACACACAATATCTTATTCTCCTGCTGAGTCTATGTTTTAGGAGCCAATTGTAATCCCTACAAATGCCTTTAAGATCACTATGATATGGTAATCTGGACAAGAGACCATCCTGACATGGTGCACATACTTTAGAAATGGTAACTATTGAGAAATCGTCCTTAACTGGATGGGTATGTTTTTTCATTAATAAAATCACTAAATTTCATACCTGCTCCTTCAAAAAGTTTGTTGCAAACAGCACTTGGGACTCTGGTTTTGTTTTGGGCAGCTGCTAACTAAACTTCAGCTAACAAAGAATGCTGGTTTGGGTTTTTTATGAGCTTAGAGTAATATTACATTGAGATGACTGGTAAATTGGGAACAATAATTTACATTATACATCTAACATAATTTCCTTTGAGATCAATAGTGTTACATAATACAGAGAACAAGGAACATTTAGTCCTAAATAGTAACCAATTCCTATTCATTTATTCAAATAGCCCTACTTATATTACTACACTTTGGATACTTGCAAAGTGAAGGTGAGGCAGAATAGAGACATTAGGTGATGATAAAGATGATCTCTATCGCTGATTTAAGAAACTTTATGCCTGTAAATGAAAAACAGTACAACATTAGGGACTCATTTTTATTATGAGAACTTTGCTGCCTTCCTCACAATATACCCAAATGGCATCAAGGAAGAGAGATACAGATGTTACATTATGTTACGATTTTCTGTATGGGATCTTTCATGACTTCTAAACCTTGTTCATTGTGATACAACATTGTCCTATTTCAGGTTACAAACTCACCCAGTTGCTAGGTAAAAATAGCAATTTCTTCAAGGCTGAGTAGATAATGGCAAAACCAGAAAGAAATGCATATCTAAACAGGGGCTCTGGGAAAGAAAGTCTGCTGTGTAGTTTTGCTTTCAACAGGAATGTGCAGAAAAGAAGTCTAAATCTGGTCGAACTTTCAGAGAGCCAAGTCAGGTTTGTCAGCCAGTCCAAATGTTAGAGTTTAGGATTTTTACATGAGCAGGATTCATAGGAACAACACACCAAAGCAGAAGATCAAATCATTTTTTCCAAAAGAGAAACTTGGATCAGGACAGCCTTTTAAATCAGACTGCAGCCAACTACTCTTAATTACAATACTTATTCCCTTGCTTGGCAAGGAGCCTCACTGAGCATCTTTGCTGTGCATTCTTCTCTACTTACTGAGTTCAAGGGCTTGGAAGTCATTCTTCCTCATCTTACTGCTCCAGAGTTTCATTAGTCTCAGGTGATTCTTGGCTTAGTGTCTCCTGAGGCTGATATTCCACTGATTAAGCCAGAGCAGCTTCTTCAGAGTCTGAGTCCTGGGTCATGACAGGCATAATGTAATACCTGTATCTCTCTTTCTCTGAATGTTTTTAGGAAAAGTTCACTTTATATAGACAGTTCTAATAGCACTCTAGATATTTCTTGGTGCAACTTCTCAACATACGGAGTCAGGTAGCTCCAAAAGCTAATGTATCATATTTGGTAATCTAAACTGTGAAGTTCAATTCCTGATAGAAAATTGAACCCCATGGAATAACATCTGGCTACCAATATTTGAAGACTTCCAATAAAAATAAAATCAGTCATGTAGAGCATCCTGATGGTCAGTGAAACTACATAATTTTCAGTGTCTCTCTCTCTTTCTCCTTCTCTCTCTCTCTCCCTCCCTCCCTCCCTCCCTCTCTGCCTAATTGTGTCATTGTGTTGTTGTTATTTGGAAAAGAGGAGAAAAGAACCAGCTATGTAACCTATCTTTAGTTCACAAAGAAATAGTGATATATAAATATATAATAGATGATAATACATATTTAGTATGTATTTATATTTCATATTTCTTAACCATCCATCTCCCTCAGAGAAGGGTCTTGGAGGTGAAAACATAAAAAGTTTAAAAATATAAATGTACAATTTCACCTATTGTTTCTACTGTCCTCCAACTTCTCTTTAAAAACTTCTTAAATGTTTTTCAAGGGAATATCATCTGCTTTTAATCTTTTCTTCTCCATATTAAGCATATCCATCTCTTTCAACTGTTTCTTGCAAATATAAGCAGCATGAATATATATATTCTACTACTGCCTGTCGATGGCCTTCGGTTAGGCTGAAACAGGAAATAAAGATTTGCCCCATGTTTGGGGCCTAGCAAGGTAATCTAAATAGTTAACAAGCATTTCACACACACACACACACACACACACACACACACACACACATATATACATATACATATACATATACATATACATATACATATACATATACATATACATATACTGTACATATACATATACATATACATATACATATACATATACATATACATATACATATACATATACATATACATATACATATACATATACATATATATATATATATATATATATATATATATATATATATATATATATATATATATTGCTCAAAAAAATAAAGGGAACACAAGATAAGACATCCTACTATTAAATACAGTACATTGTGTTGTTTAAGTGTTCCCTTAAGTGTTAAGGGAACACTTAAACAACACAATGTACTGTATTTAATAGTAGGATGTCTTATCTTGTGTTCCCTTTATTTTTTTGAGCAGTGTATATATGTGTGTGTGTGTGTGTGTGTGTGTGTGTGTGTTATTTTTCATCTAATTTTGATAGTCTTAGACCATGAATGGGAATTTATCTGGGGCATCTGATAAAGAAATTATTTTGCTTCCTCTTCTTTTTCTCTACTACCTTTGCCTTTAGTATTCAAATCCTTTCTCCCCATTTATTCATTTGTTTTGGTGATTTTTATAAATTCAGTAAGATGGAGAGCAGATTATTACTTGGAACAACTTTTCTATAATCAAAAAGATAACTGTTCCAGATAAATACAGAAAAGATTAGAGACATTGGCCAAAATGGATATTTGTGGTTATGGGAGGTTTTTTTTTTTAAAAAAAATAATTATGTGAGGATAATCAGCAGGTAGGGAGAATTTACTGTCTACCTTCCTTGTTCTCTCTTAGCTGCCTTAAGAGACCTGAAACTTGAAATATATCTCATCTGAAGGCAAACCACTTCAGACAAAAAGCCGGCGCCTTTATGAAGTTATTGTTCTCTAAGGTAATTAAAACACTGATAGGATTTGGCTGAGGAGCAGAGGTACTGAAAGCAAATGGAGGAAAAATCATAATATTAAAAGAACCTCTTGCCACATCTTCAATTAGCCGTGCTGTCTCTGCAGCAAGTTAACTGCATGGTTCATTACTGATGAATAACTGCCATTAAAGTAATGAACTAAAGCCAGCAAGATGGGGATGGCCAAGCAAAGAAAGGTTTAATCCCAGACCATTCGGCAGATGATGAGGGGAGAGGCAAGAGGACTCCATTCCAGCCATTCCTGTGAAGTGGTCAGCACATATGCTGAGCGCATCAGTCCCAAATTCATCTAGTTCAGTGGCACAATAAATATAAATCACTGTCTCTCCATAGCTAAAGAAGATAACAGGTCAAAAAGGGAAGTAAAGAGGAGCAAAGGAAGAGAAAAAAGCCTACCAATATGAGGGCAGCAAAAATAATAAGAGCAATATTCCAATAATGTTCTAGCTCTCATCAGGCCTTTTTCTGAAATCAGGAAGATTATTTTAAATGAAAACACACTTGCCGATCTTACCCACATAGTTCTCTATCAATAGTCTGCGTGGACAGCCTGGGATTGATTCACATAGCAATAACACTTAGACTTATATACTGCTTCACAGAGCTTTACAGCCCTTGATACGTGGTTTACGGAGTCAGCATATTGCCCCCAACAATCTGGGTTTTCATGTTACCAACCTCAGAAGGATGGAAGGCTGAGTCAACATACATGACAATACATATGCCCCTCCTCCTACTGTAATCCAAGGCCTTGCTATAACCCAGTCTGCCATCTGATGGGGGGGGGGTTAGATTCAAGTGAAGGAGAGCAGGAAACAACTAAACAAGAGTGATGAGGCACTCTTGGACAAAGTAGCGGATGCACCGGTATGCCTTTTGGTCCTATACAATGTACTGTCCCATACTTTTGGTGAATGTTACTTTTTTTCCTAGTAAACAATTGGGAAAACTTTAACAAATGTGGCATGGAATTAAAAGAAAAAAGACCGTATCTGCCCATAGCAACTTTTGTGCACATCTTGCATAATTTAAATCACCACTAACAACAGATTTGTGCAGATACAATATGAATGCAGGGAAAGTGAATTATGCATCCCAGAACAGAAAATTGGTAAGACTGCTCTTTGGCCACCCAGAAAGCTTCACAAATAATCTCTACCATTTTTACATAGGCATGCACACCTACACCTGGATTGCAACCACATATAATATTTATTTTCTAAGAAAAACGCAGAAGATTTCTTAGGAACAAAGTAAATGCTACATGATGCTCTTACAGCCTTCCAACTCCCCCACTCCCAGGTTTTTAGTTTTTTTAAAAAAGAATTTAGGAAAAATAAAGCCAGATAGAAAGGGATTGCTGAACTCCAGGATAATATCTGGGGGTACCTTGGCATCAGGAGACTACTATTTCCTGAGTGAAGTTTCTCCAAATGGAACACTAGGTGACTTTTGTTGTTTTCCAGTGATGGCAGTTACCCCAGTACAATAAAAACTGGGGGGGGGGGAAGAGGAAATATGTCCTATTTCTTTTCTTTATTCCCATTCATGCTAGATATCGGATTCATTGCTGCTCTGAGAAAAGAGATAGATGGTCATATAGACTGTATTCCTCCCTCTCTTATGACCTGCAGATGATTAGAACTACAATTTTTGATTCTAAAATAGAGTGTTGTGGCACACCAGAGATAGAGGATCCCTTCCAGGTGGGATGTGGGTCAGATTCTAGTCCTACTCCCTCCTCTATGTAATCCCATCACACCTGAAAAGACTATTCCTGCCTTCCCACCCAGCTGCATTTATTTATTTATTTATTTATTTATTTATTTATTTATTTATTTATTTATTTATTTATTTATTTATTTATTTATTTATTTATTTAATTTCTATACCGCCCTTCACCCGAAGGACTCAGGGCGGTGTACAGGGCAATAAAATGCAATAAAAATACAATATACAAAAGTTAAAATGAGAATTAAATAGAATAGCCCAATTGCAGTAAAAAGTTAATTGAAATTACAATTAAAATACCCCAAACCCATCAGACCAGGCCAGCTTGTTCAAATAGGTGAGTTTTCCTTATTGGGTCTACTGCTGGATAGTTGCTAAGGCTGAGCCCTCAGTATCTTTTGTTGGTTTTATTCTGGTGTGTTATGCTTCTTTTCTTCTGGCCTGACAGGATAAAGCCCCCTTTATCTTCTGGTCCAATGCCCTGCCCAAGGCAGAAGTCTTCATACCATCTCAGACAAATGGTTGTCTAATCTATTCTTAAAAACCTCAAGTGACAGAGCACCTGCAACTCTGGGAGGCAAGCTATTCCATTGACTAATTCTCACTGTTAAGAAATTTCTCCTTCATTCCAAGTTGAGTCTGATGATTTCCATCCGTTGGTTCCATCCATTGGTTCTTGTCCTGTCCTTTGGTACTTTGAAGTATAAATCAACCTCCTCTTCCCTGTGACAGCCATTCAAATATTGAAAGATGCCCATCAAGCCATCCAAGCCTCCTCTCTGTTAGGCTAAACATACATAGTTCTCTTAGACATTCATTGTATGGTTTAGCCTCCAGACCCTTAACATCTTTGTTGCTCTTCTCTGCATTCTTTCTAGGGTCTCAGCATCTTTTTTGTATCTTGATGACCAGAACTGGATGCAGTACTCCAAGTGTGACCCCACTAGTACAATATAATTTCCTATGATCTTGATATTATCTCTCTGTTGATACAGCCTAGGACTGCATTATCTTTTTTGGCAGGTGCAGCATACTGCTGGCTCATACTTAAGCAGTGGTCCATTAGGACACTTAGCTCCCCCTCACTGGTGTTGAACCAAGTACTGCCTGTTCTGTATCATTGTCTGGGTCATTTATGCAGATGTTGAAAAGCACTAGGCACAAGACAGAACTTTGACGTATCCCATACTAAATGCTTTCCTCCCTAGATATAGTCCCATTGAGGACCACACACTGAAAAAAGTTGGTCAGCCAACTGGGTATTCATTTGGTGTGGAACTGAACAGATATATCTATATGACTGCATCTTCAATCAGCTACAATGAGATGTCCTAAAAGGACATCTAGTATACATGGGGTGGAGGTGGGGAAAAGTATAAGAAATATGCTAAAAAATTAAGAATTTCAATGAAATGTTACACAATAGGATGCTTATTGCTTTGGCCAATTAGCCACCATGTCTTTCTGTTTCATTTCTTCATGTTTTTTTCCTATTCAATTTACTATTTTGTGACTTTTGTCCATTCAGTCCACATTCAACTATCTAAAAGTGAGCCATCTTTTTCCCCATAAATATTTATTCTACTCTTGAAACCCTTTAGAGTCTCCCTAACATACTGATACTTCATTCTTGTTCTTCAAGTAGAACTTGCATAAAATAATTCAATCCATCCCCTGAGGTCTCCATTGCATATTTGTGCTTCTCTGTTATGGTGAGTGTGCGATTCCATGTAATATTACACTGATGTTTGCATCAGCATACATCACTTGCTCAGCATTAGCCAATATTGAACTGCCCATTGGCATGCAAAACTCTGGCTGAATCTTTGCCCAGGAGCTCAGCTTGCCAGAAAGTCATTGAATTTAGCAGCTGTGATGGATTATTAGCAATAGCTAATAACTAGGCAATTATTGTCCTTTGTGTCACATTTTGGGATGCTTGAAAAGCAGTGTTGGTCATCAACCAGCTCAGCTTGCTTAAGTGTGCCAAAAGGAGCAAAACATTTTTAGGAAAATCAAATGCACAGGTATAGTATAGGTGGTACCTTGCTCAATAGTAGTAACTGTGAGAGGGATCTCGGAGTCCTAGTGGACAATCACTTAAATATGAGCCAGCAGTGTGCTGCAGCTGCCAAAAAAGCCAACACAGTGCTAGGCTGCATTAACAGAGGGATAGAATCAAGATCAAGTGAAGTACTAATACCACTTTACAATGCTTTGGTAAGGCTACACCTGGAATACTGCATCCAGTTTTGGACACCATGATGTAAAAAAGATGTCGAGACTCTAGAAAGGGTACAGAGAAGAGCAACCAAGATGATTGGGGGACTGGAGGCTAAAACATATAGGGAATGGTTGCTGGAATTGGGTATGTGTAGTTTAACGAAGAGAAGGGTGAGGGGTGACATGATAGCAGTGTTCCAATATTTCAGGGGCTGCCACAAAGAAGAGGGAGTCAAGCTATTCTCCAAAGCGCCTGAAAGCAGGACAAGAAGCAACGGATGGAAACTAGTCAAGGAGAGAAGCAACCTAGAACTAAGGAGAAACTTCCTGACAGTTAGAACAATTAACAAGTGGAACAACCTGCCTCCAGAAGTGGTGAATGCTCCAATACTGGAAGTTTTTAAGAAGAGACTGGACAGCCATTTACCTGAAATGGTATAGGGTTTCCTGCCTGAGCAGGGGGTTGGACTAGATGACCTCCAAGGTCCCTTTCATATTATTATTATTATTATTATTATTATTATTATTATTATTATTATTATTATTATTATTATTATTATTATTATTATTATTATTATTATTATTATTATCTGCACCCTGGAAGCAAAAAGGATGAGGGTTTTTTTGAAATCTAACTCTCTACTTTCACTTTCTTGCTTACTATCCTTTTTGCTCTCAGTTCCTTTGTGAAAAAAGGTAAAGTTTCCCCTGTCCTGTCGTGTCCAACTCTAGGGGGCAGTGCTCATCTCCATTTCTTAGCCAAGGGAACCAGCATTGTCCAAAGATACTTCTGTAGTCATGTGGCTAGCATGACTACATGCCGAAGCACATGAAATGCTTTTACCTTCCCATTGAAATGGTACCTATTAATCTACTTGCATTTGCATTCTTTCAAACTGCTAGGTGGGCAGGAGCTGGGGCAAGTAATGGGAGCTCAGGTCTCAAACTCAGGCTGTCAGCTTTCTAGCTGTCAAGCTCAGAGTCTTTAATTGCTGAGCCATCATGCCCCTTAAAAGTGAAAACAAACTCATAATTCAGCAGATAACCTCTTGCTAGCTAGGAAGAGTCAGACATCATTCTGAAACTTGGAAAGGCAAGAAAGTAATGTCGTTGGAATGGGAATGTTTCAATAGTAAGCTATTTTCTTCAGTAAATGAACAACTGAAAATGACCTTTTACACAAGAAGGTCGATATATCTATATACTGATGTTTGTCTGTATACTCACATATTTCTTCCACAGTCATCATCCCGAGTGTCATGGATCATTATGATCATTGCTATCATGAACTATATAAGGTTTTTGTTTTGTTTTTTAATCTCATGTAATTTATCTAGAGACAAGACAATGAGTGATTATGAATCAAAACCTCATATATTATACAAAGTTATGCTTTCACAATGCAATGAACTGATACTTCTATATTCTGGAAAGTATTGTGGAGATATATGGCCTTTCTGAGAGGGAAGAAGAAGCTAATTCAGCTGCCAGTGCAACAGGAAGTAGAAGTTTGCTGTCCTATCTTCTGATCCTGTTGCCACTTTTTTAATCACCATTACGTCTTTTAGATCTGACCTGGACTTGTCCTTCCTCGGTCCATTCATCCTTTCTATGATGGCTCAGAATCACTCATCAGTCACACAGCACCTGGTCCTAAAACTCATTCGTTTGCAGCATTTGTGTGCCTTGCCTCAATTGCTTGCTCTTCTCCAGCTTCTAAAGGAACAAACATAGTAAAAAGGGAACCATTTTCTGGCTATCACAGCTACAAATTTCAGAGAGCTGACATTTGGAATGACTTCCATCTGCTGCATTAAAGAACTGAGCTGCAGGTCAGGTTGTTTATTGGGCACTAAAATTTAAGTAGAAGCACCTTTGAAAGAGAAAATATTGCATAAATGTGTTTAGACCCTCAAACTGTTCTAGTTCAAAAAGCAGATTTAACCACACACTCCCCTCAAAGTTTTATTTTCCTGAGGTATCACTTTCTTTAAAGAAGACAAAAAGAGGTTCTTTATCAGAATATGTCTGATACAAGCTACCGGGAAGAAATACCAGTTGCAAGTCTAAAATGATACCCTCATAGGGATATCTACCTGTTGGTATTAGTTAGGATTCACAGCTGCCTATTTTCTTGCATAGCACTCTTTCTTCCAATGTCTCCTCACAACAACCCTATGGGGTAGGTTAATCTGGCTACTAGTAACTAGCTGAAAGATACTAATGAGATTCCAAGGATAAGGCTGGACCTGAATCTGGGTCATCCTGTTCCTCATCCAATGCCTTAACCACTACACAACACTGACTAATATGTAGCAGAACATCTCCTATGCTATGCCATTACAACATGGGTTTTGCTATTATAATATGGTAAAGTAAGGGCCATAATACACTTAACAAGATGGTGTTGAGAGGGAACCTCCTGTCTTTTCACCAAGAGTTTGTTTACCTCACCCTTTATCCAGGAGTGTGGGGCACTTCAGAAGCTTCATTTGAGGGCCCATGAATGGCTGATGGCACCTTCAGCTTCCCTGTTCCAGGCTGAGAGCATCTTATAATTGTGCTTTCCTGTTCCACTTCAGAAGAGGTATTTTTCACAGCAGCAAGAAGACTCTAGGCACAAAAATGGGAGGATACTTTGATTCCCACATGGATGTACTGTACATCTGCAAAGGTTCAAGTAGTTAGCGTGGCTAAATTGACTGCTTTGATTAAAGAAAAAAATACAATTTATTTCATTTCTACTTGGAAACTGCTTCTGGACTTTGTGCTTGAGGTGTAAAAAAGTGAAACTTTGATTTTGGGTTTTGCTGATTAGATAAGTTTGTTGTTGTAGAAATGGTTAGTATATATTATTATGTAAAAGTAAACTGTTTAGGTTGTGTGTTATTTACTTTATTTTACTGCACCAAAAAGAATCAGAAGTCAATGGTTTTTTTTCTCTTTTACCCTACACTTTTTTCTCTTCCTTCTCCTCCCCTCCTTTCCTATTTTCATTTTCTTATAGTTATGTATTTTGTATTTGATAAACTAATAAATATTTGTGACAAAAAGGTGGGGTTTTTTTTTGCTTTCTCCTATGTGATTTCTCTGCTAACCTTTAATCCAGAATGCAGTGGCTCATTTTGTAGTAGTAGTAGTAGTTATTGTTGAACACTGAGAACTTAGATAACACTAATTTAGTGTTAATTTGGCTTCCAATAGGCCAGACATGTCAAACTCGCTACATCACCTGACGTCGCACAACGTATTGGGATGGTTTTGCCATTGCCGTCAATGGGGTGTGAGTGGCTTCCACATGACACATCCGGCCCATGGGCCAGCAGTTTGACACCCCTGCAATAGGCTTTCAAGAGAAATATGGAATGCTGGATTTTACCTATAATACCTCTGAAGACTTGTTGACTAGGAGCTTGCTGAACCACCTCCTTTAGGAAATGAAGGACCACTTTCTTTAGGACATGAATTTGTTACAGATGGGGATGTCCACCCATATCCCATGTGATGGCAAAAAACACAATGTTTCCAGTTTATATTTTATCCTTGTGCAATAATTTACCTTTCGATATTCCACTGTTGTGCTTCATGGCAATAAAGGAAGACTGTCGGAACTGAGCAATTTTTCAGCATTTTTAGTTAAATATCAACCTTTTAATGAACTGACGTAGAGATGTTAAGGTTGTGCTGTGATGTTGTGTGTATTGTGTTTACTACTTTCATTAATTTTATGAGCAGTCTTTATTAAAATCCCAGGGACAAGAGGTTGCACTGAAGCTGAGAAGGAAATTAGAAGTATCTCTAAATATAAATAATCAGTAAATATAGCATCCCATTACAAGCTTATCAAATGCCCTTTAGTTAAGGGCTTGACAATAGGTGTCCCTGTGGAATTAGTGGTATATAAATGCCTCAAATAAACAGATAAGACTTATAAAAATGGCAAAGGTGACTAGTTCGTTCAGATTAAAAAAATGATAAAGTCTTTTCTGAAAGACTGGAAACATTATATAGACATTTTGGTCAAAAAAACTGATTTCAGGATTTGGGGATTGAAAAAGACAAAAAGGTTGGGGAAAAGATGCAGATTATGGTTACTCAATAGAAAGAAGGGTGGAAGGCATGATTGTTTGCTTTTTTCTCTTTCATATTTTTTTAATCCCATTTATATCCCGCCCTTCTCCGAAGACTCAGGGAGGCTTACAATCTAAGAAGCACAAATCAATGTGCTTAGCAATAGCCTTCATTCTATGTATATGCCTGCTTATAAGCCCTAAAAATGCCCCCAGCGGCATTTTTACAAAGTCAGCTTATTGCCCCCAACAATCATTTTTATCTATTTCTTATTTTCTATGTTTGCATTTCTTCTATATATTTAACTAATTGAAAAGTTCTAATAAAATATATTTGAAAAGCAAATGAACAAATAATGACTTAATGCAATGCAATATGCAAAATCCCATAATTATCTTGCTGTTCAATTGGTGTGAATGAAAATCCTATTCATCTCCAAGAGAAATATTAATCCTGCACTACAACCTCATAAGGTGAGGGAGATGAGTAGGTGCTTGACATTTAGGTAGCCTGCTGATGCCCTCTTCCCTTGATTGCATCCTCAAGAGACCATTGATCTCACTTTTTCAAAGCCACAAATTAGATATAAGAGGGCTGCTGAGCGACAAGATCTGATTTTATATTTAGCACAATGAAGTGACCAATACTGGATTCACCAGTATCTCACCCTGTAATCCTTTAATTAAAATGTAGCACAAGTACCTTTAAGACAGCCCATCAGATGTGTGCTGCATGGTTTAGTTCAGTACTTCCTGAACCTAGATAAATTACCTAAAATTGAGTAAAAGTGATTTTTCTTTGAGTAACAACACATGGACCCATTACTCAATCACAATAGGGACATTTAAATAAGAACTTTCTGGTAAGCTTTAGGCAATAAAGGAAAACAATGGGGAAGCACTGGTTTAGTTGTTTAACTAGGCAAGAGATGTCAAACACGGCATGTCTGACTGCAACAAACACAAGACTTTAAAGCTCACAACTTTCAGACCTCTTGCTTATCCATCCAAAGGCTGGAGAACAATGAAAACAAATTTTAAAATGTCATGACTCTTCTCTAGTTTGGCACACATAATCTCAATTTAGTTTCCATCCTTCCAGCAGGAATGATAACACAAACAGTACCAAGATTGTCTCAGAAAGAGAGAACTGTAAAAGTTGATAGGAAAGTGATTGGTGAATTACAAAAGCCAAATAATAACAAGGGAAGGGTACTATCGACTATATGCCCTTTAATATGGCATGTTACCGACACCTTGCCCCAGAATAACAGCAGTGTGATAGCTTCTGAAGCTCAAATATGCAATGAACTTCAACCAAGCTGAAAATAGCATAATTCTTTACCATTTAAATATTGCTAAATTGACATGAGCTTAGTGACAGCTAATGAAACCTGTCCATGTCTAGCAAAAGATCCTGATCTTCAGTAGCAAAGTCTCATAAATGTATCAAGCTGAAAGATGCCATTTGGGCCACAAAGTCCAACTGTGCTAAGTGCAGAAATCCAAATTAATGACAATTAAAATGCCCTCAACAGATGGGTGCCTGCTGAAATGCAGGGGAGCTGAAATGAAAGGGGAGCTCACTATTTCACTGGATAATTGGTTCCACCACTCCAGTAATCTAGTCCAAGCAGGCTGGGGTAATTAATACATCCTAAAAGAGTTAAATAAAATTTAATTGGTATAGGATGTTTTGTTTCTCCCGTCAGTATGGCAGGCTTCCTTTTTCTTCCACAAGCTTCCCTCTGCAGCTGAGAGGAACAAAGCAATAGATATAGTCAAGATTAGATATAGTCAATACTTTCCACAACACTGCTGATATTAATTTTAGTTATAGACAGTTCTTTCCTTCAAATGTTTCCTAACATTTGTGCTATTCAGGATCTTTGCAACAGGTGTTGTGTTTCTCTCCAGGCATGTATTAGCTAGTCAGCAGAGTGATGCATTCTACTTTCATCATTGTTACCTGGAGCCTATTGAAGAGACCATGGCCAGTGCACAGAATTTTGCTCAGAAAAACAAAGTTGATTTTCTACCAACCCTGCTGCAACTGCAAAACCCATAAAGCCTTTATTAAGAAGTGAGATAGTAGACCTCGGTTGAGTATATTCTCTGAGGAATTCTTGCAATGTAGTTTTACTGTGTCAGTGAGAATGCAAGAAAAAAATGTCCAAAGATATATTTATTTATTTATTCATCTGATGTGGAGTTTTTATGGATTTCCAGAAGCAAAGAGGTTCACAAATACCATTTGTCAAAATTATGACCAGCCCCATTTTCCAAAAAATATTCAAATATTTATGATCTGCTTAATAGATCTGGGAGCAGGTTACTGTATATTCAAAATGTCATAAAGCAATACAGTGATATAACAAAACTTCATAAACCATTTTTACCTTTTTGAAACACATACATACCCTGGCATTATAGTTGGAAATAACCTTTATGCAACTTATTATTATTGTTACTAGTAGCCTTTGATTCTGGAAATTGTACAGATTGTATTGATCAGTTATTTTCCAAATTTTTCAGAAAATATCTCTGAAAATAACAGTAGCTGATGTTTTTCAAAAGTTCATTGCCAGGTTGTTGAACTGAACATACATGCAAATATATAACCAAGATGCTTATACATTCTCATATTGCTCTGAAGTACAACATAGCATTCAGGTATGATAGTAGAAAGATAAAGCAAGGCAGCAGAACTGTTGGCTGTTTGCCATTTATTGAATATGTATGGTTTCCTAGTCCTTGAGATGCAAAACAATTCTTTAGCAACTTGTTTATTTAAAAAAAAAACCTTACCACTTACCAAAAGTGACAAAAACATATTTCCTGTTAAATTTCCTCATTTTATAAGATGAATTTTTTGGAACTGATTTTCAGTTTGATCTCGCTTTGTATTGCTTAATTCATCAGTTCTAAAGATTTCAGAACAAAATATACATTTTTATGAGTATTTTACTCTGACATCTAAGCTATCTTTCTTCCTACTATCTGATCGTGATTTCTCAGGGAAAGGCTTGCAAAGATGAAAATGTCCTTTGCTTAAGGGCTCCAAAAATGTAACAAACCAGCTATAAATGGCCAACTGGAAAAAGCATTAAGGCTGAAGAAAAAAGTGAGTCTGATGATGGCTATTTCCCCCCCCCCAATTTGTTTATGACTCTAACAGACGGGTGTCAAACTTGCCACGTCATGTGACGTGTCATGACCTATCACGATTCTTTTTGCATTGCTGACAATGGGGTAGGTGCGGCTTCTGTATGATGAAATCGGCCCGCGAGCCGGCAGTTTGACATCCCTGCTCTAACATATCTCCTAGGTATATAGACAACTTCATGGCAATTATATACAGCTTTCTGAATTGTGTAACTTAAAAATAATGTAACACTGGGCACAAACAAAAACCCAGAAAGCATAATTATTGTGGTATGCCTTATAAAATCACATATATTTTATTGCTTTCATATGTTAGACATAGATGCAGCTGCTCACTAGGAGCCAGAGAGGAGCTTACTTAGAGATCTCTATTTTAAACCCACAACACCAACACTGTCAGATAGTCTATGAAATGAAAGAGTGTGGCTGGTCCTGGATTGGTTATATTAAGGTTACTGATAGATCTGTTTTTATCTGGACTGCTCTTTTATGTGTATTGGTTTCTGTGTTTTTCTGTCTGTTTTGTTTTTTTTTTGCTATTTTTAAAAATGTTGTTAACCATACAGAGTCAGAGGACCCATATAAACTGAGCCAATAAAAAAATAAAATTATCCAGTAGGTTATCATGGATGAGAAAAGCCTTGAAACTGACTCTTCCCAGTCCTAGTTCCATTTTTATTTAAGGAGATGCAAAGTTTTTAATCCAAAGCCACTAAGATGCTTTGGAGAAGGCATGCATGCCCATGTCACTCCTGTCAACATCTCCCTAAAGATACAAGCAATCCTGGGAAAATATGGGTTTGGTGAAGAAGGCACTGAGAGCATCCCATGCCCATGCTCCTTGCCAGCTTCAGACCAAAAATGCTGCACCCCTCCAGTCTCTCTCCACTGCCCCAAATACACAACATTAAGGTTTAAAACTGGGCTGGGGGAGATATCAAAAAGATTTCCATTTCATTGTAGTTTAACTGTCTTCCCAAAAGCATCTTCATGGGAAATATATTCTCAGATCATCCTTTTTATATTATGCCCATAAATGCCTCAGAGAGCTACTAAAGATAATTCTGCCTCTCCTTAAATATGTTTGTGCTAATGGTGAAACTCCCAAGTTTTCCCCAGTTTCTAAAGCTTACAACTGTATCTCACTTTTTTAAAAATATACACATATGAACACATCTAGCTGAACTGAAGGGAACTCAAAAGGCAGGAGTGGGAGGTCACCCAAACCTCTTGTAGGCCTGCCTGGAAACTAGGAGATAAATCATTCTTGAAAAGGCAAGAGCAGATCTCTTCCATATTGCTAACAAGAAAATTATATGGGTATACCTAAAGCTAGCCTGAGTTGAGCTCAGCTTGCCTTTATAATTCTGGGGGAAAAGTCATTTCAACTTGACACCTGAGGGCTACTTCCAATATCACATATTTCAGTGTGGTGGGTTTGTAACATATGAAGAGGATTTCTATTATTTTGTTTCTGGCAATGAGAACCCAGACAGTTTCAACTAAAATGTGAATCTAAATGATTATTCTCTCATTTTAAAAGCTTGTGGATCGATACTTTTCACACAATACTAGCTACATTATGTTCTTTCCTTTCTTTGTCTATTCACTTCTATACCAATAAATATCTATAGATTATTTATCTGAATCATTTATTTTTAAAAAACAATTTATAAGGCTGCATATCTCCCAAAAGTGACTCTGAGGAAGGTCTAAAAGAGTTCAAAAAATAACAATTTAAAAGAGTCTTAATATCCCTAAGCTGTTTGATTCTAAGGAGAGAATTGGGATCCTGCTAAGTACTGTTCAACTGAAATAGTAAAAACAGAAAGTTCAGTCATAAAAGTCTGTATTTAAAGAGTTAAAAGCAGAATTTCACATGATGACCTGTATCTGACCTATCTAGGCCTCCATAGAATTGTACTTTTACTCAGGCTTAAGTGAGGCATTTGATAAAGTAGACCAGACCCTCCTTTTCTGAAAAACCAAATGGAGCAATGTGGGATGTGTGGCCCCACTATCAGATGGATTCACAGTTGCTTGAACAACCATAGCCAATGTGAGATTTTTAATAGGTCTATGTCCAGATTGAGGAAGGTATGCAATAAGTTATTTTATGGTACTATCCTGGGCCCAGGACTCTTCCACATCTTCATAAATGACTTAGAGGAAGGAATAGAAGGGATACTCTTAAAATCTGCAGATAACACAAAACTGGGAAGATTACTAAAACCACAGAAAACAGGGAAAACAAGGCTAAAAAGAGACCTGATCACAGTCTTCCAATACATGAAGGGATATCATAGGGCAGAAAATGTGGATTTAACAGCCAAGCATAGACAACAACCAATAGGTAGAAAATTAACAGAGAAAGATCCAAACTTGTAATGAAGACAAATTTCCTGACTGTGAAACCCATTAGGTAGTGGAAAAGCCTACCTTTTGGAGTCACGGAGGCTCCATCACTGTACGTTTTCAAGAAAATATTGAATAGCTACTTGTCTTAGATGGTATGAAGATTTCTGCATGAGGCAGGAGATGGACCAGCTGATCTCCAAGTTCCCAACCAACCATTTGATTTTGTGATTTCATGAGTTCAGGATCTAAAATCTTCAGGTCCAGGTTGCACGTTGCTAGAACAGTACTTGTGAACAGCTTTAGCTGGTTGGCTCTTCCAGCATCTGTGCCTTCATTAGACTCAACATATTTGATTTGGGATTTTGCTTTTGTTGACCAGAAGCCAATTCAGCCCTAGTCAATTCAGGCTGGCTAGTCAATCCTGGAAGACATTAAGGAAATATTTATATTATTATATTAAATTGTTGGTGTGAAGAGCTTTGAAAAAAGCAGGTTGTTGGAAATATAACTTTCTAACTGCAGATCTGGTGGTCTTGCTATAAAGTCCACGATTAAATTCATGTACTGTACCTCATTTAATTTTCAAGTTAACAAATGGAAGATTGGGTTTTGAAGCTTTGATGAAACTGTTAAACAGTACAAAATGCAATATTCTGCAGAATTGTTAAAATCATTGGAGCTAAAACTACACTGGCATTATGTAGGCAAAATCCTATTAAATGTCTACCATTAATGAGCGGTTTGTAAAGTCATTTGAAGTATCATGATTGGGGGAAAAATAGCACACTTAGTTCAGTGAAGAAACTGATAGTTCAGTTTTACAATCACTTTTTTCCAGATACAAATAGTCTAGAAAGACTCATCAGTTTTGGTTTTCTTCAATTATTATGCTGCAATCATTAGTAACTTTGAACACATACACACAAACCAAACAGTAGCAACTACAAAGTTGAGTAGACTTTCAATCTCTTCAGGTCTCACTGTGTCTGCATTCAGTGTGCTGTTTATATATTCAGGAGTTACATTCCAAACGTGATTATTTATTTATTTTACAGCTTTTCTGTACCCATCCAATTCATATCCAGACAAAAAGAACAATGAATTTCAAATCTCTCTTAAAACAAACAACAATAATACTTGGAGGGTCACCCACCATTTATAGTATGGTTTTTAGGGCCTTCTAGAATGAAAGATGGGGAGATGCTATGCACATCTCTGGGGGTACCATATTCCAGAGGACTGAGACTCCTAAGAAAAAGACCTCCTTGCTGATGCACACACCCTTTTCTCTCATGAGAGTGGGACCTTCAGCAGATGCTCTTTAGATGTTCAGATCAGAAGGGCAGAATAATGCTCGGCTAGGCATGCCCTGGCAGATTCCAGCACCTTGGGTTTATAGTCAAAACCAACATTTAACCTAAAAGCCTACTGGTAATCAGCACAATAACTTCAAAGGGACACTCTGGAATAAAGTAAGCCACCACAGCTTCCAAGTTATCCTCCAAGTTGATTTGTGGTGATAATATTTTTAACCGCACAACATGCAACTTTCTTTTACTGTATATAACTGTACTTAGAGGTTAATGCACCTAAATAACAGATTTTTAAAAGTCTTCCCTCAGATTTCTCAAAAAGCCACCAGAAAATCTTGGCTCCATCCACATCATGGCACTAGCTTCCTATTCATTCACTCACTCCTTTCCCCAAAAGATATTAAGGAAATAGCGAGGCTAAACCTTGTTTTTCCCCTTGTTATCTGTGCCTGTCCAATAGAGCTGAACTCAGACAAGCTAGTCGAACATACACTAAAGGAAAGAATAAAAGTCCATACACAATCTAAAAAGATAAATAGCAGAGGTAAACATTGTGGCCCAAACTCCCTAAGGCAGGGGTCTTCAAACTTGGCCCCTTTATGACTTGTGAACTTCAACTCCCAGAATTCTTTAGCCAGCATGCCAATTTAGCCAGCATGCCTGGCTGAGGATTTCTGGGAGGTGAAGTCCACAAGTCATAAAAGGGCCAAGTTTGAAGACCTCTGCCCTAGAGAATGCAGAGAGTTGTCAAGCAACTATCAATGGAGTTGCTTCAAATTCCCTGCTCTGCCCTATGTTCTTCTTTCATTGTTAATTATCTTGTAGGACCATGATCGACAACCCCAGCATATGCCTTATTCCTCAGAACATCCCGTTCTTCTGCACACATTGCAATGGAAGGAAGAGAAAAGGAATATATTAAGTCACTGTAGGGGCCTCAACAGCAGTAGGTGTCATTTTTATAACAACAACCTTTGCCACCTAAGGATGCCTTTTGGGAGGAAGCCATGGCTTGGATATTTTTTTCAGGATAGGAACCCAGACAAAAAAGAAAAGTGCAGTGAATTTTGTCCCATTTTTGCAACATGAAAGAAAACAGAAATATTTTCTGCCTATTGTTTCTATCTGCCTCTTACAATTTGGAAGTGACAGATCCTTTCCTGGAAATGAGTTGGTTCTTGGGACACAAAAAAGGCAAAGACTGACATACCTAAAGCTTGCAAGAAGAAACCAAATAGAGTTCAGGGGCATCTATGTGTGTGCTTGTGTGTCAAAAAAAAAAAGGCAAGATAACAGCCGCATCAGTGTTATATCAAAGTCCCACCCATTTTTTAATGTGGTCACATTCACCATTCTCCCTTTTTTACCCCTTTGGACGATTTTGGTAGAGTCCAAAGAGCTGCAGAATCAGTGTTATTTTTTCTCCTTTTAAAAAAAGGAAAGTCTCCATGGACATAAAGTTGCTCCTTATACAATATACATTATTTACTATCTTCCCCCTGTTGTCCAATTGTTTTACTGTTGAGCGGTATTCACAGACCACTCAATGCATTTAGTAGATCTACCCCTCAGTGGATTTTTCCCATCTGCTTTGTGAATGCCCTCTCCACTCCATGGCCATCAGAGGCCTTCTTAAGGCATTATGGGTGAATTGGAAATACGAGACACTTTGAGACTAATGATTACTTAATATAATGCACCAATTAGTATGCTCTGGTAAAAATGCCTATAGAGGTGCTGAAAGAATGCCAAGACAAATCCCTGCAAGTATGTGTATCAACACAGAAGCTTAGTTAGAGCCAGGGCTTAGCCCAAGGACCTGTTTTGTCTAATACTTTTTCTAATACTGAAACACATGAAACAAAATACCTCTGAACTTTCTTTTCCCAACTCCATTGAATAAGCCCTTGCTCACATGAATTGTAAAACTAATTTCTAATGACTGGAAGCTCAGCATATGTATTTATAAGTTCTGTGTTGAACAGTGCACTTGACATGACCAATTCATCTATTCCCATTTTTATTGCATTTACAATCACATTTTACTTCAGACTCAACACAGCACACATAAAGTTCCTATGTAGTTCCCCTCTCCAGAATTATCAGTTCAGTCCATCAGAGTGTTTGGACTAATATGCTGATCTGGGATTCCCTAAATAAATACGATGGGTCTCCAAACTTAGAAATTTTATGACTTGTAGACTTCAACTCCCAGAGTTCAACTCCCAAAAGATTATGTGAAGTGTTAATACCACTTTACAATGCCTTGGTAAGGCCACACTTGGAATACTGCATCCAGTTTTGGTCACCACAATGTAAAAAAGATATTGAGACTCTAGAAAGAGTACAGAGAAGAGCAACAAAGATGATTAGGGGACTGGAGGCTAAAACATATAAAGAGTGGTTGCTGGAATTGGGTATGTCTAGTTTAATGAAGAGAAGGACTAGGGGTGACATGATAGTACTGTTCCAATATCTCAGGGGCTGCCACAAAGAAGAGGAAGTCAAGCTATTCTCCAAAGCACCTGAAGGCAGGACAAGAAGCAATGGATGAAAACTAACCAAAGAGAGAAGCAACCTAGAACTAAGGAGAAATGTCCTGACAGAACAATTAATCAGTGGAACAACCTGCCTCCAGAAGTTGTGAATGCTCCGACACTGTAAGTTTTTAAGACGAGACTGGACAGCCATTTGTCTGAAATGGTATAGGGTTTCCTGCCTGAGCAGGGGGTTGGACTAGATGACCTCCAAGGTCCCTTCCAACATTGTTGTTGTTGTTGTTATTATTGTTGTTTGTTGTTGTTGTTGTTGTCTTCATAATTCAGCCAGCATGGCTGGGTGAAGAATTCTGGGAGTTGAAGTCTATGAGTCCTAAAGCTGCCAAGTCTAGAGACCTAGGACAATTCACAATACAGAGTATGACGTAAGTCACTCTTTTAAAGACCATTGCTAAAATAATAACAAATGTGGAAGTATGCCTAAAAATGTACTTCTTGATAGGAAAAGCTTATAAAAAGTGCATGTACTGGGAATAATATTTTCAACAATGCAATGAGTTAAGAGAAAGGTACATAAGAAAGGATAGAAATATTTGTGCAGAGGATTTCATTTGTCAAAGTTGTAACTAGCTCAGACAGACTTTGTGTTTGACAAAATGAGAAATTCAACTAAACCAAATTTGGCAGCACCATCCACCTTTCACTTAACTTCAGCAAGGTGTCCACATTGTGCCATCTAAACATCTAGATAAGGATCTGTAATGCTGTCCAAAGACTGTTTGGCTTACTTGCTGGGAAACATATCTGGAGATGGGATATAGTGTTTGACACATGGATAACAAGAAAAAAATCTTTATTATCTTCCTTTCACCTGTAGACTAATGTAACTTCTTTTAAAAAAGTGTTTATGCAGACAAATGGTACAGTACATTCTTATGAAAACTCTTTGATAGCTACCTGGGGAGAGTTTATCAGCCCTTGATAACCAACTTGCCATTCCTAGTAGTTCATAAATCATCATCTCCTCAATTTTCATTAAACAGTATCTTCATCATTTCAGGATTTTAATAAATATGAAAAATGGCAATTCTCAAGGCATAAGAATCTTCTATTGGCTTAATCATCTTGGGTGGGAAAAGATACGTGAGCAGAGGGAAAGCATCCAATTAATAACAGCAAATGATAGATGCTTCTGCTTTGCTTTTATTAGTTCTTCCATCTTTCATAAAGATTTTTTGAGTGATGCTCCAAGTATTGCATTCCAAAATATTGAACAAGCCTTGTCAGGTAGAGCTTGGGGGAAAACTAGATTTCATTTAATTTAAAAATAAATGTTAATTAAAATATAATTAAATCCATGTAATGTAGTTTAAAAACCATACATTAAGATTACAATTTCTTGAAGCTAAATTCAGGTTTGTGGACATTAGCACATGAGACCTTGGGGCCACAATTTGGATATTTTCAATCTCACTAGTCTATTGACAACAGTGTGCTTCCAAATCAAATCTGCTGGGAACTTGTGTGTGTGTGTTAATACTATACTCGTAACTCACTAGGAAGAGTATTGATAGTTTTGTAGAACAAAACAGCCAAGAAAAAACAAACGAACAGTGGATCATCAAATAAATGATCCAGAGTTTTCACTCAAGGCAGAAGTGGTCAGCTCAATTATCTTATTTCAGATACATTATGGAAGACCTAGCTGAATGGAGAAGGCTCTATTACTGGGAAAGCTGGAAGGAAAGAGAAGAAGGGGATGATCAATAGCAAGATTAATAGATTCAGTTACTCTGGTGATGGGTATAATGTTGGAAAACCTGAAAGATTAGGGACAGATTGTCATAAATGAAATTATCTATGTGTTCACTATGAGTCAACACCAATTTGATGGCCCATAATCAATCAATGGCAAAGGGTGTGACCTGATTTTAACAGAATATGCTTTCCATTGCTGGGAATCAAGTTCTTCTGTAATACACAGGGAAGACCAGATTACTTATTGAATGTGATACCTGGGGAGACACAGTCAAAAAGCAATAGTTGTGCTTCAGAGTTCTGAAACCGAAATACAAGTAGCAAGATTGGTTCCTCTGAAATATGGGTAGTTAGATTTTTAGCTCTATCTCCATTTTCTCTGATCACAAATCAAAATGGGGTTCATAAGGGCTGTAGATACAGAGTAGAAGATTTCCTGAAATAAATTTTAAAAAAATCAGTGGAAATCCTCTGAGAACCATTTCCATAATCAAAACAGTTTCCATTTCTAATAATTATGCTGGAATTTTCAGCAGCACCTGATTAGATCTAAGCCAAATCAGCTTAGGAAAGCTTGCATTTTTTCTTTTTTTGAGGACAATTGTTGTGTTCCCTTGGAAATCATTTCAAGTCAAGAGAAAACATTTCTTAAGACAAATGATTTGCATACCCCAGGCTATAAGCCAAAAGGGATGTTTCTCACCTTCAGATTTTCCCTTTCTCTAAAGTGAAATTAGAATGGATGAATGAATGCATTATGTCACATTTTTTAAAAAAAATCTTGCTCTCCTGGGACTTGCTTTTTTTTTATACTTGTGCAATGAACCTGTACCTTGAGAAGGAAGAGAAGCTTCAAGGACTGAGTGCATCAATGCTGAGTGCTAATGAGAGAGTTGTAGCTTGCTAGAATGCAATTTTATTATTCGTCACCTTGAACATGTGTGGTGCTCCTATTAAATAGAAGCTGTGAATGCTAGGTTAGAAAATGGAGAAGATACATTTTTCTGACTCTAAACCGCTCCCACTTAGCTGCCAGCTCTGGCTCTTGACCTTAAAGATGCTAACTATAACAAAGGGAGATAGAACAGATATTTTATTTATTACACTCTACTAAACTCTACCACTACCACTCTACCATTCTACCTCTCTAATCCCTCTGGACCTGAACAATTGCTTTCATAGGCTCCCCCTAGAAGAAAATATGCAAATACCTATAAAAAAGTGGTCACCAATAGTTTCTAAAAAGGAGACACAACCCAGCATTCCTGTGATAGGAAGAATAGTATCCCAGACTTCCCTAGGGAAAAAAAAGAATATTGGTAATAGGACATTCAATTCATTGGGGAATAGAAACTATAGTCTGCAGACCAAACAGTCAATCTAGGGAAGTATGTTGTCTTCCTGGAGCAAAAATCAAAGATGCAACTGAGAACCTTACTAAAGTAATCAAGCCCACAGATTACTACCCCTTTCTTCTCTTAAACATGGGGACCAATGACACTACAATGAATCTAAAACAATAACAAAAGATTACAAAGAGCTAAGGAAGAAAGTTAAGGAATTAGGAGCTCAAATGGTGTTTTCAGCTATACTTCCAACAAAAGGCCAACATCCAATGAGGGAGCAAAGGATTTTAGAAACAAACCACTGGCTTAAAAACTGGTGTCATCAAAAGAACTTTGGTTTTCTAGACCATGGTCTGCATTACCTACATGAAAGGCTACTGGCAAGGGATGGAGTGAACCTCACAAGAACTGGAAAGAATATATTTGGAAAACAAATGGCTCATCTTATCAGAAGGACTTTAAACTAAAATTGAGAGGGGGCAATTTTCAAGATTTTTAGAACTATTTCTAAGCAAAAGCCACTAGATAACCAATCATATAAGGAGGTAGGAGGGAAGAGGAAGAGGAAGAGGAAGAAGAAGAAGAAGAAGAAGAAGAAGAAGAAGAAGAAGAAGAAGAAGAAGAAGAAGAAGAAGAAGAAGAAGAAGAAGAAGAAAACACAGTGAAGTAAAGAATGAGGGAAAGGATGGAAACCCCAGATACAAAGTAGAAGATATAAGAAACATACCCAAGACCCATAAAGAACTCAAATGCCTATACACAAATGCTCAAAGTTTAGGGAACCAACAGGGTGAACTTGAAGTACTAGTACATGAAGGTAAATATGATATAGTTGCCATTACTGAAACATGGTGGGATGAAACACATGACTGGAATATACTGATGGAAGGATACAAACTATTCAAAAGAAACAGATCTAACAAAAGAGGAGGTGGAGTTGCATTATATATAAAACATCACTACATCTCTACAGAAATCCATAAAACCAAGGATGAAAACCCCCTAGAATCCATATGGGTAAATATAAAAGGAAAAAAGAATGATATTGCTATAGGTGTTTACTACAGGCCACCCAACCAAGCAGAAGAAATAGGTAAACTTTTTATTAAACAATTAATAAATGTGTATAGGAAATATACCACAGCAGTAATGGGAGACTTTAACTTCCCTGTTATGAACTGGGAGACAAACTCAGCAACAAGTGAGAGATCAAAAAGATTACTAATCAAACTAGCTGACAACTTTGTCATCTAAAATGTAGAGGAGAGAACAAGAGGAAAAGCTATATTGGACCTAATTCTTACTAATAGAGAAGAAGTGATGAGGAAATTGAAGTTGCTGGAACTTTGGGTGAGAGTGACCACATCATATTGGAATTCAATATAATGCAAATACAAGCAATAGAACATAATCCAACCAGTGTTTTAAACTTAAAAGAGTTGATTTTGACAAACTCAGAGAGAGTCTAAGAAAAATTCTATGGATGAAAATCCTAAAGGGGAAAACAATTCAAGAAGAATGGGAACCTCTGAAAAATATGATCATAAAAGTCTATGCAGCACAATACCACTGAAAAAGAAAAACAAGAAATCCAAAAAGAAACCAGCATAATTGCACAAAAATCTCTCTGATAAACTGAAAGACAAAAAGGAAAAGTACAAAAACATGGACAGAGGGACAAATAACTAAGGCAGAGTATCAGCAGATTGCCCAAATGTGCAAAGATGAAGTCAGGAAAGCAAAGGCTTAAAATGAACAAAGACTTGCAACAAAATTCAAAGATCATTTTAAAAAGTTTATTTCAATATATAAATAAGAAAAAAAATCAAGGAAACAGTAGGTCCACTTAAGAGAGAAGATGGCAAGAAAGTAACAGGAAGTAGGAGAAAACAGAACTGCTTAACTCATTCTTTGCATAAGTCTTTATGCAAAAAGAAACTATAGCCCCTATCTGATCTTGACAAATATAAATGCATTACAGTTTTGAAGGAGCTGGCAGATGTTATCTCATAACCACGTACCATGGAATTACCTGAGGATTGGAAAAGAGCTGATGTTGTTCCCATCTTCAAAAAAAGGGGGGGAAACAGACCCAGGAAACTACAGACCAATCAGCCTAATATCAATACTGGGAAGATACTGGAAAAGATAATCAAAAGATGAACATCTAGAAACAAATAAAGTTATAACTAAAAGATAGCATGGATTTGTTAAAAATAGATTATGTCAAGCCAATCTTATTTCATTCTTTGACACAATGTCTACATTAGTAGACCAGCAAAATGCTGTGGACATAGTATACTTAGACTTCAGCAAGGCATTTGATAAAGTAGACCACAACCTACTTCTTGATAAGCAAGTTTTTACATGTAGACAGGAAAAACCAAAGCTACAAGTACAGATTAGGTGAACTATGAGAAGGACCTTTGAGTCCTAGTGGATGATCACTTAAATATGAGCCAGCAGTGTGTGGCAGCAGCTTGATTGTTTAGACACAGGTACAGAATCAAAATCACATGAAGTATTAGTACTGCTTTATAAAGCCTTAGTAATACTGCATCCAGTTTTGGTCACTACATTACAAAAAAGATGTTGAGACTTTGGGGGGAAAAGTGTAAAGAAGAGCAACCAAGATGATTAAAGGCCTGGGGACAAAAACATATGAAGAACAGTTGCAGGAATTGAGCATGGCCAGTCTAGAGGAAAAAAGGACTACAATGGACATGATAGCAGTATTCCAGTATTTGAGAGGCTGCCACAAGGAGGAGGGGGTCAATTTATTTTCCAAAGCACAAGAGAGCGGAACAAGAAACAATGGATGGAAACTAATCAGGGACAGAAGCAACCTGCAATTAAGGAAACACTTCCTAACAGTGAGGACAACTAACCAGTGGAACAGCTTGCCATCAGAACTTGTAGGTGCTTCATCACTGGAGGTCTTTAAGAAGAGACTGGACAGCCACTTGTCTGAAATGGTATAGGGTCTTGTACTTGAGCAGGCGGTTGGACTAGAAAACCTCAAAGGTCCCTTTCAGCTCTGTTCTGATTCTGACCCTACATTGATTCCAATCTTAACTGTTTATAAACCTAGAAACCAATGCATCAAAAAATACATATTGCAAGACTTTTTGCCTCAATAGTAAACTCCCAACAAGAATTGACTAATGCTGAGAACAAAGTTTGTCTTAATTAAGAAGCATCTTGCCGGCCTCTGGTTCCGGAATTTCGGTGCTCCCAGACGTGCGAGAAATTAGCTCCTCATGTCGCCTGAATTTCTTCATCAGGGGACCCCTGTAAAGAGGTCAAAAGTTGCCCTGGAGGGGCGATGAGCGGGGGAGAGGTCTCTCCAGTTGGCAGTAGAAGGGCGGCAGCCCTCCCATCTGCTTGGAACTACTCTCCGAACAAAAGAAGAAAGGATTGGCCACTCCCATGGCCCATCATTTAGCTGTTTCCTGCCGAAGCCAAAATCACAACAAAGAGCAGCCTGTCTACATTGGGAGACAAAAGAAAAAGCCTTCTACTAAATTATACTGATTTATTGGACTTACTGCCTTTCTACTTTTGGCCCAAAGTTCCTATATTTACAGAAATGGATTATTCTACCTATTAGTCTAAAAAAGGGGACAAAAAAGTAATAAATAAAAAGATACTGTCTTTTGAAGTACTCTGAGGATATCTAGTGAATACTATTGGCAAACAAGCTTGCTTACATTTTGGACTGACCTTGGCATTAAGATAAAAACCTGAAACAGCTGGAGATGAATTTGGCTTAGACTTGTGGAGGTGGACTCTCACTGATCTTTGTTTGAAAAATAGCCTCCACCAAGGACTATTTATAATTATTACAAAATGGAGAAGGATCAGCCACAAACCTTGCTTGATTATAACCTCATACTTGAAACAATCTACAGAGTCACCGAGATGTCTATCTCAAGATTTAATAATTTACATGCCAACCTTAAGTCACAAATTGAAACCCAGACTGCAACTAAAGAATTTACAACTTCAGAATATAATAAAATTGGAAGATATTACTATTGAGACAGAGGAATATAAGCAACAACTATCCAAAGAACCGACAACTTTAAAAGTACAAGGAACTATCACTATGGCAAATAACCTTAAGGACCAACAACATACTATGGGAAAACTTAATGTGCAAGATAGTGATGTTAACATAGAGGACATGGAGGATCAACAAAGACTGAAAGCCTGGATAGCCAAGCATTAATTACAAAATTGGATAAGACTCTCTATTTAAAGCAGATGAACCCAGATGGAAGAGGAATCCAGACTGAACTTAAGATAAAGTTTTTAGAGCAAATTTTTAACATCAAATTTTAAAAGTCGTTTGATTATTCTATTCAAGAATTAAGAATTAACTGAAATTTAAAACAGAATCTGGTTGTGTATAAATAGTTCTAGACTGATAAACATAGGTTGTGGTCCTGTCAGCAACCTTTGATGTATTAGGATGTGAAACAGATGATGTTTATTAGGTAGAACATAGCTACTCAGCCACTGTGTACATGTTAGATGCTATAGTTTTTGCTGTAATGAAATAAGGGAAATTTGGGTTGTGAATATTATATGGGATGTTAAAGGCTAAATTTGAATAATATAAGTAAAATTAAAATTAGGTAAACTTTAATAACAGGACATAGATATATCTCAATGAAATTGAATTGACAAATTTTTCAACTGACCATGCTATTTCTAGAAATTTATTAGTTTAAACTGGTTGTATGAAATGTTAATGGAAATTGAGAAGGATGTTTTGATAATGTAACCTGAATTATGTACTGAAAACTTTGTTAGTGAATCTCTGATTACCCAGTCATCATGATGCTTTCTAAATATGTAGATTTTAACTGAAAAACCAATAAAACTTGTTTAAAAAAAAGAAGAAGCATCTTGCCTGCAAAATATGCTTACTAGGCCTTAGAACTGGGAAATATATGTAACAATAGCTCATTGGCTCTTTTGCTGATGGAACAGGCCCTCTGGGCTGCAATGATTGACAATTCAAACCAGCAGAAAAAGAAGCATTTAACTTTTTCCTATACAGTATTTTTCTGCTTTCCAATTCCCCTTCTCCCTGTGAGAGAAAAAGCAGATCAGCAATAATTAAGAGCAAAAAAATAATTAAAAAGTAGCAGGCAAGGAAATGATTGAAAACCTTATTTTCTCCACTTTTCTTCTGCCTCATCTCCCCAGCTTTTTAACCTGATGAAGGAGCTGTAAGATTGACGGTACATATGTTTGCATTTGTAACATAGCTCTATACCTTCAAGTTTACAATAAAAATGGTATTAACTCATGGTCCCAGCATCCTTCACCATTGGCCTGAGGGACTGTAAATCAGGAAGACATGACATAGAAATCTGGTCACTAGCAATGAACATCAGTGTAGTGCCATGAGGTATGCCTAGAATGAATGAATAAACCTTTATTATAAAAGTACAACATGTATACAATGAGATTGGCTGAGCCTCTTTTCGTGCCCCACCACCACAACAACTCACAGTGACAACAAACCCCGCCATCTTGTTACACCATATGAGCTAATTGAACAGCATACCAGCCTCACAAGTCTATCATACCTAAAGTTATTTCCCATTCAGGAGCCTGACAGCCCATGGATAGAAAGTGTTCTTCAGCTTGTTGATGTGGCTGGCTATACTTCTATATCTCCTACTCGATGGTAGGAGAGTAAAGAGGTACCGACCAGGGTGTGAGTCATCCCTGAGAATTTTCTTCACTCTTCCAAGGCAGCGGGCCCTGGCAATGTCATCCGGTGGTGTCAGGGGACAGCCCACGATGTTTTGTGCTGTGTTCACCACCCTCTGTAATATCTTCCTATCCACAGCTGTCAGGCCAGCATACCAAACCACAATAGAGTGTGAAAGGATGCTTTCTATAGTAGACCAGTAAAAGAAGGTCATTAGTCGTTGTTTTACCCTGTTCTTCTGCAAGACCCTGAGGAAGTGGAGTCTCTGTTGGGCCTTTCTGGCCACCTGAGTTGTATTGACTTTCCAGGTAAGATCTTCAGAGAGGTAGACTCCCAGGAATTTAAAGGAGGAGACTCTCTCCACACAGCCCCCCAATGTAAAGTGGAGCAGGTTCCTCCTTTTTCCTCCAGAAGTCTAGCACCATCTCCTTTGTCTTGCAGATGTTCAGGTGAAAGTCGTTCTCTAAACACCATATGAATAGTTTTTGTACTTCCCCCCTGAATGCTGTTTCATCTCCACCTGTAATAAGACCCACTACAGTGGTATCATCTGTGAACTTAATGATCATAGTGGATGGGTCAGATGATACACAATCATATGTGTACAGTTAATACAGGTAGGGGCTAAGCATGCAGCCCTGTGGCAAGCCAGTGCAAAGCTTCGGGGAGGTGGATACAACAGACCCAACCCTCACTGTTTGTAGCCAGTCCCTCAGAAAGTCTTTAATCCAATCACAGATGGGGGGGGGGAATTCGGGTCAGTCAGCTTTTCAATAAGGATGCTCGGCAGAATAGTGTTGAAAGTTGAGCTATAGTCAATGAAAAGCATCCTGACATAGCATCCAGGTTTCTCCAGATGGCTTGCTACAGAATGTAAAGCAATAGCTATGGCACCGTCTGTCGACCTATTCCCCCTGTAGGCAAACTGATGTTTGTCGAAGTCCGGTGGGAGGCATGTCCTAAGATGTTAGAGAACATCTTAGAAAGGGTTAAGAAACTGAGAGCAGCAGAAAGAGGGCACATTAGGAAAAATGGATGCAAACTAACCATAATGTGCAATAAAGTAAGGGTGCATAAATGTTTTGAGTAAAAGGGAGGTAGACAAGTAGGTATGTACAGAACAGGAATGGATGCACTGAAATAGAACAGAACAGAATAACAGAGTTGGAAGGGACCTTGGAGGTCTTCTAATCTAACCCCTTACTCAGGCAAGAAACCCTATGCCATTTCAGACAAATGGTTGTCCAGTCTCTTAAATTCTTCCAGCATTATTTGGAGTTATTTTTATGGTTGGTTGCACAACCAGTCAGATATTTAGACCGGATTTGGCATTTTTGTTTATCTATCAAGTCCTTCCCAAAGCTTGGGATGGGCAGATGTTTTGGTTGATGGTCTTTCTTGTCAACAGTTGTTAGGTTTGAGATTTTATGTGGCAGGTGCATGTTTGTTTGAGTTCTAAATTCCTAGTGCACTTTGGTTTCTTCATTTTCTATTAATTTGTCTATTTTGTGATCTCATAGTTCTTGCTTCCAGAGAAATTATAGTATTCAGTAAGTCTTCGTGGTATACAAGCTTCAATGCATTTTCTTCACTGCCCTTCAAATATTCTTTGAACAGCCTTTTTCATCTTCAGGTCTATGTACTTACAACATTTTGTAAAAATGCAAGTAGAAAAATATGGACCACTACGGTGGGAAGGTAACAGCGTTCCGTGCGCCTTTGGCGTCTAGTCATGCCGGCCACATGACCACAGAGACGTCCTTGGACAAGCGTTGGCTCTTCGGGGGAACGTTTACCTTTATATATATATATATATATATATATATATATATATATATATATATATATATATATATATATATATATATATATATATATATATATATATATATATATATATATATATATATATACCGGTATGTTTAAGTATTTGTCAAGGCTTATATATGGATCTTTGGTCATTCGGGTTTTTTCCCGTGTAGAATTGAAGGTGTAGGAGCAACGTTTCGACGGAATCCCATCCGTCATCCTCAGGCTGGTGGCTTCAGCTTCCTTCTTCTGGGAGAAGCATGTGGTAGTGGCTGTTTGTTCCTCTTTTTTAAACTGCCAGAGGGGGTGTGTTCTGTGGGTGGAGGTGTGCTCTGATTGGGTGGGGGATTAGGTGTGTTCTGATTGAGTGGGAGTGTGTTTTGAATGGTGGGTGTGTTCTGATTGGGTGGGGGTGTGTTTTGAGTGGATGGGCTGGTCTCAGCTGCCAGCCTTAGACCTGAGCTGGTGAGTTGTGCTGCTTTTGTTCGGCTTCGTGTTTGTGGTGGTGCCATGTTTTTATAGTGGGTGTCAGTTTGCTTATTGTGTGGTTTGGAGGGGTTTAAAGTGGCTGATGTTGCAGCTGTAGTTAGGTTTCTGTTTTGTGGTTGTGCATCGTTATCATTGTGGGTTCGGATTTGCTTTTTGAATGATTGTGTGGTGGTGATGTCATGTGATGTTATCATGAGTTTGGGTCTGGTATCATTCTTGGTGGTTGGGACTCGTCTGTCAATCAAGGCGGGTTTCCAAATGGCTGGTAGGCGGGAGGTATCATCTCGTTTGTTCATGCTGTGGGGGCGTTTTTCTATCTCAATGGCTTCTCTGATTATTCTGTTGTTAAAATGTTCAATTTTGGCGATAGTTTTGGTTTTTTTAAAATCAATTTCATGTCCCATGGCTTCAAAGTGTTGGACCAGGGATGAAGTTTGTTCTCCCTTTCTGAGTGAGTTTTTGTGCTCTTCAATGCGTGCACTTATTCTTCTGTTGGTCTGTCCGATGTATGTGGTGGGGCAGGTGGTGCATGGGATTTCGTATACTCCTTGGTTTTCTAACCCAATTATGTCCTTGGGGTTTCTTAGGATGGTGGATATTTTTCTGTCTGTGTAGAATGCTGTTTTGATGTTGTGTTTTTGGAGGATCTTGCTGATTCTGTCTGTGGTCCCTTTTAAGTATGGGAGGAGGGCTTTGCCATTTTCTTGTTCTCTGTCTTGGGTTTTTGTGGGTGTCTCTCTTCGGATTAAGTTGGTAATCGTGTTTCTTTGGAATCCATTGGCTGTTAGTACATTAGTGAGAGTGTGTAGTTCGGTTTTTAGGTGTTGTTCATCAGCTAGGTGTTTTGTTCTGGAGATGAGTGTCTTGGCTACGGAGTTGATCTGTGCTGGGTGGTGGTGTGAGAGTGCGTTCAGATAGCGGTTTGTGTGTGTTTTTTTATGGTAGATAGTGTGTCCTAGATAGTGTGTTCCTTTCACCATGGAAACAGAAGCTAACAATCAACTTCCCTTCCTTGATATCTTAGTCTACAAGAAATCCAACGGCTCCCTAGGACATATATATATATATATATATATATATATATATATATATATATATATATATATATATATATATATATATATATATATATATATATATGTGTGTGTGTGTGTGTGTGTGTGTGTGTGTGTGTGTGTGTGTGTGTGTGTGTGTGTGTTAAATGCTTGTTAACTATTTAGATTACCTTGCTAGGCCCCAAACATGGGACAAATCTTTATTTCCTGTTTCAGCCTAACCAAAGGCCATCGACAGGCAGTTGTCACAACAGTGACAGCTCATATATTTTTTTGGGCTTGCTAACAAAGAATAAAGCAAGCAAAAAAAAATTACACAAATATGAGCTGCCACTGCTGTGGCTACTACCTGTAGATGGCCTTGTGAAACAGAAACAGAAAATAAGATTTGTCCTGTGTCTGGGACTAAGCAAGTGTATTCTGAATGCTTAACAAACATATAATGTGTTTGTGTGTGTGTGTGTGTGTGTGTGTGTGTTCTGAATATTTTATTCAACTGTAGATGACTTAATGGATGCATGCACTTTTGGCAGACTATTTCCACTACTTTTTCTACAGTAGCTCAGTCTAGCCGACAGTCCTGGGATTCTTGATGGTCTCCCATTCAGTGGTCAACAAGGACTATTTTTTTTATATCAGACAAGGTTTTTTTTTTTACTTACTAACCCTCTAATGAGAAGATGAGTTATCTCTTAATCCCTCACATATATGAACCAACATTTTATTGCAATTTTACTATTCTTATATAATGTTCACAATGCCTGGCCCTGAAATCCAGTTCTGTAGGTGAAGGACACAGCAGAATTTTTAAAAATAAAGAAACACAAAGACTCTCACCTCACTCTAACACTTTTATGGTTATACCAAAACAAAATGACACATTTTGAAGATGAATACATTTGCTCAAGTATTATCCATGCTAGTGTTGTAATAACTATATAAGTCAATAACAACGCAAGAGGCAATATTTGACACCCGTGTGATAAATATTTGCTGCTCCACCTTAAAATGCAGTTCACTTGCTTTTAATACATTTTTGTCCTCTATCCTCCATTTATCACTGTAAATAATATTTTACTATAGAAAGGGATGCAGAGATGATGATGGGCAAAAAAATCCTATCACCTTTATGATATTTGTCTCTTAGATTTTCATAGGAAGATATAAATGTGTTGCAGAGAATAAGAAAAGCCACATTATAATAAACAAACAATGATAGGAAGGAGAATGTTCAAAATGAAGCCAGTGCATTGCTTTTCCAGAAAAGAAATTTTGGACAGTCATAAATATCAGATGGAAATCTAAGAATACTAAATAAAATCTGTCCCTGTTAGCAGGTATGGCATGCAGTTTTCTTTTTTTTCTGAGTTCATAAAACAAGCAATCATATTTCTTGTAAGCCGTGAGTCTTCTTTTTTCACAACACTTTGGATAACATGTAGAGTCCATGGGTTTGCAATTTTTCCTTTTTTACATTAGCACTGTCAATATAGCATCATCATTTTGTTTGAACTCCAAGCTAAATCACAAGGGAATGCTGGGAACACAAAAGGGAACAGACATTGAATTTTCCAAGTGCGTGTGTCAAAATGAGTAAAAATGGAAAGAGGGTGGGGAAAAGAATGACAGTGATGTAGATGTTCTGAAATGGAAAGAACAGATAGATAACCCATCTTTTCTTTATTTATTTTTTAAAGTACTAGATCCAGAAAGCAAGCAGCTCTCTGTACAAAGGAAATGTTCTCTTTCATCTTCAATATGAAAGATCTTTCTATAGGAATTTTCTGAAGTTCACATTAGGGGGCAAAACCATTTTGCTTCACAAGTTTAATGCTCAAGTAGTTCCCTAAAGGCTAACACTGATTGTCATGTTACAGAGGAAAAGAAGAATGGAAATGAAATAGGTTTTTCTCTCTCGTGCTTTAAAAATGATTTCCTATACAGTATTAAATTAAGGTTGCAATTCTATGGAGACAAAATCTAAGTGTGGAGGGGAGGAAAGAGAGAGAAAGAGTGAGAACAATTTATTTTCTATGTAAGTTATAAGTGCTCATAACTTATAAGCGCTTTTTTCTTAGATGCAACCAAATTCTGGTGCATTTTCATATGTAGCTTTCCAAAACATATGCTGATTTTTGCATTTTTCCCCCCAGTCAGGAATGATGAACAACAAAAGTATCTGTGTATTTCTGCCACACAAGCTGCATCTGAATCTCTTCTGGCAGATAATGATATTTCAAAATAACACCAATTCATGACAGGATTGTTTCATTAACTTATTTATTTTCAATTCTTATCTTTGTCTAAAGAGCCATGGTTAGTTAGCACAACACTGACCAAACATTCAGAATCAAATAACAGCCGATGTATTCCCAATCTGCAGTCAAGATGGGGGCTGTTGTGCATCAGAACCATTAACACTTAGTGCCGATTTTGTGGTTTACTTGAAATTTTAGTGATTCACATGAAGGGATTTGTGTATATAAGAAAACTGTGAGGAATGCTTGTCAAATCTGACTGGCTGTACTGTCACCTATCAGAAGTGGTGTAGGGACTCCTGCTTGGGCAGAGGGGTTGGACTAGATGACCTATAATCTCCCTTCCAACTTTGTTATTCTAAATCTAAAGAGTTAAATTCATGCAGTTTAGTGAAAGCCAAATTTACCCAGCTTAACTACTGACTTTGGGGCAGTTCAAAAGGAATAAGTAATTAGCAATTAGTGCTAACCGGATTGTTCAGAATCAAAATCATGAGAATGAAGTAAAGGCTGACTAAGCAAATGAAAAAAACTAAACAAAGAAGTTTATGTCCAAGATGATGGAGCTTTACAACCATGATGTTGATTCAAGTTGGCAGTCTTTGGCATGTACCTCGGGGAGAGGCATGTGTGTTACTGTTGTTGTTTTTTTCTGTTTTTTTATTGTTTTACTGTTTGGACATTTTGTGTTATCACTATTATTATTCTTTTGCATGTCACCGAGAGCTATAGATGGGAGGGAGGGGGAGGGAGGGAGGGAGGGAGGAAGGAAGGAAGGAAGGAAGGAAGGAAGGAAGGAAGGAAGGAAGGAAGGAAGGAAGGAAGGAAGGAAGGAAGGATCAATACAGTACCTTCTGGTAAAAAAAAGTCTATTAATTATACTTACTGTAACCATCATTCCCTTTGTAAACTTTAACATTCGTCAGAGTCATCATTCACATTCTGTATTTATTATTCCCAAAATAAAAATGCCCCCAAACCAGCACGACAACATAACACATAATGGGAACCCACCATTATATACCCTGCCTCCAAAGACTTAATGCCTGAAGGAACAACCATAGCCTTCCAAATGGCTACCAGACTCAGAGCCAATCAAATCTCAGAGGAGAGGTTGTTGCATGGGCAAGCAGCACAATAGAATAGGTTTCGTCCTGGATTTCATCAGATCACATTGTTTCAAGAAAGTGACATGATGGATACCCACTCTACTGAATGTGTGAGAGGGGAGAAACAATTGGGCACAGACAGTCCTGAAAATACAGTCCAGCACTGTATCATGAATGACTTTGTAAGTGATCACCAGTACCTTGAGTTGCATCTAGAAGCATTGTTGTCAGCCCTTCCAGGTTGACCAAGGAAATCAGACGTACTTTTGTTACAAGCTTATAGTAACATAATCTTTCATAACTGTATACAGTTTTTCTCCTCTCTCCTTTTATCTTTGTAAGAACTGTGGAGGGTCTTGTCTGAGATATTTTCTCAAATTACATTTCTCTCCCTGGCTCAGATTTCTTTTATCTGACTATTGTTTTGATTGTGGCCCTTCCTCCTGTTTCTCATGTTTATTTCTTCTGCCCACTCAGTCTCTGTGGGTGCACACAGCAGATGAAGTAGAGGTATTATATGGTTGGCCATGACTGACCTGTAACACTACATTATGGATCAGATGCAGCCTTTAGATGGTCTTTAGGGGCATCCCCATATGCATCAAAATTGCAATAATCCAACCAAGAAGTGACTAAAGTATATTTTTGGGTTAAGGTAGTCTCAAAATCCACAATCACTTGTTCTTTCCAGAATTACATCAAAGCCTGGTCTT
This sequence comes from Vipera ursinii, assembly GCF_947247035.1. NCBI lineage: Eukaryota > Metazoa > Chordata > Lepidosauria > Squamata > Viperidae > Vipera > Vipera ursinii. The sequence goes on from NC_139512.1 coordinate 300,117,664, forward strand.
CTTCATCCAGGCATCCAAGCCTTCAAGCACTGGGACAGAATGTTGACAGTATCACTTGGATTGCCATGGTAGAGATGTATCATTAAATATTATAAGCATCCTTGTGTTGAATTGTCTACGGAGATTCTCAGAGCTGAAGAAGCTTTTCTGATGAGAAGTGAAATGTCTTCAAAGAAAAACAAAGTCCAGTTGCCTTGTGAAAAAGCACATTGGGGATACTTATGTTGAATTATTTAATAAATGTATTAACCAGCCTTTTCTAGTTAGATTGGAGAATGACCTTATTCATGTCCTAAATATATATTCTTACTGGCTCTTAAGAGAAGAAGAAACCTCTGGAAAATGAGTTGAGCAATATTAGTTCTAGATTTTCATATGTCCAAATAAAGATTTAGTAATTGTTCTAAAACTTAAAAAGATTTTTCTATTAGAATTTTAGTGACTACAGAATGTGGTTGCCACAGAAATTACAATCTGTACTAATAGGTATGACTCTGTAGGAAGCAAGCATGTTAGCCATGCATTGTACTTGGGAAGAGAAGAATCTGAACTATACAGATTCTCTTCAGCTTCCCACTGTGGCCACCAAACATGACAATCCAGGAAATGTGATAACACGACCTATCTTGTAAGGTTAGAGATGAAATAATCACCCACCCTACTATAATCATAATGATATGGTTGTTAAATAATGTTGTAGCTCTAGAAAATATAGAAAATAGCTATTTATTAGTGCTGAACTGGAAGAGAGTGGAAACATTTCAGGGGCCTTGAAAAACATCTTAAACTGTAACTCTTCTTTTCTACTAGTGCCATTAAAATGCAAAGCTAGTCAGCTCATAAAATGAATTAGACAGCTCTTAATTCTTGACTGCATAATGATCCTGGTGCTTATTTCATCAAAGTTTAATATTTTTAAAACTGAAAGCCAGATTGATTACTAGTTATTTATATTTTTGCATCTATGCATTTAGCATGACTAATTATCTAAACTATGCCATTTTCCTAATGATGTCTGATGTCATGACACAAAGGGTGGAAAACAACAGCACTTTATATGAAGTATCTTTCCAGGACACATCTTGGTGATATGCACTTAAAAAAAAAAAAGAAAAATTCCCATTATGAAAGTAAAGCAGGATTTCTAATTTGCCAAATAAATGTTAACTTCAGTCCTTCAGTGTTTAAGGTATTTGGAATCTCTTTATGAAAGAGAATGGAATTGTTTGGAAGGAAAACAGCAAGCATCCAGTATTGGGGAGAAAATAATAATAATAATAATTAATAATAATAATAATAATAATAATAATAATAATAAGAAGAAGAAGAAGAAGAAGAAGAAGAAGAAGAAGAAGAAGAAGAAGAAGAAGAAGAAAAGATCACATGCAAGCAAGCTACAATAGGTGAAAGAAAAGAAGCTGAAGAACAAGAAGACCAAAGAATACCTAATCAAGAAATATCACTTAGAAACAAGGAAGATCAATGAAGCACTGGAAATAATAAAGCAGCAAATAACAGCTATAGCCAGGAACATCAGTTTATAAGCAGAACCTCCAAATTATAAGCAGAACCTCCAATTTCAATCCAATCAGAAATGTTTCTACCAATCCATCAATGGAGAAACTGCAATGAATCATCCAGTACCTGACAAGGAAGAAACAGTGCAGTTCTGGAAGCAGATATGGGATAACCCAAAGAAACACAACAAAGATGCAGCTTGGTTAAAAGAGGTGAATGCAAATAAAACAGAAGTTGAAATGAAAGAACTAGTAATATGTGCAGTTCGCCGTTACGGGAGTTGGCTCTGCGAGCCCTGGACCTTCGGAGGGCCCTCGGCTGAGTCCGATGGAGCCTGGGAAGGCCTGGAAGGCCCGGAAGAGCTTGGAAGAGCCATGCTCTGTGCAGCACTGACCAGCTGATTGTCGGTGCCGTGGGAGCCCAGCAGAGCCTGGCGGAGCCCGGGAGAACTTGGCGGAGCCTGGCGGTGCTCAGGAGAGCTTACCAGCTGCCTGGAGGAGCCGCGCTTAAAGTCCAAACTCAATGGAGGAAATACCATGAAGGCAATCAACACCTTGGCAATTTCAGTCATTAGATACACAGCTGGAATAGTGGACTGGACTCAAGCAAAACTAAAAGCAATGGATAGAAAGACCAGAAAAATAATGACAATAAATCATGCCCTTCATCCACGCAGTGACATTGACAGACTCTATCTACCAAGGCAAATAGGTGGACGTGGAATGCTGCAAGTACATCAGATGGTTGAAGAAGAAAAAATGGCTTTGGAAGAATATCTGAAGGACAATGTTGAAGATACACTGAAATTAGTATATCAGGCTTCCTGACTATTGGAGAGACCGAACTGGCCTACAAGAAAGACCAAATGAAGAACAGAATAGAGGCATGAAGACAAAGCACTACATGGCCAGTACATTAAAAAAAATAGCAGGGAAAGCAGATAATAACAAGACCTGGCAATGGCTAAGAGCAGGAAAGTTGAAGAACGAGACAGAGGGACTAATTCTGGCTGCACAAGACCAAGCCTTAAGGACAAATGCATACAAGGTCAAAATTGAGAAGACAGTAAGTGTCGCCTATGCAAAGAAACTGAAGAAACAGTGGATCACCTGGTAAGCTGCTGCAAGATCACACAGACTGACTGACTATAAGCAGTGGCATGACAAAATAGCAACAATGGTGCATTGGAAGATCTGCAAGAAATATCATTTGCCTGTAAGCAAGAACTGGTGCGATCATAAAATAGAGAAAGTCATGGAAAATGCTCTGGGACTTCAGAATTCAAACAGACAAGCACCTGCAACATAACACCCTGGACTTAACAATTGTCGATAAGAAAAACAAAAAAGTCTGGTTAGTAGACATGGCAGTGCCTGGAGACAGCAGAATAGACGAGAAAGAACTGGAGAAGATAACAAAATACAAAGACCTACAAATAGAAATAGAAAGACTGTGGCAAAGGTAAGGGTAGTACCAATAGTAATAGGCGCCTTGGGTGCAATCCCAAAACAACTGGAGCACCACTTGAACACCATTGGCATTGACAAATTTGCCATTAGTCAATTGCAAAAGGCGGCCTTGCTAGGAACTGCTTCCATCCTGCGACGATAGATATCTATAATACCATCAAACATCCACATCTGCCTATCCCAGGTCCTTGGTAAGGACTCGATAGGTAGACAAAAATGCCAAATCCAGTCTGAACATCTGGCTGACTGTGCAATGATCAATAATAATAATAATAATAATAATAATAATAATAATAATAATAATAATAATAATAATAATAGTGGTGGTGGTGATGATGGTGATGATGATGATGATGATGACAGAATACAGACAGATTGCCATTTGGAACACAACACGGCAGATTTCACAGTTGTAGAGAACCAAACCGTACCAGGAGATGCCAGAGTAGAAGAAAAAGAACTAGAAAAAACTACAAAATATTGTGACCTGGACATTGAAACTGCGCGATTATGGATGAAACATGTAACAGTGATAACCATTGTCATCAGGGCACTGGGAACTATATCCAAAAACTTTGCAAAATATATCAAGAAATTGCAGCTTCCTGCAATAACTCCAGCAAAGCTACAAAGAACTGCGCTACTCGGAACATCTTACATTTTAAGGGGATACTTGGTTGATACCTAGGATCCTGGCAGCAACCTGTATCAACCATTAGTGCCAGTCAATTTGAGTGTTCAGTTGACTGAGTTTCATGTTTTATGAATAAAAGTTTTATAATAATAATAATAATTTTGAAGGGACCTTGAAGGTCATCTAGTCCAACCCCCTGTTCAGGCAGGAAACCCTATACCATTTCAGACAAATGGCTGTCCAGTCTCTTCTTAAAAACTTCCAGTGTTGGAGCATTCATAGCTTCTGGAGACAAGTTGTTCCACTGATTAATTGTTCTGTCAGGAGGTTTCTCATTAGTTCTAGGTTGCTTCTCTCCTTGACTAGTTTCCATCCATTGCTTCTTATCTTGCCTTCAGGTGCTTTGGAGAATAGCTTGAGTCCCTCCTCTTTGTGGCAGCCCCTGAGATATTGGAACACTGCTATCATGTCCCCCCTCGTCCTTCTCTTCATTAAACTAGACATTCCCAATTCCAGTAGCCATTCTGTTGTAAGAAATTTGACTGCTAGTTTTATTTAGATCCAGTCATGCCATAATTGACTGACAATGGAGGGGGGTGGATTGGGACCTGGATCTGGTAACCAGATTACAATCACAGTGATATGTTGTAAGTGGAGCCAGCAAGAGTTGGATTTAATGAGAAAAATGCTTGCTAGCTTATTACAGGGGAAGAAAGAAACCTCAGCCTAATCAGAAAAACAGAGTAACAGAGTTGGAAGGGATCTTGGGGGGTCTTCTAGTCCAACCCACTGCTGGACAAGTTGCCTGGACAAAATATCTTTGTTACCTCCCTCATAGCAGTGGAAATGAGCTTGGCCTCAGTGATTGACTTTGAAAATATTTTCATGCTGACTGTGATTCCTGGTTCCCTGAGACCAGTTATTAAAGAGGCAACCCTCCACAAAATATTTCAATTAAAAGGATTTCCACAGAACTTTTTAAATCCATTGAAAGATGCAGCAACCTGCTACTATTTTAGTGAACATTTGAAATAAGTATGTGTAGGATCTGTAGTAGAAACTTATTGTGCTGCAGAGTATAGCTAATTGATTCTTACACACTACAAAGGCTTGAAATAGTTTTTATTTATTTATTTATTTGCATGTTGGTGATTAAATGGGTCTATCTGTATATCTTAGGTTTGTGGGTTATTGCTCTGAATACAATGACTGTAGCTGAAGAGAGGTGAAAACTCTTTTCCTAGGCTGTCAATTCAGCCTTTTAATTCAATATAAATTGGCATTTTAGAGGAAAACCCTTGACAAATAAAAATAAGTAATGTGAGTGATCAAGCATTTGGAAGCAAATTGATTTGGGCCTAAACCCCAGCTGCGCAGGTAAGTAATGACAAATATTCTAGCAGGAATCAAGTAAGGGTTAGATAGTCTAAGAGGCACAAATAATACCTCTGTAATTTTGGGTCTTTGAACAGAAAGTTGCAAGGCATGTTCCTTTCTTTACCTAGTGTTCTATGCCATTGCTCTTCAATATTATTCTATATTGTAAGCCCTGTTTTTACAATGCACTTTGGAGATCTTCCACATACAAAAGCTAACACGGTACTTAACAAATCTATAATCCAATATGTTTTCAAAATTCAAAGCCTCACCTTTCATTTCTCAAAACTATACACTTTTAAAAGATATATTACTCAGAGTAAGAGACTGATATGAAGAGAAACAGGGATAACTCTCCAAAGCAACTAGTTCATATATAGATCAACTACCTATGTCTTGACTGTCATTTCAAATTATTGAAGATCTGATAAACTTTCATAGCATTGCTGCTTCTACTGCTGCTATAATTCATCTATTTCTATTTATTTACTATCTATCTATTACATATCTTTCTAATGTCCCATATTCCTGAACCTAAACAACTGATGTTTTAGGGGAGTCTTAAATCACAGGAATTTCACCTGGTTAACCCTGTGGAAGTGTACAAGGTCCTTGGAGCTATGAGCTCTGCCAGCTGTGTTTTAGATCCTTGGCCTCCCAAGTAGTCAAGGCTTCCTGGGAGATGGCATGCATTGGTTCCAAGCAGTGGTGAATGTTTCTTTGTGGAACACTGAAATCTGTGCTCTCCTCAAGAGACCATCCTTGTATCTAACAATATAGAAACTTTCATCTCCTGTAGTCTCCAATCCTTCCATTTTAGATGGAGTTATTTGGAATATTGTAGATGCAGAACATCAGGAGCTCTGGAAGAAGCAGAAAAGATTTCAGATCAGATTATAGTAACAATTGTGGCAGTTATTAAGTTAGTAATATGGTTGTTAAGTGAATCTGCCTTTTCCATGGACTTTCCTTGTCAGAAGATCACAGAAGATGATCCCATGACCCCTGGGACATTGCAACCATCATAAATATGAGTCAGTTGCCAAGTGTCTGAATTTGATCATGTGATCATGGAGATGCTGCAACAGTCATAACTGTGAAAAAGGGTCATAAATTGCTTTTAACTTCAAATGATCACTAAACAAATTTTTGTAAGTCGGGTATCTGCCTGTATCTCTAAGGAGCAACTCTTTCCTCCCCCACAAACCCATAAAGGAGAAATATCCAATCTCTGTGAGGTCTTACAATTACTCACATCATTTTTTTTTATTAAAGAGTTTTACAAAAACAAAATTTTACAATATATCCCCAAATCCCTCCCACCCCAAACCCGCCCACTTCCCCCCCCCCCACTTCCCAGAGCTAAATACAGGATTATAGTTACAATAATCATATTCTAAATAAAAATTATGCATAATATACAATTAACCAAATTCATAATGTGCTTTAACTCCCCTTTAACATAACTACAAACAATGTACCAATAACAATATCCCACTAAAATCTACTCATAAGCTAAATGGAACTTTTTAGTCCCATATTTGTTCTTAATATAATTTATCCATCTCCTCCAAGCTGAAATATATCTTTCCTGTGAATGATCTTTCAAATAAGCAGAAATCTTAGACATTTCTGCAAGATTACTCACATCATTAAAGAAGACAGCAGAACAACAGGAACTGTGAGTTTGTACAGACTGAATAGGCTTCTAAAACCTAAGGATAGAAACCGACCCTTTCCTCCACCTCCACCTAATGGTGCAGGTAAACAGCAAGACATTTGCTTTGCTTAAGTCCTAAATCCTGAGCAAAAGAGAAGGGGGGGGGACATGCTTCCTTCCCTCCTCCTTTTCCAGAATTTTGGCCTGATTCATCTTTCCCTTTTCTCTCATCTTTTTTGTGGGCATTAGCATATCTTTCCTTCCACTGCCTGTCTGCTATTTTTAGTCTTTTTCCCATGGGTTCCAAATTTTCCATTTATGCAGTTTTCCTCCTCCTAGACTCAATCCTGTGTACAATTCTTCTCTTTTTTCCATCCGATTAAGCTTTGGGTGCACTGTTTCTCCCTCCCCTTCTCTTGCAATTCTGAGGTAGGAAATCTCTGCTAGAACTACTTAGGCTTCCTCACAAGTAATATTTCTGCCGTAAGAAGGCCCCTGATGATGTATGTCCCAAATGACCTTGTCTTTCCTTTTATTTTTATTATCTAACTGTCCCTGCCCAACATTCAAACCTGTGGGTTTTATCTCTTCTTGGCTACTCTCTAGGTAAAAGGTAAAGGTTCCCCCGCACATGCGTGCTAGTCATTTTCCAACTCTAGGGGCTCATCTCCGTTTCAAAGCTGAAGAGCCAGCACTTGTCTGAGGACGTCTCTGTGGTCATGTGGCCGGCATGACTAGATGCCAAAGGCGCACGGAACGGCAACTCTCTACCTTCTCCCAAAACTAGCTCACTCTGTACACCTCGTCCCTCCTGCCTTCTATTCCCCTTACCTTACATTTGATTTTTAGGGAGTTATTTAAACTTTCATTCTTAGATGTTAGGATGGCCAGCATTAAACACAGTACAGTTCTACTAACCTGTTTCCTACAATTTCCTGCAACTGATCTTAAGAAACTTGGTCAGTTTGCATCAGCCTGAATTCCTTTACTTATTTTTCAGCTCTGCTTAGTTACCTCAGTAAGCTTCTCGTGAGCAGATCTAGGCCTGGTTTAGGCATCTGGTAGTTCCAAAACACCCATAAAAGCATAGCTCTTCTCTTGTACAAAGGAAGGGGCCTTTATTTGAGAGGTTTGATATAACAGGAGGATATGAATTAGTTTCTTTGAAGAATCTCCAGTTACATCCTGGCCCATGGCAAACATGAGCAAGCTTGACTACAACAAGGCAGTTTAATATATATTGGCCGCCGGGCAGGTAAGGCCAGTTCGGCCACGTGTACCAGAAATAAACGGATAAAACACAACCTGTCTCCGTGTGATCTCTCACCGCACCAGACACAACACATAGAACAATGAGATTCATTGTGGACTCCAAAAAGTGCTTGCTCCAACCATACAAGGTAAAGTGGGTATCCCCTTGAAGACTGAAGGATAAGGATTGCTGATAAATCTATTTTTTTCCTTTTAGTTAAACAAGCCTCTATTCTTGGAATCTTTGAAAATGGGAGAGAATTTCCTTGCTCAAGATGTTCACGGGTTTGTTGCATGAATGACTTTATGATTTCATGATAGTTTTTTGTCACACTGAGTTTTGTTGTTGTTGTTATTGTTGTTGTTGTTTTTAGCATAAGGTGTACATAGCCAGGGAAGCCTACAATGCTTTTTTTACCATAGAGTAGTTCTGACAGCCTAGGACTGCTAGTTCATTTTGTTCATGCATGTATGCTATCAATGGTGCACCATAGGGGGTGAACTAGCTTTGCACCAGGCTAGCACCAGCCTAGCTAGCAGCATTCAGGGAATATCAGGTCATCCGGGCTTTCTCTGCCAACCTGGCCTCATATCCGGGCAGGTCCAGCATCAGTTCCCAGGACAGTGGCACCTTGTCTCACAATGGTTGTGGTAATGAGTAAAATTTTCAGAACCTACAGATTGGGTGGGTTTGTCTGAGTCCAGGGGTGCCAAACTGCTGGCCAGTGGGCCGGGTGCATCATGGCAAAACCACGCCCACCCCATTGCCAGCAATGGCAAAAAAGTCGTGATACATCACAACATGTCACGTGATGTTGCGAGTTTGACACCCTGACTGATAAAAATTCAAGTTAGGAGTAGAAGAAGGCACTGAGGAGGGATACTAGGTGTAATGTATTGGCCTTTTGTATATGTTGTAAGTGTTTGCTCATGTTGCACTGTTTGCTAATTGCTTGTATTCAATTGCTAAGTGCTAGTTCACCTGTATGCTTGTAACAGTTGCTAGCCAGCCCAGACTGGTTGTCTCTAGCCGGCTAAGTAGGTCTTTGGGCAGGAAACCTATGCTTCAAACCTATTGGTTGCCTCCTATCAGCCAATCGTATAAATAACTGCACAGCAGCTCCCTTGTTGTTTCTGTTATGCTTGACCTTCAATAAAGCCTGTTGCTGTTTGGAACCTTCCATCTCGCTCAATGCCTTCAAAGAACCGGCTACACAACACTAGGCATTCCAAACATATAGTCGCGTTAAATATCCATGGGCTCAAACAAATTTTAAAAATCAAGCAGAAACATCAGACAAGGGGAAAAAAGTAATTATTCCATGTGGTCGGTGGACTAGATAGAGTTGAAAATCCTGTCCTACATTTGAGATGGAGAAAATGGTACAATGCCTTAGCACTTATTCTTTACTATTCTATCCACTCTTCAAAGAACAATGTGAGCAAGGTAATCAAGTTGCAAGATCTGTTTAGAGGAGAAAAATCATCTGAAAAGAAGACCCCACCCCAAGAAAAGGAGACAGTAATTGATATGAGAGCTTCTCAGCTAACATACATTTTAGAACAAATTTAGCTCTGAAGAGCTTAGTACTTATTTCACTTACATATTTTGAAAATATAATGTTCTTTTTTAAAATTGAAAGCATTATAGCATCTGGGAGGGGGGAATTAAGTGGTTTTCAAGGAGCCTGGGAGAAAGATATAGAAGACAATATAGACTGAAAGTGATTGAAAGCTGCATGAAATTAAAAGAAGACAAAACATTCATATTGGTGTCAGCCAAAATAAAAAAGGAGCTAATAGTTATCCACTGATGATACTTTACATTAGTATTGCTCAGGGCTATGCAGATCATTTTAAATCCACACTGTTTATTTCCATCTCAGGCATTTTTTACAGATTTTTTTTATGAAGATGCTGAAATTCATTTTCTTATTATATCTGGAGGCCACCATCTAAAAGGTAAGTGTTTTGTTGTATGGCATATCTTTATCTGGCTCCTCAAAATGTGTTGTGATTCAGGGTCAGCCTGTGGGTTCAGCAGTTGGGTCGGACGACTCAGAGGAGGAGGAGGGGGGTGTTGAAGAGCTTGCTGATGATGGCTTTGAGTCTCCGCAGAGCCCTCAGCCAGGCCCCTCCCACCTGGTGGAGACCCAGCTGTGTGAGCCTGACAGTGTGGATGAAGATGACCCACAGCTGGCCCTGTTCAAGGACGCCCGACGCAGGAGGCAGTCAATCAGGAGTAAACAGAGGAAGGCAATGGGGCACCTCAGAAGGAGGCAGAGAGAGGCTACACCCTGAGCTGTATTTAAGGGGAATGTGTGGGAGGGCTGGTTTGCTGAAGGCAACCGCTTGGATAGTTCCTGTTTCATAGCTCCTGTTTCATGGTTGCTGTCTGTTTTATGTTAATAAATTTGGCAGGCTTTATTCCAGCCTCTTGCCGTTTGTAAAGGGGTTGTCCCTGCCTTTTCTGCAGGCCCAGTAGCAGGCTGGTACAGAACAAAATGTAGAAATATTTTTTTAAAAACAAAATCTTACATTGTGTCAGAGTATTTTTACAAGATTCGTTACAGACCCATGTCCAAAATGCATTAATAATTTTTATCACATGTGGAAGGTCTAATTTTCGTACATTTATGCCAACACATTAGTGAAACATACTGTTTCACAGTACTGTAGATGAAAAAGAAATCTGCCATGGCTTTTTATGGAAATTGGTTTAGAAGGTCTGCCAAAACAGAGTTCAACATGACATGGATTGTCAGCATTCAAAACATCACTGTCTTTCATTTTCTTGCCAACAGTCTGTGAGAGATCTGCAAAGAAATGCATATTTTCTGAAACTGTATACCAAAATGGTAATTGCTAGAAGGAGAAAATGAGCTCCCTTTTGGATAAAAGTACATTTAAAAAGCTGCATCTGAGAAAATCTGCAATGAAAAAAAAATGCTACTCTTAATTGTGTGACAACTATACATTCACTTTAGGAGAAAAAAAAAACCTTTGTGGCACAGAGGCAGCATCATTGTCCTCCATGAAACACTTCATATTGTCTCAGAGCTTCCTGGATCTCCTCTCCATCACTTGCAGTTGCTGGGAGGGACTTATGCACACTTTGCCAAGTGCTCCTAGAGAAGGTTGAATAGAGAGCTTTGCTTAACCTCAGCCAGAAGTGGGTTCTGTGCAGATGCTGAGGAGACAGTGGTGGGATTCAGCCAGCAGAACCGGTAGCTAATTTTTTGTTGCCTAGGCCCAGAATGGACTTCCAGAAGCAGCAACCACAAGAGAACCAGTTGTTCACATATTTGAATCCCACCACTGTAAGAAGAGGCTGCATAGCTGTTAGGCTAAGGCTGACAAGAATAACATAGGACAGTTCATCCAGAGTTCAGTTCTTTATTTCCTTACACACAATAGACAGAATCTTGCCAGACTAAACCTTTACTATTCTCACCCCAAAAGATATACCACAGGTCTAAGAATGGCTATCCTTATCCTCTTCTTGTTCTTCTTTTTTTTGTATTTGTTTTTATTTTTCCATTTCTTCCACAAACAAATCAACAAATATACTGCAATACATAGATACATAACCGTACGTTTGGGTGCTGCTCGTCCATTTCCCCTTTCACTGTATCCACCCTCCTTCTCTCTATTTCCTCTTCTCTACTTTCTTTCCCCCTTTCTCCTTTCTTTCCCACTTGCCTCTTCTTCCTCTCCTCTCCTCTTTCCCTCACCACTCCCCTCCCGTTTCTCCCCACTTCTCCTCCTCTTTTCTTCTAACCTTCCTACTTCCTTCCCCCTCCTCTACTCTCTTCCCTTTCTCCTCTCCTTTCTTCCCTCCCATTCCTCTTCCGATACAATTCAGGGGTAATGTCTGAGCAGTTCCTCTCCTTAGATTTTCAATATCTATATTAGGTATGATAACATTAATTTTCTATTATGTCAATATTTCTATAAATCTGGCCTTCTCGGTATATACTTCTATAAATTTTAATAGTACCTCCAGTTATACAATACTGTGTCGCCTGGGTCTCCCTCCTTATCTCCTCATTTTTCTTCCATCAAAATTAGTGTTATCCGTCTTTTAGGCATATTCTCTTTTTCACCCACTCATAAAATTTTCCCCAAATTTCATAACACTCTGACTCTGTCTTATCTTTAATTATCATTGTTAATCTATTCATTTCCGCACGTTCCATTATTTTCCTGATCACCTCTTCTTCTGGAGGAGCTTTCAGTGCCTTCCAGTTTTGTGCAAACACAATCCTAGCTGCAGTGGTTCTATGAATAATCAAATATGTGTTCTCTTTGCTATATCTCTCTGGTAAAATACCCAACAGGAATATTTCTGGTCTTAGTTCTATACGTTGTTGTATCATCTTTTCTATCCATGATCTGATTATATTCCAATAGGTTTTAGCTTCTGCACACATCCACCACATATGATAGAAAGAGCCTGGTATTTGACGACATTTCCAACATTTCATAGATCTGTCCTTAAACATTTTAGCTAGTCTTTTTGGAGACATATGCCATCTGTAGAACATCTTGTACATATTTTCTTTATACACTGTCACAATTGTCAGTTTATAGTTTCTTTCCCACAATTGCTGCCATCTATCTAATTCAATCGTATATCCAAAGTTTCTTGACCATTTTATCATTGACTCCTTAACTTGTTCCTCCTCTAATTCCCTATATAGTAAGTAGCTATATATATATTTAATCCATTTTTCTTCAGTTCCCGTAAGTATTTCATCTAACTTTGTTCTCCCCAAATTAAAACCATCTATTTTAGCATCTTTTTCATATCTAGATTGTATTTGCGTTCTCATGTACCAATCCATCTTTATTCCTTGTTCCTCTAATTGTTGTTTGGTTTTCAGCTTCCCCGTGTCTGTTAGTAGGTCTTTATATCTTATAATGTTTCCCATGTTAAACATATTGGGGTGTATTAATGCTTCCATACTTGACAGCCAATCTGGAATCCTCAAATAATGCTTTCTCTTTATTTTCTCCCAAACCATCAATAAAGAATTCCTGATATGATGTCTCTGGGAATAGCTGTGTATTCTATTTTTTTTAAATCCCATTTATATCCCGCCCTTCTCCGAAGACTCAGGGCGGCTTACAATTTAAAGCACAAATCAATGTGCTTAGCAATATTTCCCATATAAACGAATGCCATCCCAACTGTAAGTCATGTCCCTCTTCATCCTCCAACCGTTTGGCAGTGAAACGTGTTGAGTGCTGTGTTTCATATGAACAAACCCCTCTTTCACTTTGGTGATACATTGTGAAGCCCCACTATCAACCACCCATAGCTCATTATTTCTGGATGTTGGTTCACCAGAAACAGCCAAACCAATGCCCTTCTTTGCCTTCCCACTTCTCTTCACATTCTGTTTTCTACCCTTTCTACAGAATTTGGCTATATGCCCTCTAGCCCCACAAGAATAACATTTCTTGACGTTGTAAGCAGTGGTAAATTGCTGCTCCTCTTGTGGTTGCGTCTCTCTCAGCTGGTCTCTGTCACACCTTCTTCTGGACTCTTCCAGCAGTCTTCCAGTAATGTTAGTCAATGTCAAAGATGAAACATACTCGTCATAACCCTCATCCAAAGATGACAGAATAATGTAGACCTGATGCACCTCTGAAAAAATCAGCTCCTTTTCATGAAACTCTTGAAGAGTTGTCTTCATGTAGTTTAAATGGGTCAGCATATCTCCATTCTTTTGCAGACGAATTCTAAACAGCTTATGTGTAAGGTGTATATGTGCATCCACACTGTCTTGAACATAAAGCCTTCGCAAAATGTTCCAACACCTAGAAGCAGACACCTCACCACAAATATGGACAAGCTGCTGGTCACTCAGTGTTAGTCCAATAATGCAAAGAGCTTTCTCATTGTTTCATTTAAAGTTGTCTATCTTCTTTGCATCCTCTTCGTCATCTGGATCCCAGGCAGTAGTATCTGGTGGGTTATTAACTACAGTCCATAGTCCTTCCTTGCACAAAAGCAAGCTACATTTTGTGGACCAGGAAACATAGTTTGTCCCATCCAACCGGGTTATCCAGGAGATGCCTGACAACTGTTCTTGTGCCATTGTTACACCAGATAGCTAACACAAACTCAGCTAGGATACTGTGTGTACTAACTCTCAGTACAGGCCTGGGCCCATAACCAGTGTTAGGTATTGTTGTGCAGAGGTCTCCTTGTGCTACCAAGGAGTTGCACAGACAAAGAAGGGTACTGAGAGCAGTAAGGGATCACAGTAACCACAAGATACACTGAGTTGTGAAAATAGAAGGTAGTTTACTTTGAGGTGGTGTAAGAACAAAAATGCACAGTCAAAAATAAACAGTCCAGGTCATAGACAATAGCAACAGTCCAAGTAGCAATCCAAATACAGTTCAGGTTTATCACAGTAGTAAACCAATAGTACAGCAAAACAGTAATAGTAAAGAGAGCAGTGAATTCAGAGAGAGAGAAGCTACGTTCCTAGCTCCCTCTTATGGCCATGAGAACACTTACACACCCATTGGCCAATTAACATCTTAAAGTCACAACATCATGGTTAATATATTTTCAACCCAACATTGTAGGCTATCACCATATGCCTAACAAATTCAATGGCTGTCTGACAGCTGCTTGTCCGGGAAGCTTCCGTTGGTTCTCCAGGAGGTTGTGATCCCTCCTGTGCTGCCAAACTGTACTTGCCCTCTTCACCATCCTTACAGGACAGCTCCAATCTGTCTGGAACTCAGACAGACCCCCCAAACAGCTGAAAAGTGACAGTCCTTCAGGAGCTCCCAAAGGATGTGTCGTCCTGCTGCAGTACTGGCCCCGCCCCTCCTTATCCTCTTCTTCTGTCTCCTATTCAGCTCCGAGCTATGTTGCCTCTTGTCTGCCTCTCCCCTTTTAGAACATGCTCCCTCTCTTCCTCCTGGGAAACTATCCTTTCCCTGTAGTCCATCACACCAGCTCTCCCTCTATGGATACCATCTCTTATAGCAGCACAACAAAGCCAAGTGGCTGCTTCACCTTACTTTTGAAGCAAGGGTATCATGATGCTTCAGGGGGACATAGTAATATATGGAGTCCAGATAGTCCTTGGGTTCAGCAACTGTTCAAAATTACAATGGTGCTGAATGAGAAATATTTGCAACTGGTGTTGTGAAATTATGGCCAATTCATTTACATGATTACAATCCAGGTGCTCAGTTGCTTGGCTTGTGAGTATGACATTGCAGCAAGCCATGGTCATATGATCATCATTTCCGACATTCCCTGCCAGCTTCCCACAAGCAAAATAAATGGGGAGGTCAGTAGGGAAGGTTGTAGGTTGCTCCTGTAAGTTGTTCCTGTCACCTTTTCTCCTGAGAAACTCCATTATGGACCCCAGAGATCTGATATTCCATAGCAACCACCTGCCCATCTGCACTACACAGCATCCATCTGTAGACCCTGCCAGCCCAGCCACTGCCTTTACCAGTCATGCATTTTCCCAGCACCCACTTGTAGCACCCCCCATCCCCCCACATGCCTAACCTAGAACCTCCACCTCTTCCACTTAATAAGGAAAGCAGTTACAACAGCAACTGGGGTTATAACAGCAACTGGGACTACCTGGATTGCCATTGCTATGCGACATGGACTTTAAGGCCACATCATGTAGTAATGGCAATCCCAGTTCTAATTGCTCTTTTTACCTGAGGACTACCTGTATTGCATCATTCAAAACAAGAATATAAGGTTAACCAGAGAAAATAATCACACTGACTTTATGAAATCTCCTTCCATTTTATTATATATGCAACTAACATGGTCAATATTTTTAAGCTGTCCAGCAGAGATGCAGCATCACAGAAAGATACCATCCTATGACTCAAATGCTCTGCTTCATATTCTGAGGGAATTTGCTCTGAAAGTTGTGTTCTTCTAATTGAGATTTAGAAGACTCAGTAATACCAATCTTTAGAGTATTGTTGATTTATAATTCTTTTTTATCTGATATTTTCCTAATATCAAGCACTGGAGCAATGATGAAGAGGAAATGGAGACTTCTGGAGAGAAGATGTCTTCACTAGACACATTCATGTGGGAGACTGGGCCTGGGCAACAAAAAATTAGCTACCGGTTCTGCCTAAGGGGTGCAAACCAGCTGAATCCCACCACTGGGTGAACCTGTTTGGATATGAGCCACTTTGAAGTGTAGTTTCTGAATATTAAATGTATTTAGACAGTTCAAATGAACAAGCAATATTTTCAGTGGTAATGAGTCGGTTTAGAAATCTCAGTAGGGGGAAAAACTGTCACTAATAGTTATTGGTCTCCATCCAAACTAAACATGCTAAAGTTTGATCAGCACAATGCCAAATGCTTGTGATAAATATATCCTTCACTCTGAGATTTTTTTCTATATCTCCTTCTAGTCTAGCCAATCTGCATGTGTAATGGGTAACATTCTAGCTAGGAATTATGGAAACTGTAGTGCCTTAATACTAGAGTACATGCTATTACAAAGCCTTCAGACTTACTCTGGCTGAAAACAAGAATTATTATTTATTTATTTATTGCCATCTATTGTAGTTCAGAGCTGAATCGACTTAGCCTTTAATAACATTTTGATTTTCAACACTGTCAGCAAGATGGACAACTCAGAATGAGACTGTTATTAATCTCCTTTTGGGATGGGAAGACATTAAAAAGCAATTTCAAGGGAAGCGATACACCCATGTCAACCAGCATGCTCAAAATGTAAGGGAGACATTAGCCCTAACAGCTTCCTCTTGGCCATACTAGCAATTTAGTTGTATCAGTTGATCTCCAAGGAGAAGAACCAAAACCTAAAAAGGAAAAGCTTGGAATGTCAGCTAAAATGGGGCAACATTAATTCCAGGGCATACATCGATTCCATCTCCAAAAAGAAAAACCCAGTGCTTTAATAGCTGCCTAGAAGTGAGCAGCGCACCTTCCTAGCACAAGCACAAGAATGTAAACAGGTCTTGCACAAGTCTTCCATGTTTCCAAGCAATGCCAATAGAGGCCCCAGATTTTTTAATTCCATCCATTTTGGGTTGATAGAAGCAAAGTTATCCTATACAAGCAGCAATGACAACAACAACAAAATGATGAAACATCCTGTCATAATAGGAATCCTAACCCTTTCTAGTTGTGTTTCAGCACTGGACACAACTACATCAATCATGTTTTTTGTTTAGTGACATACATTATGTCATTTCCCCCCGCAAACTCAAGTGTGTAAGGCAGACATGTCAAACTCACAATGTCATGTCACATCGTGCAAAGTATCGGAGCTTTTTCGCCATTGCTGGCAATGGGGTGGGCATGGCTTCTGGATGATGCGTCCAGCCACGGGCCAGGAGTTTGACACCCCTGGTGTACGGGATGATGTCAGGCCACACTTTTTGTATCTGTGAGATACAGAATGAACTCTCCAAATGGCCTTCAGACAGAACTAGGTAAGTCAGCTGGTTCCCTCATCTTTGGAATACAGTTCCCACAATCCCTTTTTGTTACCTATGCAAGCTCCTGTCTGAAATATTTGGAGGGCACCAGAACTTTGCTGCAGAAATAAAAGAAGTCTCAAAAGTCAGTCTTTGGTTCTCTGTTATCATGGACATCAAGAAATACCCCCCCTCCCAACTCCCCTTTATTATTTTCATTAACACTAGAGAGAACTGAAATCTGGGCCTCTCTGAAAGCATTGTCACTATCATTCTTGTTCCTATACTTCAGGAGAGCTGCTTCAAATATTTGTACTGTTCCCAGTCAGGAGGTCTTATTATATTTGTCTCTTTGATTTTTCTTTTTCTAAAATCCTATTTTCATTATCCCCTTTATCCTTATAGGCTATTTGCATGATGCTATAGAAACAATAATATAAATTTATGCTACTGTTAACTGTGACCCTAAAATACAATTCCTCCACTGGATACATTCCTCTTGACTGAACTCGTTAGCTCTGTGACAATGTACCAATAAAGGAGAATATTTGTAGTTCAGGGTTGAAATGAAGGGTCCTTGGTGCTCTCTGACAACATCTGTGAGAATGTTCCTTATTCCTTGCATAAGGAATCAGCTTATTTTCTTTCTGTAAGTAGTGATCAATAATTTCATTTAATTGAGTCACATTACACATTTCCCTTATATTACAGGAAGAGGTTATAAGATGTCCAGGCTATTCAGCTTCTGGTACATGAAATTAGGCTCTTCAACATCAAGGCCAATGCTTTTTTGACACCTTTATGAATTAATAAAGCACAATTCTTAAGTATAATCCATTTTCAGTTACTGTATTTTTCTGTCTCTTAGCCTGGGCCAGGGAATATAACTGCATTTATCATGCTAGCTGCTTGTGGTTTTTTTTCAGCCCAAGGTCATTTCCTGTGTGAGATAAATGAAAATTATTAGAAATAATAAAGGACAAGGGCAGGCAAACATGCCACTGGTCATGCCGGCTGAGACTAAATGAGAGGAAAACCCAGTGGTGGGATTAAAATATGTGAACAACAAGTTCTCTATGTGGATGCCACTTCCGGAAGTCCATTCTGGGCCTGGGCAACAAAAAATTAGCTACCGGTTCTGCCGAAGGGGTGTGAACCAGCTGAATCCCAGCACTGGGTGAACCTGTTTGGATATGAGCCACTTTGACTACCTTGATATAGGGAAATGCATACAGAATGGAGATTTTTGTAGAAGAATGTGATGGAATAGTTATCAAATTGTGTGTGTGTGTGTGTGTGTGTGTGTGTGTGTGTGTGGGCATATTCACTAAAAATAGATATAGAATATGGGTTACCTAATAATGGGTTACCTAATAATTTCACAACTGTTTTTTTTCCTCTGCTTCCTATAACAGTTAGAACAATTAATCAGTGGAGCAACCTGCCTCCAGAAGCTGTGAATGCCCCAACACTGGAAGTTTTTAAAAAGAGACTGGACAGCCATTTGTCTGAAATAGTATAGGGTTTTCTGCCTGAGCAGGAGGATGGACTAGATGATCTCCAAAGTCCCTTCCAAATTATTATTGTTGTTGTTGTTGTTGTTGTTGTTGTTATATGCGTGCACCATCTGACAGGAAGATTGCAAGAAATGTAAACATTCTCAACTTCTGCTTATAGTACACAAATCTCATCCCTGTTTTCAGATAGAATGCTGTCAAAATGAAATTTAAAAGTGAACATTTGAATGGAAGAATTTCTGGGTAGCCCTTAAAGTCTAGTAAGTATGAAAGTATGTTATTGCAGCATCTTATATTATTTTGGTTGTGATGTCATTATGCAGATAGCATGCTGATGTCATTATGCAAAGAATGTAAACTGAACTGAACCTAGTGACCACATTATGCAAATGGCATTAATTGCCTCAAATGTATAATGAAGTACAACTAATCTAAATGTAAGTACCTCGCCCTGACTACTTTGTATGCAGAAGGGTATCATTTGTCTATTATCTCAGGGAGATGTCTGGGTGAAAATTTGGTAAGCTAATTGGGAGTCCATTAAATCAAAATTTCACTGTGCTGATAAACAAATACAAGCAAACATCAAGTAAATGTCAGGAAAAAAATAATGTAGCTCCTTATACATGAGTGGATAATGCTATTAGATGTTAGATAATGTACTGAATTATCCCTGGGCAGATGCTGTAGTGCCTATTCTTGCTTAAGAAATGTAAACAAAAGCATATATCTGGCTTCCTATTCAGGTGTTTTGAATTTGCCATGACAACATCCTGAAAACCTTCCTGATTTTATGAGAATTTTTTTTCTTAGAGGAGCAACCTGGGATTGTTAGATATGTTGAGTCTGCAAATCCCAGAATTCCAATCTAGTTGGGAATGCTTGGAAATGCAGTCCCAAAATTTATAGAGAGCACTACATTAGGAAAGACTTCTTTAATGCGTATAGCAGCCACCAAAAAGTCTTTCTGCTAATAGGGAACTGAAATTCTCTATAATTATAGAATTCCACACAATCAAAAAAAAATATTTAAATTGTGTTTTGTTTTGTTCTGTCTCTCTTCCAAGGTATAAAAGTCCACCCAACGCCTAAGGAAATCCTAACAATCCAAGAGAAACAATCTGGTCCAATTGCAGGGTTTTTCTCGGTGAGAAAGATTTGTAGGCCACAGTTGAGCATCCTTCCATAGATGACAAGAACTGATTAGTGCTGCTTTACAATTGAGTTTCTTATTTAACCTTTAGTGTCTTCCTTATCCAGCAGAGATGCAGACATAAAATTCATTGGAAAAGAAATCAATCTTGTCAAAAGCATTTTAGGAGGATCAGCAAGAACATATTCTCATATTCTCTTCTGAGGATTAACAATGAAACAATAATGTGTAAGCAGAGAGGCTGCCACTTGGTAATAGAAAGACTTTGGAATATTTATATGTTCTGTGGGCAAGAGTATATGAATTTTTAAATAATTGCACCATTCATGTTCTCACCACTGCACAATGAGCTCAGCTGGCTTTGAAGCCAAGTATTAATCATTTATGACCAATTATACTTTACAACAGCTTTCTGTATTGCTTGTCTGGTGACTGTAGTAAACATGTCAGCCTATTTCTCTGTTTTGGAAGCCCAACTCATCAACTATGTCTACAAACTCGTTATTTGGCAAGGATGCCATTTTGCCTTTTTATTGTCTTCACAGTGCTGAGACTCAGTCATGATTTGTTTGTGACACATTCCTCTTCAACATGATTCAAAATGAAGCCATTACAGCCATTAATGAGTGGATGCAAGCTACCTAACAGCTTAGATTAAATAACCTCATATATGTGTTGAGTTCAGGAGTTTTGGGGGACTATTGTTAGACTAATCTGATATATGGACTAATCTGGATGATATCTGGGGATTGATCTGGTCTATTGTACTGAGTGAGATATATCCTTAAGATAGTTACAGAAATGCACTCATTCTACATATTAAAATCCCAAATGAAAACTCAATTTGTATATTCCTCTACTGGATCTACAAGTTGACTAGTTATGGCAAATATGCTGAATAAGCAAGAAGGACAAATATGTTCAAATTCTCTTCTCTAATCTTCTCCAGGCTAGATTAGCCTGAAGATGGATAAAACTCTAGTTTACAATATGAGCCATTATTGAATGTAGCTGCAAACATGTCCAAATAGCTTCTCCTCAAAATCCTCTTTTTCTCACCCTTGTGTTTAGGGGAGCAGAGCTGGAAACTACTTGATTCAGTTCTTTGTAGCATATTCTGAAAACATGTAGGGCTGTGCTTGGAGTTATCCCGGACATTTCAGTTAGTGCGGAATAAGGTTGACCTGGCCCAAAATGTCTAAATACATCTAAATTAAGCAAATTATAAAGGAATATTTGGGTCTGCCAGTTTCATTCAAAGCAGGGCTTAAGAGAACCTACCGTAGAACTACGGTAAGAGCAACACCCATTTTCACTCATTCTTTTCCTTCAAATACTGTAGGTCTTCATTTCTACCCAATAGTCTTCAGAGTATTAGTAAGGGCACTGAATTTAGGTTGGGGATACAGATAGTTATTTCTGGAAAATTAATAGCTGAAGTTCTTTTCCATCAGTGGTGAGAGGACTTGTAATCCCCTGGTGGTTATGGTTTTCTCCAAACTGGTCTGCTATGTATTAATATCTCTATCATATATGTGTGAGATGTAGGCATTTCTATTCACCCAAGCCTTTATAAATAAATTAATATTCTTCCAAAACTTCCAAAATCCATCAAGGGGTCAGACTGTTTTAAAGGGTATGCCTGTTTTCATCTGCTGTTTTTGTGGTTTATGATATTGACCTTTTGTGCTCTGCCCTACCCCAAGACTTATTTATGTTACTTATTTATGTTATTTATTTTATTTTATTTTCATGCTGCCATTTCTTTCCTCTGAGTCTTTTGATGCAGAAGCATATCTCATATAAAAATTTAACTGTGTAATTAATTTGGGTGGGCTTTTTTCATTTCTTTTGTTAGTTACTTTGTGTAACACCTATTGATTCAAATTAAAGTTTTAAAATATTAAAGTGTTTTAAACAGGTTATTTAAAAAAACTAATCTATTTAAAATAGATTAAGGAAATGTACTTCAGAGGACCTATTTTTCTCAGGTCAGATGTATGAAAATATTCAAGTCGTATCTTATCCCAAGGCTTAAAAACTTTACAACAGTCTTCTTAGCTTAGTAACTCTTAAATTTGTTGCTCTAAAATTTCCAGATGCGAGGGTAAAAATTACTTCTCCTGTCTGCAAGGAAAAGTATCTCCTTGCCAAATTTCATAAGGTACAACAACATAGTTGAAGCCTAGGCCTTTGTCTCTGTATTGCAATACAGCAATTTTAAACGAGGTTTAATACTGAAATACATTGGTGGGGAGGTGCATAAATACACAAACATACACAATCTGAGTTATCATTAAATTGTTGCAGTGCTATAAAGAATCCAGGTTCATATATAACACACTAAATAATTATTTAATAGTGGCAGAGAACTGAAAACAGTTTAATTGAAGTTGTGCTCAATCCTTGTTTTCCTGAATGTCCTGTTCATGTAAAGGAACAGACGCAGTAATAACTGTATTCATGAGTAAACAAGTAGTTCAATGACTACTCAATGATGGAAGCTTTGAATGTGTACCTTTCATCCCACTTCTGCATTCTTAATAATTTTCCAGTAACCAGCTATTACTATAAAAACAGAGGAGCCATCTTCATCCCTCAAAATGTCACCAACACTGCATCATAGAACATTTTGTTCTTTCAAAGAGAATGTGTAAACTTTGGGTAATCTTGTTAATTTCTTTTTTTCTCCCAAAGCAGGTTGATTTATCTCATGGGATGAGATAATCATAACTAATGTAATGCCCACTGATTTTCAATCAGGGATTATCAGTATCCACATTTAAGTAATGTTCTGTAGTCTTTTGGTCCTTCGGTACTTGGTGGAGCAGTGGGCTAATGCCTCCTTAAGTAACACCAGTTGCCTGCAATTAGTGCAGGTTCGAGTCCCACCAGGCTCAAGGTTGACTCAGCCTTCCATCCTTCCGAGGTAGGTAAAATGAGGACCCAGATTGTTGGGGGCAATTAAGCTGACTTTGTAATAATGCCGCTTGGGGGTGTGTGTGAAAGCCCTAATAAGCAGGCATATACATAGAATGAAGGCTACTGCTAAGCTTGTAAGCCGCCCTGAGTCTTCGGAGAAGGGTGGGATATAAATGGAATTAAAATAAAATAAATAAAATAAATAAATACTTCTCAAACTCTTCTCCGGGGCATGAGTCTGAAGTAGCGAGGAGTTTATGCCCACTACAATAGCCATGGACCTGAATTTTGGAGAGAACTGTATAAAATTGATGAAATGGATCCATACTTAACAGACAGCAAAAATAATCATTAGCAGAGATTTCATGAAACTATGTGAAAAACAAAACAGTAGAAGACAAGGTTGCCCGCTGTCTCCTCTTTTGTTTGCTTTAGTTCTTGAAATATTAAATAATGATATAATAGAGATAAGAGGATTATTGATGTAAAGATTAAAAAAGACTCATACACATTAGGAGCTCTTTGGATTTCATTCTTGGTTTTGATTCTGGCAGATCGTCTAGACAAAACTGAACAAAATGAATAAAATAAAAATCTGGGTCATTAGCAGGCTTCAAGATTAATAAACAAAGGACAAACTTATTAACAAAAATATGAAGTTACAAGATGAAACTGAACTCATGAACAAAATTTCAAGAGTGAGAAGAAGGTAATATATTTGGGTATAATTATAACCAATATGAGTGAGTGGCTGTGCATATCGGCATCTCGGGTCAACCAGACTATTCCATCTCTAACGATGGGGGGTGAGGTGTTACCCCCCGTTGATAGGGCTCGCAACTTGGGCGTCCTCCTGGATTCACGACTCAATTTTGAAGACCATATAGGAGCCGTGACCAGGGGGGCTTTTGCCCAGGTTCGCCTGGTGCGCCAGTTGCGACCCTATCTGGACCGAGATGCCCTATGCACAGTCACTCATGCGCTCGTGACCTCCCGTTTAGACTACTGCAACGCTCTCTACATGGGGCTGCCCTTGAGGACCACTTGGAGGCTTCAGCTGGTGCAGAATGCGGCCGCGCGAGTTGTGATGGGGGTTTCCCGATACTCCCATGTAACACCTCTACTCCGCGAGCTGCATTGGCTCCCGGTTGCCCTCCGGGTGAGATTCAAGGTGCTGGTGATGACCTATAAAACCCTAAATGGCTTGGGTCCGGGATATCTGAGGGAACACCTGCTGCCGGCATCAAGCTCCCTTCGTCCAGTGCGCTCCCACAGGGAGGGTCTTCTCAGGGTGCCACCAGTAAGAGATTGCCGGCGGGTGACACCCAGGGATAGGGCCTTCTCAGTGGGTGCACCTGCCCTTTGGAACCAGCTGCCAGTGGAGCTGAGGACTGCCCCCAACCTCCGTTCATTCCGACAGGACCTGAAGACCTGGCTCTTCGAGCTCTCTGGCCCAGGCTGAGAATTCTAATTTTAGCTTTAATCTTAATTTTAACTGGGGTTTTACTATGCAGGGACGAATATAATTTTTTTTAATCTGTTTTTAACTTTTGTATCTTTGTTTTTTAATCACCCTGTAAACCGCCCTGAGTCCTTCGGGAAAGGGCGGTATATAAATGTGATGAAATAAAATAAATAAAATAATGAATTGTATGTTATTTCAAAACAAGTATAGGAAGATATGGAATGAAGTTTAAAAAGGTATGTCAAGATGAGATAAAATACATTTGTCACTAATAGGAAGAATTACTGTGATTAAGATGAATGTTTTACCCAGAATGTTATTATTATTTTTAAGACAATATCTATCTTGGCAACTGATGTACTATTTTAACAGCGGCAGAAGAATATATTTAAATTTGTATAGGCAAAGAAAAAAATACAAAATACAAAGGAAATAAGAGGATGGGTTTATCACATTTGAAAGTCTATCTTACTGCTTCCTGTTTATGTGTTCTCAAAGAAATATAAGGTTACTGGATTTAGAAGGTTATGATTTGAGATTTGGCTAGCATGAATATCTATGGTATAATAAAGCTAAGATGAATGTAGAGTTTAAAAATCAATATGTTAGACAGAGTATTCTTACAATATGGAATAAATATTAACTCAGGCTTTGCCCAGAAACACCTTTATGGCTTTTAGCATAAGAAGCAATTTATAAATGAGAAATTATAAGTAAACATAAATGGTTATCCTACTAAGATGGACTAGAATTTTCATCAAGAGGATTGTATAATGAAATCAAGAGAAGACTTGAGGATATTTGTGTCAATGTACAATTATGTATATTGTACAATCATGTACAATTAACAGAAAGGTTTAAAGTGGGTGAAAGATTTTATGATTTTGAGCAAAGTAAGACTGAGTTTGAAGTAGAACTATGGACTAATCGTGAACATGTTTGCTAAAATTTATAAACTTTGGTTGTATGTATGATAAAAAGGGCTAATTTTTTGGCAACAATATACAAATGGACCAATGGGAAAATATGTGATTGAAATTTATTTTATGTTCTAGCCTTAAAATGATTTTTTATAAAATGATGTATTATTGGTATTTCTCACCAGAGAAATTGTCTAGAATCTATAAAGGTACTTTGAATCATTGCTAGAAATGTTAACAACATGAAGGGGCATTTTATCATGTTTGATGGACATGTAAAAAAAGCCAAAACATTTTGGATACAAATACATGCATTAATTCAGATGATTTTAAAGGCTAACACACATCTGAAAGGTTTCTTTTCTTTTGGGACTAATGGATAATAGCTAGGAAAAAAGTCATGGAACTTTGTTTCATTATATGACAACAGCAGTGAAACTATTATATGCTCAAAAGTAGAAAGACTCAACATTACCCACAACAAAGGAATAGTTGGTGAAGATGAGGGAACTTGTGGAAATGGCTAAATTAATCTCTTTGATTAGAGAAAAAACAACATCTGCCTTTATGGTTGACTAGAAACCCCTTATAGACTTTTTGCTTTTTCTGAAGCAGAAAAAAATGCACTTATGATGGTTTTGATGAGTAGAAAAAGAAGCCTGGTTAATAGAACAATAGAACAAGAATTTTTCTCAATCAAAGAATAAGAGGTAATTTTGTAGTTGTACTTATATTTGCTGTAAAGAAATTGGATGCTTTTTTCTATTTTTTTTTCTTTCTGCACTTTTTCTTTTTTTTCATTACCACTTCTTCTCTTTCTTAGTTTGTGTTAGTTTCTATGTGTTTTGTAAAAGTTTAGTTTTAAAAAAATATTTTAAAATAGATATAACCGAGTAGGTTTCACATTATTATTTTTCATCAGAGGTACTGAAAATCCACATTAATTAATGTTCTATAGCCTTATAGTCTCTGGGGTTTTTAACTTCATCTTTAATTCTTTGGGGGCTGAGTCTGAGGTAGCAAGGAGTTTGTGGACATTATGAAAGCTACCAACCTGGGTCCCAGAGAGTATCAAGTCAGCGATTTTTCTTCCGGGTCACTTTAAAGGCATCCATCAGATAAAATCACTCAAAATGGCCTATACACTGGAACTGACCTGCTGAAGCTTTGGTTTTACTTTTGGCATGCATTGTAAGTTTTTATATTTTGTTTATATTCTTTTTCATTGTATTAGTATGTTGTGAGCCGCCCAAAGTCACATCTATGAAATAGATAACATATGAAGCAAATAAAAAAAGAAATAGTCAGCATGCCAAGGTAAGCACAAAATGAAAGATTATAATGAATTTGTCTCCTGATTACAGAAAGTAAACTTTGATGTCACCGTAAATAGTTCATCAATAGCTTTACTTGACTAATTTCCACAGCACAAAAGATTCAATGTTTTTTTTTATTTTTCATATTCATAGTGCAACTAATCTAGACCTGCCAGGGGGCAAAAAAGAAAACAAAACAAAAGCTTGCTTGAAGCTCATCCTGCATTGCTAATACACTGCTTACAAAGTGTGAAGTCTCTAAAAAAGAGTCAACTGAAGTGTTATATCTAAACTATTCAGGGAAACAGAATAGAACATCTTGAAAATTATGCTTTTTAAAACAAAACTATTTTGGATCGAAACATTAAAGCCAGACGTTAGTGCTTTATATGAACACTCTTTTTTGATGAGGTGGTCATATTTTTGAGAATTTAATGAGTGTTCAACTCAACCTTTCTCCTCCTAAAACAAAGGATCTTTGCAAATTTTATACATAGTGGTGTGGATATGTGTAAGAAAAAAACTCAAGGTGTAAACTTGCATTTGTCTTCAGAGCAGTAATATAACACACATTGTTTCCTCTATATAGCAGAATTTAATGAAACACATATTCAACTAGTCTTGTTTCTTTCCATTACTTTGAGGGATGATTGGTAAGGGTTTTTATCTTCCATCCTAGCTGTCTCTGAAGCCTTGGTAACTGTGCTTCTTCGTCTTCTTATTGTCTCATCACACATTTAGTTTAGAAGAGCCATGGTGATTTGAATGCAGTATTGCAAGCTAAATCTGCTGACAACTGACTGCCAGAAGTTTGGCAGTTTGAGTCTCACCGGGGTGACTCAGCCTTTCATCCTTCTAAGGGCAGTAAAATGAGGACCCAGATTGTTGGGGGCAATAAGCTGACTCTGTAAACTGCTTAGAGAGGGCTGTCAAGCACTGTGAAGCGGTATACAAGTCTAAGTGTTATTGCTAATGACTAAAGTGATAGTTCCTTTAAATTAATTTTTAGCTTGAAAACACCGTGTTGGTGATGGCTTACTTTTTGTCTCATGGAAAATATGACAGAGGCAATTAGTTCTCCTCCCCACTCACATTTCCCTTTATCCTATTGTAAGGTGGAGAGGATTGCTCTTACTAGCAGTTTCAGATGGCTGCTACTAGTAGGGGAAGAGAACTAATTGTCTCTGTCATATTTGACCACAACACTGAGTTATTCAAGCTTCAAGCCATCACCAGCACAGCATTTTCAAGCTAAAGGTTAATTTTTTAAAAATGATCACTTTAACCATTAGCTAAATTATCACTAAACTTGTTTTTCTGCTATATTCAAAATTTAATTCTTCCTCTCAGATCAGAGCTGAGTCATATAAACATTAGATTCATGCTGGTGAACAATTTAACAGCTTTTCCAGTCAACAGGCAGAAGCACATTTCAAGTTTCCTATGCTTTTTCATCAAGGATAACCAAGCAAGGCCCCACTGCTGTCCATATATAGTTTCTTCTTTGTGGCTCCTGAAATCTCCTCATTTGTAAATTACTGCACATTTTAAGATGAGAAACACATAAAAATTATAGAGATACCTTACCCAAAAAACCCCAAAGAAAAAAAGAGAAAAATGTCATAACTGTACATTTTCATTATGCCCTCTGTGTTTGGTAACATCACTTGTACCCTTCTCCTTCTTCAAAAATAAAAATAAAGTTAAGTACAATTTCTGGCCACAAAACGTTGCTTGCCCTTTCGAATTTATCCATTTTAATGTTTTTTTCCTGATCTAAGCTGGTTAATTATGCATTGCCTTTCCATTGTCCCTTGGCATATAAATGCATCAGATTTGTTGATTGGGAACTGCCCAGATTGGCTATATGAATGTTTTAGATAGATAAATGATAGATAGATAGATAGATAGATAGATAGATAGATAGATAGATAGATAGATAGATAGATTTACATCATTATCATAAGATTGTTAAATTACTCCAGGTTCAAATTATCTTTCGATAGCCCAAGGAAATTTTAGTTGCTGATTTCATCTCAGTTTTTACTCTTTTTATTTCATATCAGAAAAAGAGCTGTGTGCCATTTCCAGTTTAATTCGGCATTTAACCTGTTGCAGTAAAACTATGCCTCAGCAGTTCTGAAGATGTATAGTGCAGTAGCACCTTTAGAGCTAAGGTTAAAACAACCTAGGGAGGTTGCAAGTCAGGTATATCAATTCTGCATGGAGGGCTAAAATGAGACAAGTGGCATCTTTGGTGCAGTCTGTGCTAATGTAGCATCATTTGCTCACTGGTGAATGTTTATTTTCTGATGTGTGTTGCATCAAGCAGGATCTGTAGAGGAAGAAAGACATCAAAAAATGGCAAGATGGCAAAAGTGGCATTGCAATCCAAGCACTATTCCTTTGGTAAATGCAGGGCTTTTTTTCTCATAGAATGCTCAGAAGGGCGTTCCAGCACCGTTTTTTTTGGGGGGGGGGGGAAACTTTTCAACAAGCTGTGTAGCAATTCCTATGGGCTTTCAAAATCCAATAGAGGGAGCTCTATTGGATTTTGAAAGCCAATTGCTGCTGAGCCCGCCAAAAAACCCGGCCAGCAAAGTTTGCACAAAGAAGTTGTCTGCAGCGATGGCTAGTTGTCAGGAACTTTGCACCATCTCAACTGGGTAAATAAGAAAGGGCAAGGAGTGGGAGGTGGGTTTTGCAGAGTGCATGTGCACTTCTTCCTTATGCTCACCTGTCAGCCAGCTGGTGGCCTACCCGGTGCTGGACCTGGGGGGTAGTTAGCGTGTGTCTCCGAACCATATCCACGTTGGTCTTTCCCGGCTGTGCCTTCCTTGTGTGATGAAACCCAGACACGGAGCTGCAGCTGGCATTGTTGCTAGAGGGGGACCAAATGGGCAGCGCAGCTGAACCACAGGGGCTGGGGAGGGAGCTCAGGGAGGCATCCCGGGGTGTCTGTGTCAGACACCTCGCAGTCCTGCAGCCCATAAATAGCTGGAGGTGAAGCGGGCGGCCCATGGAACGCCATCATGTCTGGTTGTGCGCGCAGCGGCAGCAGATCGCGCAAGAGCAGCTCCGGCTGCACAACTCAGAGCTCTCCAAGCAGCTGAGCGTTGCTTGGCAGCGCCTCAACGCCGCCCAAAAGCAGCCCTTGGCTCTTGCACGATCCCTTGCTACAAGAGAAAGCAGGCTGAAACGGAGTGAGGGAGATTGCCAGGAATGCAAATCGGCTGATCTGGCGCTGCTGCAATCTCCCTCGTTTCAGCCTGCTTTCTCTTGTAGCAAGGGAAGCTGAAACTGAGTGAGGGAGATTGTAGGAGTGCGAGATCAGCCGATTTGCGTTCCTGGCAATCTCCCTTGCTCCGTTTTAGCTTGCTTTCTGCAAGAGAAAGCCAGGCCGCAGGGCCACCTCCGCAGGTACTGCTCTAACGTGGAGAGGGAAGGACAAAGAGGGAGGGAAGGAAGAAAGGAAGGAATGAAAGAAGGAAGGGACAATGGGAGAGGGAGGGAGAGAGAGAAATAGAGAGAGAGAGAGAGGGAGAGAGAGAGAAGGAGAAAGGGAGGGAGAGAGAAGGAGAAAGAAAGGGAAAGAAATAGAGGGAGAGAAAGGGAGAAATAGAGGGAAAGAAAAATAGGGAGAGAAAGGGAGAGAGAGAAGGAGAAAGAAAGGGAGGGAAATGGAGATAGAAAGAAGGAGAAAGAGAGGGAAAGAGAAAAATAGGGAGAGAGAAAGAGGGACAGAGAGGAGAGAGAAAGAAAGAGGGAGGGGGAGAGAGGGAGAGAAAGAGAAGGGGAGAGAGAGAAATTAAATTAGTAACATGATTGTTAAGTGAATCTGGTTTCCCCACTAACTTTGCTTGTCAGAAGGTTGCAAAAGGCAATCACATGACCCTGGAACAATGTGACCATCATAAATATGAATCGATTGCCAAGCATCCGAATGTAAATCACATGACCCTGGGGATGCTGCAACGGTCATAAGTGTGAAAAATTGTCATAAGTCACTTTTTTCAGTGCCGTCGTAACTGAACAGTCACTGGGCAACTGGTGGTACTCGGACATTGCCTTGTCCTAAAAGTGGTGCAATGGATGAAAAGGTTGAAAAGCCCTGTTTTAGTATACCGGTACTATTTGGTTCAGAATATTTTTTTTCTTGTTTTCCTGCTCTAAAAACTTGGTGTGTCTTATGGTCAGGTGCGTCTTATGGTCCGAAAAATAGGGTAGTTCTTGCCTTGCTCAGCAGTGCAGGTTGATCCCTTTCCATCGTCCCACCCTTCCTTTCCTCACACAGCCTGTTACTTGACCACAAAGAGCTGCTGCCCAGCACATTAGATTACAATAAATTACTGGTTGACCTCTACCTTCTGGAGTGTTCAGTTTCTAATTTTATGGCCTGTATCAATCAGATTATTGAATGGTGTCTGAAATGCAGCCATCTAACACAGAAATCCAAGCCACATGGAGTGGAGCCTTAAGAGCCAGACTAGAGTTTACAGATGCTCATTTTTCATAAACTAAATCCTTGGCCAGGAGGCAGAATCATGCATCTCCTTCCTTGTGATCAGAGTTACTGATAAAACACACTATGCAAATACACAGATCTGGGTCAGTAAAGAACCCATATAGCTAATCTGACTGTATTTCTTATTTCTTTGAATCCACAACTAATCTTTGAATTGGACAGCATATCACATACCTGTGTCTGATATTATTACAGAGTCATAAAATAGATTGCTGTCACTAAATAATTATATGAGATTCTAGATCTATCAGCCCAGTTCATCGCAGGTCTGAACTCCCATGCAGTGAAAAGGAGAGGGGTTGCAACTTCTGTTTGTAGTTATCCACGTTTCTGCACACTGAGATAATCGGCCATCGTACAAATACAGAGCCTATCATGCTTTTATATTTATATATGGAACAAAATGTATGTTAAGAATTGAATATATAATTCTTTAATTATATAAATAAATATATAAATAAAATTATATAAATAAATAACAAGATGAGAGTTCCGGCACTTTTTTTTTTTTTAGAAAAAAAGCCCTGGGTAAATGTATTAATGTCACTCATCAACCTGCATATACAAAGGAGTTCACTGCTTCACACATGCTCCCAAAAAGATTGCCTAAAATTCACACAAAAAAGAATAGATCTGCATAGATTCACATTTTAAAACTTTTGCCACCATATAAACAAAAATGCCATAAATGACTAGATAAGCTGGCAGTTTTCTACTAACTATCCAATCACATTAAGAAAGATTCAGCTGCGATTTCTGGCTTGGGTCTGTCAAAATTATGATTCACCATCCAATTCCTGGGCTGCGACCAAAGTCCAATTAATACACATCAATTTATCTTTGGCTCCAGGAATCATTTCATACATTAAGGAATGAGAAGAAATGTTGCAGAAACATAGACTCAAAACGGGAGAAAAGCAAAGAAGAGAATATTTTTTAAAAATTGTTTCACAAGCTATCTCTGTTTCTGTTTCTGCCTCTAATATTTACCATAAGTGGTTTGCTGACTAATTCCTTATTTACTGTGTTCTAACATAAAGTTGACTGTAGTGTGTGTGGGGGGGAGGATTAACAGATGAGATTTTGTTTGCTATGAAGTAATAAATCGCCCGTTATACTGCTCAAAACCAGGAATGTGTTTGGTTCTTAAAGTGCAATATTTATCAGTGAATGTTAGAAAAGTGAACAAGGGTATGTCAGCTCAATAGGAAGAAGAAACAAGGAAGACAGGAAAGTCAAAGCTGTATTTTAGAATAGACTATTACAGTTGGAAGGGATCTTGGAGGTCTTCTAGTCCAGCCCCTTCTCAAGCAGGAGACCCTATACATTTCAGACAGATGGCTAAAGAATAAGGTGGTTTTTCTAAGGAATACTCAGCTGAGAAGAGTACACAGGTCATCTCCAGAATAACTGCTGATTGGAAAGGATGTGTAATTGTTGATTGTGGATGATTTGAGTGATTATTTCTTGCTGAATAGGCAGAGAATGCCAGAGAATGCCAGAAGTATATAATTCAGCAAAGTTTTAGGGACCATGCTTGCAATGGAAGTTAACAGGGAAATCAAACAGGAATTTTCAGTGAGGAAGTTGGAGGGTAAATCTTTAACAATTCTTGCTTTTTGTAATAATGTCTATTTAGTTCATTCAAAAGCCTGAGATGGGAACAAGAGAAGTAAAAGCTATTCACTGAGGCATCTGAAGAACTCAATAATTCAAGTAGCAGTTATTACAGCTTATTTGTATTTCTGCCTAAAAGCAGCCTAGATTATACATCAGGGGTGTCAAACTCAATTTCATTGAGGGCCGCATCAGCATTGCGGTTGCCCTCAGGGGGCCAGGTGGGTATGACCAGGGTGGGTGTGGCCTACTGGGTGGGCATGGCTAGAGTGCGTATGGCCTGGGTGGGCATGGCCAGCTCTACATCGTTAGCATCAAGGGTGCCTATGGGGGCCTGGGCAGGAGTGGGACAGATCTGAGGGTCTCTGGCAGAAGGAGGGTCTCTGGGCCAGGGCCAAGGCAGTGGGGGCCGTTCCCTCACTGTTTCCAGGATGGCTTTGCAGGCCACATGAAACCACTTTGCGGGCCGGATCCGGCTCCCGGGCCTTGTGTTTGACGTGTCTGTTATACATGATCATCAGTAGTAGTAGTAATTTAAGAAAATGTCGAAAGAATCAGAGCAATAAATGGTCACATACCATATAATAAGACAGACTGAAGATTTAGCAGAACAAAAAAGAGACTCCAATAAGAACTGTTGAGAAAGTACATTGATCTATTAAACAAACAAACAAACAAAAATTACATGGACAAGACAGGCTCTATACAGCCAGAAATATTCCACACCACTAAAATGTAAAAATAGCTTCCAGATCTTTGTAGAAGAAGTAGGCTCTGAGCCTTTCAAAAAGAAGGGGAGAGAGAGAAAGAGTGAAAAGCAGATTTCTGAAAAGCAAAGAGGATACATTTTAGAAAAAGACAAAAGAGAAGAGCTATGATAAGTGGTGGCATATTGCCAGGAGAAACTGAAACAAACAGGCCAAAAAAGGGAAAGGCTAAAATTGTCCCATTGGGACTCACTGTGTTCTGCTTGACTAGCTTTGGTTTGCTTTTATATTTGGTAGCTCTGACAATGCTTTTCTAGTCGACAATATGTTCGTTTTCTTAAAATTGGTGATGAAACAAGACAAAAGCAGGATATAACTATGCAATTACTAGGATATAATTCATATTATCAGTTTACAAGTCTGCAACCCAAAACATATATATCAGACAACTATCAACCATGAAAGGGACGCAGTGGCTCAGTGGGTTAGGACGCTGAGCTTGTCGATCAGAAGGTCGGCAGTTTGGCAGGTCGAATCCCGAGTGCCGCGTAACAGAGTGAGCACCTGTTACTCGTCCCAGCTTCTGTTCGAAAGCACGTAAAAATGCAAGTAGAAAAATAGGGACCACTACGGTGGGAAGGTAACAGCATTCCGTGCGCCTTTGGCATCTAGTCATGCTGGCCACATGACCACGGAGACGTCCTCAGACAAGCGCTGGCTCTTCAGCTTTGAAACGGAGATGAGCACCAGCCCCTAGAGTCGGAAACGACTAGCACACATGTGTGGGGGAACCTTTACCTTTATCAACCATGTTAGCCATGTGGGATTATCTTGCTTAAAAATGTTGACATGTACAGTTTATATTAAGCATATTTGTCTTTTCAGCCCAAACATCCATCATCAACTAGATGACTCTGCCCTATGGTGGATTTCCTCCTTGCTCATTTTTCAATCTATTACTTGTCAATGGAGTGATAAAACTTCATCCTAGTAACTTGTACTAACTTATGGTACTTTGACTATTATGGCTGTCAGAACATCAGCTGCTTCTTAAATATATTCAAAAGGAACTGACCACTGCATCATTATGTCCATGTAGACAACTATGATGTATGTATAAGAGAATATTTTTCCCTTCTGGCTACATGATTGTCTTTACAAATGCAAAAATGTGACGCTATAGCTGCAGTTTCAGTCTGATCAATGAGCTGTGCTAATGGAATATAAACTACCAAATTATAAACTTATTCAAGAGCGATTGCCACACCTCTGAATCACAGAGGCAGCTTGTCATTTTTCCTGACACTCTAGTGTGATCCAACATCCCCAATTCTCATGTGTCACTTTCTAAACAACTGAGAATGTATAATTTGGATGAGGAATCGGCTTCACTGGTGTAATTGTAATCTTTAATATAATTACTATTAAAGGTCAGCTTCATTATATGATCTGGATCAGAGGTCCCCAACATTTTGGGCACCAGGGACCGGTTCTGTGGAGAGAGGTTTTTCTGGGGACTAGAGGGTGCATGGTTTTATGTGCTGCCTGCATTCCTCAGATGGGGCTTTGCTTGTTTGTGTGGAGCAGTTGCCGGCATGCCGCAGCCTGATATTGGTCCATGGACCGGGGGTTGGGGACCCCTGATCTGGACAAACTACCTATTTGTGTTTCTGCTTTAAAAATTGGGAAGGAAGGTTATATTCTAGCCTTGACAGCTAATGTAAATGTATATCAATTTTTCTTTTCAAGGATTTTGTCCTAGTATATCAGAGCAGGAAAGATTTAGGTTTGATGCTTTGACTGAGAACATGAAACCAGAAATGGCATTTTTGTGAAAGGTTATCTTGTCATGGTTCCGATAGATGAAACCCATCAAAAGAACTTCAAGGCAAAAATTCTTCCTTAAAGAACATTTTATTCAGGAAACAAACTATCAGCACTACATAGCTGAACCCAAAAACTAAATTCCCTTCCCCCAGATACAAAGTAACAAAGTGCAATTCCCACCCCCAATAAGCTGTCATAAATCACATTCTCCAATTAGCCTAAACTGCAGGCTTTCTCCCCAGCTCCTCAGCCCGCCAAAACATTATCAGTTCGTCCTTGGGTTCCCACAAAGCCATGTTATTATTATGGCTAGCTGAGCTCGAGCATTTATACCAAACCTCCCCCCCCCATCTGCACCTGATTTCTAAATACAGGAAAAAGCATGTTAAAGAGAAAATGGCCGCAATTTTCATCAGTTGTCAGACCAGGAACATCCAATGTTTACAGAATTGACAATCTTCATTTGTGGAAAGTAAAATAGCACAGACAGAGGTCTACATCCACTCTATTTTTCTACAAATTGATATCCTTATGCTTATGGTGGAGATATGCCAGGACTTAATTATGAGAAAGGATATGATGTCACTGTAATATTTTAGCTAATGCTGTCCCTTCCATTGAGATTGGGCTAGTCCCAGAACTGCTGTAAAATTCATATTTTCTTGAGTCCAGTGAAGAGGGGAAGGAAGTCTCTGCAGGGTTCTCACATAAAGAAGCCTTTGCTTTCAGTGAATGATTCAGGAACAACAAGAGAAGTAGTAGGGCTGCAATGTGTTTTGATAGTTCCAGAGAGTCAACCAATCTTTATTATAGTATTTGTTGACATTTGTTGAGTAGGAAGTTGTTTCTTAGCAGAGGCTCTGCTGCTCAACACTGGCACTACCAGAATTACCCCAAACAAGATGCATTTTGGAATTTGTAAACATACATTTTTCTCCAGGTATCTTCTCCTCACCCTCTTTTTTTATTGAAAAGTTTTAAAATACATTTTATCTTTCACAATCCCGCCCTCCCCCCACCCCTACCTATCCCTCCCTACCCCTCCCCCCCATTTCCCCCTCCCTCCCCTGACTTCCCAGAGCTAAGTACAAGGTATAGAAACAAAGAACCATCATGAACATCCCTATGCTAACAACAATAAACTCTTAAATCTATCGCTCTCTAGCTCATATAAGATAACTACAAGCAATATTAATATTACATATAAAAAGAAAGAAAACAGAAAAAAGAAAGGAAGACTTATTCAAATGCTAAATGAAACTTTTTAGTCCCATATTTGTTCTGAATATAATCAATCCACTTTTTCCACTCCATAATATATCGTTCTTGCGAATATTGGAAGAAGGAGGAGCTGCCGACTATAGAAGAATGGACTCTAAAGGTTTCTGACCTGGCGGAAATGGCAAAGATCTCGGCTTACTTGAAAGAACTTCTCCTCACCCTCTTGATTTTCACTCACTCTATTATCTATTTCTATTTCTATTTCTATTTTTCTATTTGTATGTATGTATGTATGTATGTATGTATGTATGTATGTATGTATCATTGCTAGATTAAGGGGTAATATCAGATGTGTGTGTGTGTATATATGTATGTGTATATAAATATACAGATATATTTAGACATATATGCTTATGCCATCCAGAAATTTGGGAAATAATTAGATCATAAAGAGTTTTTTTATCTTTAATTCAGTTTTGTTCAATCTGTACTGTTTGTGACTTTGTTGTAGTCATGCTTAGAAAATTAGCTTTGAGTTGAAAAAATAAGAGGCTGCAGGACTTAAATACCAACTAGATTGGCCTGAGAGTTCTAATTTTTCAATTCCTACATTTGATCTCATATTAGCTTCCTAATAATAGGAATGCTAAGGAAATAATTGGCAAATTCAGAAACCTGAATTAAGAAGCAATAGTCATATCAAATAGTTCTCGACTTTGTTTTACAATATGACAATAATTTGCTATATATTTTAGAAACTAACACCCAAATGGTATAAACAATTATCACTATTCATAGTAATTATCCCTTTGCTTATAATTAGTACTCTACTGTTCAGAATATATTTCCATTGAGAAGAATACCTGGTTGGGTTATTTTAGGCCTTGAAGCAGATTATCTTTATTTTCCATCATTGTGAAACAAATTTTAATCAAGTTATCATCATTCAACAATTGAGAAGCATGTTGAGGTATGGATTACCTTCTGCCCTTGTCATTAACACCATGATAGATGCTTTCATGTCTTCTCTGAATTTCTCTAGAGAAAGGAGAAATTCTCTGAGGATATCTGAAGATCAAGAGTTTCCCTTTAGGATAGAAGTAGTGCCACTTCTGGAAAAAAAACACAAAAGGTACTTCCTCATTAAGTAAATTGCTGGTCTTGGAATTTAACTGAAAGTTCAAGAAGGTTATGGACAACTTGTAAGAATTAAACTGACAAAGTGGGAACCAGCACTTTCCAGGCTACAACAAACTGTCATATAAGCATACTTCAGGTACCCAAACCTACTGCCCTGTATCCATTAACTCTGAAAATTGGGAGGAAGAAACTGAGAATTATAATCTGGGATAAAAATATATAAAGGCTCTGAGATCTTTGCTTTGGTGCAGATAATCAACTGCTAAGCTATTATAGGCTTTATTCTTATTTGCAATAAAAAGCATTTGTTTATTAAAATATACTGCTCTGCAATCTACCAATTCTCCATGACTTATTAATGTATTTTAACCAAAAATTTACAGCATGCATGGCATGATTAAAATGAAAGAAATAACAATCACAAAATCCACCAACAAAGCTGCAATGCTAATGGAAAACAAAACACAAAGAGCAAAAGATAGTACAGTGCATAAAGTTAGGAGAATGCTCTCTGAAATAATGTTAACATTTTGCTGAAGATGATTATAGAGGGGCCAGCTTGATCTCATTAGGAGGCTACTTCATAGCATCAGCACTGCTAGATTAGTTTCTAATCTAATCTGAAAGTCTGCCACCAAGTGCTGAATAAGAGGTTAAATGTCTGAAGCAATGTGATTATACTGCTAAGTCTTGATGAGATTCCTCTGAAGAGATAAGTCTACTTCCCTTAGTGATCACAAATGGGATCTCAGTGAGTTAAGGAAAGTGATCTCTCAGTGAAATTGCAACCTCTGCTTATGATCTTACAGTACTTCAGCTTTCCTTTGCTTGACAGTTCTGCAGAGATCATAAATGTGGGGACTGGTCACAAAGTAACTTCTTTCATCACTGTCGGAATTGTGAATGGTTGGTAAACAAGTCAGTCGCTGAACAAAAACTGTGTGCATGGGCGAATGTGCATGCATGTATGTGTGTGACATATAAAAAAAAGCAATGGTCCTTGGTCAATAAGCACTCAAATACAATATGTCACTAAAATTCCCTTTTCCTTTGAAGGAATTTATGTTATATTTTCTTTCAAATGGTACGAGGGCTGGTAGAAGAATATTCAGAGAACTATCCTTGGGATCTGCCCAGTTGCATCTAGGAAAAAAAGATTTTTACTAACTTCCTTCAGTTCTGGCACTTGTTGAGAAAAAGTGTTAGAGCTAAATTTAAAGAAAGTCCTTAGTATATGGGCCTTCTTGCCTTTTTAAACATCAATTACTGGTTTTAATAACTTGAATATTGTTGATTAGCATTTCTCTGCTTTTTCATATACAATTCTGTATTCATATTTTAACTTTTAGTCTAATATTTTTATCTGCTAATTGTCGTGAACCACCTTGAACTCTATGAATAGGCAGGATATAATTTTTAAAATTATGTATATGCATACATATTTCAGGTTGTCTATGTAATTATGAAACTGCATTTTATAATGTAATCATTGGAGATATAATCATGTTGGAGTTGTGAAAATATAAAAAGAAATTGTTGATTGCTAATGAGGTTATATTTTGGGATCGCTATCTCTTTTTATTTTTTTTTTAGAAGTGGAATTTCTTATTTTGCCTTTTGGTGTAATATAAGGCACCTTAGATGAAATTCATAGGTGGTGGATCAGAATTCCAAGACTGAGAAGGTGATTAATTGCTTCTGGCTTAGTTTTAACAAATAGTAGTAGAATGAGTATTAAATATATAGTAACCTGAAAAGGCACATGCATCTAGGGAAATGGATCTCGTAACAGGAATTTTCAGTTTTGCACTAAATCAATGTTTTCCAAGCCTGGCTAAATTACCCAAAATTGGGTAAAGTGTTTTTTCCTTGGTACTGGCACACAAACCCATTACCCTATGACAACAGGGATATTTAAATAAGGGCTTTCTGATAAGCGGTAAAAAGGACTTTCAGATAAGGAAAAGATATA
The DNA here is from genome assembly GCF_947247035.1 of Vipera ursinii. Lineage (NCBI taxonomy): Eukaryota > Metazoa > Chordata > Lepidosauria > Squamata > Viperidae > Vipera > Vipera ursinii. The sequence goes on from NC_139512.1 coordinate 300,157,346, forward strand.
AAGGAAAAGGCTTGGGGACTACTGCACTAGATGAATTATTCCTAAGAACAGAAAATTGTTATAAGTCATTTCACAGAAATGCCCAGGACACCTGGCACAGGCAATGAGTCAAGATTTTGCGATATAACATGGATGCGTCTGCAAACCTTGGCATAAATTCCAACGCTTTCTGCAGGAAAATCATTTAAATCTTCAGATTAGTTTGGAACTTCCCCTACCAGTTTACAGGGAGATGATTTGGGGGTTATTGTTTTAAATGTGATGCCTATCCTACTGTGGGGGTCCCTGGTACTTTCTGAGCTTGGTTGGTTTTTTGCAGAGGTTTCATTACCCAAGCTAGGTAACATCATCATCATACAAGAAAACAACCAAGCCCAGAGAGCAGCACCAACCTCTCATTTCAACTCTGGGTTACAAATATTTTCTTTCATCAGTATCCTACTGATACAGTGGTGGGATTCAAATATGTGAACAACTGGCTCTCTGTGTGGATGCCGCTTCCGGAAATCCATTCTGTGCCTGGGCAACAAAAAATTAGCTACCAGTTGTGCCGAACAGGTGCGAACTGGCTGAATCCCACCACTGTACTGATTGCATATCAGTTTTATCATATTTTCCATTCCAAAATGGAAGGAATCTTTATTACTGATCGAAATTATCTAATTTTGTACCGAATTCTCTGAAATTAAGCAGAGGCTTCAGAAGGAGTTGAGGACTTTAGAAAGTACTTTCAGGATCACCTACAGCTTTGGGACCTGAGGCTGTCATTCTCTGCTTTAAAGAAATATAGTTTTCAAGAGAAAACAAGAATATCCGCTCCTGGCAATGCAAACTTAACATAAACCTGGGCCAGGTAAATGTCTTATTAAAACAGATGCTGTTTGTTATAGATGACGCTTAAAAAAAAATAGGATGGAACACGATGGGGTCCTTGAACTGTTATGTCTAGATAGAATTTATTAAAACAGAAGCTTGTTTCTGTGCCCTTTCACAGCCTGTTTTGCTATACTGCAAGCACATAATCAGTTTTTAAAAAGCACTTCAGTGTGATTCCTACTGCTAAGGAGTGATTGAAGTTCATTTTCCTGAGCATTCTTCTCCTCTAGTGCTTTATTCCACGGCAAAGTCAAACTCAAATATAAAACAACTCAATATTCTTGCCTGTAAAAAAAAAAGTAAAGGCGTGGCAATTATTACTCTATCAGCTTCTCTACCTGAACTCCTTGACTCCATTTCTGGTTGGCAGTGGAGTTTCCTAGGCTTATGATCCTGAGGAACTTCCATCTGCTTTCTCTGGGTGGGGTCTGAAGTTACTCAGAAGTTCATGGCTTCCACGATAACCATGGGCCTATCCCAAGACATCCACGGCCTAACATAGGGAGAAACGTCACATGCTTGATCTAATTTTCTTGTTGGAACAGTGGCAGCGTAATTGGGGGACTCTCTGTGATTTTCATGTCCCCATGATATTCCCTGGTGCTACCCCCACTTCAAACTATCTCTAGACTCCCCTCCGCCCTGTGCGTGCCCACAGAGAGGGCCTCCTCAGGGTGCCTCCCGTCAGGGAATGTCGACTGGTGGCCCCCATGGGGAGGGCCTTCTCTGTGGGTGCTCCGGCATTATGGAACCAACTGCCGGTTGAGCTCCGGATGGCATCAGACCTCCGATCCTTCCGCCGCGGGCTGAAGACCCACTTATTTGAATTAGCTGGTCTGGCCTGATGGGGGAATATGGGTTTTTAATTGGTTTTTTAGTATTTTATTATTGTTGTATTTTAATTGGGCACTGGTTTAATTTCCTTTTAACTTTTGTACCGTTATTTATATATGCCCTGTGAACCGCCCTGAGTCCCTTGGGAGAAGGGCGGTATAGAAATCAAATAAAACAAACAAAACAAACAAACAAACAATTGTCCATTCTGGACATTTTTTTTCTGGCAGAAAAAGCATATCACAAGTCCTGTCTATTAAGAATTGTCATCTGGCCAGATGCAGGAAGAGAGCCTTTTGTGCCACAGCATCTGCCCTCTGAATGCCATCACCTCTGAGGTCCCCAACCCTACTGGCTTCTGGAAAGTTCTGTAGTCATTGCTTTCCCATCAAGCCTAGGCCAGTGGTGGAGGTATGGAAGATGGTTGTATTGTTTGTAATACATTGACTACGTTTATCCACAAATTGTGTTTTATGGTTTTAATTGTTTTAAATGATTTTTGTTCTGATTGTTTATATTTTTTTAGAGTCAAGCATGTGATCGGGCAGCTGTATAAACTGAACAACTAAAACGACTAAAACTGCTGGTGTTCTACCAAGGTAGCAACAAGGCTGGCTATCAAACATGGAAAATAAATAGACCACTGTATCATAAATGGAAAGTTAATTTGAAAGTTATATTAAATACGTGTATTAGCACATAGAGAATTTTGCATGAATAATATGAAAATAGAGCCATTCTTACTCAAATATTCAGGATATTGGGAAGCGTCAAGGGCTTCTCATGAAGGGCAAATCAATGTTAAGCAACAGCTGTTAAAATATCATAATGCCTCTCTTCTTGGCAGGCTCTGGCTTGGTAAAAAGACTTCATCCAGTGGAGAAAGATAAGGTGCTGCGCCTGAAGACTATTCCAATTTCCCAGGTAGGTGATACCTGGCACTATCTTGAGATGATCAGAAGGAAAATGGAAACCATGAACTGTAATGGTACTAATTTCATCTTCACTCTGTCTGATTGCTCATTCACATCTATGTTAACAAGAAGTAATTTTAATGAAGCTAATAGGAGTATAGCTGACTGGCACACTGAAAATATAGTACCGTCAGGCTAGGATTCCCTAGATCAGGGGTGTCAAACTCAATTTCATTGAGGGCTGCATCAGCATTGCGGTTGCCCTCAGGGGGCCGGGTGGGTATGGCCAGGGTGGGCGTGGCCTACTGGGTAGGCATGGCTAGAGTGCATATGGCCTACTGGGTGGGCGTGGCTAGAGTGCATATGGCCTACTGGGTGGGCATGGCCAGCTCTACATGGTTCACATCAAGGGTGCCTATGGGGGCCTGGGCAGGAGTGGGGCAGATCTGAGGGTCTCTGGCAGAAGGAGGGTCTCTGGGCCAGGACCAAGGCAGTGGGGGCCATTCCCTCACTGTTTCCAGGATGGCTTCACGGGCCACATGAAACCACTTCGCGGGCCGGATCCAGCCCCTGGGCCTTGTGTTTGACATGTCTGCCCTAGATAATGTCAAATGGCCATGAAATAACTGAAAACTGAATTTAACCCTAGGAAGAAAATATATATAGTCCCGAAACTATATTTTAGGTTTTTCAGGTAGGCTTCCTTAAAACTGGAAAAGTAAAAGAATACGTAGACACGAAGTTAAGTTCTCTCCTTACAGCAATATACTGAATCTTTACCCCAAAGACAAAATGATTCATTTACAATTCTCTACAAGTCTACTCAGCAGTAAATTCTTCTGAGTTGGCTGGAGTTTAGTAGTAAATAAACTGTTTAATTTGGAGACTTGTTATTACATAGTTAATTTTACTTATTTTTTTCACGTATTGTTGAAGAAATGAACATTTTAGATTTTGGAAGTATGGATAATTGAATCCCCATATCCTGTTCAGGATAACCTCCAAAATTTGATATTCCAAAAATGCATTAAATTTAGATAAATTTAATTTAGTAATATCTCATTTAACAGCTGAATGAAATGACAAAACTGCAAATTAATATGCAACATAATGTATTTAATTTAATAAAAGGAATGTCAATCTACCAAACCATATATAAATGCAATAAAGGGAAAACATATAATTCAAGTTAAAGTCACTCATATTTTAACACAGGAACTGGAACTATTACAAAATAAGACAAACTTATCCATGAAGTTATGTTCCCCTTTACACTCTAAACATCAAAGAAAACCTCTTAGAAATACAAATCCGGTGCTATTATATTTAGCAAAGACAGCTTGATTCATTTCTACATGCTCTACCTTTGTAGAGATTCATAACATCACCTTTCCAATAAATTGATAGCAATAATATTCTGCAACGTTCTGTCATCAGCTCATCGATGTCAAGCTTTAATTCAATTTCTTGGGTACTTGGCCAGTATGGACATTTTAATAATTGTGAATGTCTGATCAAATATTATTTCTGTCTCAGCTGATTAAAAAAGGCATGTTAAAAGACTTATATCAAATTAGTTATTTGGTGAGCGAAGTCATTTAGACCCATGTAAAAACAAGTCTTAAATAACCATTAAAAACAATTAAACATAAATATAAATACAACCACAGATATTTTGCAATTTGTTTTGTCTCATCTATTATATTTCATTGTTTTATATTGTTTTTGACTCTGTGCATTGCCCAGAATCAGTTGGAATCAGGCAGAATTAAAAATCAAATAAATGTTTTTATATATTAAAAAAATCTCTATATAATGTAAGTATTGCACAGAATAGAAATAGAAATAGAAATAGAAATAGAAATAGAAATAGAAATAGAAATAGAATAGAATAGAATAGAATAGAATAGAATAGAATAGAATAGAATAGAATAGAATAGAATAGAATAGAATAGAATAGAATGAACCTTTATTGTCAAAATGCAACTGTCAGAATCCATTTATATCACATTCATAAATGTATGTTTAAAACATTATCCCCACCCCCATGGATTCTGCCATCTCCTGAGGAAGGAGGAGCGCATGTGGATTCAGCCTGCCTTAGGTTATTTCAAAGACCAAGAGAAACCTTTTGAACTGGGGGAACAAAGGGGAGGGTTAGGGAAGAAGGCATCTGGCCTGTGTCTCCATTTGAATCTGTAAAGAAAGAAGGCAATAACCATAAAGATTCGAAGTTCCCTTTTTCCCACGAAAGGGATGACATGAAGTAAAATGATGGGGGGCTGACCAAATGGGGTTGAGGTAAGGTGGGTTGAACCGGGAACTCTTTATAAAGTTTCAATCTGTAAAACAATAGCAAGTCCTGTCTTGTATTTCCACAACCAAGCATGTCCTAGTAAAAATTCCTTTTGGACTAGAACTGACTCCAAGAGTTTTTGTTTTCCTAAGACGTGGATTGGGGTGGGTCCTGACAACAACCATGTATACATTGAGATTGGCTGAGCCTCCTTCTCCAACCAGCAAGGTTTAGTGCCCTTCCCAGCATGCCTTATGAAGTCATACCTGCCCTAGTTCCCTCCCTGGGCCCACAGGTCCTACGCCTGTGTCATCTGCTGAAGCAGCTCCCCTATTGAGAGTCCAGTGCAGGAACTACCTCCCTGTAGTAGTGTTACAGAGTCGAGTTGGAGTAGCAGCCGGGTGGGAGATTCGGAACAGAAAACGGAGGACACCAATGGCCTCTCCCAAGGGGAAGAAAAGGACGGCACAGTGCTCACCAAACAGTAAGGAAGATAGAACCAATACACAAAAACAACACAAAATTGACGGTTTCTGTCAGCCTATACCATCTGCAGTGGGTCGTGCAAACTCCCCCTTTCTCCTGCTGGATAGCTGTGAGGCTTTGGCATTGTTTGGGGATTCTTCCCTGGAGTGGGATCTGCGGGCGCAGGCCGAGGAGAGCCAGTTGAGAGGCTCACTAATCCCTCCACGTAATTGGATGACAAATGACTCAGCAGTTTTAAGTGAGCCAGCTCCAAGCCAGGATAAGGGACTAGAGTTGGAGTTTGACAATCATAGTGGATCAGCTTTAGGGCTTGAAAACCAGCTAAGTGAAAACCAGCTAGCATAAAGGATTTCATCAGCCGGCACAGCATGCTCACTTCTCAGATAGTCTGGGCCATTTTTGACCAGTTTGCACAGGTGCATTTAAAGTTGGACTCTGTGATCAATCTTGTTGCTGCGGTACAGATGGAAAAGCCGCAGGTAATTTCGACTGATTGCCAGACAGAACGACCTGGTCAGATATCATCAATGGTGCAAACGAGGGAAGGAGTAAGTAGACAGCACATTGGCTGTAATGGTGGAAAAAAAGATGGTGAGCTGGATGGGCCTGAAATCCCACGGCACAGGTGTGTGGGGGGAAGCAGGTGATTGTTGAAGGAGCAGATTGTATTGAACATATATAATTCTGAGACAAATGCAGGTAGATGGACTTCAAAAAGATGGATAGTGAACTCTTGGTCACAGCTTACTTGGAGTGACAAAGGGGCAATAGATCTGGTAGCATATGAATATCTTCCACAATGTGATAATTATTCCAGAATTCTTCTTAAGTTCAAACAACAGCTCTTTCTAAGACTGCTCACGTGAATGAGAGGATTCTTGGCTTTTTACCAAATTTTACCAACCCGAGTTTTTTCTAGTAGCGAAGTCAGCCCATTGATCCAGAGAGCCCCTAGGGAGAGTGGTGCAGCGCATGGGACAGCTGACTTGAAAAGAAAACGAAATAGGGAAAGTAAGTTAACTGAAACAGGGAGGAGATCTAGCATTACAAAGGAAATGTTGGCTGAGGTTTTAGTTCCAGCTACTGTGAAATTTCCTTCAATTGGCTTAATGCAAGATGAGATATTTGATTCTGCCTGCTTAGAAACTTTTTCTTTACTTTCATTAACGGAGCAGCAAGAAGTACTTAAAAAACCTAAAGAGATGAGGAAGCTGCTGAAGCAGACCATTTCCTCTGCCACCCCTTTGGTGCCGATAGTTTTGTCTCCATTAAGTCATGACGCAGTTCTGGAGAGTCAACAGTTTATAAGTTCGGGAAGCCGGATATCTGCATCTATACAGCATAAAGTGCCAGAGACAACTGACCTGACAGTGCAAAGTGCTGTGGCACGAACACCAGAGATGGAAGGTACCCAGGAAGGAATCTCCCAGTCCTCCTCAGTGGCAAACATGATACCAAGAAATGACGTAAGCACAGAGCTTCAAGCAAAATCATTCATTGTGGAGGCAGAGATTAATAGAACTTATGGATCTGCAAGCCTAAAAGCAACAGGTAGAGAAATGATGCCTAAACAGTCTTCTATGGAGCTCAGGCAATTAAATGGGTGTGTGAGCGTAAACGGGGGAGGACGGGTGGAAGAGATTATTCAAGAAGCCTGACTAGGAAATAGCGAGCAATCACTTTCTTTAAGAGTCCACTTCCTCTCATGGAATGTGGCAGGATGGAGAGGGAGTTGGTGCACAGATGATTGTATTAAATTTTTAAACAGGTATCATGTAATTGCCTTGCAGGAGACCTGGGTTAGTGGTGATGAGGCCCCAATTGAGCTCCCTGGGTTTAATATTTGGCAGCTGCCAGCAAAGAGGGTAGCTATAAAGGGAAGACCTTCAGGAGGGTTGTGCATTTTGGTAAAAGCCGAATTAGGTTGGAAAGGAAACGAGATATGCTCGTGTGCTGGCCCTTTATTTTTTCAAGCAATCCATTTGGCATATGGAGGGAAGTCAATGGTATTTATAAATATGTATGTCAATCCAGCAATGGGCGATCTGTGGGAGGCACTAAAAGTAAATATATTAGATATACGTAAAAAAAATTATAAAAACACCTTTAATTCTGGCAGGAGACTTTAATGCCCATGTGAGTCCTTCGTTGGAGCCTTTTGTTGAAAATGGTACAATTCCAGATGGTTATTTACATAACCAACAATTATGGGACTCCCAAGATAGGAAAAAGAATAAAGATGGGGGAAAATTTCTAACAATGGTATACAACTGTAACCTTCAAATAGTAGGCCAGTACACAGAGATTAGAAGGTACCCCATAACCTTTTTTGGTCCCAAGGCATGTAGCTCTATTGATTACTTCTGTGCTTCTCACAGTTTAGTGGCAGGGGCTACTTCGGTCTTGACGTCACCAAGGCCAGAAAGTGATCATCTTCCAATTGAGATGTCCCTGGCACTACCCTCTGATTTAAGGAAAAGGAACCTAATAATTCAACAAATAGGTTTCAACTTGGATATAGCCCAGGAGAGAAGGCTAACATGGAAGAGGGTTGATGGGAAAGCAGTGACAGAATTTATGAATTCATCACGTATGGAAGCCCTAGCGCATATATGTTCAAATAGTACGGGCGAACAAGAGCTTACAGTATATTTTGTGGAAATATGTCAGAAATTGAAGCATTTTTTCATGACTACTAAGTCAATGGGCCAGTTTGATTCTAGTTACTCAACATGGTTTGATAATTACTGCAAGGAAGGGAAAAAACAGCTTAGGAAATCACTTAGGAGTTACTTAATGAGCCCGAATATGTAATTACAGAAGAAGTATATTACCATGAGGCAGAAATATAAGCAGCTACTGAAGAGGAAAAAGACTTCTTATATTGACGACATGGGCTGGCTTAGAACAGGAAGCAAAGCTGGCCTCACCCACACTCTTCTGGTTGGGGGTCTCAAAAATTATTAAAGATAGAAAACCAATAAGTGACCCAAATATTACTGCAGAAAGTTGGGAGAGGCATTTGGCCACTCCAGCAGTTGCGGAAAGCTTTGATGAAGTGATATCCTCTCTGAGCTTGATACAGGGATATGAAGCCTTACCCCAGTGGGCAGAAGTGTCAATCACAGAGGTGAGGCATTTAATTTCTTCCCTGAAGACAAACAAAGCTCCAGGACAGGATGCGCTCCCAGCATCGCTATTTAAAGAAAACATAGCCTGGTGGGCACCTGTCCTGGCAGGTCTCTTTACTTTTATTAATAGAACAGGGATAATTCCTGCCAGTTGGCGTACATCAATAATTGTTCCATTACATAAAAAAGGCTCTAGAGACAATCCGGATAATTTCCGGTTAATTAGTCTAATTGATATTTCAGCAAAAATTTATGCTAAGTATTTGCTTCATAAATTAGAAGACTGGATAAAGAGAAACAACATTCTAGCTGAAGAACAGTCTGGCTTCAGGAATAGAAGATCTACAATGGACAACTGTTTTGTGTTGGACCATCTAATAACAAAGTTTAAGTTTTGGGGAAAAAACCATTGTACGTGGCATTTATAGACCTGAAGGCAGCCTTTGATACAATTGATAGATCAATTTTATGGGATAAATTAGAGGCCATGGGAATAGAAAAGAAACTGCCATATTTAATTAGATTGTTATACATGGAAACCCAGGTAAGAGTTCGAGTGAACAAAGCAGGATCGGTAACAAATGCAATTCCAATTAAGAAGGGCATAAGACAAGGTTGCATTTTAGCCCCAACACTTTTCAATTTATATTTAAATGATTTTCCAAAATGTCTGGAAGACTTATCACTTCATGGGCCTAGTATAGGAACAAGACAGGTAAATTGTTTGTTATATGCCAATGATATAATTTTGCTGTCGGCCTCACAGGTGGGGCTACGAAGGTCACTAGGAAGGTTGGCAGCATATTGTATAAAAATTGTTTGACAATTAACATAGAGAAATCAAAGGTAATGATATTTAGCAGGCAACAAAAGATGAGGAGATGGGTTTTAAATGGCAGAAGAATAGAACAAGTTCAGTCATTTACCTATTTAGGGCTAGTATTCCAGACAAATGGTAAATGGAATAAGCATGTAAAAGCCGGAGCTCAGAAGGCTGTGGCTCGGATGGCCCAATTAAACAAACTTATTTTAGAGAAAATTCCATCTTCATTAACCCCAGTGCTAAAGGTCTTTCAAGCAAAAATTGAACCAATACTTACCTATGGGGCAGAAATATGGGGATCAGTTAAGCTGCCTGGGCAGGAAATTCCTCAAAATAAGTTCCTGAGGAGAATTTTGGCAATGTCCCCTGGAAACCCAGCATGCGTAGTAAGGGCAGAAACAGGAGTCCATGCAATCAGCACTAGGGCTATCCTGAAGACCGTTTATTATTGGCTAAGAATATCCAAGATGGACGAAGGGAGGTTACCTAAGCTAGCGCTAATGGATCAGATTGTTTCAAGTAACAAAAATAATTGGTTATCAAGAGTTTTGAAGTGGGTATCTAGCTTTGGTATTCCATCAAACTGACAGCAGTATGATCATAGGCAGATTCGATCTTGGATTGCACAGAGATTTAAGGACATAAGTGCACAATCGGACATCGCACAGGTGACAGTAGCAAAAGTTTGCCTCTGGTTATTGGCTAATAAACAAAATTTTAAAATAGAAAAATATTTAACCTTGCCTTTATCTCCCATCATAAGGAGATTTTTTTACCAAATTGAGATTGGACCAACTTCAAACAAACATGCTTTGGGGCAGATATAGGGGGATTCCTGTAAGTGAAAGAGTCTGTTTATGTGGGACGGGGGAAGTTGAAACAATGTCCCACGTAATTTTTTATTGCCCGCTGTATTCATATTTGAGGGAACATCAGTTGGGCAGGATCTTTTATACTAGTACCCCTGTGTCTAAAGAGCGCTTCTTGCATCATTGTTGTAAAGAGCGCTTCTTGCATCATTGTTGGTTAGGCTCTAATTTGCAGTTGGTGAAATGGATTGCCAAATACTGTATGCTGTAAGGTTGATGGAAATAAGTTCAAAGTTGGTGCAGCAGAGTGTGGTAGATTGTAGGAAAGATCACTTGATTTAAAAATGTGATTTTAAAAGTAGTTTTAAGACTGTTTGGGGTAGATGTGGGGGTGACATTGCAATATAATTTTAAGCATATTTAACCTGTATCTTAAATCATTGTATTCTATCCTGATTTTATTTCGATTGTATTTTGTTTCAGTTTCATTTTAAATTGTATTTTATCCAGTTTCATTTGAATTGTTTTCGTCAAGTTTTAGTGATATTTTGTTTTTGGAACTTGGCAATTTGATATGGCCCAAGGGCTAATCAATAAATAAAGATGAGGAGATGGCTGAGCCTCCCTCAACTTACAGTGACACAAACCCTCCATCTTATTACACCATGTGAGTTAATTGTACAACACACCGTCCTCGCAAGTCAATTATGCATAAAGTTTATAAAATTATTTCCCATTCAAAAGCCTAACAGCCCATGGATAAAAACTGTTCTTCAGCCTGTTGGTATGGCTGGCTATACTCCTATATCTCCTACTGTCGAGGGTGTGAGTCATCCCTGAGAATTTTCCTCACTCTTCCAAGGCAACGAGCCCTGGCGATGTCATCCAGTGGTCTCAGGGGACAGCCCACAATGTCTTGTGCTGTGCTCACCACCCTCTGTAATACTTTCCTATCCACAGCTGTCAGACCAGCATACCAATATTATTATTATTATTATTATTATTATTATTATTATTATTATTATTATTATTATTAATAATAATAACCTTGGAGGTCTTCTATTTTAACCCCCTGCTCAAGCAGGAAACCCTATACCATTGCAGACAAATGGTTGTCCAGTTTCTTCACAAAAACGTCCAGTGTTGGAGCACTCACAACTTCTGGAGACAGGTTGTTCCACAGATTAACTGTTCTAACTGTCAGAAAATTTCTCCTTAGTTCTAGGTTACCTCTGTCTTTGATTAGTTTCCATCCGTTGCTTCTTGTCCTGCCTTCAGGTGCTTTGGAGAATAGGTTGACTCCCTCTTCTTTGTGGCAGCCCCTGAGATATTGGAACACTGCTATCCAGGGCTTTTTTTCTCATAGAACGCTCAGAATGGAGTTCCGGCACCTTTTTTGGATGGAACTTTGTAGGGTAGGCAAGGCGGGTTGTATGACATATGCGAGTTCCGGCATCTTTTTCTTTTACAAAAAAAGCACTGCTGCTATCATGTCCCCCCTTATCCTTCATCAATGTGAAATTCATGCCATTTCTATGTATGTACAAATGTAAATATTATTATAGTAGTTTTTTCTCTAATCATCACTAAAACAACCTTCCAAGTAAAATTACATAGGATATACTAAATGAATTGTCAGAATGAGCAAAGTTACATCAGGAAATATTTCATTTAGTCTAATTACTGGGAGCATTCTGAGATACATTCTTTCCTTTTACATATATTATTCAAAAGTCTGCTTTTGCTTTTACAATTCTGTATTCTACCACCCATTTAGTCCAATGAGGAATATGCATTTAATTTAGACAGGAGCTTCTGGACCTATGTCTTTTTTTCTACAGAATATTAAACAGTATCAAAGCTTTTGCTTGTTTCCCAGCAAGGAGTTAGTTATGGCGTAATGAGCCAGATTGGGATTTTTGTTATTCTGTTATATTACTTTTCACTCTTTCCTGCAAAATTACCATAAAACTGCTCTTAGTAAGGGCAGTATCAAAAAAGAGGTTAATTCTTCTGTTTTCAAAAAGCACTAACCTGGGAAGTTGCTAAAATCCAGTAAAGTGTCCTTTGAGACTTTTTTAACAAGGTCAGTCGAAACATGCAAACATCGATGCACTCCGAACATCGCTGATCGTTTTAGAAAGTGCCTTAAAACCAAACAGCCTGGTTTTCCAGTTTTTCTTAATTGCATATTTCCAGAATGGTTGAAAACTGTAAAATTACCTCCACTGTCTTTGAAAGCTTGCTCTGCATAAGTTCTATTGATTTCAATAGATTTGCAAAGGTAGTCTGCCTTCAGGGGTGTCACTGCGTTTGTCAGCTAAGCACGTCTCATTGGTGCTAACTACATGCATGAAGTTGCATGACAGCAGTGGTAAGTGAAGTATCTACCTTCCCTAATGAGAAAATGCTCAGAGATGGCCCATTAGCATGTATCACTGTGATAATCCAAGACACATTTCCAATAGGAGATGATTACAGAATATCATATCAATAGATGCAAGATTCAGGCTGAGAAAGGTTTTCACGGATTATTGGAAGTGTTTTAAAAACAAGCCATCATACACCAGTGTTATGGCTGAAGTTCAATATAACTTCCATATATTTATATTGCAGCAATGATGACCAAAATTATTTATGATAAGGAATGCATCTGATTATGGAGAACATTGGCTTTATCATGCTGGGCTTCTCACAAAAATATATTATGTATAATTTTGTTTTCTATTCGAAGTATTAATTTCACACATTTTTATTCTGCTTCAATTATATGAAGCTAAATGGCTTACAGCACAAAACATAATAAATTATTTACAAATCAGCATACAAAAACATCAATAAATGAACAGAAAAAAACATTTTAATGACATAATTCCATCTCATAGTGGCCCATAGTTACATTCCATATTAATAGCATCACCATTCATCTCAGGTACCCAATATTCCACTGTCCCAAAATACTTGGAAAGAGGGAGGTTTTCTGAATATCAGGAGTGAGGGCACAGATCTTATATCCAATGAAGAGAGTCTCTGCAGCAAATGCTTTCCTACCACATTTCACATGAAGAGAGAACTCTCAGCAAATATTCTCGGCAAGCAAATATTGGGAAGCAGAATGACAGAATAATAGAATATCAGAGTTGGAAGGGACCCTGGAGGTCTTCCTTGATTAGTTTCCATCCATTGCTTCTTGTCCTGCCTTCAGGTGCTTTGGAGAATTGGTCTTTGTGGCAACCCCCTTAGATATTGGAACATTGTTATCATGTCATATTCTACCTGGGATAAGCCATGATGAACTTTAAAGGTTCAGGACACATTGGGTCATCCTTTCAGAGATCTAGGTTGCAGGAAGCTCCCCTCTGGTTAACAACACAGGACATCATATTTGGTACCTCACTGAACTTTGTTCCCCCAGCTTTCAATTTAAATAAACACAACTAATTTTATCTGTAAAGTCCTCAGGTAGTCTATTTTAGTTTGTTATTAACTATTCCATCCTATCCTTTCCTGTAAGAGTCTGATTACCTATGGCAGACATGTCAAACACAAGGCCCGGGGGCTGCATCCAGCCCACAAAGTGGTTTCATGTGGCCCGCAAAGCCATTCTGGAAACAGTGAGGGAATGGCCCCCACTGCCTTGGCCCCAGTCCAGGCTGGCCGGGAGCCAATGTACAATTTTGTGGTGGTCATCTATGCTGAAATACATTCAGTCTTAGCTCCACAAGGCCGTCTGGAAACAGCGAGGGCGCTGCCCCCTGGGCGCACGCTGGGGAGGTATCACCCTTTGTGAGGAATGAAGAAATGCACCATCGCCTGGAAGTGGCCAGCACATGGCCCTGCCTATTTCGAGCAGGCTAGGGGCTGGGCAGCGTTGCGCTACTCTTCAGATTCGTGCCACCTGGGTCAGCCTTTTGGCACTGTGAGGAAAGCACCACGCTGCCTGCCAAAACTGGGCAGGCTGGGGGCTGGGCAGCATTGCTCAGATAACATCGACTCTCATGCTGCTCATGGCATCCCCTCTCCCAGAGCCCATCAAGCCGGATATGTGAAGTAGGCGAGGGCCATGTGCTGGCCACTTCCAGACAATGCTACATTTCTTCATTCCTCACAAAGGATGACACTTCCCCAGCTGTGTTTCTTGCCTGTTTTTCTCTCTCCCTTATCTCAAATATTTTCCCACCACTCTGTTCTAAGGAAGGAAGGAAGGAAGGAAGGAAGGAAGGAAGGAAGGAAGGAAGGAAGGAAGGAAGGAAGGAAGGAAGGAAGGAAGGGGAGGGTCTGAGGGAAGTCCTGCCTTAATCCTGCCCTGATGCCCTTTCACCATCCCCTTGCCCCCTCCTCCAGGCCTATCCTGGGGAGGTCTCCCATCCTATTGTTAAGGAAGCTTTGGATACAAAGCCAGGTCTCCTCACATGGAGGGGGAGTGGACCCCCTCTTGACTTTTCCCTTGTACCCATCATGAGCAACCTGGCTAAGGAGAGCAAGCACAGCAGCATCAGCCTTGAGGAGGAGGTAAGTGCAGCTGGGCGCCCCCTTGGGGAAGTGAGGCTGGGCTTAGTGCCATGGGTGCTTGGGGGCTGGGCATTTGATCTCCGTGCCACCATCCAACCCCCCCCTGCATGACCTGAGAGGAACAGTGAGGCTCCTCCAGTGGACCATGCCTTGGCACTTTCCCCGGTCCCATCTCCTTCTGCCAGAGACCCTCAGATCTGTCCCACTCCTGCCCAGGCCCCCAAAGGCACCCTTGATGCGAATAATGTAGAGCTGGCCCTGCCCACCCAGTAGGCCATATGCACTCCAGCCATGCCCACCCAGTAGGCCACGCCCACCCTAGCCACACCCACCCTGCCCCCCAAGGACATCTGCAATGCTGGTGTGGCCCTCAATGAAATTGAGTTTGACACCCCTGACCTATGGGCAGTACCCACAGACATAATAATTGAGAAGTAGTTCCAGTGTGTCATCCTTGCTGCCATAGTGTAGGCATGAATCAGCTTATCACAAATGAAGGCAAATACATGTCCAATCTGGGTCAGTCACCAGGACTAGAGGTTTAGTCTTTCAAGCTTTTGGACTTGTACTGGAATCAATACTCAGGGAATTTCTCTCTCACCAGAATGCATCTTATATCAGTGTTGAATTTAATTCAGTCCTTATTTTCTGCCAATGTAACTTCTGGCATTTCACTTCCCAGACCTCAAAAACCAGGGAGCTATCTATAAATGAAATACAAGGACTGATTCTCAAGAATAATTTTATTAGGATTCCTCACTACCTTTGTGTTTTAGAGGTTAACAAGATTCTCAACAGGGCTGCTCTCCAAACTGCTAAAAAGTTCCTGAAATGCCTTTGGGAGACCAATGGGAGCCATCAAATACTTGGCAAGATCATCAAAACTGGCCTATCTCCTGGCATAAATTAGTGATGCCGATTAACTTCCAGGTTCATAGAAAGGGATCTATCCACAACAAGGGTATTATTCTTATCATTCCTACTATCAGATTAGGTAGACTGATAATGGCTCGAACAAATTCACAGTTGTCATAAGAGCTATAAAATCCTGAATTACCCCAAGCTGAAATCAGTCAGTCCCAGTAGCAACCAACTCCAATGTAAACTCAGGCAGAAATTCCTCTGTGCAGCTGGGACAGTAGTTCAATTGTAATACAATGACAATATCCATTTCTTGGGTCCAATGAATATTGAGGGCCTCAGTCCTGCCACCTAGTTAGGGCCCCTAGACACTAACAGTTTCTTCCATTGGAAAAGAGATTTCCTATCTTCCTTAACCTTAGAGTGGAGGCTGATGCAATACTGAAGCTTAGAACACCCCAACCATGTTTAATGTCTAATAAGATTTGACAGGGTGAGCATAAACCAGGTCCACATTTCTTGCATCATATAAGCAGTACCATTTGGCAGCACCCAGGAGATGTGCCTTCTCCATCACCACGCATGCTCTATGGAATAGCATTTCCCCAAAGATTCAGATGGCCCTGACCATCTCAATGTGCAAGTCTTTGAAGTCTGTGAAATATATGGGGAAGAATGGTTACCATGCTCCAGCAATTATTATAAGATTGAAAAAACAAGTACAATTCACTGCCTACATTTTTCTGATTCATCTCATGTTTTCCAAAAGATTATGCTATTTTCCTATACAGGTTCTTTGCTTTTAAAAGAATAAAAACTTGGTTAAATATTAATTAAAGAAATTGATTTTATCACAGTAAAGGCGGGTAGGTTTAGATTCAGAGACACCTGAGATGATAGAACAACTGATTAAATCCTTTAAAACTAAAACCTACCATTAGTTTTATGGATATTTCTTATCAATAATCTTTTGAATTATATATCTGTTACATGGAAATTGACCATTGAGTAATATAAATGGATTCTCTGTGCCTTGACTACACCCAAAAGACTGATATTGCAGCATTGGAAAGATAAATATACAGCCCCATTCACTCAATGGATTGAAGGGGATTACAATTGCCATTTATGAATGCATTGTCTGTAGATGTAAGCCTTGTATAGATATAGTAAAATATGGAATTCATTTTTACAAAATATGGTAGGCTAAAGATAAATAATATTTATATAAATGTTTAGAAATAAATATACTGTACATGTACTTAACTATTTACATTAGATAAGTATATAGAGAATTGTAATTCTGGTTGCAATATATTATAATTTGTTTATTTCTGTTCATTTATCTCATTTTTTTTAAAATTATGCATTGTTTCCTTTGTGAGAATCTATAACAGTACCTGCATTATAATTATTTATTGTATTTCTATTCTTTGTCCTCTTTATTATTTCAATTCAATATTAAATAAATAAATCAGTGAAAGCAGGTGGGTTGGCTTTGTTTTGGTATCTCATTTTATTGGAATCCAAATTAAAATATACTTATTTAGATCCACAGTTTACTGTAAATATTACTATCTTGCTTAGTTCCTTAATATCACTATTAACTATAGTAATATTTCTTGCCAACTCTTCTGAAATTCTTTGTTTTCCCACAAACATATTTGGAATTTGCCTATTGTTAAAAAATACTCCAATGCATCAGCTGGATTGCCTGCATTCTGTTATTGTATAATGCAGACAGTGATGTATCTACTTGCCTTCTCCTTCAAGCTTCCACAATAGGCATGAATTCTGCATCAATTGTTTGCTCCAAGAATTCTATTAGTTTGTTATGTTGTACACAGGAC
Organism: Vipera ursinii; assembly: GCF_947247035.1. Classification (NCBI taxonomy): domain Eukaryota; kingdom Metazoa; phylum Chordata; class Lepidosauria; order Squamata; family Viperidae; genus Vipera; species Vipera ursinii. The sequence continues at coordinate 300,174,738 of NC_139512.1, forward strand.
TATACTCTTCACGAAAAGTTTCCTTAAGGGCAAAAAAGAAAATCCTTCTCTAGATTTCCATGTTATAGTTATTTCCTTATCAGCAAGTCTTCATCATATTCTCTGAATAAATTCATTCTCTAAATACAGACAAATAAAAAGAAAATAGTAAAGACTATCTTGAATCAAGCTGTGACAGCCCATGTAGGCTTTGGGCAAGAATACTGAAATTATTTGCTGCTATTATTTTTCTGGGATGATTTTCATCTTTCTCATGCTTTCTTACAGCCCTGAAATTTTATGGTTTCTCATCCAAGTTCTAAACATGTCCAATGTTGGCTAATGTTTGGAGGACAACCAAGGTGAGTCAGATGCTGCCATCCAGAGCTGATCACAAATGGCCATTGGAACTCTCTACCAAAAGTGTAAGCAGAGACATTGGCCAAATGACTTCTCTAAATTTCTTCAAGTGTACAGTTGTCCAACAACTTCTGCAGAAGAAAACTTCCACACTGCATGACTGCTGAAAAAATCCATTAGCAGAGTTTCTTGTTGGGTCTTTCTTGGGACTTACTGGAAGCATGGAAAACTAGAGTGATAATTATATCTTGGGGGAAAAATGACTATTAATAGTGAAAAGCTCATTTAATTCATTTAATAAATCAGACCAAATAAAGACCATTTAAAGCAGGAGATTACAGAAACTTTCCTCTAATAATTTTTTGAGGAAGCAGCATATTATCTTACATTGTAAATCAAGATTTACAGGTTTTTGACACTGCCTTTCAGGGCTAATGCTTTAAGAAAGCTTATAACATTATCAAAAGCAATAAAACTTAGACAGACCAAATCAACTACAATAAAAAATCACAAAGATAAAACTAGTGGATCATCATCATTTCAGCCATTGTCTATCCACTGCAGGATGAAGGCCTCTTTTGCATGTTTCCAAACAATATGGTCCTGAGCTTTCTTTTGCCAAATGGGCCTGCAATATTGCTGATGTTGTCAATCCATCTTGTTTTAGATCTCTTTCGTGGACGCATTCTATGATTGCCTTGCTCCACCTGCCATGTGACCAGCCCATTTCTATTTCAATTCTTTTGCTCTCTTTTGATTGTTCTCTAATCCATGTGCAAGTCTTTCTATCTTGTCTTGTGATGCCAAGTATGTATCTTTCTGTGGCTTTTTGTGCCACTTGTAGCTGTTGTATCGATTATGAGATTAGTGTCCATGTTTCACTAGCATATGTTACAGCAGGTAGCACACGCTGATTGAAAACTTTTCTCTTCAGGAATAGAGGGAGATTGTTCTTTAAAATTATGCTTAGCTTGCCAAATGCCTGCCAAACCACATTTAATATGCTGTTCAATTTCCTTTATGGTATCACCTTCCATTGAGATCCATTGGCCAAGGTATATGTAGTGGTCTACTAGATGTAGTTCTTCTCCAGATATTTTTTTTTCTTTCTTTGATGAATTTATTAAACATAACCTGGCTCTTTTTCAGGTTTATTTTTAAACCAAATGGTTCTCCTGCTTTGAGCAACTCTTGTGTGTTTCTTTGAGCTCTTCTGAGTCTTGTGAGTAGAGAACAATATCATCTGTAAATCTTAAGTGATTTAAACAGGTGGCATTAATTTTTATTCCATCTTTTGCAGAAGATGGGCAAAAGGTGGAATAAAACTAGTAGGTAAGAATAATTAAATGGACTTAAATACAACTAAAAAGGACAGGAAATGATAAAAAGGACAAGTATAAAAAGTGGAAAGAGGGGCACATAACTAAGGCAGAATATCAGCAAATAGCCCGTGCCTGCAAAGATGAAGTAAGTGAGGAAAGCTAAGGCTCAAAATGAACTAAGGCTTGTGACAATCACCCATGGAATTTTCCAGTTCCTTCTACTTAATAGTGAAGTAATACCTAGCAAAAGCCAAATCATGAATGCATTTGATTCCCTAAGTTTCTTTACTTTTGTATGAAAACATTCCCACTTTGAATTGATGATTCCTTGATTAGGGTACTGTTTCTTCCCTGATTGTTTATCACTGCTGTTTTCTGCTCATCTGGAAGCGGATCTTGGGAGAGATATGCTCTGGGCTATTTATTTCCTTCTTTGATCTTTTTAAATATAGATAAATGGTGCTTACGAGTCAATTTGATGGTTAAAGAGTTCTGGTGGCACAGTGGTTAGAATGCAGTATTGCTGTCAGGAGTTTGATCCTGACAGGCTCAAGGTTGACTCAGCCTTCCATTCTTCCCAGGTCAGTAAAATGAGGACCCAGATTATTGGGGGCAATATGCAAATACTGCTTCTACATTGTAAATTGCCCAGAAAGTGCAGTAAAGTATTACTAATATAGGGCACTACATAAGTCTAATGCTATTGCTAAAGATTAGACTAGACAGAATAGAAACTGAGAGACTATGAGATCTAGTCCTACCTTAGGCACAAAGCCAACAGGGTGACCTGGGGCCAGTCAGTCTCTCTCATCCCTAGAAGGAAGGCAATGGTAATTCATTTCCAAAAATATTGTTAAGAAAACTACAGGAGCAGGCTGGTTTGATGACTGATTTGTTGAATTCCCTAGCAATTATGGATCTGGCTTGATCCAAAATGTCAACAGTTTAGGAACCATAAGAGGAAAAGACACCCAACCAACAAAGCAAAGGAAGCTATTATACATTATATAAAGAATCAGCAAATTTTCCTTTCCTGTGCATTGATGATGTTATCTAGCCTAATAATATAATAATAATATGCAGGAGAACAATCCTTAGCCGGGATGATTTATGCACGGTCACTCATGCGCTCGTGGCCTCTCGTCTGGACTACTGCAACGCTCTCTACATGGGGCTGCCCTTGAGGACCACCCGGAAGCTCCAACTGGTACAGAATGCAGCCGCGAGAGTTGTGTTGGGAGTCTCCCGATACTCCCACGTTACACCTTTGCTCCGTGAGCTGCATTGGTTACCAGTTGCCTTCCGGGTGAGATTCAAGGTACTGGTAATGGTGTTCAAAGCCCTCCATGGCATGGGGCCGGAGTACCTCAGGGAACATCTGCTGCCGGCATCAAGCTCCCTGCGTCCTGTGCGTTCCCACAGAGAGGGCCTCCTCAGGGTGCCACCGATCAGAGAATGTCGATTGGTGGCCCCCAGGGGGAGATCCTTCTCTGTGGGCGCTCCGGAGCTGTGGAATCAGTTACCGGTAGAGCTCCGGATGGCGCCCGATCTTCGCTCCTTCCGTCGCGAACTCAAGACGTTTTTGTTTGTACAAGCCGGCCTAGCCTGATGGGGATTGGTGGGTTTTTTTATTTTTTGCATTCTTATTTTATCCTTGGGGTTTTATAATTATATATTAATTGTTTTAACTTGGGCAATCATTTAATTTCTTTTTAATGTTTGTATTTTGTATTTCACTTTTGCCCTGTGAACCGCCCTGAGTCCTCAGGGAGAAGGGCGGTATAGAAATATTATTAAATTAAATTAAATTAAATTAAATTAAATTAAATTAAATTAAATTAAATTCAGAGAATAAAAATAACCATGAGTGCTGAAAATTAAATGTGAGAAGTACAATACGGAGAGAAAAATTAGCCGAGTCTCAAATGTAGGAGGCTACAACTTAATTTGGGCAGAACACAACTCATTGAAGAAGATTCATTTTTAGGGCTCATTCACATAGTCTCTTCACCTGGCTCCAAGAAGGCTTATTTGTTGAGGAATTGTTCACATGCAAGGTGAAAGCAGATCAAGGAATGCTGACAAGAAAGTGTTTTTTTCACAGGACAATGAAACTAAACCACCTACACAAAAATGTTGTGCCACGTAGAGGAAGAGTCTGTTCCAGAAGTATATGCTAGATAATTCTGACTTTGTCCAGCCAGCCATACTACAGTGTTGATGCTAATTTTGTACGTGTGATGGAACAGAATTAATATTTTGTTCTTCCCAATATTTATGTGAAGCAATCACAGGAACAAAATGATTAAATTCAAGCCAATTGCAAGTTACCACTGCTGAATACAAACAAAACTTATTTTCTTTCTGCACGAGTGTGATTTTTTTTACATATTTGTCAGCTTTGCCTTGACATTTATATTGCTGCAGGAGACTATTATCTTGTCAACCATGTTCTATTGCGTTGACATTATCTCTTAACTACACAATTACTTCAGTAGGCCCTATAATATGAGCAATAAACTATTTGAAGTGCTTCAAACTAAGCTAAGTATAAAAGTTTTTCTTTATCAAACATATTTGGTAAATAAAATTATCTTTTATCTGCTAAGGAAATAAATTGTACAATTACTGTTAGCCAGCAAACAGATTTATAAAAGTTGATACATATCTGACACTTTAAAATTACACATGTTAGAATCTAACCATATCAGGAATGGCATTTCTACTGTTGCAATGCTAACATGGGACTGGCTTGAAAGTAAGTGAACAGTTCATAAACTTTGTAATACCTTGCTTATAAGTTTATTTATAAACATAACTTATGCATAAACACAGTGGCAGTTTCAATAGACAAGGATATTGCACAATATGTTATCTGGGCAGCAGTAGAAAAAATGGAATATGATTATAAGTGTAACATTAATACTAAATGTGGCAAATAGAAGAAACAGTCGTTCTAATTCTATTTTATCATAATTGTAGCACGACAGAATAGAAATGCTGACACCTATGTGACATCCAAATGTGTTGAGCTACAATCTGCATCAATAACCATTGCCTCCTCTCCATAAGGATATGACAGAATCAAATAAAAGAGCAGAATATCATTCCTCTGCTTAATCTACTTAATTGAAATTTGCAAGCAACTTCCATCCTTTAGCAACTGGACAATAGGTTCATCCCTCTTAATTTCTTTTTGGCTCACTGAGACGTCTGCAATTTGCTTCATGAAAAGAACATGGAGCTAAACAAATCCTTTTAATTCACAACAATTTGCACAGGGAGAAATGGCCACCCATCATTTATTCACATGGCCGTGCCAATATCTAACTATCGTTCAAGGCAGGCATCAAAATGAATGAAGCATTCCAGAAACAGATGGTTTAAATTGCTTGCTTAATAGCTGTCTAAATGTTAAAGCCTCTTTTGATTGCTCAAATGCACCAGATTTTCCTGCAGTTGAAGCTGCTGTCATATATCAAATACCTCTTGGCTTTTCTGGTAAGAAAATTTTATGTTAACAACACTACTAATCACAGGACAGCATATAAGGGATCCATTCCAGTTTGATGTTGATTGAGGTATTAAATTCCGATTGGTCAGTCAGTGGCAAAAAGGAATGGTAAAAACATATAAATCTCACACTGTTCCCAGACTGAACCAGGCAGGCCTTCTATAAGAAGAATGATAGAAGATAGGATGAGTGAAAAATGGTAAAAACAAGGGTTGATTGGGAAAAACTGGATGGATATTCTAGAAACATTTTACAGGAATGGATAATTACTGTTGCTGGCCTGCTCCCAGGCCCAATTCAAAATGCTGATATGGATTTACAAAGTCCAAAGTGTTATCTGATATCCAGGGAACTTAATTAAAATGCTGTTGTTAATTGCTTGTATTGCTTGTATCCCCCCCCCAAAATCAGTTTACGAGTTAACAAACAATAGTTACAACCAAAAGAAATCAAATAATCATTTGCATTTAAAGGAATGATCCACAATATTGCGAAGTGCACAAGCTCTCATAATTAACTTAAAACAACTGTTAACCAATGACTTCATCGTCCTGTGTGAACCAGCTTGTGCATTAAAATCTACTAATGATCCCCAGCTGATTAAGCAGTTGTCAAGCACAGATGGATCCTTTTCTCTTTGGGAGCCTCTTACTTGGAATTCCCTTCTGTAATTATTTTCTTCATGGCACCGAGTATGTTTCTTTATTATGTCTTTAATATATCGTAAGTTATTATGTTGAAGATTCATGCATGTTATTGGCATGGATACCCTACTGTTGTACTCATTCTGAGGTTACAAATTAAAGGAACACACCATTCCCCAAAGTGAGAATGTGGACAGCAGCAGACCACAAAGGCAGAGTGTAAAATAATATAGAAGCACAATGAGGCATTGTCTCATAATGTCATGACTGGCACAGTAGTTATCGGTGAAAGAAACCTGAACTTATGTTGCATAGGTGACTACATGAGAGGTTGTGATAAGAACAAGAGAAGTAGTGGAAGATGGGATAACTATTGTATGTCTCTGCCTCACTCTTATAGTGTTCTAAGAGCTTTAATATTTGTGCAAAACAGAAAGCAATTCAGAGATTATTGAGATACTAGAAATTCTAAGTAAAGAGTAACATGAATTACTACAATAACTTGTGCTGTATTTTTGTACCAATACTGGTCTACAAGGAGAAAGCCTCGGAAATGAAAGTAGCTTAATTTTACCAAAATTGGGTCATTAATAAAGGAAAATTAAGTCCTGAGTATTAACTAGCTCCAGTTTCCAAGAAACACCTTAAGGTCAAAACTGCATCAAAATAATTCAAATTTATGAGGGAGGGACTCGCAGGAGTCTTCTCCAGCACCATAGTTTGGCTCAGTTCTTTGGCGCTCAGCCTTTTTTATGGTCCAACTTTCACTGCCATACATTGCAACTGGGAAGACCATAGCCTTGACTATGTGCACTTTTGTTGACAGGTGATGTCTCTGCTTTTTAGTGTGCTGTCTAGATTTGCCATGGCTTTCCTCCCCAGGAGCAAACGTCTTTTAATTTCTTGGCTACAGTCCCCATCTGCAGTGATCTTGGAGCTCAGGAAAATAAAATCTGTCACTACCTCCATTTCTTCCCCATCTATTTGCCAGGAATTGAGGGGGCCGGATGCCATGATCTTGGTTTTCTTAATGTTAAGTTTCAACCCAACTTTTGCACTCTCCTTCTTCACCCGCAACAAGAGGCTCTTTAGTTCTTCTTCACTTTCTGGTATCATCTGCATATCTTAGGTTGTTGACATTTCTCCCAGCAGTCTTAATTCCAACTTTTGATTCATCTATTTTTATTTATTTTATTTATTTTATTTAGATTTATATACCGCCCTTTCCCGAAGGACTCAGGGCGGTTTACAGGGCATTTAAAAAACAGTCAATACAAACGTTAAAACAATTCCCCAATACAAAGTTAAGAAATCCCACCCCTAAGCCTATGCAAGAAAATACATTCCCCAATAGATCTTCTTCGTGGGCTTTTTACTTAATGCCCAGCCTGCAGTCTTGGGAGCAGCCAATGACCTTGGTTCCCATGGGATAAAAATTTATTTAGACTAGCGAAGCACCTGGCAACCCTCCTCCCTCCTTTCTGTGTGTCAACCGAAAATGAATAGGGAAAATGGCTACAGCCATGCTCATTTTTAAAGTGGACACCATCATTACCATCACTGTCACCACCATTTTATAAGTGAGATGGACAGCACAAAAAAATATAAATAAAATAAATAAAAATAAAATAAATCATCATCATACTGTATTCATGCACACTGAATAAGATGTTACATGTCTCTAAGAGAATTATATATAACTGAATGTACTGAGTGCAAATGTAAACCAAGAGCCAATAAAGCTTCCAACTCAGGTGTTTAGCTTCCCGAACAATGCTGCAATTAGGGTCAAACCTCTGGGTCAATGTTTAGAATACCAAAGCCTAAGAGAGCCCTTCAAGGATCATCTAGAACATGGGTGTCAAACTCGCGACGTCACGTGATGTGTCACAACATATCACAACTTTTTTTGCATTGCCGGAGCTGGGGTGGGCACAGCCTCCACATGATGTACGTAACTGGCCCATGGGCCGGCAGTTTGACACCCCTGATCTAGAACAAGTCTTTTCAAACATTTTCAAGTGATGGAACCTCTTAAATTAAAATTTCCTGGCACCCTTGTTCCAAAGGCAAAGCTCTAATGAGCTAAAATTGGCAATAAAAGGAAACTTGTACTCATTGCAACTAATTGCTGCCTGCCTAAAACAAATGAGGAATAGTTACCTAAGGGAATGCTCCTGCTTTTCCTTTGCCTTTGCCTGAGGAAAGGAGAGGTAGGTAAATATGGAATTCATGTTATGGTAGATATTGCATTAAAGGGTACCTTTTGGGTGAAAGGTAAGGTGAATTAGAGTTAGGTTTAGGCTTCCTTGAGGTTTGTTGTTAATTTAATGTGAGGGTTAGCTTGAGTACTTATGGTTAGCATTAGTCTTAAATCCATGATAACGTTTATCATAAAGGTGATATTAGGATTAGAGTTAGGCTTCCTTGTGGTATAATATTTGACAGGTTCATTGTTATGTGAGTTTTTGTGGTTATTGGTAGTGTTACATTTATATAACAGTAAGGATTTCTTGCCAGAGTACCTTTGGGAGTAAAACAATTGTACCAGTAGTAGATTGCAACTAGGAGTTAGGTTCCTTTGAAGTTCATGGTCACATTTAATAGCAGGACTAGCTTTTGGATGATTTCTTAAAATCAGTGGTATTCTTGTATTCTTTTATGGCAGGAATTGCTTGGCAGTTCAACTTTTAGGGTAAATTAAAATGAATATTGAGTTTAGGCTTTTTGTTTTGTTTTGCATTTTTTAATTCTGTGTTTCAATTTGGTGTGAGGGCTAACTTTAGGTAGGTTACCAGACATTTGACAAAAAAATGGCGGCATGTCCTTTTTTTGTCTGATGTCCTCCATCCAGCATGCATAGCCTTAAAATCAAATATTGTCCAGCTTTTAGAGTAACTTGTTTTTTTTTAAAAAAATATATATTTAGGACGGTTTTCATAGGAGTAGCCATTCAAACTTTCGTTTACTTTAAATTGTCTGCTACTTTTGTTCCCTTGTCTATAACATAGTCAACAGCCAAGATTTATTTAATTTATTTCCTGATTCCAGCAACTGATTTCAGTGAAGTTCCTTGTATGGTCTATGACCGCTGTATGCTGTAGATTATTGATTCCTATGGTGAAATTTGAAAAGCCTGTCATTATTAATTCTACATTATCACTAGCATATGTTCTTGAAAATAAAGATTTGTTGGGAAAATATTGCAATTGAAAATAACAGCCTCTGATGCTATAAAAAGTAATTTCATACAGTTGTAGGCACATTTTTTTGCAGATACCAAAAAAATTAATCAGTTACTGTGTTCTCCTGTCTCCCGTTTGGTAAATGTCCGTGTCCACCTTTGCCTGTTCAGATATTTGATAGCCCCGGCTTTAGGGCATATTTTAATGGTTAGTCATAATCTTAATGTTTGAGGGGATTACAGTCTGAGATAAAATTTAAAGTTAGAAAAAAATCTATTATGGTGAAGCTAGATTTAGGTTTAAATGTCCTTGAGGTCTTCCTTGGTAAAATGTAATGGGTCATTTAACATTTCAATTAGTTTTTATCATTGGCAATAGTGTCACAACATTTGTATTAAAATGAGGATTCCTGGCTAGATAATTTTTTGCAGTTAAAGGAGCCCTGGTGGTGTAGTGGTTAAAGTGAAGTATTGCAGGCAAACTTTGCCCACAGCCTGGAGTTTGATCCTGATGTGGCTCAAGGTTGACTTAGCCTTCCATCTTTCCGAGGTCAGTAAAATGAGGACTCAGATTGGAGGAGATAGACATTATGAAAATAATGCCTCTACTTTGTAAACCACCCAGAGAGTGCTGTAAATGATATTGGTATTGCTCTTGCTGAAATGTCTTTTGGCAGTAGACTGAAATTAGGATTAGGGTTAGGCTTCCTTGAAGTCCATGATTAAATATTCAGAGTTATATGGTGATTTTTCTTTATAGTTAATAGTTGGGAATAATCTATTAGAAAAGCCCTTGGGTAAAATGTTGACATAAGGTGGAGCTAGAGCTAGTGTTAAGCTTCCTTCAGATCTCTGCTCAAAATTAATGGTAAGATTAGTTTTGAAATGATGTTATTTAGTCTGAAATTCATGTTGTAATAAAGATGGGCAGCCAGGATAAATTTGGAGGTGACTCATTTCTATGGCCATTGGGAGAACTGCAGGAATAGGTTAGCCTTTTTCAAGTCTGTGATTCAACTTAATGTGAGGGTCAGTATTTATAATTAGTTGTAGCCTTAAAGTCATGATAGTGGCAATTGCTTGCTGGGATAAAATTTTGGATAAAAAAAATTATCATTAGAGTTAGGCTTCTTTGAGATCTAAGGTTATATTTAATGGTAAGATTAATTTTGGGTGTAGGGTTGTATTATTTCTGGCATTCTTACCTACATGTTATAATGGGTATTGCTAGCTAAGAAAACTTGAGCATAAATATTTTTATGTAAATATTTCAACCTCAGTATCCTGAAGTTAGGTCTATGGTTATATCGTACTTCCGTGAGGATATGATTCATAAATACAACTTATATTATTAGACTGAGCTTTACAGTAAATTTGTATGTATAAATACCCCAAACAATATTAAGACTTCTTAAATTAAAACTTTTATCTTTTTTAAAAAAAGATCTTTTTGGCTTAGAACAGGACTCATGCCAGAAACAAATATATGCAGTGTCTCATTTAAAAAGAAAGAGAAATTAAAAAAACCAATGTCTGCAGAGCACCCCCCCCATTCAATAGAATAGAATAGAATAGAATAGAATAGAATAGAATAGAATAGAATAGAATAGAATAGAATAGAATAGAATAGAATAGAATAGAATAGAATAGAATAGAATAGAATAGAAAGGAATCTTGGAGATCTTTTACTCCAGCCCCCTGCTCAAGCAGGAGAACCTATACCATCCCAGACAGGTGAATGTTCAGTCTCTTCTTAAAAATCTCCAGTGATGGAGTGCCCAAGATTTCTGGGAGTAAACTGTTCCACCGGTTGAGTTAAGGTTCTCCTTAATTCCAGGTTGCTTCTCTCTTTGATCAGTTTCCAACCATCGTTTCTCATACTTCCCTCTGGTGCTTTGGTGAACAATCTGGGCCCCTCTGCCTTGTGGCAGCCCCTCAGATACTGGAATATTGCTATCATGTCTCCCCTATTTCTTCTTTTCTTTAGACTAGCCAAACCCAAGTCCCATAGCCATTCTTCATATGTTTAAGTCTCCATGCCTTTGATTATCTTAGTACCTCTTCTCTGAATTTTTTGCAAACTCTTAACATCTTTTTTGTGATATGGTGACCAAAATTGGCTGCAGTATTCCAGGTGTGGTCTTACTAGGATTTTATGAAGTGGTACTAATACTTCGTGTGATCTTGATTCTATGTCTCTGTTTATGTAACCCAGGATTGTATTAGCTTTTTTGGTTGCTGCTGCACACTTCTGGCTCATAGCCAAGTGATCATCCACTAGGACTCCAAGGTCCTTCTCACAGTTACTGTTTTTAAGCCAGGTCTTGCCCAATCTGTATTTGTGCCTTTGGTTTTGCCTGCCTAAATGTAAGGCTTTGATTTTCTCCACATTGAAACTCATTTTGTTAGATAGGGCTCATTGTTCAAGTTTGTCAAGATCTTTTTGGATCCTATTTGTCTTCTGGGATGTTGGCTACTCCTGTTAGTTTGGTGTTATCTGCAAATTTGATGAGTTCCCCTTCAATTCCCTCTTCTAAGTCATTTATGAAGATATTGAAGAGTACTGCACCTAAGACGGAACCTTGTGGTACCCCACTGCTTACTTCTCTCCATGTGGATGTAGTGCCATTGAGGACTACTCATTGAGTACAGTTTCTTAGCCAGCTAGAGATCCATCTGGTGGTGATGTTGTTTATTCCACCTTTTCCTAGTTTACCAAGGAGTAGGTTATGGTCTACCTTGTCAAATGCCTTACTGAAATCTAAGTATACTATGTCCACTGTGTTTCGCTGGTCTACTAGTTTAGTCACTTTATCGAAGAATGAGATGAGATTGGTTTGGTATGATCTGTTTTTAACAAACATGTGCTGGCTACTAGTTATGACTTTGTTTGCTTCTAGTTATGACTTTGTTTGCTTCTAATTGTTCGCAGATCTGTTTTTTTATTATCTTTTCCAGGATCTTCCCAGCTATTGAAGTTAAACTGATTGGTCTGTAGTTTCCAGGGTCTGTTTTTTTCCATTTCTTGAAGATGGGGACCACATCAGACCTTTTCCAATCCTCAGGTACTTTCCCGGTGCTCCAGGATTTATGAAAGATGTGGTGCAACAAAACAGATTTCCTAAGTGATAATGTAAACAGGCAGCTGATGATACTTTGTGGGCACTGGGATACTGTTGTCCTCTAGAATGTAACAACAGCTAAGATTGGCAGTGGCATAGAGCCCATAGGAACAGCCTGACACTACCCCGGGATTCTGCATTCTTAAGAGAGAAGCAAGAAAGTATAAGCTTGAAATAGCTGGTGGAGAGCTGGAACCTGTTTGTTCGTTACTTCAAAAATACTTAATAAAAATTTGGCCATGTACCTGTCAGACATCCTCTTGGCAGCAATGAAGAGTGAGTCAGTTGCTCTGTTATTGCCACCCCTCGGGGTTTTAGTGGGTTGATGTGATCAAGTTTTGGCATCAAGCCTCAGAGGAAGCGAGAGCTGGCTGTTTGAGGAAAGCTGGCAGGGAAGGTCATTACATGACTGAAGTACGCTGCAATACTGGTAATTTCCAGCCAGTTGCCAAGGGCTTGAATCACCATCACATAACCTTGGGGATACTGTGATGGCTGCAACTTTGTGGAACAGTCATAAGTCTCCTTGTTCAATGCCATCATAGTTTTGAATGTTTGTAATGAGTGGCTGAAACTGAGGATTACCTATATATCACCAATGGAGGGAGGGTGAAATGTCCTCTTTCTGAAATGTGTCCAACTAGATTCTAGATATGGCATCCAGGGGAGGGGCAGGGATGGAGCTATAGTGTATCTGGGAGATCTTGGAGAAGATCAACAACACTCCGCTTGTGAGACTGGACATTGTCCATGCTGTTCCAATACCAAGACTGGGCTACCACTGACTTCCCCAGGCTCGTGGTGACAAAAGACTTTAACTTGCTTTCCGTAGGCACTGACTTATAAGTAGGTCAGTTCAAGAACACTAGAGTCACCATGGACCTGATCCAGCTATTGTGGGCACAATTCACAAAGGAGAGGCACACTTTAGATCTGTTTGTCTTGCAGTAGTGACAACTTGAGTTTAGTTTATGTTATTACTACCAGGACTAGGATAATTGGAGTTTTCTGTCTGGATGAAGGCAATAATTGTGAGCCCCTGATTATTTATTAACAGAGGTATGATGATTTTAATAGAAATTCTTAATTTTTCCCCCCTAGGGTTATTGTAAGCTGCTCAGAGACACAGTGCTCAAGCTGGGGTGCTGTATTAATTTCTTAAACAATTCAATAAATAAAATACATTCCTAGCTATCTCTCTGACTATAGACAGGTTTGTAATATTATATATCATAGGCTTTTTTGTTTAAAGATTCATTAATTTATATTATGATATAATAATAGAGTGTAATACATTACTGTATCAGCTGCTTTAATCTACAGTATATCTCCATTGTGTTTAATTAGAAGCACACAATAAATAAACCACTGTTACTACTATTTCCAATTGAATATTTTAAAAGATATAGACAGCAGAAGCTAATCAGTGATGCTGTGATTGGAATGAATTTAAAATATAAGTTTCAACTTACTCACTTTAACAACAATAATAGCAATAATGCAGGTCATCCTTGACTTACAATTACAACTGAGCCAAAACTTTCTATTGCTAAGGAAGACAAGTGAGTTTTACCCCATTTTATAACTTTTCTTGCCATGGTTGTTAAGTGAATCACAGTCAGTGTTAAGTTAGCAACATGTTTGTTAAGTGAATCAGGGATCCTCATTGACAGAGGGACGCAAAACATGAAGACAGGACCCTGGGACACTGCAACTGTCATAAATATGAATCAGTTGCCAAGCATCTGAATTCTGATCATGTGACCTTGGGGATCCGCAATGGTCATAAGTATGAAAAGTGGTCATAAGTCACTTTTTCACAGGCATTGTAACTTCGAACAGTCACCAAATGAACTGTTATAATTTGAGAACTATCAGTAATAACAACAAACTTAGCAAGATGTCACCCTCTCAATTGCTGTTTATAGCTAAGATACCAGGAAGAGCTGCTAAATATTGCATTGTGCAGGAAAAGAAGCAAAATATTAGCAGTATATTTCATTACTGAAATCAGTTTTTGCTGCCATCTAAAGCAAAACCAGGATCTAAAATGACTTAGCTGCACCATTCCTCCTAATATTATCGTTCATCCAACCAAGTTCTATACTTCCTGGGGGATTTTTCTCCCTTGCTTCTTTAATCAGTGGGTAAAGGGAACTCTGAAGTTGACTTGGGTTATAGAATTCCTGATGAGAGGATCTTTGGATAGGCATTTTGCTAATAACGATGCTTCCCTATTTTCAGTAGTTCTTCTCACATCTGCAGTGCTAGATGATGCTATTTCAGGAAAGGGTTATTTCCCCTGTGCAGAAGCCCGAGTTTTATTATCTATACCTTCCATTGCATGGACTCTTAATGCAAGTTCATTGACAACTAATTCAGCTGCCAGTTTAAAGACTTTACTTATGTACATTCATCTTATGAGCCCTTTTGACATAGTGACTATACTTGCTCATATTTAACAAACAGAAAAATATTCTCAGCACTTCACAAAGAAAAAACAAACAACTTTCGCGATTGTTAGATGGTCACTTATGCAAAAAGAGATAGATTTTTTTCCCCTGGGTACCAACCAATTGGTGTATAATAAGAAGAAGGAATAAGGCAACATTCTAAGAGGGACCTGACTGGTACAGTATTGCCTATGATTTATGGATATGTGATAAAGATGGATTTCAGCAATAGATTCAGTCAATTTTATGTACTCTAAGTGAGATAGGACCCCTTATTAATTTGGAAATATACACAGAATGCACAGCCCAATAGTTACCACTGATTTTAAGACAAAATTAATTCTTTCATAGAATTTTACTTCATATGCATTTCCATGTACAGTATATACTTTAAGAGTCTCAGAAGAGACATCTGGGAATCTCCTTATTCTTCTGAACATCTCCTTATTCATAATAATAATGTCCATAGCAAATTTGTGAAGTCATCTCTCAATGCCAATTAAAAATCTTGAATTTTAAAAAAAAATCTTGCAAGTCTAAAACAGAAATGTGGCACTAGCTGTAATCCCGATTTTCCTCCTGAATTGAATCACTAATAATCAAAATGTTATCATTACATAGATTAAACTTCTTACAAATAGCAACAATCTTTTTATAAATGCAGTTAAGAGAAAGTTTGCCATATTTCATCTAGAACTGCAAACAGGTAATCCTTGCTTAACAACTGCCTTATTTAGTGACCCTTCAAAGTTTAATGATGCTTAATAGTCATTTTACTATCAGTCCTCACACTTATCCCCACAATCACATGATTGAGATTCAGACAAATTGCAACCAGCAGGCATTTACAAAGAGTTACCTCCTGCAGTCATGTGATTGTCATTTGCACACTTCACAGGCAGCTTCCAACTAGCAAAGTTAAGGGAGAATCTGGCAGTAAAATCAGAAGTCACAATCACATGATACTTCACTTAATAACCACAATGGAGTTGCCAGTCCCAACTGTATTGGTAAACAAGGAATACCTTTATTCTTTTATACTGTATGTATGTATGTGTGTGTGTTATTTATTGATTTATACCTTTATTTATTTACCTTTAATAAATACCTTTATTCGTTATTCTGTACACTGCATGAACCAAAAAGAGGGCTGAGAAAATATCTATAGATCCCTCACATCCTGGAGATTAACTGTTTCAACTTTTCCCCTCAGGACACCACTATAGGGCATAGCATGTGAAAACAACTTGACCCAAAGATAGTTACCCTCCCCGCCATGCCAGCACTCTGCTGAATGCCTAATTCCCACAGCACTGTCTTAGTCCTAAAGATATTTACCCATGTAGTAGGCTGAATTGCTATTATCCTTGTCATCTTCTCATCTTTCTCATCTTCTCGTCCTTCCTACTGCCTTCTCTTATTGGTATCTTATGATTATCACTTATTGTTTGTGTCTTATGATTAACTATTGTAACAATGCTTTATGATCTATGACCTATCACTGTTGTTGTTTGTATGTACACTGAAAGTTTATGCACCAGAGACAAATTCCTTGTGTGTCCAATCACACTTGGCCAATAAAGAATTCTATTCTGTTCTATTCTGCTCTGTTCTGTTCTGCTTTTTGCCTGTCTATATTGCTCTGTGCTATTTGTACAAAATGTATTCAAGAGACTACATCTTAGTAACACATCAGCATTTATATGCAGCCCCATAGCTCCTGTTATTTAATGGCATGATATTTTGCAATTAGTTTTTTCCTGAAAATGACTTCTTTGTTAATTACATTAATGACCCAATTCACATTCATTACTATAATTAGGAAAATAACAAAGAATTTGGGCCATCATTGGTATTTGATATCAGTGAAATGTAAGTACACAGCTTCATCATCATCCTAGGCATGTTCATTCAGGAATAAATCTCAGGTAATGAGACTGCAACTTTAATTGGTAGGAATAAACATCAGATTCAGCTGAATCCTGTGTCATAGTGGACAAATCAAAACAAAATCCTTAAGAAGTGACACAAACCAAATCAATGCTGTCACAGGGCATTGTGAGTAATTTACCTTTTTTGAAAATTGCCAAAAGTTAGACAATAGATCTGTTTTTTTAAAAAAAAATACTATATTGAACTTTCTTTTATCCATAAAATACCTGGGAAAGACAGAAAGAGAAAGAGGAGAAAAAAATGTTTGGGCTTCTTCAGTTATATTGCTTTGAGAGAATTATTTGTCTATAGTGCTCTCCCTCCCCTCCCCATGTGTATGTTTGTGTATGTGTGTGTGTTGAAAAATGAAAAGTACAGGCACTGTTCTCTTTGTAAAGAGTCTGAAAGTTCAGAACCCAGCCTTAAAAACCTTCTATCAAGTGCTGAAGCTATCTTTCTACATTTGACAGATCTTCTCCAGTGGTGAAAAATAAGCTTCATACATCATAAAATGAATAACAGAATAACAGCATTTTTTTTAAAAAAATAGATGATCCTAAATTCCAAAACCTCTATCCCAAGTTCTGTAATACAGGGAACATTCTATTGTGTCTATGCCAAATTTTGAGGCTGATGTGCTCTCTTGCTCGCTCTCTCATTCCCTCTACCTCTATCTCTCTGTGGGTATGTGTGTGTTCACTTGTCAGATATAGATAAAGTCAATCACATTTAATGGAAATAAAACATTAGAAAAATATTGATCAATAATGTCCTTTTACCAAATGGAAATCCAAATTATCCAAATTCATGTGGTCAAAAGTATATTATTATATCCCTGTTTTATGTTTCTCCCTTATTAACCTATTTACGTCTCATTTGATCTTCAGCTTGTTTTCATCTTACCCATAAACCATCAGTTCTTCTGGCCAAATACAGAGTTTGTGCATGTAGAATATTTGCAATAATGTTTGAAATAATCTTCCCTTCTTTTACTATTTGAGGCTGTGATTTGATCAACCTGACAATTGCTATAGCAACCTTCACAATCTAGTTCTACCCGAAGCCACTCAAAAAGTAATATCAGCTCTTCTGAAAAATTGAGTTTGAAATGCAAAAAGTTTAAGCATTTAGCTTGCAGAGATTGGTGCAATATAAGCAGTACTCAGAAACCTACTTAATAATTAAAAGCAAGCTATTTATTTGGAGATATGGTTGAACTCCAAAACTGATTTTGAATGTCAAGATTCAGTTCCAGAGCAAGGAAGTATCTTGAGGCTATGTGGAATAAATAAAGATCAAATCAGGAATATATTCTTTGGTTATCAATGACTCCATTATCCATCTACATTACAATTAATTATCATCAGGAGCCATAATTGACCTTGGTTAATTATAAGAAAAGCATAATTTCCTAGTGGTAATTAAAGAAAGTCAAGAAAAGCTTGCTTAGTAGTTTCCACAATTTCTGCTTGTCCCTGCAGTCACTTACATCTATGATAAAAGGTGGGATCAGGTTTATTTTTATTGAACTTTTCATAGAATACCATATGAATTGTGCTTCTGTTATTATAATAGACCTAAGAACTAGGGACATTAGTTTTGAAGGTGAAAATTGAACGTTCAAGGAAGCCTGCAATATTTCTAGAGAGTCTCATTTTTATAAAGCCAATGACAATAATTCTAACTGCTGCCTATAAGGCATTTCCTTTTTCTCATAACATTTTAAAATCCCCGAACCTTTGTTATTTTTTGTTACCATAAAATGAAAGAACATATTTCCATCTTCTAAAGCAAGGATAAGCAACTGGTTTTGATTATCACTTTTACCTCTCAACAGCCCTCGCCAAGTTGTACAAAAACACAGATTTATATAAACACTCGTCTAATGTGTATGCATATGTGTGCAGGAGAAAGTGCCCTGTTCCTGAATCAAAGAATGTTTTACTTGCTACAAGTCCTTCCCTGCATATTCAGTAGAGTATCAAAGCAACTAAAGCAGCATCACAACATCATACTGTAACCCATCCTTTCTATATGCCTATTAATGAGAATGCACCAAGGTCCAAAAAGGGTGGAGCTTCTGAACAATGACACGACACTGATTTCATCATTTTGAGGTGAAGATATTCAGATTCTTACAAACATCTTAACCACCACCAACCACCACCAACTTCCTATTCTTCTATTATATTTCAAGGAAAGAGGAAGAAAAAGGGAAGGAGATACCAGGGAGAATTCCTTTAATTGTTGTTGTTTTTCTTCTAGCAAGGGAAATGTTATGTTTAGCACTAAGGATGATTTACTGAGAAATAACTCAGATTTTTTTTTGCTGACAAACGTGATGCTACAGCACCCTGCACTTGTATGAAAGGACTTCTCAGCAAATATAAAGATTGTTTGAATTTCAGAACTTTATAAATATGTATTCATGATTTTTGTATCCTGATTTTCTTCTAGGAACTCATGGTGATATGCTCTACCTAGTATTCACTCCCTGTAAGTTTTCTCCACAACATGAGGAAGAGGTGTTTAGTCTAATGATTCAGGTAGCAGGCTAAGAAATTAAAAGTGAGTTCTAGTCCTGCTTTAGGGCATGAAAGCTGACTGGATGACTTTAGGCCAGTCAGTCTCTCTCTCACCCCATCCTACCTCATGGGGTTGTTGTAGTGGGGAAAATAGGAAGAGGAACATGTATTAGGTATGTTTACTGCCTTGAGTTATTTAGAGATAAGATAAGGTAAGGTAAGATAAACTTTATTGTCATTTTTTTACTGTGGGCACAACGACACACATCAAAAATGAAATTTAGTTGCCCACTCTCAAAGTGGAACACGTACATGACACACACCTAACCATGCTATATACACATATGTATAGACCCACACCCCTGCATATACATAACCAATAAATATTAAATACTGTCCATCTTGAATATATAACAGAAGGAGGAAGCTTGAGAGTTCACAAGGTTAATGCTGTATGGAATGAAATAATACAGGTGGAATATATAGGGACGCGGTGGCTCAGTGGGTTAGGACGCTGAGCTTGTCGATCAGAAGGTCAGCAGTTTGGCGGGTCGAATCCCGAGTGCCGCGTAACAGAGTGAGCCTGTTACTCGTCCCAGCTTCTGCCAACCTAGCAGTTCGAAAGCACGTAAAAATGCAAGTAGAAAACTAGGGACCACTACGGTGGGAAGGTAACAGCGTTCCGTGCGCCTTTGGCGTCCAGTCATGCCAGCCACATGACCACGGAGACATCCTCGGACAAGCGCTGGCTCTTCGGCTTTGAAACGGAGATGAGCACCGGCCCCTAGAGTCGGAAACGACTAGCACGCATGTGCGGGGGAACCTTTACCTTTTTAAAAATAAAGAAAAAAGAAAACAACTGCCTTAAGTCATTCAGTGACCTTCTACACGTAGATTTGATATCATGGGTATTCTAGTCTAACAGCTTAGCTGCTACATCACATTATACCAGCTTTTCACTAATCCAGATATCCATAGCAATGAACAAATCCATCTTCTCCCGCATCTACCAGGGACAAGGTAAGCTTGTCTGCTGCTCCCCACCTCCAAATTCAGGTAACATAGCTTGGTTCAAAGCCAGGACCAGTGTGTGTGTGTGTGTGTGTGTGTGTGTGTGTGTGTGAGAGAGAGAGAGAGAGAGAGAGAGAGAGAGAGAGAGAGAGAGGATAAATTTTATATCACACAATACTACAGAAAAATAAAAAATTTCTTCCTCTTTCCTCCTCTTACACCCTATCATCTATTCAAATTAACTAATGTACATATGCAATTCTGCTTCTGATTTTTGTGATTAATAAAATGATTAGGCAAAACTGAATCAGCACAATAAGCCTTTGTTCTCCCGTCAACTATCTCCTGCGGGGTGATTTATTTTTCAAGTTATGTTCATTTTTATCTTTTCTAATGTTTAACTAATTGTCCTCAGGTCCATTCAGTGGCAATGAAATCACTTACAGGAATAAAGAAGCGGGACTGCGCTAGAGTAAAGGAAAAAGTATTCTCTCTTGTGGAAAAGATGCCAATGATGACAAAATGCTACAAGGTGGTACAGAAGATGAAAAGAAGGTGATACAGAGATTTTTCCATTTTACAGAAATTTAAGAATGATATGACATGAGATATGAGAGATATTTGTTTGTTTCCTACCATTATATGTTATGAATTGATGTGATACGATACATATTTTTATTTCTTCTAAAAACACAAAAAAATATCTGAATTTGCAACTGGTGTCCATAGTTTAAATAACATCAAATAAAAGTATCTCAAATAAATAAAGGCTTATCAGATTTCTCCTGTTCAGAAAGAAAATAGGCCATGGATCTTCTCTTGGATGGAGTAATAGTCCACTTAAAGAACAGGGGTCTGTGTGTCTTTCTGACCTTGGCTTGCATCTGAATGACCAGCACTGCCTTTAACAGCCCAGGTTAATGCACCAGATGAGCCTGTTTCTGAGCACATGTTTGAATCAAATTAGTGCAACACCTTTTCAAGGAGGACACAGTTTTATATTCAAATATATTTTATTCTTTATACTGTTTTCATCTTCCCTTAAAACATTAACAGAATTCACAATAGTCTAAGAATCAGCATCTTCACCAGATAGTTGACAGTCAAGCTGAAACTAAACTAAATCAAGTAAAAATAGCAAACAGGGGAAAATCCTTTACCCAAACTTCCTTAAACTCCCAAATAAGTTACTCAGACCTAATCCACATATCAAAGGATAAGGTCTGCAAACACAAATAGAGTTTATTAAATTAGGTCTCCCAGTGGAGCTGCATATCCACAAGAATACACACTTGCACACACACACACACACACCTCAAGTGTCACCCTAGAATCAGCACGTATATACCTCCACACCTCAGACAAGCTTCCCATATAAAACTCTGCTGCTGTACCCCATTTCTCTGCAGCTGTCCCTAAAGACAAAATGTTTGCTTTTAGGAATAAACATTTCTTCTTCCCTCACAGCTGTCTGGATCTCATTTTTATTTATTCTTACACTGCCCCTGCTCAAGTTGGAATCCCAAATTATTCTTCTGACATCACCTTGGAAAATTCACAGAAATTTTCCTTTGTACTTTCAAGCACTTCTCACACCTAGGTGATTTTCCTAATGAGCTTGAAACAGACCCATGAACTCAGTTTATTCATTTCATTCATGCCTGTTGCAAATTGTGTGACTCCAGCATTTGGTTACAAAAGATTTAATATGACATTTCTGCACTGAATGTCCTTAGTCTTTGATCAAGCAGAACAAAAACGTTGATCCAACTCAGAAAATGAAGCGTTGTAAAAATTTTGTCTGCTGCAGGAAGCAAGTTACGCACACAGTCAGTGCCCAGGGTGGCAAGGTAAATTCACTTTTGTCTTACATGTTCTTTTTCCTTACAGTTTGAATTACAGCCAGTTTGAACAATGTATCGAGGATGAATATATGAGAGTGTTCGTGGAAACAGATCCCACCTCTTGACCTTCACACTTTCAGGTGAATAATTTTATGAAGACTGTAGCTAGGCAATGTGGCAGGGTGCATTTATTATTCTTTCTGCATGATCAAGAATTCTGAAAAACAAGAGTTCCTCATCACACAGAGCAAGGCTTAGTCAGATGTAGTTGTTCAGACAGATTTTATGCAAAGATTGCTTCTTGTACATGTTCAATCCTCCTTAATGTACACTGAAGCAGAGTTTCAATGGTCCACTTAAGGCCTGATGCAGATATGTAGTCTTCCTTTTGGAAAGGAGGAAAGTCTCCCAGTATTAAACCAAAATTCACTTGGATTACTACTGTTGGCAAGTATTGCAACAAACGCTATGTGTTAGATGAGGTATGCCATGAATTTTCATGCTATCTCCCATCTTGATCTGCAGAATATCCTTTGCTGATTTGTTTTAACCACATTTTATGTTGTTCCACCCGAATTGGGTTGATTATTATCAGAGATCAGGATTTTTTCCCCATGATTAGAACATCTATTTTAAAGTGAAGCTCAAAGGTTTCAAACCAAGTTTCCTTTAAAAGAAATTCTAAATTTGGGCTATGTGTTAATCTATCAGCCAGCTCTGGTTATTCCAAATGATAGAGGCAATCTATTTTTTTTAGAAGAGAGGCAGCTCTGTATCCTCATTTTCAAACCATGTCTTGAGAAAAAGGTGTTGTATCATCTGAATATAATATTTGCTTTCTCCTTAAGCCAAGCGGCATTCTTTAAAGACATGAAAGCTCTTGCAGCTATATTCTTTTTCTTTTTTTATAAATCTCCAGTGAACCCCATTTGGATACTTTAATAACTTTTACCTAGAAAGAAGCCACAGTATAAAATATATTTATTATCAAGCAGTTCCACATTATGCTGACATAATATAAGGAGTCTTAAACCTTTCACAAAAATAAATATTTACCCTTAGTTATGAATTTTACATATTCCTCAACTACCCAAGAAAGCTTATTAGATAAAGTAATGGTTTAGCTAATTACCATGGCTTATTGTTGCAAGCCACCCAAAGTCATCAGTGTTTGATTTAGGCAACCATATAAATTTGTTTAATAAACAAGCAAACAAGCAAGCAAATGCGGCAAAACACAATCTACATGCAAAATAACAAAACACATCTCTTTTGTTCAGATTTTTAACTGTTCTGTCAATATGCATTTTATGGATAATTTTAACCTATGGTGTTTATTTTTTATATCCTCTTTTTAAAGAAAATCTATCAATGAACCTGTGCGCTCCTCAAAAATAGAACAATGGAATATGGGTAAAATAAAGATACACTTCTTTGAGGGTAACCCTCCTTAAATGTAGTGAGATGTACTCCTGAGAAAACATTATATTTTATGCAGAGATACTGCATAATAATTGCTATTAAGTTACGTCTTTACAAAATTTCAGTACACTTATAACAGTGGTCTTTCAAGAATATGATGTTGTCAGCCAATTTTCAAAACCAGGAACAAAATCTCAGTGGGAGGTTTTAAACTAATGAAACTTATCAATGTTCATGACTCCCAGTATGTTGCAAAGATTGATTATTTCCAATAGGTGATTCATATATTTCTTATGGGAAAGTTTATGATACCATTACAGTTGATTTTTTAAAAAAAAACAATGTTGATTAATCAAAGTAATTTCACAAAGCTGGACTGAGGAATATTCATCTTCAAATTCATTTCCTGTGCTTAATTATCTGGGAATAGCTGAGTGGTGATACAGTCATAGAGAAACTCTCTTATGTAAGAAATGGACAGAGGTTAATTCCATGTCAGTGATTTTTAACTAGGGTGCCATGGCAACTTGGGAGGCCATAGATATTGCTCAGAGGTGCCACAAAATTATTACTTTCAACCAGTGCTTTTTTTCTAAAAAAAAAAAAAGGTGCCGGAACTCTCATCTTGGCGGGCGCAGGAGGCGGGGGGTTGGGGGAGCAGTGCTGCTGCAGTCACAGGTGCGAAGGGTGTTGGTGGCGGGCTCCCCTCGCTGGGGCTGGAGCCAGTGTGGCTGGTGCTGTGGGATCAGCAGAGCCCACTCTACATGGCAGGGCTGCGCAATGCGGGCAGCGGAGGCGGTGCAGGCCAAGCAATGTTTTAATCTTATGATTTAAAAAATATATTTTTTCTATTGTAAGTTTCCCCAAACCTCACCATGTGGATTGCATACAAATATTATATAATTGGTAAATAAAGGTAGAACATATGTTAAATATACATCAAATGATAATATGCTTCCCTACAAAGTCAATTCTTGCTCAATGACATACCAAGGAGTTAACTCGGAAAGGCAAGAGGAAAATCTGGAAGAGATCTGTGCAGCTCTTCAACATCTTCATCAACAATTTGGATGAGGGGATAGATGGGGAACTCATCAAATTTGCAGACAACACCAAGCTGGCAGGAATAGCCAATACTCCAGAAGATAGGCTTAAGATACAGGAGGATCTGGACAGACTCAAACACTGGGCACTATCTAACAAAATGAAATTCAATGGTGAAAAAAGTAAGGTTCTACATTTAGGCAGGAAAAATCAAATGCACAGGAATAGTATAGGCGGTATCTTGCTCAATAGTAGTAACTGTGAGAGAGATCTCGGAGTCCTAGTGGACAATCACTTAAATATGAGCCAGCAATGTGCTGCAGCTGCCAAAAAAGCCAACACAGTGCTAGGCTGCATTAACAGAGGGATAGAATCAAGATCACGTGAAATACTAATACCACTTTACAATGCCTTGGTAAGGCCACACCTGGAATATTGCATCCAGTTTTGGTCACCACGATGTAAAAAAGATGTCGAGACTCTAGAAAGAGTATAGAGAAGAGCAACAAAGATGATTGGGAGACTGGAGGCTAAAACATATAGGGAACGGTTGCTGGAATTGGGTATGTGTAGTTTAATGAAGAGAAGGGTGAGGGATGACATGATAGCAGTGTTCCAATATCTCAGGGGCTGCCACAAAGAAGAGGGAGTCAAGCTATTCTCCAAAGCGCCTGAAAGCAGGACAAGAAGCAACGGATGGAAACTAGTCAAGGAGAGAAGCAACCTAGAACTAAGGAGAAATTTCCTGACAGTTAGAACAACTAACCATTGGAACAACCTGCCTCCAGAAGTGGTGAATGCTCCGACACTGGAAGTTTTTAAGAAGAGACTGGCTAGCCATTTGTCTGAAATGGTATAGGGTTTCCTGCCTGAGCAGGGGGTTGGACTAGATGACCTCCAAGGTCCTTTCTAACTTATTATTATTATTATTATTATTATTATTATTATTATTATTATTATTATTATTATTATTGTTGTTGTTGTTGTTGTTGTTGTTATTATTATTATTATTCTTGTAGAAAGGAAAGGCCCACACTGATAAATGAAAAATCTTTGTGGTCTGCAAAGGAATGCTGGTGGGCTAATCAATGATTTGGTGACTAGAGGAGCATCTACAGTGTTGGAGCTTGTGGTCATGGTAAGCCATGGAGACACTAGGCAACATGACTTTCAGGGCAGTGGTGGTGATTTTATTACTTAAAAAAAAAAGTCTGTGCTCTGTCCAAGGGTGCTTGGTAGGCTGCATATACAGGCCTGGTCTAGAATTTATTTTGGAGCATTCAACTCTTTAGAGCAGGCATGTCAAACTCATTTTGTTTGAGGCAACTTTTTATAAAAGAATTGCCATTAATTTGTTTTAATAAAATAATTTAAATCAATTTTTCACTTGATTTCAAATTAAATGAATGAGATTTTTTTTAGTACAATTGCCAAATGCAATAAACTGGTTTTAGGTATATGTTATTGGAAGGAAAAAGCAATCCCTGTTGCGTTACTGCAGGTATCCTTAGGGTGCCATAGTTATGGATGAGAAATATTGGTTGCAAAGTTGGCATTTCTGGATGTAATACAGATATTTTGGACTTATTTTTGTTTCTTTGCATGTTTGATATTTTTAAAAAGGCATATGCTACTGACTACGCTTATGCACATATGTAACATGATCACTGCTTGTCCAAAATTTTACTATACAGATAATACCCCCAGAAATTATTTTAAACTTTTTAATAAATGTTATTATTGATGTTAAGCTCACCAGGGAAAATAACATATATTGTTTTGTATATACTAGGTTAATTATTTAAAGACTGAAGTGCAACATAACTAGATTCTAAATAATCTATTTTTCAAAACACACAACAGTCCAAACAGTAAAAGTAAAGTCCAAATTAAGAATATTTCATTCTTAAGAATTGTTTAGATTCAAAATAGTTTTCAAGAGTGTAAAAAAGATACTATTTTTTTCTAGAATCAGCTAAATTAAACATATTACATTGAGAAAAATGTTTCTCATTTCTTTCCTATTACCTTTGATTTCATTGCAGAGATGTTAACATACGAAATAAATTATTTTGTTATCTAATTTTACCTTCCAAAAGACAGAAGCAGATGAAAAATGTGAGGTTCTTTCCTGTTGGCTTTTCTGAATTAGCTGTTTTAGATTCTAAAAGTTTAGTTCCTAAAGAAGTAATCCTGTAAATAATTTTAATGTCCTCCTCTAGTGCAGGCCCTTTTATGACTCAAGGACTTCAACTCCCAGAATTCCTGAGCCAGCATGGCTCAGCTTGGAAACCTCTCCCTTTCCCCTCAGCATGGCTGGCTCAGGATTTCTGGGAGTTGAAGTCCACGAGTCATAAAAAAGAGCCAAGATTGCTAGCCCTGCAATAGGCTTAGGAAAACCAATAAGGGAGCTGGGTTGTTTTGTTGTTTTGTTTTTTGTTTGTTTGTTTTTGCAAAAAAAAAAGGTTCTGGAATGCCGTTCTGAGCGTTCTATGAGGAAAAAAAGCCCTGCTTTCAACTAAACTCTTAAATTGCATACACTCATATATACATATTTCTACATGCACAGAAATGCAGCTTTGTTTGAGGACAGGATAGATACATCTATGGTGGAGATCTGGAACTTAAAGAATGTAACATGTTTTTTCAATGTTCAGAGGTGAGTTGGCTGACAAGCTGAGGCTAAACTGCTTGGAAACTGCCCATTATATAAGGTAAAGTCATCTGCAATCAACCCAGAATAGGAATAGGGTTGTTTGGAAGTGTGTAGCTTCATCAGTCAGTGGGGAATAATGAAGATCTTCTTATGGATATCATAGAAGGCATCTGGAGGTGCACATTGTGATTTACCTGAAACATGATGAGGGAGAATTAATTAAGAGAAAATATGAAGAAAGCAGTGGAAAGCACCAGGAATCAATGAATGTGAAAATAGAAGGAAAAAGGGAAAAAATGTTGGCCCACAATAAACAAAACCTAAGATGTTTATAAAAACAAAGAAAATTGTTTCTATTCTGATAGTTACATAGCAGTGTAATTCACTGGATATGCTGAATTTAATTCTACCTTAGAATGCATTATTTGTGTCAATAAATTAGCCAATGAAAACAATAGTACACAGCAAGCTAAAGACAAATTTCTCAATAAAACATAGTCATCTTGTTGACCAACCCCTACTCTATTTTGAGAGACTTTAAAATTCTACAGAAATAGGTTGAAATTTGCCAAAATGGAGTGATAGATAAAGCTTAAGCCAGCCATTTAGCAGCAGAATTGCTAGTTACAAACTACAGTTGAAGAGGCATTGATTTTTTCCCACTCACAATGCTATAATTAAGACAAATTTGAGAATTAAACAGAACAAGTCAACATTTCTTTTCATTCATCAATATTCATTCATTATACTGATTATAAAAGAACATATTTTATGTTGTAAAAGAACGTGAGCAAACCATAGGCCAAGATATTTGCACTAATTTATAGATATAAATTACTGAGAATTATTAACTGAGGTTTTTATTTTTTAGGGATGATTTAATTTTTTTAAATTGTTTTTTAATTTTTGTATTGATTTGGTTTTAACTACCCTGTAAACCGCCCTGAGTCCTTCGGGAAAGGGCGGTATATAAATCCAATTTTATACACACACACACACACACACACACACACACACACACACACACACACATATATATATATATATATATATACATACATACATACATATATATATATATACACATACATACATATATATATATATATATATACACATACATACATATATATATATATACATTGATTGGGTGGGAGTGTGTTTTGAATGGTGGGTGTGTTCTGATTGGGTGGGGGAGTGTTTTGAGTGGATGGGCTGGTCTCAGCTGCCAGCCTTAGACCTGAGCTGGTGAGTTGTGCTGCTTTTGTTTGGCTTCGTGTTTGTGGTGGTGCCATGTTTTTATAGTGGGTGTCAGTTGGCTTATTGTGTGGTTTGGAGGGGTTTAAAGTGGCTGATGTTGCAGCTGTAGTTAGGTTTCTGTTTTGTGGTTGTGCCTCGTTATCATTGTGAGTTCGGATTTGCTTTTTGAATGGTTGTGTGGTGGTGATGTCATGTGATGTTATCATGAGTTTGGGTCTGGTATCATTCTTGGTGGTTGGGACTCGTCTGTCAATCAAGGCAGGTTTCCAAATGGCTGGTAGGCGAGAGGTAACATCTCGTTTGTTCATGCTGTGGGGGCGTTTTTCTATCTCAATGGCTTCTCTGATTATTCTGTTGTTAAAATGTACAATTTTGGCGATAGTTTTGGTTTTTTTAAAATCAATTTCATGTCCCGTGGCTTCAAAGTGTTGAACCAGGGATGAAGTTTGTTCTCCCTTTCTGAGTGAGTTTTTGTGCTCTTCAATGTGTGCACTTATTCTTCTGTTGGTCTGCCCGATGTATGTGGTGGGGCAGGTGGTGCATGGGATTTTGTATACTCCTTGGTTTTCTAACCCAATTGTGTCCTTGGGGTTTCTTAGGATGGTGGATATTTTTCTGCCTGTGTAGAATGCTGTTTTGATGTTGTGTTTTTGGAGGACCTTGCTGATTCTGTCTGTGGTCCCTTTTAAGTATGGGAGGAGGGCTTTGCCATTTTCTTGTTCTCTGTCTTGGGTTTTTGTGGGTGTCTCTCTTCGGATTAAGTTGGTAATCGTGTTTCTTTGGAATCCATTGGCTGTTAGTGTCGCGCCCCGTGGGTGCAACGCCCAGCGGCGCCACGGACGCGACATTCACCTGGTACCTGGCACCGGACCGAGAGAGCACCCCAACGGCTGCGGCAGCAACGACGGCCGGCTGACATCCGCCCTTCCCCACTTGTGCACGCCGAGCCGGCTGGAGCTTCTACGGTGGCCTCGCAGGGTCCTAGGCCCCGCCTCCCTTGCCTGCCGGCTACGGTGGCCTCGCAGGGTCCTAGGCCCAGCCTCCCTTGCCTGCCGGCTACGGTGGCCTCGCAGGCTCCTGGGCCTACACCAGCTGTTGATTTGGCCTTCGCGGCGTTGGCGGACGGGGCCCACGGCAGCGGAGGCCGTTTCCCATACAAGAGGACTGGGGGTTCACCAGCTTTGCATAGGGACAGCAAACGGCAGGGTGAAGGTGTATTTGGTTGCCGGGTCCAGGGACGGGGGTGGGGGTGGCGTCGAGCGGCGTCGGGACGAGCGTGCGCGAGGGGATTCAGCTGGGAGGTGGAGGGTTATGGGTGGCGGGCGTGTCGCAAAGGGAGTTGCTTGGGAGAAGCGGGGGTTAAGTAGGGGATGGGCGGAGGTGGGTGCAACCGGGTGGGGCGTGGGTGTGTACCTGCAATGTGTATTTAACAGCGTTGGATGCAGGTAGCAGCCAACGCTGGCTTTGTTCTGTTTGGAGATCGTTTGCTTTTGCTCATTAAACCGTTTTGGAAAACTCAGCTTTCGTCTCGGTTGCTTGAATCTCCTGCTCTCCGGACGAGGTTTGAGAGTTAGTACATTAGTGAGAGTGTGTAGTTCTGTTTTTAGGTGTTGTTCGTCAGCTAGGTGTTTTGTTCTGGAGATGAGTGTCTTGGCTACGGAGTTGATCTGTGCTGGGTGGTGGTGTGAGAGTGCGTTCAGATAGCGGTTTGTGTGTGTTTTTTTATGGTAGATAGTGTGTCCTAGGGAGCCGTTGGATTTCTTGTAGACTAAGACATCAAGGAAGGGAAGTTGATTGTTAGCTTCTGTTTCCATGGTGAATTGTATATTGGGGTGTAGGCTATTGAGGTGTGTGAGGAAGTCATCCAGTTTTTCTTTGCCGTGTGGCCAGATTATGAAGGTGTCATCTATGTATCTGAGCCAGAGTTTGGGTTTGTGGTTGGATTTTTCTAGAGCGAGGGTTTCAAAGTGTTCCATGTAGAGGTTTGCGATGACAGGTGAAAGGGGTGATCCCATGGGTGCTCTTTCCATTTGTTTGTATCTTTGTCCATTGTAGATGAAGTATGTGTTAGATAGGCAGTGGTTGGTCAGATCTAGGATGTGTTTTGGGGGGTTGTATTTATTTAGGATAGCTGTCAAGGCTTCTTTGATTGGCACTTGGGTGAAGAGGGATACGACATCGAAGCTCACAAGTAGGTCACAGGGCTGTAAATTTAGTTTACTTATGATCTCTATGAATTGGAATGAGTTTTGTACGTGTGAGGTGATGGAATTTGCGTAAGACTGTAGTTGTTTGGCAAGAAATTTGGCTAGATTTTGTAGAGGTGAGCCTATGGAGCTGACTATGGGTCTGAGTGGGGTTCCTTCTTTGTGTATCTTGGGCAGACCATAGAGCTTAGGACATCTGGATGATTTTTCTCTGGGAATGATTGTTTTCTGGATCTCTTCACTGATGGGGGTGGCTTTTATTTTGGATTTTGTGGTTTTTTCCAGGTAGGTGGGGGGATCTGTCTTGAGGAGTTTGTATGTGGAATCTCGGAGTAGGTTGGATAATTTGGTATGGTAGTCAGATGAGTTCATTACCACCGTGGCGTTGCCTTTGTCTGCTGGCAGAATGATTATGCTGGTGTCATTTTTTAGGTTAAGTAGTGCTGTCTGTTCCTCTTTGGGTAAGTTGCTTTTGGGTGGTTTGCTGGTGCAGAGGATGTTGGTAACTTCGAGTCTGATTTTGTTGGCGTCATCAGGGTTAATTTTGGTCAGGCTGGATTCGACTCCGCATATAATGGTTTCCGTGGGAATGTGTTTGGGAGCGACTGCAAAATTAAATCCTTTAGACTGGACGTTGGTTTCGGCTTTGGTGAGAATCCTATCTGAGATGTTGTGCACAGTTTGTTTCATGTGTTGCTGTGAGAGAGGAGGGGTTTGTTTCTGGCGTTCCTTTAGTCTTCAGAGTTTATTGGTGTGTGTGTCTGTTTTGTAGGCAGTCTCTGTTTCAGCTCTCCAGACAGCGATTTGTTTGAATTTGTCCCAAGGTGTGGGGTGGATCTTGTTGCTGAGTTTGAGGTGAAGTGTGAGGAAGTCTCTGTTGATTCGGTCCAGGAGGAATCTTTTTGTGTGGAGTTCATTTCTGATTAGGGCCAGTTCAGTTCTTCTCAGGATGCGTTTGATGGCTGCAGAGTTGGAGTGGAATTTCAATTGGAAGGATGTGGGGATTAAATTTTGATCTCGGCAGTTGCATAGGAATGTGAGGTCACACAGAATGGAAGCTCTTCGTACTTCGAGTTTTTCGTAGGTCCTAGTTAGCTGGTGGATTTCCTCCCCGTAGAGGTAAGATATTTGTTTGCTGAGGTTTTCGCGGGTGTTTGTATGTGGATCTTTGGTCATTCGGTTTTTTCCCCGCGTAGAATTAAAGGTGTAGGAGCAACGTTTTGACGGAATCACATCCGTCATCATCAGGCTGGTGGCTTGCCAGCACAGATCAACTCCATAGCCAAGACACTCATCTCCAGAACAAAACACCTAGATGAAGAACAACACCTAAAAACCGAACTACACACTCTCACTAATGTACTAACCCAGGACTCAGGGCGGTGAACAGGGCAAGAATAAAAATACAAAGTTACAAAAATTAAAAAAGGATTAAATATATGCCCACTAAAAACAGTAAATACAATATTAAAACCCCAATAAAACAACAATAAAAAACACCCCCCATATATATGTGTGTGTGTGTGTGTGTCTGTCTGTCTGTCTGTCTGTAAATTTTTTAGATTGCTAACAAAGAAATATATATATATATATATATATATATATATATATATATATATATATACATATATATATATAATTTTTTAGCATGTCCTGCAAATTCTGTGACAGAATTTGCATCTTTAATTGGTTCAGCCAATAAAATGATTTGTGTCATTAATGAAAAATGTCAACATTAATATTATAGCATTGCAGTTACGTCTGCCTCATGAAGCATGCAAAAACAATCAGTGATGAGTTTACAGCTGTGCCAAAGTTGTAAAATTGCAAACTACATCAAAAATATGTCATTAATATCACTCCTCTCTAACAAACTTTGGGAAAGATGTATAGCAAATCATACAAACTTTCCTCATACAGCAATGAAATGCTTATCAGAAAGGAACATCTTGCCATGAGAAGGTGAAATGAAGAATGAAATTTACTCTTTACTCTTGCTCAGCGAGAAGAATGTTGAGAGTTACTGAGAGATATTTGGTCTACAAAGTTATTTTCCTTTACATTTATAGATGTATGCAACATTTTTACTATTGATATTTTACTCTATTTGGCCTTATGGCTGTAATAAACTGATTTTATTTCATTCGATGTAGTCGATATCACTGACATTTTAAATAACAAAACATATCAGAGCATCTCTGGTTGGTAATCTGGCAGAAACGTCTTTAATTATAATTTTTCTTTCCCTGAGTCATCTATTTGTCTTCAGGGCTTTCCTTCTTTGATTTTTTTTAAATAATCTGACAGTGCGCCATGTCATTGTTTTTCCAAACACTTGAGATACATCTAAGACAAAGAGGTAGCTCAGGGTAAGCTGAAACAGGTTTTTTGAGGAAAAGTGGGAAAATGCAAGAAAGGAATGTTTATCTTTTTTTTAAAAAAAGATGATAGTTTTGCCTACATATACATATGTTTATTTAAATGTCTGTGTATATCTTTAACTTTGGAGATTATATTATATGTGTTTATATCTACTACCATTTGCCCATAGGGGAAAAAAAGCATGGTCAATTAGTTTCCTGGTATGGAAAGTGGAGGGGGTGGCTTAATAGCGTGGAGTCCAAACTGAATCCTTTGCAAGCTGTGCCAAAGTGTCTCTATCTAGTCAAGGTTAAACCAGTTTAAAATTAAGCCAGCATTAGCACAGACCAGAAGAAGCTTAAGAGTACAGTGCCTATAGGCTCAAGTTAGAGTGAGAAATCTGAGATTAAAATGATTTAGGTGCTTTCCAAAGAATTTGTGATGGGCAGAGGTCTGTATTTTTTAAAAAAAAATTGTTGGGAATAAATCATCTTAGGTTTGCTTCTGGGTAAATATGGTAGATAAAGTATCTGCTGTTTATGAAGAGGCTAAACAAATATGTTTTGAAGTTTGCAGCATCCTTGACACAGCATAATATGTTGTTTTGTACATAAAGAGATGGAAAAGTGGTAGGAAATGTTAGGGAGATAAGTGTTGTTCAATAGAAAAGTGCAGCAGTTAATTAAACGTCCTTGAATATTGAAGAGAAAGAAAAAGCATAGAAGATGGCCAGAGGTTTTTTGGGTTTTTTAAAAGGATGCTGAAGATAATCCACCTTCTCTCTGTGTTCTTTTTTGTTGCCAATGCTTATTATCTAATAGAATTCCTTTTACAATATACATAACAAAGCCTTTTACATTTGACTCTTGGAATTCCTGTAGGCATCTTTATTCCTTTTATTTTCGCCTGACTAACAACATTTTCTCATCACGTCTCAACTCTTCTAAAGTCACCTTTTCCTTCACTGAAGGAAGATGCATTCATTTATATCCTGCCTTTATCAGGTTATATAGGCAGGGCTTTTTTTCTCATAGAACGCTCAGAACGGAGTTCCGGCACCTTTTTGGGATGGAACCTTGTAGGGTAGGCAAGGCGGGTTATATGACACGTGTGAGTTCCGGCACCTTTTTCTTTTACAAAAAAAGCACTGTATATAAGTAACTCAAATGGTGGGCACGGTTAATGCTCCTTCCTCTTCCCTACAACAGCAACCCTGTCAGGTGGGTTGGGAAAAGAGAGAGTGATTGGCCCAGTGTCACTCAGCTAGGTTTTATGCTTAAGGCAGGGCTAGAACTCACAATCTCCTTGCTTCTAGTCTGGTACCTTAAACACTCAACCACACATATCTCACACTAGATTTCTTTCTAGGGACAATTGCATTTTGGTGGCAGTAGATATTTATTTTATTTTGATTATATTCACGTACTATTCTGCAGCACTCATATAAACATTTACCCAAACTGAAACTCAATTAACTTTATACATTCAGAAGCATCAACCCCAGAACCTTATAAAACCTACTAAACCAAGAACATGGTAATGAAACCAATATTTCCCCAAAACTATAAAATTCATGATCCTTAGTTCAAAAAGGTTAAACTTCAGCTGGAAGAAGGTATACTTGATTTTTTAAAAAATAAAAAATAAAACCTCTTATAAACTTTATTTTTAATATGCTGAATAAAGTAGAAAAACATCTTCCAAATTCTTAACTTTATTCTTTTTCTGGCCCACAAATACACTTCTGTGTAGAACCCAGAACATCTCATATCTTAGATATTTCACAGCTAAGTAAAGTAGAATAAGCTGATATCTAAAACTATAACATTTAAGGTGGATTTTCTGAATTTCTGAGGCCAGGAAATGTACCATTTATTTCAAAATAAAAACCAGCAATCTTTATGCAACAAAACAAGACATATTAACACTTTTTCTTTTAGCCATCTATCTTTACAATATTGGAATAATAGAGAGGGAAATGCAAACAATTACCTTTTTTTACAGGAGAGTGAGATTAATCTTCAAACTCAGAAGCTACAAAGGAAGAGAGCAATGAAGCTGGGGATTAGCTCCCCCAAGAGGTATAAACCTGTAAGTACATTGAAAGACAATACAGTATTATTTGCTGATGTTTATATCCTTAGGCAAGACAACAGTGATGTGACTTTGGTATTGGTAGGGAAAGTCAAAAGATTCCTTTTCCAAATGGCCATGAGCATAACAGATTCAACTATTAGACAACATGGTATCAGTATCTGGAGAAAGATTTCAAACCCAAAGAATATAAATTATATTAATTATATTATATATTAATTTTCTTTGACAAATATTCTGTTTATAGCTTGCTTAGACATATTTCAAAGCACTTTGGACACCTGTGAATATAAGCCCAGCACATACTTTCCAGTACACCTAAGCTTTCCAGGTTTAATAGGAATCAACTATTAAGGTATTTCTTTACATTTCTGAGATGCAACATTATGAAATTTTTGAATGAATTGTCTCTCAGTGTCAGAATCCATTTATATCACATTTCATAATTGTATAGGTAGAACAACGTGCTATTACTGGGGATTCTGCCATCTCTCCGAGGGGGGGGGAGAGGATGGTTACTAAAGCGATTTTCAAACAACAGGGGATGTTTTAACGGGGGAAGGGAGGGGGACAGACAGATCTGGTTTGTGTCTTCATTTACAACTGAAAAAGGGAAGCAATAACCATAAAACCAAGGAGAGTTCCCTTTCCCATGGAAGGACCTGACACCTAGCAACTGACGACAGCCTGACCAAATGGATGAGGGGAGGGACTGGAATGGGAATGGTTTATATAGGATTGAAATGTAACTTTTCTCAGATTCCGTCTTGTATTCCCACAATCGATTCCTTCCTAGTAAACATTTTCCTTTTGGACTAAACTTGCATCCAAGAGTTCTTATTTCCTAAGATGTGGATTGAGGTGGGTCCTGACAGTAGACGGAATCTGCTTTAAGAGTCAACCTGGAAGGGAAAACCTTACCGGGGGACTTTGCAACAAATACAAATGTCTGGCGACGAAGCAAGAGAGGAGGGAAGCCCCATGGAGGGGGAGTCTTCCCCCCAAATGGAATCCCAGAGACAATGGGAAACTGAAGCAGCATATTCCCCCGGGGAAGAAGCGGTGGAGCAGTACGACCGAAAACCCCGGTGGTTGATGGGCGTCGGAAGGAAAAGTGAGTGGGAAAAGGCTTTGGGAGGAAAGACCCTGAGGCGTAGTAACCACCAACCGGAATGGAGGCAAGAGATGGAGAGTTCCCTGCACGCCAGCGAGGAGGAGCGGATCCTGGAAAAGGCCATTGATCTGATGAAAGCAACCCTGAGTTCACTGAGGGAGGAGAGAGCTGAAAATCGCAACCGAGGCAGCGCCTGGGGACGCAACTGGAAAGGTAACGGAGGGGATCCAACACCTGAAACCCCGGGGCCATCCAATGGAACAGGAATTGCTGCCTCAGCAGTACCCCCCCCCCAGAACCACAGATGGGGACCAGGATGAGGAGCGATACCGGCCACGGCGCAGACAACGCTCCAGCCAAAGACTCCCGCCCCTGGAAGTCAAATTCAAGGGGGAGCCATCACGACTGGGATTTTTCCTAACCCAAGTCCTCAGCTACATGGAAGAGTATGGACGGGACATCCCCAGTGACAAAACACGCATCCGAATTGTGCAATCTGCCCTGGACGGGATGGCTGCAGACTGGGTGGTGAACTTGCATGACTCCAACGCCCCAGAACTCAACGACTTCAACCGATTCATGTCATCTTTGAGGCGATGGTTCGAGGATCCTTTGGCTGACCATAAGGCCCGGGAGAGAATCAAAACGGTGAGGCAGGGCAGGCGAGCAGTGGCTGATTATACCCAAGAATTCCGAGCCATTGCCAGCAAGCTGAACTGGCCAGAAGACATCCTCCTTAGCCATTTCAAAGACGGTCTGAACTACAACCTGTATGACGCTTGCCTGCCTCGAGGAGACCCACCCCACCTTGATGACTGGTACATCCTGGCGGAGGAAGTGGAAATAGACCTACTGAAGAGACACCGCAGAGGAAAACCATGGGGCCGCCTGCCACCCGAGCAAACACGCGAGGGGGAAAACCCACCAGCCACAGCCAAAAAATCAACAAGTTGCTTCAACTGTGGGAGAGAGGGCCACCGTGCTGCAGAATGTCGTTCAAAAGCCCCCCCCACGAAAACCAGAGGCATCATCCTCCAAGAAGCCAGGGAAGCCCCAAGGCAACACAAAAGAATCTTCCATGAAGGGGACAGAGGCTGTAGAGTCCACAATTCCTGCCAGGAACTGGGACTGGACTCCGGCCTGCACCGCAGGGACGGTGGACAAGTCGGAAGACAGCTCAGAGGGAGAACCATTGGTAAGTGGACTCCTTCCACCCATACTTAAGACAGTGACTATATTAGCTTCCCCTATGCCTGAAGCAGCCAAAATAAAAGCTCTGATAGACTCTGGGTGCATCCGCTGCCTTATCAGCCCAACGCTGGTGGAGAGATTGAGCATCCCAGTGAGGAGGCTAAAACATCCAATCTCTTTTAGTCAATTAGATGGGACAATAGCAGGGGGAGGACCAGCCACCCTAGCCACTTTACCAATCCACCTATCACTGGGGCCCCATGAGGAGGACATAACATTTATAGTGGCCCCAGGCATGGAATGCCCAATGATCCTAGGACTGGAATGGCTGAAGAAATGGAACCCCGGGATAAACTGGAGGACAGCAGAACTCAACTTCCCAAAGGGGGGGCAGAAGAACGTAGACTCCAAAAGCACCCCCCCAACCCAGAGGGAGGAGACAGCAGCAGTGGGGAAAGAGAAGGGATTACCAGAGATACCAGAGGAATACAGGGACCTGGCTGAGGTTTTCAGTGAGGAAAGAGCAGATGAGCTTCCCCCCCCACCGCCCCACAGACTGCACCATAGAATTCAAACCTGGGGCAAAACTCCCAAAACCTAGGATGTATGCCATGAGCCCAAGGGAAATGGCAGAAATGGAGAGATTCAGAAAGAAAAACTTAGAAAGAGGATTTATTGAGCCTGCCAAACCCAAAGTGGCCGCCCCGGTTCTGTTCAGGGAGAAGAAGGATGGGTCCTTTTGTTTGGTTGTGGACTATAGAAATTTGAACACAATTAGTGAATGTAATCTGTACCCCCTTCCCCTAATGAAGGATATGTTATCCCACCTATCGAAAGGAAAGATTTTTACCAAACTAGACCTGAGGGAAGCATACTACCGTATTAGGATTAAGGAAGGAGACGAATGGAAGACTGCATTCAACTGCCCAATGGGGTGCTATCAATTCAAAGTATTGCCATTCAGACTGCAAGGGGCCCCCGCAGTCTTTATGCAATTAATTAATGACGTGCTGAGAGAGCACCTATATAAGGGGGTCCTGGTTTACCTCGATGACATCCTTATCTTCACAGAAACCAAAGAGGAACATATCAAACTAGTCAGAGCAGTCCTGAAGAAGTTGCGAGCTGCCCACTTATATGCTAAATTATCGAAGTGTGAATTCCATCAGGAAAAAATCGACTACCTGGGATATCGCATATCTCCAGAGGGCATCGAAATGGACCCTGAGAAGGTCAGGGCAGTACTAGAGTGGGCACCCCCCCGCACACGGAAGCAATTGCAAAGTTTCCTGGGGTTTGCAAACTTCTACTGCCAATTCATCCCTGCATTTGGCCAAATAGCCATGCCCCTCACAAATTTGTTGAAAACGAAGGGGGGGTCACCCGTGAAACCCAGCCAGCCTCTGAAATGGTCAATGGAATGTCAAGCAGCATTTGAGAGGCTAAAGAGACTTTTTTCTGCTGAACCTGTCCTAAAACACCCAGATCCCGATAAACCTTTTGTAATACAGGCAGATGCGAGTGATGTAGCGGTAGGAGCCGTACTATTACAAGAAAATGATGGGGGGACATTGCAACCATGCGCATACACATCCAGAAAACTCACAGAAACAGAACAACGCTGGCCAATATGGGAAAAAGAGGCATTCTCGTTGAGGTGGGCATTACTAACATGGCGCCAATTTTTAGAAGGAAATAAAATACCTTTCCAGGTCTGGACAGACCACAAAAATTTGGAAGCACTAAAAACGCCCAGGAAGCTCACTCCTAAGCAAGCCCGCTGGTCCCAACATTTTCACCGATTCAATTTCACTCTCAAACACTTACCGGGGGGAAAGAACTTCCTGGCAGATGCATTATCCCGCATGCCCCAATATAACAGCACAAGAGTTACTGACTTTAAACCACTTGTACCGGAACAACAACTGGCAGCACCAGTCACCACCAGGGCACAAGAAAAAATGAAGCCGAAGGTAGATAGCCAAACTGGAATAGAATTCAAGAAATCTTTGGAAAGTGATGAATGGTTCCAGAAAAATAAACATGTGTGCACAATTAAAGATGGACTGCCGTGGGTGGGGGAGAAGCTATATATACCTGCCACACAGAGAATCAATTTCATGCAACTGTGCCATGATACAAAATCAGCAGGACACTTTGGCTTTGTAAAAACCTTACACTTAACTAAAAGGCAATTTTGGTGGCCATCTATGAAAAAGGACATAGAAAGCTATGTGGGTAGCTGTCAAATTTGCGCGATGGCCAAAAGACTGCAAGGGAAACCGCCAGGCCTGTTACAACCGGTGGCAAACCCCTCAGCCCCATGGAAAGAAATAGCCATGGATTTTATCGTAGAACTGCCAGAAAGTAATGGAAACACCGTAGTCTGGACTGTCACAGATCTGTTCTCTAAGCAAGTACACTTCATACCTTGCCAAAAAATCCCGACTGCAAAAGCATTAGCAAAACTTTTTGTACAGCATATTTACAGATTGCACGGGGTACCACAACGCATCATATCTGACAGAGGGGTGCAATTTACATCGGCATTTTGGAAAGAATTTTTATCCCTCTTAGGAACCACCCAAGGACTGTCATCTAGTCACCATCCTCAGACAGATGGAGCTTCTGAAAGACTTAATAATATACTTGAACAATATCTGAGATGCTATATTAATTTTCAGCAGTCCGACTGGACGGACCTACTGCCTTTTGCAGAAGTAGCATATAATAATGCAGTCCACTCAAGCACAGGTTACACTCCTTTTCAAGTAGCTACAGGCCAGAGTTTCAACCCAATACCAGAACTAACCCCAAAAGAACCGGTTATCCCTGATCTGAAGGAATGGATTGCTCAATTACAAAATACATGGCCAATCGTTAGGAAAGCGTTGGAAGATGCCAGAAAAGCATACAAGACACAGGCAGACAAAAAAAGAACCGATCCCACACCATTTAGGGTAGGAGAGATGGTATATTTATCCACAAAATACCTGAAATCACTCCAACCCTGTAAAAAACTAGGACCAAAATATATTGGACCCTTTCCAATTAAAAGAATCATAAACCCAGTAACAGTTGAATTAGAACTACCCAAAAATCTTAGACGAATACACCCAATCTTCCACTGCAGTCTATTAAAGAGAGAACAACAATCTCCACTACGAGAAAAAATCCCACCACCACCACCCCCCATCATGGTGGAAGGAGAACAACATTTTGAAGTGAAAGAAATCTTAGATTCCAGAAAACACCATGGAACGATACAATATTTAGTGGCATGGAAACACCTCCCCTCCTCAGAAAACGAGTGGGTTAACAAACTCCATGTTAAAGCACCTAAGTTGCTTAAGAGGTTTCATACAGAATATCCAAACAAACCAGGCTAACATTTATATGGTTTCTTTCCCCACAGATGGACTCATCCTTTTTCTGAAAGGAGAGCCGAATGTCAGAATCCATTTATATCACATTTCATAATTGTATAGGTAGAACAACGTGCTATTACTGGGGATTCTGCAATCTCTCCGAGGGGGGGGGAGGATGGTTACTAAAGTGATTTTCAAACAACAGGGGATGTTTTAACGGGGGAAGGGAGGGGGACAGACAGATCTGGTTTGTGTCTTCATTTACAACTGAAAAAGGGAAGCAATAACCATAAAACCAAGGAGAGTTCCCTTTCCCATGGAAGGACCTGACACCTAGCAACTGACGACAGCCTGACCAAATGGATGAGGGGAGGGACTGGAATGGGAATGGTTTATATAGGATTGAAATGTAACTTTTCTCAGATTCCGTCTTGTATTCCCACAATCGATTCCTTCCTAGTAAACATTTTCCTTTTGGACTAAACTTGCATCCAAGAGTTCTTATTTCCTAAGATGTGGATTGAGGTGGGTCCTGACACTCAGATGTGTTTGGTGCATCCGTCATTAAACTATTCAATGGGACAACTAAACCATTGTCACAGCTAATTGCAACGTTGTCAAATAGTGAAAGAGACCATTCTGCAATTGAAAATTTTGTAAGCTGGAAAAAAAAGTCTACCTGTTGGACAGCTTTGTATGTAATCTTTAGGAGAGGTGTCCTAAAAATATCCATTTATCTATTGGTATTCTGGTAGCCACGCCACATTGTGAAGTATTTGATTGTGTACACTATCTGAAAAACAAATATACATAAAGAATAAAAAACTGAGGAAGTACATAAATTTGTGCACAATAGTAAACTAAAGTTGTAGATGAGAAAATGGTTAGAGAAATTTTAAGATGTGCAAATACTGTTAGAAAAATAAGAGTAATGTGTGGTATATTTTGAGGAAAGGATGTTTGACAGAAGAAGTTAAAATAGTGTACAGCTGCCACCTTGTTATAGGAAATTGAGAGTTAAGCATGTCAAGAGAAATCTAAAAGTAAGCTTAATGCAGTGACAAAAGGCTTTTTTAAGGATTTCTTGTTAGATGATGATACACTAACATGTATTTTATTTATCTGTCCCCAGTCAGCTGTAAAAATAAAAGTTGTGGACAGACTTTGAAGACAGCTGGTAAGCTGAAAATGTTATCAAATTGCTTCTGTTGCTTCTGG
The DNA here is from genome assembly GCF_947247035.1 of Vipera ursinii. NCBI lineage: Eukaryota > Metazoa > Chordata > Lepidosauria > Squamata > Viperidae > Vipera > Vipera ursinii. The sequence goes on from NC_139512.1 coordinate 300,216,563, forward strand.
TATTTATGGAAGATTATTACGTTTTGAAAACCTGAAAATCTGGCTTCTTCTTCTCCTATGAGTCAGATTTTTTCCATATACCGGTAGCTCCCCCAATCCATCCCAGCCTTGTTTTTGAGATAGGTTGTCATAGAGTTGGTGGGAAATAATTCACTTCCCCTCATGACACAGGAATTCCAGCTCACATCCCACTTCAGATGGAAGAGAGTTATGCTTATAAACAGAAATTCCATCTGATGTTATTAATGAGGTAAGCAATTTAGAGATTCTTCTTATATTACAGTCAATAAACCTTCATTTCTCTAAATATATTGATTGCATGACATAATTCTCTATTATCTAGGATTAAACCATTGTCCAGAAATGAGTCCTAAAAATAAAAAAGTTGTATAATTTTAATATTTTTTCTTTAATATCTTCTATTAGGTCTATTTTTTTTCTTTGCTTTTTTCTTTCTTTCTTTCTTTCTTTCTTTCTTTCTTTCTTTCTTTCTTTCTCTCTCTCTCTCTCTCTCTTTCTTTCTTTCTTGACATTCAGTTTCTGTTTTTGTTTTTTAGCATTTTTTTTTCTTTTATTATTCTCTAGTCTAATGGGTCTTTATCATTTTTCTCCTTTAAAGAGTTTATATATGGTTTGTATTTTTTCTTCTACCATATTGTGTTTGTGAGTGAAGAGTTTTTAAAGCACATTTTCTTCCATTATAAGTTATGATATTCTTACTTTGTAGGTTCTATATACCACAAATCAATATTTACATCTTCAAAAATTATAAACATTTTAAAGGTTAATAAACTTTTTCTAAAAGGAAGAGGCTATCTTGAGAAGTTTGTGTGTAAAACAAGAAGAGATGGGATGATACATACACACACACAGTACCTGCAGAAAGTATTCAGACCCCCTTCACTATCTGCAGCCTGATTCTACAGTTGTTGAAAGTCATTTTTTTCTCATTAATCTACACTCAGTATCCCATAATGACAAAATGAAAACAGAATTTTAGAAATGTCTGTAAATTTATTAAAAAGGAAAAAAACCCTAAAATATCACATTGGCATAAGTATTCAGACCCTTCACTCAGTACTTTGTTGAAGCACCTTACAGCTTCATGTCTTGCACACCTGGATTGGGGGATGTTCTGCCATTCTTCCTTGCAAATCCTCTCAAGCTCAGTCAGATTGAATGGCAACTGTCAGTGGACAGCCATTTTAGGTCCCTCCAGAGATGTTCAATAGGATTCAAGTCAGCGCTCTGGCTGGGCCACTCTAGGACATTCATAGAGTTGTCCCTAAGCCACTCCTGTGTTGTCTTGGCTGTGTGCTTAGGATAGGTGTCATTTTGGAAAGTGAATCTTTGGCCCAGTCTGAGGTCCTGAGCTCTGTGGAACAGGTTTTCATTGAGGAGATCCCTGTACGTTGCTCCATTCAGCTTTCCCTCAACCCTGACCAGTCTCCCAATCCTGACCAGTCCCCCAGTCCCTACTTCAATCCTTCAGGTGCTTTTTTGCAAACTCCAAGCAGGCTTTCATGTGTTTTGCACTGAGGAGAGGCTTCCATCTAGTTACTCTGCCATATAGCCCAGATCAGTGGAGAGCTGCAGTGATGGTTGTCCCTCTGGAACTCAGTCCCATTTCCACACAGCTCAGTCATAGTAACCATCGGCAGTGGCGTAGCGTGGGGGGTGCAGGGGGGGCTGGCCGTACCGGGCACAACATCTGGGGGGCACATTAGATGCATTTTACTTTAATTACATCAGTATTTTCATAACAAACAATACATGTGCTTAGGGGGTAAGGGTTTCTTTAACTAATCTAGTGGAAGAGACTCGAGTGCTAAAATCCACGGGTTAGGGGGCGCAAATTACTTGCCTTGCCCCGGGTGCTGACAACCCACGCTACGCCACTGACCATCGGGTTCTTGGTTACCTCTCTTACTAAAGCCCTTCTCCCCTCATTGCTCAGTTTGATTGGACAAACAGCTCTTGGAAGAATCCTGGTTGTGCCAGACATCTTCCATTTAAGAATTATGGAGGCCACTACACTCTTAGGAACCTTCAGTGCAGCAGACATTTTATTGTACCCTTCCCCAGATCCGTGCCTTGCAATAATTCTGTCTGAGCTCTGCAGGCAGTTCCTTTGACCTCATGGCTTTTGCTCTGCAACAGTATGCATTGTCAGCTGCGGGGCCTTCTAGAGAGGTGTGTGCCTTTCCAAATCATGTCCAATCAATTTAATTTACCACAGATCAACTCCAATCAAGGTGTAGAAACATGTCAGCAATGATCAAGAGAAATGGGAGGCACTTGAGCTAAACTTGAAGTGTTGTTGTAAAGGGTCTGAATTCTTATGCCAATGTGATATTTCAGTTTTTTCTTTTTAATAAATTTATAGAGATTTCTACAATTATGTTTTTGCTTTGTCATTATGGGATACTGAGTGTAGATTAATGAGTAAAAAATGAATTCAAGAACTGTAGAATCAGGCTGCAACATAACAAAATTTGAAACAATGAAGGGGTCTGAATACTTTCTGAATGCATTGTGTATACATACGTACATATGCATATATATGTGTGTGTGTGTGTGCGTGTGTGTGTGTGTTTGTGTGTGTATTCCTATATACCTACACACAGACATATACACACACATACACACATGAATCAATGTATATTGAACACCAAAGTTAGTGACCAATACAAAAAATGTTTGTTGAGAAAGTTTGGCCATATAGAAAGAATGAACAAGGATTGATTAGAAAATAAATGTACAAAGTAGGAAGGAGAGGAAGGATGAGTGATTTGAATGAATTGCACAAAATCCTCAAAATAGAGAAAGGTTGGAAATATAAATAAAAATGGTGTCTCTGAAGTGATGGTTGTAAAAATAATGGTTTGCAAGAAGATAATAATATGAAATTATATAGTGAAAGGAGGAATAAACTAGGTTTATCTAGATTTCTTCTCTATTCTATTATCTCCTATCAAAAAATTTCTTTGGCTCATTACCACTGACTCTTTTTTGGAATTCTTTTACCCCAAAATATAACTGAAAGATATATATTCATAATCCTATTTTCAGTCTAAACACTTTAATATAATGGAGAATATTTGACTCACTTAGGCCAAAGCCTAACAAAATATGTCACCAACACCATAGCCATTAAAATATACTAGGAATAATTATAAAAATAAATATTACACAATATCTTTAAAGGTAATAGAATATGTATCATGTAGAACTAATTAAACTTTGAACCCAGAGTCCCCAGAGCAACTGATCAATAAGATGATTTGAAACATCTTTTTTGGATTCCTCCATGCTCCCTGTCTTACCATTTTTAAAAAATATTCTTTAAATTATAAACAGAGTATTAATCAGTATCGTAATCTTTACTTCTAAGAAGGACTCTGGATTCTGTTTAAGAAATAAAGAAAGGGGAGTCAAGCCAACTCTTTGTTTTTTGCTAAGAAAATGGGAGAAAGGTAAATTGGAGGTTATAGGAAAGATTCTGCTGTTGTTGAGATAACATTGGGAAGCAAATTTTCCTCTTTGTTTCCTGGTAAGTAGTGTGTGTTTTCCAGTTGGCCACACCCCGTGGCAGAAATGTTGTAGGAGTGGACAAAGATGCGCTCCCAAGATTCCAAATGTGTCTATCAGCACATTCTGGCCCTAGCTTTGTATGGCTGTTTGGTGCTACTATGGCAAAGTGGCATCTATGTCAAGGTATGAAATGGGAAAACTACCTAAGCCAGTATTGCTCAACTTCAGCAACTTTAAACCATGCTTGCTGGGCTATTCTATAAGCTGAAGTCCACACATTTTAAAGGTGCTTAGGTTGAGAAACACTCAAATACTGTAGATCACTCCAGCTTCTGGAAAATGTAAGGGTAAATACAATTCTGCTCCCCTCATTTTGTTGTGTTTTAAAATAGCAACATTATTTTGAGTGAAAGGCCATTTCTTTTCTAAGAGTTGTAACTCTGGGAGAAAATGCTATATTCAAAATGTCACAGTTAACTAAAAAAATGATCTATGGAAATCCACTCAGCTTTTTTGTGAAATCTAATTCCAACGTTTCATGCAACAGACTCTGTGTCAATGTTGCAGCATTCTTTTTAGGTAATTTTGTGCTTTTTCTCTTATCGCTCCTCCTCCCCCTCCTCCTCTATCTTGTTCTTTGGAAACTCATAAATCAGCATCATCTAATTCATTAGAATGTGTGCCTTCTTTTGAACTAAATTACCCTTGCTTTGCATGATTTTTCTCTCATCTGATTATTATAAATGACTTGTTAATCACGTTTCCTTGAATAGACAAAATGTATTTGTCAAACTGTGAAAATATCAATATTGATAAATCCTTTGACATAAATGGACAAAATTGCATGCAGATGTTTCTAACCAGTTTTAAGCATTAAAATTATATAGTAATATAGAATACAGACTAAAATATCACCAGGGACTAAATGTATCTATTTCTATCATTAATATAGCAGCAATTGATCATATAATCTGAAATTCTTTAGCTGGAAAATATTAAGGTTGAAATTGAAATCCCTTCTCTTAAATGGACTGCTATCTCAGCTTTACTTTACCTGTTCTTTATTTCTGCCTTGGAAATTTTGTATTTAATATCTTTCTTCTCTGAAACAATGAAATATAATTTTACCCCAGAATAAAATGAAAACTAGGAACTTAACAAAAGAAAAACCTAATTATCAAATAGACCACATATGCACACAAACACAAAATATAAATAAAAATGCTTCAGGGACATGCTTCCCAGTTAGAATTTGAGCAGCACTTTATTTTTTTGCTTCTTGCCCTCAAATTATGGACATAGTAAGATGATAGTAAGATAAAAGCCAGTTATTACATATCATGACATGTAATTATAATGCCGCAGCAATGTTTAATGCAACTTTAATAAGTAGAAGCCCCCACAAAAGTAATTTGTCACCCTTGGATGGAGAAATGGAAAATATTAAACCTATAATACAGCAATATAAATTGAATTGAGAATTAAAAATTGAATTAACTCATTAGCCATGATTGATTCAGTGGTTTCTAGTTCATGGCTCCAAATTTGTCCTGATTTGTAATTGTTCTAGAACAGGCATGTCAAACTGCTGGCCTGCGGGCTGGATGCATCATGCCGAAAATACACACACCCCATTGCCAGCAATGAGGAAAAAGTCATGATACGTCGCACGACGTCATGTGACGTTGTGAGTTTGACATGCCTGTTCTAGAAGATTAGATGCTATTTCTTGATTTGGGGGCTCAGATTATATGGTTAATATTCGTGGATCATGTGCTTCTACAGGTTGGATGTACAATCATCCCTTAAGGATAATTTTTTCCTAAATATATGTTAAACAAATTCCTACAAAATTCTTGCCATCGACCTATCCTTCTGGGGCTCTCCAGAAAAATAGCTTTTATCATTCCCAGTGAGAGTGATTCAGTTTTGTTGCAAATTATGGCAGATGCATTCAAACCAATTTGAAAAGTGCTAGGTTTCTAAAGTGATGTGCTCATTACAAGTTGATGGAGAGCAGGGATATTGAGAACTGTTGGATCATGCATATACATGCATGTGAGTGATTGTGTATGAATACAAAATGAAAAACATTTGACTTCAGCCATACATTTAACATTCTTTATTGTTTTCGTGATAGATCATAGGAAATTAGAATTAAAAACCAAGACTTCTTCTTCCTCTTCCACAGCATCTGGTAGCACCGTGGTTATAATGTATGGTAGTACTGAAGCTAACTCTGCCCAAAACTATATCCTGATGGGCTCATGGTTGACTCAGCCTTTCATCCTTCTGGAGTCGGTAAAATGAGGACTCAGATTGTTGAGGGGCAATATGCTGACACTGTAAACCACTCAGAGAGTGCTGTAAAGCACAATGGAGAGATAAATAAGTTTGAGTGCCATTGCCACTGCTATTGCTATTTTTGCATTCTGCTTTTGGCAAAACTGCTGTGGAGATTTCCCCATTCACCCAAGGGAATTTGGAGTGAGGGCAGTAAGGAAAGATCTATCTACTGATGTTCTTCCCATCAATTCCTGAACACCTCTGCATGCAATCTAGACTTTTTGAAGACACCAGTGTCATCACCATTAACCATTAAACTCTCTCTCTATGTGTACCGTATGTGCATGTGTGTGCGCACTCATGTTTTTTTTCCTTTTTACATTACCAGCTGATAATAATATAGATACATTAGAGACCAGATTTCTAGACCTTCATGACTTGAAAGTTGGAAACACTATGTGTTATTGTCTCAGGCCAGTTTTAAACATAGATTATTCCTGGTCCAGATGTTGATACAAAACTTCCAGTTACTTCAGTTTCAGAATGTCAGCTATACTACCAAAATATGACAGTGGCTCATTTTTATCTGTAAATAGCAATAGCATTTAGCATACTGCTTTATAGTACTTTACAGTGCTCTCTAAGCAGTTTACGAAGTCAGCCTATTGCCCCCCAACAATTTGAGTCCTCATTTTACCGACTGCAGAAGGATGGAAGGCCAGGTCAACCTTGAATATGTGAAAATCAAACTGCTGGCAGTCAGTAGAATTAGCCTGCAATATTGCATTCTAACCACTGTGCCACCATAGCTCTTTCAACATATAAATGAAGTGTAGAAAATAGTGAAAAACCCAAATGGTTTGCATTCACCATAATGCAATTTTCCATCTTACAGTAATTCTCTCTCAAACAGAATTCAGGCTGTGCTATACAGGCTGTGCTGTAACTTGCTTTCAATAGCCTTCAGTGACAAAATTATTATCTAAATTTTTGAGTAAGAAGTTTGTTGTTGGACTTGTCCATGTTAGGGAGCCCAGAGAAAATATAATTTCTTTTGCTTCAGAGCTTTTTTAAAATTATTCTTTTACCTCAACAGAAAATAAACTGATGAGTTACTTGTTCTTTTGTTAAACATATTAATTTTTTACTACTCTTCTCTTAAAAGAGAAAAATTATCTGGTGGCCATTCATTTGCATACATGAGTGAATAATCAATACATGACTTTCTGAAATAGCAACAATATCATCTGTATATTACTCACAAAATCCCTTCCCACTATCCAAATGGCTCTACCCACACATAGGCAAAGAATCCACCTGTTGCAGGTCAACTTAAACATCTTGTCAATAAGAGAGCTTTTCAGATTGTCAGGTAATAAAAGTTAAATCTATAAAAATATTAGCATTATGTTGTTGAAGATTGGTAGCCCAGTTCAGATTCAAATACTGTTCTTTGATACTTACATATATACCCATTGTGCTGTTATCTTTTAGGAAAAATGCAAAATAATTCAACAGATGTAGGGTTCTGTTAAGGGGACGCGGTGGCTCAGTGGGTTAGGATGCTGAGCTTGTTGATCAGAAGGTCGGCAGTTTGGCGCGTCGAATCCCTAGTGCCACGTAACAGAGTGAGCACCTGTTACTAGTCCCAGCTTCTGCCAACCTAGCAGTTCGAAAGCACGTAAAAATGCAAGTAGAAAAATAGGGACCACTACGGTGGGAAGATAACAGCATTCTGTGCACCTTTGGCGTCTAGTCATGTTGGCCACATGACCACGGAGTCGTCCTCGGACAAACACTGGCTCTTCAGCTTTGAAACGGAGATGAGCACCGGCCCCTAGAGTTGGAAACGACTAGCACACATGTGCGGGGGAACCTTGACCTTTACCTTTTAGGGTTCTTTTGATTTATCATTCTCAACATTCCAGATAGTTTATTCTATCCTGATTGTATTCTGTGTTAATACTCTGGGATTTTTAAGATACAGACATGCCATGCTTGCACTTTCAAAAACTGGAGACTCCAACTTTTCAGAATGCTGTTAGACTGTGAGCCAAATGGTTCTTGTGGGGGGGGGAGAGAACCCCATTCCAGAGGGAAAGCACTGCTACAGAGAAAACATGCTTGCTGGCTCCTAAAAGATGACACTCTTTAATCAAGGGGACCCACTCTACCATGTGATACCAGAAGGGCAGAGACTGTGAAAGACAGACAGTCCCTCAAATAATTGGGTCCTCAAAGTCTAATCACTGTCTCAATAAGCAGACCTGCAATCTCTTCACAATCATCATTCCTATTTCCATGTTTCTTGCTCAACAAATGTCTAATCACACCTTTAAAAATAATTTATAAACTAAGACAAATACATGAAGCAGAAAGATTGAAAATAAGTATATTCATATGTCAAACTATCCCAAGGATTCTTCAATTTAGGCTAGCGTAACTAAGATTACAAGAACACAACAATATATTTCATAAGAGCAGCTCATTAAACTTGCCGAAATTCTCATATGCACAAGGAGCGTGCAATGGCACTTCTGTAGCCCAGGAAGTACACCTAGTCTTGGTAACAGCAGTCTTGGAGGGCTGAAAATCACCCAGATGGATTTGTGCCTAATACAAGACTACAACACACCTCCTTCCACTTTTAGCTCAGTGCCTTAAGCACTACACCAAGCCTGCTTTCAAGCAGGTTCTGAGCCTTATAAATATATAATTAAACAATACGATGATCAAATTGCAACATCACAGCAATATGTTTGTGAAAGCTAATAAAACTGCAGAACAACATCTACATTTTTGAGATGCAAATACTGGAAGCACAACTTTGGTCTTCTGTATCACACAGTCACTTCAGAGTAAATTGCACAAAATCCTGCTTGGAGATGTTTTGGAATGTGGCGTGGTATGAAAAAAAAAACATAAATAAACCAAGCAAGCAAGCAACACCGCAGGAAAAAAGAAAATGCAAACCATTGGATAAGATGTAGACAAACTGTGGTATTCAGTTTTTCTTGAACACTTGGATGTCAAACTTCAACACTTCAGATTACCCTGAAATACAAAGTCACATTTATTAAACAAGTGGTCCTGAAGAACACAACAGCTATGGAACCACCACTGAGCATTTATAACTGTGGATAAGAGAGATCAATTTCAGAGGCTGTCAGTGAAGAATGTATTATTTCCAGTAAGTTCATTTAACATTAAAAAGGAAAATGAGGCAGGAAAATAACTGTGAAGGAAATTTAATGTAGCCCTTTAGGATTCGTAAAGTCCTCTTGAGTGTAGTACCACAGTAGCATAAAATATGAACATGCCGAGACCAAGCCTTTTGCTTTCTTGCTCTGAATTCTCAATGCATTTTTATGGCAATGGAATGAGAGAAAAAACAATTCAAGGAATATTGACCTATAACAAGCAACGAGTTTAATAAATAAATATGATATAAAGGAACAGCAAAAAAATAGGTAACCAAGATGCTTGGCAAAAGAAGAGGGCTAAAGTGAGAATTGAGGAATTAGATGATGGGGTGTATCAGAGGGAATATTTAAAAATTAAACACTTGTTCGAATATGGTTGAAGAAATAGAAAGATTTTAGTTTAAGGGGGATGAACCCTCCAAATAAGACAGTATTTTTTTCTTTTCTCTTTTTTTCTTTTGTTTTTTTGATATGAGAAATACAAAAATGTTTGGGATGATCAATATAAAGGAAATGTTTTAGATATTTAAGTGTAATTGATTTTAAGAAAATTCCAATGGATAACTAAAAATAAAAAAATGTTTTGGATAGAGTTAAAAGATTAGATGATTGGATTTATTAAATGGAACATTTAAAGATTAAACAGGTTTAATTATGGGTAAAAAGAACTGCAAAAAATTGGAAATAAGTGTATACTAGTTCAAGAGGGATATATATTTTAAGTAGTATATTATTTTCTTATTTTTCTCTCCCTTTTTTCTTTCTCTCTCATCTTTTCTTTTTCTATGTTTTTCTTTTGTGTCTTTTTCTTACTTACTTTTTAAGACATGAAAATAGATTTAAATACTTTAAGGTAATTAACTCTTGGAAAATTTTAACCAGTAAGAATGTTTTGGACATTGTAGGGAAAATAAATTTAAATAAGAATTGTAAACAGGATTCATGATGAGGCAACCAAGATGACCAGGTAGAAAAGAAGCATGGTATTGATGTGATTATTATTGGTATAAATTTTAGAAAAAATCTTTATATTTAATTGTTACCTGTCAAATTAATAAGAATTGTATTAATTTAAGGTTGCAAAGAGAATATTATTGGAAGAAGAGAAAATCAAGCAAAGCTATTATGTGGACTTTGGAATACAGAAACAGACTGTTAGTGATTACTTTGGAAACATAAACCCAGACAACACGCTGTTTACCAAATATCAAGATGTTTATGTTAAAAAAATCAATAAAATATATTTTAAGAGAAAGGTAACCAGCATACTTCAACTAAGAAAACTTGGCAACTTTCCTTCCAAACATTCATGTCTAGGTATGTCGTGCCAGGCTTCAGCTACAAGAAAATAAGGAGCAAGATGTAAAGTGAAGAACTACATGTGTTTTTTTTTCTGATTTGCAAACAAATTGCATATTTTAGGGCTTTTATGATAGCAACCTATCCTGTCATAAATTGAAAGGCTTCAAGGGAACTTCTGCCATTGCCACTTACTTGGAATACTAATAGTAGCACTGATGCGGTTACCTAGTTGGGTAATGAAACATCTGCAAGAAAACAAGCAAGCTCAAGGAGCACCAAGGACCCCCTCATTTTAATCCTGAGCTACAAATATTATCCTTTATTGATACTACTAATAATGTTTTCAGATATGAGTTATGTAATCAAAGGTGCGGCACTCCAGCCATAGAAAGCAAAATAGAATGATTATTAAGTTCTAGATCCCCAAGTCTGCTTTGGAGACATCTGCAGTTCAAATTTCTTTCAACCTTCTGCTTGGGTAGTACATGACATATACAGTACAGAACATCTTGTTTTGGAAAATTAAAATAAAAAAAGAAACAGGATGATCAAAGAATTCAAAGTATAAGGCAGGTGATTTGCGTGAATTCATATCCAATGCACTACACATTTCTAGCTGGACATCTAATGAAATGCTGCTTTAAATATGCAGGGATACAATTATTCGGTAGAGACCTTAAAGGATGAAACTGAAATGTGTTCAAAAAAGGAACAGAATAATAATATTGTGGTACAATAATATATGATGCATGGGATTGTGGGTGGGGTTTTTTTTGGTGAGGGTTAAATGTTTATGTATATGCATATGTATATGTATATGTATATGTATATGTATATGTATATGTGGAGTCCTTAGTGTTCTCTGAGTTGTTTTCTTGCAAATGTTTCATTACCCAAACTAGATAACATGATTAATGCTAGTCTAGGATTGATCATGTTAACCTAGTTTGGGTAATGAAACAACCAAGCTCAGAGAGCACCAAAGATCCATCATTTCAACTCTAAACTACAAATATTCCCTTTTATTAATATTTTTTTTTCTTTCTTTTTAATCAGTTCTGATCCTCAGAGATTGCCTGGACAAGTCCCTGCAGTTTTCTTGGCAAGGTTTTTCAGAAGTAGGTTGCCATTGCCTCCTTTCTAGGGCTGATAGATCTAAGGTTATTCAACTGGCTTTGTGCTCAAGACAAAACTAGAATGCACAGTCTCCCGGTTTCTAGTCTGATACCTTAACTACTATACCAAAGATCTCTCCCTCCCTTCCTCTCTCTCTCTCTCTCTCTCTCTCTCTCTCTCTCTCTCTCTCTCTCTCTCTCTCTCTCTCTCTCTCCCTCCCCCCTTTCTCTCTCTCACACACACACGGTGTTATATTTGCAGATCCCTCTTGCAGCTGCAATGTACTGTATGCATTTGCAGCTGTGTTTGCAAAAAAACCCAAATCTGAACTCTGGTGGGCCTGAGAAGATGTGATAAACCTGTTTGAACAGATCATACATTGTTGAACTGCAGTTCTCAGGAATTCCACACTGTTTGGGACAATTAGAAGTTATACTTTAGGACAGGACTTTTCAACCATCAGTATGGGTACCACCTGTGGTACATTGGCACCTGGCAGGTGGTATGTGACCATCCTAGAAAAGTGGTAGCTGGGGAGGGGAATGAGCTGAAACGTTGGCAGCACCGCACAAGCCTGAGCAAGAGATGGATGGAGCTGCAGGGCTGTCAGGCTCAGTGGAAGCACCAGGATCAGCACTATTTGGAAAGGCAAGGTTACCCTATCCTCAGTTAAATGAACTGATTTATCTTATCTTTTCTTATCTTATCTTATCTTATCTTATCTTATCTTATCTTATCTTATCTTATCTTTATATCTATCTATCACCATTTTTAATATAGCCACCCATATTGCAGCCACAATATGGTGGCTCAACAGAGAGAAAAAATAATGAACAAATCCCAACAAACTGAATAAAAACTCATGATACCCCAGGCACTATCAACATACCACCTTTCTGGACTCCATCCTCATCCTTACCCAACACTTGTGAGAAGCCAAGGCCTTCTGGAAAGCAACAAGATGGAATGGGGGATGTGTCAAACTTTCATAACCTTTCATAACAAACAGCCTATTGCTATATACTTAAAAAGAGTGCTGTATAACTTATGGGATTTTTATTAATTGCATCACTGTTGTAGCATCAGTCTTTGGCACCATATCTTTGCTTTTATTGTAACCTTTGTTTATTTTTCTCCCACCTTCTCCAAATAACTCCTTACCTAATATATGAAACTTTTACTTGCCAGTCAATTTTAACTTCTCCCATGTAACATCCCCTTCCAGAACTACAGTGGTTATTGGTCAGCTTCCAGCTGCAATTCTAGATGCTGATTCTCTTTTAAAGTTCTACATTGCCAAGGGCCTAAATATTCATAAACCTATTCCCAATAGCTTCTGCTCAATAACAAATACAATAAAACTAAACTAAACTAAAACTAAACATTAAGCAGGATAGACTCATTCCAGCTTCTACAGTTCTAGGTTGAATTGGTATATCTTCAGTTGGAATTGTCAGTCTTCATTTGGAATTGACAACCATGACCTGGATGATTGAGAATCTTCTTTGGAATTGTTTGCTTCTAAGGTTCAACCACAATTGGAAGGGAATTTGAATTAGAATGCTGGTCTCAAGAATATCTTTCCTTGGGTTGCTGCCCTAGCAACTACATGAGCCTCAAGACAAATCCCCACCAGATTTCAATATTATGACAGAAATACTGTATAAGTTATGAAGAAGAAATCATATCGGATATCCAATCTGAGCTTTGTACTTCCTGAAGTCAAGAAAATTCTGAGATGCAGATATTCTTTATGCAAAATATTCTAACTGATATCAGAATGCATAAGTCAGAGGTCTTTATTCTCACCCCTTTTTTGTTTTATTAATGATAACACTGATTCCTCAGCACAATGAATGACAGACAACAAGAAAACAAGTACCAATATCAGCCAAGGAGTTCAAGGATGTTGTCAACAGCATGTTGTGCATCTGGTTTATTCATTGGAAATGCTCTCTAATGTGTCTCCAGCAATCTTTAGATATTTTGTTTATAATAAGTGAAAGAGACATAGGGTGACAAGATGACCCTCAAAATGTCCTAATCTGCTCCTATGCTAAGGATGGCCATCTGATTTATGAGAACAGTGAATGATCTTGGGGTAGACATACCATGATCAATTATTTATATTCACAAGAGCAGACAGGACTTCTTGGTAGCATCCATCTAAGGCACAGGTGTCAAACTTGCGACATCACGTGACGTGTCATGATGTATTGTAACTTTTTTCCCATTGCAGGCAATGGCGTGGGCGCGGTTTTGGC